>NC_064638.1:1167749520-1169086663 GCF_023864345.2 Schistocerca serialis cubense | reverse complement strand
AAAACTAGCTCCTGTGCGCGCCGAGTGTCCACTGCACTGAGTCGTGCTGAAAACAGAGAAATGGAAGCTTCAAAACAGCAAATAGGTGCAGAGCGTTTCCTGACAGCGGAAGGCAATTCCTCAAAGAATTACACAAGTGTATGACGAGCACTGCTTGTCCATTGCAATTTCGACACTTAAGTCCGCAGCTCGTGGTCGATTGGCTAGTGTTGCTGCCTCTGGATCATGGGGTCCCAGGTTCGACTCCCAGCTGGGTTGGGGATTTTCTCTGGCTGTTTGTGCTGTCATCATTTGTGACAGTGGCTAGATTGGACTGTGTGAAACTTGGACTGTGTGAAACTTGGACTGTGTGAAACTTGGACTGTGTGAAACTTGGACTGTGTGAAACTTGGACTGTGTGAAACTTGGACTGTGTGAAACTTGGACTGTGTGAAACTTGGACTGTGTGAAACTTGGACTGTGTGAAACTTGGACTGTGTGAAACTTGGACTGTGTGAAACTTGGACTGTGTGAAACTTGGACTGTGTCTCACAAACCGATCATCTGATGATGCTAAATCTGACCTCTGGGTCAATGACTGCCATGACTCTTGCAACAGATATGCAGTGCTCTTCATACATTGGCATTCTTTGATGAACATACATCCCTGCGCTGCTTCAGCTTTCAGGATACAAACATCATCCCTTTGCTCTTCTCTTGAAACCATTTCACAGTTTTCCACAGTGGATGGTCGATGCGTTCATGTGAATGCGCTCTCATGTCCACCTAGCACAGGATTTCCCAAACAGTGTTCCACGAGAAGTGAATAAGAGCATCACAAAAAACTGTTCATAATATGGCGTTTATTTTTCAAGAATTTAGTTTTAATTTTTTTATTATGATTTGTGTTCTTAGTTAAGAATTAAAATTGAAGAAATCGCCGAATTAAAAACTTCTTTTATAAAAATGTTACTGATCTCCAAAATAAGTAAGCTTCATCAAAGTAGCGGATTCTCATTGTTCCACGTTCCGTCAGAGGAAAAGTTTGGGAACTTCTGGTCTCTCTTCGACATACAGGGTGTTCAACAATTCATGTTGCACAGTTCTAGAAGTTGTGTAGGGGACTTAGTAGATAGTTTTACGTAGCAACCCATATCCTGAAACGTCATCCAACGACGCTACGGATCGTCAAAGTTATAGGCGCCAGCACCTGTCAATATGTGTCAACAGTGGTACTACTCAGTTATTTAGAAAATCAAAATTACGATCTCACCACAGTTATTTAAAGAAAATAGGAAGCCCGGGGTTATTGGTGATGGACAAGCTTGTAATTGTTTCACAATTTTAATTTGACTCAAAACAGACTTTATTACAAACTTCAATTCGGACATTTGCCGTCTTACTGATGCAGTACACAAATTTTCACTTTGAGTTACATAAACACGAATAAGAATCATATTTTACATCCGCAACCAAAAACAGATGGTAGACACGGTGAATAATCAATCACAAACAATCGTTCTTGTTTCATCATATTTCAAGACTAGTAACACTATACACTTCCAACCTAAAGTTACACAGCCACATAATACCACAACTTCATTAAAAGAAAAACAAAGATCTTAAAGCTTAATAAAACTCGGCTACCCACATAGAGGTCCACAGTGAAACATGCTTATACTAAAAATGCAAAGTGGGCCAATCAAGGTCGCAGAACTGGCACACAGGAAAAATAACAAGTTGCACATTCATTGAAGATACACAAACGATTAACATAAATGTTGAACAAGAATGGCTAGTAATAACCCGTGAAATAACTTACAGAAACGCTAATATTAACAAAGTGGCCTCACTTAACTTTAGAGAAGAGCTTTAAGGCCCACAGCAGTATTTGGAAGCAATAACGCTACCGCCGGCGGGCAATACGAGCGTTCACTCCCCACAGGCAGGCGGTATATATTTATATATAGTTCGACGGCCTCACAATGCGCGGTCCTGACAAGAATCCATAACCGCACCGACGCCAGGAAACGAGCAGACTTAACAAATGGTCTGCAGCACAAATACATTGCAATGAAAACAAGGTCAAATCACAGGCACACTGGAATATAGAATAAGCATGCCCCCAAATTCTTATGGAGCAATACTCTAACAGTACGCGTCTCCCAGTAAATTAGCAGGAAACATAGGGATCACTTGCAGTTTCCTTAAGGCACTTTCAACATCAAATAAACATACCAAATTCTGCCGTGACAAATGATTAAACCATTAACTCTACGGCTGCCGGGCGCGTACTCAACGGCAACCAGTCCCCAAGCGGTCAATATGACCGAAGTCCTAAAACAAGTTAAAATTTTTTTGAACAGTTATCGGGTATCAGACTGGGTAGCATCGTAATTTCTCCACAATATTTCGACACACACACACACACACACACACACACACACACACACACACGCTGCCATCTTCAGGTGGTTCCTGACGAATGCTGTGCTGTTCCTCTCGGCGCTCTATATATATTAGCCGTTACCCTCTCCACCGTTCCTTCCTGGTGTCTTTGGTGCGGCCGGCGTGGCGGCTACTGGAGGTGGTGGGGGAAGCGGCGCCTGGGTCTGAACTGGGGGCCGCCGTCGGGGGCGGTCCTCGATCTCTGGGACCGCATCTTTCTCTCCAGGCTGAGTGCAGGGTTCCAAGCCTCACTAAGTTGAAGGCCGCTGTCTTTATTAATTAGATCGTTCTGTAGTCTGATTTCGATGGCCTCTTTAGTAACGCAGTCCCAGAGGTAGGAGGACTGACAGGAAATTTTGTTTTTTCATAGTCCATAGTATGGCCAGTCTTCATACAGTGGTCAGCTACGGTTGATTTTGTGGTCTGCCGTAATTAAGTATGGCGCTTGTGTTCGCGGCACCTCTCTTCTACAGTGCGGACTGTCTCCCCAATGTATGATTTTCCGCACTGACAGAATTTGATAAACGCCTGGTTTTCGAAGGACTAGGTCATCTTTCACTGAACCCAGTAGAGTCAAGGTTTCTGCAGGGGGTCTCAATACACATTTCACATTGTGTTTCCCAAGGATTCTACCGATTTTTCTTCAGGTGTTTCCGACAAATGGAATGCACGCCAATGACTTGTTCTGTTTCTTCTTCTAGTTCTCTTGGCGCAGTCTGTCTGAGTGCGTGTCTTATTTGCTTCCGGTTGTACCCATTTTTCCGAAATGTTGTCTCGAAGTGCAAGTTAAAACTCGCATGAAAACCGCTTAAGACACACACACTCCACAAATGATGAGAAACGAAATGAGAAACATCAACCTCCTTAAAATGGCCACTGTGGAACCAAGTTCAGAACCATCTCCGGCAGCTACATATGCCACAATAAGTTTCAACAATCTTCTTAGTTAAACACAGACTAACTTAGAGCTTGAAAATTACGAGCTGGGAAGCTGTTCAGCGTGAGACGACGAACCCACCACAATTTTGCACGTAAAGGCGCCCAATGGTAGGCACCGTACATCCGACGCGACAGAGGACAAGTACGGCGAGCACGGCCAGGCCCTTGCACCACGATTAGGAACGCCGGCTTGTTCCAACAAAAGGTGGCTCGATGAACGCCGACCGGAGACTCTACGTCACGCTGACAGCAGCTACTGCCAAGCATGGAGCACACACTCGCTGTCCTATTGCTGTTTATTCTTAGTTTTTGTCCCTGTTAAAAAAAAATCGATAAAACGAATATCTGAGTAGACTAATTTGGGAGTGTTCTAACGAATGGGCACTTAATTTCTATTTAAAAATAATTTTGTTTGTTATGGGAAACAAAGCGACGCTTTGTTGACACTGGTCGTGGAGTGAAAGACGTGACGAGCAGTAAATGTTTGGGTTGACTCCAGTTATACGTCGCAAAAACGAAATTGCAATATTTTTTTTTTAATTTTAACAGAAATCAGTTCCTCCCTTTCACTCTATAGATCTTTTATTCTGCTGTAAAATTATGATTTCGGCCTTCCACCATTTTAAAGTACCCAATATTGGGTATGATCAGACTTTTATAAACGAAGTCATCGTTGAAACATGTGAAACTTCGTTATGTAATGTAATGTATGCGTCATCATCTGTTGCACATACACAGGCCATTTAGGCCCACTGCACAAGACAGAAACATACAAATACAAGACATATAATGAAATTATTAACACACAAAGTCCACGAATCATATATGAATAAATGTATACGTCACAGCACAAAAACAAGAACGTAAGTGCCTTGCAGAAATAAAACGTGTGGCATATAAATGGAATATGGAATACCTGTGCCATACAACAGGCACCACAATAGCAAATATCTGCCGAAACACTAAAGAAAATGCTCCCGACGAGTCTGAGGAGAGTCGACGCCGTCTCTCTCTCTCTCTCTCTCTCTCTCTCTCTCTCTCTCTCTCTCTCTCTCTCTCTCTCTCTCTCTCTCTCTCGTGTGTGTGTGTGTGTGTGTGTGTGTGTGTGTGTGTCCTAAATAGTGGCAACTACGAGTATTTATTCACAACCGATACAGAAGAGATACATGTTTGCACCTGTTACTGTCCTTGTTTGGAACCCGTTGCCAGCGGTGTGAGCTTAAGTCTTATTACTGTTAGTTTTTGGAGCATCACCTGCGACCATGTTTGTGAAAGAAGCGGCGACACTTTCTCCGCAACCCACCCGTCATTTTGCACGACAATTCGGGGGCGCAAGCTTTAGCTGCTCTGTTAGATCGATGGTACTGGGAAGTACTGGACTATTCACCATAGTCTGCGGACTTAAGTCCTTATGATTTTGATTTGATTCCGAAGATGAAGGAACCACTTCGTGGCATTCGCTTCAGAACTGTTCCAGAGATTCGACAGGCAGTAGACCGCTCCATTCGCAGCATCAACAGAACAGGCTCTGCTAACTGTATACTACACCTTGCACATCGATGGCAACGGGTTCTACACAACGCTGGTGACTACTTTGAAGGACAGTAAGAGGTTCAAACATGTATCTCTTTGTATCGGTTGTGAATAAATAGTTGCCACTAAGTTCCAACCCTCGTATTTAAATACTCGTATAAACACGAGGCTTATTATCGGTAATGACTGTAAACCAGAAAGACTGATACAGTAAAATACACTACTAGCCATTAAAATTATTACACCATGAAGATGACGTGCTAGAAACGCGAAATTTAACCGACAGGAAGAAGATGCTGTGATATGCAACTGATTAGCTTTTCAGAGGTTGGCGCAGGTGGCGACACCTACAATGTACTGACATGAAGTTTCCAACCGATTTCTCATACACAAACAGCAGTTGACCGGCGTTGCCTGGTGAAACGTTGTTGTGATGCCTCGTGTAAGGAGAAGACATGCGTACCATCACGTTTCCGACTTTGATAAAGGTCGGATTGTAGCCGATCGCGATCGCAGTTTATCGTATCGAGACACTGCTGCTCGCGTTGGTGGAGATCCAATGACTGTTAGCAGAATATGGAATCGGTGGGTTCAGGAGGATAATACGAAACGCCGTGCTAGATCCCAACGGCTTCGTATCACTAACAGTCGAGATGACAGGCATCTTATCCGCATGGCTGTAACGGATCGTGCAGCCACGTCTCGATCCCTGAGTCAACAGATGGGGACGTTTGCAAGACAACAACCATCTGCACGAACAGTTCGACGACGTTTGCAGCAGCACGGACTATCAGCTCGGACTATCAGCTCGGAGACTATAGCTGCGGTTACCCTTGACGCTGCATCACAGACGACGAACCTGGGTGGACGAATGGCAAAACGTCATTTTTTCGGATGAATCCAGGTTCTGTTTACAGCATCATGATGGTCGCATCCGTATTTGACGACATCGCGGTGAACGCCCATTGGAAGCGTGTATTCATCGCCATACTGGCGTATCACCCGGCGTGGTGGTACGGGGTGCCATTGGTTACACGTCTCGGTCACCTCTTGTTCGCATTGACGGCAATTTGAACAGTGGGCGTTACATTTCAGATGTGTTACGACCCGTCGCTCTACCCTTCAGTCGATCCCTGCGAAACCTTACATTTCAGCAGGATAATGCACTACCGCATGTTGCAGGTCTTGTACAGGCCTTTCTGGATACAGAAAATGTTCGACTGCTGCCATGGCCAGCACATTCTCCAGATCTCTCACCAACTGAAAACGTCTGGTCAATGGTGGCCGAGCAACTGGCTCGTCACAATACGCCAGTCACTACTCTTCATAAACTGTGGTATCGTGTTGAAGCTGCATGGGCAGTGGTACCTGTGCACGCCATCCAAGCTCTGTTTGACTCAATGCCCAGGCGTATCAAGGCCGTTATTACGGCGAGAGGTGGTTGTTCTGGGTACTGATTTCTCAGGATCTACGCACCCAAATTGCGTGAAAGTGTAATCACATGTCAGTTATAGTACAATATATTTCTCCAATGAATACCCGTTTATCATCTGCGTTTCTTCTTGGTGTAGAAATTTTAATGGCCAGTAGTGTAAATTATGAAGGTTGAGAGAGTATTAATAAACATACAGAGAAATGGTATTAAGAGAGAAACTTAATGGAGGCGTTATTTACAGTAACTGGTGGCTGATAAACCACAAGAAAATAAAGTATAATTCTAGTTAATATGAAATAGGAAAAGTGTGTTAAATTGTAATGTATTCTTCTTTCTCTTGGCAGTTACAAATGTACTGTTGGTGGCAGGAGCGTTAGGGGTAATGAAATGGGCGGACGCATTGGGAATACCTCAGAGCTCCTCCGCTAAAGCCCAGTTGACACGGAATCGTATGAGATAGAAATTAATCCGATACAATCGGCGGCAAGGGCGAAGTCTTCAGTGGCGGTGTGGAATGCATAGTGATGTAACTTGATCCAATGCTATGCATCTGTGTTGAATTGTGCGTTAATCTTCAAAAACTATGCCTGGAAGACGTATGCTGTTCATGTTGCAGCTGTAGAATTACATCGTCGCTAATGTTAAGACTTGCCGAAGCTTGGCCAAGAGCATGTAAAGTCCACACAGCCAAATGCGACTAAAGAGCAGCCCATTAACGTCAGCAAAATACTTCGCTCAAATTATATTTTTATCGAAATCGGGATTTTTAACGCTGTTTTATATTAAAATTTCTGTTTATGCATGTCACACTACTGAGAAAAAACGCGTCCAGTATCTGTAGCCAAACTGTGAGAAATAAATGTTTTTAACACAGTGCGTTTTGCAAGTTTTTTCCTCTCTCGTCTTCCTGTGGGGTTCCCACAGCTGTCACCGCACCCCATGTAGCCACGTAGGTCGCCATTGGTTTGTCGGCCCCCCCCCCCCCCCTTCCTTCATCCATCTACCCGACCCGTGTATCCTACGGTATTTCTCTTACTTTCCTGAGGATAGTGCAGGATGGTGTAATTAAAGGTTCTCTATTTGAGCCAGTGTAGACGGAAAAGTTATTCACCGTATTGGAACCCAGCTTAGTAGGAATGATCAAGCTGTGCGCTGCAGGATTTGCGTTCTTAGTAGCGTTAGTGTCATGACTTGCCGTTCAGTGCGGGTACTGATACGGCGACGTAGGAGGGACTTGGATTCATAGGATCAAGAACATGCAGCGTGAACTGTACACGCTTCGCCAATATGTGATCCCCGCTCAGTGGAGAGATGTGCATTGGATCCGGCTGTTTTGATGTCCGATGGAGCCTCCACCTCTCACTCCTCGTGAGGTCACTCGGTTTTTCTATAACTGAAGAAAACGAAAACACTGGTCGATCGTTCAAAATTGCATGGCCACCAAGGTCACCAGATAGGAATCCATGTGACTTCTGGCTGTGAGGTTACCTCAAGGACAGCGTTTATTAGCGGGACACTAACACGATGGATGTTCCCAGAATGAGATTTTCACTCTGCAGCGGAGTGTGCGCTGATATGAAACTTCCTGGCAGATTAAAACTGTGTCCCGGACAGAGCCTCGAACTCGGGACCTTTGCCTTTCGCGGGCAAGTGCTCTAGGTCCCGATTTCGAGTCTCGGTCCGGCACACAGTTTTAATCTGCCAGGAAGTTTCACGATGGATGTTAATGATGAGCTGAGTGTGGGAGGTGGGCAATATACTACTGAGACGTTTCCGGGAGCAGCAGAACAGTCTCTAGTTCGGTTCCAGGCTGTCGCGTGTGTAGACGGTCGTCGTATTGAGCAACATTTGCAACCTGGACCGCAAACATAGTACGCAACTGACAAACGTGACCCTCTCACGTGAGAAATAAAATTTTTCTTCCACGAATTGATTCGTTACTTCTCTTCCGCACGTACTTACAAATGTTTTCAGTTTCTTTCCTCTGATCACGCGATTTTCACGGGGGCCCTCTCAAGAAGCGCCATTATGAATTAAGATACAAAGGAATTACAGACATGGCCTGCAAGCAGGCCTCCCGTCAGATTCCCAACTTTTCCGCATTACTCACGGCGTTTTGCTGATCCCCTTGTCAGAGTATCTGCCTTGTAAGCAGCAGACCCAGGTTCGAATCGCAGTCCAGCACAAATTTCCAACTGGCCCCATTGATTTCAATCAATGCCCGCTTTCAGCCATTGTGTTGATACTGAACAGTCTGACATAAAACCTGGCCGCTGGCCGGCTGTCTGAGACTACGTAAGAGTCGTTTACTTAAAACGGCCAATATAACCAGCCGTAACTCAGTCTAGTTCTGGCTGTATGCACGAGTTTGCAACGTTGTGGAAAATGGAAGTGTCTGGAGGAAGTGTCGTATCCTTATCAAGCTGTTACAGTGCAGTGTCGGCTTGTGATGGAATGTAGCCACAAATTCGCGACTTGGTCCACACACATACCCTTTTTTTAACCAGCGTTTCAGCTGTCTGTTATCTGTGGCACCTCAAAGATGATTCGCTTTACTTACTAAGCTATCAGCAATATCAGAACCTTCCGGAAACAGTTCTGCAGAGCAGCTCGTGGCTGCGTCGAGATTACAACAGTATACGCTCGAGTGCACATTAACCCTACCGCGGGCACTGGCTGAAGGCCACCGGCTAGACGCCATCCACCGCCTCAGATCATGCGCCGGGTGACCTTAGGGTCGGCACGACGACTAAAGTGTGTAAATCGCCTGTCATTTTCTTGTTTGAGGTTATAGTACGTACACACATCAAGTGTCTTGCATCACCTCGGTTCCGAGAGTTCCGGAACTTGTACATAAAATTGAAATAGAGATCAACATAAACATCATTTTCACCCTTTTTATTGTCCATGAAAACCACACATTGCATGTTCTAGCACCATACAGCGAGACCATCAGGGGTCGTGGTCCAGATTGCTGTACACGCCGGTACCTCTAATACCCAATAGCGCATTTTCTTGCATTGATGCATGCCTGTATTCGTCGTGGCATACTATCCACAATGGAAAGCTTTTATTTAACAGCTGGGTTGTTTAACCTTCAAATCTAAAGGGAGTGGAAAGGCTGAACTAATAAAGTGAACATTTCCATTCCAATGTGTTTATTAACTACCTAAAACAATATCACATAAAAACTGATAGACGCCACTGAGGCAAGATTATTTACGAAACACTCATTACATAAAATCATAAGCAAGTTAAAAAAATCATTAGCTAACGATCTCCCATAAACATTGAGAAACGCCACTCAGGCAAAATATTCAAGAAACTCTCTCATTGCACAAAATTATTAATAAACTAATAAACCATTGGCAACGATCTCATATAAACATTGACAGAAGCCACAAAGGCTGAACCTGACCATAACTTTAACAAAACAACTCTAGTTAAGACACATTATTTAAGACCGTTTAAATTCCAAAACTTTGTTACATGTAAAATAACAGTGGACACACAGCCTCAAGTTTATTAAAACGTAACGTGGGCAGTCGTGCAAATTACTTGACTACATCTACATCTATCTACATCTACATGGATACTCTGCAAATCACATTTAAGTGCCTGGCAGAGGGTTCATCGAACCACCTTCACAGTTCTCTCTTATTCCAATCTCGTATAGCGCGCGGAAGAATGAACACCTCTATCTTTCCGTACGAGCACTGATTTCCCTTATTTTATCGTGGTGATCGTTCCGCCCTATGTAGGTCGGTGTCAACAAAATATTCTCGCATTCGCAGGAGAAATTGATGATTGGAATTTCGTGAGAAGATTCCGTCGCAACGAAAAACGCCTTTCTTTTAATGATGTCGAGCCCAAATCCTGTATCATTTCTGTGACACTCTCTCCCATATTTCGCGATAATACAAAATGTGCTGCCTTTCTTTGAACTTTTTCGATGTACTCCGTCAGTCCTATCTGGTAAGGATCCCACACTGTGCAGCAGTAGTCTAAAAGAGGACGGACAAGCTAGTGTAGGGAGTCTCCTTAGTAGGTCTGTTACATTTTCTAAGTGTCCTGCCATTAAAAAAACAGCCTTTGGTTAGCCTTCCCCACAACATTTTCTGTGTGTTATTTCCAATTTAAGTTGTTCGTAATTGTAATTGTAATACTAGAGAACCTTGCAGAGCGAGCCACGAAATTATTCAAATCCCCATTGGTTTGTAAGATGGGCTTTTAGGGCACAGAAAGTGAAAACTTTGTACAGTCATAAATGTGTAACAGAAGTAAGGCCCAAGCTTGTAAGACTGAAGTTTAACCACGAACGGTGGAACCGACTGAGGGAAGTAATAATTAACTTCGAATCAAGACGTGGCTCCGTTTGCTACCCCCACAACAAGTAGGCCACCGAAATGTGAACCCAGAAAACGCTACCGAAGAGGAACACAAGAGTTCAGGCGAAGTCCACCGCCCGTAAGCCAAACTTATTATCTAAAGGGAAGCTCTGCGCTTCGGTTGCCCGCTGTCTCAGTTCACTGAAACACAGACCACACCCGACTACAGGAGGCCCAAAAAAATTTGCTTACCTTTAACGTTCAAGATTGACCAGTAAATTAACACTATAAAATCAAGGCTAAACAACAAATTTCACTCGCAAGTCCTTTCTTTAAGTGAAACGGTACCTGATAAACGCTAAGAGTGGGAAACGAACTGGCTAACGAGAACCGACACTCACTTGAACTTAGACACACATATTGGCCACCTTATGTGGTCTGCGAAGCTCATCACGGTAACCTTTAGAAATGAAAACTCAGATTGCCCGCAGAGGACATATTGACATGGATTAACCGACATCGTAAGCAAATTAAACACTTGCTAAGAATAGCTAATGAACTAAAATTCTGCAAATACATCAATATTATTCGGAAGCAGAGCATACGCTTAGTAAGAGGCATCAAATTAAATCACACACATCCGGCAACGTCTTACTGTACCAAGAGCGATCACAATCAAAGTTAACGAAACGCTCTTAGTAATTAGAGTACTTAATTGGGTGTCTTGATGCTGGGGCGATTTTGCGAAGATGTCAGACCATCACTTCGCAAGACCTTAACAGCGTGTCCCTCCAAGGAAGCGGGCACATCCACAGCTCACTAGGTTGCCGGAGAATGCACAGCGCCAGCCATCTCCCGCCGCCTCCAGTATAAACCACGTGACAACCGCCGCCCGGCCTCAGGCACGCCGTCTTCGCTTCTGCCCGCCAGCCAATCGCAGACCCGCGCGCCGCCGCCTCCCGTTCTCAAAGCATTGTTCTCTTACTTGCGGTCGGCACTGGCTTATATCCCGAGCCGGCCCAAGCCCCAAGACAAACATCTATACTAGGAAATCGATCGTACTCACATCAGAGATATTACTGGCGCCGTTCCCGCCACGGCTCACAGAAGTTCATCAAGGCACTGTTGGTTCAGATTGACCCACTCCTCAACGGCGATTCGGCGTAGATCTCTGAGTGGCTGGTGGGTCAAGTCGTCCATAAACAGCCGTTTTCAGTCTATCCCAGGGATGTTCGATAGGGCTCATGTCAGGAGAACATACTGGCCACTCTAGTCGAGCGACGTCGTTGTCCTGAAGGAAGTCATTCGCAAGATGTGCACGATGGAGGTGCGAATTGTCGTCCATGAAGACGAATGCCTCGCCAATACGCTGCCGATATGGTTGCACTATCGGTCGGAGGATGGAATTTACGTGCCGTACAGCTGTTACGGCGCCTTCCATGACCGCCATCGGCGTACGTCGCTCCCACATAATACCACCTCAAAACAGCAGCGAACCGTCACCTTGATGCACTCGCTGGACAGTGTGTCTAAGGCGTTCAGCCTGACCGGGTTGCCTCCAAACAAGTATCCTAAGATTGTCTGGTTGAGGCCATATGCGACACTCATCGGTGACGAGAACGTGATGCCAATCCTGAGCGGTCCATTCGGCTTGTTGTTGGTCCCATCAGTACTGCACTGCATGGTGTCGTGGTTGCAAAAATGGACCTCGTCATGGACGTCGGGAGTGAAGTTGCGCATCATGCAGCCTATTCCGCACAGTTTGTCGTAACAAGACGTCCTGTGGCTGCACAAAAAGCATTATTCAACATGGTGGCATTGATGTCAGTGTTCCCCTTGGGTGGCCAGAGCGAGGCATGTCGTCGACACTTCCTGTTTCTCTGTATCTCCTCCATGTCCGAATAACATCGCTTTGGTTCGCTCCGAGACGGCTGGAAACTTCTCTTGTTGAGAGCCAGTTCTGGCACAAAGTAACATGTGGACGCTATCGAACTGCGGTATTGACAGTCTAGCCTTGGTTGAACTACAGGCAACACGGGTCGCGTACCTCCTTCCTTGTGGAACTGATCGGCTGTCGGACTCCCTCCGTCTAGTACGCACCGCTCATGCATTGTTGTTTACATCTTCGGGCGGGTTTAGTGACATCTCTGAACAGTCAAAGTGACTGTGCCTGCGATAATATATCCACAGTCAACGTCTATCTTCTCGAGTTCTGGGAACTGGGGTGATGCAAAACTTTTTTTGACGTTTGTGTATCTTGCAGCTACGTATTCCATTTTGCATACTTGAAACTTATGAACACTGTGTAAGAATTGTAAAATAGTCGCAAGTAGAAAAACATGTTGTTCTCATCACGCTTTGCCATTAGGCCATAATGCTCTCTGATGTTACAAACTAAACATAGACGAATTTGTTTGAGAAGCCATCCCTCATAGTTATTCATCTGATCTTATACCCTCAAATGTTTACCTTCCCACTCCTTGTCGAACAATGACCAAGAAAATTCCTTTCGGGATGAAAACGCAGTTCAAATCTGGTTTGATGACATCTTCAACTCAGAACCATCAGGATCCGACAAGCGTGGAATCGGTAAACCAGAGGAACATTGTCAGACTGTTCTAAATACTGCGAAAGAAAATACAGGGTGTCCCAGAAGGTTTGGTCGATATTCAGAGAAATAGCAAGAACGAGACAAAAACTCGGAGTCATGGGCTCTTAAAGTTCATACTTTGAGCTATGAGCACTTGTTCAGTAATCAGCAAGTGCTTATAGTTCATAAGGTACGCATTATAGAGATTGTGGTAACTAGACTTTTTTGCTCTGAATGATCGTTCCGGTAATATCCCTGAACACGAATAATTCTTCATGGGAGTTCCTGTATGGTTGATGATAATTCCTCTTTTAAGCTTTCCATTGAGTTCAATAGACTAATGGAAAACGCTGTGGAAATGTGTACTATACTAATACCCGTGAAAAACAACTTACTACGATAATTTTACAATGAAAATCTATTTAAATAAAAAAGAATTTGCAACACAAGCGTGACTATATCGGCAGAAATTAGTAAGATACTACTCACTTTAGACTTCAAAGCGATCTATTTTTACTTCCTGTCATGTGTAATATGCAAGTAGAACTGAAATGAGGTGTTTCATAATAAAATTGTGCGTTCAGTTAACAATGAGGCAGGTAGTCAGATAGGCAGGTTATGTACGCAGAAGCGAAAAGAGGTGGAGTATCAAAAGATTTCGCCCTTACAGTACTGGGTACTGGAAGTAGCGAGACTATTTTTGAAGAAGTTTATTTCTTAAGGTCTCCTTCCTGATTTTCGATCTAGCTGCTTATGGGTTTGACACAGAGGCTAAAATTCTAACCTCCAATAAGACTAGAAGCATGAGCCAAAGCAGTCTTCACCTTACAGACGGCCATGTTACCTCAGAGCTAGTGAAGAGCTGTCATATCTCCCTTAGTGTTCCAGTTGTGACTAGCACAGGTACACTGCAATGTAAAAGACGAGATTTGTTGCAATTTTCAAATGGAGCAACTTTACTGGGCTCAGAATCAAGATTTTATAACATTATGTTACAACTTAAGTTGAAATCACACTATTTTTCTATGGAAATATCACAAAATATCAAGTGAATTTGGCAGGCTGATTCTGTGCTAACCAGGATGTAACAGTTCGCTCACACACAGTGGGTATACCCATACAGTGTTGTTGACGGGGGATTCAGTTATACTGCTAGGAGGAGGAATTCAAGCCGATGAATTCTTGTAGTGGGGTGGGAAGTGAGTACACCCCCTGCCTCAGACGCCGCTGTTGAATGCCAGACTACCCAACGTACAGTACATGTCAATGAGTCTTACTCGATTTCTGTACCTAGGTTTAGGGACTAGAGCGTTTATCATAACAATATGTAGATGCGCCAACCACAAAACAAACATCATAAGTCAATAACTGTCACAGTTGTGTGTTTTTCTGTCTTAAGTGCCCGAAAACTGGAAAAGTCATTCACCAAATGATGATCATATCTTTGGATACACTGTAAACATTCAGTAGGCTAGACATATTTTGATCATTATACACTTTAGAAATACTTTTGTCAGGAACGCTATCATTTGCACTATCCCCAAAATGTAGGAACACAAATGAACAGATAACACAGCACTGGCTGCAAAACGTGAAAATTCAGAGAGAGACTTGTAAGGTAAGAATAACATAATGTTCCATATCAAAAAAGTTTACTGATTCGAAACCACTTGCAGTGACCGAGAGAGAGGGGCGAAAAAGAAGTGCAGGAAGTCGAAGTAGGTAACATGAAGGAGCACTTGGACCAGGGAACTTAGAAAGTTGACAATATTATGGAGAGGAAATCATCTTTATGCAAACCTATCATTAAGTCTATAAATACTGAAAACATGGCAAAAAAATCTAATCGTAATGATTACAGTATACCACTTTCGATGCTTGGTCAATAAAAGCGTAAATTTCCTATATTAAAGAGCTTTCCAATTTCTAATGACCTGAAAATAGAGAGAACCAAGTTGAGTGTGGTGCTAATTGTCCATGCAGCACTTAAGTTAGTGCAGAGCGTTATTGATTTAGTCCCAGATGGTTTCATACGAACGACGCCTCTAGGCTACCACGATATTCACGTGGTAGTTACCGGGGCGTAATGCCACGGCTGTGGTAGGTGGATCCCTCTCATGAACCGATGGGACCAGGATTGTGTCAGGGCGTGGCAACCCTGCCCTATACCAACACTTGTCCTTCCTCACGTGCATATCCTGAGGGTAACGTGCACTAACACCCTTATCCATCCAAATCTCTAGTGACTCCTATAAAACTCTTCACCTCTTCTCAACCCACATGAGCCCAATATGAGAAGTGGTTGGAATCTTCCCTGAACGAAAATGTCGAACTTCAGATCAAGCACACTACAGGCAAGTAAAGCTGGAGACTCGTATTTCGTGTCGAAATGTCAGTCTTCCCCAGGGACTCTGGGGGAGAGGATGGGGTTGGGAGAAAAAACTTGACTAATCAGATTAAACTAACGAACACAAAGGAAGCTCAGATGTTTGGAACACGAACTGCATAACATCAAATGACATGCTCGGAATCAGGGAGAAAAGGCTCAGAGGCGTAGCAACAACTGTCCTCAAATCTCCTATTACAGAACAACTCAGACATAAATTCGCGTATAAGATGGGTAGCTCTGCTAATTCACAACGGGAGGTAATACCTTGCAACCAAGAAGATGTGTATTTCAGACAGTGCTCTATGTGATCCCTGAGTTGAATGCGAAGATTAGCTTTCAAATCTAAAACAGTTCTGTGAAGACCCGACACCAACCAAATTCAGTCTAACACACTTCCCATAGTACTAGGTGATACTAGCACACAGATATGAGTGAAGTCCACAGAAAACCATTCCCTGTATTGGACATTCAACGCGAAACCAGAGAGGACAAGTGAATTTTCTTAACAACCAACAGAAATGGAAATGACAAAACTCTCTGCAGAAATTACCAGCAATATTCGAACAGCAGTGCGGAGTAAGTGCACACCAAATCTGAAAAATCAGATGTAGCCTAGGAACAGTACGCATTGTAAAAGAAAGGCGAAACACTGACAGAGACGCACTCTAATTCAGACCTAAAAAAAAGTGAATAAGGCGAGTAGAAAAGATCAGGGAGCGCAAAACACGGAACTGATCGAGGAGGCCATTAAAATAAATGTGAACTTAAGGTCAACAAAACGGCAAGTTTAAAATCTACAACATTCTGAACGACCGAGTAGTAGCTATTAGTGAACGAGCAACAATTATAAAAACTGTTGAAGACATGACATGGGTGCCCCATACCAAACTGTTAACAAAGGTACGAGAACAGGGAATAGATTCCGAGATGTGAGTACCTCCAAGACTTCTTATTGTATCCAATACGTTGTCCTTGACGGTGAATGTTCGTCAGAGTTTCGTCAGTAGCGCCCCAGGGACGTGTGATATGACAGCTATTATTTTCTGTCTACATAAATGATCTGGTAGACAGAGTGGGCGGCAAAGTGCCGTTGTTTGCTGATGGTGCAGCGCTGTACGGTAAGGCGTCTTCGAGTGAGTGTAAGACGACACAAGATGAGTTTAAAAAGTTGCCAGTTGGTGTGATAAACTGCAGCTTGCTCTAAATGTAGAAAAATATAAGTTAACGCAGATAATAAGGAAAAGCAATCCCGTATTGTTGGAATACTGCATTAGTAGCATCGTTTAAATATCTGGGCGTAACGTTGCAAAGCGATATGTGATCCATGTAACTATTACAGCATGTGAGTGTGCCAAATTTGTCACCAATACGAATAGTACATTCAGTTCCCCGCATCTCTTATCTAGACAGTTCACTTGTATGAGAAATCAATTAATTAGTAAAAGAAACCCACCTCCATGCTGTATAGTCAAAATATCATTGTGGTATATTTTTAATCAGAACAGAATCAAATAGCGGTCTACATGGACGAATCTGAGAAAGGACGCAAAATTGGCTATTCTGTGACTCTGTTCATGAGCGACGAAGGCATCTATGACACTGACACTTGAGCATATTATAGATGCATTCGAGTTACGAAATTCCATTTTTTAACAAGATATCTCCCAGCAAAATTATTCAGTCTTTTAGTTTATTCATTTGGTGCATGACGTCCATTTGTAGGTAAACAATACTACTGAAGAGAGGGTGATACTAGCAGGTATAACTTTCATGTTCATTTAGCAGCTGTAACTTTTACGTGCAAGAGCGTGAATGTATGTGTTTGTGAAAGAGTGGATGGTGGTCAGTGGATGGGCCTTTAGGGTGGTTTAATGTCTCAGTTTAAGATATTTTAACTTGATTCGTTTCCAGATGTTTCAGTAAGGGCATAACTACAATACACTCGGATACAACACCTAACCATTTCTCAGGTAGTGAAAATGTGTTAAATATTTCATTTAAGTCACATGTATTCTCTTCACAACTAGAAATCCTCCTAATTGTCAGGGAAAACATTACCACAGGCGTCAATAATAATTATTTACACTTTCAGACATTCCAGGTTTCCATTTTCTACATCAAAATGATTACTCTGTGATTCATAGTTCAATGTTAGTAGGGCATTCATAGAACCATTTTCAATTTCTCTACTGTTCTGAGGAAAATAAATATCTTAATTTTGAGTGTGAGCCCTGATTTCTCTTACTTTATCATGAAGGTCATTTCTCCCTAACTAGGTGGAAACCAACAAAATATTCCGAATTCGGAGGACAACGTTGGTGCATAATTCTGTGAATAGATCTCGCCGTAACTAGAAACGTCTTTGTGGTGATAATTGCTTCCAAATTCACTTCAGGGGTGGCAGCGGTATCTCATTTCACTACACACACTCATCTCAGTGTTAATCAGTTGTAACATCGGAATACTAAAGGAGAGAAACGATAAAGTGGAATCACCTGTATGAATGTAAAAATTTATTGGAGTGAGATGGCTGAAAGCCACATCGTGATACGCAGGAACAATCACGAGATACCTGAATTTTAACGGAGTCTGAAGAACTGAATTCCTGAGAGACAGCGGCGGGAGCAGACAACCATTGTCACAGAGAAGGACACAGGTGCTATCAAAACTGCAGGTTAGCATGACGAGAATCCAGTCCACAGCTTCTAGAAGATCAAAGACTCGAGTAAAAATACTAACAGCAAACAAAATAAAAAGTACTGCATGATTTTCAGGGAAGGGCAATCCTCATCTACGACCTGATGGAAGGGACCAGCACAGTGCGAAAGGGTAAAGGAAACACAGTCCATGATAAAGATATGGACTGTCATGGTTAAGAGGTATGAGAAATATGTCGTATAGCAGTCGGATATTGGCTCCACCGCTGCCACCGATTTAAGCCAGTACATTATCAGAAGAATGAATAGTCCCAAAGTGGATGGACTGGCGTCGGTCTTCTGACTGGTTTCATGCAGCCCGCCACGAATTCCCCTCCTGTGCTCTGTGCTAATCTCTTCATTCTTCGTCGCAGAGTAGCACTTGCAACCTACGTCCTCAATTATTCGTAGGATGTATTCCAATCTCTGTCTTCCTCTACAGTTTTTGCCCTCTACAGCTCCCTCTAGTACCATGGCAGTCATTCCCTCATGTCTTAACAGTTGTGCTATCACCCTGTCCCTTTTCCTTATCACTGTTTTACACGTGTCCCTTTCCTCTCCGATTCTGCGCAGAACCTCTTTATTCCTTACCTTATCAGTCCACCTAATTTTCAACATTCGTCTCTAGCACCACATCTCAAATGCTTCGGTTCTCTTCTGTTCCGGTTTTCCCACAGTCCATGTTTCACTACCATACAATGCTGTACTCCAGACGTACATTCTCAGAAATTTCTTCCTCAAATTAAGGCGGCTGTTTGATATTAGTAGACTTCTCTTGGCCAGGGATGGCCTTTTTGCCGTTGCTAGTCTACTTTTGATCTCCTCCTTGCTCCGTCCGTCATTGGTTATTTTACTGCCTAGGTAGTAGAATTCCTTAAATTCATCTACTTCGTTACCATCCATCCTGATGTTAAGTTTCTCGCTGTTCTCATTTCTACTACTTCTCATTACCTTCGTCTTTCTTCGATTTACTCTCAATTCGTACTCTGTGTTCATTAGACTGTTCATTCCGTTCAGCAGATCATGTAATTCTCCTTCACTTTCACTCAAGATAGCAATGTCATCAGCGAATCATATCATTGATATCCTTTCACCTTGAATTTTAATTCCACTACTGAACGTTTCTTTTATTTCCATAATTGCTTCCTCGATGTACAGATTGAAGAGTACGAGCGAAAGGCTACATCCTTGTCTTACACCCTTTTTAATACGAGCACTTCGTTCTTGGCCGTAGACTCTTATTATTCCCTCTTGGCTGTTGTACATATTGTGTATGGCCGTCCCTCCCTATAGCGTACCCCTACTGGGTAGCTGTGGTGAACCACTACTGTTCAGAGAGAATGTGGCTGGTGTTGGAGCATCTTGGATGTGGGGCGAACATCATTATCCACCTCTGTCGCCTAATCGGATTTCTTTTTTATTTCTTCTTCTGCTCATGCTAAGCTAAGAACATGTAATCAAGAACAGTCGCATAGGAAGAGAATTTGATTGGTGTTGATAAAGTATGTTTTGTTTCGTGACAATCTACACAGGCAGACGATGGTAATGAGCAATGCTTATGCCGTGCAAGAGATCACCAGTCCAACTCCTGTAAATAGGATGCTGTGACTACTCCAGAGTCCGCTGTCTTAGTGCTGTAATTCTATCGCTGATGATTACTCCTTGGTCACGACGCTATTTTTGCGTCTTGGAGAATATCTAGTTATGAAATACCAGCAGATTGTAAGCTAGCCCGGCGTTGTGCTTTTGAACTGTGTGGCAGACAGTATAAATCGGTTTACAATCGTAAATTCAGATGTAACTTTTTCTCTGATATCGATAGTGTGTCGAGAGGAAGTAGTTACGTGAATCCTGATAAAAACACTTTTAACTTCGTGCAATTGATGTAATACCTGTATACCTACAAAACTGGAAAACATTCTGCCTAAAAAACGCACTCGATTAACTTAAAAAAAATCGCTCATGATAGTAATCAATTCTAAATTATGTTTCAAATAAGTTTAACTTATGCACCTTTTTCATCAGCTGTGAAGCAAGTATTTCAGACAGTAACATTTACACAGTTTGGCACTGAATTTCTGCACATTTAATACACAGAAATAAATCACTAGTTTGTTTGAAACAGGATACTCTGTTTTCTGAGCACTGAGGAGGGGATCCTGCAGAGGTTCATGATTAGGAAAAAGTTACGGTTCTAAACACAGGTTTATAGCACTTGGATTGCTATTAAAACACTCACACAAATCAATTGGTCCATGCTCTAATATATATTGTAAGGTGTCAGGCAAATCCAACACCTTCCATGAAAACCCTGACATGATAAGCAAATCCAGTAGTATGTCACATAGCTCCGAATAAATCGTGACATTAAATTAACCAAAGTAATACGAGTAACGAGTGAGCAAATGGAATATCACAGACTAACACAAGAATGCCTAAATGCATGTCATACCTTCCCACCGTGAGACAGACGCAGTTCCGAGGGGAGAAACGAGAACAGAAGCCGAGAGCAGAACCGTGTTAAGCTGAAGGCCATACGATAAGGGACGGACACCCACGTCGCCAGCTAACCGCTAGGACCACCCCAGCCGCAAGTTTTAGCGTGAGACTTTTTCGCGTCTCTGTTATGTCAGGACCACCCCCCCAACCCATGTTAAAAGATAGAGCCCTCCAGAAGAACAGTATAGATCTTACGATAACACTAAAAGGACCACACCAGCTGCAAGTTTTAGCGTGAGACTTTTTCGCGTCTGTTACGTTGCAAACTTTAAAATCATTGCCCCAGCACGAAAAGTATAACGTTTCTCATTGGATAGACAGAATTTTTGTAGGCGGAGCTTAAGGTTAACATTGAGACCCTGATTGGTCAGATGAAAACACAGCCAGATAGTTTTTTTAAACCAACTTCGGTAAATTGTAGTAAGGAGAAGTTAGGAGAGAGTGGCTTCTGAGATGGCGAGGTGAGCGGAGCTGTGCTGGCCACCGCCCCCTGACGAACACCGACAAGGTAATGAACGCACGCGATGCCGCATAACAGCGCATAAAGCTTCACTCAGAACTGCAGAAGTCTCATCTGTTACACCCCCTTTTTGCGTAATACTAGTGTCAATCGTCAATTAAAGCTCATGGTGTTCACATTTGCCACTTGAAGTAAAAATCTGAAACGCGATGATTTTTCTGTTATATAGTTAATGAGAAGCCACATCAGCCACTGTAATTTACGACAAGTTAGATAAGTAATTAAAGATAATTGAGGGTCACTGTAGACCATTTTGATAGTTTTCTCTTTTGTGAAACTTAATTCAAACCTAGATTATAGATGTGATATGGCATACGTCATCCTTCGATCCATTGAAGAACTTGGGAAACCCATTCAGGGAATATTCGTTCACATTTTTGTTGAACACACTTAGTTTTTACCATCCTGCATTAAAAAATTTCCTTTTATCAATAGTGCAATTTATAAACAATGTTTTGTGAGTATAATAAAATTTCCAATGGTTAACTTAACTGCTTTTTCGACGTTATTTTACCAGCTAACTAAAAATAGGAAAGCCTTGAACCCCTTCCACTAAATTTAGTTAGTATTAAGATTCTTTTACAGGAAGTGCAGTGGAGCTGACGCTGAAATCATTAAGTATTTGGTTATATCATCGCTAGTCTCACTGAACTCTACATGTCATGTGTGGTCTGACGTCTCCTTACCAGCAACAGGTCCCAGGTTCAAACTAGTCAATTCCCTAAAAAACACGCTCAGAGCGTCGTTGCGCGAAAGTGGTAGGGAGACGCGAAATACAACAAACAGAAACCACGCAGAATGTTAGAATATCTGTATGCTTGAAGTTGGTGGAGCAGTGGCGAATTAGTGGTGGCAAGAGACGTAGCGGCTAACTGTACTCACGGTTCTTGATGTTTTAATGCTCTTTATAGTTTTTTCTTGGCGACGGATTTTTATCGTGTTAGAGCCATTCCTTATTGCCATGAGTAGCATGCAGCAGCCAAATCCACATTCCAAATCCCTCCCTTGGCACCCTCGATGTATACCGTATAACGGCTAGCCACTGACTGTGTGCCGTTGCCACCAAGGAGCCGACCAGTTCGACCGCCAAAACCACCTTTTACATCGCGCCAGGCCACTTATGTTGCGGAGGGACTTCCATACGTCTTTCATGTTATACAATACAAGTGTCCTAAGCAGCTTCCAATACACAGTGTTTTCTCTATAAATATACATATATTATAAAATTTCATTATTTTAAACTTAATTCAGCTTTTTCTTCAAATTTCCTGTTACAAGTCAATGACCTTAACTAACAAAGAACAAACACTTCATAATCACAGATACACAGTTACATAGTGTAAACGTACTTCTAATCGATATGTGTTACAAACTGACCCTGTCAATCTGTTTTTACATTGACCTTACCGATTAATTACCCTTATTTATTTCTGTTACCACATTCGAATTTATTTTACACGTTTCTCTTGTTAATTTCGCCTTGAGATCACCATATTGGAATTAGTGGCAACAGTAAAACATTTTCCCCATCTCACTTCACCTCTGGAGACAATTGCTCTGCTACTTTGTCCGTTATTTCTTGAGTGTCATCAGTACCTGCATGCACCAAACTGCTTGGATTAATTGCCAGTTGTTTAACCTTCACTGGTTCTACCGATACAATACTCAGTTTTTGTAACCCCGTTTCATCTTCGTATTTCACTTGCCTCGAGTACAAATCAGAAATGAAAACTTGTGTAGTGTTTAGCTCCCTCTCAATTCTGTCCACGTCAATTACACTTCCTGATTCTCCTGGTGAAGTGGTCTTTATCAGCATTGGCCACTCTCTTCTGTAGTACTTCAGGTGCGCTCTGCAGCTGATAAAGAACTTGAGAGCTCGGCTTTGGAAGCATCAGGCATCGCGTCATTTGCTGCGGCTGCAGCTGTCTCCACTGCTGCAGTGGATGGCCGCACTGTTGTTCAACTCTGGACGCCACGTCGCCCTTGGACGGTCAGCTGGGACCTCTTGTTGCCGAGTGTTTTAATACATCCAACTGGGCGACGTTATCAGCGTCAACTAAAGTGCCCAACTCGCTGCCACTCTCTCACTTCCATGTTGCCAGAAGGCTGCTTTTCTACCACCAGCTGATGCTGTACATTGTTGTGCTTACAATCCCGAAATATACTCTTTGATACTATTTGACAAAATAAATATTCAATTATTAATTATGCTGCATTATTCATGCCATTTGCCGGCACCACAGTGCATCATTTTTTCGTTACTTCCTCTCATATTCAACTTTGATTCTATTGTAGCCTTCTTTGTTCTAGTAGAAACAAACACATTGATTTACATTGGGAAACCACCGCATGTGTGACTCGCAGACCTACCTGTTCGTTCCACACATCCTCAACATGTTAAGCTTACCTGACCTTATCCAAGGTGCAGTTGCTAGTATGCTGCGCTCCAAAAGATGAACTCCGGTATTTACTTATTCTGTGACAACAATACACTGGTAGAGATTGGTACAACTTTAAATAAGTAGCACACAAATGTGCTAATATTTTAATGCACTGACGGAAAAAAGTCGCAACACCAAAAAATACGAGCGTGAGTCAAATGAAAACCTTAAATTTGTAATAACAAATCGAAATCGTTATCCTGTAAGTTGGTAAGCGTGCTGCAAACAGCGTGCAGAATGGCCTGTAGGTGGCAGCATAGTGCAGATGCACACATACCGTCGCAGTATCAGTATAAAGATGGCCGCCCACTTGCGACTTGCACCAGGGAAGAACAGCGATCTCTTATTCGGTTTTTGCGTAGTGAAGGTGTGAAACCTATTGAAATTCATCGACGAATGAAGGTTCAGTAGGGTGATGCATGTTTGTCACAGCAGCAAGTCTGCGAGTGGAGTAGGAAGTTCGCAAATGGTGTGACTTCAGTTGAAGATGCTCCCCGTCCAGGTCAGGCACAACGGGTTGTGACTCCACAGAACATTGCAGCAGTTGAAGCCATAGTGAAGGAAAACCGCCGAGTTACACTGAATGACATTGCAGCATGTTTACAGATTAGTCGTGGGTCAGCACACCACATTGTGCATGATGTGCTTCAGTTTCACAAAGTGTCTGCAAGATGAGTGCCACGGCAGCTGACTCCTGAAATGAGAGAACGACAGGTTGATGCTTGTGAAGAACTTCTTCGGCCCTTTGAACGAGAAGGTGATGACTTCCTTGCAAGAATCATTACTGGGGACGAAACTTGGGTTCACTTCCACCAACCGGAAATGAAGAGAGCGAGCAAGGAATGGCCCCATTCCTCATCACCAAAACCAAAGAAGTTTCGAACAGAACCATCAGCAGGGAAGGTTATGCTGAGTCTCTTTTGGTACGAAAAAGGCGTAGTTTTGGAGCATTACGTGCCTAGAAGGACCACTGTCACGAGTGCATCATACACAGATCTCCTAAAAAATAATCTGCGGCCTGCAATCAAATCAAAGCGACTTGGATTGCTGTCAGCAGGTGTCCGTTTGCAACATGACAATGCAAGGCCCCACACGGCCCGTACAACAGTTGACACAATCACAGACCTGCATTTTGAGTGTCTTCCTCGCCCACCATACTCACCAGACCTTACCCCAAGTGATTTCCATGTGTTTGGACCACTCAAAGACGCAATGGGAGGAAAGAAGTTCCGTTCTGACGAAGAGGTACGCCACGCGGTGCATGAGTGGTTGTGCGGACTACCAAAAGAATTTTTTTCTAAAGGAATTTATGCACTTTGTAAGCGCTGGAGGACTTGCATTGAGCGAGGGGGAGATTATGTTGAAAAGTGATACAGCTTTGTACCACTTCTGAACAATAAATAATATTTTAAAAAATATTTAAGTTTTTCATTTGACTCATCCTCGTAATTATTGTAGAGTAATGAAATTTCGGGAATACAGTTCTCTAGCTAACATATTTAAGTGATTAACATTGCAAGATCGCAGGTGAACGTAAGCGCTAGATAAGCCATTGCAGTTCTGAAATGCTAGTACATTAATAACCGGTGTAGCCGCCAGACTATTGAAAGCAAGCGTATAAAAGAGCATGCATTGTATTCTACATGTGCCAGATATCAGTTTGTGGGATGAAGTTCCACGCCTGTTGCACCTGATCAATCAATATAGGGGCGGTTAATGCTGTTTGTGGATGGCGCTGAATTTGTGGTACAACGCCGTCCCAACTGTGCTTACTTAGAGACAGATATGTCGATCGAGCAGGCCAAGGCAACATGTCGACACTCAGTAGAGCATATTGGGTTACAACAGCGGAACGCGGGCGAGCGTTATGCTGTTGGGAAACGCTCCCTGTAATACTGTCCATGAATGGCAGCACAACAGAACGATTAATCAGACTGTCGTACTATTTTGCAATCACGGTGCATAGGATAACCACGAAAGTGCTCCTGCTGTCACACGAAATCGCGTCCCAGACCATAGCTCCAGGTGTAGGTCCAGTGTGTCTAGCACATGGACAAGTTATTTGTAGGCCCTCAACTGGCCTCCTTGTAACCATATACAGTCATCACTGCCACCATTACAGGGCATCTGGCTCGGAACTGACCTTGGAGTAACAGATCCGTAACAGTGCATTGCATGGCTGTGGTGCTTAAATTTCTGCTGCAGGTGCAGTGCTACGCGCCAGAACCACACGCCGAACACGATGGTCTTCCCTCTCCGTAGTGCCACGTGGCCGTCCGGAGCCCGGTCTTCTAGCGACCGTACATTCTCCTGACCGCGTCTACCAGCATTCGTATACAGTGTCTACATTCCTGCCAGGTCCTTCTGTATTATCGCCGTAGGAACACCCAGCTTCAGGTAGCCCTGTAACGCGACCTCTTTCAAACTCAGTGAGGTGTTGATAGTGGCGTCTTTGTTGCCTTAAAGGCATTCTTGACTAACACCAACTCACCACGTCCAACCTCAAAGGTAACTAACCCTCACGACCGTTACGTCGTGCTTTTAAAGCAAACCTGATGTGCATCCTCATAGTGGCGCCACTAGCTCCACTGTTATGAAACTTATGCGAAATTTGAAATCCTATTTTAGATGTAAAAAGACACCTTCCGACTTTCATTTATGTCGCACGACTCCTCCCCGGTGTTGCAGTTTTTTTCTGTCAGTGCGTTGTTGAGGCAAAATGGGAGGAGGAGGAGGAGATTACTGTTTAACGTCCCGTCGACAACGAGGTCATTAGAGACGGAGCACAAGCCCGGATTAGGGAAGGATGGGGAAGGAAATCGGCCGTGCCCTTTCTAAGGAAACCATCCCGGCATTTGCCTGAAGCGATTTAGGTAAATCACGGAAAACCTAAATCAGGATGGCCGGACCCGGGATGGAACCGTCGTCCTCCCGAATGCGAGTCCAGTGTGCTAACCACTGCGCCACCTCGCTCGGTGGGCAAAATGGGCTCCAGTTTTTTTGGTGTACAGGCATTACATCAATTGCACGAAGTTGAAAAATGTTTTTATCAGGATTCAAGTAATTTCTTCCTCTCGACGCACTATCGATATCAGAGAAAAAAGTTACATCTGAATTTACAATTGTAAACCTATTTATGCTGTCTGCCACATAGTTCAAAACCACAGTGCCTGGCTAACTTACAATCTGCTGATAATTCATAACTATGTATTCTCCAAGACGCAAAAATGACTTAACCATACCGTCATGACCAAGGAGTGATCATCAACGATAGAATTACGACACTAAGGCAGCGAACTCTGGAGTAGTCACAGCATCCTATTTATTGACAAGTGTTGGACTGGTGATTTCTTGCACGGCATAAGCATTGCTTATTAACATCGTCTGTCTGTTTAGATTGTCACAAAACAAAACACATACTTTGTCAACACGAATCAAATTCTCTTCCTATGAGACTGTACTTGAATACGTGTTGTTAACTTAGCAAAAAAAAAAGAAGAAAACTGATTAGGCCACAGAGGTGGAGATGACGTTCACCCCACATCCAAGATGTTCCAACACCAGCCACATTCTCTCTGAACAGTAACGATTCACCACAGCTACCTAGTAGGGGTAAGCTGTAGGGAGAGACGGGTCATATACAATATGTACAACGGCGAAGAAGGAAGAATAAGAGTGGACGACCAAGAACGAAGTGGTGCTCTTATTAGAAAGGGTGTATACCCTTTCATCCCTACTGTTCAATCTGTACATAGGGGAAGCAGTTATGGAAATAAAAGAAAGGTTCAGGAGAGGAATTAAAATTCAAGGTGAAAGGATATCAATGATACTATTCGCTGATGACATTGCTATCTTGAGTGAAAGTGAAGAAGAGTTACATGATCTGCAGAATGGAATGAACAGTGTAATGAGTAGAGAGTATGAATTGAGTGTAAATCGAAAGAGGACGTAGGTAATGAGAAGTATAAGAAATGAGAACAACGTGAAACTTAACATCAGGATTGATGGGCACGAAGTAGACGAAGTTAAGGAATTCTGTTCCCTAGGCAGTAAAATAACTAATGACGGACGGAGCAAGGAGGACATCAAAAGCAGATTAGCAATTGCAAAAAGGGTATTTCTGGCCAAGAGAAGTCTACTAGTATCAAACAGCGCCCTTAATTTAAGGAAGAAATTTCTGAGAATGTGCATCTGGAGTACAGCACTGTATGGTAGTGAAACATGGACAGTGGGAAAACCGGAACAGAAGAGATTCGAAGCATTTGAGATGTGGTGCTACAGACGAATGTTGAAATTTAGGTGGACTTGGAAGGTAAGGAATGACGAAGTTCTGGGCAGAATCGGAGAGGAAAGGAACACGTGTAAAACACTGATAATGAGAAGGGACAGGATGATAGGACATCTGCTAAGACGTAAGGGAATGACTTCCATGGTCCTTTTCCTGGTTAGGCATACGATTGGTAAGTACATATACGAAGTGGCTGTCGAAAAAATAAATAGCTAGTCCAACATTAGTCCAGCGACGGTGTAGAAGAATCTTAATCTATATCACTGCAGTCGTTATCAGTCGTAGATAATACGCTGATGTAGACATCTACATCGATATTGAAGACTATCGATGTGCATGTCTGTTCCGAGCAAGATGAAGATAAATTTCTGTGGTGCAGTGGACCCAAGGATGGTCTGATCCTAGATCGAAATCGATCATCTTTAACAACATGGTGATTTCTAAATGCAATTTTTAACCTACATTAAAGCTGTACACCACCACCACCACCATCACCACCACCACCACCACCACCACCACCACCACCACCTCCACCTCCTACACAAAAAATATTTCTGACGCTGCTTAGCACAACGAGACTCGTGGTTAATGTGTATATTAACTGTGTACAAGCAGAGCGCTTCATAAAGAAGTGTATTGCGTTGAAAGTGCTTCCAGTGTTTGCTAAAGTGACAATTAAGGTTAGGAACGAAGCATCAAAAAACCTCAAGACATAGTGCGAACAGAATGGCTTGAAGATGAATGAAAAGCAAAAAGAGGCTACCCTCTCTCATCAGATATACACTGCGTGCCTTATTCTAGGTAAGAATTGTGTTGTAGCCGTGGTCACTGATTCTGTAGATGCGTTCAAAAAACAATAACCAAAGACAAGAACGATAAAGTTCATAAAGTGTTAGAGGTATTCAGTCTTTGAACACAAATGTTGACCTGATTTTAGGTTGTAAATGTAACAAACATAAAAGTCACTACTGGTGAAATGAAGCTGCTTAGTAAAGGCTTACATTTTAATGTTGCACACAACGTAAAATAACTAGAAGTTCTTACGAAACTAGCAGCAGACTCCAGGACAGGTTCAAAAACAAAGAAAATCAGGATAGCATGTAAAGTAGCCAACATTATCAAAGAACATGCAGCAGGTGATAAAAGATGAAGGGCCAAGGAAGAGACTGGTCTGTAATTATAACAACCAATAGGAAATTAGATAGTGAGATATCCTTAGTACTCAAGTCAGACAAAGGCAATTCTGTTGTTGTCCATACTAAAGTTGAGTATGTAGAGAATACAGAGAAGGTTTTTAAAGATAATCAAATATTTCAGTTATCTAAGATTCGCAAGACAAAATTAAAGATGCAGTTAACAAATCTTGTTCCTTATTTACTGATTTTCAAAAGAAAAAGTGTGTAGTCATGAAACCAAGTACTTCTAAGCTTTTAATTCAGCCAAGAATACATAAAATTGCACTTCCCATTAGACCAGTTGCTCATTACATTAACTGCCCAAGTTACCATTTAAGTCAAGAACTGAATAATATTATAACAGAAAACTACAAACATCCATACACCAAAAAAATGCAATGTAACTTGTACTGTAAGCGCAGGCTTTCATAACCATTGTCACAGCAATAAAATTCCTCTGGGTGTGTGACTGCATTGTCAATGTGTAAAATTCTCCAAAGATTAAGGGCACTATTGCAAATGGTCTCGTCAGGGTCTTTTTGTTAACCACTGAATAAAATGTTTTGGTTCTTATATACTGGTGGAAGAGATTCTTATCGTAAGCTGATGGGAAGGTGAGGCTGAGGCGTCCTTTATTGATGTTTGCATTATTTATTATTAGTTGTGGAAATAGATGTTTGATTAGTGTTTGCTTAATTGCTTCTGAATGAGAAACCAGCTGCAGTTGTGATGTAGTGCTGTTTACTTGCTGCCTAATGCTGGCTGAGATGTGCCAGTAATCTGTGTACCTGCAACTGCAGTAGTCTTCCAGGCGCACCTGCACCTGTGTGTGTGTGTGTGTGTGTGTGTGTGTGTGTGTGTGTGTGTGTGTGTGTGTGTGTTTTTGTTTTGCTTCGCGTGAACTGCCATTCCGCAGTGCTGCTACTGCTGGCAGCCAGGACACTGGAAGTCTGTACCTGAACCCTCTATTCATGTTTCCTGGTTGCCATCACATTTCTATCACCTCTCCAAACATTCCTCCTGAATGCAAGATTCTGTTTCGCCAGTATGTGGGCTTCTCGGAATTCTATCTGTTTGACACACTCATGCTTGTGTTCTGCCACAGCTGACTTGGTGTGTTGTCTCAGTCGGATACATACGAGGGCAGTTCAATAAATAATGCAACACATTTCTTTTCTGAAACAGGGGTTGTTTTATTCAGCATTGAAATACACCAGTTTATTCCCCAATCTTTTAGCTACACAACACTATTTTTCAACGTAATCTTCATTCAATGCTACGGCCTTACGCCACCTTGAAATGAGGGCCTGTATGCCTGCACGGTACCATTCCACTGGTCGATGTCGGAGCCAACGTCGTACTGCATCAATAACTTCTTCATCATCCGCGTAGTGCCTCCCACGGAATGCGTCCTTCATTGGGCCAAACATATGGAAATCCGACGGTGTGAGATCGGGGCTGTAGGGTGCATGAGGAAGAACAGTCCACTAAAGTTTTGTGAGCTCCTCTCGGGTGCGAAGACTTGTGTGAGGTCTTGCGTTGTCATGAAGAAGGAGAAGTTCGTTCAGATTTTTGTGCCTACGAACACGCTGAAGTCGTTTCTTCAATTTCTGAAGAGTAGCACAATACACTTCAGAATTGATCGTTTGACCATGGGGAAGGACATCGAACAGAATAACCCCCTCAGCGTCCCAGAAGACTGTAACCATGATTTTACCGGCTGAGGGTATGGCTTTAAACTTTTTCTTGGTAGGGGAGTCGGTGTGGCGCCACTCCATTGATTGCCGTTTTGTTTCAGGTTCGAAGTGATGAACCCATGTTTCATCGCCTGTAACAATCTTTGACAAGAAATTGTCACCCTCAGCCACATGACGAGCAAGCAATTCCGCACAGATGGTTCTCCTTTGCTCTTTATGGTGTTCGGTTAGACAACGAGGGACCCAGCGGGAACAAACCTTTGAATATCCCAACTGGTGAACAATTGTGACAGCACTACCAACAGAGATGTCAAGTTGAGCACTGAGTTGTTTGATGGTGATCCGTCGATCATCTCGAACGAGTGTGTTCGCACGCTCCGCCATTGCAGGAGTCACAGCTGTGCACGGCCGGCCCACACGCGGGAGATCAGACAGTCTTGCTTGACCTTGCGGCGATGATGACACACGCTTTGCCCAACGACTCACCGTGCTTTTGTCCACTGCCAGATCACCGTAAACATTCTGCAAGCGCCTATGAATATCTGAGATGCCCTGGTTTTCCGCCAAAAGAAACTCGATCACTGCCCGTTGTTTGCAATGCACATCCGTTACAGACGCCATTTTAACAGCTCCGTACAGCGCTGCCACCTGTCGGAAGTCAATGAAACTATACGAGACGAAGCGGGAATGTTTGAAAATAATCCACAAGAAATTTCCGGTTTTTTCAACCAAAATTGGCCGAGAAAAAAAATGTGTTGGATTACTTATTGAACTGCCCTCGTATTTCATGTTCAGATGCCTGTGTGCTGATTGGTCGCTCCCTCTCACCTACATACAATAGCTTGTCGACTTTCGTTGAGTCAAGACCATCTTTATTCTGTTGCTCAGCAGTGAATTGTGCCCACATGTTCAGTGACACTTCCGTATTTCCTTCATCCTTTGTCGTCATAGTTTTATCTATCATCTTCGTCCCATAACCATTGGCTCAAAAATGTCCAAGCGACCAGCCGACGTGAATAGAGAGGATGGGTACAGGCTACCAGTGTCCTGGCTGCCAGCAGTAATGACAGAATGGGACGGCAGCTTGGGGGAAGCAAAACACACACACACACACACACACACACACACACACACAGAGAGAGAGAGAGAGAGAGAGAGAGAGAGAGAGAGAGGCGAGTCGGAGACCACAGCAGGTGCAGGTATACAGAATAATGGCACGCCCCAGCCGGCACAAGGCAGCAAGTAAACAGGGCTACGTCACAACCGCCGCCGGTTTCTCATTCACAAGGAATTAAGCACACACCAACGAAACACATCTATTTTCGCAAATTAAAATAAATAATACAAACATCAATAAAGGACATCTAACACCCCTGCCCCTCACCATCAGTTTCCCAACAGGTTATGACAACAGCCTCTTCCACCAGTACACGTATAAGAACTTAAATTTTTTATTCAGCATCTAACAAAAACACCCTGAGGAAGGCCATTTGCAACAGTGGCCGAAAAATTGGAAAATTGTACACATTTACAATGCAATCACAAGCCCAGAAGAATTTTATTGAGAACTTGGACTGTGTACCAAAGAAACTGAAATTCCAGCTGAGGCGAAATTCCTCTAATTAGATGTAACCTACTTATGCACAAATGTACCAGTCGAGGATACAATTAACATCATTAAAATGATGAGTAACCATCAAATTATAGAGATGTGTGACGAAAATAGTATAGTTTTGTCTCAAGGCTATTTTACAATCAATGGTACCTTCTGTGAACAGCCACATTGTTTAGCAATTAGTAATTGCCTAGCAGGGACACCAACAAATAGTTTCATGGATGATCTTCAGAACAAATTTTTGACTGATCACCAGGTACTGAGTAGTATGATCATGTATTATAAAAGGCACGTTTATGTCACATTTACTGTTAAAAGGAAGCACAGCATATGCTCAAAGTTTATGTAACAGGCACTCTAGTATCAGCTTCACAATTGCCATCGAAGAAAATTACCAATTTTTGTTTGAGAATATGCAGACTTAATGCAACGCTTACTATTTAGAAACTCCGCTGTCAAGGATGCAGTTGTACATGAATCTTCATGCCACTGAATGAGATATAAACATGCATGTTTCCAAAACATGTTTGAAAGGATGATCAGATTACCCTTATCTAAGGAGAAGATTGACAGAGAGCTCATTGTCTTAGGTCATGGGCCTATTAATAATGGGCCTGACGTCATGTTATTGGATAAGTTATACAGAAAAATGATAGACTAAAAGGAAAGATCAGGCAAATGGTTCAAATGGCTCTGAGCACTATGGGACTTAACTTCTGAGGTATCAGTCCCCTAGAGCTTAGAACTACTTAAACCTAACTAACATAAAGACATGACACACATTCATGCCCGAGGCAGGATTCGAACCTGCGACCGTAGCGGTCGCGCGGTTCCAGACTGTAGCGCCTAGAACCGCTCGACCACCCCGGCCGGCAAAGATCATGCAACAAGACATCATACTATGGAAAATTACAAATAGGAGAAACCCTATGTTTGTAATCTCATATTATTTAGCAAAAATCTGACGAACTAGAGCAGATTTTCAGAAACAGTGCAGTGGCAATTGCTTTACAAACAGAAATTGAGGTAAGTAAATGGGTTAACATAAAGTACCAAAAGATTCTATATATGATCAGTCAGGGGTCTATAAGATCGCTTGGGCTGAATGTGACTAGATATACACAAGATAAAAAAAATAGTTCAAATGGCTCTGAGCACTATGGGACTTAACATCCTAGGTCATCAGTCGCCTAGAACTTAGAACTAATTAAACCTAATTAACCTAAGGACATCTCACACATCCATGCCCAAGGCAGGATTCGAACCTCGACCGTAGCGGGCGCTCGGCTCCAGACTGTAGCGCTTGGAGCCGCACGGCCACTCCGGCCGGCTCCGCTGGTGGACTTTAATTTAAATAACCAAGTATAGTTAAACTCCACTGGAAGGTGGCTAAAATTTGCCAACTTGAAAACAACACATTCTTGCTCGTGGGAATATCCCAACAGCCCACAATGAACTCCAAACGACACAATGTGAACAGTCGTGACTTGCTGGTAGATTAAGTCAAAACTCCACTTTCATGTCCAGGATCGGTGAGCCACGAACCTCATAGCAATGGGAACAGCACCACACACTCCGACACAGCATAGAGGCTGCCAGTGGGTCCGGACAAACTATGCGCCGCGGAGTTTTTCTCGCTGCTCCACGCCAACCGACCAACTGCCCAGGCCCAGAAACGGTGAAAGGACCAAGTATATGTCGGCTGATGAGACGACCAACCGAACGACCAACCAACGGTTGTCCGCTCCAATCTCCCTCTGTCGGACAATTCATTTGTATCACCAGCAGTTGGCGAGCACTGGCTGTCAGCGCTTCACCAGCTCTCTGTCCCCCGACTTCACTGCTGCAGCATCCCGAGTGCACTGCTGGTCGGTCCTGAAATGACTGCCAGACATACGACGACCCGGAAATATTATTGGTTGCTCCAGAGATGGTACGATAGTGCACTTATCGATACGCGCTGCTACTGCTACTCACGGGCAAGTATGGCAGGAAGTTGGTGACACCAGTAAATGGAATAAGAAAACGGAGGCGGCAGTACCGTAATAGAAGATGAGAAACAATAAATGGGGTAAACGCGAGCCGTGCATGCTCACTTGTATTTTCGGATTTTGTAATCATTTTCTCAAGACCTGTAGCAGTCAAAGACCAATCCCTTTTTTACACACTGCTACTGGAGCACAGTCACTGTTCTAGTAAAAAGAGCTTTATTAGCAGTGCGCAATGCTCCTTGGAGACAGTCATGTTGGGCATCTCGGAAACGAAATGAGGAACACCCATGTGCCACGTATTTGTTGGTGTGCATATTCTGATGCTTACTGCGCCAGCTGTTGGTCAAATTTTCGTATGTTTCATGACGTTTCTCCCTCCATCAATAATACACTCCCTGCAAGGGAGTCACGGTTGTTTCGTTATTTCGTGTGTGGCTCACATGGGGCCCTGAGTTACTGCAGCCCTTTCTTCCTTCCTGTGCCCTCCCTCCACATTCTCGCTCTCCTTCCTCGCTGCCCCCTCCTTCCTCCCTCTCGGTGTTCTTATTTATGTTGTCGCGGCTATCCACCTGGATCCCTGTATTCCTTTCAGTTTTGTTCCTCTTGCCTTTTCTCTTTCATTCTTTTTGGCGATTTTGGTTCCCCTTTGGGGTTTGCCCTCCACTTTTAAATTTTCTGTCCTCAGTGTGAGCCATTTGGGGGAGAACTCCCTCCCTAGCGCCTGTGCCATAGATTCCTCTCCCGCTTCCTTCCCCTCTTCCCTCCCTGCCGTAGCGCCCCTCCACCCTCTTGGTCACGATCATGTGTACTCAGTCCGTGTGCTGGGGCTGTTATGTACTCATCTGGCTGAGCCCCCCCGACAACACAGGGATGACACTACTGATAACTGAGTTGTTGCCTTACCTATGTATGCCAAAGAATGGTTTCTTGTCATCCTGGAGCATCAGAACTCCCAGCAATGGTCGCTATGACAGATGGTCCTTGCTGTGGCTCGGTGGCACTGAAGGGGAAACGCCCTGATCAGAGTGAATGGTATCAGGGCGGATGGTTGGCGCATGTGGCGTATCAAGCTGCAAAAATGAGGCTGTTCTCAAATGGCTGTCTCTTTGACGAGTAACGAATCATTGAATGGTGCTTCGTATGACCCTTCTGCCTTCCCTTCCCTGGCTACACCCTCGGAGGAGGACCAGGCTCGCCATCTTAGGGTGAAACACTTTCCCCGCTACCTGGTCTGTGCTAGGATGGACGGGGACACACTCACCACCACAAAGCCATTGTTTTCTGTGAAGACAATCGGGGACACGTTTGGTGAAGTGGAGTCTCTCAATAAGATGTTGTTAGGCTCACTGTTGATCAGATCTGCTTCTGCCGCCTAATCTGCAGCTCTTTGGGCTTGTGATCGTCTTGGCGACGTCCCAGTGTCTGTTACCCAGTCTCTCAACACGGTTCAGGGAGTGATTTTTCATTGGCACCTCATTCTTCAGACTAATGAGAAATTCCAAGCTAATCTGTGGCAACACAACATTTTTTTTGGTTCGTTGTATGCAGAGGGGTCGTAAAGACAACTGCACCAATACTGGCTAGACGCCAGTGATCTGGATTTTGAGGAAGATACCCTCCCAGAGGAGGTCAGAGTTACGTGTTACTGATGTAACGGGAAGCCGTATGTCCCACCACCAATGAGGTGCTCTCAGTGCTTGCATTTAAGGAATATGTCTTCCTGCTGTACGCCGGACCCTCTGTTTGCTGACTGTGGATACCCACTCCATGAAGGTAGTCCATGTGTTCCGCCACCTGTATGTGTAAGTTGTCATGACCGCCACTCTCCACACTAACCAAGTTGCCCAGCTCACAAGAAAGAAAAGAAGATACATGTATATAAGTTTCTGGATCGTCTACCTTATACTGAGGCTTATCAAAAATATACTCTACCCAGTGTCTATGTCTTTTACTTTTGTCTCTGTTACATCCTTTTCCCCTCCTACCTTTTCCTTACCACACTCCCATCCCATCCCCTGTCCTCTCCCCTCCCCTGTGGTTCTCAAGCGCTGCCTGCCTGAAGAAACACCCCTCTTCTTCAGTGCCTACTGGTGATGGGGCTCATTCCCGTGACCCCTACCCTCAGCGTCTCTCTGGCTGGAGGCCTGCTACCACAATTTGGCCACAGGACGTACCATCTGTGTGCCCCACGGTTGTCTGCTCTCTTTTGGTCCTGGATCTTTCAAAAGTATGCTCTCCCTCTGTACCCTCTGAAAGAGGAGAAGAAGAAGAAACATAAGACCCAGCAACAGCACCCCCCCCCCCCCCAGTGCCCCTGGAGGTGTGGTCTCCCCACTCGTAACATGAGTCTGACATCTTATTTATGGATGTCACCCGATCATCATTGGTGACAGATGGTGACCCAGCAGTGTGATTGGCTCCAACCCATTCGATGTCCATCTACATACACAGTCCATGATCATTCAATGGAAGTGTAATGGCCAATACCATCACCTCCCAGAGTTGCAATGCTTTATTGCCTTTTACTCTGCAGCTTGTGTCGTTCTCCAGGAATCTCATTTTACTGATGCTCACTCACCATCCCTTCATGGGTTTTGTGCCTTCTGTCAGAAGTGGGTCGGCCCTTTGAGGATCCATTGCGGTGTCTGAATTTTGGTCCATTTGTATATTGTTAGTATGTGGATACCACTTCATACCAATATTGTTAGTATGTGCATCCCACTTCATATCACATTGGAAGCATTTGTCATTCAGGTCCACTTGGACTCTGCTGTCATGGTTATCAATCCCTGTCTCCCTCCTGAGAGGTCACCTAAATTTCTTGCAGACTACGACCTGTGCCTTCATAATGATAGTGTCCCTACTCATTTTAGTGCTGCATTTGGTACTTCCTCTGCCATTGATCTTCCACTCTCTTGCCCTCCACTTCTTCCTTCCTTACACTGGTAGCTGCGCGATGACATCTGTGATCGTGACAATTCCTGTTGATTCTCTTCTCCTCTTCCCCCCTCTCGATGACTAGATTATCCCACTGGACCTTCCATCGTGCTCATTGGCCTTCATATATGCCCCAAGTCGTGTTTCCACGTTCTTTGTCAGGCTGCATTGATGAAATCGTCTGTCATCTGTTCGATACGATAATCCACACTGCTGGCATTGCCATTGGCCGCTTGCTTGGCCCTGTTTGCCATAGGCCCGGTCCATGGTGGAACATGGATATTCCCACTGCTACCTGTGATCGTCGTCGCGCCTTGGCAGTCATCCTCCACCAGTTTTATTACCTTAAAAGGTCTTCGCGCCAAATAATTTTATTTAATCAAACAGAGCAAATGGGTGCTTTGGGATTGCCTTGTCTCCTCTCTAGGTTGTTCTGTACCTTCATCAGCAGATGTCATCCATTCCAGGCCTTGCTCTCCCAGGTGGCCTTGGTATAGATCCATCAGTTTTCATGGAACCCCTGTGGCCCATTTTGCGATGGCGTCAGCCCCCTGTCCAGCTGCTGAAGCTTCCCACTTATTTTTACCCCTTATTCCATCCATAACCATTTGCTTTAACGCCATAATCCTCCACAATGCTGATATCTCCTCCAGGTGTTTAACCATATTTTTCTCCAAAGCATTTTGTCCTCTCAGTGGAGAGACGGTGTTGTGGTTCTTGTCCTTAAGCCTGGCAAGGATCCATCGTCACTTGATAGTTACCAGCCCCCCAGCCTGATCAGCGCTCCCTGTAAGTTATTCAAATGGATGGTGTCTAAGTTGGATCCTTGAATCTTGGAACCTTCTTATCTCCTTACCAGTGCACTTTCGGGAGGAATGATCTCCAATTGATCATCTGCTTTGATTGGAACTGCAGTTCAGCAGGGCTTATCTCAGCGCCGCCAGCTTATTACGGCTTTTATGATCTTTGTACGGAGTATGACACAACTTGGCGCCATCACATCCTCTTAATACTCTATGAGTGGAGTATTCAGGGGCCCCCCTCACGATTTTTATTCACCAGTTCCTGTCTCAATGGTCGTTCAGAGTCTGGGTTAGCACTGTTCTCTGTGGACCGAAGAGAGTGGAGTTCCACGACACTCAGTATTAAGTGTGCCTTTACTAATCAGTGTTAATGGACTTATGGCCTCTGCCACACCGTTTATCAGCTCTGCTCTATATGTGAATGGTTTGGGCTAGATTCCACTTGGTTGCCTCTGCAAAACGACAGGTCCAGGGTGCCATCCAGCTCACGTTCACGTGGACACTCTCTTAAGGTTTTCAATTCTTTCTCCTTAAGTCGAGGGTGGTGCATTTCTGTCGCTGTACTACAGTCCATCCTGATCTGGAGCTCTACCTCGATGCCTAGCGCCTGACTGCGGTCCTCCAGTTGAGTTTCTTGGGTCTTCTTTTCGACATCAAGCTTACTTAGTTGCTCAATATCCGTCATCTGATGGGTGGCTGTTTCTACAAGCTCAATGTCCTCCTTCTCCTTGCCCAAACCTCTTGGGGTGTAGATCGTTCAACCCTTCTCCACCTTTACTGGGCATTGTCACTGTCCCTTCTGGCCTATGGCTTTCAAATTTATGGATCAGCTGCCCCTTCCACACTGCTCTTCTTGGACCCAGTTCACCATCGTGGTATCCGTTTAGCCACTGGTACCTTTTGCACTAGCCCTGATGACAGCCTTCTGGTTGATGTTGGGATACCTCCCCTTTCATCTTGATGGTACCAGCTCCTGGTTTCGTATGCCATCACTCATAGGAAGCTACTCTATTCTTTTTGCAGCTTCTATTCTTTATGCAGCCATGATTTCCATTTCCGCTCTTCGTCCTCTTCCCCACGTTCTCTCCCCCTCCCCCCCCCCCCCTCTTGTTTAGTTGCTTGGACTTGGGTTCATATGGGTCTTGTCGAGGGACTGAAAGTAGGATGCCATTGTTTTTTACAACAATGACTCTAAATCTGCTGATCATGTGGGATACGTATTCACTTCTTTTGTTGGCATGGAACACCATATCTTGCCTGCCATGTGTGTGGTGTTTACTGCAGAATTGATGGCCATGTATTGGGGCCTCTGATTTATTACATTCCCACTCACCCAAGTTTTGCTATGTACAGGCTCAATGATTGGCCTTCAGGCTATTGTGTAGTGTATTTCCCACCACCCTTTGGCCTCTGTCATCCACGACCTACTCGATGATCTTGCTGATGATGCCTGTTAGGTTGATTTCCTTTGGGTTTCTGACCACATAGGCATCCAAGAAATTGACTTTGCTGATCATCTGGGTGATGGGAGACCACCTACCCCACGTTCTCTGTGTTTCCTCTGAGGGTGGATATATGGCTTTACCTTAAACCCCTTTTTTTCTTAGTTTTGGGCTGACTCTTGGGAGGCTACCCCATTGTATAATAAACTTCACGCCATCATGTGACGTTTCTACCTCTGCCTCCTCCAGATGGAATCTAACATATTCTGCTGTCTTTGTATTGGCCATACTAGGTTGACCTGTGGTTTTTTACTCTGCAGTGAGCTGCCCCACCCCCCCCCCCTCCCCACCCGCCTGTGGTCAGTGATGACTTTCTTGCCATTTGTGATATCTTTTTGGATGTGACAATTTTCTTCTATTGTTAACAATGGTGCAGACGATTACTATGTTTTGGGATCTTTAGGTCTCTTTCTGTCCAGGATGGGTGGTGATTGCGTTTAACGATGTGGGATGCAAATGTGGATCGTGTGTCCTGTCACTTTTCAGCACTCTTGAACTGTAACCGGTTCAAAACAGACAAACAATAACAAAAACCTCGCGCTTGGCGCGCAAATAAACACCAGCTGCAGTGCGAGAAAGCCAAATACAGCAATGGTAAGGCTGAAAAGGGGGATGTGGCTCGATTTTTACCAGAATATATTAGTATTTACTATCAAAAACTGTCTTGATCACAATTTGTTTATTCCAATGACTGGTTTCGACCACGACTGTGGTAATCTTCAGACGACCAATGAGTAAGAACATCCTTCTGGTGGTAAATCACTACTAGTAGTAGTAATCAAGACTGTTTTTGATACTAAATATCTGTAACAACATTGATAACTGTTCCCTCCCACAGTATATTCAAAAGAATACATTACGGCTTTTCGGAAAATGAGTTCCAATCGGACATGAAATGGAAGCCACTGTGAAGCCAAAACTGTTTTATTTGCAATAATTAGCTACACCTTACTTTACAGGAGTATATAGAGGGTCTATACAAGGGCGATGTACTTGAGGACAATATTATGGAAATGGAAGAGGATGTAGATGAAGATGAAATGGGAGATACGATACTGCGTGAAGAGTTTGACAGAGCACTGAAAGACCTGAGTCGAAACAAGGCCCCCGGAGTAGACAATATTCCATTGGAACTACTGACGGCCGTGGGAGAGCCAGTCCTGACAAAACTCTACCATCTGGTGAGCAAGATGTATGAAACAGGCGAAATACCCTCAGACTTCAAGAAGAATATAATAATTCCAATCCCGAAGAAAGCAGGTGTTGACAGATGTGAAAATTACCGAACTATCAGCTTAATAAGTCACAGCTGCAAAATACTAACACGAATTCTTTACAGACGAATGGAAAAACTAGTAGAAGCCAACCTCGGGGAAGATCAGTTTGGATTCCGTAGAAACACTGGAACACGTGAGGCAATACTGACCTTACGACTTATCTTAGAAGAAAGATTAAGGAAAGGCAAACCTACGTTTCTAGCATTTGTAGACTTAGAGAAAGCTTTTGACAATGTTGACTGGAATACTCTCTTTCAAATTCTAAAGGTGGCAGGGGTAAAATACAGGGAGCGAAAGGCTATTTACAATTTGTACAGAAACCAGATGGCAGTTATAAGAGTCGAGGGGCATGAAAGGGAAGCAGTGATTGGGAAGGGAGTGAGACAGGGTTGTAGCCTCTCCCCGATGTTGTTCAATCTGTATATTGAGCAAGCAGTAAAGGAAACAAAAGAAAAATTCGGGGTAGGTATTAAAATTCATGGAGAAGAAATAAAAACTTTGAGGTTCGCCGATGACATTGTAATTCTGTCAGAGACAGCAAAGGACTTGGAAGAGCAGTTGAATGGAATGGACAGTGTCTTGAAAGGAGGATATAAGATGAACATCAACAAAAGCAAAACAAGGATAATGGAATGTAGTCTAATTAAGTCGGGTGATGCTGAGGGAATTAGATTAGGAAATGAGGCACTTAAAGTAGTAAAGGAGTTTTGCTATTTGGGGAGCAAAATAACTGATGATGGTCGAAGTAGAGAGGATATAAAATGTAGACTGGCAATGGCAAGGAAAGCGTTTCTGAAGAAGAGAAATTTGTTAACATCGAGTATAGATTTAAGTGTCAGGAAGTCATTTCTGAAAGTATTCGTATGGAGTGTAGCCATGTATGGAAGTGAAACATGGACGATAAATAGTTTGGACAAGAAGAGAATAGAAGCTTTCGAAATGTGGTGCTACAGAAGAATGCTGAAGATTAGATGGGTAGATCACATAACTAATGAGGAAGTATTGAATAGGATTGGGGAGAAGAGAAGTTTGTGGCACAACTTGACCAGAAGAAGGGATCGGTTGGTAGGACATGTTCTGAGGCATCAAGGGATCACCAATTTAGTATTGGAGGGCAGCGTGGAGGGTAAAAATCGTAGAGGGAGACCAAGAGATGAATACACTAAGCAGATTCAGAAGGATGTAGGTTGCAGTAGGTACTGGGAGATGAAAAAGCTTGCACAGGATAGAGTAGCATGGAGAGCTGCATCAAACCAGTCTCAGGACTGAAGACCACAACAACAACATACTTTACAGTCTCCACTTCGGCCTAGACATTTTTCGTAGTGTTGTACCAACTTTCCAATCCCTTCGTCATAGAAGGCAGCCGCTTGTGCGTTCTGTCAAATCTGTACCCTTGTCTGCAAGTTTTTGTCTATGTGAAAATGTTGTCTTCATAACCAGAGGTTCATGTGGTCAGAGATGAAACCCAGGACGAGCCAATTATGGGCTATATTGTACACGATAAAACACTTCCCACCAAAAACGCTGCAGGGGCATATTCATTGCCATTGCAGAGTGTGGCTGAGAATTGTCATGAAGAACGAAATGCATGACAGCTGCGTTATGTGGGCTGCATGAAGTCAGGGGAAGTCACTCACCAGGCACTCATACTTGATGGGAGACACTATTTCAGAGGCCTCTTTACGTGCTCACTGTGCGCTTAGAACTGAATAGAGCGATGCAATGCAATCGACAGGCGAAGTAGAGATCCTGTCCAACAAATCTGTGCAAATAACTTTACCTTACAACTCTTCCATTTGGTCCGTGTTTGCATAGGAAAACAATATCGGAATTTGCCTTGTTGCAAAACACCTTGTTATTGTTAACTTGTTTATTTCCCAAACTAGTTTTGGCGACATACATCACCATCATCAGTGGGTTTTTTAAATCTAAAACTTGCAGAAAATAGCAATACAAACACTGTAACACATTACATTTTTACTGTTCGTTTTTTGAAATATAGTTTTTTATGGATACTGTCATAGTACCTTACTTATTGTATGTTATGGCATGTTTTTAAGAATTATTGTCGCTGTTTGCAGCATATTTTCTATGCTTTTTTCTGTTGTCGTTTCTTCTCAGCGTACATCATGTCATCTGCATCCGTGTGAGCGGCTATTAGTGAACAAATACTAAAAGGTGAACTTTGTATGTCAGCGTTATACACTTGTGGTGGTGTTATGGAATCCAGTTTTGGTGTGTACTGGACTATTACTTAGTTATTCGTGTACTCACGTTCATTGGCCGGTATGTAGCTGATCTGTACACAGAAAACCAAAACTTTCGCACTTTGTTTACGATCAAGAACATCACGCCTTCTTGCTGTTCGCGTGTGTCGCGAGAGGTGTATCGCTTGTTGCGAGAAGGCTATGAAAACTGTAGAGGGAATTATGACGACTTCTGTTCCTTATTTATGTCTCTGTGTGTAATGGGGAAGTGGTTCTTTTGCGTGTGCGTGCTTTCTGTTATGTGTTGCTGGTCAGAGCGGTAAAGAGTGTGTTGTTGCAAAGTGTTATGTTTACATTTTCCCTTCCACTAGAGCTTTTTGTACATAGTAATTTTATTCTATTGTTAGTTGTTGTTATAGACTGTTTTCAATATTAGTGGGGTTGCAGTTTTTGTTCAGCAGGTGTTCTGCGAATGATGAATGTGTGCTGTCACTATTTAGAGCTCTCATATGCTCTGTGTACCTCGTTCTGAAGTTTCTGCTTGTTTGTCCTATGTACTGGGCCTGACAGGAGTTGCACGTGAGTTGATATATTCCAGCGTCGCTGAATTTGTCTGAGGTTTCTTTGACTGGTCTTAGACTTTATGAACTGTTCAAAAAATGGTTCATATGGCACTGAGCACTATGGGACTTAACATCTGAGGTCATCAGTCCCCTAGAACTTCGAACTACTTAAACCTAACTAACCTAAGGACATCACAGACAACCATTCCCGAGGGAGGATTCGAACCTGCGACCGTAGCGGTCGCGCGGTTTCAGACTGAAGCGCCTAGAACCGCTCGGTCACACCGGCCGGCTTCTGAACTGTGTTGTTTGTTGTGAATGTTACTGGGATCCCTTGCTTTCTCGAGATGTTTCCAATTGCATGTGATATTTTGTTATTGTAAGTTAGTGTGTATCATCTGTCTCTCTTTCCTGATGTGGTGTGATCTTTTGTGTTGTCTGTGTGTACTGCCTCTGGTTGTTTAGATCCTTTGGCTGTGCTCTTGAGTGGCTGGGAGCTATTTTTATGTTTCATTTTTACCTGTCTGTTTTGTAGTCATTTTCAACAGCAATTTGTTTGATTATATTTAGTTCCTGTGTGTAGTTTTCTGGTGCAAGAGGTGTTTTGTTTATCCTATGGAGCATTTGTGTGAAACTGGCATATTTACGCGCTGTCGGGTGGTTGGATAAACTGCGGATAACAGTGCTTGTGGATGTGGGTTTTAAGTAGATGAAGAATTCATAAAGCTGGTTGTTTCTTGGGATTGTAAGATCCAAGAAATTTAATTTCGTGGTTTTTTTTCTATTTCCATTGCTCACATAGTTGCAAATGACATGATGTACACCGAGAAAAAACGGAAACAGAAAAAAGCACAATAAAATATGTCGCAAAAAGCGACAATAATTCTTAAAAACATGCCATAACATACTACGATAAATAAGGCAGTATGAAAGTATCCACAGAAAACGACACTATGTGATCAAAAGTATCTGGACACCTGGCTGAATATGACTTAAAAGTTCGTGGCGCCCTCCATCGGTAATGCTGGAATTCAGCATAGCGTTGGCCCACCCTTAGCCTTGATGACAGCCTCCACTCTCGCATGCATACGTTCAATCAGGTGCTGGAAGGTTTCATGGGGGAATGGCAGCCCATTCTTCACGGAGTGCCGCACTGAGGAGAGGTATCGATATCCGTCGGTGAGGCCTGGCACAAAGTCGGCGTTCCAGAACATCTGTGTACTGCAGGACTCAGGTCAGGACTCTGCGCAGGCCAGTCCATTGCAGGGATTTATCATAGTGTAACCACTCAGGCCGTGCTTTATGAACAAGTATTCGATCGTGCTGAAAGATGCAATCTCCATTCCCGAATTGCTCTTCAACAGTGGGAAGCAAGCAGGTGCTTAAAACATCAATATAGGCCTCACGTGCTAATTCCATCTCATATCACTTTGCATCATTACGCCTCGATCTTTAGTCGAAGTGACTGTGTCAAGCTGCATCCTACTGTTGTTGTATTGGAAACTTACAGGGCTATTTTCCTACTCGTCCACAGTGTCGTTGTTGTGGTCTTCAGTCCTGAGACTGGTTTGATGCAGCTCTCCATGCTACTCTATCCTGTGCAAGATTCTCCGTCTCCCAGTACTTACTGCAACCTACATCCTTCTGAATTTGCTTGGTGTATTCATCTCTTGGTCTCCCTCTACGTTTTTTACCCTCCATGCTGCCCTCCAATACTAAATTGGTGATCCCTTGATGCCTCAGAACATGTCCTACCAACCGATCCCTTCTTCTGGTCAAGTTGTGCCACAAACTTCTCTTCTCCCCAATCCTATTCAATACTTCCTCATTAGTTATGTGATCTACCCATATAATCTTCAGCATTCTTCTGTAGCACCACATTTCGAAAGCTTCTATTCTCTTCTTGTCTAAACTATTTATCGTCCATGTTTCACTTCCATATATGGCTACACTCCATACAAATACTTTCAGAAAAGACATCCTGACACTTAAATCTATACTGGATGTTAACAAATTTCTCTTCTTCAGAAACGCTTTCCTTGCCATTGCCAGCCTACATTTTATATCCTCTCTACTTCGACCATCATCAGTTATTTTGCTCCCCAAATAGCAAAACTCCTTTACTACTTTAAGTGCCTCATTTCCTAATCTAATTCCCTCAGCATCACCCGACTTAATTCGACTACATTCCATTATCCTCGTTTTGCTTTTGTTGATGTTCATCTTATATCCTCCTTTCAAGACACTATCCATTCCATTCAACTGCTCTTCCAAGTCCTTTGCTATTTCTGACAGAATTACAATGTCATCGGCGAACCTCAAAGTTTTTATTACTTCTCCATGGATTTTAATACCTACTCCGAATTTTTCTTTTGTTTCCTTCACTGCTTGCTCAATATACAGGTTGAATAACATCGGGGAGAGGCTACAACCCTGTCTCACTCCCTTCCCAACCACTGCTTTCCTTTCATGCCCCTCGACTCGTATAACTGCCATCTGGTTTCTGTACAAATTGTAAATAGCCTTTCGCTCCCTGTATTTTACCCCTGCCACCTTTAGAATTTGAAAGAGAGTATTCCAGTCAACATTGTCAAAAGCTTTCTCTAAGTCTACAAATGCTAGGAACGTAGGTTTGCCTTTCCTTAATCTAGCTTCTAAGATAAGTCGTAGGGTCAGTATTGCCTCACGTGTTGCAATATTTCTACGGAATCCAAACTGATCTTCCCCGAGGTCGGCTTCTACTAGTTTTTCTATTCGTCTGTAAAGAATTCGCGTTAGTATTTTGCAGCCGTGACTTATTAAACTGATATGGTTCAAATGGTTCTGAGCACTATGGGACTCGACTGCTGTGGTCATAAGTCCCCTAGAACGTAGAACTACTTAAACCTAACTAACCTAAGGACATCACACACATCCATGCCCGAGGCAGGATTCGCACCTGCGACCGTAGCGGTCGTGCGATTCCAGACTATAGCGCCTTTAACCGCTCGGCCACTCCGGCCGGCTATTAAACTGGTAGTTCGGTAATTTTCACATCTGTCAACACCTGCTTTCTTTGGGATTGGAATTATTATGTTCTTCTTGAAGTATGAGGGTATTTGGCCTGTCTCATACATCTTGCTCACCAGATGGTAGAGTTTTGTCAGGACTGGTTCTCCCAAGGCTGTCAGTAGTTCTAATGGAATGTTGTCTACTCCGGGGGCCTTGTTTCGACTCAGGTCTTTCTTTCAGTGCTCTGTCAAACTCTTCACGCAGTATCGAATGTTCGAATGTGTGTGAAATCTTATGGGACTTAACTACTAAGGTTATCAGTCCCTAAGCTTACACACTATTTAACCTAAATTATCCTAATGACAAACACACACCCCTGCCCGAGGGAGGACTCGAACCTCCGCCGGGACCAGCCGCACAGTCCATGACTGCAGCGCCTTAAACCGCTCGGCACCGAGCGAGGTGGCGCAGTGGTTAGCACACTGGACTCGCATTCGGGAGGACGACGGTTCAATCCCGTCTCCGGCCATCCTGATTTCCCTAAATCGCTTCAGGCAAATGCCGGGATGGTTCCTTTGAAAGGGCACGGCCGATTTCCTTCCCCATCCTTCCCTAACACGAGCTTGCGCTCCGTCTCTAATGACCTCGTTGTCGACGGGACGTTAAACACTAATATCCTCCTCCTCCTCCGCTCGGCTAAACCCGCGCGGCCACGCAGAATCATATCTCCCATTTCATCTTCATCTACCTCCTCTTCCATTTCCATAATATTGTCCTTAAGAACATCGCCCCTGTATAGACCCTCTATATGCTCCTTCCACCTTTCTGTTTTCCCTTCTTTGCTTAGAACTGGGTTTCCATCTGAGCTCTTGATATTCAAGCAAGTGGTTCTCTTTTCTCCAAAGGTCTCTTTAATTTTCCTGTAGGCAGTATCTATCTTACCCCTCATGAGATATGCCTCTACATCCTTACATTTGTCCGCTAGCCATCCCTGCTTAGTCATTTTGCACTTCCTGTCGATCTCATTTTTGAGACGTTTGTATTCCTTTTTGCCTGCTTCATTTACTGCATTTTTATATTTTCTCCTTTCATCAATTAAATTCAATATTTCTACTGTTACCCAAGGATTTCTACTAATCCTCGTCTTTTTACCTACTTGATCCTCTGTTGCCTTCACTACTTCATCCCTCAAAGCTACCCATTCTACTGTATTTCTTTCCCCCATTCCTGTCAATTGATCCCAGTACCCCCAACGAGACAGTACAGGCGGCGCTTTGTTATCTGGGATTCGATTGTAAAAGTGCCTCCCGGATGACAGGGTTCCGCACACACTCACCGCTACCACGTTACATGGTTGAGTTAGCCGACACGGCTGATTCCCGCGCCATCCTGCAGATAAAGAGCTTTCTGCGGATGGACGTACGTGTAGAACTTCACGAACCACCCAACGTCCCCCAACAACGTAACAACTGCCAGCGGTTCGGCCACTCGGCCCTCCGCTGCGGCCTGGCAACTCGCTGCCGCGGATGCGCTGGCAGTCACAGATCCAACACCTGCACACACACACAGCCAAACCAGCGACGCTGTGCCAACTGCGGTGGGCCCCAAGCGGCAAACTTCAGACAGCGCATTGCATACAAACAGGCGCTGAAGCGTAAACAAGACAAGAGCAGGGTACAGTACGACATTCCACGCCCAAGGCCAGCGCCGAACCCAGTAAGGAACGGCGTAACGTTTGCCACGGTTGCACGCCCTGGCGGAACGGCACAGGCCGCGGAACCTCAGTGCCCTTCACAAGCACGTGAAACAACCGCTGCAACAGCTACACAACAGCCACAGACAACACCTGAAACCCAACAAGTATCGTTACCAACACCTATGCCCCCAAACAACACGACCCCACTCCCGGAAATCACGTGCTGCGAAGAAACGCACGCTATACAGGAAAACACATCCACACAAGAAGCCCCAGAACCCCAAGCCCAGAGGAGGAATAGACGTACACGTAAACACAGGGCGGGGAACACGAAATCATCACAACAGGCCACCCAGCAACAACAGATCAACAACACACAGAAAAACAGTCAAGAGGACACCGAGACTGTAACTCACACTACCACCCCCCTCACCACAGAAGTAACACAGGCGCCACAACCTCTGTCACAAAACATAAACACAAATGCCACTCCTAACAACACACCAATACCCGCACTAGCGACCGCTAACTCCACAACAGCACGTCAGGCTGCCACACCCAACACCAACACATCACCTGGGGGAATACTGGAGACACTATTCCCTCGACACACGACCGTTCAAATCCTTCTGGAAACACTATTCCCTCGACACACGACCGTTCAAATCCTTACCAAGGTACTGACGGCCACCACTACACTCATCACCCAGCTCATGAGCGCCGAACCCGGGCAATACTAGGCTGTCATACACACTGCCATCACAGCACTCTTTCACACTCTTACATGAATAATATACCACATCCGGCCCATAACGCAAACCCGTACACACTATCACAGATCCTGTTCTGGAATGCAGACTCGATCCACAACAAAAGGACAGAATTTGCCGCGTTCATGGAGCGCAAGGGAGTCCTTGTCGCGCTACTGAGCGAGACTAAGCTTAAACCGCACAAACAATTAAACTTTCCTGGCTACTGTTTCTATCGTACCGACCGTAGCGAGACTAAGCTTAAACCGCACAAACAGTTAAACTTTCCTGGCTACTGCGTCTATCGTATTGACTGACCGGACAGGTGGAACTGCAATAGTCATACACAAAGACATTGAGCACACAAACATAGAGCTCCCTGAACTGGAAAAAATCGAGGCTACGGCCGTCAGAGTCAAGCTCAACGGAGCCTACGCCACACCGATATCGGTATACAACAGCCCTGTAGGCATTTCAACACGCGATATCAGCACACTACTCAACATTTCACTGCGAGTAATAGTAGCTGGAGATCTGAACGCAAAACACCCAGAATGAAATTCACGCATACGAAATCCCAACGGCAAGAAACTGTACGAACATTCACTACGCAGAAACTAAATTATACTAGCGCCGACTGAACCGACGCACTTTCCCTATCAGAAGGGACACAGGCTAGACGTGATAGACATGGCCCTCATCAAGGGCATTACATCGACACTCAACGTTGCCGTTGAAAACGATCTGCCCTCAAACCACCAACCTGTAATACTATACATTGAGGAAACACTGCAGCACACGGAACAACGCAAGATGTTGGACTACGGGCGTGCGAATTGGACATTGTTCAAGGAAACGCTCGATAGCCACATCCCACCCATACACGAAATTAATGAAACAGCACAAATTGACGAGGCAGTAGAAACCCTCACTAATGCCGTCCAGGACGCAATGGCAGGCACCATACCTGATCGCACCTCACAACACAGTGCGGCCCTGCCCCAGCAAATTCTTGGCCTAATCACAATGAGGAATCGCCTCAGGAGACAATGGCAGCGCACTAGGCGTCAGTACTTCAAACGGCACACTAATAGGCTACGGGGCATCATACACGATAAAATACAAACACATAGAACACAACAGTGGAACCAAAAACTCGAAGGGCTGGACACCGCACGACCTGGCGTGTGGCAACTAGCCTGACACTTCACCAGGGAGAAAATATAGACCCCAACGCTTCAGAGGCCTGACGGACCTGCGTACTCAGCGGAAGAGAAAGCAGAACTAATGGCCCGCACACTCGCATCGTCATTCACACCGAACCTGGTACCATCAGATCCAGTGTTCACACCTGCTACTGACCAAGAGGTTACACGCATTCTAGCCCAACCATCGCGCTACGACATTCGACATGCTAGCCAGCCGAAGTCTCCAGGGCTATAATGCATTCCGTTGCTAGGAAAACCCCTGGTCGTGATGGCATTCAAAACCGTGACCTCCAGGAGTTCACGGATAAAGCAACTGAGTACCTAACACACATAACGAATGCCATACTGAAACACCAACACTTTCCCGCCTTTTGGAAGACGCCCAAGGTCCTGATGTTCAGGAAGCCGGGGAAAGACCACAGCCTCCCACAAAATTACCGACCCATCATACTTCTGAGCTCTTTCAGTAAGATTGTTGAGAAGGTGATTCTCAAACGCATCACTAAGCACTGCATAACAAATGACATCCTGAGACCGGAGCAATTCGGCTTCGGAATCACCACTCCACAACACAACAACTCTTACGGGTCGTTGAACATACAACATATGGCTTCAACATAAACAAAGCTACAGGGGCGGTGTTCCTGGACATCGAAAAGGCTTTCGACCGTCTATGGCACAACGGCCTCATTCGCAAACTCAGCGACGCGGGATTCCCCGATGGGCGGGTGCGTCTAATACACTCATACCTCACAGACAGGAGTTTCAACACTGACGTGCAGGGAACACAATCAACACGACACGGTATACACGCGGGAGTATCCCAGGGAAGCATCCTAGGGCCCCTACTGTTTAACCTCTACATAAACGATCTCCCAACCACAAACACAACGATGGCAATCTACGCGGATGACACAGCCATCGCCGGCCGGAGTGGCCGAGCGGTTCTAGGCACTACAGTCTGGAATCGCGCTACCGCTACGGTCGCAGGTTCCAATCCTGCCTCGGGCATGGATGTGTGTGATGTCCTTAGGTTAGTCAGGTTTAAGTAGTTCTAAGTTCTAGGGGACTGATGACCACAGCAGTTAAGTCCCATAGTGCTCAGAGCCATTTGAACCATTTGAAACAGCCATCCTCGCGCAAGACTGGAAACCATCAAACATTACGTCACGTCTACGGACTGCACTCAGAGTGGCTGAGCCTTGGTTGGAGAAATAGCGTGTTAGAGTAAACATCGACAAGTGCGAAGCCGTTCTGTTCACTAGAAGACCGAAGCAATTGCGCAAACACCGATACTGCAGACCAATAACTCTGCATGCACGCCCAATACGTTTCCGCGAGAAATCAAATACCTCGGTGTCTGGTTGGACCGGAAATTATTCTGCGGGACCACGTACAGTACATGACCAAACGAGCTAGCGCGAGGCTCAAACAGCTCTACCCTATGCTCAACAGGCGTAGCACACTGAACAGAAGGGTGTCGAGGTCCATGTACATGACACTTATCCGACCCCTGATGACGTACGCAGCTCCTGTCTGAGGATACGCTGCGCCTACACGCCTGCGCCGTCTGCAGCTCATACAAAACAAAGTACTCATAATCATAAGCAATGCTCCACGATACACACGCAACGCGGACCTTCACCGGGAATACCGACTTAAGACTCTCACGGAGGTAATCCACAAACTCACCACAAGACTATACAGAAACTCCAGACATTCGCAGAACCCGTTTATTCTGAATCTGGGGAACTACGACCACAACCATAGATGGAAACATAAAAGACCAAAAGACATACTTGTAAGGACCTAACATCTATGGCCAAGCATACGCAAATATAACGGTACAGGCGAGCCCCTGTTAATCAGACGCCATTACTGGATATCCAGCTGGAATACACTGCCTAATAACTGGCACCACGCAGGGAAGCCGTACCGTACACTGCATGCAGACAAGCTCCACACATCCCCCACACAGTGAGATGATCTATGGCCGATCTCCCACTACTGTATAACGATCTTGATTGTTCCAGGAATGTAGCGGCTGCAGCAACTAGGATACATCGCCATCGCTTGCCACGGTAATGATGCATGATACCCATACTAACAAATCCAACCTTTCATGAACTATCGCAGCTAGTAAGTCACTACTGCTCTTACTACCCATCCCACTGTCGCAGAGGTTTTTTTTCCCACGGCACGAGCCATGGCACTTTTTTCCCTCTGCTGTTCAAATCGCTACCCTCACCCGCGTTTCGTTCACTATCTATCACCTGATGGACCGTGTTAATGCGTAGTCTTACCCAGACGCACTGATAACATCACAGCCCAGCATCCTGTGATCCACTTACTAGATAACTAACATGTTTACGGAGCTGACAGTAGAACTTTTGGTTTGGTCACCACGTTGGTGCGGGCGTGGAGGGGCCCCATCTCTTTCTGTACAATCTCTGGTTTAGTCAGTTTATCCAGGTCCCACCTCCTTAAAGTCCCACCTTTTTGCAGTTTCTTCAGATTTAATCTACAGCTCATAACCACTAGATTGTGGTCAGAGTCCACATCAACCCCTGGAAATGTCTTACAATTTAAAACCTGGTTCCTAAATCTCTGTCTTACCATTATATAATCTATCTGAAACTTGTCAGTATCTCCAGGTTTCTTCCATGTCTACAACCTTCTTTTACGATTCTTGAACCAAGTGTTAGCTATGATTAAGTTATGCTCTGTGCAAAATTCTACCAGGCGGCCTCCACTTTCATTTCATACCCCCAAACCATATTCACCTACTACGTTTCCTTCTCTCCCTTTTCCTACTGTCGAATTCCAGTCACCCATGACTATTAAATTTTCGTCTCACTTCACTATCTCAATAATTTCTTTTATTTCATCATACATTTCTTCAATTTGTTCGTCATCTGCAGAGCTAGTTGTCATATAAACTTGTACTACTGTAGTAGGCGTGGGCTTCGTGTCTATCTTGGCCACAATAATGCGTTCACTATGCTGTTTGTAGTATCTTACCCGCATTCCTATTTTTTATTCATTATTAAACCTACTCCTGCGTTACCCCTATTTGACTTTGTATTTACAACCCTGTATTCGCCTGACCAGAAGTCTTGTTCCTCCTGCCACGGAACTTCACTAATTCCCACTATATCTAACTTTAACCTATCCGTTTCCCTTTTTAAATTTTCTAACCTACCTGCGCGATTAAGGGATCTGACATTCCACGCTCCGATCCGTAGAACGCCAGTTTTCTTTCTCCTGATAACGACATCCTCTTGAGTAGACCCGCCCGGAGATCCGAATGAGGGACTATTTTACCTCCGGAATATTTTACCCAAGAGGACGCCATCATCATTAACCATACAGTAAAGCTGCATGCCCTCGGAAAAAATTACAGCTGTATTTTCCCCTTGCTTTCAGCCGTTCGCAATACCAGCACAGCAAGGCCGTTTTGGTTAGCGTTACAAGGCCAGATCAGTCAATCATCCAACCTGTTTGTTGCCCCTGCAACTACTGAAAAGGCTGCTGCCCCTCTTCAGGAACCACACGTTTGTCTGGCCTCTCAACATATACCCCTCCGTTGTGGTTGCACCTACGGTACGGCTATCTGTACCTTTGAGGCACGGAAGCCTCCCCACCAACGGCAAGGTCCACATTAACTTATATTTTTCTACATTTAGAGGAAGCTGCCATTCATCACACCAACTGGAAATTTTGTCGAAATCATGTTGTACGTTCCTACACTCACTCAACAACGGAACCTTCCCGAAAAACACAGCCTCACCAGCAAAAAAAAAAATGGTTCAAATGGCTCTGAGCACTGTGCCACTCAACTGCTGAGGTTATCAGTCGCCTAGAACTTAGAACTAATTAAACCTAACTAACCTCAGGACAGAACACAACACCCAGCCATCACGAGGCAGAGAAAATCCCTGACCCCGCCTCACCAGCAAACAGCGGTAAATTGCTGCCCACCATGTGCGTCAGGTCATTTATGTATGTAGAGAATAAAAGCTGCCTGGGGCACTCCTGACGATACCCTAGTCTGAACACACGCCATCGATGGCCACGTACTGGGTTTTATCTCGTACTTGCCACACAAGCCAACAACGGGTGCAAGCCCATTGTATGAAAAACACGACCACACCATAACACCACCACCTCCGAATTTTACTGTCGAGGTCGGCCTGTACGCTTTTGTCCTGTACGTGTCCCTTCACGTTTCCACTTCACTGTCACATCGGAAACAGTGGACCTAAGGATGTTTGGGAGTGTGGAAATCACGCGTACAGACGTATGACACAAGTGACACCCTATCACCCGATCACGTTCAAAGTCCTTGAATTCCGCGGAGCGCCCCATTCTCCTCTCTCACGATGTGTAATGACTACTCAGGTCGCTGATACGGAGTACCTGGCAGTAGATAGCAGCACAGTGCACCAAATATGAAAAACGTGTGTTTTTGGGGGTGTCCTGATACTTTTGATCACATACTGTATATTTCAAAAAGCGAAGAGTAAAAACGTAATAAAATGCTACTGTGTTTTTGTATAGCTATGCTATTTTCTGCATGTTTTAGAATTAAAAAACCCACTGATGATGGTGATATTTGTCGCCGAAGCTAGTTTGGGAAATATACAAGTAAACAAATAACAAGGTGTTTTGCATCCAGGCGGACTTAATTCCGATATTGTTGTTCATCTGTGTAAAGCTTCACTGTCGTTTCCATTTAACGACCGATCGGAACTTGCTTTCCGAATAGCCCGCGTATATGTAAAGGGTGTATTTCTATACGAAGATTGAGTGCAGTCGGTATCCTAACATCGCTTATATTTGTGGATGACATGGTGTATTAAGTCTGACCTGTGGCTAATTTCGGCTTGCAGTCACAGGACACACACATTGTAAATAAAAAATAAAGTGAATTACTTATTTACATAACAAGAAAATCTACGCAACATATTTCTTACTCTAAATAAAATCTGTATGTACATATTTCAGGAAAAAAGGGAAAAACCCACTGAGGACCCCACAACTTAGGTGAACGGGGTATTAAAGCAAAATAATAATTGTGTACTTGCCAAGAGGTCTTTGCCGAGCAGTTCTAGGCGCTTCAGTCCGGATGCGCGCTGCTGCTACTGTCGCAGGTTCGAATCCTGCCTCGGGCATGGATGTGTGTCATGTCCTTAGGTTACTTAGGTGTAAGTAGTTCTAAGTCTAGGGGACTGATGACCTCAGATGATAAGTCCCGTAGTGCTTAGAGCCATTTGAACAATTTTTTGGAGCAATCTTTAATTCATTATTGCCAATAATCTTTATTTGATCTGCCAAAATTCCCCAGCATATAACCCTTACTCTACTACATTTCTACATCTGGATTATTATTCTGCAGTTCAACTCAAATTTTAGCAGAGCGTTCATGGAACCACTTTCAGTTTCTCTACCGTTCTTGTCTCAAACGCATATATGTTAACGTGCGATATGTTATTTCTCTTTCTTTATCACGAACGTTGTTTCTCCCTAAGTAGGTGTAAATCAACATAATATTTCAGAATTTGGAGGAGGAAGTTTGTTGATGGCAGTTTCGTGGATAGATCCCGCAGCACGAAAAACGTTATCGTTTTCATGACTCCAAGTCAATTCGGATCTCACATCTGAGAGACAGTCTCCCCTCTCTCGTGAACACTTAAACATTTTCTACGTCCTCTGTCAATCCCGTTACGTGAGGGTCCCGTGTCACGCAGAAATACACCATCTGATCAAAAATATAAGAACACCAAATAGTCGACATTAATTTGAGGTACATCTACTCTTCGCCTTTGATGGCTCTGCTGGGAACGCTTTCAACGAGATGCCAGAATGTCTGTGGAGGGATGGTGACACGTTCTTCCTAAAGACCAAAACGAGAGAAAGTCTAGGGGTCTGGTGTGGATTCGATGTTCTAATTCAGTACGAATGTGTTCCAGTGGTTTCAGATCGGGACTCTGGGCACGCCAGCCCATTTGGGGAATGTTATTGTCCATAAACCATTGCGTCACAGATTCTGCTTTGAGGCTACATTGTGATATTGTTACAAACGATCATCATCTCCGAAATATTCCCCTACTCTACCCAACTCGCAGTGATGAAAAAGGTGTTCATTTAGCATTTAGCGTTTTCTTAAGCTTAAGAAGGGGACCACACCGTAACAGGACCATGCCCTAATCACGAAAAACACCCCATATACCATACCATAACATTACGTCCTCCGTATTTCATGTTGGCACTACACGTAATGGCAGGCAAAGTGACGAAGTTATTCACCAAACCTAAACCCTTCCACCGGATGTCCACAGGATATAGCATGAGTCATCATTCCAAATCACCCTTTTCCAGAAATCTACTGTCCACTGGCATCGCTCTTTGCATCACCTCAGGCTTAGCAATGACTACATAATTTTTTGGATTAGGAGGAGCTGCTCGACCACACTACCCCATTCTTTGTAACTCCCTACGCACTGTCACCGTGCTACTTGGACTGCTGCCAGCAGTTTGGAACTCACGAGTGATTCCTTCCGCTGATTTCTTACAACCACACTCTGCAATAGTCGACAGCCTTCGTTCGTCAGTGCATCTACATCTACATATACATCTACATCCATAATCCGCAAGCCACCTGACGGTGTGTGACGGAGGGTACCTTGAGTACCTCTATCGGTTCTCCCTCCTATTCCAGTCTCGTATTGTTCGTGGAAAGAAGGATTGTCGGTATGCCTCTGTGTAGGCTCTAATCTCTCTGAGTTTATCCTCATTGTCTCTTCGCGAGATATACGTAGGAGGGAGCAATATACTGCTTGACTCCTCGGTGAAGGTATGTTCTCGAAGCTTCAACAAAAGCCCGTACCGAGCTACTGAGCGTCTCTCCTGCAGAATCTTCCACTGGAGTTTATCTATCATCTCCGTAACGCTTTCGCGATTACTAAATGATCCTGTAACGAAGCGCGCTGCTCTCCGTTGGATCTTCTCTATCTCTTCTATCAACCCTATCTGGTACGGATCCCACACTGCTGAGCAGTATTCAAGCAGTGGGCGAACAAGTGTACTGTAACCTACTTCCTTTGTTTTCGGATTGCATTTCCTTAGGATTCTTCCAATGAACCTCAGTCTGGCATCTGCTTTACCGACGATCAACCTTATATGATCATTCCATTTTAAATCACTGCTAATGCGTACTCCCAGATAATTTATGGAACTAACTGCTTCCAGTTGCTGACCTGCTATATTGTAGCTAAATGATAAGGGATCTTTCCTTCTATGTATTCCCAGCACATTACACTTGTCTATATTGAGATTCAATTGCTATTCCCTGCAACATGCGTCAATTCGCTGCAGATCCTCCTGCATTTCAGTACAATTTTCCATTGTTATAACCTCTCGATATACCACAGCATCATCCGCAAAAAGCCTCAGTGAACTTCTGATGTCATCCACAAGGTCATTTATGTATATTGTGAATAGCAACGGTCCTACGACACTCCCCTGTGGCACACCTGAAATCACTCTTACTACGGGAGACTTCTCTCCATTAAGAATGACATGCTGCGTTCTGAAACTTCCTGGCAGATTAAAACTGTGTGCCCGATCCAGACTCGAACTCGGGACCTTTGCCTTTCGCGGGCAAGTGCTCTACCAACTGAGCTACCGAAGCACGACTCACGCCCGGTACTCACAGCTTTCATATCAGCGCACACTCCGCTGCAGAGTGAAAATTTCATTCTGGAAACATCCCCCAGGCTGTGGCTAAGCCATGTCTCCGCAGTGTCCTTTCTTTCAGGAGTGCTAGTCCTGCTAGGTTCGCAGGAGAGGTTCTGTAAAGTTTGGAAGGTAGGAGACGAGATACTGGCAGAAGTAAAGCTGTGAGTACCGGGCGTGAGTCGTGCTTCGGTAGCTCAGTTGGTAGAGCACTTTCCCGCGAAAGGCAAAGGTCCCGAGTTCGAGTCTCGGTCGGGCACACAGTTTTAATCTGCCAGGAAGTTTCATATCAGCGCACACTCCGCTGCAGAGTGAAAATTTCATTCTGGATGCTGCGTTCTGTTATTTAGGAACTCTCAAATCCAATCACACAATTGGTCTGATAGTCCATATGCTCTTACTTTGTTCATTAAACGACTGTGGGGAACTGTATCGAACGCCTTGCGGAAGTCAAGAAACACGGCATCCACCTGGGAACCCGTGTCTATGGCCCTCTGAGTCTCGTGGACGAATAGCGCGAGCTGGGTTTCACATGATCGTCTTTTTCGAAACCCATGCTGATTCCTACAGAGTAGATTTCTAGTCTCCAGAAAAGTCATTATACTCGAACACAATACGTGTTCCAAAATTCTACAACTGATCGACGTTAGAGATATAGGTTTATAGTTCTGCACATCTGTTCGACGTCCCTTCTTGAAAAAGGGGATGACCTGTGCCCTTTTCCAATCCTCTTCTAGAGACCTACGGTACACCGCTGCAAGAAGAGGGGCAAGTTCCTTCACGTACTCTGTGTAAAATCGAACTGGTATCCCATCAGGTCCAGTGGCCTTTCCTCTTTTGAGCGATTTTAATTGTTTCTCTATCCCTCTGTCGTCTATTTCGATATCTACCATTTTGTCATCCGTGCGACAATCTAGAGAAGGAACTACAGTGCAGTCTTCCTCTGTGAAACAGGTTTGGAAAAAGACATTTAGTATTTCGTCCTTTAGTCCGTCATCCTTTGTTTCAGTACCATTCTGGTCACAGAGTGTCTGGACATTTTGTTTTGATCCACCTACCGCTTTGACATAAGACCAAAATTTCTTAGGATTCAGAATGATATTTTCACTCTGCAGCGGAGTGTGCACTGATATGAAACTTCCTGGCAGATTAAAACTGTGTGCCCGACCGAGACTCGAACTCAGGACCTTTGCCTTTCGCGGGCAAGTGCTCTACCAACTGAGCTACCGAAGCACGACTCAGGCCCGGTACCCACAGCTTTACTTCTGCCAGTATCTCGTCTCCTACCTTCCAAACTTTACAGAAGTTCTCCTGCGAACCTTGCAGAACTAGCACTCCTGAAAGAAAGGAAAGTTTTAATCTGCCAGGAAGTTTCTTATCAGCGCACACTCCGCTGCAGAGTGAAAATCTCATTCTGGAAACATCTCCCAGGCTGTGGCTAAGCCATGTCTCCGCTATATCCTTTCTTTCAGGAGTGCTAGTTCTGCAAGGTTCGCAGGAGAACTTCTGTAAAGTTTGGAAGGTAGGAGACGAGATACTGGCAGAAGTAAAGCTGTGGTTACCGGGCGTGAGTCGTGCTTCGGTAGCTCAGTTGGTAGAGCACTTGCCCGCGAAAGGCAAAGGTCCCGAGTTCGAGTCTCGGTCGGGCACACAGTTTTAATCTGCCAGGAAGTTTCTTAGGATTTTCTGCCAAGTCAGTACATAGAACTTTACTTTCGAATTCATTGAACGCCTCTCGCATAGCCCTCCTCACACTACATTTCGCTTCGCGTAATTTTTGTTTGTCTGCAAGGCTTTGGCTATGTTCATGTTTGCTGTTAAGTTCCCTTTGCTTCCGCAGCAGTTTTCTAACGCGGTTGTTGTACCACGGTGGCTCTTTTCCATCTCTTACGGTCTTGCTTGGCACATACTCATCTAATGCATATTGTACGATGGTTTTGAGCTTTGTCCACTGATCCTCAACACTATCTGTACTTGAGACAAAACTTTTGCGTTGAGCCGTCAGGTACTCTGAAATCTGCTTTTTGCCACTTTTGCTAAACAGAAAAATCTTTCTACCATTTTTAATATTTCTATTTTCGGCTGAAATCATCGATGCAGTAACTGCTTTATGATCGCTGATTCCCTGTTCTGCGTTAACTGTTTCAAATAGTTTGGGTCTGTTTGTCACCAGAGGGTCTAATATGTTATCGCCACGAGTCTGTTCTCTGTTTGTTAACTGCTCAAGGTACTTTTCAGATAAAGCACTCAAAAAAATTTCACTGGATTCTTTGTCCCTGCCAACCGTTATGAACGTTTGAGTCTCCCAGTTTATATCCGGCAAATTAAAATCTCCACCCAGAATTATAACATGGTGGGGAAATCTACTCGAAATATTTTCCAAATTATCCTCCAGGTGCTCAGCTACAACAGCAGCTGAGCCAGGGGGCCTATAGAGACATCCAATTACCATGTCTGAGCCTGCTTTAACTGTGACCTTCACCCAAATTATTTCACATTTCGGATCTCCGTCGATTTCCTTCGATACTATTGCACTTCTTATCGCTATAAACACGCCTCCCCCTTCACTGTCCAGCCTGTCTCTGCGGTATACATTCCAATCTGAGTTCAGATTTTCATTACTGTTTACATCTGCTTTCAGCCAACTTTCTGTCCCTAATACTATGTGGGCATTGTGACCGATTATTAATGACAGCAGTTCAGGGACCTTTCTATAGACACTGCTGCAGTTTACTATTAGCACATTAATATTGTTATTCCCTGTTGCATTTTGCCTACTCCTACCTTGCCGCGTCTCAGGAGGCGTCTTGTCAGGCCTAGGGAGGGAATTCCCTAACCTAAAAAACCCACATGTGCACTCCACACGTACTCCGCTACCCCTGTAGCCGCTTCCTGCGGGTAGAGCACGCCTGACCTATTCAGGGGGACCCTACATTTCTCCACCCGATAGCGGAGGTCGAGAAATTTGCACCCCAGATCTCCGCCGAATCATCTGAGCCTCTTGGTTTAAACCTTCCACTCGGCTCCAAACCAGAGGGCCGCTCTGATTCCACCCCGCGAGCGAGTCTTTCCGCCTTCACCAATTCCGCCAACCGCCTGTATGAACTGAGGATGACCTCTGAACCCAGACATGAGCAACAATTTGCAGTCGGGTGCACCAAGTGCTCTCTATCGCCGCCGGCAGGGGTTCCTCCACATCTCAGATGAGAACCCCCGGCAAGCAGACAGAGTAAACACTGGCCTTCTTCCCCGCCCTTTCCGCTATTTCCCTAAGGGGCTCCATCATCCGCCTAACGTTGGAGCTCCCAATCACTAATAAACCCCTCCCCCCGTGTGCCTGCTCGGACCTTGATGAAGGAGCGGCCACACGTCCACTCACAGGCAGGTTTACCCGGTCTTGGTTTAGCTGTTGCTGTCGCTTCGCCTTTCCACTTCACAACTACGTCACCAGCAGTCAACTCGGGCTGCTTTTAAAAGGGTCGACATATCTCTGATGGGTTTGTTAGTCAGGTGACATCCAATGACTAGCCAGCATTCGAAATCACTGAGCCCTCCAAGCTGCTGGTACTGCTTCTCTACTTACAACACAATACCCCTCCTCCCCTCCCCAACTCCTTTTATGCTAGCGGGTCTGTCACTCGTGGTATCTACAGGGTGACAATTATTAAGCTATGGAATGTAGTCGAATTAAGTCGGGTGATGAGGAGGGAATTAGATTAGGAAATGAGACACTTAAAGTAGAAAAGGAGTTTTGCTATTTGGGGAGCAAAATAACTGATGATGGTCGAAGTAGAGAGGATATCAAATGTAGACTGGCAATGGCGAGGAAAGCGTTTCTGAAGAAGAGAAATCTGTTAACATCGAGTATAGATTTAAGTGTCAGGACGTCGTTTCTGAAAGTATTTATATGGGGTGTAGCCATGTATGGAAGTGTAACATGGACGATAAATAGTTTGGACAAGAAGAGAATAGAATCTTTCGAAATGTGGTGCTACAGAAGAATGCTGAAGATTAGATGGCTAGATTACATAACTAATGAGGAGGTATTGAACAGAACTGGGGAGAAGAGGAGTTTGTGGCACAACTTGACAAGAAGAAGGGACCGGTTGGTAGGACATGTTCTGAGGCATCAAGGGATCACAAATTTAGCATTGGAGGGCAGCGTGGAGGGTAAAAATCATAGAGGGAGACCAAGAGATGAATACAATAAGCAGATTCAGAAGGATGTAGGTTGCAGTAAGTACTGGGAGATGAAGAAGCTTGCACAGGATAGAGTAGCATGGAGAGCTGCATCAAACCAGTCTCAGGACTGAAGACTACAACAACAACAAGAAAAAAACGTAAATTAGTTACAAACTATGCCGTGCACACACTTATTCAACACGTCAACGTCACTACAGATATTCGGATTTAGGTTATGACTTGTTCGATATGCCTGCCACCATTCGCGATGATGTGGTGCAGACGAATAGCGAAATTCTGCACGACCAGCTGAAATGTAGGAACATCGATGCCGTCGATGACCTCCCGAATGGCTGTTTTCAGCTCAGCAATGGATTTCGGGTTTTTGCTGTACACCTTGTCTTTAATACAGCCCCACAAAAAGGAGTCACATGTGTTCAGATTCGGTGAATATGGCGGCCAATCGAAGCCCATGTCAGTGGCTTCTGGGTACCGCAGAGCCAGAATACGGTCCCCAAAATGCTCTTTCAGGTGGTCAGACAATCTCCTGCGTCGACGGGGTCGAGGTCCGTCTTGCATGAACCACATCTTGTCGAAATCAGGGTCACTTTGAATAGTGGGGATGAAATCATCTTCCAAAACCTTCACGTACCATTCGGTAGTCACCATGCCATCAAGGAATATCGCACTGATTATCCCGTGACTGGACATTGCACACCCCACAGTCATCCGTTGAGTGAAGATACTTCTCGATCGCGAAACGTGGATTCTCAATCACCCAAATGCGCCAGTTCTGCTTATTGAGGAATTCATCCAAATGAAAGTGGGCTTCGCCGCTAATCCAAACCATATTCACACCATAGTCCTCTTCGTCCATTCTATGGGCATTAACATAACCGTTGTTCCATGGCCTTGGGGCTTAATGGTTGATAGGTTCGAATTTTGTATGGGAAGACATGCATGTCTTCAACAGCAATTTGTTGCATTGTATCCCAGTTGATTGGCACCTGTTGTGCAGGTCGTCTGATCGATTTCCTGGGGCTGGTGTGAAACATAGCGCGTGTCTTCTCGATCTTTTCAGGCTTTTTCACCCTTTTTGGGCGACCGACATTGCCAACACTGTCACTCGAATTATAGTCATTCTCTCAAGCTTGCGAATCAAATTCTTGATTGTTAGCTCACTTGGACTGGTTATCTTCAGCTAGAAATCGGTCGCAAACTTCCTTTGAGCCGCGGTTAGGCTGTTATTGCTCGCATAGTAGACACTCACAAGCGCTATACACTCAGGCACACTGTACCGCGACATTTTCACGTGCAAATGGCCGAAGACAACAAGGTACGTGCGCATGTGCATACTAATTCCCATCATGCTCCGCGGCCAGCCGTGCTGTTTGAACGTCCTAACGCAAACCGTTAGGAAGTTATGACGTTTTTGTTTTATATAGTTCAATAATTGTCACACTGTAAATAAATCAGTTAATTTGCATAACAATAACGGATTGCGTCCACTGTTTTCATTCGGTTGCTCGAACAGTCTGATTTCAGTCGAAAGAATGGACGAATTACTCAACCGATACATAAAACTACAACCGAATATGTCGACTGTTTTCTAGCAACTGACTGAACAGATTAGTTTCGTTCGCTTGTTCTTATCGCTACAAAATAGGCTGTACTATTGGTGCTCTATACGCGCTGGTTAGTTACATGTTCCTTAGGTCATTTGAAAGATTCTTTTGTGGAAATGATGTGGAACGAGCCAGTTTGCAGAATACAAACACTGATTACTGCTAACATTGATGAACACGTAGGTTTTTAGTTCCACTCGTGAAACCCACTTAAAAACTATTTACCGACTCCTGTTCATGTGCTACCTCAGTTGCTAGTATGACTCTGCTTATGAACAGAACTGAATGTGATTGTGTGTTTTGTCGAAATTTAGGGGTAGTCCATTTTCATTAACAATCTCTTCTGTGACTCTTTTTCTAACCTAATGATGAAGCACATTGCGGAACACTGGATTTACGTGTATCATAATTAGGACCAGGCTACTTGTTAGACACAGCGATTAAGCTCTTTCGTTGATACGTAAAATAAATTTTGGGGTAATTTTAGGGTGATTAATTAATGTACAACCCGAAAATACCTTCTCATGTTTTCGTCTCGGTCTGATCCTGTTCTGCCTGTAATGGCTAGGTGAGCTATCAGGAATATTTTTAAATGACGAGAAAATCTTGTTTTACCCGGAAGCGTATAAGTATCGGACGCTATCATAAACGAAATTACTAGTAGTGACTTATCGTCTGTACACACTTCCTCACTGATAATGAGGCGGTGAGACCAGGCTATATCGCATTTTGCACATGGAGTCGTTTCTCTATCTGTTCGATGGTAGAGAATCTTGTCTACTTCCGTGGTGTTTGAGCAACGCTGATAGTCACAAGACCACCACGATTAGATCTGCAGAAAACTGATCAACGTCCACTGATTGCAAACCTCAACTAAGGAAGACGTTGAAAGTGAAGTCGCCATTTCTGTACTATTGCAGTTAGTTCAGGTCACTATACTTGTCGTAATTTAATATGAGAGAAGCAGGAGTTACCTCTACCAGTAGAACAGTCTGTTTTCTAGTATTATAATTCTGTCCCTGTCGTAATGCCTCCCATACCCCCCCCCCCCCCCACCCCACACACTCCCCTTTCCTTCATTGCTATTGTTGAAAGACTACAGAAAAGTACCACACAAATCTCACTTTCGCAGTTGCTGGTCACAGCGGAAGCTCACTGTCCCATAAGAGACTAACTCAAATGAGTTATGAATTACACAAATTTAAATACACTCCTGGAAATGGAAACAAGAACACATTGACACCGGTGTGTCAGACCCACCATATTTGCTCCGGACACTGCGAGAGGGCTGTACAAGCAATGATCACACGCACGGCACAGCGGACACACCAGGAACCGCGGTGTTGGCCGTCGAATGGCGCTAGCTGCGCAGCATTTGTGCACCGCCGCCGTCATTGTCAGCCAGTTTGCCGTGGCATACGGAGCTCCATCGCAGTCTTTAACACTGGTAGCATGCCGCGACAGCGTGGACGTGAACCGTATGTGCAGTTGACGGACTTTGAGCGAGGGCGTATAGTGGGCATGCGGGAGGCCGGGTGGACGTACCGCCGAATTGCTCAACACGTGGGGCGTGAGGTCTCCACAGTACATCGATGTTGTCGCCAGTGGTCGGCGGAAGGTGCACGTGCCCGTCGACCTGGGACCGGACCGCAGCGACGCACGGATGCACGCCAAGACCGTAGGATCCTACGCAGTGCCGTAGGGGACCGCACCGCCACTTCCCAGCAAATTAGGGACACTGTTGCTCCTGGGGTATCGGCGAGGACCATTCGCAACCGTCTCCATGAAGCTGGGGTACGGTCCCGCACACCGTTAGGCCGTCTTCCGCTCACGCCCCAACATCGTGCAGCCCGCCTCCAGTGGTGTCGCGACAGGCGTGAATGGAGGCACGAATGGAGACGTGTCGTCTTCAGCGATGAGAGTCGCTTCTGCCTTGGTGCCAATGATGGTCGTATGCGTGTTTGGCGCCGTGCAGGTGAGCGCCACAATCAGGACTGCATACGACCGAGGCACACAGGGCCAACACCCGGCATCATGGTGTGGGGAGCGATCTCCTACACTGGCCGTACACCACTGGTGATCGTCGAGGGGACACTGAATAGTGCACGGTACATCCAAACCGTCATCGAACCCATCGTTCTACCATTCCTAGACTGGCAAGGGAACTTGCTGTTCCAACAGGACAATGCACGTCCGCATGTATCCCGTGTCACCCAACGTGCTCTAGAAGGTGTAAGTCAACTACCCTGGCCAGCAAGATCTCCGGATCTGTCCCCCATTGAGCATGTTTGGGACTGGATGAAGCGTCGTCTCACGCGGTCTGCACGTCCAGCACGAACGCTGGTCCAACTGAGGCGCCAGGTGGAAATGGCATGGCAAGCCGTTCCACAGGACTACATCCAGCATCTCTACGATCGTCTCCATGGGAGAATAGCAGCCTGCATTGCTGCGAAAGGTGGATATACACTGTACTAGTGCCGACATTGTGCATGCTCTGTTGCCTGTGTCTATGTGCCTGTGGTTCTGTCAGTGTGATCATGTGATGTATCTGACCCCAGGAATGTGTCAATAAAGTTTCCCCTTCCTGGGACAATTAATTCACGGTGTCCTTATTTCAATTTCCAGGAGTGTATGTGCCACCCACAAAAGGCAACAGCTCACCTCCAACCATTCCGCAGTCGCCGCGAAATACAGAGCACCTGAAGAGCTTCATTCCTCTGCCCTTGTCGGTGCCTTTGCGCGCGTGTGTATAGCTAAAACTAATCTCTCAGCTTCCTCGATTATTACTGAGGCATACGTTTAGCACGTGAACAAGGCATCCGTTATCTATTGGCAGCATGTTCTATGAGTTATTCTTATGAAAATAATCAAAGCTCATCATAATTATCCCAGTTATTGTCCAAATCAGGCGATATCTAGCATCACAGAGGTTAACGTCTTTATCTCTTACTGGAGAGAAATATATCTAAGTCCACGATACAGGACAAATTTAATTTTTGTCTTCTAATCGAATTTTTAATTTTGATGTCTCCTTTTGTAGTCTGCTAGACTACAAAAGAAATACAGATATCAGAAAGGAATTAATTATTTTCGATATAAACAGTAAGGTTGACGTATACCGACAAAAATGGATATCCCATCTGTTACGGACGGACAAATGAAGATTACAACTACATTTTGGCGATAAACTCCGCAAGGTAAAAGATGCATTGGAAGACCTGCAAAACGATGGAAGGACCAGGTGTAGTTGCAACAGGCTGAGGAAAGCCTAATGCGTGACGGAAGAATAAGAAGATGTCTGTTACGTCTGAACGAAATTTAATCTTACGGAATATAAGATTCACAATGTTATTCTCTCTGTACACGGCCGTGAAACAGTACATGCTGCTGATTCAGAAGTTATTATGCAAAGTTTTCAATAGTGTTCAAAACAGACAAATACCCAAATCCCTGAACTTTCATGGTTTGAACTGCGAGTTGCAGTCGATCACAGAACTTCGAGACTTCACTGATATTCTAAATAAATAATTACGTTCTATTTTGTAAAGGTATTTATCTGGAATACTATCAATAGCTAAGTATATTAGGAGGGATTTGTTAGCAGTGACTGCTCAATCTGTCGACGTAATCCGTTAGCACGTACAAAAATAATAAGTCTTTTATGAGTTATGAGTCTTCTGACTGGTCTGATGAAGACCTTCACTAACTCCACTCCTGCGCCAACCCGTTCATCTCAGAGCAGCAATGGCATCCTACATCTTCAATTATTTTTTGGATGTGTCTCAACCTCTCACTTCCCCTACAGTTCTTACCCTCTACAGCTCCCTCTAGTAGCATGGATGTTACTCCCTAATGTTCACACACGTCCTATCGTACACTCATTTCTCCTTGTCAGTATTTTCCATGTGACCCCTTCTTCGACGATTCTGCAGAAAAGCTCCTGATTCCCTACTTTCAAATCAAATGGCTCTGAGCACTATGGGACTTAACATCGGAGGTCATCAGTCCCCTAGAACTTAGAACTACTTAAACCCAACTAAACTAAGGACATCACACACATCATGCCCGAGGCAGGATTCGAACCTGCGACTGTAGCGGTCCAGACTGAAGCGCCTAGAACCTCTCGGTGGAGATTTTCCTGAACAGCACGTTGCTAGGCGTTCGAGATATGATCAATAACGTTCATGTCTGGGGAGTATGGTGCCCAACGGAAGTGTTTAAACTTAGAAGAGTGTTCCTGGAGCCACTCAGTTACAATTCCGGACGTGTGGGGTGTCGCATTGTCCTGCTAGAATTGCCCAAGTCCGTTGGAATGCACAGTGGACATGAATGGATGAAGGTGATCAGACGGGATGCTTACTTACGTGTCACCTGTCAGATTCGTATCTAGACGTATCATGGGTCCTGTATCATTGCAACTGCACTCGCACCACACCATTACAGAACCTCCGCCAGCTTGAATAGTCGCCTGCTAACATGTAAGGTCTATGGATTCATGACGTTGTCTCCATACCGGTACACGTCCATCAGCTCGATACAATTGAAACGAGACTCGTCCGACCAGTCCAATGGTGTCGACGGGGCCAGGCAAGGCGTAAAGCTTTGTGTCGTGCAGTCATCAAGGATACACGAGTGGGCCTGTAACGCCGGAAATGCATATCATCCTATTTCCATCTATTGTACTATAATTTTTTTCCTTATTTTGTCACCTGAAGATATGATATTTCTGTCTCTTTATTGTAATTGTTTTACTATTTGTATATATATGCATTTATGTCGATGTATAATTGGTTTGTTTTGTGAATATTATTTGTATTTATACGCTGGGTCTGGCCTAGGGAAAACTATGCTATCGAACGAATACATCGATAGGTCGTGTGGAGAACCAAAGTGTTTAGGATCTTTGGTAGTGTTAACTCTGCCGCGTGGAGCGCGGGCAGAGCAGAGGGAGTCTGGCTGGAGTAGGGTAGTGGAGCAGGTGTGTTGTGTGAAGCTCCCGCGAGTTGCCGCGCTTTCGGGGTTTGGCAGCATGTAATTGCGCTCGACTTGCGATGATAGTTAATGACATGGTGTCGCGGACAGGAAGCATTAGCTGGCGCACATCAAGAGCCCGTTTCGTCTGGTGACCGTGTCGAGAAGAAGGCGCGCCAACATCCAGCTTCTGCAACAGCAACGGCCGACAATGAGTGACTGTCGCCACCTCCTCGATCGACGGTTTCAAACCTTCAATCAGCCAACAAGGAAGACTGGAAGCACGTAAAGTTTTAGAACTGTATGGCAGACCTCAGCTTTTCAAACTTTTAAAATTGTTGCATCACAAAATTACAGCAACTTAGCATGAACCTTTGTTGCTCATTGTCCCAATTGCATTGCCAAGCAGGGTCCCTTCCTTTTCCGAAATGAGCCCGAGTGTCGTTGAAATTCAAATTTCACTGCTTTAATTTCAAAGTACAGTTAAGGTATTCATAGCTGGCTACAATATTTAGATTGCACAAGCACAAATTAAGAGTGCGAGTTTTGTTACCGTATTTTAGTTACCTGTGACTGCAGCTCAGCTTGGTACATACTAAATTTTACTATTGTTAATTGCTCAGAATCATTTAATTCAAGTTCGAAGTTAAATCTCTTATTTCTAAATTGCGTAGATTCAAGTAGCTTTTGAAATGATTGTTGAGGTAGTCCAAGACTAACCGTATTTTACTGAATTTCGATGTGCTTCAGAAAGAAAGCTCACTATTAACTTCAGTCACTAAATTAACTTTCGATTTTCCGGTTTTATTAATTCTTCTGCTAAATTAAGTCAGAGTGTAGCGAAATTTATTACTTCTGACAAACTTTCAGTTTTCACACTACACGTGTCAACCTTCAGTTGCCACGCTTCTAGTGCTAATTATATGTGTAATAACCTTTCTTTTTCAGTTACTTTAGTAATTGTCCTTAGGACTGGCGACCGTAATTTCCCCCAAATCTCAAATATCTAATTACCGCTAGTTAATTGTTAACGTAACGGCCGCACATTTACTTTCTTTATTAACTTTACCCCTTTTCAAAATTAATTTCCACCAGTTTCATTTGCATTTTTCCTTTCATTTAGATGTAACCCTTTCCTCCCTCTTTACCGACAGATTAACTTCGGTGACGATTGCTTTCCCCAAATTTCCATTAGGTACACGCGGTTTAATTTTTCACTGTCATTAAGGTCGATAAGTGAGGGGGAGGTTACAGGCCTTCAGCTCTAAAAGCCCGTACCGATGATGGTTCGCACGCTGACAGTTGCTGATGGTCCAGCATTGAAATTTGCAACAATTTGCAGAAGGGTTGTACTTCGATGACGTTGAATGATTCTCTTCAGTCGTCCTTGGTCCAGTTCTTGCAGGATCTTTTTCCGATCCCAGCGATGTCGGAGATTTCACATTTTACCGGATTCCTGATATTCACGGTACTCTCGTGAAATTATCGTACGGGAAAATCCCCACTTCATCGGTACCTCGGAGATGCTGTGTCCCGCCACTCGTGCGCCGACTATAACACCACGTTCAAACTCACTTAAATCTAGATAACCTACCACTGTAGCAGCTGTAGCTGATGTAACAACTGCGCCAGACACTTGTTGTCTTATGCAGGCGTTGCCGATCGCAGCGCCGTCTTCTGCCTGTTTAATTTCTCTGTATTTGAATATGCATGCCTATACCAGTTTCTTTGGCGCTTCAGTGTATGTTAATAACTATATGAAAATCTTGTAGTGAATGATCTTAATTTTGCCATGATTATGAAAATAAGTGGGTGACAGCTGCCAAAGTCAATAGTTTCACCAGCTGCGTCATAGTCGCATATATGAACAGTGTTCCAATACTGTCAAATGTTTTTTATTGTAGTCTTTGATCACAATATCAATTCTTTTGACGATGACTGGTTTCAGTCAGTAACGACTGGACATGGTAGAAAAGATCTGAGGATAGTCATTACTGACTGAAACCGGTCATCGTCAAAAGAATTGATATTGTGATCAAAGACTGGAATACAAAACATTTGGAAGTCAATAGTGAAGTGAATGGCGCCACTGCGAACCGTGTCAGCACCGAGATAACACGAAGCGAGTTTCGTAAGTAGGGAACTGCAGGGCGAGCTGAAATAACGAAACCACACTTCAGAGACGCAAGTGTCCATAATAGGAATACGTGGCACCATTACTCCACTCTGGGGTAACGGAAAAATTAATTTGGTCGGATGTCTTATGGCGCACTGTTTCCAACTTATGAGGTACATTTACGTCCCAAGAGTGAAATATGGAGGTGGGGAGTTCGTTGATTATTTGGACAGTCACATCGTGCTATTCCATGGGCCCCGTGGTTACTCTGCAAGGGGTCGCATTACTGCCAAGGAGTATGTGACCACTTTGGCTGATCAAGTACATTCCATGGTATACTGTGTTTCTTTTCCAATGGAGTTGCTGTGTTCCTGTCCGACAAGGCCCCTGTACTCACAGCATCGTCCAAGACTGGTTTTGTGAACACGCGGAACAACTGTCGCATCTCCCCGTGGCAATCACAGTCACCAGATCTCAATATTATTGAACATTTGTCTTCTATTTTGGAAAGAAGGGTACCTGATAACTATTCAACTCCATCATCGGTACCTGAACTTTGTAAGAGATCCGTGATCCCACGAACATATACATTAGTATCCGAGACCCAGGTCGATAGAAGACAGGAATCGATTGTCGAGCGCTGCAGGAGGCAGTGAGATTAGTGTCAGGTGTTGGCAGTAGTGGAAAGACGGGCAAAAAATAAAAAGAATAGCGGTCGAGCTGAGTACGGTGTCAATGGCGGATGTGCCGATTGAGGAGTAAGTTGTAAATTCACCGGAGTGTGACAAATGAACGCGTTATCTTATCGTCGTGGGGTTGACCCTCATCAATACCTATTCGCGAGTGATATGAAACAGAAAATGACAAGCGCCGAGTCACGTGTTTCGCGTCAACCGCGTCGGCCAGCAACAACCGTGGATTGCAATGAGGATTGTTGTGAATGTTAACCATCATCATTGCGTGTGACGAAGTACTTAAAATCAGCAAGCAATAGAAGATATAACCATGATTAAACGTGTAAGGTGAAGCGAGAAACTGCCTCAGAAATGGTGTGTTAATAGAAAATACATATCAGTTTGTATATCCCAACCTTTGTGGTCTTAAATAATAGAAAAACTTTCAATCATCAGCTATTCCGTCTCAGAACAGCTGCACTCTGTTGTAATACGCCCGAAACCATGGCAGAAAAAACCGATGGCCTTTCATCTATTAAGCACACACTCATATATTCATAATAATTAACTGTTTGGCGGCTTCGGTAAATCACACAAAACCCAATAAAGGATATAACGGGGTGTTTCAACTTACTACTGTTTTGAGTGGAAGAATGGATAAAATTGCCTTGAAAACCGTACGGGACCTGTGTTTATCCATTCTCAGACGACAGGAAGCTGTTTTGAGTTCCTAGGTTTTCCTTCACCATATTAGGCATGGTAATGTCTCGTGTTTCCATCTTTCTGTCTACCGCCTGTAGGTATCGAACAGTTATAACTCGTGACGCGTTATAAGCATTGTCAACATAGAACAAACTTTGAACATGTTCGTTTTTAGAAGCGTACTGAATAAAAGTTCATTATAGTGTGTTTTAATGAACCTTAACTATTTTTATCCATTGTTACACAATTTGACCTGAATGCTTGAAAGTCTGTGCCCCTTTATCGGTACGTTTATTCTGTATTCCTCCGTCACTAGGGGGCTTGGTACGTGGCTACAAGGTTGGTTGGTTTTGAGGAAGGAAACCAGACAGCGAGGTCATCGGTCTCATCGGATTAGGGAAGGACGGGGAAGGAAGTCGGCCGTGCCCTTTGAAAGGAACCATCCCGGCATTTGTCTGGAGCGAGTTAGGGAAATCACGGAAAACCTAAATCAGGATGGCCGGGCGCGGGATTGAACCGTCGTCCTCCCGAATGCGAGTCCAGTGTCTAACCACTGCGCCACCTCGCTCGGTGTACGTGGCTACAAAACCAACACAGTTAAATAACATGTTTCCAAAAATTAGCATCTTCCCATAGTCTTATTACGAACCATCGAAGATTCTCCGTTCGATTATGGATAGTCTGCTGGGGAACCTTGAAGTGGATGGTCCATATCCGCCATTTCTACTGTCCTACAGCGTCTTCCACCAGTTGTCAGGAAACCGAAATCAGAAAATCTGTAGTAAATCTGTGTTTCCTACCGACTGATGTGGTGGTATTTTGGGACTGTGGTGTCCTCATAAATTATAATAATGAAACAACAGCACATCAACGACGTTATTACATGGTGAAAATCACTCATGAAGAGTTAAACTTTCCTATCAGGAGCTGGAATTTCATCTTAGAGCTTGTAATGCCTTGCAGCGTGCCAATGCGAGATAATTAGTTCAAGAGGCTACGGAAATAGCTATGCTTTCAACCGATATTCAAAAAATGGTTCTGAGCACTATGGGACTTAACATCTGAGGTCGACAGTCCCCTAGACTTAGAACTACTTAAACCTAAGGACATCACACACGTCCATGCCCGAGGCAGGATTCGAACCTGCGACCGTAGCAGTCGCGCGGTTCCGAACTGAAGTGCCTAGAACCGCTCGACCACTGCGGCCGGCCCAAACCGATATTCACACAGGGTCCACATTATAATGGTCTGTTCTCCTAAAGACTCCTGCGGTTGATTTCCACCGAGGTGAAGGACATTTGCTAACTAGATTCTAGTAAGCAGCTTATTTTTAACACTAATTACTGACTGAGAAACGTAGAAAAGTAAGACACGAGAACATCAGATTTTGAAGTATGTGATAAAAGTGACATCAAATTATCTGTCGAGTTAGGCTCCAACGCCGTGAGTCCCCGAACAGAAAATAGGACTTGAAAAGCTCATTAAAGTTTTATCATACCGCCAAACTGAGTTCCCGTTATGGAAGTAATGAGCTCTTCAACTTCATGCTAAGAACATAATTACGGCTCTCTTAATGCATATGTTTCCTTATCGCGGGCTATTTACGGACATTTGCCACTTGTGGGCTATAAGTAATGCACTGGACACGTGATATTGATACGACCACGCCAATTAATTTATCACAGAAATGATCTGGAATTATATTTCATTTCGTCGGAAATAGCTAAGACTACTATTATGGAACACTGGATGACTATAGACTGGGTAATTTGCGCTCCATTTTATGCAAAAGCTAGTTTTTCGCGCACCTCAGTGTTTATTACATCATATTTCCTGAACTACCATCTAAGACAAAAAAAAAAAAAAAAAAAAAAGACGCACCAGGAAGGAATTATCCGAATGGGACGAAAATCGGTAGATGTGATGTACATGTAGAGACAAAGAGAAAGAGCTTCAAAAACTCAGCAACTGAAGAATGCGTGGTCTCACTTTGGCCCTTACGCAAGCAGTTATTCGGGTTGGCATTGCCTGACAGAGATGATGGACGTCCTGCGGGAGGATATCGTGCCCAATTCTGCACAGTTGGTGCGTTAGATCGTCAAAATCCCGAGCTGGTTTGAGGCCCTTGCCTATAATGCTCCAAAGTTTCGTATTTGCTGACCAAGATAGTGTGTGACAAGTACTAACGCAAGCAGTAGAAACTCTCGCCGTATGCTAGCGGGAATTATATTACTGAGGTGTAAGCCCAGGATGGCTCGCCGTGTAGGGCAACAAAGCGAGTGGTAGGGTATCGTCGACGTACCGCTGCGCACATGACAACTGAAGGGGTCCTGCTATGAAACACAACGACACGTCCGATCATCACCACAGACTCCAGAGTTGTGCTTAGTGATATTAGAAATACGCGGAGTGTGACCGTGTGTGTTTTAGTGCTAAGTTTATGTGGTGTGCGTACTGTAAGACCTTCAGTACACACACCATCAGATTATTTGACTTTTCGCTCTAACGAAGTAGGCGAGTGTCAGCAATATGTCTCGTCGTCTTATCGTGGCGTGTTTATCTTCTGCCGTTAGGTCAGACGATAGAAATGCCACTTGCACGCTTAGAGTAGCAGATTGACGGTAACCAACTTTAAACAGAACTTGATTAATTTTGACACACATTTATTAAAATAATAACAAGCATACAAATTACTTAACTTGGTGCTGGATGCTATTTACAATTGACATTCTGAAGTTCCTTTCGTATTGGTACGTTAATCTTATTCTCACATATATCTCTGATACTTGACAAAAGTGTCTATACATTTATCTTCATGGTTACACACAGAAATGTGGTAATCTGATTAGGCGCAGACTGAAACGTGACTATAGACTTGTACAGACACATGTAGAACTCGTACAGACTGGTGCAGACTGACTAATCGGAGGTCTGTACACTTGTTATAATACCTCGCACGTTCATGTATCACTGCGCGAGTGTGATCTGCAAGGAGAAAAGGTTCTACGTAAGCAGCAATTTCACTGACTGTGTTACATATTAATACGCGGATCGGGGGAAGCAGCATTTGGTCCGTCTCTATGGCAGCGCCATCTCGTAGTGCGGAGACGGACGAGTGCTGCGCCTGCACTGTTGTGCTTAGCGGGACGCGCTCTAGTGGGAAAGTTGTGTACGCGCTGATTACTGCGCAGAACTATGTACACAACAGTTTACTTGTTTTACATTTTGCAGTGCGAATGAAGTGTTTATTGAAGAATAACTGGCATCTAAGTTACCTACGTCGTAGTAGTATAATAAAATGGATCGTGATGTAATACGAAAAAGAAAAGTAGAAACATCTGAAGAACTGAACCCTGTGGAACTGCCTTTTTGCTTCTTCCCCAGTCGCTATAATTTTCTATCCTTACAAAAGTTTCAGTTATCCAACATAACTTTTTTTGCATTCTGTTTGTGTGATTAAACTTTCATTCCATTTGGAAGTAATACACATAATCAATATCAGTAATGGTGTAACCCCAGGGGACATGCATACACGTTTGTATTTGCTGCTTCAACGAAACAAACAGCCCTCGAGTTTTGCTTATTTTGAGGATTTCATGTTGTGACAATTTCCATTTCCGCCAGTGTTTCTGCGCCTTGTTTCGAGAACACAGAGGTTGAGACTGCCTGGCAGATTAAAACTGTGTGCCGGACCGAGACTCGAACTCGTGACCTTTGCCTTTCGCCCCAGGAAGTTTCATATCAGCGCACACTCCGCTGCAGAGTGAAAATCTCTTTCTGGAAACACAGAGGTTGCAGGGGAGCAGCAGCGGCGCCGCCACGAGCCGGCTCCTCGGCGGCCACCCACTCCACCCCCACCGTGCTGAGCACGTGTCGCGCTGCGCGGCACCTGGCGACACTTCACGGCACGACACGACACGACACGACACGACATGAGAGCAGAGGCGGGCCACCCCGCTTACAAATTAGCTCTCTGGCTCTCGCGTGTGCAGCGGTGCTACCAGCGCGGATTAAAGCAACTTTCCCTGGGAGCCGTTTGTCTTTCTCTCTAGCCCGCTGCACTCGAGTAATATTCTGGAAATCTTAGCACGAATACAAAGGGAGGCATTTCTTTCCCGTCCCAGAAATGTCACTGCGCGGCAGTGTATCTTGGGCTAATGTTGTAAATAGCTTTTCTACCGTGGGCTGCTTTCTGCTCGAGCTTGCATCCATGCAAAGCGAAAATCAGGATCCTTGGCACTGATATCGGTGAAAGAGAGTTGAAACTACACTGCCGGAAATAAAATTAGGACACCTTTCTAGTGGTTTCCAGTCCACACAAGCTTTATTTACAAGAATGCATATGGAGTACATGAACTTATTACATTTACAGATCAATAGCACAAGCGGTTCTGAGGTACTAAGTATGGACCTATGCTCAAACACTCAAAACTAGTACGGCAATGCAGGCTCTGACTCCGGCAAGCAGCCAATCGCACAAATGGCTGTCTTGATATACGTTATTCCACGCTTGCTCGACCTGTTCACGCACTTCTGTAAGAGTTGTTAACTGATGTGTCGTACGAGACACTTCTCGTCCCAAAAATGGTTCAAATGGCGCTAAGCACTATGGGACTTAATATCTGAGGTCATCAGTCCCCTAGACTTAGAACTACTTAAACCTAACTAACCTAAGGACATCACACACATATATGCCCGAGGGTAGACTCGAACCTGCGACCGTAGCAGCATCGCGGTTCCGGACTGAAGCACCATGAACCGCTCGGCCACAACGGCCGGCCTTCTCGTCCCATCGTATCCCACACGTGCTCAATTGGAGACAGGTCCAAGGATCGTACTGGACAGAGAAGTTGCTGCGTGTCTCTCAGGGTACGTTGAGTTTCACAGGCAGTGTGTAACCGAAGATTATGCTGTTGTAACGAAACATCACCTTCCTGTTTCAAGAACGGCAAAAGAACGGGTCTAACAACATTCTGCAAGTACCGAGCGGTGGTTAGCGTCCCTCCAGAAACACCAAAGGTGAGCGAGATTTGTAGCTTATCGCACCCTAGAGCGTAAGGCCTGTGGTGGGTCAATGTGGCTTGGATGGGTCCACTTAGTTTGTAGCACCTTCATAGAACAACCACAATATATACTCAATGAACAAACTGACCTCAGAACTATAATTTCCTCCATTTACCCAATGCAATACAAGTGCATACTTTTGGACGTGTCAGCCATTCGTGATGTACATAGCCCACTTACAAATGCAGTATGTAAAATGAAATATCATGATCGACGATTGACTGATATCGCTGAATGGTTCCTTTCTGATGTGCATGTACTCTGAAGCGCCAAAGAAATTGGTATAGACATGCCTACTGAAATACGTAAACAAGCAGAATAAGGCGCTGCGGTCAGCAAGGCCTATATAAGACAACAAGTGTCTGGTGCAGTTGTTAGATCTGTTACTGCCACTACAATGGCCGGTTATCAAGGTTTAGGTGAGTTTAATTGTGGTGTTATAGTGGGTGCACGAGCGATGAGACACAGCATCTCCGAGGTAACGATGGCGTAGAAATTTTCCCGAGCGACCATTTCACGATTGTACCGCGAATATCAGGAATCAAATCTCCGACATCGCTGCGGCCGGAAAAAGTTCCTGCAAGAACGGGACCAACGACGACTGATGAGAATCGTTCAACGTGACGGAAGTGCAACCTTTCCGCAATTGCTGCAGATTGCAATGCTAGAACATCAACCGTCAGCGTGCGAACCGTTCAACGAAACATCATCGATATGGTCTTCTGGAGCCAAAGGCTCACCCTTGCACCTTTGATGACTGCACGACACAAAGCTTTACGCTTCATGCAATTTTGTCATATGATGACATGGTGGAGACCGTGGCTGCTGTTTGAAGACAAATGTTGATGGTGTTAGGACAGCAACCAGCCACAAATTTACTTTCAGTTCTTTTATTCAAAGGATACCGTTACCGGTTTGCGAATCGTTGTGATTCATCCTCATACGGTTTACACGCTTTCTTTATGACATGTGGTGTGTTTTTACAGATTAATTGTCCTAAAATATAAATAATACATAATTATAAACACGCTACACACAGATGGTTGCGTTACAGATTTCCGTTGCATGTGACTTACGTGAAACGCCGGTTTCGAGTGTTTGTTTTCATAACATTCGTCCAACAGATGTAAATGCATTCCCACTGCATCCTTATTGTTGCCTCGCCTGGGCCTGTCAACACCGACATTGAAGATTGTTGATGACTGGAAACGTGTTGCCTTGTCGGACGAGTCTCGTTTCAAATTCTATAGAGCGGATGGACGTGTACGGGTGTGGAGACAACCTCATGAATCCATGGACCCTACGTCTCAGCAACGGACAGTTCAAGCTGGTGGAGGCTCTGTAGTGGTGTGGGGCGTGTGCAGTTGGAGTGGTGTGGGACCCCCGATACGACTCTGACACATGACACGTACGTAAGCGTCCTGCCCGATCACCTGCATCCATTTATGTCCATTGTACATTGCGACGGACTTGAGCAATTCCAGCAGGACAATGCGACACCCCACACGTCCAGAATTGCTACAGAGTGGCTACAGGAACACTCTTCTGTGTTTAAACACTTCCGCTGGCCACCAAACTAAAAAGACATGAACATTAGTGAGCATTTCGGGTTATGTTGCAACGTGCTGTTCAGAAGAGATCTCTACCCCCTAGTACTCTTACGGATTTATGGACAGCCCTGTGCAAGACTCATGGTGTCAGTTCCTTCCAGCACAACCACAGATGTTAGTCGAGTCCATGCCACGTCGTGCCTCGGCATTTATCCATGCTCACGGGGACCATACAGGAGATTAAGCAGGTGTACCAGTTTCTTTGGCTCTTCAGTGTATATTACATTGCAGTCTCTGCCCAACGTCAAACTATACGTCAAAAATTTTGTCACTATGTGAATGTCGCGAAGTTGAAAAATGGTTGTACATGCTGTTAATCCCTTATTAATTGTTTTAATATGTTATGTTTTGTAAATACCTGAAAATGGCATAAATGTCGAAAGTGCAATAGTAAAATAAAAACATAAACATCTAAAAGCCGCAAATCATTTAAAAAACTTGTTGTGAATGGCTCACAGTCAGCAGAAGGAACCACTTAACTAGCACTCTTTCAGCAGTAGGAAGGAAAACTGCTTCGTTGCACCCGCTTCACAAGGGAAACAAATAGAATCGAAGCACTGGGTGCTACAGATCGGAAACCACCTCAAGTTTTCTGCGAAGAACTGAGCTTGTTGAGAAACACACCGCGATCTGGAATCTTGTGGGATTGTGAGAACAACAGCTGGGAGCGTGTACAGCAACGGAAATTCGACTGTCTCTAACTCTAAAGCGAGAGGGGGACGGCTGCCAAGTACCTAGAACTAATATTTCGCCAGCTAGTGACGGGATATGATGCGTAATTTCAGTACTTTGGTACCGCAGGAGAGGGGATACGGAGAACGAAGCCAGGAACTCTGAGTGTGGAGGGGGATCCTGATCTTATAACATTCTGCTGCTCCTGATGTACTCGGCTTGTCTTGGGTTCATGACTTCTGAGGCTGATCGTCTTACCTTCTGTAGCTTCTAGTTGATCTTCTAATCTAGCCAATGACTCTGATGTCACTTGCTGTTTGTCTTTGTGACTACGCCTACACTGTTTATTATTCCCAATTACTTAGTAACTTCCACTTGCTCTATGTCATTATAACTCCCTTCCCAGCGATTGCTGAATTTCAATTACAGTCCAAGACTCACGTCAAGCACATTCGACTTCGTTGTTCTGTGGCTTTTTCTAAAGCCTGTCTTCCATTTCCCATCTGATGCTGCTGTGCAGCTTAATTTCCAACGCGAATTAGAGTTTTGACTCAGATTCATTAAGTGCGGCTTGTTTTATACGGCCGTACATCACAAGTGAGCTACTTGTGATGGACCCGTACACTTTGTAGTGACCACCAATAGACAGAGGCTTTGACCGTCTCAGGCCAATACGAATGGTAGAAACCCGTCCACTGCCGGCCGTTGTCAACGCTATGGGACCCACTCGGCCCCTTCAACAGATGTACGAGGAACTCGCTGCCTCATTCACCCGTCGCTGAAGATCAACGTCCATGAATTGGGGCCAGCCTACTCCAAGCCAACAGCACTTCGTGATCTTGTGCCTTTCATGACTGATTCTCGATCACTGGGCACCGGGTTGGATTCCGGGTGTGTCATAGACTTTCTTCACTCGGGTCCGCGTGTATGTGTTATCATAATCATTTCATCATCATCGACGCACAGGCCGCTGAAGCGGCATAAATCTACACCTACACTCTACACGCAATCTTACATAGGTTTCTTCGTGTTTGTAACACCATGGATCTAATGCTGTACTGATTTATTTTGCTTTTGTTTCATTTAATGTTACACCGTTGGGCTTCTGTAAATGTTGTTTGATTGAATCAATAACACAAAACTGTATACTCCTTTCTTTGTAAGAACTTTGATGTCTTGGTTTGATTCTATGCAATGTCATTTAAATTCTTTGTCCCATTTGGAGGGAACAAAACTTCCTCTATATAATTGTAATTTCTGTGTGAATAATTTTTTGTAGAAATGTCAGTACGTGCAAATGTTCTGTTTTATTTAATGTGTTTGTTTGCTGTTATGTAAATTGCTGATCCTCACTTAGGGTTCTTAGTTATTCTGTATGAAAAAGGTGTTGTGGTTCCTCTCGGGAACGGAACTATGTAGAGCGCGCAAATTATGGTTGGCGTAGGTAGAAAAGGTGGAAACAAGAGTCAGTCGGGGACAAGCTACGAGTCGGGGACGAGCTACCAAACTGTGCACAGCCCATGTAAAAGTTGTATATTGTGCTGGTTCCGAGAGAGGCTTTTGCTGCCGCTTTCTAATGCCTCGGATGGATGGATAAATAGCTGGAACTATTCTGGAATTGGTATCTATCATCGCCCCCAAGAAGGGACAGAGTCCAGCAATTCTGCCTGCAAATCCACCTACCAACATGCAGTTGCCACCACATTGCGCAATCACTATAATGGAGCACTATAATAATGTACAGTGAAGGATCAGCTCATTGGATGTTTTAGTGTGCACAAATATAAGGTAACTTATAACTGAATTTATGTACCTACCTTGATTTTCTCCTTATCATAACACCTCTCAGGTTCCTCTCCGTTTGAACTAAAGTGATTACCGAGTGTCCCTACTGAAAGAACATTAAACACCAGTGTTTTTGCTAATTAATGCCTCTTGAACATAGTAGAAATAAAGTTAACGTGGCAAGAGAGTGAGTTAAAGTTAATGATGCTTGCTGAAAATAATTTTCCTAGTAAAACTGCTTATTAATGTGTTGTTGCCAACTTCAAATTCAAAGTTCTTAAGACTGAGGCTTATAAAGTTTTGCTTAGTAAATGATCACATTACGGTCTGTTGTAAATCGCAGAAGGTGAGTCAGTATCTTATATATATGCTAATTTTGTGTTTCACTGTAGTAAAAGTGGAAAACTGCAGTTGTGAAACGTTATATACTCATGTTTGCTAAGTGTTTGTCTCTCTTGTGTATTAGAAGTGCATATTAATAGTATAACAGGATTCACAGTTTGTCTGTTATGTTAATGCTCGGTAACAAGTAACGGAAAGACCATTAATTATGAAAACCATAATTTCTTTATTCAAATGATAGTGAGAAGCAGCCTGTTAGTGGATTCCAATTAACTTTCATTTTAAATAGTAAAGTATTTAACTGAGAGAGACATAACCTATATCCAATTAATGGTTCTGCAGTGAATAGTAATAATAACGTTATAAAGACCATTCAGTTTGTGTAAGCCCTGAAAGTAATAGTGTGTTTCGGTATCTGTTATAATTATGCAAATAGTTTGTGCTGCTCTAGCTGCTAGCTTCAATCTTACCATAAACATATGTATGTGTCAGAGTTCATTGCACTCGCGTGTGACCAAGTATAGGTTGTGTTTATCCGTTAAAGTTACTCATAACTACTTTCTTAAACGAGAACGTTAATCTTTCTCTTGCCTAATTAGGCTGGCGACCGTTTTCCTTATTCTTTAAATAGTATAGCTAGGCAAAAATATTGTTTTTACTGTTCGAATATTTACGTAATTCTGACTTTCATTTCCGATAAGACATTTCCGTTAGGTACAACACGGTCAACGTAACAAAATTCCTCTCAGAGGGTAACACTGTTCTGTTGCGTTATACCGTAATTGCTTTAAGATTGTTTTATTTCACAACCTGCCTCCAGCTTCGAGGTTATGGTGTAGCTGTAGCAGACGGTAATGTTATATGTTCCAGCGTCACTTCTCCCTTGACCTGTTCCAGTCGCGTGTGGTTCGAGGAAAGAAGAATTGCTAGTAAGCCTTCGTGTGGGCTTGAATCTCTCTAATGTTATCGTCATCGTCTTTTCGCGAGATGTACATAGGACGAAATAATACACCTATGAGCCAAAACATTATGACCACCTATTTAATTGCGTGGTGTTCCACTTTTCAAACACAGTACAACCGATATTCTGCCTGGAAGGGATTCTACAAGTCCTTGACAGGATTCCAGAAGTATTTGGCACCAGAAGTCTGTGCACAGGTCAAGTGATCCCCTCAAATTAGCAGATGTTGGTTCATGGGCACACAGCTGGCACCCGATATGTGTTCCAATGGGTGCAGATCAGGCAAATTTGCTGGCCAAGTTCGCTACAATGACCCTCAAAGTACTGCAGCACGATTCTGACTTTTCAACACGGACGATTATCCTGCTAGAAGATGTCGTCGTCATAGGGGGAGACTTCAAGCACGAAGCGATGCAGGTGGTTCGCAATAATGTTCATGCATTTCACTGGTGTCATGATGCCTTCGACTACCATCACAGATCCCAAGGACGTCCAACTTAATGTACCCCAGAGCGTAATTCTGGCCTTGCTGGCCTGCATCTGTGGCGTATTGCATGTGTCGTACAGCCATTCGCGTGGATGGTGTGTAAGGATCCAGTAATCGACCTAGTGTAACAAGAAATGAGATTCATTCGACAGGCGACACATTTCTGTTGATCAACGGTGAAAGCACAAATGGTTCAAATGGCTCTGAGCACTATGGGACTTAACATCTGAGGTCATCATTCCCCTAAAACTTAGAACTACTTAAACCTAACTAACCTAAGGACATCACACACATCCATGCCCGAAGCAGGATTCGAACCTGCGACCGTAACCGTCGCGCGGTTCCAGACTGAAGCGCCTAGAACCTCTCGGCCACCACGGCCGGCGTGAAAGCACAGTGATGCTGTGTCCACTGCAATCACAACTGATGGGGTCGTTGGGTCGACAAAGGAGCGCATAGGGGTTGTGTGATGTGGAGCTCCATGTCCAACTATGGCCTTTACACGGTGTGCTCCGAAATTCTTGCGCCTGCACCAGCATTGTGCTCTGTCGTCAGGTCTACCACAGATCGCTGCCTATCGTTCATTATACAGCGGGGGATCCTACGATTTCTACGTTTTGTGATGGGACAGTGTCGTCCAAAACCATACAGCCTACTCGTTATTTCACCATCCTTCAACCACTTTCCATAGGTGCTCCACGAAAGTAGTACGCCAACGGGCGACCAGTTTCGCCGTTTGAGGGATTCTCTTTTCCAGCAGAAACGCCACAGCAATCTGCCCTTTGTCGAAACCGCTTATGCCAGAGTATTTCCACATTTTCGGCCGGTATCTCCGCTATAATGACTACCCAATTGCATCTCTGTCGCTTGCATTCTTTCCTTACTGCATCACGTGCCCGTAACAACACCAGGAGGCATTCAACCTCATGGTGGGCAGTGCTCTTAATGTTTTGGTTAGTGATAGTGGTTGGCTCTTCTAGCACCTTACGCTCTCGGAACAGTAGACTATAACATGGTGCAGATCGCCTCTCTTGCAGTATCTGCCACTGGAGTTGGCTGGCTATGTACGTGACGCTTTCGCGTTTTCTAAACGAACCTGTAACGAAACGTGCTGCTCTTATTAGGACATTCTCAATAAGTGTCGTTCCCAAAATAATGACTCCTATTTCGATTCATGCAAACTACAGGAGATACACAATTCAGAAGAGCAAAGATAAATAAAGCAATATTTCATCTACAAACTCATTTTTCCACATAGTCACCATCATTCGTTACGCACTTTTGCCAACGATGAACCAGAGACGACATGCCTTGTCAAAATCGGCAGCAGCTGAGGCTAACCACTTCCTTACAGCTTTGACAGCAGCATCCGAGTCTTGAAAATTTTCTCCACGTAGTCCATCCTTCAAAGCCCCAAAGAGATGGAAGCCTGAAGGCGCTAAATCGGAACTGTACGGTGGATCCGGTAAGACAGTCTAGCCGAATTTTTGCAGTGAGCTGCGTGCTCGCAAAACTGGTGTGGAGCCTGGCGTTGTCATGTTGCAGGCGAAAGTTGGTCTTCTTGTCTGGCCTTACCCTGGAAATTCGGGCTTTCAGCTTGGTCAGTGTCATCTTAAAGCGTGCTGAACTGACGGTTTCTCCAGGTTCCAGCACATCCAAAAGAACCACACTCTGCCTATCCCAGAAGACGGTGCACATCACTTTGCCTAGCGACGGATGCGTCCCGAATTTCTTCTTTTACGGAGAATTCGCAAGTCGCCATTCTGTCGACTGTCTTTTGGATTTCGGCTCGTAGTGATGCAACCACGTCTCACTTCAGATGATGATGCTATTCAGAAAATTGTCGTCTTCAGCTTCATATTGGTCCAACAGGTCCCAACAAATTTTCATCCGATGAGTCTTTTGTTCTTCTGTAAGCATCTGCGGGACCCATGTCGCACAGACTTTGCGATAACCGAGATGCTCCAACATTGTTTCCAAGGCATTATGCTTTGCACACAAGCCTCTGGTCGTTACCCGGCGGCCAGCACGGATGAGTTGATCAAGACGCTGCTCACTGCGAGGGATGACAGCTGTGCGGGGTCGACTGTGCCGTGGCTTGTCATGCGCAGCCCTCCCACCATCTTGAAAATGCCGTACCCGTTGCCTCACATTGCTCACGTCTGTTGTAACGTCTCCGTACACCTTTAGCAAGCATCGATGGATTTCAATCGGCGAAATTTCTTCAGCAGTCAGGAATTCAGTCACACATCGGTGTTTTATACGCGAGCCCATGTCAGTCTCCATTCTGGAACACATCTCTGCTGGTGCCAACTACCGCATAACAACGGAACCACCTTCAAATGAAAGAGAAAACTTCAAACATTAGCACTACACAAGTCACCACAAAAAAATAGGAGGTATTACTTTGGGAACGACCCTCTTATTTCCTCTATCGGTCCTATCTAGTAAGGATCCCACACTGACAAGTATATTGGTCCAACGAGTGTTTTGAACGGTACCTCCTTTGTTGATGGACTACATTTTTGAGGATTCTTCCAATGAATCTCAGTCTAGCGTCTGCCTTACCCACTATTAATTTTATGTGTTCTTTCCAATCCATATCGCTCCGTACGCATACTCCTGGATATGTTATGGAAGTGACTGCTTCCAGTGACTGTTCTGATTTTTTTTAATCATACGATAAACTTGCAACAGATGGCCGAACATCCCAGATGCCCAGTAACACCAAGTAATAGACCCTACCATACGCACATTTCCCTGTTTTAACGCCAAGCCGCCGGCCGGAGTGTCCGAGCGGTTAAAGGCGCTACAGTCTGGAACCGCACGACCGCGACGGTCGCAGGTTCGAATCCTGCCTCGGGCATGGATGTGTGTGATGTCCATAGGTTAGTTAGGTTTAAGTAGTTCTAAGTTCTAGGGGACTTATGACCACAGCAGTTGAGTCCCATAGTGCTCAGAGCCATTTGAACCATTTTTAACGCCAAGCCAATCGCCGCCGTTACCGAAAACTGATTCAAGAATTTGGTAAAGTCGCCGGTCCTTAGATAAGCCATACATACCGTATCTGCCCAGTCAAAGTAACCCTGAGTGCATATGTTAACAATGTTCTTATTTATTTTTAATTGTTTTAATAAATTACTTTTCTTTATAATATTTGTGTTCACCTCTCAATCAATTCGATGCTCATTGCGTATACCCTTTAGAGGTATGTTTTGTCAATATGTATATCACTTTTGAATTTGTAGCCTTTTAATCCTAATGTGGTGTCAAGAAACCGGTTCTAAGGTACTTACTTCGAGAGATTTTGACCGTGAATTTATCTGAACATTTGACTTGCAAAAACGTAGTGAAGTAAATTCTGATTATTTTAGACTCAAAAGAACCTGATTCTCCACCGGGAAAGCCCTGCATCAGAATTTGGTTAGCAAACTCTAAACTATATATTTTACTTTGTAAACAATAGTGGAACAGGCTGTAATTTTTGCTCAGTTATAACTATAAAAACCAAATAAACTCACACTCTGTTATGGGTATGCGGTAACATAACGATATATTGAAAATAAACACAGTTCGCGTATCCGGGCAACCCCACATTAAAAGATCCCTTCTATTTTCTGCCTTGTACCAAGGTTAACCGATTACTTTTAATTTTATTGGTCGGCGCTTGGGAACTAATGACAGACGCCACCGATTCACTCAACCTACTGCATACCACAGTCGTATACGTAAATGTGCCTAATGGAAACACTGCACACATACATAAAAGCACAGCCCCTTCAAAATTATGTAAAAATAGGTGCAATAACAACTGCAATAAACTGAAAGAGAAAGATGGAGTTGGTAAATAGATTCATTTACGAGTGCTATTCGGTAAGTAAGGAACGATAGGTCGCGAAATGGAAATCACAGTGAATATCAAAACTGTTTTATTTGCAACAGTTAGCTACAACTTCCAGCTACTTAGCTCCATAGTCACCGATCCGACTTAGACATTTGTCGTAGCGTTGTACCAACTTTCCATACCCTCGTTATAGAAGGCAGCCGGTTGTGCTTTCCGCCAATTCTCTACTCTGGCCTACGGCTCGTTGTCTGTGTCAGAATGTTGTTTTCATAGCCAGCGGTTCATGTGAACAGAGATGTAACTCAGAGGGAAAGAATTAAGGGCTGTATTGTGGGTAATCAAACATTGCCAATTGAAAACGATGCAGGAGCATCTTCATTGCCCCTGCAAAATGCGGCTGAGAATTTTCTTGAGCAAGAAAACGCACGACAGTTATGTAAAGTTGGCTGCATAGCTTCAGGCGAAATTTCTCACCAGACCCTCGATCTTGGCGGGAGACACTATTGTTCTAGGCATCTTTATGTGCTCCCTGTGTGCTCAGAACTAAAAAGAACGACGTAGCGCGATCGACGGGCATACTAGAGACACTGCCCAACACACCTGTCAAGACTTCATCGGATTTTCACTGTGGATTCCATTTCGCGACCGATCGTTACTTACTTTCCGGGTAACCCTCGTATATTGGGTCGATGCATTAGTTCCTACCGTTTTTCCGTAAGTCTGAATAAACGTAACAGATGTATATGACAAAGACTTAAGTCATCAGTAATATGTTCTCCTTCACTGTTTACAATAGTCTGTAAGTGGGCTAACTCTTAGATTTCGCGACTGTAGAAAACACTTGGTTTTGAGGCGAAGAACTAGTCGAGCCATGTCCGGAGCGCATTTTCATCAGGAAAGCTTGTTTGATAGAGAGGGGAAAGAGGGAAAATCTTTGAGGGTTCAAAAAATGGTTCAAATGGCTCTGAGCACTATGCGACTCAACTTCTGAGGCCATCAGTCGCCTAGAACTTAGAACTAATTAAACCTAACTAACCTAAGGACATCACACACATTCATGCCCGAGGCAGGATTCGAACCTGCGACCGTAGCAGTTGATCGGTTCCAGACTGCAGCGCCTAGAACCTCACGACCACGGCGGCCGGCATCTTTGAGGGCACAAGATCAGGTGAATAATGTCGATGCAGAATAAATTCCCTAACGAATTCCTGTAAAGTGTTTCTTTTTTTTTTTTTTGGAATAGCAGAATGAGGGCGGAAGTTATCGCGGAGTAGCATCACTACAAGCCGTCGTCCTGGCCGTTGATCTTGGGCTGCATCTGCAAGACGTTTCAGTTGTTATCAATAAATGTCAGCAGTGATGGTTACAATGCGGGAAGCAAATCGTAATACACCACACCGTCGCTTTTCCAGCAGGTGCATAACATTATCTTTTGTGGATGCGCGCAGGTCCTTTTACGCGGAGTTACTGCTTTGTTTGGGCTCAACTATTCCTTTCTTTTCCTTGTGTTAGCATGTTGTTGTGGTCTTCAGTCCTGAGACTGGTTTGATGCAGCTCTCCATGCTACTCTATCCTTACAAGCCTCTTCATCTCCCAGTACCTACCGCAACCTACGTCCTTCGGAATCTGCTTAGTGTATTCATCTCTTGGTCTCCCTCTACGATGTTTACCCTCCACGCTGCCCTCCAATACTAAGCTGGTGATCCCTTGATGCCTCAGAACATGTCCTACCAACCAATCCCTTCTTCTAGTCAAGTTGTGCCACAAACTTCTCTTCTCCCCATTCCTATTCAATACTTCCTCATTACTTATGTGATCTACCCATCTAATCTTCTGCATTCTTCTGTAGCACCACACTTCAAAAACTTCTATTCTCTTCTTGTCCAAACTACACTCCTGGAAATTGAAATAAGAACACCGTGAATTCATTGTCCCAGGAAGGGGAAACTTTATTGACACATTCCTGGGGTCAGATATATCACATGATCACACTGACAGAACCACAGGCACATAGACACAGGCAACAGAGCATGCACAATGTCGGCACTAGTACAGTGTATATCCACCTTTCGCAGCAATGCAGGCTGCTATTCTCCCATGGAGACGATCGTAGAGATGCTGGATGTAGTCCTGTGGAATGGCTTGCCATGCCATTTCCACCTGGCGCCTCAGTTGGACCAGCGTTCGTGCTGGACGTGCAGACCGCGTGAGACGACGCTTCATCCAGTCCCAAACATGCTCAATGGGGGACAGATCCGGAGATCTTGCTGGCCAGGGTAGTTGACTTACACCTTCTAGAGCACGTTGGGTGGCACGGGATACATGCGGACGTGCATTGTCCTGTTGGAACAGCAAGTTCCCTTGCCGGTCTAGGAATGGTAGAACGATGGGTTCGATGACGGTTTGGATGTACCGTGCACTATTCAGTGTCCCCTCGACGATCACCAGTGGTGTACGGCCAGTGTAGGAGATCGCTCCCCACACCATGATGCCGGGTGTTGGCCTTGTGTGCCTCGGTCGTATTCAGTCCTGATTGTGGCGCTCACCTGCACGGCGCCAAACACGCATACGACCATCATTGGCACCAAGGCAGAAGCGACTCTCATCGCTGAAGACGACACGTCTCCATTCGTCCCTCCATTCACGCCTGTCGCGACACCACTGGAGGCGGGCTGCACGATGTTGGAGCGTGAGCAGAAGACGGCCTAACGGTGTGCGGGACCGTAGCCCAGCTTCATGGAGACGGTTGCGAATGGCCCTCGCCGATACCCCAGGAGCAACAGTGTCCCTAATTTGCTGGGAAGTGGCGGTGCGGTCCCCTACGGCACTGCGTAGGATCCTAGGGTCTTGGCGTGCATCCGTGCGTCGCTGCGGTCCGGTCCCAGGTCGACGGGCACGTGCACCTTCCGCCGACCACTGGCGACAACATCGATGTACTGTGGAGACCTCACGCCCCACGTGTTGAGCAATTCGGCGGTACGTCCACCCGGCCTCCCGCATGCCCACTATACGCCCTCGCTCAAAGTCCGTCAACTGCACATACGGTTCACGTCCACGCTGTCAAGGCATGCTACCAGTGTTAAAGACTGCGATGGAGCTCCGTATGCCACGGCAAACTGGCTGACACTGACGGCGGCGGTGCACAAATGCTGCGCAGCTAGCGCCATTCGACGGCCAACACCGCGGTTCCTGGTGTGTCCGCTGTGCCGTGCGTGTGATCATTGCTTGTACAGGCCTCTCGCAGTGTCCGGAGCAAGTATGGTGGGTCTGACACACCGGTGTCAATGTGTTCCTTTTTCCATTTCCAGGAGTGTATTTATCGTCCATGTTTCACTTCCATACATGGCTACACTCCATATCAATACTTTCAGAAATGACTTTGTAACGCCGGAAATGCATATCCTCGTATTTCCATCTATTGTACTATAATTTTTTTTCCTTATTTTGTTACCTGAATATATGACGATTCTGTGTCTTAGTATATTGTAATTGATTTACTATTTGTATATATATATATATATGCATTTATGTCGATGTATAATTGGTTTGTTTTGTGAATATTATTTGTATTTATACGCTGGGTCTGGCCTAGGGAAAACTATGCTATCGAACGAATACATCGATAGGTCGTGTGGAGAACCAAAGTGTTTAGGATCTTTGGTAGTGTTAACTCTGCCGCGTGGAGCGCGGGCAGGGCAGAGGGAGTCTGGCTGGAGTAGTGCAGTGGAGCAGGTGTGTTGTGTGAAGCTCCCGCGAGTTGCCGCGCTTTCGGGGTTTGGCAGCATGTAATTGCGCTCGACTTGCGATGATAGTTTCTGACATGGTGTCGCGGACGGGAAGCATTAGCTGGCGCACATCAAGAGCCCGTTTTGTCTGGTGACCGTGTCGAGAAGAAGGCGCGCCAACATCCAGCTTCTGCAACAGCGACGGCCGACAATGAGTGACTGTTGCCACCTCCTCGATCGACGGCTTCAAACCTTCAATCAGCCAACAAGGAAGACTGTAAGCACGTAAAGTTTTAGAACTGTATGGCAGGCCTCAGCTTTTCAAACTTTTAAAATTTTTGCATCACAAAATTACAGCAACTTAGCATGAACCTTTGTTGCTCATTGTCCCAATTGCATTGCCAAGCAGGGTCCCTTCCTTTTCCGAAATGAGCCCGAGTGTCGTTGAAATTCAAATTTCACTGCTTTAATTTCAAAGTTCAGTTAAGGTATTCATAGCTGGCTACAATATTTAGATTGCTCAAGCACAAATTAAGAGTGCGAGTTTTGTTACCGTATTTTAGTTACCTGTGACTGCAGCTCAGCTTGGTACGTACTAAATTTTACTATTGTTAATTGTTCAGAATCATTTAATTCAAGTTCGAAGTTAAATCTCTTATTTCTAAATTGCGTAGATTCAAGTAGCTTTTGAAATGATTGTTGAGGTAGTCCAAGACTAACCGTATTTTACTGAATTTCGATGTATTTCAGAAAGAAAGCTCACTATTAACTTCAGTCACTAAATTAACCTTCGATTTTCCGGTTTTATTAATTCTTCTGCTAAATTAAGTCAGAGTGTAGCGAAATTTATTACTTCTGACAAACTTTCAGTTTTCACACTACTCGTGTCAACCTTCAGTTGCCACGCTTCTAGTGCTAATTATATATGTAATAACCTTTCTTTTTTCAGTTAGTATAGTAATTGTCCTTAGGACTGGCGACCGTAATTTTCCCCAAATCTCAAATATCTAATTACCGCTAGGTAATTGTTAACGTAACGGCCGCACATTTACTTTCTTTATTAACTTTACCCCTTTTCAAAATTAATTTCCACCAGTTTCATTTGCATTTTTCCTTTCATTTAGATGTAACCCTTTCCTCCCTCTTTACCGACAAATTGACTTCGGTGACGATTGCTTTTCCCAAATTTCCATTAGGTACACGCGGTTTAATTTTTCACTGTCATTAAGGTCGATAAGTGATGGGGAGGTTACAACTTCCTGACGATTAAATCTATACTCGATGTTAACAAATTTCTCTTCTTCAGAAACGCTTTCCTTGCCATTGCCAGTCTACATTTTATATCCTCTCTACTTCGACCATCATCAGTTATTTTGCTCCCCAAACAGCAAAACTCCTTTACTACTTTAAGCGTCTCATTTCCTAATCTAATTCCCTCAGGATCACCCGACTTAATTCGACTTCATTCCATTATCCTCGTTTTGCTTTTGTTGATGTTCATCTTATATCATCCTTTCAAAACACTATCCATTCCGTTCAACTGCTCTTCCAAGTCCTTTGCTGTCTCTGACAGAATTACAATGTCATCGGGGACCCTCAAAGTTTTTATTTCTTCTCCATGGATTTTAATACCTACTCCGAATTTTTCTTTTGTTTCCTTTCGTGTCCCTCGATTCTTATAACTGCCATCTGGTTTCTGTACAAATTGTAAATAGACTTTCGCTCCCTGTATTTTACCCCTCCCAGCTTCAGAATTTTAAAGAGACTATTCCAGTCAACATTGTCAAAAGCTTTCTCTAAGTCTACAAATGCTAGAAACGTAGGTTTGCCCTTCTTTTGGAGACAGCATAGGACTGGTCAGGGTTGTTCATGATCCAATTGATGACGAGAGAGTAGAGATTGCGAGCTAAGACCCCAAAGATGTTCGGACTCACATACGGTTCCTCTTCGTCGAAATGTCTTGGCTCAAACTCGTCTAGGCGTTGAACCACACGTGTCGCACTACACGCCCTAAACTAGACACTTGTGACCCTTTGGTTAAATTGTCTGGCTGATGGCAAGTGTGCGAAATACAAAGTTAATTTAACATATAATAACAGTAATAAAAATATCGTGAACTAAATTAACGACCCATAAATGACGTAGGCCACACAGTTGCAATTTGGTTAGAATAATGTTTATTCAGTAAGCAAACTAAGAGCGAAAGTGGTCGTATTTAGAGCTATTGTTACACTCGAGCGCGTATCCATTTGACACAGTTCGATCACTCACAATCTCATCGCGAAATACAAGTTATCTACGCGAAACGTTAAGAGTTCACACCAGGCTCGCAGCTGCTCACCTCTCGGAGACTCAGTCCCGCGATACCACGCAATGCGAAATTTTCTGAGTCGTTTCACTTCCTAGCTGCCTAAAGACCGACCGCCCACTTCCACGTCTCCTCCAGCACTCCCCTCTGCCCGTCCCCGGCCGCGTTTCCTGTGCGCCGAATATCCTCGCTCAACTGGCTAGGATACTTCCCTTTCCCGAAGCCGTCCACCTGATTGGCTACAGCTTATTCTACATCATTTTCCTTTTGAACATATTTAATTAGTCAAAGATTGATCAATTTAACGTTCTAAATAAGGCAATAATAATATCCGTTACATAACAAACGTTAAATTCTTTTACATAAAACCAATGCAATTTCCTTCTTAGCTTTGAATTCCACGGCCAGTAGCGTTGCACCATGAGCTTTCTGGCAAATAAATAAAGAACAGAAGTAAGTATTCTGCACTAAACTTTTCAACAAATATTCTCTTACCTAATGACTCAATAAGGTGTCACGCTGTCATCGTTCAATGTGTGTTGTGTGGAGGAAATGATCTGATGCTTGACTGAAAATACTGATAATTTAAATTTAGTATACCTTTTAAACAAATGAACTTACACAGTTGATATTTACAACATTTGTCATTTTAATGATGCGCTTCTATATGAAATGTCGATCGTTAAGATCGACTAAAGCGTTCAGATTTTAGCATTCAGGGCTTTGTTACAAAACTTGTGAATTTCACTTTAATAGTAAATCCTAAACTATTATAGATATGATCAATATTCAAGTTTTATTGGGATCACCATGAAAATTTATGAAGGATAGTAGATTAAAATTACTGTGGCTTCATTCCCTGCATTACTGCAGAATTAAATAGTTTCCGTAAATGTTTCCCTTTATAGCCGATCTAAGGTCCGCCATAGTTAACACTGCTACGTCTCTTCGGCCAAAAACGGCAGGGTGTCCCAGCTATCTTGTCCACCCAAAATATCTCTGGAACAATAACAGCTATTGGAAAACGACTTTCACCGGTATCAATGTAGGGCTGTGGCCCATGAATGTACATATTTGGAAACATTCTAAAACGAAAGCATATGTGTTTTTTAACACAAACTTATGTTTTTTTAAATGGACCTCCTATATTTTTTCTTCAGCAATCCATAGCATGACAAAGCACATACACAATGGCGTTGATTGCATCGCAATATTCCCATTACATCCCGAGATATTGAGACGCGAAGTTGGCGCTTGAAACACCCGACATGCGATGCTAGCGCACATCCTGAGGCTCAGGCGTGAACCCCATGCTGCCCGTAATCGCGATGTGATTGACATGTGTAATTACACCTCCATACTTGTCAAGAGGTCCGAAACGAATAATGCGATCTGCTGCCATCAAGTCTCATAAGCACATAATGGTTTCCCTCTTGCACGTTTTACGTATCTACGTACACAATATGAACCAGTACCGATCGGTGTACACCCTTCAGGTTGTCTTATTTATCCTGCACACCCAAAATAAGGTTTATGTAATGCGTTATATGACCCATTGTGCCTGTCACGCAGGGCCTGGCTCTACCTAGTCAAGTGTCCAACGTAGTTCCCACTACTGCCACAGTTACCACTTCGCCTTGTTTATGATTTGCGACTCATGCAAACTCCTGTACTCTACCACCCTCGGAGCATCCCATTTGTTGTTGCTTTGGCGTGCAGTACACCGCTTGCCAGTGTAGTCGTGCATCAGAGTAATCTAGTGACGGCACGGAGGTAGTACACATTGAGAATAAACGTTGTGTTGTGGAACTTATACTGTACAGTATAATGTACACACATGAAGATATGGTAGAAATGCTGCTGATCTATGGAGAATGTACGTTGACGGGAAATACGTTATGAGATTGTTTGTTTGTTGATAGTACTGTTAGCGAACATTATGATTATTAAGTTAATATGTCTGTTTTCTACCCTACTCTACATACCTGTACTGTACCCTGTTGTAGGTGGACGAAATGCTGTTCAGGAAGAACGACTGTACAGAAGACGATTCCCTGACAAGCCATCGCCTTCGCGCCGGATGTTTGGTCGTCTCACATCTCGTCTACGCGAAACGGGAAGCTTAAATCGAAGACCTCGACATCGTCCTAGAACACGCACAGATGAACGTGCTGAAGTTGCTGTGCTCGCTACCATAGCTGTGAATCCTCAAATCAGCACACGTCAAATTGAACGTGAAGTTGGTGTGTCGAAATCAAGTTCACAGCGTATTCTTAAACGTCATAAATTTCATACTTACCATGTTCATGTACACCAGGATCTTTATGGAAATGTCTTCCGTAATAGGGTAACATTTTGTCGCTGGGCTGAGCAAAAACTTCTGACTAATCCAAATTTTTTTGCAGATGTTCTCTTTACCGACGAGGCATCATTCTCCAACAAAGGAATTGTCAATATGAGGAATATGCATTATTGGTCCGCAGACAATCCAAATGGCTCCGTCAGGTAGAACATCAATGTCCTTGGAAAGTTAATGTTTGGTGTGGGATTATTGGAGATACCATTATCGGACCTGTCTTTATAAAGGGCATCCAAAATGGCAGACAATACTCCAGATTCATACGACACAATCTTCCTGTTCTCTTGGACACCGTACCTCTGAACCGGAGAATGGTCATGTGGTATCAGCATGACGGATGCCCTGCACATAACGCCTTACGAGCACGACGACATCTGAACCGTAAGTTCCCTGGTAGGTGGATTGGACGAGGTGGCCCAGTTAGGTGGCCTGCCCGATCTCCGGACCTTACACTGCTGGATTATTTTCTTTGGGGAGCAGTGAAGGATGCTGTTTACCAACATGAACCAACAACACCAGAGCACATGAAGCAACGCATTATTGATGCTTGTACAGCCATCAAAGAGGAAACAGTAGCACGAAGTAGGGCATCCTTCATCCGTAGAGTGACCCTATGAATGCAAGCCAATGGGCGTCACTTTGAGCATGAGATGTGAATGCTATGTTTAGTATGTAGTGCTGGTATCACAGTGGAAGTTTCTACAAAGGGCCATTTTACCCAGTGATGTTAAGAAACATTTGTTTGCAACAATTTGTCATTTAACGCATTAGATAAACATAAGATTGATAATTATGTAATAATAAAACTAATTAGTTAAACATGTTTACATTCATCTTCTATGTCCTACCTGAACTTCCCAAATCAAAACATTTTTACCTAAACAACGGTAAAACTTTTAGTCCACTAAAACCATCAACATGAATTTTACTATTACGAGTGAATGAATAACTGTCACTTGCGTTAGATCTACAGTAAAGTTAAGTTTTAACGTTGAACGGCATTACCTTTTTAGTAACGGATTAACGATAAGCGAAGTTAACTTTGTGACTAACGTTGCGGTACACAGATATGTTACAGAACCGCATCACCCCTAGCCTATGGGATAAATACCTGCTGGAATGTACGACGTTAATGCAGGATGGCAGCAGACCGTATTATTCGTTTCGGACCTCTTGATAAGTATGGAAGAGTGATTACGCATGTCAATCACATCGCGATTACGGGCAGCGTGGGGCTCACGCCTGAGCCTCAGGACGTGCGCTAGCAGCGCATGTCGGGTGTTTCAAGCGTCAACTTCGCGTCTCAGTATCTCGGGATGTAATGGGAATATTGCGATTCAATCAACGCCATTGTGTGTGTGCTTTGTCATGCTATGGATTGCTGAAGAAAAAATATAGGAGGTCCATTTAAAAAAACATAAGTTTGTGTTGAAAAAACACTTATGCTTTCGTTTTAGAATGTTTCCAAATATGTACATTCATGGGCCTCAGCCCTACATTGATATCGGTGGAAGTCGTTTTCCAATAGCTGTTATTGTTCCAGAGATATTTTGGGTGGACAAGATAGCTGGGACACCCTGTAGATATGATCAATATTCAGGTTTTATTGGGATCACCATGAAAATTTATGAAGGATAGTAGATTAAAATTACTGTGGCTTCATTCCCTGCATTACTACAGAATTAAATAGTTTCCGTAAATGTTTCCCTTTATAGCCGATCTAAGGTCCGCCATAAGTTAACACTGCTACGTCTCTTCTTCCACAAACGGCTTCTGGTGGGTTTCGCTATGACGTATGTTCTCGTCTGTCTCACTCACACACTATAGCGCTTAGGTCTCAATAGACAATAGACGCCTGTGAGTTTCCCCACCTCGTGGTGAATCTGCGCCCTGTGTGGCACATGGACCTCGACGACAGGGTTCGTTTCGCAATTCACATAGGCTGACTCTTTCGGCCATGTATTTAAATGAGTGAGCAATGCTCGTTAACTCAAAAGATGCACATATGACCTGTGGTGTCACCGCCAGACACCACACTTGCTAGGTGGTAGCATTTAAATCGGCCGCGGTCCGTTAGTATACGTCGGACCCGCGTGTCGCCACTGTCAGTGATTGCAGACCGAGAGCCGCCATACGGCAGGTCTAGAGAGACTTCCTAGCACTCGCCCCAGTTGTACAGCCGACTTTGCTGGCGATGGTTCACTGCCTGCTTACGTTCTCATTTGCCGAGACGATAGTTTAGCATAGCCTTCAGCTACGTCATTTGCTACGACCTAGCAAGGCGCCATTACCAGTTAATATTGATATTGTGAATCATGTACCGTCAAGACCGACGTTCATCATTAATGGATTAAAGTTAAGTATTCCACCAGCTACGTCCGTTTTACTAAATTCTAATTTCCTTGTCCTGTTCCAGACCTCACGCCAGCCTGCGTGAGCTAAAACGCGTGCCTTTCGGCCTCCTCTAGTAACACGGTGTTGGCTCTCTTGCCAACCACAACATGGCCAGCCGCTGATTATTGTGAGTTTGGTTTACATCATACGGTACCCATAACCCGAGTTTTGAACATTCCCCATTGCATGCAAATGTCGAACAACGGTGAAATGATCGTAGTTCATCACATTTTCCACTTCTCCAGTACACTGATATGGATCATTATGGATTAATTGGTTTAAACGATCTTCAGCAGACCTAAAGGGTATTCCTGAACGCCGGCCGGTGTGGCCGAGCGGTTCTAGGAGCTTCAGTCTGGAAGTAGTTCTAAGTTCTAGGGGTCTGATGACCTCAGGTGTTAAGTCCCATAGTGCTCAGAGCCATTTGAACCATATCCCTGAACGTGGAGAGTCACTAGTGTCAACACGACCCTCCTTAAAACGAGAAAAGCGTTTTCTTGCCGTTCTCTGTCCAAGTGATCCCCGTACAAGGCGCAAATTCTTCTGGCTGCTTCCGCTGCTGTCACCCCTCTATTGAACTGAAACAAAAGGATATGTCGGAAATACTCGAATTTCTCCACCTGCCACTCCATTTTCTAACATCCACAGCTCCAGTCACTATCTCCAAATGGCAAGATGGCAATATGGAAACTCAAATAGCATCAGTGCACTACTAATGAAAAATGACAATAGATAAGTAAACGCACAGCCACCGGAATACCAATATACGGAACAAAAACTCTGCGTACTTATGCACCAACATAATAGAACAAGTAATAGTGGCCAAACGTTCACTACAAAGAAAAGAAGATCTTCATTGAACGAGAGAGACAGCGAGAGCTTTCCCTTGCAGCCTATCTGTTCGTGATCTGCACGCTGCGACGTCGACGGCGGCGCGTCAGTGGCTCCATCACTCGTAAAAATTGTAATGGGTACATCCTCTTGCTTGGTATATGGTTCTCTGGGCGGTAATATTAACCTCTGTGGCATTCATTTGCTCACGAATTAGTTGCTGTATAGATACAAGATCATATGAATAAAACTATAACGTTCGTTACGCACAGGCTGCTGTTGTTACCGCCCAATACACATCCTTGTAACGGTGTAAAATTCGCTTTACTCGCAGGTCGTGTAACTGCAGGCCGCCCGCTTTTAGCATGCACGCGACGTTTGCAAATTCACACTTTTGACGTGACAGGTTCACATATATTAAACAATTTAAATGCTTCCACAACTTCGATTATAGATTTAACGGGCAGAGCCATTCATTAAATTGCAAATAAAATGAAAATCTTATAGCGCTTTAGTTTGTGCAATTCGATTAGAAGCAAACCATTGGTTCTAACAGCGACAATCACTGTCCAATCGCGTGTGCATTGTCGCTGCTGTTCGTAATACTTGCAGTATTCAGACAGGTTCACATTTTCTTTCATAACATTTACGTCAATATCTAGTTCAAGCTGTGCCCGAAACATAAAAGCTCTGCCGTAAATTTGCTCACGATTTTTCTCGACGCAGTAATAGCACGTTACACAGCATACCCGCCTGTACATGCCCTGCCCTTGTATACACACTGACTCTGTTCCGCTGCTACTATCGATATCGCCCTCGCATCACAGTTCATGTAACAGTTCTGCATATTAATTGGTGCATTTAACAAAAACATTACAAACAAGATCAAAAAGAAGCTGAATTTTTTGCACACTTAATTATAAGAGATTCGTGTCGTAACATAAATAAAATAAAACATACGTACAATTCATACTATAGAACGGAAAAGAAAATATTGTGAACCGTGGAAGATATATGAACAGAGTGCAAAGTAATGAAAGAAACGAAAAAAGGAAAAAATTATCTGTTAAGTCCCATAGTGCTTAGAGCCATTTTGAAAAAAATTATCACTCGGGGTGAGCAATTTCTACAGTGGGACTCGAAATCATGAGAGTTACCACACAATACTAGGCTATGAAACGTATCTTGTAAAAGATGTGTTACTTTATATTTTTTAAGTCTTATGATGAAATTTCCATCTGTAAGAGAAACATGTCAGAGAATAAGCATATAACGTCAATGACTGGACATTGAGTATTGGTTATAGTTCAAAGATAGTGTACGCTATACGAGAAAAATTAAAGAAAATCAGTAAACGTCATTCAGCTTTTTTGTGAAAGAAAAGGCTTTCCCCTTTTTCTAACCCACTTCAGATGTTACTACGGATCTGTAGGAGGTACGTGTGATTGATGCTGTAATGTGTATCATTTATTGAATAATAATTGTCATATTGACAGTGAATATGATTGCATTCATTGAAGGAACCTTTTAGTAATGACGTATTAATTTTACTGTACGAGTTTCATGTTGCAAATGAATGAGTCAGTCATTGTGCACTCATTGTTTAAAGGCAGAACGATCGATAACTTATCGCGTCGTGTAATTTAAACTACTATACTTGCAAATAGTCGAATTTGCGTATTCTTTTCTACGAAGTCAGAACTAAGACTTATTACCATTTTTTACGTTGAAGTCAGTTTACCGTTTCCACGCTCAAAATACTTTCAATTAATGGTGATGTACAATAGCTACAAAGACCGTATACATCAAACGAAAGATAAATACAATGAAGGTGATAAAATATAAAAACATGACTGATCAGATATAACAACATGACTGATTACAAAAATGGTTCAAATGGCTCTGAGCTCTATAGGACTTAACTTCTAAGGTCATCAGTCCCCTAGAACTTAGTACTACTTAAACCTAACTAACCTAAGGACATCACACACATCTATGCCCGAGGCAGGATTCGAACCCGCGACCGTAGCGGTCGCGCGGTTCCAGACTGTAGCGCCTAGTGAAACGTCCCCTTTGAAAAATTGTACAAGACTGTGCTTAAACTGACGCACAATATTTTTTTTAGCGCAACGCAATCTGACTTTCAGAAATCCCTACAAAAGAATGGCCCTGACTAACATTAACCTATACGTTTCACAAATCACTTACCTCACAAAAATATTGGTTACTCGAACTACTGCAATACAGTGAGCGCCACTATTGCCAGCTAAATAAAAGATTCAAACTACAGAAGGCACTAACTACTGATAGGCATAGTTAGCAAATGAAAGATTTTAATAGAGAACAAACAATGTATTTACCTTAATAGTCATATATAGCAGTTCATGACATCCAGTCTTACAAATTTCAAAACTCCGCCATCTCTCTCCCCACATCCACCACTGCTGGCGGCTCGCCTCCAACTGCCAACGTTACGCACTGTTCACAGCCAACTGCCCAACACTACAATGGCAGACAACAATGCAAACTAGCCACAGACTGCACACAGCACAGCCAGTGATTTTCACACAGAGCGCTACGTGGCGTTACCAATAAGGAAACCTAAACAGCCTACTTACATAGCCCCCATGCTCCCCACAAAAAATTTTACAAATTGTTTTGGGCAGTGGCCAATAATGATTTGATAAAATTTTTCATAATTGCAATAACAAAGATATCAAATGCACACACTTATTGATACAATGTTGGTCAAAAGCTAAAATTTTCTCACAGTCCATAAAGACAGTCCTGATCATTCATCACAGTAAAATTACAGTGTTGTTTTTTTTTCCTCTCAAAGTCTGAGCAGTAAAAGACAATGCACACGGAAGTAGTGGATTTCCATGCAGTCTTGAAGAAGTAGTGTTGTCCTTCCAACGGAAAGACAGTGCTGACTGTTGACATGCTGACAGGTAATGGGCCACAACAGAGCAAACCCACGGCAGAGTCATTCGACGTTTTGAAGAATATTGGTAGGTAGGTCATCACAGAGCAGACCCACTGTAGTCCTGGTAGAGATTACGGTATTGGTCGGCCACCAGAGGTGCAGACCCACTGCAGTCTTTGTAGAAATAATGGTATTGGTGGGTCATCAAAGATGCAGACCCACTGTAGTCCTTGTAGAGATGGCCAGCAGCCATCTGTTGTGACTGTGCAGGTGCACAATCACCATTGAAGAGTCTTGCGGATAATATAGCAAGTCCATAACCACCACCTGTGAACTCACAAAGTTTCTGGAATTGTCCTTAGAACCAGCAATGCTGTTATCCAGTCCCTTGCTGAATTATTAACACACGTGCAAACACTATCAGTCCCAACTTCTCACATATTGTCCATATACTATGACCAACAGAAACATGTGCAGTGAAATGTAACTTACAAGTTACTTAATCTGATGAACTGGTGTCCATTACAATTTTATAACATAAGAATACAATTACAAAGATACAGAATACATCATTAAAGAACATAACAATACAGATAACATTTGTAGTAATAGGGGCTTTACAAAAGAATAGAAATAAACATATACATCAGTGTTACAGGAATTATGACATAAGTAAATACATAAAAAATCAAAATAACTTTTGAAACATCAACTTCATACATGAGCATTAAAACAAAACAGAATAAATAATGTCTAAACATCTTTACAAAGTAAATAACATATTATCAGAAAAATTATACAACGAAACTCTCATCAGATAAACACATAAAGACAGGATAACACAAATACCCAAGGGTACACAAACACATAGTGGGATAACACAAGGAAACGACAGGGTTTGTTTTACTGCAGTATTTTGCAAACAAAACTTTCTTTACTTCTCGGAGTTCTACCTTCGTTCTTCATTATTTCCAAAAAGTCCCATCTATACCTGCTTTCTATACTTTTTTCGTATAACTTCACAATGCATTTCTTCCAATGCTGAGCTCAGATGCTAAACTAAAGGACGAGGCAATGCAGCAGCGCAAAACAATTAATACAAACAGCAATAAAAAAAATGGAAATTGTCAAAGCAAGCTACAGTAAATCTAAATTACCAAGCAAATGCAACATTACAACTAATATGAGCCAATCTGCAGCAACAAGGAAAATAAATCAATAGTAAAACTGGCTTAACAGAGTAGTACAAAGTGAGATTTAGTAGCACTATGCCTGGCAAACAGCAGCAGCAAATGCAATAACTTATATCTAAACATGACATAGCTCAAGCAGAAAAAATATTACAGTAAAAATGGCCATGTTTAATACCTATGTCACATCTTAACACTAGAGTGATGCATCACAAAAACTTACTCTGCAAGAAAGTTACCAAGTCATTAAAAAAAAATATTTATGCAATTCCTATGAAGGGAAATGTCTATTTGTGCTCTCTTTTCTAGAAAGTACATCATAAACGTATTCTTTACTGGGTCTGTAGACAGAAAATAATGATATTAGTACATCTATTAAATTTTATAATAACCAATGCTGCAGTGCAGCTAGAAACTAGATATTAAAGAAAATGAGCAAATATGTACAAAGGAAGGCATGAAATATCATTCATTAGCCATATGGCATTTCATAAGGTAGTAAAAAAATCTCTCAACTAGAAAGACAGTAGTCATAATCAGGTGTACAGACATAAAAATATTTCTCGCCATTTCATTAGGCATTTCAGTAAATATAATAAATTAAGAGCTCCACAGTGTTATCATATGTTTTCAAGTTTGGGCGTGTCGTATTTGCGATGCTTTCTACAAAGGAATGTCAATAGCGAGGATAATGGCCCCCCTTTTTTTTTCACCTGTGCCTCTGAAAGGCACACACTAATGGCTTTTTTCCAGGCATCTGTCACGCAGCTGGGTGCCCACGACACATTACGTGAAGGTGGTCACTTAACTTTCTTACTGAAATATTTACAACAGCAGTTTCCGCTACAGTGACAGTCTCATATAAAAATATTTCAGAGGTCAAGAATTTGCGTTACAAATCTGTAGAAACAAAATCCTATTGATATAACAGTGTCCAAAAAATTTTCGTTGGCATTGTAATACATTCATGCATTTACATACATTTCATAACTCTTAAAGTATGATTCTTGGTTTCCAACAACCTTTTTCACAAACCAGAGTCCCTAACCACTACCCATTATTCCTTACCTTATTCGTCGACACTTCTTCAATATTTCATCATAACTGATACGTAGCATAATCAAATAACTCATATAGCATCAGCTTATTGATCATAAACATACCGCAACAGCATAATACACATAGTCATCGTAATAATAACATCATAACACCTCAGTCAAATCTCAAAAACGTCGTAGCTTTCTGCAATAATGTCAAAACCTAAATAAAAAACCTCTGCTCATTTCAACAGTGTCACCTACCTCCAACATACTTTAAAAATCATGATCCCATACCAAATAAATTATTCAGAGCTCTCATAGTATCACAATGGTTCCGAAAAAATACGAACAGTTCACAAAGTACAGACAAAATACAATTTCATAAGTGTGAAGTTATCCATCTGTGTAATTGCGTAAACATGTGTCACTGATTTAGTAAAAAAATGTTTGTTTCTCTGTTAAATAATCAGATAGCTGTGTAATTTATGTGATAGAGAAATATGGTACTGATGTGTAAAGTTGTATAAGCAAATACCATATTAGCTAGGGCTCCTTGTGCTTGCCAAACACATGGTACACAAAGTAGGCGTGTACCCCCTGAGGATTAATGTAATTATAACCTCAGGTGTTACAGATTACAGCAATGGAATGAAATGTATCACGGAAAACCTTTGTATCATTGTACTTCAAATATCTTTAAAAATAAATGATTTAAGTGCAAAATTAATCACTCAAATACGTGTCCTGTAGCGCTAAATGTGCGTCTTGTTGTAAAATAATCTCTGTGGAAGTGTGGTAGTTATTGTCCTCCGAAAGCTAAATTCTGCAGAAGCCAATGTACTTACCTCATGATAAACGAAAGTGAAATGCTTTGCGTATAGATATCTTAGTTATTACGCTTATTGCCGTGATGAAGAAAGGACTGTGCAGTAACGTATTGTTGTGCTATGGAAAATGCTGTCTCATTGAAGCTATACCACAAAAGTTACTACTAAAACATGTTTTACTTTCCAGAATAATACAGAAAAACTGTGCAGATATAAAACAGAAACACTGCAAAAGGAACATTGTAAATTGCCACTCATTAGTAGCGTCGTGATAAAATCGTGTAGCTGTCACATAAACTAACCACTGTGTCATCTGGTATCTCACAGAAAGTACTTTAAATCCAGAATGTATTTTCAAGTAAACCAAAATGTTGCATTAAAATCTCATTAGCAGTACCAGTATATGTTCTAAGTAAGTAATCCTGATAGTCGTTACGTAATCGTGCAACTAAGAAGCAAGAATGTACACACACAATAACACTGTGACGTCTGTTCACTATAACAATGCATTCGTAATTTCTGTTTAAAAATGCTCCCTAGGTTCTAGACTGGATAGTTAACTCCAAAACATTGTTGCATGGTAACAGTTTCTTAAGTCTGACAAAGCATACTAGAAATGTGAAGTGAAACGTTTTATGGCAAAGACAAAGTTAAAAAGCAGATTATCTTTCAATAAACTGTTTTACATGTGAAATGTGGTGTAATCTTTACTCTTCCTAGTACGCAGAGTTTCAACCTGAAAGCAATTATCATACGGTATACGTCGATAAAGAATACTGGAATGTTTCTCAAGGTTAGCGTCTATGTTATTTTTCTCTGAGCCAGCCGGCGCACGCGGCTGCCTGCGGTGCGAGTCATTGTCTGCTATCTCTTTGTTGGCGTGCGTCGTTATTGGGATTAGGAGACCTAACTTCTACAAATTCACCTTGTCGAGAGTGCCCTGCTCTGTTTGAATCCCGCCAGTTGTGATGGAATTCAGGTCTGTCGTTTTGTCCGTAGTTTACATAGTTTATTGTTTGTCGGTCATGTGGTGAAGAATTTCTCCTGGAATCATAACTGCGCGCTGAACTGTTGCGTTTGAAGTTATTCTGTCTCCCTTGATAATAATTGTTTTTGTTCCCATATTGTCTGTTTCTATGGTAATCTCTGTCATATTCATAACTACGGAAATGCGATCTTTCTCTGTAACTATTATTACTCTACCAGTGGTTGTCATATGGGTGGTGTCCGTTTTGGTCACGATTTGCGTTGTAAGAATAGACTTGTCGTGTCCAGTTGTTGTTTCTGTCGTCACGGAATTGTGACGGATGTGACCTGTAGTGATTGTTTTCCTGTTTTTGCATCCCGTGACTGTCTGTGTCAATTTCTAATTCTTGTAAGAGTCCCTGAAAAGCTTCAATGTCGTCTTTGCAACGTCCTGCCAAAATAATATTTCGTAAATGTTCAGGCAATTTCATTGAGCAAATGCGGATGAGTTCTGAAGGGCTGTATGGGTTTGAAAGATATTGATTCTTATGCAACATGTCTTCAAAATGAAACTTCCTGGCAGATTAAAACTGTGTGCCCGACCGAGACTCGAACTCGGGACCTTTGCCTTTCGCGGGCAAGTGCTCTAGCAACTGAGCTACCGAAGCACGACTCACGCTCGGTACTCACAGCTTAACTTCTGCCAGTACCTCGTCTCCTACCTTCCAAACTTTACAGAAGCTCTCCTGCGAACCTTGCAGAACTAGCACTCCTGAGAGAAAGGATATTGCGGAGACATGGCTTAGCCACAGCCTGGGGGATGTTTCCAGAATGAGATTTTCACTCTGCAGCGGAGTGTGCGCTGATATGAAACTTCCTGGCAGATTAAAACTGTCTGCCCGACCGAGACTCGAACTCGGGAGTCCCGAGTTCGAGTCTCGGTCGGGCACACAGTTTTAATCTGCCAGGAAGTTTCATATCAGCGCACACTCCGCTGCAGAGTGAAAATCTCATTCTGGAAACATCCCCCAGGCTGTGGCTAAGCCATGTCTCCGCAATATCCTTTCTTTCAGGAGTGCTAGTTCTGCAAGGTTCGCAGGAGAGCTTCTGTAAAGTTTGGAAGGTAGGAAACGAGGTACTGGCAGAAGTAAAGCTGTGAGTACCGAGCGTGAGTCGTGCTTCGGTAGCTCAGTTGGTAGAGCACTTGCCCGCGAAAGGCAAAGGTCCCGAGTTCGAGTCTCGGTCGGGCAGACAGTTTTAATCTGCCAGGAAGTTTCATATCAGCGCACATTCCGCTGCAGAGTGAAAATCTCATTCTGGAAACATCCCCCAGGCTGTGGCTAAGCCATGTCTCCGCAATATCCTTTCTTTCAGGAGTGCTAGTTCTGCAAGGTTCGCAGGAGAGCTTCTGTAAAGTTTGGAAGGTAGGAGACGAGGTACTGGCAGAAGTAAAGCTGTGAGTACCGAGCGTGAGTCGTGCTTCGGTAGCTCAGTTGGTAGAGCACTTGCCCGCGAAAGACAAAGGTCCCGAGTTTGAGTCTCGGTCGGGCACACAGTTTTAATCTGCCAGGAAGTTTCATATCAGCGCACACTCCGCTGCAGAGTGAAAATCTCATTCTGGATGTCTTCAAAATATTTGACAAGACTGGAAAATTCAGATTGTTCAATGTGTTTCATCATCATGATGCTATGTTTTACTCGGTCTTGTGTAGCTTGAGACCAATATGGTGAGAGGAAGGCATGGTAAAATTCTCCTTCACTGTGACAATCGTGAATGACCGATCGCATTTTTACAGCTGGTTCATTCTCTAAATAGCCACACATAAATTCTAATCTGTGCTCTAATGACCAGTTGGGAGGAAAACAATGAGAGAATTGATGGAGCCACGCTTGTGGATGAATGTCGTTGCCAGAATTCTTAAATGTTTTAAATTTACATGTAGTAATGAACAGCTTATAGTCAAAATCATCATGTCGGCGAGTCGCATATCGGTCATTGTTACGTCGTTTCTGCGGTTCCATTTCAAAATTCGGTGCACCTTGCCAATTTTTTTTATAATTTCCGAAATGCGCTGTGTTATTATTTTGTGGCTGTTCCGTATTTCTATGTCCCTCTTCCCGTATTGGGACGCGAGTGTCCTCTGAAATACGTAATTCTTGTATTACCTCTGTCAGCTGATGTTGTACTTCCCGGATTTCTCTTTGGTGTTGCGTATTAATTTGATTCTGATTTTGTTTGAATTTCCTAATTTGGTCGCACTCTTCTATGTCATTAAAGACTACCGGTTTTGTGTCATTCAGATTATCATCTACCTTCGTAGATAAATTATTTAGCTGATTCCAAAGTTCAACTACTTTCTCTGATAATGAACTAATTTCCTCCATGTGTCTTTCTGAACCAATTTTCAGAGTATCTACTGTGTCCTTTAAGTTTTCCTGAGTTTTTGCAAGTTGCGTAACCGAATCGGTAGATGCAACTGAGTCAATTTTAGCTTACAAGGTCTCATGATTTTCATGAACAATAGTTTGCAGTTCTTTTATGGCTGCTTCGTGATTCTGTAATGCATTTTCATGACGCGAAAAAATAGGTTGGAAATGTTCACAAATTTGTGTTTTTACGTCATTACAGACTTTTTGACATTTCGATTCGATTTTATGTAACTCATTAGTTAAATCTTCACGTATTTGTTCAAGCGTAGTGTGAAGATTTTGTTCCATTGCGTGTAACTGTTGCTGTGTTTGTTTCTGGTGTTGTTCCATTGTGTCTAACTTTTGAAGATTTTGTTCCATTGTGTCTAACTTTTGAAGCTTTTGCTGTGTTTGTCCCATTTGTTGTATTAATTGTAATAACAATGCACTGGTGTCTGAAACATATGCTTCAGTGCTTTTCGGCAGTGAATTTGCACCGGCAACATTCACATTTTGACAAGCAGAAAATGCGTCTTGACTTATTTGAGAAAACGGTGAGGACCCAAAACCTGAATCTACAGTATTTGCGAGATTGTGTCCTGTCATTTCGGATTCCCGAGGCAAGCTGTTGCCGATCGACCGATCGATCGATAATGCTTCCCTGTTCACTAATTGTTTCACTGCCTACACCATTATTTGCAGCCCGCTCCATTTCCCTATGCACAGTTACCAAATTACTACTTTGAACATTAGTTAATTCATTACACGGTGGCGCTAACACACTGCTTTCGTCTTCACTGTCATGTCTCAGTTTGCTTTGGAGCCTAGTATTACGTTTTTCACACGCCATATTGTCACAATATTTCACACGACAACACAGAAAAGCACAATTTGAAGAGCAAAATAAGAAAACACATTAACATAGCATTGAAAATAATATCTAGTTAATCGCAAGCGCAGCTGCGAAATACTTGGTGCAAATCTACATGCATCCCACAAGTGTTTTACTGTACAAGAATGAAAAACTACAACTACAAAGGAAGTTCTATCTGTAATCACGCGCTAGGAATAAACAAAAGCTACACTAATTACACAAACTACAAGAAAAAATCAGAAGATTCCAGTGAGGTATCCTCGGCTAAGGGTTGACATATGAAACGTCCCCTTTGAAAAATTGTACAAGACTGTGCTTAAACTGACACACAATATTTTTTTTAGCGCAACGCAATCTGACTTTCAGAAATTCTCACAAAAGAATGGCCCTGACTAACATTAACCTATATGTTTCACAAATCACTTACCTCACAAAAATCTTGGTTACTCGAACTACTGCAATACAGTGAGCGCCACTATTGCCAGCTAAATAAAAGATTCAAACTACCGAAGGCACTAACTAGTGATAGACATAGTTAGCAAATGAAAGATTTTAATAGAGAACAAACAATGTATTTACCTTAATAGTCATATATAGCAGTTCATGACATCCAGTCTTACAAATTTCAAAACTCCGCCATCTCTCTCCCCACATCCACCACTGCTGGCGGCTCACCTCCAACTGCCAACGCTACGCGCTGTTCACAGCCAACTGCCCAACACTACAATGGCAGACAACAATGCAAACTAGCCACAGACTGCACACAGCACAGCCAGTGATTTTCATACAGAGCGCTACGTGGCGTTACCAATAAGGAAACCTAAACAGCCTGCTTACAGTAGAACCGCTCGGACACCCCGGCCAGCTGACTGATTACATACTGACATATGTTATAGTAGTAACCGTATCGTACCATGGCATTTGTAACGTGTCTTTCTCAAGGCAAACCTTTAGTGTACACTTTCTGCTCGATTTAATTTTTTTTCTCACTCTATTATCTGCCAAGATGGAAGGATACGTCATAGCTACTAGGCGTGCACTTGTGAGATTTCCGTGGCTTCTGCAGTGAAGACGTAGTATGCGTTTAGAAGTGAATATCTTCCAAGCTATGTTGTTGCTCATAGCTACTTACCCGAAGTAGGAATCTATTGTTTCCCTGTCATTCAACTTATATTTTATTTTATTGGTGGACGATCGACACCAATAAATGTTTTACAGTAATAAAGCTCATTCTTAAAGATACGTCTCCTATCGCACTCATCATTTACAGTGGTTAAAATAGTACATGCAGAATTTATTTAAATGCAGTCTTTCATGTATAAATGTTTATGTAACGGGCAAAATTCGCAATTGCGGAGTGACAGGAACCTTCGACCATTCGATTCTTATGTATATTCATATTGTATACTGTAAACCCAGGAGTATTTGGCTTGTAATCCATTGCACAAACATACATTTGGTGTGGGGAATTTACTATGTGTGCAGTAATAGCGTTTTCCTTCTAGAGTAAGTCGCTGCTTCCACACATGTCATATGAAACTGAAAATGAAAGACATAAATTAATATTCTCCACAGTTACCCATATATCTGCACTTCATCTGAATTCGTAAAGAACAATATAAAAAATTCAAACATCGATCTATTAATATACTAAAAGCAACAAATAATAACTCAGTTATCCATTGCACATAGATAAATCTAATGTGCTGATGGGCAACGTTCACAGCATAGCGTTTTTCTTGTAGAATAAGTCGCCGCTTGTACACATCCCAGATGAACCTCCTAACGAAAGAAAAGACATAAATGAATATTATCCACAGTATTTGAATTCTCTAATTTTCATCAGAATTCGGAAACCGTAATAGAAAAACCTTCAAACATCGAGCTATTACTGACCAAAAGAACAAATAATCACTCAGTTATCCATTGTACACAGATAAATTTGATGTGGCGAATATGCTATGTGCACAGCATTGCGCATTTCTTGTAGAATAAGACTTCGTATGCACACATCCCGTATGAACCTGCCGATGAAAGAAAAGACACAAATTAATTCGCTCCGCAATTTTCAAAATTTCTATTTTTCATCTGATTTCGCATACCATAATATAAACAACATCGAGCTACTTGTATACCAAAAGAAACAAATTATCACTCAGTTATCCACTGCACTTAGATACATTTAGTGTGGGGTATATGCTATGTGCACAGCACTAGCGTTTTTCTTGTAGAATAAGTCGCCGCTTCCACACATCCCATATGAAACTGCCAACAAAAGAAAAGACATAAAATAATGCTCTACACATCAGGATTCATAAAGCATAACATAAAAATATGGAAATATCGAACTATTATTTAACGAAAGAAAGACATATTAACAACGCTATTCATTGCACGTAGATAAAATTGGTGTGGCGAATATGCTATGTGCACAGCACAGCATTTTTCTTGTAGAATATGTCGCCGCTTCCGCACATCAAATAATGAATCTGTGTTGAAAGAAAAGACATAGATTAGTACGCTCTACAGCTTCACAATTCTGTAAATGTCATCTGAATTCGTAAATCAGAACATAATAACATTTGAACATCGGGATATTACTTACCAAGAGAAAGAAATAGTCACTCAGCTATCAAATGCATGTAGATGCACTTGGCGTTAACAGTTGCTATTAGTACACTCACATTATCATAAATCTGTAATTTTCATCTGAATTCGTAAAGAATAACATAACATATGTGAGGCCACTTACATCTATCCCATATGATGAAGTGAACAAAGAAGAGCCATAGATTAGTACACTCCAGAGTGTCATCTAGTTGCAAATTTCGTCTCAATTCCTAAGCATAACATAAAAATTATTCAAACATCGAGATATTTCTTAAAAAAGAAAGGAATCTTCACTGAGCCAGCCTTCGCATGTAGATACTTTTGGGTGTGAAGAATTGCTATGTGGACTACACTAGACCTATTCTTGTAGAATATGTCGTTGAATCCACACATCCCAGATGAACCTGTGACGAAATGAAAACACATAGATTAGTACTCTCCACAGCTTCATAATTCTGTAACATTCATATGAATTTGTAAATCACAAAATAATAAAATCGAAATTCGACATTTTACTTACCAAAAGAAAGGAATATTCACTCAGCTATCGATTGCACGTAGATATATACAATGTGAAGAATTGCTATGTGCACAGCACTAGTGATGTTCTCGTAGAACATGTCGCCGCATTCACACATCCCATACGAACATGTGATGATAGAAAAGAAATAGACTAGTACACTCCACAGTATCATCAGTCTGCAAATTTCATCTGAATTCGTAAAGCATCACATCAAAGTATTCAAACATCGAGATATAATTTACTAAAAAAAGCAATATTCACTCAGCTGTCCATTACACGTATATACTTTTGGTGTGAAGAATTGCTATGTGCACAGCACTAGTCATTTTCTAGTAGTGTGTGAGGCCACTTACACACATCCCATATGAACAAGTGATGAAAGAAGAACCATAGATTAGTGCACTCCACAGTATCATCAATCTGTAAATTTCTTCTGAATTAGTAAGCATAACATTAAAATTATTCAAACATCGAGATATTTCTTACAAAAAGAAAGGAATATTCACTGAGCCAGCCATCGCATGTAGATACTTTTTGGTGTGAACAATTGGTATGTGCACTGCACTAGACGATTTCTTGTAGAATAAGTCGCTGTATCCACACATCCCAGATGATTCTGTGACGAAAAGAAAACACGTTGATAAGTACTCTCCATAGCTTCATAATTCTGTAAATTTCATATGAATTTGTAAAGCATAACATTAAAAAATCGGACATCGACATTTTACTTACCAAAAGAAAGGAATATTCACTGAGCTATCGATTGCACGTAGATATATTTAATGTGAAGAATTGCTATGCGCACAGCACTAGCGATATTCTCGTAGAACATGTCGCCACATTCAAACATCCCATACGAACCTATGACGATAGAAAAGAAACAGATTAGTACACTCCACAGAATTATCAGTCTGTAAATTTTATCTGAATTCGTAAAGCATAACATAAAGGTAATCAAACTTCTAGACATCACTTACCAGAAAAAGGAATATTCACTCAGCTGTTCATTGCATGTGTATACTTTTGGTGTGAAGAATTGCTATGTGCATAGCACTAGCCATTTTCTTGTAGTATGTGAGGTCACTTACAAGTTGTAAGTAGACTGTTTAGGTTTTTATGTTGGTAACACCATGTAGCGCTCTATATGAAAATCACTGACTGTGCTATGTGCAGTCTGTGGCTGGTTTGCATTGTTGGAATTTGCTATTGTAGTGTTGGGCAGTTGGCATTTAATAGCCTGTAGCGTTGCGCAGTTGGAGGTGAGCCGCCAGCAGTGGTGGATGTGGGAAGAGAAATGCCGAAGTTTTGAGAGCGGATGATCTGGATGTGAGTCCATCAGAGACAGTAGATTCGTAAGAGCGGCTGTCACGAACTGATATATCTATTATGACTTTTGAACACTATTGAGGTAAATACATTGTTTGTTCTCTATCAAAATCTTTCATTTGCTACCTATGCCTACCAGTAGTTAGTGCCTTCAGTAGTTAGAATCTTTTATTTAGGTGGCAGTATTGGCGCATGCTGTATTGCAGTAGCTTGAGTAACGAAGATTTTTGTGAGGTAAATGACTCATGAAAGGTATAGGTCATAGTTAATCAGGCCCATACTTTAATAGGGATTATTGAGAGTCAGATTGCACTGCGCTAAATATTTGTGTGTCAGTTTAGTGAATGTCTGAGCACGTTCAGTTTTGCTCAGCTGTTTCAGAATCAAATAACGGAAGACGTTTATCAGCACAGTAATTCATAAATTTTTCTATGGGGACGTTTCAACGTATCCCATATGAAGAAGTAAAGAAAGAAGAGCCATAGATTAGTGGACTCTGCACTATCATCAAACTGTACATTTCATCGGAATTCGTAAGCATAACATAAAAATTAATCAAACAACGAGATATTTCTTACAAGAAAAAGGAATATTCACTGAGAAAGTCATCGCACGTAGATACTTCTGCGTGTGAATAATTGCTATGTGCACTGCACTAGCCGTTTACATGTAGAATATGTCGCTGAATCCACATATCCCAGATGAACCTGTGGCGAAAAAAAAAATACTTAGTACTCTCAACAGCTTCATAATTCTGTAAATTTCATATGAATTTGTGAAGCATTACATAAAAAATCGAACATCGACATTTTACTTACCAAAAGAGAAGAATATTCACTCTGCTATCGATTGCACGTACTTATATTAAAGGTGAAGAATTGCTATGTGCAAACAACTAGCGATATTATCGTAGAACATGTTGCCGTATTCACACATCCCATACGAACCTGTTAGGATAGAAAACAAATAGATTAGTACACTCCACAGTATCAGACATCCAGATATCACTTACCAAAAAAGGAATATTCTCTCAGCTGGTCATTGCACGTATATACTTTTGGTGTGAACAATTGCTTTGTGCACAGCACTAGCTATTTTCTTGTAGTATGTGAGGCCACTTACACCTATCCAATATGAACAAGTGTAGAAAGAAGAGACATAGATTAGTGCACTCCACACTATTATCAATCTGTAAACTTCATCTGAATTCGTAAGCATAACATAAAATTTATGCAAACATTGAGATAGTTTTTGCAATAAGAAAGGATATTCACTGTGCAAGCCATCGCACGTAGATACTTGTAGATGGGAAGAATAGCTATGTGCACTGCATTAGCCGTTTTCATGCAAAATATGTCAATGAATCCACATGTCCCAGACGAACCTGTGACGAAAAGAAAAAACAAGGATTAGTATTCTCCACAGCTTCATAATTCCGTAAATTTCTTATGAATTAAAAAAAGTCGAACACAGACATTTTAATTACCAAAAGGAAGGAATATTCACTCAGCTGTCGATTGCACGTAGATACATTCCATGTGAAGAATTGCTACGAGCACAGCACTAGCGAAATTCTCGTAGGACATGTCGCTGCATTCACACATCCCATACGAACCTGTGAGGATAGAAAAGAATTAGATTAGTACACTCCACAGTATCATCAGTCTGTAAAATTTCTCGAAATTCGTAAATCGTAACATAAAAGTATTCCAACATCGAGAGATCACCAAAAAACGGAATATTCACTCAGCTGTCGATTGCAAGTAGATATATTCTGTGTAAAGAATTGCTATGGGCACAGCACTAGCGATACTCTCGAAGAACATGTCGCCACATTCACACATCCAAAACGGACCTGTGACAATAGATAAAAAATATATTGGTACACTCAACAGTATTATCAGTTTGTAAATTTCATCTGAATTCGTATAGCATCACATCAAAGTATTCAAACATTGAGATACCATTTACCAAAAAAAGGAATGTTCACTCAACTGTCCATTACACGTATATACTTTTGGTGGGAAGAATTGCCATGTGCACAGCACCAGCCATTTTCTTGTAGTATGTGAGACCACTTACACGAATCCCATATGAAGAAGTCAAGAAAGAAGGGCCATAGATTAGTGCACGCCACAATATCATCAATTTGTAAATTTCATCTGGATTCGTAAGCATACCATAACCATCAAGATATTTCTTACAATAGAAAGGAATCTTCACTGAGCCAGCCATCGCACGTAGATACTTTTGGGTTTGCAGAATTGCTATGTGCACAGCATTAGCGATATCTTCGTAGAACATGTCGCCGCATTCACACATCCTGTATGAGCCTGTGACGAAAGTAAAGAAATAGATTAGTACACTCCACAGTATTATCAGTCTGTAAATTTCATCTGAAATTGAAAAGCATGACATAAAAGTATTCAAACACGAGATATCGCTTACCAAATAGGAAATATTAACTCAGCAGACCATTGTATGCATATACTTTTGGTGTGGAGAATTGCTATGTGGCAAGCACTAGCCATTTTCTTGTAGCATGCGAGGCCACATACACGTATCCCATTTGAACAAATGAAGAAAGATGAGCCATAGATTAGTGCACTCCAAACTATCATCAATCTGTAAATTTAATCTGATTTCGTAAGCATAACATAAAAATTATTCAAACATCGAGATATTTCTTACCAAGCAAAGGAGTATTCACAGAGACAGCCATCGCACGTAGATACTTCTGGGTGTGTAGAAATGCTATGTGCAATGCACTAGCCGTTTTCATGTATAATATGACGCTGAATCCACACATCCCACATGAACGTGTGACGAAAAGAAAACACTTAGATTAGTACTTTCCACAGCTCCCAGATTCTGTAAAATTCATATGAATTTGTAAAGCTTAAAATAAAGTAGATATATATAGTGTGAAGAACTGCTATGTGTACTGCACTAGCCGTTCTCATATACAATATGTCGCTGAATCCTCACATCCCTGATGAACCTGTGACGAAAAAGAAAACACTTAGGTTAGTAATCTCCACAGGTTCATAATTCTGTAAATTTCATATGAATTTGTAAACAATAACATAAAAAAATCGAACATCGACATTTTCTTACTAAAGGAAAGGGATATTCACTCAGCTATCGATTGCACATAGATATAACTATTGCTAAGAATTGCTATGTGCACAACACTAGCGATACTCTCGAAGAACTTGTCGCCGAATTCCCACATTCCAAACGAACCTGTGACGAGAGAAAAAAAATAGATTGGTACACTTAACAGTATCATCAGCCTGCAAATTTCCTCTGAATTCGTAAAGTATCACATCAAAGTATTCAAACATCGAGATATCATTTACCAAAAGAAGGAATGTTCACTCAGCTCCCCATTGCACGTATATACTTTTGGTTTGAAGAACTGATACATGCACAGCACTAGCCATTTTCTTGTAGTATGTGAGGCCACTTACACACATCCCATATGAAAAAGTGAAGGAAGAAGAGCCATAGATATACAGACTCCACAGTATCATCTATTAGTAAATTCCTATCTGAATTTGTAAGTACAATACGAAAATTATTCAAACGTCAAGATATTTCTTACAATAGATAGGAATTTTCACTGAGCCAGCCATCGCATGTAGATACTTGTGGGTGTGAAGAATTGCTATGTGCACAGCAGTAGCGATATTCTCGTAGATCATGTCACCGCATTCACACATCCCATACGAACCTGGGACAAAAGAAGAGAATAAGATTAGTACACTCCATAGCATCATCAGTCTGCAAATTTAATCTGAATTCATAAACCTTCACATCAAAGTAGTCAAACATCGAAATGTCATTTACGAAAAAAAAGGAATGTTTACTCAGCTGTCCGTTGCACGTATATACTTTTGATGGGAAGAATTGCTATGTGCACAGCACCAGCCTTTTTCTTGTAGTATGTGGGACCACTTACACAAATCCCATATGAAGAATTAAAGAAAGAAGAGCCATAGATTAGAGCACACCACAGTATCATCAATTTGTAAATTTCATTTGAATTCATAAGCATACCATAAAAATTATTCAAACATTGACATATTTCTTACAATAGAATGAAATCTTCACTAACTCATCCATCGCACGTAGTTATTTTTGGGTGTGCAGAATTGCTATGTGCACAGCATTAGCCATATCCTCGTAGAACATGTCGCCGCATTCACACATCCCATATAAGTCTGTGCCGATAGAAAAGAAATAGATTAGTGCACTCCACAGCATCAACAGTCTGTAAATTTCACTTGAAACTGTAAAGCATAACATAAAAGTATTAAAACACGAGATATCACTTACCAAATAGGGAATAATCACTCAGCTGACGATTGCATGCATATACGTTTGGTGTGAAGAATTGCTATGTGACAAGCACTAGCCATTTTCTTGTAGCATGCGAGGCCACATACACATATCCCATGTGAACAAATGAAGAAAGATGAGCCATAGGTTAGTGCACTCCAAACCATTATCAATCTGTAAGTTTAATCCGATTTCGTAAGCATAACATAAAAATTATTCAAACATCGAGATATTTCTTACCAAGCAAACGAATATTCACAAAGCCAGCAGCGCACGTAAATACTTCTAGGTGTGTAGAAATGCTACGTGCAATGCACTAGCCGTTTACATGTAGAATATGTCGCTGAATCCACACATACAAGATGAACCTGTGACGAAAAGAAAACACTTAGATTAGTACTTTCCACAGCTTCAGAATTCAGTAAATTAGATATGAATTTGTAAAGCATAGCATAAAAAAACCAAACTTCAACATATTACTTACCAAAATAAAGAAATATTCACTCAGCTATCGATTGCACGTAGGTATATATAGTGTGAAGAATTGCTATGTGCACTGAACAAGCTATTCTCATATAGAATAAGTCGCTGAATCCACACATTCCTGATGAACCTGTGACTAAAAAGATAACACGTATATTAATATGCTCGATGGCTTCAAAATTCTGTAAATTTCATATGAATTTTAAAGCACAATATAAAATAATCGAACATCGACATTTTACTTACTAATAGAAAGGAATATTCAATGAGCTATCGATTGCACGAAGATATATAGAGTGAAGAATTGCGATGTGCACAGCACTAGCCATTTTCTAGTAGTATGAGAGGCGACATAGATGTATCCCACGTGAACAAATGAAGAAAGATGAGCAACAGATTAGTGCACTCCAAACTATCATCAATCTGCAAATTTAATCTGATTTCATAAGCATAACATAAAAATTATTCAAACATAGAGTAATTTGTTAGCGAGCAAAGGAATATTCACAGACCCAAACCATTGTGAATCTGTAAATTTAATCTGATTTCGTAAGCATAACATAAAAATTATTCAAACATAGAGATATATCGTACCAAGCAAAGGAATATTCACAGAGACAGCCATCGCACGCAGGTACTTCAAAGTGTGTAGAAATGCTATGTACGGTGCACTAGCGGGTTTCGTGTAGAATATGTCGCTGAATCCACACATCCTAGATGAACCTGTGGCGAAAAGATAGCACGTAGTTAAGTACTTTCCACAACTTCAAAATTCTGTAAATTTTATATGAATCTGTAAAGCATAACATAAAAAAATCGAACTTCAACATTTAACTTACCAAAAGTAAGATATATTCACTCAGCTATCCATTGCCCATAGATATATATAGTGTGAAGAATTTCTATGTGCACTGCACTATCCGCTCTCATATAGAATATGTCGCTGAATCCACATATCCCTGATAAACCTGTGACGCAAAAGAAAACACACAGGTTAACACGCTCGACAGATTCAAAAATCTGTAAATTTCATATGAAATTGTGAAACATAATATCAGAAAGTTGAACATCAACATTTTACTTACAAAAAGGAAGGAATATTCACTCAGCTATCGAATGCACGAATATATATATAGAGTGGAGAATTGCTATGTGCAATGCACTAGACATTTTCTTGTAGTAAGTGAGGCCACATACACGTATCTCATGTGATGAAATGAAGAAAGATGAGGCATAGATTAGTGCACTCCAAACTTTCATCAATGTGTAAATGTAATCTGATTTGGGAAGCATAACATAAAAAATATTCAAACATCTAGATATTTCTTACCAACCAAAGGAATATTCACAGAGCCAGTCATCGCACATAAATACTTATGGGTGTGTAGAAAAGCTATGTGCAATGCACAGCCGTTCTCATGTCGAATATGTCGGTGAATCCACATATCCCAGATGAACCTGTGACGAAAAGAAAACACTCAGATTTGTACTTTCCACAGCTTCAAAAATCTGTAAATTTCATATGAATTTGTAAAGCAACACATAAAAACATCGAACTTCAAAATTTGCCTTACCAAAAGAAGGATATATTCACACAGCTATCGATTGCACATAGATATATATAGTGTGAAGAATTGCTATGTGCACTGCACTAGCCGCTCTCATATAGAATATGTCGCTGAATCCACACATCGCTGATGAACCTGTGACGAAGAAAAAAAAACATAGATTAATACTGTCGACAGCTTCAAAAATCTGTAAATTTCATATGAATTTGTAAAACATAATAAAAAAATCGAACTTTGACATTTTACTACAAAAATAAAGGAATATTCACTTAGCTATCGAATGAACGAATATATATATAGAACGAAGAATTGCTATAAACATAGCACTAGCCATTTTCTTGTAGTATATGAGTCCACATACACGTTCTCCATGTGAACAAATGAAGAAAGAAGAGCCATAGATTAGTGCACTCCAAACTGTCATCAATCTGTAAATTTCATCTGATTTCGTAAGCATAACATAAAAATTATTCAAACATCGAGACATTACTTACCAAGCCAAGGAATATTCGCAGATCCAGCCATCACACGTAGATACTTCTGTGTGTATAGAAATGCTATGTACAGTGCACTAGCCGTTTTCATGTTGAAAATGTCGCAGAATCCACACATCCCAGATGAACCTGTAACGACAAGAAAACACTTAGATTAGTACTTTCCACAGCATCAAAATTCTGTAAATTTCATATGAATTTGTAAAACATAATATGAAAAAATCGAACATCGACCTTTTACTGACCAAAAGAAAGGAATATTCACTCAGCTATCGAATGCGGGAAGATATATATAGAGTGAAGAATTGCTATGTGCGTAGCACTAGCCATTTTCTCGTAGTATGTGTGGCCGCATCCACGTATCCCATCTGAACAAATGAAGAAAGATGAGCCATAGATTAGTGCACTCTAAACTATCACCAATGTGTAAATGTAATCTGATTTTGTAAGCATAACATTAAAATTATTCAAACATAGAGAAATTTCTTACCAAGCAGAGGAATATTCACATAGCCAGCCGTCGCACATAGATACTTCTGGGTGTGTAGAAATGCTATGTGCAATGCACTAGCCGTTTTTATGTCGAATATGTCGCTGAACCCACTCATCCCTGATGAACCTGTGTCGAAAAAGAAAACACATAGATTAACACTCTCGACAGATTCAAAATTCTGTAAATTTCATATGTATTTGTAAAACATAATATAAAAAAATCGAAAATCGACATTTTACTTACCAAAAGAAAGGAATATTCACTCAGCTATCGATTGCGCAGATATATCTATAGAGCGAAGAATCGCTATGTGCATAGGACTTGCCATTTTGTTGTAGTATGTGAGGCCACATACACGTATCCAATGTGAACAAATGAAGAAAGACGAGCCATAGATTAGTACACTCCAAACTATCATCAATGTCTAAATGTAATCTGATTTCGTAAGCATAACATAGAAATTATTGAAACATAGAGATATATCATATCAAGCAAAGGAATATTGACAGAAATAGCGAACAGACCTAGATACTTCTGGGTGTGTAGAAAAACTATTTGCAATGCACTAGCCGTTTTCATGTAGAATATGTCGCTGAATCCACACACCCCAGATGAAACTGCTACAAGAAGAAAACACATAGATTAGTACTTTCCGTAGTGAATGAATTCTGTAAATTTCATATGAATTTGTAAAGCATAACATAAAAAAATCGAACTTCAATATTTTACTTACCAAAAGAAAAAAATATTCACTCAGCTATCGATTGCACGTGGATATATACAGTGTGAAGAATTGCTATGTGCAGTGCACTAGCCTGTCTCATATAGAATATGTCGCTGTATCCACACATCCCTTACGAACCTCTGACGAAAAAGAAAAGACAAGGATTAATACTCTCGACTGCTTCAAAAATCTGTGAATTTCATATGAATTTGTAAAACATAATATAAAACAATCGAACATCGACATTTTACTTACGAAAAGAAAGGAATATTTACTGAGCTATCGGATGCACGAAGATATATATTGAGCGAAGAATTGCTATGTGCTTAGCACTAGCCATTTTCTTGTAGTATGTGAGGCCACATACATGTATCCCATGTGAACGAATGAAGAAAGTTGAGCCATAGATTAGTGCACCCAAAACTATCATCAATGGGTAAATGTAATCTAATTTCGTAAGCATAAAAAAATTATTCAAACATATAGATATCTCATACCAAGCAAACCAATGTTGACAGAGCCAGCCATCGCATGTAGATACTTCTGGGTGTGTAGATGTGCTATGTTCATTGCACTGGCCGTTTTCATGTAGAATATGTCGCTGATTCCACTTATCCCAGATGGACCTGTGAGGAAAAGAAAACATTTAGAATAGTACATCCCACAGCTTCAAAATTCTTTAAATATCATATGATTTTGTAAAGCATAACATAAAGAAGTTGAACTTCAAAGTTTTACTTACCAAAAGGAAGATATATTCACTGAGCTATCGATTGCACGTAGATATATATAGTGTGAGGAATTGCTATGTGCACTGCACTAGCCGTTCTCATATAGAATATGTTGCTGAATCCTCACATCCCTGATGAACCTGTGACGAAAAAGAAAACACATAGATTAACACTCTCGACAGCTTCAAAATTCTTTAAATTTCATATGAATTTGAAAAACATAAAACAAATCGAACATCGACATTTTACTTACCAAAAGAAAGGAATATTCACACAGCTATCGATTGCACCTAGATATATATAGTGTGAAAGTTTGCTATGTGCACTGCACTAGCCGTTCTCATATATAATATGTCGCTGAATCCACACATCCCTGATGAACCTGTGACGAAAAAGAAAACACATAGATTAATACTCTCGACAGCTTCAAAATTCTGTAAATTTCATATGAATTTCTAAAACATAATGTAAAAAAATCGAACATCGACCTTTTTCTTAGCAAAAGAAAGGAATATTCACTCAGGTATCGATTGCACGAAGATATACAGGGTGTTTCAAAAAGGTACGGCTGAACTTTCAGGAAACATTCCTCACACACAAAGAAAGATAATATGTTCTGTGGACATGTGTCCGGAAACGCTTACTTTCCATGTTAGAGCTCATTTTATTACGTCTCTTCAAATCACATTAATCATGGAATGGAAACACACAGAAACAGAAATTACCAGCGTGACTTTAAACACTTTGTTACAGGAAATGTTCAAAATGTCCTCCGTTAGCGAGGATACATGCATCCACCCTCCGTCGCATGGAATCCGTGATGCGCTGATGCAGCCATGGAGAATGGCGTAATGTATCACAGCCATCCACAATATGAGCACGAAGAGTCTCAACATTTGGTACCGGGGTTGCGTAGACAAGAGCTTTCAAATTTCCCCATAAATGAAAGTCAATAGGGTTGAGGTCAGGAGAGCGTGGAGGCCATGGAATTAGTCCACTCTACCAATCCATCGGTCACCGAATCTGTTGTTGAGAAGCGTACGAACACTTCGGCTGAAATGTGCAGGAGCTCCATCGTGCATGAACCACATGTTGTGACGTACTTGTAAAGGCACGTGTTCTAGCAGCACAGGTAGAGTATTCCGTATGAAATCATGATAACGTGCTCCATTGAGCGTAGGTGGAAGAACATGGGGCCCAATCAAGACATCACCAACAATGCCTGCCCAAACGTTCACAGAAAATCTGTGTTGATGACGAGATTGCACATTTGCGTGAGGATTCTCGTCAGCCCACACATGTTGATTGTGATGATGTACAATTTGATCACGTTGGAATGAAGCCTCAACCGTAAAGAGAACATTTTCACTGAAATGAGGATTGACACATTGTTGGATGAACCATTCGCAGAAGTGTACACGTGGAGCCCAATCAGCTGCTGATAGTGCCTGCACACGCTGTACATGGTATGGAAACAACTGGCTCTCCCGTAGCACTCTCCACACAGTGATGTGGTCAACGTTACCTTACACGCTCTCTGACGTTGACATTAGGTTTATCGTCAACTGCACGAAGAATTGCCTCGTCCATTGCAGGTGTCCTCGTCGTTCTAGGTCTTCCCCAGTCGCGAGTCATAGGCTGGTATGTTCCGTACTCCCTAAGACGCCGATCAATTGCTTCGAACGTCTTCCTGTCGGGACACATTCGTTCTAGAAATCTGTCTCGAAGCGAACGTACCGCGAAACGGCTACTGCCACGTGCTAATCCATACATCAAATGGGCATCTGCCAACTCCACATTTGTATACATTGCACTGACTGCAAAACAACGTTCGTGATGAACACTAATCTGTTGATACTACGTACAGATGTGCTTGATACTAGTACTGTAGAGCAATGAGTCACATATCAACACAAGCACCGAAGTCAACATTACCTTCCTCCAATTGGGCCAACTGGCAGTGAATCGAAGTAGTACAGTACATACTGACGTAACTAAAATTAACCGTTTCCGGACACATGTCCACATAAAATCTTTTCTTTATTTGTGTGTGAGGAATGTTTCCTGAAAGTTAGCGTACATTTTTGTAAAACGCTGTATATACAGTGAAGAATTGCGATGTGCACAGCACTAGCCATTTTCTTGTAGTATGTGAGGCCACATACACGTATCCCATGTGAACAAATGAAGAAAGATGAGCCATAGATTTGCGCACTCCAAACTAACATCAATCTGCAAATTTCATCTGTTTTCGTAAGCATAACATAAAAATTATTCATACATCGAGATATTTCTTACCAAGCAAAGGAATATTCACAGAGCCAGCCATTGCACATAGATACTTCTGGGTATGTAGATATGCTATGTGCAGTGCTCTAGCCGTTTTCATTTAGAATATGATGCTGAATCCACACATCCCAGAGAACCTGTGACGAAAAGAAAACACTTTGATTAGTACATTCCACAGCTTCAAAATTCTTAAAATTTCATATGAATCTGTAAAGCATAACATAAAAAAATCGAACTTTAACATTGTACTTACCAAAAGAAAGAAACATTCACTCAGCTATTGGTTGCACATAGATATATAAAGTGTGAAGAATTGCTATGTGCACTGCACTAGCCCTTCTCATATAGAATATGTCGCTGAATCCACACATCCCTGATGAACCTGTTACAAAAAAAGGGACATAGTATAACAGTCTCCACAGCATCAAAATTCTGTATTTTACATACCCAAAGAAAGGAATATTCATACAGCTATCGAATGCACGAAGATGTACATAAATGAAGAATTGCTATGTCCACAGCACTACTTATTATCTTGTAGTATGTGAGGCCACTTACACGTATCCCATGTGAACAAATGAAGAAGGTGCAATGCACTACAAACCATCGTGAATCTGTAAATTTAATCTGAAATCTTAATTATAAAATAAAAAGTATTCAAACATCGAGATATCTCTTAGCAAGCAACAGAATATTCACAGAGGCAGCCATCACAAGTAGATACTTGTGGGTGTGTAGCGATGCTATGTGCAAATCACTAGCCATCTTCATGTAGAAAATGTCGCTGAATCTACGCATCCCAGATGAACCTGTAACGAAAACACTTATATTAGTTCCTTCCACAGCATCAGAATTCTGTAAATTTCACATGAGTCTGTAAAGCATAACGTAAAAAAATCGGACTTCAACATTTTCTTACCTAAACAAAAAAAATATTCACTCAGCCTTCGATTGCACATACATATATATATAGTGTGAATAATTGCTATGTGCACTGCATTAGCCGTTCTAATATAGAATATGTCGCTGAATTCACACATCCCTGATTAACCTGTAGCGAAAAAAAAAAGGACATAGATTAACAGTCTCGACAGCATCAAAATTCTGTAAATTTCATATGAATCTGTAAGACATAAAATAAAAAATCGAACATCGACATTTTACATACCTAAAGAAAGGAATATTCACACAGCTATCGAATGCACGAAGATATATATAAATGAAGAATTGCTATGTCCACAGCACTACTTATTATCTTGTAGTATGTGAGGCCACTTACACGTATCCCATGTGAACAAATGAAGAAGGTGCAATGCACTCCAAACCATCGTGAATCTGTAAATTTAATCTGAAATCTTAATCATAAAATAAAAAGGATTCAAACATCGAGATATCTCTTAGCAAGCAAAGGAATATTCACAGAGGCAGCCATCACAAGTAGATACTTCTGGGTGTGTAGTGATGCTATGTGCAAAGCACTAGCCATCTACATGTAGAATATGTCGTTGAATCTACGCATCCCAGATGAACCTGTAACGAAACGAAAACACTTATATTAGTCCTTTCCATAACATCAAAATTCTGTAAATTTCACATGAATCTGTAAAGCATAACGTAAAAATTCGGACTTCAACATTTTCTTACCAAAACAAAAAAAATATTCACTCAGCCATCGATTGCACGTAGATATATATAGTGTGAAGAACTGCTATGTGCACGGCACTAGCCGCTCTAATATAGAATATGTCGCTGAGTCCACACATCCAGGATGAACCTGTGACGAAAAAGAATTCACGTAGATTAGTACTCTCGACAGCTTCAAAATTCTGTAAATTTCCTATGAATTTGTAAAGCACAACATAAAACAATCAAGCATCGACATTTCACTTTCCAAAAGAATGGAATATTCACTCAGCTATGCAATGCATGAAGATATATATGTTGTTGTTGTTGTGATCTTCAGTCTTTTTTAATCTACAGTTCATAACCAATAGATTGTGGTCAGAGTCCACATCTGCCCCTGGAAATGTCCTACAATTTAAAACCTGGTTCCTAAATCTCTGTCTTACCATTATATAATCTATCTGATACCTTTTAGTATCTCCAGGATTCTTCCATGTATACACCCTTCTTTTATGATTCTTGAACCAAGTGTTAGCTATCATTAAGTTATGCTCTGTGCAAAATTCTATCAGGTGGCTTCCTCTTTCATTTCTTAGCGCCAATCCATATTCACCTACAACGTTTCCTTCTCTCCCTTTTCCTACTGTTGAATTCCAGTCACCCATGACTATTAAATTTTCGTCTCCCTTCACTACCTGAATAATTTCTTTTATCTCATCATACATTTCTTCAATTTCTTCATCATCTGTAGAGCTAGTTGGCATATAAACTTGTACTACTGTAGTAGGCATGGGCTTCATGTCTATCTTGGCCACAATAATACGTTCACTATGCTGTTTGTAGTAGCTTACCCATACTCCTATCTTTTTATTCATTATTAAACCTACTCCTTGTGGTGCCACCGCCAGACACCACACTTGCTAGGTGGTAGCCTTTAAATCAGCCGCGGTCCATTAGTATACGCCGGACCCGCGTGTCGCCACTGTCAGTAATTGCAGAAAGAGCGCCACCACACGGCAGGTCTAGAGAGACGTCCTGGCACTCGCCCCAGTTGTACAGCCGACTTTGCAAGGAAAGGTTCACTGACAACTACGCACTCATTTGCCGAGACGATAGTTAGCATAGCCTTCAGCTACGTCATTTGCTACGACCTAGCAAGGCGCCGTATTCAATTGATATTTATTATGTGAAGCATGTATCAACAAGAGAGATGTTCTACAATTGTGGATTAAAGTTAAGTATTACATCATCTATGTACTTTACTTGCAATTCTCAAGATATTGTCCTGTTCCAGACCACACGCCAGTCAGCGTGTAATTAAACGCTTGCATTTCGGCCTCCTCTAGAAACACTACTAATTGGCGACGAAGATTTAACGGTTGTATTGCTGTAATTTACTTGTGTCATGGCTTCGCCACAATCTCCAGATGTACTGTCCGAATTTTATCGCTTGCAGAATCAGCAGACGCAGGCCTTATTGGATGCCCTTGGATAGCTAGTCCAGGGTCAACGTGTGATGCAAAACGATGCGGCGGCCGCCGCTCCACCGCTACCGCAGCCACAACATGCAGTTGCACCACCTTTTCGTCCGTTTGATGCGGCACTGGAAAGCTGGACGGAGTGGTCACGCCAATTTGGATTCCATCTCGCCGCCTACAGAATTCTAGGTAATGAGCGGCAGCCTCACTTATTATCATGTGTCGGCGTCCAGACGTACCGTGTGATAGTGAAATTGTTTCCCCGACGCGACGTAGCAACTCTGTCTTACGAAGAAATTTTGTGTGCATTAGATGCATATTTCAAGGAATCAGTCCATGTAGTTGCAAAACGGTATACGTTCTTTCGTACAAGATGTACGGCTGGTCAAACTAATCAGGAGTGGGTTGCAAATTTGCAAGGCCTTACTAGGGATTGTGCTTTTGAGTGTGAATGTGGACTCCCTTATTCAGATACTATGGTACGTGATGCAATTGCACAGTACGTTTCTGATGTTAGCATACGGGAGCAAATTTTGAAACTAGTCAATTCCTCCCTTCAACAAGTGATAGACATATTGGATAGGCAAGACACACTTGACTTTGCTCAGGAATCATTTGCAACTTCGCCAGCCGTGTGTCATGTTAACCGGCCCACCGGGTGAGCTGCACGGAACGGTAAACAGCCCTCGCGCCCGTCCGCGCAGCTGCCGCCATACTCTCCAAAACGTGTGCCGAGCCTGCACGCAAATGCAGTGCTGAAATCATGCCCGTGGTGTGCTACTAGACATTCGCGTGAGAATTGCCCGTCACGCCAAGCTATTTGCTTCGTCTGTAATAAAAAAGGACATGTTCAGAGTGTTTGCCAGAAAAAGCTCAGATCGGACACTCACAACCATTCCAGGCCCTTTGCTTCACGCCGGAATCGGAATCAAACCAAGAATACTCCGGCTCGTGAACTTTCGCCCATGGACATTCATGTAGTTAATTCCATTCCGCCCAGTGCCACTCTCTCTAAAAGTGACCGTGTTCGTCCCACAAAAAGTGTGCGTCGACGTCGCCGGAAATCACGTCAATTAGCAAGTGATTCTGTACCAGTGTCTGTTCAAATTGCACGAGACAGTCGCTCTTGTCATCAGCAGGACAATAAACTTTTTGTAGACTTGGACATTAATGGCAACGTGATACCATTCCAGCTCGATACCAGAGCTGCAGTTTCATTGATCAATAAAGACACATACAAACAACTGGGCACACCTCCGTTGCGTGCCGCAAATGTTACGTTAAATAGTTATTCAGGTCAGAATGTCCCTGTGTTAGGACAGTGCAGCCTTCTTGCAACATACAAGGGACAAACAAAACTTGTGTCATTTTACGTCCTTCATTCTTCTTCTGCAGTGAACTTGTTTGGTTTAGATTTATTTCAGTTGTTTAACTTGTCTATAGTAAATCAGGTCCTCTCAGTGAACCAGACTGTGCTTTCAGCCAGTGTTTCTAGTCTATGTGAAGATTCTTTCAGTAATTTTTCTTTTGTTGTCCAGATGTCTGCCACGACGTCATCTGCCACCATCCAAGCGTTATCCGCTATCTTTTGCATTGAAGGTCTTCCGCAGACTATTGTTTCCGACAATGGCCCACAATTCATGTCCGCAGAATTTCAGTCATTCTGCAAGGCCAATGGTATTCAACATCTGACATCCGCGCCGTTTTCGCCTCAGTCGAACGGTGCCGCAGAACGATTGGTCCGGACTTTCAAGTCACGGATGTTGAAGTTGGAAGAGTCGCATTCTCGGGAGGACGCGTTGTTGCTCTTCTTGTCTTCGTATCGCTCTCAGCCCCGAGATGGTCGCTCGCCGGCTGAGTTGCTCCACGGTCGTCCTCATCGAACTTTGATGTCTTTGCTACATCCGCCGCATCAGGTTACTGTGCAGCGGCAGCCACCTGCTTTTGCTCCAGGCGACGTTGTATACTATCGCAACTATCGAGGTTCAAGGCGTTGGCTCGCAGGGCGCATTCTTCGCTGCCTCGTCCGCGCTATGTACCTCTGGTGAGGTGCGTCGGCATCTCAATCAGCTGCGCCTCTGTCGTCGCACGGGTTCTGCCGCTCCCCGTCTGCTTTCAGCGACGGTGCCATCCGGTCAGCGCCCTGGGGACCCATCTACTGGATCGCCTCATCCCCAGGTGTTACCGACGCTGCCTTCCATTTTGCCCCGTGGCGACGCGCCACCGCCGCCGCCGCCGCCGCCGCCGCCGCCGCCGGTCCTCCCGCCGGCGCCGCCCGCAGTGGACGCGTCGCTGCAGGCGCCGGGCGCCTCCCTGGGTCACGCGCCGCCGATCGCTTCCCGTGACCAGCTGTCCTCCGACATGGAACTCTTGCCCGCTCCGGACCAGATGTCGTCTTCGCCCGTCGGCTGCCCCGCCCCGATGGAGGTCGAATCTTCGGCCCCTCCTGTCTCTTTACGGGCGCATACACCGCATGTTGGCGTGCATCCTGGGCTAGGTTTTCAGGCGATTCCTAGCTCCCCTCGGACCGAATGGCCGGGTGCGGGTGGCACAGCCTTGTCTGTTGTTAGGCTCCCCACCTCGTCGCATACGTCAACATACGGTCCTCCCCACGGCGGGCGGAAGCCTTATAACACACCCGTACGCCGATTTGCGGGGGAGGAATGTGGTGTCACCGCCAGACACCACACCTGCTAGGTGGTAGCCTTTAAATCGGCCGGGGTAAATTAGTATACGCCGGACCCGCGTGTCGCCACTGTCAGTAATTGCAGACCGAGCGCCACCACACGGCAGGTCTAGAGAGACGTCCTGGCACTCGCCCCAGTTGTACAGCCGACTTTGCAAGGAAAGGTTCACTGACAACTACGCTCTCATTTGCCGAGACGATAGTTAGCATAGCCTTCAGCTACGTCATTCACTACGACCTAGCAAGGCGCCGTATTCAATTGATATTTATTATGTGAAGCATGTATCATCAAGAGAGATGTTCCACGATTGTGGATTAAAGTTAAGTATTACATCATCTACGTACTTTATTTGCAATTCTCAAGATATTGTCCTGTTCCAGACCTCACGCCAGTCAGCGTGTAATTAAACCCGTGCATTTCGGCCTCCTCTAGAAACACTACACTCCTGCATTACCCCTATTTGATTTTGTATTTATAACCCTGTATTCACCTGACCAAAAGTCTTGTTCCTCCTGCTACCGAACTTTACTAATTCCCACTATATCAAACTTTAACCTATCCATTGCCAGTTTTAAATTTTCTAACGTACCTGCCAGAGTATGGGATCTGACATTCCACACTCCGATCCCTAGAATGCCAGTTTTCTTTCTCCTGATAACGACGTCATTCTGAGCACAACATAAAAAAATCCAACAGCGACATTTTACTTACCAAAAGAAAGGAATATTCACTCACCTACGGAATGCATGAAGATATATATGAAGTGAAGAATTGCTATGTGCTGAGCACTAGCCATTTTCTTGTAGTATGTGAGGCCACATACACATATCCCATGTGAAGAAATGAAGAAAGATGAGCCACAGATCAGTGAACTCCAAACTATCATCAATCTGAAAATTTAATCTGATTTCGTAAGCATAACATAAAAATTATTCAAACATCGAGATATTTCTTACAAAGCAAAGGAACGTTCGTAGAGCCAGCAATCGAACAGAGATACATCTGAGTGTGTAGAAATGCTATGTGCAATGCACTAGCCGTTTTCGTGTAGAATATGTCGCTGAACCCACTCATCCGAGATGAACCTGTGACGAAAAGAAAACACTTAGATTAGTACTTTCCACAGCTTGAAAATACTGTAAATTTCATATGAATTTATAAAGCACACATAAAAAGTCGAACTTCAACATTTTACTTACCAAAAGAAACAGCTATTCACTCAGCTGTCGATTGCACGTAGATATATATGTAGTGAAGAATTGCTTCGTGCACTGCACTACCCGTTCTCGTATAGAATATGTCGCTGAATCCACACATCCCTGACGAACCTGGGACGAAAAAGAAAACACTTAGATTAGTACCTTCGACAGCTTCAAAATTCTGTAAATTTCATATGTATTTCTAAAGAATATCATAAAAAAAACGAACTTCATCATTTTACTATCCAGAAGAATGGAATATTAACTCAGCTATCGATTGCACGTAGACATATATAGTGTGAAGAATTGCTATGTGCACTGCACTAGCCGTTCTCATGTAGAATATGTCGCTGAATCCACACATCCCAGATGAACCTGTGATGAAAAGAGAACTCTCCACAGCTTCAAAATGCTGTAAATTTCATATGAAATTGTAAAGCATAAAATAAAAAACTCGTACATCAAAATTTTACTCACCAAAAGAAAGAAATATTCACTCAGCTATCGAATGAACATAGATATATATAATGTAAAGAATTGCTATGTCCACAGCACTAGCCATTTATTGTAGTACGTGAGGCCACTTACAGGTATTCCATATGAACAAGTGAACAATGAAGAGCCATAAATTAGTGCACTACACACTATCAACAATCTGGAAATTTCATATGAATCAATAAATATAACATAAAAATTATTCAAACATCGAGACATTTCTTAGCAAAAGATAGGAATATTCACTGAGCCAGCCATTGCACGTAGATACTTCTGAGTGGGTAGAAATGCTATGTGCAATGCACTAGCCGGTTTCAGGTGGAATATGTCCCTGAATCCACACATCCCAGATGAACCTGTGACGAAAAGAAACACTTAGATTAGTACTTTCCACAGCTTCAAAATTCTGTAAATTTTATCTGAATTCGCAAGCCATAACACAAGAGTATTGAAACATCGAGATATTACGTACCAAAAATAGGAATATTCACTCACCTGTCCATTGCACGCATATACTTTTGGTGTGAAGAATTGCTATGTGCACAGCACTAGGCAATTTCTTGGATAATATAATCGCAGCATCCTTACATCTCAGATGATCCTGTGACGAAAAGGAAACACTTAGATTAGTACACTCGACAGCTTCATAATTCTGTAAATTTCAAATGAATTGGTAAACCATAACATAAAAAAATCGAACATCAACATTTTACTTACCAAAAGATAGATATATTCACTCAGCTATCGATTGCACGTAGATATATATAGTGTGAAGAATTGCTATGTGCCTGCATTAGCCGTTCTCATGTAGAATACGTCGCTGAATCCACCCATCCCAGATGAACCTGTGACGATAGAAAAGAAATAAAGTAGTATACTCCACAGTATCATCACTCTGTAAATTTCATCTGAATTCGTAAAGCATGACATAAAAGTATTCAAACATCGAGATATCACTTACCAAAAAAAGGAAAATTCATTCAGCTTCCCATTGCACATATATATTTTGATGTGAAGACTCGCTATGTGCACGGCACTAGCCATTTTATTGTAGAATGTGAGGCCACTGACACGTATCCCATATGAACAAATGAAGAAAGAAGGGCCATAGTTTAGTGCACACCACACTATCATCAATCTGTATAAGCATAACATAAAAATTATTGAAACATAGAGATGTTTCTTACCAAAAGAAAGGAATATTCACTGAGCCAGCCATCGCACATAGATACTTCTGGGTGTGAAGAATTGCAATGTGCACTGCACTAATCGTTTTCATGTAGAATATGTCGCTGAAATCACACATCTCAGATGAACCTGTGACGAAAAGGAAAGAATTAGATTAGTACTCTCCACAGCTTCAAAATTTTGTAAATTTCATATGAATTTGTAAAGCATAATATAAAAAAATCGAACATCGAAATTTTATTTACCAAAAGAAAGGAATGTTCATTCAGCTGCCCATTGCACCTAGATATATATAGTGTGAAGAACTGCTATGTGCACAGCACTAGCCATTTTCTTGTAGTATGAGAGACCACTTACAAGTATCCCATATGAACAAGTGAAGAAAGAACAGCCATAGATTAGTGCACTCCACACTATCATCAACCTGTAAATTTCATCTGAATCCGTAAGCGTAACATAAAAATTATTCAAACATCGAGATATTTCTTACCAAAGAGAGGAATATTCACTGTCCCAGCCATCGCACGTAGATACTTTTGGGTGTGAAGACTTTTCTATATGCACAGCACTAGCCATTTTCTTGTAGAATGTATCACCGCATCCTCACATCCCAGATGAACGTGTTACGAAAAGAAAACACTTAGATTAGTACTCTCCACAGATTCATAGTTCTGTATATTTAATATGAATTTCTTAAGCATAACATAAAAGAAATCGAACATCGGCATTTTACTTTAAAAAAGAATGGAATATTCACTCTGCTATCGACTGCACGTGGATATATTTAATGTGAAATATTGCTATGTGCACAGCACTAGCGATTTGCTTGTAGAATATGTCACTGCATCCACAATGAAAATAGGCTGTTTACGTTTTTATGTTGGTAACGCCATGTGGCGCTCTATATGAAAATCACTGACTGTTCTGTGTGCAGTCTGTGGCTGGTTTGCATTGTTGGAATACGCTATTGTATTGTTGGGCAGTTGCCTGTTAACAGCTCGTAGCGTTGCGAAATTGGAAGTGAGCTGCCAGCAGTGGTGGATGTGGGGAGAGAAATGGCAGAGTTTTGAGAGCGGATGATCTGGACGTGTATCCATCAGAGACAGTAAATTTGTAAGACTGTGTAACGAGAATTATACGTAGAAGAATTTTTTTTCTTTATGAATTTAGATAAATTAATAATGGCAATGTGTTGAATTTCTTTTTCGATTCTTTTCGTGTCATGTTAAAGAAACTGTGAGTAACTTTTGAAACGAATATCATTTATGTTAGATTTCAAATAATGTGGTGATCAAAGGAAAGTGTATTTAATGTTAAATACTATTGTAAGACGTGAAAATTGTAATTTATACACTTGGTCCATACGTAGGAAATGCATTAGGATATGTGTAGTAGAAAACCTGTGGTGAATACCCTACCTGTAGGGGAGCGGGAAAAGGTGGAGGCAGGCGAGGCGGGAAAACGCACACTGGGCGCGGTTCGACACAACGGGCACAGTAGAACAGTCGGAGGCGAGCAACAGTCGGAAGTACACGTACTGTACCGAGGAGGCTACCCAGGAAAAGTGGATTCCATTGAGCCTCGGATGAACCGATTCCGACGACTACTGGGCATGGCTATATTCTGAGGCACAAAATTGGAAAGATTACGACGCTAAGAAGATGGAAAGTGCCGATGTTGTGTGAGCCTTAGCCGTGCTTGCATGTGTGCCGTGCTGCCCGCTATCTCGCTGCCCGCCAACCGCCGCACCGACTTGCACAGGTCAAACATTTATTTCATCTTTAGAAGTGTATCTGTGTGGACCAGTGTCGAAACTGTTTCTAATGGTTCAATAATAACGTGACTTTCACCAGAATTGCTTTAGCCATGACTTATCCTGATCACTGACCTAGACAGGATCCTTACCTCGTATTGTGCAATCCGAGTATCCTAAACTGAAAGTTTAATATTTGTGTTAATGAAAATTATCAGCAGATTAATCTATGCCATAAAGGAATCTATAGTTCTGTGTGCTGTTGCAAATATTGGTAAAGAACAAAAGAGTTTTTGTTGGATTGAGTTAGCGATGTTATTTAATTAATTTGAGACAGGAATAATGACAGTTAAATTATTCAGAAGTAAGACAAAAGAGTAGTTATCTAGAGATTGATAAATTTTATGTGTTAATTTGCCTTCAGTACTAGATAGTTTCAGAATAACGACTATAACAGTTTCAGGGCCTCCCCCTTTTGCTCTTGTTCATTCGTTCAAACCTTGATGTGTACTGATCAAATTTGACTAGTAAAGCTAAATTCTATATTAATCCTAAATGTATTAGAGTTTTTCCATTATTCATAGTGATATTGTGTGTGTACTTTTAAGATTGTCGACGCTAGGGCAATCTATGCCCGATTTCAGTCTGCTCAACATACAAAATGCAGTTCGTAGTAATCATTACTGTGTGGTGTTGTGTAAATGTAGCTTTTCCAAATTAGTACCAAAAAAGAGAAAACTTTAGTTCAGTGGATTTTTCGGATTCCAAACTTTGCCATATAACGCATCATTACTACGTGTTACTATGCTTGTACATGCACCCACTTGTACAAGGAAAAACTCACTAATTGCCTAAGTAGGCTGGCGACCGAATTGTTAGTTATAGGTAGCATCTACTGTGTGTACTTCTTGTCCATACGAAAGAATAATTATACTGTACATTTGCTTGATGCATCACTGTAGTTATTGACTGAAGATAAGTCCGATCTTGCTTCTATTAGGTACACGCGGTCAACTTTTGTACTAAAATCCTTGTTCATAAGGTGAAGCCCGTGAACTTATTACAGTACAGGCTTTATATGGCTAACCTACGTCCGAGTAGGGCGGTAGTGTTACAAGTGGCTTCCCGGTGACAGGACATCCAGTTGTTGTCGGTTACAAATTAACGTAAAGATTGAACAGTGGATGTTCAGTGGCACGAATAGCAATAAAGTTCAGTAAAAGAAACTGCAGTGTGAGTCAAGTATAATAGTGTGGTATAGTTGGCATTTAGTATGGACAGAAACGTAGACGGGGTAGGTGCGCCGAGCGAAATGGAGAATGCGGCTGGCAGTAGCCGGAGTTTACGCGGCCAGATAACAGATGGCGTTAGCGAAAGACAGTTGGTGTACATACAATACCACGAACATGTCAATGAACAGATTGAAAGGTTGAGATCGCCTCGGACACAGCAAGGAATAAAACAGGAAGTAGAAGGTGACTTTGTAGATGATAGTGGGTATGTGAATGAATCCACTGACATGTTTGATTCTCCACAGATAAAGAAAGAACCGAAAGAAACTTTTGAAGTAGGATCGGAACACACCGATTCCGTAGAACAAAACAGTGTGAAAATTTTAAGCATAAACGATCTATTTGAACAATTAACCAAACAAATTTCAGGACAGAGTGAGCAGATCAAAACACAGAATGATCAGCTTCAAAAACAAGTCGGTAGTCAGGTTAATCAGCTCAAAATACACGTTGACGAGCAACTCAAAACACAGAATGAACAGCTTAAAACACACATTGCAGAGCAGCTCAAAACACAGAGTGATCAGATTAAAGCACAGGTCGAAGGACAGGGAATTAAAATTAGTAAACAAATAGAACAGGTAGAACAAAAAGTGGGTAATTTAAGTTCTGTGGTAAATACTCTGAAATTTGAAATTGATACCATTAACAAAAATATGGATACTATGCAGGAGGAAATTGGTAACATTAATAGTAGATTTGATGTTGAAATTTTCAACATCCAAGAGAAAGTAGAACCTCTGGTTGAAACTAAGGTAGACGAAAAAGTTTTCGGTCTTAAAACTGAGGTCGTAAACGAATGTCAACACGGGATATCGCAATTGAAAAAGGTAGTTTTGGACACTGAAAGTAATTTAAGTAAAAAAGTATCCGAATGTGTTCAAAATTGTGAACAAAATACTACGAAAATTCAGGGCAAAATTTTCGATCTGGAAAGCAAAATTAAAGATAGGCCTGGTGTTGTCTGTAATGGCACACCAATTACGAAGCTATTAGAAGGCGAGGAACGCTTCGATCCAGCCAAGAAACATAACGGGTGGCATCCGTTAGATTTTATTAAAAATTGCGAGAGAGTATTTCCGGAGCACTTGTCTGATCAGGAAAAGATAAACGTTGTAATTAGCGCCTTAGCAGGTGACGCTAAGCGCTGGGGGATAAATTTAAATACCGAACGAATGACGTTCGAAGAATTTAGGCAAAGATTTACGGAAGAATATTGGTCTGAACAAAAGCAGGACCATTTATGGCGGGAGTTCATCATGGCCAAACAGCATGATAACAGGGGCAGGAATTCTTTGAAAGATTTCTGCGAGCATTGGTACTGGAAACTGACGCATTTAAAAGGTCGAAGATCAGATTCAGAAAGTATCTGGGAGCTATATAAAAAGCTTCCGGAGGATTCCAAGAGGTACGTAGGAAGCAATCATCGTAGCTTCCAAGCATTTCTAGAAAGGGTCGAAGATGAAGACCATTGGCGCGAAAGTCGTGCCAATTACCAGAATTTTTGTAACCGTAATAACCGAAACAATGACGAACGAAATGACGGCGATGGATTTTGCGTCAATGTAATACAGAGAGGAAGAGGCAGAGGAAATAATCCAGGTCGCGGTAGAGGGTATACCGCGCAAAACAATAACGACGCGGGAAACTAATTTCCGCGAACGTTGCGGGCCAAACGGAAGCGGACAATACATACCGGCCCCGATTCAAGAAAAGATACCGGACCGACCGTAATGTAATGAGACAGGCTAGGGACGAGCATGGAACGCCGCGACGTGTTGTGGCGAAACAAGCGTCAGGTGCGAGCCAGAATGAATCATCGCTGCCGCACAGAGCGCTATATGTTAACAGGCGAGTGGAGCATCAGAGGGCAACGGCCCAGCCTAGCCGAACATCTGTTCGGAAAGAAGCCGCTAGCAATACGGCAGCAGTAGGTACGAACGTAGCAGTCAGAGCTAATGAAAATTTTACGAGTAATAATTCCGTGGCAAAGGAAACAATAAATGAGACTGTGAGTACACAGAGAGGTGCGGTTAGCAGTGTTTGCAATGAGGTAAAAGGCGATAATGAATTAGCAGAAGTTACTGATTGGCGTGTGCAGATCGATGATCTGTACAAGGGCCTAAAGCAATGTGAGTGGGAGGATTTTAAAAGGGAGTATGAGGCGAAGAAATTAGTTGGTGGAAAGAGAGATAGTAGGGACGTCCATAAAGTGACGTGGCCCAAAATTGAAGAGGGGAGAATAAATAGCGCCGCGCAAAGTACGCGTGCCGCCAATAGGATGAAGGTTAATGGTAGGAAGGATTTGGAGGATGAAATCCTCAGCATTGACGAAGAAATAACTTCTGCTAACAGTCCGCCAATAGTACGAGCTGCTACCGAGAGGCACCGTGGAAAAGGGGTAGATGATTACCTGAAAGTAATTAAAGTCCACGAGAATGACACCGAATATGAAGTCACAGTGGATGTGAATAAAACTGAGGATGAGGCCGTTTTGCCAAAAGAGGAGATTGAATTAAAATCCAAGCCTGACGACAATACAGAGGAAGAACTTAGTGCCTGTCTCAGAAAAGCTTTTATGTTAGAACCTGAAAGCGATCCGGAATGGTCGGATTCCGACGATAGTTCAGATGATGAAAGATACGCAAATACAGACGAAAATGAATGTACTAACGCTCCCTATTGTGCAAAAGTAGCGTACTTAAGTGAATCTGATGTTGAGGAAGAGTGTAGTGATGACTCTAGTGAAGATGAATTTTCAGGTGTAAAGGAAAATGAATATACTTTTACTGAAAGAGGATATGAGAAAATCAGTGAAAATAATAGGGATGCAGTTAATTGCGGTATTGTACCTAATGATGAAGAAACTTCAAAGCAAAATCCAGACGTTGAGACTGAACAAAGAAAGAAAGAGCCGCCGGACGACTCAGTGTTTATTTTGCAAAGAGTTCAAGTAAGTAAAGACTTTGAACTCCAGAAGCCTAAGAAGCCACCAGACTTAAGTGACTGTTTTATGAACCAGAAAAGACTGCCTGGTTAATAAAGAGATTAGGGGGCAGGATGTTGTATTTTTATATATTATTAATATTATGCATGACTTTATTATTACTTTAACTCAGTTTTATCTGAAAGTGAATTATTGTTTGTTGAATTAGAGCCTGGGGCAGATTTATATCGGAATTTGAGAATGTCATGAACACATTACATCATGAAACTACAGGATTTCCACCGGAAGAAATTTTGTTAGGCAGAAGTAGTAAAAGTTTAATTGAAGAAAAACTAGAGTTTCCACCTTGTACAAGTTTGGGATTGGATCAAAAGAAAGAATTGGTGATAAAAAGGGCAAAGCAAAAAGCTGAATCTAGATCTAAAAGACACAATAAAAATTTGAAAGTTTCAAAATTTAAAATTGGAGATTATGTTCTTTTAAAAACCCACGAAAAGTCTAGTGAACTAAACCATGAAATTTCAAAATTTAAATATATTTATAATGGACCATATATAATACAGAATATTCCACATGACAATGCTTACTACCTGATCTACCCAAAATCCAAAAGACCTTTAGGCGTAAGAAATATTGTGGACCTGAAATTGTATGTACCTAGGAACGAGTAAATGTGCGGTATCTTATGCTGAACCCAAGTTATTCTAAATGTATCTAATCTTGGTAAATGTCTGTATACCCTTGAAAGTGTGCTAATGTAGTTATGTGAGTTTCAGATTACCAATTGTACTGTAACTGTAAAAATGTATGGAGAAAAGGACTGAAAAGAAAGGATAAATGCTATCAGCCAGATAAAAGATGGGACTGTCAAAAATGAAAATGGGCAGTGTATGAACAATAATATGAAGGACTGCCAAATACCAATGAGGGCAGATAAATAATCGATGGAAACTTGTAAATGTGATCCAGGAGATGTGACAATATGAAGTAAAAAGGACTGCCCAAATCCACATAATAGGCAGCAAATATATGTTGTTAATTTTCTGAATATATGTGTGTGTGTTTTGTTTAGTAAGTAAGAAAATGGACTGCTATTCAAAGCATGCAGTGATAAATTTTCTTATAGTGTACACAAAATATGAAATTGTTTTTGTAGTTATATGTTTATATTCCAGAATTTTAAATTATTTCTTTGAGAAATTTAGAGAAAATAAGTAAATTGCTATTTTAGTGAGATTGTGATGGGAAGTTGGACTGTGCAAAAGGCACTTGAGTAAATGACAAGTCAGTATTCTTGAAGTATTAAAAAAGTGTAAACCTATATACAGTGAGCAAAAGGAAATATGTAGTGTAAATCTTTTTGGACAGTTAAGTAAAAATTCAGAACCACTGTATAATTGTAAGATTTAGTGTTCCCATAAAATTTGGAATTAAGAAAATTTTCTGGAAACAGGGTCATGTGTAACGAGAATTATACGTAGAAGAATTTTTTTTCTTTATGAATTTAGATAAATTAATAATGGCAATGTGTTGAATTTCTTTTTCGATTCTTTTCGTGTCATGTTAAAGAAACTGTGAGTAACTTTTGAAACGAATATCATTTATGTTAGATTTCAAATAATGTGGTGATCAAAGGAAAGTGTATTTAATGTTAAATACTATTGTAAGACGTGAAAATTGTAATTTATACACTTGGTCCATACGTAGGAAATGCATTAGGATATGTGTAGTAGAAAACCTGTGGTGAATACCCTACCTGTAGGGGAGCGGGAAAAGGTGGAGGCAGGCGAGGCGGGAAAACGCACACTGGGCGCGGTTCGACACAACGGGCACAGTAGAACAGTCGGAGGCGAGCAACAGTCGGAAGTACACGTACTGTACCGAGGAGGCTACCCAGGAAAAGTGGATTCCATTGAGCCTCGGATGAACCGATTCCGACGACTACTGGGCATGGCTATATTCTGAGGCACAAAATTGGAAAGATTACGACGCTAAGAAGATGGAAAGTGCCGATGTTGTGTGAGCCTTAGCCGTGCTTGCATGTGTGCCGTGCTGCCCGCTATCTCGCTGCCCGCCAACCGCCGCACCGACTTGCACAGGTCAAACATTTATTTCATCTTTAGAAGTGTATCTGTGTGGACCAGTGTCGAAACTGTTTCTAATGGTTCAATAATAACGTGACTTTCACCAGAATTGCTTTAGCCATGACTTATCCTGATCACTGACCTAGACAGGATCCTTACCTCGTATTGTGCAATCCGAGTATCCTAAACTGAAAGTTTAATATTTGTGTTAATGAAAATTATCAGCAGATTAATCTATGCCATAAAGGAATCTATAGTTCTGTGTGCTGTTGCAAATATTGGTAAAGAACAAAAGAGTTTTTGTTGGATTGAGTTAGCGATGTTATTTAATTAATTTGAGACAGGAATAATGACAGTTAAATTATTCAGAAGTAAGACAAAAGAGTAGTTATCTAGAGATTGATAAATTTTATGTGTTAATTTGCCTTCAGTACTAGATAGTTTCAGAATAACGACTATAACAGTTTCAGGGCCTCCGCCTTTTGCTCTTGTTCATTCGTTCAAACCTTGATGTGTACTGATCAAATTTGACTAGTAAAGCTAAATTCTATATTAATCCTAAATGTATTAGAGTTTTTCCATTATTCATAGTGATATTGTGTGTGTACTTTTAAGATTGTCGACGCTAGGGCAATCTATGCCCGATTTCAGTCTGCTCAACATACAAAATGCAGTTCGTAGTAATCATTACTGTGTGGTGTTGTGTAAATGTAGCTCGACCAAATTAGTACCAAAAAAGAGAAAACTTTAGTTCAGTGGATTTTTCGGATTCCAAACTTTGCCATATAACGCATCATTACTACGTGTTACTATGCTTGTACATGCACCCACTTGTACAAGGAAAAACTCACTAATTGCCTAAGTAGGCTGGCGACCGAATTGTTAGTTATAGGTAGCATCTACTGTGTGTACTTCTTGTCCATACGAAAGAATAATTATACTGTACATTTGCTTGATGCATCACTGTAGTTATTGACTGAAGATAAGTCCGATCTTGCTTCTATTAGGTACACGCGGTCAACTTTTGTACTAAAATCCTTGTTCATAAGGTGAAGCCCGTGAACTTATTACAGTACAGGCTTTATATAGCTAACCTACGTCCGAGTAGGGCGGTAGTGTTACAACTGGATGTAACTTTTGAACACTATTATTGTAAATACATTGTTTGTTCTCTATCAAAATCTTTCATTTGCTAAGTACGCCTATCAGTAGTTAGTGCCTTCAGTAGTTAGAATCTTTTATTTTGGTGGCAGTATTGGCGCTCGCTGTGTTGCAGTAGTTCGAGTAACGAAGATTTTTGTGAGGTAAGTGATCCATTAAAGGTATAGGTTATTGTTAGTCAGGGCCATTCTTTTGTAGGGATTATTGAAAGTCAGAAAAGGTAAAGGGCGCAATGTCTGAGTGCATTCAGTTCTCCTCAGCTGTTTAAAAGTCAAATAACGTAAGGGGTTTGTAAGCACAGTAATTCATAAATTTTTGTAAGCGGATGTTTCATATGTCGACCCTTAGCGGAGGATACCTCACTGGAATCTTCTAATTTTTTTATTGTAGTTTCAGTAATTTGTGTACCTATTGTTTATTGCTAGCGCGTAATTGTAGAGAGTATTTACTTTGTGATTGCACTGCCGAAAAGCATAGAGGAACAGATTCCAGACACTAATCAGAGACAAACACAGCAAAGTTAGACACAATGGAACAAAATCTTCAGAAACAGTCACAGCAACAAATGGAGCAAAATCTGAAACAAATTAAAGAAACACTTCAACAAACACGTGAAGATTTAACTACTGAGTTACATAACATCGAATCGAAATGTCTCAAAGTCCGTAATGACGTAAAAACACAAATTTTTGAGCATTTTCAACCTATTTTTTCGAGGCATGAAAATGCATTGCAGAATCACGAAGCAGCCATAAACGAAATGCAAACTATTGTTCATGAAAATCATGAGACCTTGCTGGCTAAAATTGACTCAGTTACATCTACAGATTCGGTTACGCAACTGGCAAAATCTCAGGAAAACTTAAAGGACACAGTAGATACTCAGGAAATTGGTTCAGAAAGACACATGGAGGAAATTAGTTCATTTTCAGAGAAAGTAGTCGAACTTTCGGATCAGCTAAATAATTTATCGACGAAGGTATAAAAAAAAATGATGCTCTGAATGACACACGACGGGTAGTCTTTAATGACACAGAATGGTATGAACAAATTAGAAAATTCAAACAAAATCAAAATTAAATCAGTACACACTACAAAAGAGAAATCCGGGACACTCACGCTCCAATACGGGAAGAGGGACACAGAAATACGGAACAGCCACAAAATAATAACAAAGGGCACTTCGGAAACTATGAGAGATATTGGCAAGATACACCGAATTTTGAGATGGAACCGCCGAAACGACGTAACAATGACCGACATGCGGCTCGCCGACATGATGAGTTTGACTATAAGCTGTTTATTACTACACGTAAATTCAAAACATTTAAGAATTCCGTCAATGACATTCATCCACAAGTGTGGCTTCATCAATTTTCTCATTGTTTTCCTCCCAACTGGTCACTGGAGCACAGATTAGAATTTATGTGTGGTTACTTAGTGAATGAACCAGCTATAAGAATGCGATCGGTCAAACACGATTGTCACAGTGAAGGAGAATTTTATCAAGCCTTCCTCTCTGCATATTGGTCTCAAGCTACACAAGACCGAGTAAAACATAGGATCATAATGATGAAACATTTCGAACAATCTGAATTTTCCAGTCTTGTGAAATATTTTGAAGACATGTTGCACAAGAATCAGTACCTGCCAAACCCATACAGCCCCTCAGAACTCATCCGCATTTGCTTAATCAAATTGCCTGAACATTTACGACATATTATTTTGGCAGGACGTTGCTAAGACGACATTGAAGCTTTCCAGGGACTCTTACAAGAATTGGAAATTGACACTGACAATCGCACGATGCGAAAACAGGAACACAACAATTACAGGACACATCCGTCACAATTCCATGATGACAGAAATAATAACAGGACACGACAAGGCTATTCTTACAACGTAAATCGTGACCAAAACAGACACCACTCGTATGACAACCACTTGCAGAGTAATAGTTATAGAGAAAGATCGCATTTCCACAGTAATGACTATCACAGAGACAATCAGAGAAACAGACAATATGGGAACCAAAATAATTATTATGAAGGGAGACAGAACAACGTCAGACGCAATGGTCCACCGTGCAGTTACGATTCCGGGAGAAAATGTCCACCACATGACCAACAAAAAAGAAACTATATAAACTACCGACAAAACGACAGACCTGAATTTCATCAGAAGTGGCGGTATTTAAACAGAGCAGGGCACTCTCGGCAAGGTGAATTTGTAGAAGCACCAACAAAGAGACAGACAATGACTCGTACCGCAGGCAGCCACGTGCGCCGGCTGGCTCAGAGAAAAATAACATAGACGCTAAACTTGAGAAAAATTTTAGCATTCCTTACCGACGTATACAACATGATAATCGCTTTGAAGATGAAACACTGCGCACTAGAAAGAGTAAAAGATTGCACCACATTTCATATGTAAAACCGTTTATTGAGAGAGAATTTGCTTTTTAACTTAGTCTTTGCTATAAAACTTTTCACTTCACGTTACTAGTACGCTTTGTCACACTTAGAAACTGGTAACATGCAACAATGTTTTAAAGTTAACTATCCAGTCTAGAACCTAGGGAACATATTTAAACAGAAATTACGAATGCATTGTTATAGTGAACAGACATCACAGTGTTATTGTGTGTGTACATTCTTGCTTGTTAGTTGCACGATTACATAACGACTATCAGGATTACTTACTTAGAACATATACTGGTACTGCTAATGAGATTTTAATGCAACATTTTGGTTTACTTGAAAATACATTATGGATTTAAAGTGCTTTCTGTGAGATACCAGATGACACAGTGGTTAGTTTATTTGACAGCTACACGATTATATCACAACACTACTAATGTATGACACAATTTACATTGTTGCTTTTGCGGTGTATCTGTTTTATATCTGCACAGTGTTTCTCAATTCTTCTGGAAAGGAAAACATGTTTTAGTAGTAACTTTTATGGTATAGCTACAATGAGACAACGTTTTTCGTAGCACAACAATACATTACAGTATAGTACTTTCTTGATCACGGTACTGTACGTAATAACTACGATATCTATACGCATAGCATTTCACTTTTGTTTATTATGAGGTAAGTACATTGACTTCCACAGAACTTTGCTTACGGACGACGATAATTACGACACTTGGCACATTTTTACCCTTAAATAATGACAGAGATTATCTTACAAGACGCACAGTTTAGTGCTGCAGTACACGTATTTGAGTGATTAATTTTGTATTTAAAACATTTATTTTTAAAGATTTTTGAATCACAAAGATACAAAGAAAGTTTTTGGTGATACATTTCATTCGATTGCTGCAATTTGTAAGACCTGAGGGTATAATTACATTAATCCTCAGGATGGTACACGCCTACTTTGTGTACCATGTGTGTAGCAAGCACAAGAAGCCCTAGCTAATATGGTATTTGCTTATAAAACTTTACACATCAGTACTATATTTCTCTAACGCAGAATTACACAGCTATCTGATTATTTAACAGAGAAACAAACTTTTTTTTTACTACATCAGTGACACATGTTTACGCAATTACACAGTTGGATAACTTCACACTTATGAAATTGTATTTTGTCTGTACTGTGTGAATGTTCATATTTTTCGGAACCATTGTGATACTATGAGAGTTTTGAATGATGTATTTGGTATGGGATCATGAGTTTTGAAGTACATTTGAGGTAGATGACTTTGTTAAAGGTTTTGAAATTACTGCAGAAAGCTACGTCGTTTTTGACATTTGACTGAGGTGTTATGGTGTTATTATTACGATGACGATGTGTATTATGCTGTTGAGGTATGTTTATGATCAATAAGATGGTGCTACCGTATATGAAGAATTTGATTATTTATTATGATGAAATATGAAGAAGTGTGGACGAATATGTATATGTGTAATAAGGTAAGGAGTAATGAATAGTGGTTAGGGTCTCTGTTATGTGAAAAAGGATGTTGGAGACCAAGAATCGTATTTTAAGAGTTATGAAATGTGTGTACATGCCAACGAAAATTTTTTGGAGTCTGTTATATTTATAGGATTTTGTTTCTACACATTCTCGACCTGTGAAATTTTTTTATGAGACTGTCACTGTAGCGCAAACTGCTGTCTTAAATATTTCAGTAAGAAAGCTAAGTGACCTTGATGTAATGCGGTGTAGGCGCCAAGGTATGTGACAGTCGCCTTGAAAAAAAGCCGTGCCTTTCAGAGGCACAACAAAAAAAGGAGAGGCTATTAACCTCGATATTGACATTCCTTTGTAGAAAGCATCGCAAATACGACACTTTTTGATATTTACTGAAATGACTAATGAAACGATGAGAAACATTTCATGACTATTGTATTGCTAGTTGAGAGATTTTATACTGCCTTATGAAATGCCATATGGCTAGTGAATGACGTTTCACGCTTTGCTTTATGTATATATCTGCTCATTTTGTTTAACATCTAGTTTCTGGCTGCACTGCAGCATTGGTTAAAATAAAATTTAATAGATGTACTAATGTAAATATTTTCTGTCTACTGATCCAGTAAATAACAATTTTATGATCTACTTCCAAAAAAATGAGGGAGCACAAAAAGACATTTCCCTTCACAGGAATTGCATAAATAATTTTTTTACGATTTGGTAACTTGTCGGCTTGAGTAAGTTACCGTGATGCATCACTCTAGTGTTAAGATGTGACATAGGTATTAAACATGGTCATTTTTAATGTAATATTTTTTCTGCTTGAGATTTGTCATGTTTAGGTATAAGTTATAGCATTTGCTGCTGTTGTTTGCCAGGCATAGTTCTACTGAATTTTACATCGTATTAAGCAAGTATTACCACTGATTTATTTTTCTTTTTGCTGCACATTGGCTCATATTAGTGATAATGTTGATTTGCTTTGCTAATTTATATTTATTGCTGCTTGCTTTGCCAATTTGCATTGTTTGTCATTGCTGTTTGTGTTAATTGTTTTGTGCTGCTGCATTGCCTCATCCCTTAGATTAGCGTCTGAGCTCAGTAGAGTTAAGTTAGCTTAAGAGGGGGTAGGCTATATAAGAGAATGAGCTGTGATGAACGAAGAAATGCATTGAGAAGCTATAAGAAAATGGTTTAGGCAAAAAAGTATTTTGAAAGCGGATATGAACAAAAAAGTAGGGTTTAGGGTCAACAAGTTTAGGTAGGATTTTCTTGCAAATAAATGATGAGGTAAGATAATGGAAAATAAATAATGAGGTAAGAAATATGTGAACAAAAAAATGGTTCAAATGGCTCTGAGCACTATGGGACTCAACTGCTGTGGTCATCAGTCCCCTAGAACTTAGAACTACTTAAACCTAACTAACCTAAGGACATCACACACATCCATGTCCGAGGCAGGATTCGAACCTGCGACCGTACCAGTCACACGGTTCCGGACTGCGCGCCTAGAACCGCGAGACCACCGCGGCCGGCAATATGTGAACATATAAATACAGAAAGCATGCTTGGATTGGATTTTTTTTTCGTGGAAACAAATGTTGAAATAACAGGAAAGATCTATGGAATGAAGTTTTGGGTTGACTGCAGTACCAAATATTACACTGAAAACGAACCCTGTCCTTTCCTTTTGTGTTATTCCGCTATGTGTTTGTGTACCCTTGTGTATTTGTGTTTTTCATGTCTTTATATGTTTAGCTGGTAAGAGTTATGTTGTAGAATTTTTCTAATAATATGTTATTTACTTTGTAAAGATATTTACACATTATTTTCGAAAGCTATTCTGATCTTTTATGTATTTACTTACGTCATAATTCATGTAACACTGATGTATATGTTTATTTCTATTCTTTGTAAAGCCTGTATTACTACAAATGTTATCTGTACTATTATATTCTTTAATGATGTATTTTGTACCTATGTAATTGTATTCTCACGTGGTAAATTTATAATTCTATAGAAGCCAGTTCTTCAAAATAAGTTTCATTTCACTGCACACGTTTCTGTTGGTCTTAGTATGTGCACAATATGTGAAAAAAAGAGGACTGTTAGTGCTCGCATGTGTGTTGATAATTCAGCAAGGGACTAGTTAACAGCATTGCTGGTTCTAAGGACAATTCCAAAAACTTTGTGAGTGCACAAGTGGTGGTTTATGGACTTGCGATATTGTCTGCAAGACTCTTCGATGGTGATTGTGCACCTGCGCAGTCGCAACAGATGGCTGCTGGCCGTCTCTACATGGACTACAGTGGGTCTGTGCCTTTGATGACCCACCAATACCATTATTTCTACAACGACTGCAGTGGGTCTGCTCTGTGATGACCTACCTACCAATATTCTTCAAAACTTCGAATGACTCTGCTGTGGGTTTGCTCTGTTGTGGCCCATTACCTGTCTGCATGTCAAGTGTCAGCACTGTCTTCCCGTTGGAAGGACAGTACTACTTCTTCAAGACTGCATGGAAATCCACTACTTCAATGTGTATTTTCTTTTACTGCTCAGACTTTGAGAAAAACACCGCAATTTTACTGTGATGAACGATCAGGACTGTCTTTATGGACTGTGAGAAAATCTTTGCTTTTGACCAAAAGTATATCAATAAGTGTGTGCATTTGATTTCTTTATTATTGTAATTATGAAAAAATTTTTCAGATCTGTATTGGCCACTGCCAAAAACAATTTGTAAAATTTTTTGTGGGGAGCATGGGGGCTATATAAGTAGGCTGTTTAGGTTTTTTTATTGGTAGTGTCACGTAGCGCTCTGTATGAAAATCACTGGCTCTACTGTGTGCAGTCTGTGGCTGGTTTGCATTGTTGTTTGCTATTGTAGTGTTGGGCAGTTGGCTGTGAACAGCGCGTAGCGTTGAACACTTGGAGGTGAGTCGCCAGCAGTGGTGGATGTGGGGAGAGAGATGGCGGAGTTTTGAGAGCCGATGATCTGGACGTGTGTCCATCAGAGACAGTAAATTTGTAAGGATAGATGTCATGAACAGATACATATATTATGACTTTTGAACACTATTAAGGTAAATACAATGTTTGTTTCTATCGAAATCTTTCATTTGCTTAGTATGCCTATCAGTAGTTAGTGCCTTCAGTAGCTAGAATCTTTATTTAGCTGGCAGTAGTGGCGCTCGCTGTGTTGCAGTAGTTCGAGTAACGAAGATTTTTGTGAGGTAAGTGATTCATGAAAGGTATAGGTTATTGTTAGTCAGGGCCATTCTTTTGTAGAGATTATTGAAATTCAGACTGCGTTGCGCCAAAAATATTGTGTCAGTTTAGTGCTGATCAGAATAAGTAAAGAGAGAAATGTCTGGGTAAGTTCAGTTCTGCTCAGCTGTTTGAAGATCAAATAATGTAAGAGGTTTATCAGCACAGTAATTTATAAATTTTTCTAAGGGGACGTTACAAAATATCGAGATATCACTTACCAAAAGAAGGAAAAATCACTCAGCTGTCCATTCCACGTATAGACTTTTGTTGCGAAGTATTGCTATGTGCACAGCACTAGCGATATTCTCGTAGAACATGTCGTGGTATTCATACATCCCATACCAACCTGTGACGATAGGAAAGAAATACATTAGTACACTCCACAGTAAGATCAATCTGTAAATTTCATCGAAATTCGAAAAGAATAACACAAAAGTATTCATACATTGAGATATCACTTACCAAAAAAGGGAATATTCACTCAGTTGTCCATTGCACGTATATACTTTTGGTGCGAAGAATTGCTATGTGCACAGCACTAGCGATTTTCTTGTAGAATATGTCACTGCATCCACACATCACAGATTAACCTGTGATGAAAAGAAAACACAAAGATTAGTACTCGCCAGAGCTTTATAATTCTGTAAATTTCATATGAATTTGTAACGCATAACATAAAAAAATGGAATATCAGTTTTTCACTTTAAAAGGAAGGAATTTTAAATCAGCTATCCATTGCACATATATACTTTGGTGTGATGAATTGCTATGTGCACAGCACTAGCGATACTCTCATAGAACATGCCACCGCATCCACACATCCCATACGAACCTGTGACGATAGAAAAGAAATAGATTAGTACACTCCACTGTACAATCAATCTCTAAATTTTATCTGAATTCGTAAAGGATAGCATAAAAGTATTCATACATCGAGATATCACTTACCAAAAGGAAAGAATATTCACTCAGATGTCCATTGCACGTATATTCTTTTGGTGTGTATAATTGGTATGTGCACAGTACTAGCGATATTCTTGAAGAACATAACGCCGCATTCACACATCCCGTACGAACCTGTGACGATAGAAAAAATTAGATTAGTACACTCCGCAGTACCATCAATCTGTAAATTTCATCTGAATTCGTAAGCATAACATAATAATAGGCAACATCGAGATATTTCTTACCAAAAGGAATGAATATTCACCCTGGTGTCCGTTGCACGTATATACTTTTGGTGTGAAGACTTTCTATGTGCACAGCAGTAGCCGTTTTTTTGTAGAATATGTCGCCCCTTCCACACATCCTATACGAACGTGTGACGAAAGGAAAGACTAATACCCTCCGCAGTTTCATAAATCTGTAATTTTCTTCTGAACGTCTGAAGTACTACATGAAAATATTCAAACACAGAGAAAGGAATATTCACTCAGCTATCCATTGCATGTAGATACCTTTAGTGCGCAGAATGGCTATGTGCACAGAACTTGCCATTTTCTTGTAGAATATGACACCGCTTTCACACGTGCCAGTTGAACCTGTGACAAAGGAAGGAAATAGATTAGTACACACTGTAGTTTCATATCTCTGTAATTTTCATCTGAATTCGTAAAGCATAACATAAATATATTCAAAAATCGAGATATTACTTACCAAAGGAAAGAAATATTCACTCAGCTATCCAGTGCACATCGATACATTCGGTGTGAAGAACTGCTATGTGCACAGCACTAGCCATTTTCATGTAGAATGTGACGTCGCTTTCACACAACCCAGATGAACTTGTGACGAGAGAAATGACATAGATTAGTACTCTCTGCACTTTTGTAAATCTGTATTTTCACCTGAATTCGTAAAGCATAACATAAAGATATTCAAAAATCGATATATTACTTACCAAAAGAATGAAATATTCACTCAGCTATCCATTGCACATAGATACTTTTGGTGTGAAGAATTGATATGATCAGAGCACTAGCAATTTTCCTGTAGAATGTGACGCCGCTTCCACACATCCCAGATGAACCTGTGACGAAAAGAAAACTGATCTTAGTACTCTACACAGCTTCATAATTCTGTAAACTTCATATGATTTCGTAAAGTATAATATAAAAGTATTCGAACATCGAGATATCACTTAGCAAAAGAAAGGAATATTCACTCAGCTATCCATTGCAGGTAGATACGTTTAGTATGAAGAATTGCTATGTGCAGAGCACTAGCGATTTTCTTGTAGAATATGTCGCCACTTCCACTGCTCCTATATGAACCAGTGACGAATAAAAATACATAGATTAGCATTCTCCACAGCTTCATAATTTTCTGATTTCTTCTGGAAACGTAAAGGATGACTTACAAATATTCGGACATCCAAATATTACCTAGCAACTGAAAGAAATATTCACGCAGCTAACCATTTCACATAGATAAATTTGGTGTGAAGAATTGATATGTGCATGGAACTAGTTATTTTCTTGTAGAATATGTCGGCGCTTCCAAACTTTCCATATGCACCTGCTAACGGAATAAAGACATAAATGAATGCTCTCCACATTTACAAAAATCTGTATTTTCATCTGAATTCGTAAACCATTATATAAAAATATTCAAACATCAAGCTATTACTTATCAAAAGAAAGAAATATACATTCAATTAGCCATCGCACGTAGATTAGTTTAGTATGGGAATACGATATGTACGTAGCACTTGCGGTTTTCTTGTAGAAAATGTCACCGCTTGCACACATTTCATATGGACCAGCTATCGAAAGAAATGACATAAATTAAAACTCTCCACATTTATCAAAATCCGTAATTCCTATTTGAATCCGTAAAGCATAATATAAACGTAATCGAACATCGAGCTATTGTTTATGAAAGGAAAGAAATATTCACTCGGTTATCCATTACTCGCAGATAAGTTTGATGTGGGAATATGCTATGTACTCAGCCCTAGTGTTTTTCTTGTAGAATATGTCGCCGCCTTCACACATTCCATATGTACCTACTAACGAAGGAAGTGAGATAAATTAGTACTCTCGAAAGTTTCCGAGTCTGTAATTTTTATCTGTATTCTAAAACACAGTGCAAACACATTCAAACATCGAGCTATTACTTACCAAAAGAAAGTAATATTGTCAGTTATCGATTGCACGTAGATAAGTTTCGTGTGGGAATATGCTATGTGCACAGCACCGGCTATATTTTTGTAGAATATATCACCGCTTAAACACATCCCATATGATCTTGCTAACGAAGGTAGTGTGATGAATTAGTACTCTCGGAAGTTTCCGAAATCTGTAATTTTGTTATTAATTCGTGAAGCATAATATAAAAATACTCAATCATCGAGCTTTTACTTGCCAAAAGTAAGAAATATTCACACAGTTATCCATTGCGACATATCTTAGAAGATTGATTAAGGAAAGGCAAACCTGCGTTTCTAGGATTTGTAGAGTTAGAGAAAGCTTTTGACAATGTTGACTGGAATACTCTTTGAAATTCTGAAGGTGGCAGGGGTAAAATACAGGGAGCGAAAGGCTATTTACAGTTTATATAGAAACCAGATGGCAGTTATAAGAGTCCAGGGCCATGAAAGGGAAGAAGTGTTTGGGAAGGGAGTGAGACAGGGTTGTAGCCTCTCCCCAATGTTATTCAATCTGTATATCGAGCAAGCAGTGAAGGAAACAAAAGAAAAATTCGGAGTAGGTGTTAAAATCCATGGAGAAGAAATAAAAATTTTGAGGTTCGCTGATGACATTGTAATTCTGTCAGAGACAGCAAGGGACTTGGAAGAGCAGTTGAACGGAATGGACAGTGTCTTGAAAGGAGGGTATAAGATGAACATCAATAAAAGCAAAACGAGGATAATGGAATGTAGTCGAGTTGAGTCAGGTGATGTTGAGGGAATTAGATTAGGAAATGAGACACTTAAAGTAGTAAAGGAGTTTTGCTATTTGGGAAGCAAAATAACTGATGATGGTCAAAGTAGAGGGATATAAAATGTAGACTGGCAATGGCAAGGAAAGCGTTTCTGAAGAGGAGAAATTTGTTAACATCGAGTATAGATTAAGTGTCAAGAAGTCGTTTCTGAAAGTATTTGTATGGAATGTAGTCATGTATGGAAGTGAAACATGGATGATAAATAGTTTGTACAAGAAGAGAATAGAAGCTTTCGAAATGTGGTGTTACAGAAGAATGCTGAAGATTAGATGGGTAGATCACAAAACTAATGAGGGGGTATTGAACAGAATTGGGGAGAAGAGGAGTTTGTGTTGCACAACTTGACTAGAAGGAGGGATCGGTTGGCAGGACATGTTCTGAGGCATCAAGGGATCACCAATTTAGTATTGGAGAGGAGCGTGGAGGGTAAAAATCGTAGAGGGAGACCAAGAAATGAATACACTAAGCAGATTCAGAAGGAAGTAGGTTGCAGTAGGTACTGGGAGGTGATGAAGCTTGCACAGGATAGAGTAGCATGGAGAACTGGACTGGAGACCACAACAACAACTTCCATTGCAAGTAGATAAATTTGGTGTCAGGATTTACTATGTACACAGCATTTGCGATTGTCTTCTATAATATGTCGCCGCTTCCACACATCCCATGTGAACCTGCTAACGAAAAAAAGACATAAATGTATAGTCTCCACATTTACCAAAATCAATAATTTTCATCTGAATTCGTAAAGCGTAATATAAAAGTATTCGAAGAGCAAGCTATTACTTACCAAAAGAAAAAAAATTTCACTCAGTTATCCATAGCACGTAGATTAGTTTGGTGTGGGAATATGCTACGTGCGCAGCACTAGCGATTTTCTTTTAGAATATGTCGCCGCTTCCACACATTCATATGAACCTGCTACCGAAAGAAAATTCATAAAATAATACTCTCCACGTTTACCAGAATCCAATTTTCATCTGAATTCGTAAAGTATAATATGAAAATATTCAAACTTCGAGCAATTGCTTACTAAAAGGAGGATATATTCACTTAGTTATCCATTGCTCGTAGATAAATTTGGTGTGGGAATATGCTTTGTGCACAGATAAGGAATTCGCTGGTAGAATATATTCCCGTTTAACAAATCTCGTCTGAACCCGCTACTGATAGAAAAGACATATTTTAGTGTTTTGCGGAGTATCGAAATTTGTGACTATTATCTGAATACGTAAAGCATAATATCAAATATTCAAACACCGAGCTATCACTTACCAAACGAAATAAATATTCACTCAGTTGTCAGTTGCATGTAGATAAATTTGATGTGGGGAATATGCTTTCTGCAAAGCGAAATGAATTAGCCCCCTTTAGCGAATGCCATGTGAGGTGGCTAATGAAAGTAAAGACAAAATTAGTAAAACATAGACTTTCTGAATTCTGTAATTTTAATCTGAATACCTACAGCATTATTTCAAATGTTCAAACAACGAGATATATCTTACTAATGAATGAAATGTAGACTCGGTTTCCTACATTACGAAGCTAAATATGGTGTGTTGAATATGCTTTGTGCTGAGAGATGGGATTCAGTGGTAGAATATATCCCTGCTTTAAAATATGTTGTGTGAACCTGCTAATGTAAGAAAAGACAAAAATTAGTACTATGCAGAGTACCGAAATCTGTAATTCTTATCTGAATATGTGATGTATAGTATCAAATATTCAATCACCACGAGCTATTGCTTTCAAAACAAAAGAAATATTCACTCAGTTATCCATTGCACGTTGATAAATTTGGTGTGGTGAATATGCTTTCTGCACAGCATAAGGGATTAGCCAGCAGAATATATCCCTGCTTTAAAGCATGCTATGTGAGCCAGCTAATGAAAGAAAAGACATAAATTAGTCAATGCAGGGTTTCCGGAATCTTTAATCTGAGTTTGAATACGTAAAGTATAATATCAAATATTCAAACATCGAGCTATTACTTACGAAAAGAGAGAAATATAGAACTCAGTTCCCTACATTGCGAAGCTAAATGTAAATTTCTACATCGCAAACGTAAATTTGAAGTGGGAGAATGTTGTACACAAAGCAAGTGGGATTTGATAGCAGAATAAATCGTAATTTGAGTAAGTCTCTGGTGGACTGACTAATGGAAGAAAAGTAAAAATTATTAATTTGTTCAGTACATGAAATCTGTAACTTTCAACGGAATAAGCAAACTCTGATTTCCAATAATCAATCCATAAGCAATTTCCTATCAAGACAAAGACATATAATTTCAGTTTCCAATACCCAAATTTAAATCTGGTGTTGGCGACTTCTTACATGCAGTGGAATGACCCGTCGCTTTAACACATCTTACTTTAACATCTTAACGGAGGAGAAAAGACCTGTTATTTTGTTCATTATACAGAATCTGTAATCTTTATTTGAATAAGAAAACGTAATTTCAGATATTCGAACTGCATGTATTTTCTTACCGAACAAATATATGTCAGGTTTTGACATTCAGGGAAAATATTCACATGGGGCGTAGTAGTGAGAAATAGCAAGTCCCCCCCCCCCCCCCTGTGAGGGCGTTTCCCCACTTTTCTACCCACCAGAAGTCAACTTTTACCATTATATAACCTTCTGCACAAAATGGATCGTTTTTGAAGAGCATTGTAGTAACAAGAAACACTCCTCATGTAATGTAACCAAAAGTGTTCTTGTGCATATGTTAGGTCTGACGATTAGTTTTAGAGATGTAAAAGTTGTAATAATAATCTAGAATCTAGTAATACATTTTTTGCACCCTGTTATGTCCATGTAAGTGTATCGTATATTTTGAAGCTGATCTATGTTCTTGTGAGATCAGTTTAGTTGATATCAGGATTATTTGCCCAACAATGAAAATGACACGTTCGTCTTGGCTCTCACTCACCGTTCCCTGTGACTGTTGCTGGCATTTCTGCCTACACGTGTCTAGTTTAGCTGAGGTTATGTCGTTAACTTCATAAAGCCATACGGGGCAGTTCAGTCTGTGGTGTTGTGTAGTGTTTCTTCTTACACTGTTTTCCGTAGCATGAGAGAAGAATAATGCTGGATCTTACGACCTGTTTTATTTACTGTACATCTGTTTCGAAACAAGAGACGTCAAAAGTAAAGAAAAGCTTGGAAATTTTGATACGTGTCAGCAAAGGACGGAAAATTAATTGTCATACTATTCTACAAAATGTTCGAAAGACTGAAGTGCATAATGTATGTCTACTTGAATATAATAAGCAACATAATGCAAACATACTAATTAACTGGAAAACTGCACAGCTAAGTGATAGAAGTTTATGATCGATTTCATATTATTCATTCAGTTTGAAAAAAGATAATGTTATGTGTGCTGAAATACACTCCTGGAAATTGAAATAAGAACATCGTGAATTCATTGTCCCAGGAAGGGGAAACTTTATTGACACATTCCTGGGGTCAGATACATCACATGATCACACTGACAGAACCACAGGCACATAGACACAGGCAACAGAGCATGCACAATGTCGGCACTAGTACAGTGTATATCCACCTTTCGCAGCAATGCAGGCTGCTATTCTCCCATGGAGACGATCGTAGAGATGCTGGATGTAGACCTGTGGAATAGCTTGCCATGCCATTTCCACCTGGCGCCTCAGTTGGACCAGCGTTCGTGCTGGACGTGCAGACCGCGTGAGACGACGCTTCATCCAGTCCCAAACATGCTCAATGGGGGACAGATCCGGAGATCTTGCTGGCCAGGGTAGTTGACTGACACCTTCTAGAGCACGTTGGGTGGCACGGGATACATGCGGACGTGCATTGTCCTGTTGGAACAGCAAGTTCCCTTGCCGGTCTAGGAATGGTAGAACGATGGGTTCGATGACGGTTTGGATGTACCGTGCACTATTCAGTGTCCCCTCGACGATCACCAATGGTGTACGGCCAGTGTAGGAGATCGCTCCCCACACCATGATGCCGGGTGTTGGCTCTGTGTGCCTCGGTCGTATGCAGTCCTGATTGTGGCGCTCACCTGCACGGCGCCAAACACGCATACGACCATCATTGGCACCAAGGCAGAAGCGACTCTCATCACTGAAGACGACACGTCTCCATTCGTCCCTCCATTCACGCCTGTCGCGACACCACTGGAGGCGGGCTGCACGATGTTGGGGCGTGAGCGGAAGACGGCCTAACGGTGTGCGGGACCATAGCCCAGCTTCATGGAGACGGTTGCGAATGGTCCTCGCCGATACCCCAGGAGCAACAGTGTCCCTAATTTGCTGGGAAGTGGCGGTGCGGTCCCCTACGGCACTGCGTAGGATCCTACGGTCTTGGCGTGCATCCGTGCGTCGCTGCGGTCCGGTCCCAGGCCGACGGGCACGTGCACCTTCCGCCGACCACTGGCGACAACATCGATGTACTGTGGAGACCTCACGCCCCACGTGTTGAGCAATTCGGCGGTACGTCCACCCGGCCTCCCGCATGCCCACTATACGCCGTCGCTCAAAGTCCGTCAACTGCACATACGGTTCACGTCCACGCTGTCGCGGCATGCTACCAGTGTTAAAGACTGCGATGGAGCTCCGTATGCCACGGCAAACTGGCCGACACTGACGGCGGCGGTGCACAAATGCTGCGCAGCTAGCGCCATTCGACGGCCAACACCGCGGTTCCTGGTGTGTCCGCTCTGCCGTGCGTGTGATCATTGCTTATACAGCCCTCTCGCAGTGTCCGGAGCAAGTATGGTGGGTCTGACACACCGGTGTCAATGTGTTCTTTTTTCCATTTCCAGGAGTGTATGTGATTTAGAGGTAGGAAAAAAAAACACTCCAAAAGCGTTGCGGAATATTTGAAGTTCGTTTTTTAACTCTGAAACTAGAGAAAAGGGATGATGATTTCGGTAGAAAGGTTGCAGAACACAACAACAGTACTGTATTTTGGTTTAGTAGCTGTGGAAGTCCGTTGTTTTCCACGAAGTATGCAGTTTTGTAGATTATTTAGAGGAATGTCCACTTTTATTGCTCGATTTACTGCAGAAAATCAATGTATGTCTTCCAGAAGGAGATACATTGACGATAAAAAATTTGGAAAACAAATTGGCTGAACACTACGGTGATGCAGTCTTATTCGTTTCAATGGTAGTGAGCACAAACTGCTGAACGAACGGTACAGCGAAGGAGATGTCAATGAAAAAAGATGAGCGAATGAGGATATTGGAAGCCACTGGAGCCATCATTCGTGAAGGTATCAGAATGATTTCTTATCATACTGCTGGTTATACAGATACCATTGACTTGACTGAGAATGCTGACATTACGGTTTCTGAAAATTTACAAGAATTTATAACGGTTCTGGTTGTCTCGAAGAAGAAACGTAGTGAACATTCCCACTTGAGAAAACGTACAGCAATATCCCAAACGTTTGTGTCAGCTACGAGGTCTCGTTCATTCACCTCCTCATTGCAACATGGGGCTAGCAGTGTACTTGTTTTGTAAAGTGGGATCAAAAAACATTGCTGAAACTGTCTCGAACATCTTTCTATAGTAGCGTGAATATCAGATTTCAGCGTCTAAATGTACTTGTGTTTCGGGCAAGCAATGCTGTCATAGTTTCTCGTTCGTCATACACTGCTGACGCAGTATGCTTCCACTCCTGCTGAGTACATCTAAAATTGTATCTGCGGTTGCAGAACAGCTTGGACCCCAGAAAATAGGTTTGGCGGGAATCAAACTAGTCCCCCTGTGCAATTCACGTGAAACAACCGCCGCTCCACACAGTATACGCGTATTACTACTGATTTCATACGGAACAATGTGGAAGAAAATGCAAGTGGATGAGGGCTGACTTACGCTGTGCAACAGTGTGTAAAAGCTGTCGAGGGCGAAATGCATTAATGTGCTCCCAGTGATTTGCTAGAAAATTTGGAAGATGTTTTTCAGTAAATAATTGTATAATGTTCAATATATAATGTGGCATTTTAGTTGTGTAGTTGTTGTAAATTTGATGATTTTAAACGTCTTATAAAAATTGTTACTGTTGATGAATTCTATACTAATTCTTCATTCTCACGACCAGTGATTTAGATCGCAATATAAATACTTAGGTGCCACCATTGCTGAGTGGATAGTGTTGCTGACTACCGTTCAGAGGACCCTGGCTCGTTTCCCGACTGGGTCGGAGGTTGTTTCCGGTTAGGGACTGGGCGTTATGTTGTCGTTATCACCATTTCAACATCATCGAGAAGCAAGTCGCCGATGTGGTATCAAATAAAAAGACTGTCACTAAGCAGCTGAAAAACCGTAGATCACTTCATACTACTTTCAGTAGCGTGCGTAACACTGAACAACACAATGTACAGCAGAATTGTTCTGAAACAATAAATGTCCGTTTAAAAAGGAATTTCACTCTCTCCTTTTTTATCTTCACATTTTAATACTGAAGTGTACGTGTTACACATATGTTTCTATACGTAAAAAAAGGCAAGTGGTTGTGCAGAAGCAAAGGAAAAAAGCTGAAAATTATGCCAAACTCATAGACTAATTGATTTTTACTCTTACAAATACAATTTTTCGAAAACTGGTTTCCTTGCTTAAAAAATTCGCATGACTCCTTTAAGAAGAATTTAAGTACACATATTTTAATCGTATTAGACTTCGGAAAGTGAACTGTTTTATGTAAAAGTGGAAAAAGGTAAAATAAATGAATTAAGGGTTTGCGCGAAGCGGGTGTTCACCTGCTCTGGGGAGGGGGACGGGGGAACTTTTCTATTTCTTATTACTGCATCCCCTATGAGTGTTTCCCAGTATTTAAAACTTTATAAATTATTTCCCCAGTTTTCCTAATTCGCCTGGGGTAATATGTATCTAGGCATGGATGAAAAAACACAACGGTTCAAGCATAAAGCCCCTCCAGCAAAAACTGCTCGTCAGAATTTGGTACACTATTTTTCCCAGACAGTGTAACAGACAGCACTGTAAAATACACAAACGAAGAACTGGACGAATGGCAGAAGCTTATTCTCAAAGTGCTCGAGACTGCGCACATACAGATATTGAAGAATTATTTGCTTCTCTTGGTGTTTTATACCTCGCTGGAGTGAAAATTACACAGTATCACACTACGGATGACTATGATACATGACTATGAGACATTGATACTGTCAACAAGTCTAGGAGGGCGCAGAAGAAGGACGCAGATAATGTGACGCCAGTTATTTATTCTATGAGCTAGTGGATGTGCAGCAAGATTGACAACAATAGCCGAGAAGTTGAAAGAATTTTGTGAACGTTGGGATGTGAGGGAGTACAGTCCAATTAAGTCGGCAAAATACGTTATAAGAGAATGCACAGTCTGTGACGGTATAATTTTTTACACCCTAACCCTCCTAATACCGTGGGGTCTATAATGACCCCAGGCCATAATTTTCTTTAAAATATACCTTATTTCCTATTCCTAAAAATTATGAAAAATTCGGACTTTTCCTGAATTAAGTAATGGGTCCGTAATATATTAATATAACTTTTTGAAAATATTCAGTTTTGCAGAAAATCCAGAGAGAACCACTGAATACCATTGGGGTTAAATGCGACCCCATTTCTCTCTTGCAGTATTATTACCCAATAATGCTGCATTGAATCCGTAACTGTTGCTTTATTTCCTTTGTTTTATTCTTGTAAATATTGCCGTAATATGTCATTGTTGCCAATACTTTATAAGCCAACAGTTATTTGTTCCATACAAGTGGAGACTACTATTGTGTCTGTTGCATTTAGTGGAAAATGTCTCATCACCTTTCCAAAGACGAAGTGCTTGAAATATTACTGCAGGATAATCCTCTATCTGGAGAATCAAATAGTGATATCAGCGATATAGTTTCTGATGTCTCATGCAGCGATGAAGAAATTGGCGTCTTAGAAGAGAATATTCCTCAATCAGACTGGAGTTCAGAAGAAGATTTGGACAGCGCAGATGTCCAGGCTGAACAGGAAGTAACACATATTTCTGACTGTTATATATAAGTGCACAATGTATTTCTGTAAATGTGTTAGGGTCTAGAGAAAAAATATACCCCTTGTATTTTTTATTTTTTTTAAATTTTGTGTAGGTCTAAAAACAAAGAAGAATTGTGGCACAAACACGAGTTGAGAAGAGCTTGTGGAAGAGAAGAGAGATGGACCATAATGCGAGTAAAGCCAGGTCCAACAAAGTTCGCAGTGAAAAATGTAGACTCCATAGAATCAGCTTTTCAGATGTTTCTTAGGAGAAACAATGTTGATGTGGACTAACAAAGAGGGTAGTCTTGTTTACGGTGTTAAATGGAAACCAGTAGATGCCATTCAACTGAAGTGCTTTATCGGTGTCTTGATCCTAGCCGGTGCTTACAAGGCCCATTATGAAGCACTTACACATGGCTAGAAATCGCTTTACGCACATTTCAAGGTGCATCCGATTTGATGACGCAGATGTGAGACGTCACAACCGTGCTCCTGACAAGCTGGCTCCCATTAGAGAAATATTTGAAATGTGGGTACACACATTGCAAGAAGCATATGTTCCTCACAGCAAGGTAACAACAGATGAACAACTTGTGGCATTTCGTGGTAGATGTCCATTTCGGCAATATAATCCTATAAAACCAGGAAAATATGGTTTGAAATTATGGGATGTATATGATAGTGCAATGTCTTACGTTCTCAATCTCCAAGTTTACACTGGTCGACAAGAAAATGAATCTCATGAAGTTGATCAAGGCTAGAGAGTTGCTTTAGATAACGTGAAAGGCTTAGAAAACAGTGGCAGAAATGTAACAACTGACAATTTTTTCACTAGCATTAGTTTGGCGAGAGAACTTCTGAAAATCAATCTCACACTCTTAGGAACAATTAGAAAAAAATTAAAGAGGACTACCACGAGCTTTCACTCAGACCAAAGGTCGAGTCAAATATTCATCTATTTTTGGATTCCAAGAGCATGCTACAATTGTTTCATATTGTCCGAAAAAGGGAAAAGTTGTAACTTTGCTCAGTACAATGTATTCAAGGAAGGAAGTGGAAGATCATGCAAGCCATTAATGATTCTGGATTATAACAAAACAAAATCAGCAGTTGATACCATGGACAAGCTGGTTAGAATGTAGACTACAAAGAGGATGAGCAGAAGGTGGCCAATGGTATTATTTTACAACATGATTGATATCAATGCACTGAATGCATTTATCATATGGCTACATGTTACACCAGACTGGGCAGAAAGGACCAACTACAAGAGACGGACATTTCTCGTACAATTAGGAAAGCAGCTCATCAGAAGAAAGTCAGACAACATTATTTCCCCAGTAGTTCCATCAACAGTACAGACAAAAAAAAATGAGGAAGGTGTCCGTTTTGTAAAAGGTCTGAGGATAGAAAATTCACCGATAAATGTTCAAAATGTGGATGTTCTGTGTATAAAAACCACTCTGCAATTTATTGCTGAAGTGTGATGCGTCATAAATGTCAATTCAGAATTTAATCAAAAATGTTTGTAGTTTTATGAGAATCGTTTGTAAATTTTATGGAAATAAATAATTTACAAAAATATGCATTTTAATTTAATGTAATGTCACTGACATCACGTTTTAGATTGTGGAAAACATAAGGAATGTGATTTTATTCTACCATTATTAAAACTAACCTTAATAAAAAATAAATTCCGTTGGGGTCACTAAAGACCCCAATGGTACTCAGTGTAACAAAAAATACTCGGTATTAGAAGGGCTAAATATGGAATATATGCAGATAAACAACCTGCTGGTCCACGTCAAATACCCAGTGATGCAGGGAACGCGTTGTTACTACTAATTCTACTCACTGACAACACAGACAGAGACGTGGAGATGACGGACAACTATGTTGTATCTGTACCAGTCGCGAACGAATTTTACACTAATCACTGACTCACAGCAGTAGGTACCCTGCAGAGGAACAGGAGAGAAACTCCGTAAGATCGCTGTCGGTAAAGGATTGACCTTTATTTACGCATTGGGAGAGAAATCAAGTGAGAGCTGCTTTGCCGATATGTCCCAAACAAGAAATAGAAACAGAACTTACTACTGGTGTCTACCATGCGCAGCGACTGTAGTATAGACGCGTAAGTGGCAAAGTGAATAAGCCTGAAGTGGTAACATTCTACAGTCTCAGAAGAAGAGGCGTAGATATTATCTGTTTGAAATGGTAATATTCTACTTCAAAAGTAAGCAACTGCTGACTCATTACGCTGCTTTTAAGCTTGCTTAAGATCGGAGCAATCAATGATCATATTTGTAACATACAAGATGAATACAAGTGATTTTAATGCCAAGGAGGATATTCCTTACAGAAGTGAGTATGGCGCATACAAAACATAGGACCAAACATACGTCGATTTCTAGCATACCACGCCACTTGAAGAAGACAGAGAAAGGTTTTGTAGATATCCACAACCTACTCATAGCAGAAGGAGCAACTGAATCAAGAGAAAAACCAGAAAGTCACTAATGCCCTAAAGGGAAAAACAGATACACACAGCATTGCTGCCATCATCTTTCCAGTCATTCAATGAGTATCTGTTCCTAAATCGAGCGTCACCCTTGTCTACCCTCTTAAACTTACCCAGAAAACGAAGTACCAGGAAACACGGCACTGTGCGCACACAGATTTAGGCATTCGGTCAAAGCTATTTTATTATTATTTACTTTTTATGTATTTTTTATTTTTTTATTATGTATTTTTTAAAGTAAAAAATTTGCACTCAGAGGACACTACACGACATTGAAGAAGGATCTTCGCCGAGTGCGGGGGCGGTTTATGAGAGCTCTGAACGCCATGTTGTCATCCTATTCAAAATTTCAAAAACTCCTTTGAAACTGATGGTATTTTCTAATGACGTACGTAGGGATAATTATAAAAGAAACTTATTGTAACAAAATGGTGGCACTCTAAAATAAAAGTAATTTTTTTCGACTGAAACGCCGTTATAAAAACGTGTACCAAAAATCGAAATTAAAATATATCGCAAAAATCCTATGCACTACAGTACAAAGAACGCCGACTCATAAGACAGACAAAGGTATAGTGTGATTGCATGCGTATTTCACGAATTATATCTCCTGCCAACTTGATAAGTGTTGTTTTGAAAAAACAACCGTTCAAAGTTTCAGCTTATGTATTTTTAATATGAAACGCCAGCACAGTACTGTCGGCCTTTCTTTCATCGATGTCGAAACAGTTCCATTTTGGCGAAATTATATCGAGTAACTGACATCCGCTTACCAACGGAATGGTTTTTTGCACGACTGGGACTGTTTTTCGAACTTCTTCTATCTGTATAAATACGTTTGTCATTTTCAATCACTCACGTTTTACTGCGGGGAAAAAAGAAAAAGAAAAAAGAAAAAAAGACAAGTTTAGCTGACGCGAGACAAGCACGTGTTGTCGGACTGTTTACCATAAACGAAGAGAAGTCATTTTTCGAATAGTATTTTAGGTGATACTAATGCCCTCTGTGACACTATGTGAAACTAAGTGGACCACTATTACGTCGTTAACTAATACAACATTGCACCGGTTGCATTCGAGCGCTCGTTTTCGCCAGATCCCTATGCAGTAAACTGCTGTTTTATTATATTATCATATTTATGGAACACTGCACTATGAATGAATCTTAAAAATAGACTCTCTAGGGAATATTTTTGGTAAATATAAATAAGGTAAAAAAATTTTGCCCTAGTCTACTCCCTCGATCGAGGATAAAACAAGCATGTGATGTTTACGTATGACGAAAGGAATTTTGTGATCTGAACGCACAGCCTGACATAAGATATACGTACACCGAGGTAACAAAAGTTATAGGATACGTCATAATATCGCCTCAGGTTTCCTTTTGCTCGGCATAGTGCAGCAACTCGGCGTGGCATAGACTAAAAAAATTCGTTTACAGTTCCCTTGCAGAAATACTGAAGCACGCTGCCTCTATAGCTCTCCATAACAGCGAAAACTGTTGCCGGTGCAGGATTTTGTGCACGAACTGACCTCTGGATCATGTTCCACAAATGTTCGATGGTCGGGCGACCTGGGTGCCAAATCATTCCCGAATGCTCTTTAAAGCAGTCGTGAACAACTGTTGCCCAGTGACACTGCGCACTGTCATCAATAAAAATTCCATCATTGTTTGAGAAAGTGAAGTCCATGAACGGCTGCAAGTGGTCCGCAAGTAGCCGAACACAGCCGTGTCCAGTCAACGATCGGTTCAGTTGGACCAGATGACCCAGTCTGTTCCACGTAAACACAGCCCACACCGTTATAGAGCCACCACTACCTTGTTGACAACTTGGGTCCATCGCTTCGCGTGGTCTGAGCCAGACTCAAAATCTACCATCAGCTCTTAAAAACTGAAATCGAAATTCATCTGACCTGGTCACAGTTTTCCAGTCGTCTAGAGTCCAACTGATTTGATCACGAGGCCTGGAGGGGCGCTGCAGGCGATGCCGTGCTGTTAGCAAACGCACTCGTGTCGTTCGTCCGCAGCACTGCCCTAACAGATACAGTCGTCGTACGTCGCACAGTGATTTCTGGGGTTATTTCACGATCTGTCGCTTGTCTGACAGCACTGACAACTCTACACCGTCGACCGTTAGGTGAAGGCCGTCGGCAACTACGTAGTCCGTGGCGAGAGTTGTTGTTGTTGTTGTGGTCCTAAGTCCTGAGACTGGTTTGATGCAGCTCTCCATGCTACTCTAACCTGTGCAAGCTTCTTCATCTCCCAGTACCTACTGCAGCCTACATCCTTCTGAATCTGCTTAGTGTATACATCTCTTGGTCTCCCTCTATGATTTTTACCCTCCACGCTGCCATCCAATACTAAATTCAATACCTCCTCATTAGCTATGTGATCTACCCATCTAATCTTCGGCATTCTTCTGCAGCACCACATTTCGAAAGCTTCTATTCTCTTCTTGTCTAAACTATTTATCGTCCACGTTTCACTTCCATGCATGGCTACACTCCATACAAATACTTTCAGAAACGACTTCCTGACATTTAAATCTATACTCGATGTTAACAAATTTCTCTTCTTCAGAAACGCTTTCCTTGCCATTGCCAGTCTACATTTTATGTCCTCTCTACTTCGACCATCATCAGTTATTTTGTTCCCCAAATACCAAAACTCCTTTACTACTTTAAGTGTCTCATTTCCTAATCTAATTCCCTCAGCATCACCCGACTCAATTCGACTACATTCCATTATCCTCGTTTTGCTTTTGTTGGTGTTCATCTTATACCCTCCTTTCAACCACTGTCCATTCCGTTCAACTGCTTTTCCAAGTCCTTTGCTGTCTCTGACAGAATTACAATGTCATCAGCGAACCTCAAAGTTTTTATTTCTTCTCCATGGATTTAAATACCTACTCCGAACTTTTTTTTTTTTTTCCTTCATTGACTGCTCAATATACAGATTGAATGACGTCGAGGTTAGGCTACAACCCTGTCTCACTCCCTTCCCAACCAGTGCTTTCCTTTCATGTCCCTCGACCCTTGTAACTGCCATCTGGTTTCTGTATAAATTGTAAATAGCCTGTCGCTCCCTGTATTTTACCCCTGCAACCTTCAGAATTTGAAAGAGAGTATTCCAGTCAATATTGTCCAAAGCTTTCTCTAAGTCTGCAAATGCTAGAAACATAGGTTTGCCTATCCTTAATCTAGCTTCTAAGGTAAGTCGTAGGGTCACTATTGCCTCACGTGTTCCAACATTTCTACGGAATCGAAACTGATCTTCCCCGAGGTCGGCTTCTACCAGTTTTTCCATTCGTCTGTAAAGAATTCGTGTTAGTATTTTGCAGCCGTGGATTATTAAACTGATAGTTCGGTAATTTTCACATCTGTCAACACCTGCTTTCTTTGGGATTGGAATTATTATATTCTTCTTGAAGTCTGAGGGTATTTCGCCTGTCTCATACATCTTGCTCACCAGTTAGTAGAGTTTTGTCAGGACTGGCTCTCCCAAGGCTGTCAGTAGTTCGAATGGAATGTTGTCTACTCCAGGGGCCTTGTTTTGACTCAGGTCTTTCAGTGCTCTGTCAAACTCTTCACGCAGTATCATATCTCCCATTTCATCTTCATCTACATCCTCTTCCATTTCCATAATATTGTCCTCAAGTGCATCGCCCTTGTATAGACCCTCTATATACTCCTTCCACCTTTCTGCTTTCTCTTCTTTGCTTAGAACTGGGTTCCATCTGAGCTCTTGATATTCATACAGGTGGTTCTCTTTTCTCCAAAGGTCTCTTTAATGTTCCTGTAGGCAGTATCTATCTTACCCCTAGCGAGATAAGCCTCTACATCCTTACATTTGTCCTCTAGCCATCCCTGCTTAGCCATTTTGCACTTCCTGTCGATCTCATTTTTGAGACGTTTGTATTCCTTTTTGCCTGCTTCATTTACTGCATTTTTATATTTTCTCCTTTCATCAATTGAATTCAGTATTTGTTCTGTTACCCAAGGAGTTCTACTAGCACTCGTCTTTTTACCTACTTGATCCTCTGCTGCCTTCACTACTTCATCCCTCAAAGCTACCCATCCTTCTTCTACTGTATTTATTTCCCCCATTCTTGTCAATTGTTCCCTTATGCTCTCCCTGAAACTCTGTACAACCTCTGGTTCTTTCAGTTTATCCAGGTCCCATCTCCTTAAATTCCCACCTTTTTGCCGTTTCTTCAGTTTTAATCTACAGTTCATAACCAATAGATTGTGGTCAGAGTTCACATCTGCCCCTGGAAATGTCTTACAATTTAAAACCTGGTTCCTAAACCTCTATCTTACCATTATATAATCTATCTGAAAGCTGTCAGTATCTCCAGGCTTCTTCCATGTATACAGCCTCCTTTCATGATTCTTGAACCAAGTGTTATCTATGATTAAGTTATGCTCTGTGCAAAATTCTACCAGGCGGCTTCCTCTTTCATTTCTTAGCCCTAATCCATATTCTCCTACTACGTTTCCTTCTCTCCCTTTTCCTTCTATCGAATTCCAGTCACCCATGACTATTAAATTTTCGTCTCCCTTCACTATCTGAATAATTTCTTTTATTTCATCATACATTTCTTCAATTTCTTCGTCATCTGCAGAGCTAGTTGGCATATAAACTTGTACTACTGTAGTAGGCGTGGGCTTCGCGTCTATCTTGGCCACTATGCTATTTGTAGTAGCTTACCCGCACTTCTATTTTTTTATTCATTATTAAACCTACTCCTGCATTATCCCTATTTGATTTTGTATTTATACTTATTTATTTTAAAATATAAAAGACAAATCACTGACACAGACACTGCAGGACTGGTATTTCATAATGTCCTACACCGCACGGAATTCACTCACCAAAGCGGTCGCAGCAGTCTTTTTCACAGCCACCAGGAGCAGCCCCTACAAGGTGGCGACTGTTCTGCCACCTCCCCACCAGCAGCCCGCGGGGAGGTCGGCGTAACAGGGACGGGGCCCATCCCCTCATGGACAGACACCTCGGTCTCTGGGGCGGCTGCCGCAGCCCTGCTTCAGGCAGTTATCCCTCGTACAGTAAGCTAGATTTTACGATTGGCTAAGGTTATACAGCGGAAAAGTGTTCTGTGATTGTATATCCATGGGGACGTATTCGTACCTCAAAGATCGCTGCTTCTTACACCGCCCCCTTCTTTTCTGCGATCTTGATTTACTTGGCTGATTTTCACTGCACCTGCTGTAAAGATGGGAACTTCCATGTTTTCTGATAGCCTGCGCAATACAGGTGATGTATAGAAGCTCTTCTATGTACGTCAGGTCACATACAAAAAGGTTTTCCTAGGATTGTGATCGGCAGATATTGCGAACGGACGGCTTGCACTGTCTTGTAACCATCAGCGAACAGCAGCACTCTGAATAGACTAAGAACTACTACTTCTTTTGGGAAGCTCAGGTATAGACACTGATGTGTCTGCATCAAAAGATTCAGTCTGGAATTTGAGTATAATTTGAGTATCTTCTAAGAACGATTGTATGTGTCAGTGGGATACTGCCAAAGAAAACCGACCACTGAATCAGAATGACTAAACAGAGCAAGCAGAGTAGGCAGTTCTGGTAGAGCTAAGGGAGAATTTGGGGGGAAATGCCTCTTACCATGCGTTCTACAACTCCGTGTAAAAGAACTCAACTGCAAACACACATTAACATACGCCGTCACATGAACGTTCGCAAAAAAGAAGCTGTGTACCATTTCTTACATTATGATACAAATTTACGCAACTGATGAAAACGAGCGTTATATTTGTGACGCGAAACTTGCCATAAAGATAACATAATATTTTATTTACATGCCGCAGGAGGCGAAGGCTATCTTACACTGAGAAGTGCGGAATCACAAAATTAATATTCCGATCTTGAGAGAAACACATACGTACACACACACACGCACGCACACACACACACACACACACACACACACACACACACACACACACACACCACACAGGCGAGTGCTAATTCACACTGTGAAACACGCTCGCACTTTTCGCAACCTGCTAACAGATATTTTAGATTTACTGCAGGTAGCGTCAAGGCAATGGAGTACCGAGAAATTCTTTTTCAGTTTTCAGTAATATATACTGGTATTATTAATAACAGCGGTCAACGGTATATTCAAACCATGAAGCGAATGATAATCGGACTGATTAAACTCATTCCATATAAAATTGATTAAATGCATTTCATACAAAACTGTTCATGTAACTATTGCACCAGTTAAGTGTTACTAAACGGATAGAAGACCTTCAGTTCCATCACCAGAATATTTCAAAATTAGTCATGAGCTTGTCACACAATAAATTATAAATGTAAAACCGACAAGCTTACTACGGACTTACTGTATCAATGGCACACAGTTAGCTTGTTATCTGTTACAAGCCACTGACAACAAACATGAATACTATTTCAGTTACCGTGTGGATGCTGCCATGGGTGATCGTGATGGAAATCACAGAGCACGAAAAGCTGCATGTTCATTGAGCACATATTTGTTGTTACATCTAATACAAAAGCAACAAACTTACCACAAACATTTCTTCATATTGCCCAAGGAGACACATCACAAATTTTCGCTACTACCTGTGAGCACAAACACTACTGACCACGCGTCGGTCTCATATTGCGCCAATGAAGTTGAGTATCTCGTACCTTTAGGACGAGGAAACTTTCTGCTGGACTCTGGGAACCGAAAATAAAATCCTCTGTTACTGGTCTCTAGCTGGGAGTATCGAATTAGCCTTGTATGTAACTGTACAAGGCAGATCAAACAAGCGTGCATCGTAGGCTGTTCGTTTATACTCGTATATGTCATTCAAAGAACAATTATTTGTCGCGGGAAAACAATCAAAGTGTAAATAATACTTGGCGGGAAAAACAATCTCGCAGCGAAAACATCAGTCGACCTGAATTTAGAGACGAGCTCAAAATAAAACATATACACTGATATAATGTATTGTTCTGCAAATAGCAGTTCCGATTGCCCTAGTCCTTGTAAATCTGTACGATTACGGAAATATTCTCTCAATTATTTCCAGCGATTGATAAGAAGCAGATAATTTAATCGGAACACCATCTAATTAAAACGTTACTGTTTCCAACCGAAAACATTCCAAAACATGTTTAATGCATTTCACCTTTGCTTTTTACGAGTATGTCAACAACATATGACGTTTTGCTAAACAAAGCAGTTAATTTTCGATAACATAAAATCCAGACAAAGAGTCATTCGAAACACTTTTTGAAACTGCTACCTAATCGCTAGCGTGTTGTAACCGACTGCAGCCCTTTATTACTCGCGAGAATGCCAGCGATATATCGCTCGTGTGTGGGGCGATTACTGAGTTCGTCGTCGACAGAACCACTAACGCCAGATCACGAGATACACATCGGCGTAGGTAACGTATGAATCACGCTCACTGCTATAACTTACGTATCACCGAAATGAAACACGAGCAACGACGACCGAAGTTGCCAGCGAAATGAATTAATGCATTACAGCTCGAATTCGAGTGACCTCTACCAATTTAGTACCACGGAGGTGAAAAGCCAAGAAAGTGTGGGAGCATGGAACTGGTACTGAGGATATGAATTGACCTAGCGCAAAGACGATAACACAACCCACCTTATTTGATGATACCTCCGTAAGCACAAAAAACCATTTCAAAACACATTTCATTCCGTAAAAAAACACACTTATGGTTTAAGACGCAAATCAGTCGCTTGTCATATACAGAACTTAATGCCTGAAATCTTTCTATAATCCGTTATAAATTCTTAGACTCTTAGATAACTCTATCGAAAACATGTTTCAAGACACCATGGTGTTGTACTAAACTTTTCGAGCTAATTCAGAAAGCACAAATAAATTCGTTTGTCCGATTCCACCCGCTGGCTTTGACCAATGACCCCATGCCGGAGTCAAAGAAACTACATGGAGGCGGTATGAAGGCAACGAGCATAGTCTTAGCACAGTATTTAGACTCTGGAAACGAGGCTTACTCATAGACAAGAGAATGTACTACCAGAATAAAAGAAAATACACATACAATCGATAAAATACCATCGCAGTTCACCCGATGAATTACATAGTCACGAGTTACATCGTCAAGAAATTGAGGTAACAAAAAAGAAACCAACAACAGAAAGTAAGAAACATACATGTGTGAAGTAAATTATTATCATAGTTTGCTCGAGTAAGTGAATAAACAACAGACGATCTTTAAAGTGCACTCCAATATTACGCATAGTAAAGTCGTAATATTAGAGACCAGCGGTAATTCTTAATAACAAGTACCGGGTCTATAGGACTACCGCAGGAAAGTTGGGGTTTTGGGTGGGACCAAACTAAAATCTAATAAACAACCGCAAAATGAAATAAACAGTAACATACAAGAAATGTAAGAAAGACGTAAGCAGGAAATAAGGAGAAAGCAACAAAAAATTCCTAAAAGAAAATTGCACTATAGAAGTAAGGAAAATCCACGAGAAAATATTAACTCTTGGAATCGGTAACTGGAATTGACTCCAAGGTCAATCATAGTTATCCATTTCAAGGTTCACTTTTTTCAGTGTTTTTCCAGTGTTCTTTATTACAGGATTTCTATTTCGGTTTTGCTTTCTGTACTACTGCGATAAATAACAAATCTTGGAATAGGTAACTACAATTGACTTATGTAAGTCAATTCGAGGTGTTGATTCCAAGGTTATTTGTGTGTGTGTGAAATCTTACGGGACTTAACTGCTAAGGTCATCAGTCCCTAAGCTTACACACAGCTTAACACAAATTATCCTAAGGACAAACACACACACCCATGCCCGAGGGAGGACTCGAACCTCCGCCGGGACCAACCGCACAGTCCATGATTGCAGCGCCTTAGACCGCTCGGCCAAAGTTATTTATCGCGTTTTTGCAGCAGTAGAGGAAGCGATACCATACAGTTAAATCCTTACAGAATGAGCAATCCACACCTGATGAACGAGGAGCCGACCATTAGGGTGACACCACACCTGATAATTCTAAAAGAATGCACAGTAGGCGTGTGGACTGGTTTGTTACAGGATTTCTGTTATTTTTGCGTGTGCTTTCTGTACTGCGCAGCAGTGTGTACTGTGCACTCTTTAGTAACTGTCACGCACGAAATCAATCTAATTATTGATTCCACGTTCCATTTTTTCGTGATTTTTACTGGCTGTGAATTATTTGGTTAAGGATTTAACTTTTTCGTATCGCTCTCTATGCTACCGCAAAAACGCAAAAAATAACAAAATCTGGAATCGCCAACTAGAAGTGACTTACATAGCTCAAGTACAGAAGGAAAAACCAACAAAATAAATCCTAGAAAATGAGAACACACACTTAATGGAAAGTCACCAAAAATAACGAACCGTGCACCTACATAGCTGTCCTCTTAATTTCCAGCCAAACCTCACTCTTGAAAATCGTGCCACATTCGGAAAAAAGTGCGAGAACCTAGATTATAAATATTATTGCAGATCGTTTCATTAACATCAACGCAAGCTATGCTCTTAGGTTCCCGCCCGAATTCATCTTGGTAAATAAGTAGCCAAATATTTTTGAAAAGCGAGATGATAAATACGATAGCTAATCGTTCCAGTGGAAGAGATTTTGGCTGCCCTCTCAGATTCCTGCCTAACCACGCTCTCAGTAACCGCGACATATTTGTAATACACAGCATAGTTTACATCAGTTACTAACACCACAGCAGATAATATTTAATAACAGGCCGCTTACATCCTCCGCACCGTAAACTCGTGACGTTACACAGGACGTCACTCGTTAAAGCTGACGGGCGGAATCCGGATTGGCAGAAATCAGATGCTGGTTGGCGGCTCAACAAAGACCGCCATCGCTGCTGCGTGCCCTTACTGCAGCTCACGGCTTCTTACTATGTTGCTGAACGGGACACGAACATTCGTCTTGCTCGCCTTTCGTCTCAGCTCAGACTGTTTCTAAGCAACGTCACAGGGCGTTGAAGAACACAACAATTCCCGCAAACGTGACGTCGTTTTGACGTCACGCGCAATATCGATGAGCGCATGAGCGGCTATCGACTTTGTTTCAAACAAGAATATGAATATTATTGCTCCTCAATTCACTCGCAGCAATTTAAGCCGTCCTCTTAGGTTCGTGTCTACCCACACACTCGGGAAACGCCATACATTCGTGAATGAACAGCGAAATATTATTGACAAGGGAGAGTATGAGTGTTAATGCTTCTCATTTCACTCGTGTCCTCTTAGGTTCCTGCCTAACCAAGTACTCGAAAGGCGGCCATATTCGGAAATAAAGAGCCAAATATTTGCAAGAAGGAAGAATATGAATTTTATTGGTGCTCATTTCAGTCGCAGCAATTTAAGGTGTCCCCCTACGGTTCTGCCTGACCACTGACTCGGAAATAGCTAAATATTTATTTCATCCATCGTTCTCAAATCATACTCAATGTAAATAACAACCAGTATTGCAGAACATACTTGTATTACATTCATAAGAAAGTAACAGAACGTGTTAACAACGCTAGTATGAAGAAAAATCCATGGGAACCAACAGCTTTCGACTCCAGAAACCACAATGTCATTCATTCGATGTTTAACTACGGTCTTGGTTATCATATTCGATTCGTAAGGTTTGTTTCGTTTATGCGTTATTAAGTGACATTTAATGATAATGGTGCTATGTTTGTGTTATATTTTCAATTCCCCGTTACATTGAAAAGGCATAATAAAAATTATAAAACAAGTGTGTTTCATTCTTAATTTGTAAATTGTTGCCGATAACAACTCTTCTCCTAAGACAGCGCTCTTATATGAAGGCATTATCCGTCGATAAATCATTAATTTTTTAATTATAGCAGCAATTATAATAAATCATCCAGAGAATGACGTATTTTTGTAAATCTCCGGTATGGGCTCATGAAATCTTGAGAGAGGCCCGTATTGAATGCTAATGAAAGCCGATAGCCGATCATGCGGTAGTCAAAATGACGTCTCGTTTGCGGAAATTGTAGTGAAGCGACCAATACCCGCTGGAGAGACACACTGTATTGTTGAAAGCTGCCTCACGTTGCGCTTTGTGTTGTTTACTCTAACAGGGTGGCTCTAGTGGCTCTAAGCAGTATGGGACTCAACATCTGACGTCATCAGTCCCCTAGACTCAGAACTACACTATTGGCCATTAAAATTGCTACACGACGAAGATAACGTGCTACAGACGCGAAATTTAACCGTCAGGAAGAAGATGCTGTGATATGCAAATGATTAGCTTTTCAGAGCATTCACACAAGGTTGGCGCCGGTGGCGACACCTACAACGTGCTGACGTGAGGAAAGTTTCCAACCAAGTTCTCATTCACAAACAGCAGTTGACCGGCTTTGCCTGGTGAAACGTTGTTGTGATGCCTCGTGTAAGGAGGAGAAATGCGTACCATCACGTTTCCGACTTTGATAAAGGTCGGATTGTAGCCTATCGCGATTGCCGTTTATCGTATCGCGACATTGCTGCTCGCGTTGGTCGAGATCCGGTGACTGTTAGCATAATATGTAATCGGTGGGTTCAGGAGGGTAATACGGAACACCGTGCTGGATCCCAAAGACCTCGTATCACTAGCAGTCGAGATGACAGGCATCTTATCCACATGGCTGTAACGGATCCTGCAGCCACGTCCCGTTCCCTGAGTCAACAGATGGGGACGTTTGCAAGACAACAACCATGTGCACGAACAGTTCGACGACGTTTGCAGCAGCATGGACTATCACCTCGGAGACCATGACTGCGGTTACCCTTGACGCTGCATCACGGACAGGAGCGCCTGCGATAGTGTACTCAACGACGAACCATGTGCACGAATGGCAAAACATTATTTTTTCGGATGAATCCAGGTTCTGTTTACAGCATCATGATGGTTGCATCCGTGTTTGGCGACATCGCGGTGAACGCACATTGGAAGCGTGTATTCGTCATTGCCATACTGGCGTATCATAAGGCATGATGGTATGGGGTGCCACTGGTTACACGTCTCGGTCACCTCTTGTTCGCATTGGCGGCACTTTGAACACAGGACGTTACATTTCAGATGTGTTACGACCCGTTCCTCTACCCTTCATTCGATCTCTGCGAAACCCTACATTTCAGCAGGATAATGCACGACCGCATGTTGCAGGTCCTGTGCGGGCCTTTCTGGATACAGAAAATGTTCGACTGCTGCCTGGCCAGCACATTCTCCAGATCTCTCATCAATTGAAAACGTCTGGTCAATGGTGGCCGAGCAACTGGCTCGTCACAAAACGCCAGTCACTAATCTTGATGAAGTGTGGTACCGTGTTGAAGCTGCATGGCCAGCTGTACCTATACACGCCATCCAAGCTGTGTTTGAGTCAATGTCCAGGCGTATCAAGGCCGTCATTACGACAAGAGGTGGTTGTTCTGGGTACTGATTTCTCAGGATGTATGCACCCAAATTGCGTGAAAATGTAATCACATGTCAGTTCTAGTATAATATATTTGTCCAATGAATACCCGTTTATCACCTGCATTTCTTCTTGGTTTAGCAATTTTAATGGCCAGTAGTGTACTTAAACCTAACTAACCTATGGACATCACTCACTGAGGAAAAAACGCAACACCGAAAAGGAATTGTGCGACATAAACTAAAGATGGTAGGCGTGTTTCTAAGCCTGAAAACGATGTTTATTCAACATTTTACCCCACTTTCATAAGGGAGCCCTTGTAGACGCACTAGGACGACGCTAATCACGTTTGCTTGAAATACATGCTGTAACGGTCGTGAGCGTTAGTTACCAGATTCGACGTGGTGAATTGATGTCAGTCAAGAATGCTTTTAAGAGAACAAGGACGACATTATCAAAGCCTCAGTGAATTTGAGTGAGGTCGTGTACTAGAGCTACGAGAAGCTGGATGTTGCCTCAGCGATTATGCTGGCAGCGGCGGTCACGAAAATGTACAATCGAAGGAAGACCGGGCTCCGGACGGGCACATGGCACCACCGAGAGGGAAGACCATCGTGTTCGGCCTATGACCCTGGGCAGCACGCTGCATCTGCAGCGGCAGGTTGAGCACCAGTCGGCACCACAGTGGCACCACAAACTGTTACAAATCGATTACTTAAAGCACAGCTCCGAACCAGATGCGCTGTAACGTGCATTCCACTGATCCCAAACTACCCCCATCTGCGACTTCAATGGTGTCAAGCGAGAGCTCATTGGAGAACGGAATGGAGGTCTTTTTTGATGAAAGTGGTTCTGCCTCGGGGTCAGTGATGGCCGTGTTTTGGATAGAAGGTGGCCGGTTGAGGACATGACACCTACTCGATGTGGTGTGGACTCAACAACTCGTTGGAAATCGCCCGCAAAAATATTGAGACGTGCTGGCTCTATAGCTGTCCATAATTGCGAAGGTGTTACTGGTGCAGGATTTTGTGTAAGAACTGACCTCTCCGATTACGTCCCATAAATGTTCGCTGGGCCGACCACTGAGGTCAACCGGTTCTAGGCGCTTCAGTCCGGAACCATGCGGCTGCTACGGTCGCAGGTTCGAATCCTGCCTCGGGCATGGATGTGTGTGATGTCCTTAGGTTAGTTAGGTTTAAGTAGTTCTAAGTCTAGGGCCCTACCCCCATGAACCATGGACCTTGCCGTTGGTGGGGAGGCTTCCGTGCCTCAGCGATACAGATAGCCGTACCGTAGGTGCAACCACAACGGAGGGGTATCTGTTGAGAGGCCAGACAAACGTGTGGTCCTGAAGAGGGGGAGCAGCCTTTTCAGTAGTGGCAGGGGCAACAGTCTGGATGATTGACTGATCTGGCCTTGTAACACTAACCAAACGGCCTTGCTGTGCTGGTACTGCGAACAGCTGAAAGCAAGGGGAAACTACGGCCGTAATTTTTCCCGAGGGCATGCAGCTTTACTGTATGGTTAAATGATGATGGCGTCCTCTTGGGTAAAACATTCCGGAGGTAAAATAGTCCCCCATTCGGATCTCCGGGCGGGGACTACTCGAGAGGATGTCATCAGGAGAAAGAAAACTGGCGTTCTACGGATCGGAGCGTGGAATGTCAGATCCCTTAATCGGGAAGGTAGGTTAGAAAATTTAAAAAGGGAATTGGATAGTGTAAAGTTAGATATAGTGGGAATTAGTGAAGTTCGGTGGCAGGAGGAACAAGACTTATGGTCAGGTGAATACAGGGTTATAAAGACAAAATCAAATAAGGGTAATGCAGGAGTAGGTTTAATAATGAATAGGAAAATAGGAATGCGGGTAAGCTACTACAAACAGCATAGTGAACGCATTATTGTGGCCAAGATAGATACGAAGCCCACGCCTACCACAGTGACGAAGAAATTGAAGAAATGTATGATGAAATAAAAGAAATTATTCAGATAGTGAAGGGAGATGAAAATTTAATAGTCATGAGTTACTGGAATTCGTCAGTAGGAAAAGGGAGAGAAGGAAACGTAGCAGATGAATATGGATTGTGGGTAAGAAACGAAAGAGGAAGCCGCCTGGTACAATTTTGCACAGAGCACAACCTAATCATAGCTAACACTTGGTTCAAGAATCAAGAATCAAGAATCAAGATTGTATACATGGAAGAAGCCTGGAGATACTGACAGGTTTCAGATAGATTATATAATGGTAGGACAGAGATTTAGGAACCAGGTTTTAAATTGTATGATATTTCCAGGGGCAGATGTGGACTCTGACCACAATCTATTGGTTATGAACTGTAGATTAAAACTGAAGCAACTGCAAAAAGGTGGGAATTTAAGGAGATAGGACCTGGATAAACTGACTAAACCAGAGGTTGTACAGAGTTTCAGGGAGAGCATAAGGGAACAATTGACAAGAATGGGGGAAATATATACAGTAGAAGTAAAGTGGGTAGCTTCGAGGAATGAAGTTGTGAAGGCAGCAGAGGATCAAGTAGGTAAACAGACAAGGGCTAGTAGAAATCCTTGGGTAACAGAAGAAATATTGAATTTAATTGATGAAAGGAGAAAATATAAAAATACAGTAAATGAAGCAGGCAAAAAGGAATACAAACTTCTCAAAAATGAGATCGACAGGAAGTGCAAAATGGCTAAGCAGGGATGGCTAGAGGACAAATGTAAGGATGTAGAGGCTTATCTCACTAGGGGTAAGATAGATACTGCCTACAGGAAAGTTAGAGAGAACTTTGGAGAAAAGAGAACCACTTGTATGAATATCAAGAGCTCAGATGGAAACTCAGTTCTAAGCAAAGAAGGGAAAGCAGGGAAAGGTGGAAGGAGTATATAGAGGGTCTATACAAGGGCGATGTTCTTGAGGACAATATTATGGAAATGAAAGAGGATGTAGATGAAAATGAAATGGGAGATATGATACTGCGTGAAGAGTTTGACAGAGCACTGAAAGACCTGAGTCGCAACCATGCTCCAGGAGTAGACAACATTCCAGTAGAACTACTGACAGCCTCGGGAGAGCCAGTCGTGACAAAACTCTACCATCTGGTGAGCAAGATGTATGAGACAGGCGAAATACCCTCAGACTTCAAGAAGAATATAATAATTCCAATCCCAAAGAAAGCAAGTGTTGACAGATGTGAAAATTACCGAACTATCATTTTAATAAGTCACGGCTGCAAAATACTAACACGAATGGAAAAACTAGTAGAAGCCGAACTCGGGGAAGATCAGTTTGGATTCCGTAGAAGTATTGGAACACGTGAGGCAATACTGACCATACGACTTATCTTAGAAGCTAGATTAAGGAAAGGCAAACCTACGATCCTAGCATTTGTAGACTTAGAGAAAGCTTTTGACAATATTGACTGGAATACTCTCTTTCAAATTCTGAATGTGGCAGGGGTAAAATACAGGGAGCGAAAAGCTATTTTCAATTTGTACAGAAACCAGATGGCAGTTATAAGAGTCGAGGGACATCAAAGGGAAGCAGTGGTTGGGAAGGGAGTGAGACAGTGTTGTAGCCTCTCCCCGATGTTGTTCAATCTGTATATTGAGCAAGCAGTAAAGGAAACAAAAGAAAAAATCGGAGTAGGTACTAAAATCCATGGAGAAGAAATAAAAACTTTAAGGTTCGCCGATGACATTGTAATTCTGTCAGAGACAGCAAAGGACTTGGAAGAGGAGTTGAACGGAATGGATAGTGTCTTTGCAGGAGGATATAAGATGAAGATCAACAAAAGCTAAACAAGGATAATGGAATGTAGTCGAATTAAGTCGGGTGACGCTGAGGGAATTAGATTAGGAAATGAGACACTTAAAGTAGTAAAGGAGTTTTGCTATTTGGGGAGCAAAATAACTGATGATGGTCGAAGTAGAGAGGATATAAAATGTAGACTGGCAATGGCAAGGAAAGCATTTCTGAAGAAGAGAAATTTGTTAACATCGAGTATAGGTTTAAGTGTCAGGAAGTCGTTTCTGAAAGTATTTGTATGGAGTGTAGCTATGTATGGAAGTGAAACATGGACGATAAATAGTTTGGACAAGAAGAGAATAGAAGCTTTCGAAATGTGGTGCTACAGAAGAATGCTGAACATTATATGGGTAGATCACATAACTAATAAGGAGGTGTTGAATAGGATTGGGGAGAAGAGAAGTTTGTGGCACAACTTGACTAGAAGAAGGGATCGGTTGGTAGGACATGTTCTGAGGCATCAAGGGATCACCAATTTAGTATTGGATGGCAGCGTGGAGGGTAAAAATCGTAGAGGGAGACCAAGAGATGAATACACTAAGCAAATTCGGAAGGATGTAGGTTGCAGTAGGTATTGGGAGATGAAGAAGCTTGCACAGGATAGAGTAGCATGGAGAGCTGCATCAAACCAGTCTCAGGACTGAAGACCACAACAACAACAACAACAAGCCTAGGGCACTGATAACCTCAGATGTTAAGTCCCATAGTGCTTGGAGCCATTTCAATTTTGTTCGCTGGGATTCGTGTCGGGCGATATGGGTGGCCAAATCATTCGCTCGAATTGTCTAGGGTGCTCTTCAAACCAATTTGCGAACAATTGCGGCCTGGGGACATGGCGCGGTGTCATCCATACAAATTCCATGGTTGTTTGGGAACATGAAGTCCATGGCTAAAAATAGTCTCCATGTAGCTGAACAGAACCAGGACCGAGTCTATTACATGTAAAAAGTGCTCACACCATTATGGAGCTACCGCCAGCTTGCACACTGCCTTGTTGACAACTTGGGTCCGTAGCTTCCTGGTGTCTGTGCTACACTCGAACCCTTCCATCAGCTCTTACCAACTGAAATCAGGACTCATCTGATCAGGCCACGGTTTTCTGATCGTCTAGGGCCCAACCGATATGGTCACGGGCACAGGAGAGGCGCTGCAGTCGGTGTCGTGCTGTTAGCAAAGGCAGTCGAATCGGTCGCCTGTTGCCATGGCCCATTAACGCCACATTTCGCCAGACTGTCGTAACGGATAGGTTCGTCGTATGTTCCACATTGATTTCTGCAGTTATTTCAGACAGTGTTGCTCGTCTGTTAGCACTGACAACTCTACTCAAACGCCACTGCTCCCGGTCGTTAAGTGGAGGCTGTCGGCCACTACATTGTCTGCAGTGAGAGGTAATACCTGAAATTTGCTATTCCCGACACATTCCTGACACTGTGGAGCTCGGAATATTGAATTCCCTAACGACTTCAGAAATGGATTGTCCCATGCGTCTAGCTCCAACTACTATTCCGCGTTCAAAGTCTGCTACTTCCCGTCGTGCAGCCGTAATCACGTTTGAAACCTTTCCACGTGTATCACCAGAGTACAAATGACAGCTGCGTCAATGCACTGCCCTTTCACATCTTGTGTACGCTATACTACTGTCATCTCTGTCTGTTCATATCACTATCCCACGAGTTTCGTCACCCAAGTGTAATCACTGAAATAATATCACATACCGTCTCAACCAGTGAAATTCCGTGAAGTTTCATTTCGTTTCCTCCTACAATTCTGAATGCTTCTCTTCTTTTTGTCAGGTAGCGTGTAAACTACAGCATTAGTACTGCATTTTTGTCCCACTACCGCAACCAATCACAATGACGGAGTAAATGCTGAAAAAACCTGTGCAGTTGTATTAGTCTGTGCCATATCTAACCTTTGAGCCTTGTTTTTTAGGTATGCTTCAGGCACTGGCAGTTCCTCTTATTCCTAATAATTCTAGTTTTGTTAACAGAATTTTATGCTGCCAATTTCAAATACCTCTGAAGAAAGGAAAATTAGGGGTTAACGTCCTGTAGACAATCAGGTCATTGGAAATAGAACACAAGCCAAGATGGTTTCAAGAATGGGGAAGGAAATGGCCCGTAACATTTGAAAGGAACCATCCTGACATTTGCCCGACACAATTTAAATTCAAATGGCTCTGAGCACTAGGGGACTTAACACCTGAGGTCATCAGTCCCCTAGAACTTAGAACTACTTAAACCTAACTAACTGAAGGACATCACACACATCCATGCCCGAGGCAGGATTCGAACCTGCGACCATAGCGGTGGGGCGGTTCCACACTGAAGCACTTAGAACCGCTCGGTCACAGCGGCCGGCGACACAATTTAAACCTGGGGGACCGAAAGGGGATTTAAACCATCGTTCTCCCGAATAGAAGTGCAGTCTGCTAACCACTGCCCCACCTCGATCGATTCAGATGCCTCTGATGTATTTAAAAATACACCTCTGACATACGCATCCTTCTCTAGTACACCAGGCACCGCTTTTGCAAACTGTATCATCATTTATTTTGCACTTTTACCACTTCGGAAACCGAAGTGTGGTTCACAGAGGAGGTTATATTTATTCTATTTATTCAAGTAATTCATTAGTCTTTCATAATGGATTCCCTTATTTTTGAGGGTGACGAGATCAGAAAAATAGGCCTGTAGTTTTCTGTATCTTCTACACGTCCTTTCTTTGCTGGAGTTACAACCCGTGCCTGTTTCAGATACTCTGGAAAATTACCTGGGCTGAAAGACTCATTTATTGTTGGATAATAAGGCTTGTATATCGGCTAGGCACTGTTTAGTGCTTACAACAGATGAGTATTTCATCTATGCCTATTGAATTTTTTAAAAATTTTACACTGTTTTCTGTCTTCATATTCTTTGGTGTGCAAGAGCATTGTACTTACCCCAAATTTTTTTTTTTACTGGAAAAACATTTGATTTTCTGTATACCTGATAAATGTTCGTCCACAACGTTTGCTAGTGTCTATGGATCATTTATCGACGTGCTCCTGTTTTTTTTGTCTGTAGGCTGTCGAGATTTTGTTTCTGTTTCCTTGTTTCCTGTTTTAGTTACTTAGTTGCATGTTCCATAAATCATTTTAACTACTCCTTTATCGAAATGATGCCCAAAAAGTCAGTTTACAGGATATGTACACATGATCAGGGTTAACATGAACTTATTACAATTTTAGTCCTTCTCATGCAACTAACGTTATTTATTTTTAGTGGCTACCAGTTTTTAATTAGAGAGTCGTCAATAGAACAGCAGCAGTTGTCCATATTTAAAACTTGCTTCGCTACCTGTCAGACATTTTATGTTATTGGGTAAGCGATCAAAAACTGTTTGTTGCTGCATATTGAACCAATTTCTGAGTCACTGGCAGCTTTAACAATGGGTAATGAAGGTCATTTTTCCCTCTAGTGTTGTTGGTACTGTTCTTCACAAATTGTGATGGATTATTTATGACGAATTTCATTAGCGTATATATGTATTGTGAAGGTACAGTTAAAATGCCTAGCTCTTTAAAGAGGTAACTACATGACGTCCGTCAGTGAACACCACATATCATTGTGCAGTGAATACTTTCTTTCTAACAAGCAATAACTTACCCCAGAAAATTATTCTGTAAGACGTTATTGAGTGGAAATATGTAAAATATGAAAGGAGGTTGATACAGTTGTCTCCAAGATTAGCAGTTATACGAAGAGCAAACGTAGCCGAACTTAACTGTTTCAGAAGCTCATTACTATGCTTCTTCCACCTCAAGTTTACATGAATATGTACACCCAAAAATTTATGGGATTCTAGCCTATTTACGGAATCCAACTCAGGTGTTATATCATTGTTGGTATGATTCTTTTTGCTGTACGGAACTGAATGTAGTGTGTTTTTTCGTACTTTAGGGAGAGTCCGTTTAGAGAGAACAACTTTTACAGTCATCCAGGCTGCTTTGCTTTTATTTTTAGCATTAAGTACTGTTTTGTCATTTGCTTCCTTTTTTGCAATAAGCGACAATTTCCAGTAAATCTTTTTCTATCTTTGATAACAGTTTAGGAACTGTAGCCCACTAGTAATTTTTTATGGAACTGAGTATTTCATGGTCTAAGGACTTTCTTATACCAGCTCATATCCAGTCCTCTTCGTTGGATATTGCTATTGATAGGATATTTTTGGAAATAACTACTCGATGTTTAAATACTGCACAGAACTTCCAGTCTACATTTGTCATCTAGATTGTTTTTGTGCACACTTCATCCATTTCCAGCGTTAGTCGTATGAGGGTATGCAAATCTGAAATGATTTATTTTATTCAAAGTATGTTCAGGAGCATGCGAAATGAATATGTACACCGACATCCCACTCTTTGTACAGACCTGCCTGGCGATGGACAGTTCGTTCCAGCGGCGGTGCAGCTTCAAGAAAGCTATGTAAGTAGGCCGTTTAAGTTTTTATATTGGTAACGTCACGTAGCGCTCTGTATGAAAATCACTGGCTGTGCTGTGTGCAGTCTGTGGCTGGTTTGCATTGTTGGAAATTTTGCTATTGTAGTGTTGGGCTGTTGGATGCGAACAGTGCGTAGCGTTGCGCAGTTGGAGGTGAGCCGCCAGCAGTGGTGGATGTGGGGAGAGAGAAGGCAGAATTTTGAAAGCGGACGATCTGGACGTGTGTCCATCAGAAAGAGTAAATTTGTAATACTGTATACTATGAACTGATATATATATATATATATATATATATATATATATATATATATATATATAGGGTGAGTCACCTAACGTTACCGCTGGATATATTTCGTAAACCACATCAAATACTGACGAACCGATTCCACAGACCGAACGTGAGGAGAGGGGCTAGTGTAATTGTTTAATACAAACCATACAAAAATGCATGGAAGTATGTTTTTTAACACAAACCTACGTTTTTTTTAATGGAACCACGTTAGTTTTGTTAGCACATCTGAACATATAAACAAATACGCAATCAGTGCCATTTGTTGCATTGTAAAATGTTAATTACATCCGGAGATATTGTAACCTAAAGTTGACGCTTGAAACCTCCGACGTTCAGTTGCGTGTTGTAACAAACACGGGCCTCGGTCGGCGAGCAGCATCTACAGGGACATGTTTACGATGACGACCGTGTTTACGAGTGTGGCTGTAGTGCACTGTTGTGGTTTGGTCTAGCTGTCGCAGTGTCCGCATGTAGCGCTTGCTGCTATTGTTATTCTGCATTCGTCTCCGCACACAGACCAACTGTAGTACACCGTGTTACCAGACGTCTGTGATAGTGTAGTGTTGTAGGAACTGTGACCATGGTGTATTCGAACTCTGAAAAGGCGGAGATGATACTCATCTATGGCGTGTGTCGACGAAATGCAGCTGAAGCCTGCAGGGTGTATGCAGAACGGTATCCGGACAGAGAGCATCCAACGTGCCGCACATTGCAAAACATCTACCGCCAACTGTATGCAACAGGTATGGTCGTAGCACGCAAACGGGTCCGTAACAGGCCCGTCACAGGAGAAGCGGGTGCAGTTGGTGTGTTAGCTGCTGTTGCCATGAACCCACACATGAGTACACGAGAGCCGGTGGACTGAGTCAAAGTAGTGTCATGCGCACACCCGTTTCATGTGTCGCTACATCAGCAATTACATGGTGATGACTTTAATCATCGAGTGCAATTCTGTCAATGGGCATTAACAGAGAATGCGTTGCAGTTCTACCTGTTTACCGACGAAGCGGGTTTCACAAACCACGGGGCAGTGAATCTACAGAACATGCATTACTGGTCCGTGGACAATCCTCGCTGGCTCGGACAGGTAGGACGACAGCAACCGTGGACTGTAAATGTATGGTGCGGAATCATTGGCGACCACCTCATTGGTCCTCACTTCATTGCAGGGGCCCAAACAGCTGCAACATACATCGCGTTTCTACAGAATGATCTGCCAACGTTGCTCGAAAATGTCCCACTGGAAACGCGTCGACGTATGTGGTATCAGCATGATGGTGCATCTGCACATTCCGCAAATAACACTAGGCTGACCGTTGACAGGATGTTCGATGGCCGTTTCATAGGACGTGGAGGACGCATAAATTGGCCAGCCCGTTCTCCTGATCTTACACCTCTGGACTTCTTCTGTGGGTTACGTTAAAGGAGAATGTGTTACAACACGCAACTGAACGTCGGAGGTTTCAAGCGTCAACTTTAGGTTACAATATCTCCGGATGTAATTAACATTTTACAATGCAACAAACGGCACTGATTACGTATTTGTTTATATGTTCAGATGTGCTAACAAAACTAACGGGGTTCCATTTAAAAAAACGTAGGTTTGTGTTAAAAAAGATACTTCCGTGCATTTTTGTATGGTTTGTATCAACCAATTACACTAGCCCCTCTCCTCACGTTCGGTCTGTGGAATCGATTCGTCAGTATTTGATGTGGTTTACGAAATATATCCAGCGGTAATGTTAGGTGACTCACCCTGTATATGTTAACTTTTAAATATTATTAAGGTAAATATATTGTATGTTCTCTACCAAAATCTTTCATTTGGTAACTATGCCTACTAGTAGTTAGTGCCTTCAGTAGTTAGAATCTTTTATTTAGCTGGCAGTATTGGCGCTCGCTGTATTGCAGTAGATCGAGTAACGAAGATTTTTGTGAGTTAAGTGATTCATGAAAGGTATAGGATATTGTCAGTCAGGGCCATTCTTTTGTAGGGATTATTGAAAGTCAGATTGTGTTGCGCTAAAAATATTGTGTGTTAGTTTAATGTTGATCAGAATAAGTAAAGAGAGAAATGTCTGAGTACGTTCAGTTCTGCTCAGCTGTTTGAAAATCAAATAACGTAAGAGGTTTTCCAGCACTGTCATTTATAGATTTTTCTGAGGGGACGTTTCAACTTACTGCTCAAAGTCTAAAAAGCTGTTAGAGAAAGCACGTGGTGCGAACTCCACACTCCCTGAACGATGCTGCAATGTGTTCCTGCCTTCAGTACCAATCATATCCTAAGCGTAACACTTGAAACAGCGAAAATGTTGCAGATGTGGTACTGAAATACGAAAACGACTAAAATCTTCAGTACCAAACTAATGTAAGGACTTAACATAGGCAGAGGCAGTCTTGAAGCATGGTGGTTTCTGGGAGACCTGAACAAGGAACAAGGATCCCCCATTGATCCAGAGGTAACACGTGAAACAGGTTTCTTCATAATGGCAAATCCAATGAATGACAGTAATAATGAAGGTGTATGAGTATTAAACCCTAATTTTTTAACTAGAAAAGTATACTCACCGTAAAGATAACACGTTGAGTTGTAGGGAGGCACAACGAAATGACTGAAGGAAGAAACACACCTTCATTCACACAAACGAGCCCACCTTACGCACACATTACCGCCATCTCCGACAGATCGGATCTTTGCCGTTACAACCTGAGCCGCCAAAGATGGGGGTCATGTGTGTGTAATGTGTGCTTGCTGGTGTGACTGAATGAGTGTTTCTGTTTCTGAAGAACATTTGGCTGAAAGCTAATTATGTAACAGTAGCAAATTATGCTTTTCCTTGTATTATTGACGTTTCAGCCTGGTTATTGTTTGATCTTTCATCTGTATCGTCGTCAGTAATTCATAGCAGAATCTGTTGGTTTTCTGTTGATTTGTTCACGACGATAAAATTTTGATTTTGTGCCACGTAGTACATTTGTAAAACATCGCTCAGGGATGCACATCTGTCTAATCATGCGGAATTCAAACGATCCTCGGATGAGACGGGAGATGGACGGGCGTGATAGATGGGAGCCATGTGAAATTGGACGAGAAGAGTTATTGCCTCCATGTTGACGTGTGTTATGACAACAACCTGCCGGCCGAGATTAACTTCTGCATTTATCTGCATGTTTATGACTACGAGCGGATTAAAACATATTACTTCCGACTTCCGTCGTCCGTCATAAGGGTAAAATGTAGCCGCGACAGTCAAAATCTGACGACAGGGAAAATATTTGTCAATAAAGCAATAATAACAGCTACAAAAAAATAATACTGCTCCACATTTTCTTAAGATTCAGTCAGTCCGTTATCTTACGACTAACGTTGTTTTTTATATACAAAGGCGTACAGACAAGTAATGCCCCCGAATTTTTTACGCGAAAATTCTTCAGGCTTTGTAAGTAAAGCAAACGTTAACATTCTGCATCTTCATTCTCAGTGTCTACATATTCGCCCTCTGCCACTAGGACACCAAATTGCAGCATGTAACATGGGCGGGGGGGGGGGGGGGGGTGTAACGTAACTACGTCGGTGCGCGAGAAACAGCGTGCTCTGTAATCGAGTTCGTCCCCACATGGAGCATGACAATGTCAAACCGCACTCGAGCGCTGCGGCATTGCAACAATCCGAAACCCCGTGTTCGGTGTCATCGATCATCCCCCATACAGTCCCGACTAAGCCCCATCCGATTTTCATCAGTTTTTGAAACTTAAATAACACCTTCGAGGGCTTCGCTCTGCTAGTCGTGAAACGGTGCAAGGAGAAGTGTCAGACATTCTACGCTAATTGTATAAGCAAACTGGTCCCTCGGGACAAATGTGTTCGTCGTCAGGGTGACTAAAATATGGAAACATGAAGAATAAAAATGTAGGATGTTAGTATTTGTTTTATTTTAACAGGTTTAAGAGTTTTTACGTAAGTAATTCGGAAGCATTATTTTTCACCACGCCCTCGTACATCAGTGACTTTCCAGACATTCCAGACACGGGGGAAAATTCTGTTTGCTGATGACAGCGACATGTAATCTAAGGTAAAACAACGGAATTCATAGTAGAGAAAACAAATGAAGAACTAAAGGATGTTTATAACTAGTGAACATGCAGTAAACTTATAGTTAAACACAAAGAAGGTAAACAGCTTGAATATCTGATAAAAGAGGTAAAATAATTTTGTAAAATTAAATGTGAATGCAAGTTTATAGATTTGTAGCAAACACAAAAATTTGTGTGTGTGTGTGTGTGTGTGTGTGTGTGTGTGTGTGTGTTATCGCGCGTGCTGTGCAGTATTGTGCAGAGCAGATTTGCGTGTAGTATGTGCAGTAACATGTAATATGGCAGAAATGAACAGCGTGAAAGGTAATATTACTGTATGCATTAATTATTTAATTTTTGAAAGAATTGTCTCCTTTTCCAATTAAGATGATATGTCATGCGAATGGTTGGAAACAGATTATACAGGGTGTTATAAAAAGGTACTGCCAAACTTTCAGGAAACATTCCTCACACACAAATAAAGAGAAGATGTTATGTGGACATGTGTCCGGAAACGCTTAATTTCCATGTTAGAGCTCATTTTAGTTTCGTCAGTATGTACTGTACTTCCTCGATTCACCGCCAGTCGGCTCAATTGAAGGAAGGTAATGTTGACTTCGGTGCTTGTGTTGACATGCGACTCATTGCTCTACAGTACTAGCATCAAGCACATCAGCACGTAGCATCAACAGGTTAGTGTTCATCACGAACGTGGTTTTGCAGTCAGTGCAATGTTTACAAATGCGGAGTTGGCAGATGCCCATTTGATGTATGGATTAGCACGGGGCAATAGCCATGGCGCGGTACGTTTGTATCGAGACAGATTTCCAGAACGAAGGTGTCCCGACAGGAAGACGTTCGAAGCAATTGATCGGCGTCTCAGGGAGCACGGAACATTCCAGCCTATGACTCGCGACTGGGGAAGACCTAGAACGACGAGGACACCTGCAATGGTCGAGGAAATTCTTCGTGCAGTTGACGATAACCCTAATATCAGTGTCTGAGAAGTTGCTGCTGTACAAGGTAACGTTGACCACGTCACTGTATGGAGAGTGCTACGCGAGAACCAGTTGTTTCCGTACCATGTACAGCGTGAGCAGGCACTATCATCAGCTGATTGGCCTCCACGGGTACACTTCTGCGAATGGTTCATCAAACAATGTGTCAATCCTCATTTCAGTGCAAATGTTCTCTTTACGGATGAGGCTTCATTCCAACGTGATCAAATTGTAAATTTTCACAATTATCATGTGTGGGCTGACGAGAATCCGCACGCCATTGTGCAATCACGTCATCATCACAAATTTTCTGTGAACGTTTGGGCAGGCATTGTTGGTGATGTCTTGATTGGGCCCCATGTTCTTCCACCTACGCTCAATGGAGCACGTTATCATGATTTCATACGGGATACTCTACCTGTGCTGCTAGAACATGTGCCTTTACAAGTACGACACAACATGTGGTTCATGCACTATGGAGCTCCTGCACATTTCAGTCGAAGTGCTCGTACGCTTCTCAACAACAGATTCGGTGACCGATGGATTGGTAGAGGCGGACTAATTCCATGGCCTCCACACTCTCCTGACCTCAACCCTCTTGACTTTCATTTATGGGGGCATTTGAAAGCTCTTGTCTACGCAACCCCGGTACCAAATGTAGAGACTCTTCGTGCTCGTATTGTGGACGGCTGTGATACAATACGCCATTCTCCAGGGCTGCATCAGAGATTCCATGCGACGGAGGGTGGATGCATGTATCCTCGCTAACGGAGGACATTTTGAACATTTCCTGTAACAAAGTGTTTGAAGTCACGCTGGTACGTTCTGTTGCTGTGTGTTTCCATTCCATGAATAATGTGATTTGAAGAGAAGTAATAAAATGAGCTCTAACATGGAAAGCAAGCGTTTCCGGACACATGTCCACATAACATATTTTCTTTCTTTGTGTGTGAGGAATGTTTCCTGAAAGCTTGGCCGTACCTTTTTGTAACACCCTGTATACAAGTTGTACTGTGAGCCTCGGTCATGCGTTAAAATAAATTACGTACCTTAATGGAATTCACACACAGTACTTAGTCAAAACTGAACATCCTTATTTAGCATCCGAGGACAAACTGGCTCCCATCGTGCTGCCAGATGGTTAGAGGGAAACGTCATACATCGAACTGTGATTTCAAAAATGTTCAAATGTGTGTGAAATTTAAGCAGTTAATCCTAAGGTCATCAGTCCCTAAGCTTACACACTACTTAACCTAAATTATCCTAAGGGCAAAGACACACAGCCATGCCCGAGGGAGGACACGAACCTCCGCCGGGACCAGCCGCACAGTCCATGACTGCACCGCCTTAGACGGCCTGTGATTTCTGTGACGCGGAAATATTTAATTATAAACAATTTATAAATTTTCCTTAAATTTATTACATTAAAAACGAGAATCACATTTTTATTTAGGTGAGCGCTAATGTACGTCGGAAATGATGCAACTTCAATTAACACTGGCTATAACATTTCAAATTTAAAAAAAATATATAAAAGCAACTGATGATGTAAATCAGCACTGATTATAGCCACTGCATAGTGTAACTCCTGCTGCAGTTACTGTCCGAAAACAATAGTAACATCCTTGTACAGAGCGTTTGTACTATAATAATCGATAAAATTCTTAAAAGCAACAGTGCGAAGTGACGTTCGGAAAATAGTCAAACAATGTAGCAGGATAGACGCCATACACCTGCATACTGTTATTAACATACAATGCATGTCTCACGCTCAAATCACGAACGAAATCCTGACTATGACTTATGATGCTCTACTTGCGGATACGTGATAGCACCTTTCGACACAATACGAAATGCGTATTATCTGAAGCAAAATCAATGTCCGCCATTGTACCTACTAAGAAAGCCAATTCTCGAACAATAGTGATACAGTATCAAAAACTCGCGAAGTGGTAGCAATCACATGGTGCGACTTACACATCCACTATTCCACCGTAAGTAAAGCTAAATATATGAGCAATAATAATACTGAGTTAAAAAAACACACGAAGTGCCAGAGAAGTACATCAGAAGTTTCAAATACTCCGCTCACAGTTCCAAGCTCAACATTCAAAGCTGTCTTCATATGAAATTGCTTCACGTCCGTATCATAAACTGCTGCCGAAGCCAAGTTTTTAACCTCCCCCTTCCTAATCGGCCTATTGGATTGTGATATAATTAACCGTGATCACATATGTCTAATGAAATTTTACAGTGAGTAAGACTATTGTTACCGAAGAAAAATAATAACGGTTACTGGGAGGAAAGTGTGCAACAGGACCTTCTGAAGTAAGAATCTGTTCTAAATCTAATCTAAATACTGATGGTAATTTTGAAGTGAGTGGAAATTCAGTACAATCGCTCACGAACCACACAGGGAGGAAAATGGTACCACGTAACGTTTAATACAAAGGATATACTGATTACCAAAAAAAATGGAAAATTAAACAGTCGCCACACTACCAGGGCAATGAATATCCAAAATCCTAAGAAATTTAATGGTAAATAAAATTAACCAAATAATCACTGGCGTGGCAACAGAAAGCTGTCACACTTTTCCACAACACAACAGTTCACGAAAAAATAAATGAATCAGAAAGTACAGAATTTGTAGTTACTTAATCTGAAATACTAAACTTTGAATGCAAAGTTAAATGAAATTACTGGTTAAATAAATGACTGGGCTTCAACCGAAACCCTGTTACGTAAAATTAAATGACTTTCAACAACCTCAGCGTAACGTAATACAAAATCTGGAAAACGGCAAGCAAATTTACTTTTGATTACTGAATGATGAACTGAATTTGCTTTAAGCAAATGAGCAACTGTCCTCCCTACCCTAAAAAAGGCGATTTTCTGAATCCTGTAGCCACCGGTATTTTATCGATCACGACATTGTCTCTCCCCATTCCCCCCACCCCTTAAATCTTCTGCTACTAGCTCTGTGAGTTTATTCTTCCATTTCCTGGTGAGGTGAAGGCCATGCCTTACGGAATCCCATCTACCGAGAGAATCAACGGGAACCTCGTCGGTGAGTTGTAACCTTCCTCTTATTAAACGGCCTATTCTGCTTGCGATATAGAATATGACCGTGGATCCCATGCATGCCTAATGGACTTTTTCTAATTGTATAAGGCTATCTTCCCCGAAGAAGTGATACCGATAAGTAAAAGGAAAGTGTACAACCGACCCTTCTGATGGAGAGTCTACTAAAAATAAAAGTAATTAAACCGAACAGGGCTATAATTTGGAACATGAAAGTTATTTTGTGCATTCACTCACGAACAACACTTGACAGAAAGGGGTACCACTGATCATGACTCCAAAAGTTACACTAATGAACGAAAAGGAAACAATTAACGGTCGCCAGCCCACTAGGGCAATTTACATCCAAAATTCTTTACAAGATGACGGGAAGTAAAAACATGTATTATTAAATACTGACGTGGCAACTAAAGGTTGCCACGTTTTGTTTTTCTTACACTAATTTTAAGTGAGTATGTATTGATAAAAGAAAACTGAGAAGTGACTCTTACGTTATATTTGGCACTAAATTTTGAAAAAGGCAATCGAGTAATAATTTGAAAATATGCAATTAAACTGTATGTTAGTACTGATCTTCATTACGTGAACAATGACTTTCAGAGACCTCAGCAAAACGTCATCAAAGAAATTTAGAAAAAGAAGCAAGAACTTTTTACTTTGACGTTACTTAATTTGCAAATTGGATTTCATATTGTTGTCTGAACAACTGAGCCTTTTTTGCTGACTTGAACAGAATTAAATACTAGGACCCAAAATTTCATCAAAATGAAGTATTTGTTGGTACAGGTAAATCAACTAAAGAGTTATTAATAATTTTAATTAAAGGATACGTACCAAATCAAACAGCCATGTGCTTCAAGCTATATGTAAAATAAATAAAACTTCTGCACTCTTAATTTGTGAATTTCTTTAGATTTAGATTTTTTCCAGTGATTGATTCTCAAACTTGACAAATTAAATTGCTTTACTTTAGTCATATACTGAAGCCACTGTTGTACAACAGTTAATTGAAAGTAGACTGAGGCTAAAATTCTCAAAAGAGAAATTATTCGTTAATAAAGTGGCTGTAACTATTCAATTTGTTTCTTATGACACTCATTTAGCATATTAGGGAAAAAAAAGGAACAAAGATCCTGCTTGGTAACAATGTCTGGGGGCAATGAGGACACAATCGCCCTGAGTTTAACTGATTATTATTTAAATAAATCTTATCACTCAAATCACATTCAGTTGTGCTGCTGGCTTAGTCGTTAATACTTCCTACCAATGAACAGTCTTAATTCAGTGCTGAGCATACGACGAAGCTCGGAGCCGATGACGAAGCTGCGTAGCTGGAACTGCTGCTGTTGTTGAAGACGGTAGCATATTGTGGAGCCACGGCTAATTATAGGAACCGGCAATCGTAATTAATACAGCCTCTTCCACCCGTCCACTGTCTGTAATCCTGCTCTAGGCATCTTGCCGGCACGCCTACATTAAGCCGCCGAAAGTGGTACTCTCTACTGCGAGAGCGTTAACACCACACTTAGACACACTACAAGCGCTGGAACCCGTCTCCCTCACACTCTACGCGCTCCGCGCAACAACTCCCTACCCAAAGATTTTACAACGCACAAGCACTGCTATTGTCGTTGCTAGTCGATGCAAATAATTCCTTTGGCTTTTTCCCAGAGCTTACAAGTTTCACTGTAAAACACAGATAAATACAATGAAACGTGAACAGACTTCTACCTAAATGTACACATACAGTGAAGCAATGTCCTTACTTATTAAAAGAAAGCATTTAAATTACAAATACTTACATACAATTAAAAAAAAGTTATATAAAGGTAGCAGGTGCCACGCATCCTGCATTTTCGGTGTTACAGAGTGACCATGCACCCGATATAAGCAGATCTTCCAAATTAACTCTCCTGAACGAAGAGTTCAAATGAGGTCGGTCCTTGCGTCTCAGAACAGACACAAACTCCACACTGGTACGTTTCGATGTTGATGCAATCCCTGCCAGGTCACACTCGATATTGCACCCAGGATCTCTGTAAACACTGTTGCCTGACCCACCCGCAGTAACCTCGGTGTCTCCCTTGGTAAAGCCTTCGCAGAGTGAGCATAAATTTTCTGTCACCTGCTCAACACCAGCACTAGGTTAAAAAAAATGGACCAGGTATTCAGATCCTAGTTTGTCCTCGAAAAGTCGGCCAACACATGTAGCATTAAGAACTTCCTAACAACACACCTTTATTTCTCTTTATCATTGTAAGAAATGACTTTATGGAGATACATATTTTGACTCTATTACCCTTCTAGGTATTCAAACCAACATAATTGTATATGCATAGGATTGCACCTTAAACATTTCAAACAGACAAATGGGGAGTGCGTTCGGGTATCAAACAGATACAAATGAATTACACAAGAAATACAGCCGCGCGGGATTAGCCGAACGGCCCAAGGCGCTACAGTCGTGGATTGTGCGGCTGGTCCCGGCGGAGGTTCGAGTCCTCCCTCGGGGATGGGTATGTGTGTGTTTGTCCTTAGGATAATTTAGGTTAAGTAGTGTGTAAGCTTAGGGACTGATGACCTGAGCAGTTAAGTCCCATAAGATGTCACACACATTTGAACATTTTGAACAAGAAATACAATTTACCTCATATTTTGATAATTTCTCAGATGTGCTGTGCTAACCAAAAAGCTTTTTACATCTGTGTCCGTGCTCGCTATCTAATTGTCTAGCCTTAATCGAAAATTCATGTACAATAAAACAGTTGTACAGAGCAATGGTGGTTCTAATGCAGTTCGCTCTGATGCCTATGCCAGGGAAATATCAAGGAGACAGAAAAAGCTGAACATCCGAGTAGAAAATGATGAACCTAATCCCGGCAGCGATTACATAAAAACTGCCTATCTCTCCTCCCACTCTGAGAATGTGTGTGTAGATGTAGATAAAAGCTTAATTAACTTCTGTATCGACGTTACACTTCTCTTATGACTAAAGTGGTTTAAGATGTGTTATTTCGAAGTTTCGGGACTACATTTCCTCTGTGCTTGGAATGTTAGAATTGCTGCGCAGTTATGTTTGACATATTAGTTGCAGTTAACGTCCGAAGCGGTGCGGAGGGTATACATTTCTCTGTCAGTCAATTCCGCCGACTGTGTTCAGCCAGTAACAACACATTTATTAAGCAGCCAAGACAGTAATGTCCGACTTACTGGACACTGAACGAAGTCCATTAACGTGAGTGATGTACTGCGGGAACGATCTGCTGACAAATGGTTCAAGTGAACAACGTTTAGAGGCACTTGCTTCAATCACAGCCTTCTGTCTCCGTCAGCAGAGAAACGTGCTGCACAATTTCATGACGTTATCACACTGTGCACTACATTGGTATGTTTACATTTCTTCCTTACCTTTGGAGTTGGTTCTGCATTTACCCGTTATTTATTTGTAGGGCTGATTCGGACTCGTTGCATTTGCCATTGAGTTTCACTTTGTTCTGCAGCCAGAAATCCTTAATTCTTCTAGACAGGATTCGCTTGTGTCCCTCTGTCCACGGTCACCGCGTTCTGTTTTCAGTTGCTCGTCCGATCTATCCTGCTTTTCACTATATGTTTCTGGAAGAGATCTCCGTTGGCGGCGTCTTCAGACGTAATTTCTGATATTCTATTGTCTTCTTTGGAGCTTGTAAACATGGAATTGCGGTTTTGTACTGTGTACAGAAAACGTCACGTAGCAAGTTTTGTCCGCGTCTACATGGTTGTGGTGATCATAAAATCTTGTCCGCCTTTTGTTGATTGTTTCTGTACGTTTTTCTGCTTTACTTTTAGCTTCACTGCTGCATGTTTTATGAGTTTCGTTCTTATAACTTGATCCCGGTATTCCATTAAATGCTCTTGCTCTCTGTCTTCGCTTACATAAAATCACGAGAGTCCCATGTAGCAGATATCAATAACCACTGATACGTGATTCTTTAATTGTACCACACTTACACGCCATATCTTAAATACCATAAAAGAGGAAGCCGGATGGAATCATGGTAGGTAGTCACAATTTATAATTAAGACAGTTTATTGACATTACCCCTTTTAAAAAATTGACAATTACAAATTGTGGACGAGCCACTAGATAAAGTTTTGCAAATACAGTTAGAAAACCAAGGTACTCAGTACTCTGCCGGCCGGAGTGGCCGAGCGGTTCTAGGCGCTACAGTCTGGAACCCCGCGAATGCTACGGTCGCAGGTTCGAATCCTGCCTCGGGTATGGATGTGTGTGATGTCCTTAGGTTAGTTAGGTTTAAGTAGTTCTAAGTTCTAGGGGACTGATGACCTCAGAGCCATTTGAACTATCAGTACTCTAACAAACAATTCCAAATTAAGAAAACAGAGTGATTTAATAACACTTGAACACTAGTGCCAAGCCAAGATGCCATTACATAACATGACAGAACCACTTAAAAAAAACTACAACAGAAACGCTGGTCTTTAAAAAATAAATGTTCACGTACTCAGACAAGTTCATAAAAATTACTAAAAAAAGCTGCACAAGGAACTCAGCAGCTACTATGCAGTTTAAGGTTTAGCCAGATACCCCGTCCCTAATATTTAAGAAAACAAGTTCATATATGAACAGGCTATATACAATATACAGGGTGTTAGAAAAAGGTACGGCCAAACTTTCAGGAAACGTTCCTCACACACAAATAAAGAAAAAATGTTGTGTGGACATGTGTCCGGAAACGCTTAATTTCCATGTTAGAGCTCATTTTAGTTTGGTAGAGGCGGACCAATTCCATGGCCTCCACGCTCTCCTGACCTCAACCCTCTTGACTTTCATTTATGGGGGCATTTGAAAGCTCTTGTCTACGCAACTCCGGTACCAAATGTAGAGACTCTTCGTGCTCGTATTGTGGACGGCTGTGATACAATACGCCATTCTCCAGGGCTGCATCAGCGCATCAGGGATTCCATGCGACGGAGGGTGGATGCATGTATCCTCGCTGACGGAGGACATTTTGAACATTTCCTGTAACAAAGTGTTTGAAGTCACGCTGGTACGTTCTGTTGCTGTGTGTTTCCATTCTATGAATAATGTGATTTGAAGAGAAGTAATAAAATGAGCTCTAACATGGAAAGCAAGCGTTTCCGGACACATGTCCACATAACATATTTTCTTTCTTTGTGTGTGAGGAATGTTTCCTGAAAGTTTGGCCGTACCTTTTTGTAACACCCTGTATGTATCTACCAGCTTAGCTCGTCTTGACGGAAGGAAGATAAATACTAAACTTTGGAAAGCGATATGTGAACAACTCCGGTGTGGCCAGGTTCTTAAACACTGCCAGGCCTAGACCTCAGATGACATTTCACTCCCCGCCAAGGCGCTGGCACAGTCAAAAGTTTCTGCCCGAATCACAAAGACATTCCAATAACTCTGTAACATAGGAACACTCGGCAGAACCTTTGGCTCACTTACACATCAACAACTGTATTAATAGAGTGCAGGCTTTATAAACGGCAACATAAAATCATTTGACTGCAAGAGAGACAAAGCACTACTAAAAGTTCTGAGAAAATTTTCAAATAACGGCCACCACTGAACTAGGCCAACTGAACTCTTCCACACCGTCTTAAGGTTTGTCAATGAAAGTCTCACCATGATGATAAAGTATAAAACCTCTGAGTGCGTCTGTGAACAAACAATTACGACGACTTACTCCATGTCAGGTACAGGGTGTTTCAAAAATGACCGGTATATTTGAAACGGCAATAAAAACTAAACGAGCAGCGATAGAAATACACCGTTTGTTGCAATATGCTTGGGACAACAGTACATTTTCAGGCGGACAAAGTTCCGAAATTACAGTAGTTACAATTTTCAACAACAGATGGCGCTGCAAGTGATGTGATAGATATAGAAGACAACGCAGTCTGTGGGTGCGCCATTCTGTACGTCGTCTTTCTGCTGTAAGCGTGTGCTGTTCACAACGTGCAAGTGTGCTGTAGACAACATGGTTTATTCCTTAGAACAGAGGATTTTTCTGGTGTTGGAATTCCACCGCCTAGAACACAGTGTTGTTGCAACAAGACGAAGTTTTCAACGGAGGTTTAATGTAACCAAAGGACCGAAAAGCGATACAATAAAGGATCTGTTTGAAAAATTTCAACGGACTGGGAACGTGACGGATGAACGTGCTGGAAAGGTAGGGCGACCGCGTACGGCAACCACAGTGGGCAACGCGCAGCTAGTGCAGCAGGTGATCCAACAGCGGCCTCGGGTTTCCGTTCGCCGTGTTGCAGCTGCGGTCCAAATGACGCCAACGTCCACGTATCGTCTCATGCGCCAGAGTTTACACCTCTATCCATACAAAATTCAAACGCGGCAACCCCTCAGCGCCGCTACCATTGCTGCACGAGAGACATTTGCTAACGATATAGTGCACAGGATTGATGACGGCGATATGCATGTGGGCAGCATTTGGTTTACTGACGAAGCTTATTTTTATCTGGACGGCTTCGTCAATAAGCAGAACTGGCGCATATGGGGAACCGAAAAGCCCCATGTTGCAGTCCCATCGTCCCTGCATCCTCAAAAAGTACTGGTCTGGGCCGCCATTTCTTCCAAAGGAATCATTGGCCCATTTTTCAGATCCGAAACGATTACTGCATCACGCTATCTGGACATTCTTCGTGAATTTGTGGCGGTACAAACTGCCTTAGACGACACTGCGAACACGTCGTGGTTTATGCAAGATGGTGCCCGGCCACATCGCACGGCCGACGTCTTTAATTTCCTGAATGAATATTTCGATGATCGTGTGATTGCTTTGGGCTATCCGAAACATACAGGAGGCGGCGTGGATTGGCCTCCCTATTCGCCAGACGTGAACCCCTGTGACTTCTTTCTGTGGGGACACTTGAAAGACCAGGTGTACCGCCAGAATCCAGAAACAATTGAACAGCTGAAGCAGTACATCTCATCTGCATGTGAAGCCATTCCGCCAGACACGTTGTCAAAGGTTTCGGGTAATTTCATTCAGAGACTACGCCATATTATTGCTATGCATGGTGGATATGTGGAAAATATCGTACTATAGAGTTTCCCAGATCGCAGCGCCATCTGTTGTTGAAAATTGTAACTACCGTAATTTCGAAAGTTTGTCTGCCTGAAAATGTACTGTTGTCCCAAGCATATTGCAACAAACGGTGTATTTCTATCGCTGCTCGTTTAGTTTTTATTGCCGTTTCAAATATACCGGTCATTTTTGAAACACCCTGTACATAATGCGCGGGAGCAGGTTCCACAGCTTCATCACTTCCCTTCAGCGAAGTCACAGAACTTGTATCTCCAAGCTACCCATGTCGGCAAAACGCCCAACCGATTTCACACCACAGCGTGTAACGGTCATCACGCTCGTTCGGCAGCCGTTGACACTCGTCTCCCTGCGAATGTCACGAGACCTCGAAGGTTAACAACCGACTCGGTTCGGCTGCGAAGCCGCAAAATAAGACAAGTGAAAAGCAAAGATAGCTTACCTAAACCACACATGAACAAAACAGGACTGGCGCCAGCTCGCCACGGCTCAACCATATGTCACGAAGCCTAGTAGAGATGTGGTAGGTTAGCAGCGCAAATTCGTGCCCAACTAACTTTCTGTTGATTATCGGTGTTGTCCGATCGAGAGTAAGAAACTACCGTCGCGTGGGCTCCATGAATTCCGTAAAGCGGTTGTATCTTTGTGCAATTACTGTAACTAATGTACTCCTACAAAAATGGAGGACACGTACCTCGCCAGTAATATATTAAGATTTTCCCAGATTCGTCTCTTGTTCGTTTGTGGGTGTACCAACAACCGCCAGTGCGTTGATGTGGTAGCAAAATTCGTTATTAGAGTTCATAATATGGAACGCAACGTACAAGCAGCTTCAAGGCAGATCAGAATAGGTGTATTTAACAGGTTGAGGATGCAGAAGATGCAGAACCAGCAGGTGGGTCTGTTACTCAGTAGAGACCCACATCCCTGTTGGACTTCTGTTTCCTGTTATAGGCAGTTTATTTAGGGTACGTTGTTGGTCAGGGTTTGGACTTCAGTTGTTTTCTCTCGTGTTCAAGCATTGTATTTTGTTTCATTCGGCATTAAAAAGTCCTTATTAGAATTAACATAAAATACGAGAGGAAGAATCGGAGAATGTTTCTGTTGCTAGCTGCAACTTGTTTCTTCCTACCAAGTACAAGGATAGTTTAGGAACTGTTGGTACTTTTCTAATCAGATATTCCCCGCAGATACAGAATTATAATATAATCTAACAGTCAATGCATCCAACTTACCGACACGAAATGTAATGATGGCTTCGCGCCTTCCATGAGATTTGTGCAGTGTATGACATTGTCTAACAAGGGGAGGCCGCCAATTGTGAAATTCAGATTCGATTCATACCGCGCATAATAAAAGCTCATGGCCAGAGGTGTAATGTGGCAAAGCACCAAGATGCACTTCTCAGCCGTTGTCGAGAAAATCGACAGTTAAAAGAAACCGTTGCGGTGAAATACTCTCAACGATTAATAATTCTCTACAGCGTCGTGGCGCAGCGGTAAGCGCTCGGGTTCGTAATCCGAAGGTCGCCGGATCGAATCTCGCGCTATGCAACCTTTTTTTGTAGTATTTGTTTTTTATAATTCAAATATATATATATATATATATATATATATATATATATAATTCCCGGCAATCAGTTGCAACAATTATGCACATAATAAGTTGTTGAAAGTCGTTTGTCGTGGAAAAACTGGCGACATCATTATGTTTTCCGCAAACAAAGTTGTATTTCACAAATGTTATTAATTGTCTTCATAATGTTAACCACGTATAGTTAACGGAAGACGTAGAAACGATATTCCGAAACGAATACGTATAGCGTAAGTCAAACGTTCGAATTAGAATAGAGACCCCACGAACACAAATTTGCTGTAGCAGGTATGAAATATAAACTCCGTTACTCTCTCGTTACACTTGAATGACAGATGTTGAATGGGTCGAAATGAGCCGCCGCATAACAGCGTAGTTGCCTGCTAACTTCGAAAGAAGGTAGATGCGGTCCCTAGCGCAATTTATAACATTGTCGAAAATCAGTGCGGACGGGAGAGCTTTGGTACACTCTGTTAAAAAAAACGGAAAATGGAGGCGGTACAATTACTGCGCATATATATATTTGAATTACAAAAAACTAATAATAAAAAAAATTTGCATGGCGCGAGATTCGATCCGGCGACCTTCTGATCACGAACCCGAGCGGTTACCGGTGCGCCAGGACGCTGTGGAAGAGTATTAATCGTTGAGAGTATTTCACTGCAACGGTTTCTTTTAACTGTCGATTTTCTCGACAACGGCTGAGAAGTGCATCTTGGTGCTTTGCCACATTACACCTCTGGCCATGAGCTTTTATTATGCGCAGTATGAATCGAATCTGAATTTCACAATTGGCGGCCTCCCCTTGTAAGTCTGCATAAATTGTCACAAATCGACATATGCTTTATAAAAAAAAAATTCATTTGCTACACGACTTTACTTGCTGAGACGTGTTTAACTCAATACGCGTAAAAAAAGGCTGTTATGCTATACCTGTGGAGCTGTCGTTCGCTGCACGTCAAACTGCCCAACTGCCGGTGGCGTTCCCCTTACAATGCTACGCCACTTCCGTTGCTGCACATCCTGGTTGTCAGTGAGGGTATATGGCGAAGTTTTAGAATTGTCAATCCTTTTGATATTGTAATAACTTACACCCATTTTTCCATAGGAGACACTCTCAGAATGATATATGACAGTATTTCCCCTATCTCTTAACTATGACAATACGTAACTTTGTCATGTCCTATTTTTGCTCTGCCCTTTTACGTTACGATGAAATCTTTCAACAATTCGTACCGAAATGCACTTTTGCTCAAGACACAGTTAGTGTAACTCCACCAGTATTCGAACATTTCCGGCAGCGCGTGCTGAGTCCACGTCAGTGATGACTTGTATTTTTGTGACCTACACCACCCTGCTACGCGAACACAGTGGGGTTTCAACTGCCAACCAAGAAACAACAGATTCTGCTCGTAGCTCTTCTGCAGTGCTTGGCAGGATGTCCGTGTTCACCAGTGAAAAAGGTCGGGTACTTGTTAATCATCTTGCCGTGATGCCCAATGTGCTTTATGATGTAAATACACTCATGCTCATAAATTAAGGATAATTGCAGAACGTGGTGCCACACAAAACTGGCGCTAATAGCATAAGCATATAGGGAACACACACGACACAGATCTGTAAGTGAACGGTATTGGTGATAAGTTGAGAAAACCGTCCCGAAACACATGTGCTAGAAAACACCACTGTTTCCTGTGCATGTACCCCGACATCAATATGGGATATGATCACCATGCACACGTACACAGGCCGCACAACGGGTTGGCATACTCTGGATCAGGTGGTCGAGCAGCTACAGGGTATAGTCTCCCATTCTTGCACCAGTGCCTGTCACAGCTCCTGAAGTGTCCTAGGGGTTTGAAGACGTGCAGAGATACGTCGACCGAGAGCATCCCAGACGTGCTCCATGGGGTTTAGGTCTGGAGAACAGGTAGGCCACTCCATAGGCCTGATATCTTCTGTTTCAAGGTACTCCTACACGATGGCAGCTCGGTGGGGCCGTGTGTTATTATCCGTCAGGAGGAAGGTGGGACCCACTGCACCCCTGAAAAAGCGGACATACTGGTGCAAAATGACGCCCCGATACACCTGACCTGTTACGGTTCCTCTGTCAAAGACATGCAGGGATGTACGTGCACCAAACATAATCCCACCCCACACCATCAAACCACGCCCTCCATACAGGTTGGTATCTGGTTCGTGGTTCACGCCAGATGAAACCCGGCGAGAATCACTGTTCAGACTTTGCCTGGACTCGTCCGTGAACGTAACCTGGGACCACTGTTCCAATGACCATGTACTGTGTTCTTGAGACCAGGCTTTACGGGCTCTCCTGTGACCAGGGGTCAGTGTAATGCACCTTGCAGGTCTCCGGGCGAATAAACCATGTCTGTTCAGTCGTCTGTAGACCGTGTATCTGGAAACAACTGTTCCAATGGCTGCGGTAAGGTCCCGAACAAGGCTACCTGCAGTACTCCGTGGCCGTCTGCTGGCACTGATGGTGAGATATCGGCCTTCTTGTGGTGTTGTACACTGTAGACGTCCCGTACTGTAGCGCCTGGACACGTATCCTGTCTGCTGGAATCGTTGCCATAATCTTGAGATCACACTTTTTGGCACACGGAGGGCCCGTGCTACGACCTGCTGTGTTTGACCAGCCTCCAGTCGCCCTAGTATTCTACCCCTCATAACGTCATCAATATGTGTTCTTTGAGCCATTTTCAACACACAGTCACGATTAGCACGTCTGAGAACGCCTGGACACTTACTCGCTTCACCGTACTCTGGCACGCACCGACACACCTCTGCGTATGTGGACTGTTGCCAGGGCTACCGTGCAACGACCGCAGGTCAAATGCACCGCATGGTCATACCCCGAGGTGATTTAAACCCGCAAACCGTCCACCAGAGCGTTGTTTCACCACACATCAGTATTATCCTTAATTTATGAGCATGAGTGTAGTAACCAGTTGTGTAGATGTGCTATAACGTGGCTGAGAACTTTAGTGTTCAGAACATATTTAACACTAAAAAACGTTGCCGGGAATGGTCGTTTGCATGGGCATTTGCTGCTAACAATTTGAGCTTAGTATTAGAAAACAAGAAACAAGAGGCAAGTTGTATAAATAGAGTTATTAGCTTTAAGAAGACCAAAGTGATCCGCTTCTTTAATAGTCTTGCCAAAATAAAAATATTTAACTTTGAATCTGGGAATATTTACAACATGGGTGAAGTAGGAGTCCCGCCTTTCCTTCAACCAGAGAAAATAACTGTAACTAAAGGTCGGAACTGGTGCAACCATTTCACGGGAAAGAGACATTAAACACCATAGTATCTTGGGCCATGAATGCAAATGGCACCTTTGTATCACCGCTGTTCATTTTTCGTCAGTAGCAACACTTTCGTGAGAGGAACGTGATGGTGCTCAAGGAACCGTTTACTCTTGTTCGACTTACGGTTGAACAAATGATAAACATTCCTAACGTGGTTACAGTATTGTATTACGAGATGCGGCTAGAAAAAAACCGGACTGATGCTGGAAAACACATTTATTTATAATTATTTACAATTTCATGTTATCTCCTTCAATGTACTCTCTTCCTCGGTCTCTACACCGCTCCATACGAATTTTCCACTGTTCATAGCAATGCTGCAGATCATTCTCGGTAAGTCCATACATTACTTCCGTCGCTTTTTCTTTTACTGCTTCAACAGTCTCAAATATAGTTCCTTTCAAAGCTGGCTTGACTTGAGGGAAAAGAAAAAAGTCACAGGGGGCCAAATCAGGTGAGTAGGGTGGATGATCTAAGATGGGAATGTTGTGTTTTGCCAAAAACGTCTTCACTGACAACGCACTGTGAGCTGGGGCATTGTCTTGGCGAAGGATCCATGACTTTTTTCTCCATAAATCGTTCCGTTTTCTCCGTACTCGCTCACGTAGGGTAGCCAGGACGCTAATGCAGTAATGCTGATTCACTGTTTGTCCCTCTGGTACCCAATCAATGTGCACAATCCCTTTGATGTAAAAAAAAAAAAAAAAATCATCATTGCCTTGAATTTCGATTTTGACATTCGTGCTTTTTTTTGTCGTGGAGAACCAGGAGTTTTCCAATGCATCGATTGGCGTTTAGTTTCGGGATCGTAAGTAAAAAACCACGATTCATCGCAAGTAATAACATTTTGTAAGAAGGTGGGATCACTTTCAATGTATTCCAGGATGTCAGAACAAATCATTCTTCGGCGTTCCTTCTGTTCAATTGTGAGACACTTTGGAACCATTTTTGAACACACTTTGTTCATGTTGAAACTTTCATGAAGAATCTGCCTAACACTTTCCTTGTCAACTCCTGTTAACTCAGACACTGCTCTGATTGTTAAACGGCGATCTTGTCGAACAAGTTTACCGATTTTTTTCAATGTTTGCATCAGTTTTTGCTGACAATGGTCTGCCAGTGCGAGTGTCATCACTGGTGTCTTCGCGGCCATCTTTAAATCGTTTAAACCACTCAAACACTTGTGTTCGCGATAAACAATCATCGCCGTACACTTGTTGTAACATTACAAACGTTTCACTTGCAGATTTTCCTAGTTTAAAACAAAATTTGATGTTAACACGCTGTTCTTTCTGTACACTCAACATTTTCCGACGCACAGACAAAACGTCAACTACTTAAAACAGACGCTACGGGCAGACTGAGTGCAGGAGGCAGATGAAACTCGAGCAGTAGGCGGAGCGAGAGTCACGTGACAGGTCACGCGACTTTCAGCCTTATTGCATTCGTTTTATTGTTTCACCAGTACTAGTCCGGTTCTTTTCTAGCCACACCTCGTACACTAACAAGTACTTCTGCCAAAAAACAAGTTTCGCTAATAATGGACGGATGCAACAGTCTTTCCCGAGCAGCTTGCAATCTTCAGTTGTGTGACTTTCTATACAACTCTTACTACAATTTATAACAGGAGTGGGACATACATCTAAAAGCGAAAAATCAAATCAAAGTAACTCTTCCTGGAATAGATGGACTGTTCAACAGAATATGCTCTTAAGAGATATCTATGGACCAAGGAATATCTCGTTTTAAGGCAGCAATATTAATTCCTTCAAGCACAATTTTTTTTCTAATAAAGATTTTACTGACGAGAAGAATGAAACACGAACAATTTGCTCTACGCATATTACTATTGGCGCTAACAATCCTTTCACCCCACAACAAACACATGCACCCACATTTCAACTATTGGAGATTATGCAAGCAGTGTCATTAACAGCTAGTCCTCTTCCATAACAGCCAAGTTCAGTCATTGCAAAATTCCAAGCTCAAAGACTCTCCACGTCAATTTTCAAATATTTTGAATGTACTAATGAATCTACAAATCTAATGATCTACAAATAACCAGCAAGCTCACGAAGGCTACTGGAAATAAACATCACTCTGAAGTCCTTACCAGTACGCTGATGAAAGAACTTTTTGAAGAATAAAAGAAGAAACGAAATAACTAGAAGAACAAAAAAAGACGGATGTTCGAAGAAGAAAACTAAAAGCACTAATTTGAAGATCAAAACCAATGCGCCTACAGAAAGTTGCCGAAAGCTACGAGCAATTTAGTCCTTCACTTGGGTGGCCATATTGCCCGTAGTTCGCGGCCGGTGTAGTTGAGCGGTTCTAGGCGCTTCAGTCTGGAGCCCGGCGACCGCCACGGTTGCAGATTCGAATTCTGCCTCGGGTATGGATGTGTGTGATGTCCTTAGGTTAGTTAGGTTTAAGTAGTTCTAAGTTCTAGGGGACTGATGACCTCAGATGTTAACTCCCATAGTGCTCAGAGCCATTTGAACCATTTTGAAAATAGTTCGTACAATTAAAAATATACGGAGATGCTGTATAAATAGAGTGAGAGTGATCTGGGAGTATCGAAAGTGACGGTCGAACAGTGTGTGTAGAGACAGTCTGTGTTGGATGGAAGTGGCGCGCGAACACGTGTGGTTTGATGTCTGTGTTTGTTTTTTTGCAAATCAGTGCCAACGAAACTCGTTAATGGTGATATATGTTTCTGTTATTCCCGTACCGTACTCTGAAAATGTTTATTGTGGATAGAGAAGTTGGACTGTGTAAAACTGCCAACTGAACTGGGTTGTGTAACTACGACAATACAGCTGTGTACGCACGACATTGTAGTTACGGGTTTTGAGGTAAACTGTGTTCGCTTTGACTGTATCGCGTGCAATTTGTAAGCTTCAGAACTTCGATGTGTGTTCGCGTTGTGTCTAATAACGGAGTAAATAATTATTAACTGTCCCACAGGCGTTTTAAAAACTGTGTAATATGAACGTTCTGATTCCCGGCAAGCGCGGTGGTTTCGCGGTCTTGGTTTTCGCATCACTAATGAACTGTAATTCCAAGATCGAAAAACTTTAAAACTGTGTAAGGGACAGTGTTACTACAAATCTCGTGTGTGATAAATGGAAATGGCTCTAAACACTATGGGACTTAACATCTGAGGTCATCAGCCCTATTGACTTAGAACTACTTCAACCTAACTAACCTAAGGACAGCACACACATCCATGCCCGTGGCAGGATTCGAACCTGTGACCGCAGCAGCAGCGCGGTTCCGGACTGAAGCGCTTAGAACCGCTCGGCCACATCGGCTGGCTCTTGTGTGGTAGACGGAGAATCATGCACACACGCCAGTCTGAGTGTTGGTAACAAAAACAACAACGTGCACTCTGGCAGTCGCCTATATTACGCCACTGACGTCAACTTTGTAGGATGAGGATCATTTGCTACATGAGAAGAGCATCGGCAATCTTCATTCAATCGACGGAGCTGATCCAACACATCGCCTGTACCGATGAGCTGTTGTAACCCCACCTTCAACATCACAACACACTGTCGTCATCTCAACACATCAGCACCAAATAGATAAGATGCAACACGTTGCGCTCACCCTATTAAAAAAGTAAACAGTACTTCAGCGGATGAACCTGTAAATTCATTTGTTTCCATTTAAAACAATAATTCTGTTTAACTTTACCTATGGTAATATAACAACTTTCATTGAACTGTTAGCTTTCTTTGTAGGTATTGTTGACCTGCCATTATTTATAAGTAGCTTTCTTTCACTTAAACTGTATTTAATTTTAAGTTAACACTTCTGCCTTTGCATATATTTTTGTGTGCCTTTTGGTGGCTAGTGTTATAAATGCGAGTGTAGTATTAATTCAAAAGTGAGTAGGCAAAGTTTATTGTGTGATACGTTCCCGCTCGTAAATCGCGGTGTCCGCCATTGGTTTCTGGGCACCGACCAATAGGACTGAAGCTACATATTCGCTATTGGGCTTTGCGGCGAGGGTGAATTTGAATGTGACAGGTGTCAGACCACACAGGCTATGTTTACATCGTACTCAGTCATGTTATTACGCTACCATGAGTAAAAACATCGAATTTTGATGATCACAGGGGGTAAGTGTAGAGACGTAAAGCCTAGCCCTTCAGCGTTTATGGGATTATTAATAGAACTGTGTGGGATTTACACGTTTAGGAGACTATTTCCTTCAAGGATGTTTTGTTCCACACAATTCGGAAGTAAAACGAGTTATTTTGGGGCGATATAATTAGATACATTCTCAATAGAGTTATCTTAACAAGACTTTGTATAAATGCATGGTCTGAAATCTCACATAATACAACCCCTGGGAATCGTTTAGTTCATATGATTTAGAATTTTCAGAAGAAATTTGGGACATTATTTGATCAGAAATCTGCAATAATAACGGGTTATACTGTTTGAGTAATGAACCTGACGAACATGGGCTTCCACTAAGTGCACAGACTGTGACAGTTCCCAGGTTTACGTTTGCATTTTTTGGTCTAGAAATTTAAAAAGACTTCATTCAGGCAGTCTGTTATTCACCTTATCAAATATTTCACTATTGAGAAATTTATAAATAGAATAAAATAGATAAACTCAACTGTTGATTTCATACTGATGGCTTCCATCATGTCTGAGGAAAACATTTGACTCTCATTGCGCGCTGTGTTGACTAACAAGAGCGAATGCAGAAATTTTTTAAATGCTTTTTTCGTACATCCTTGGCCGATTTCTTTGGGACCCTATTTGATTTATATGAAAAATAAATGACTATGAATTGTCAAACTGATAACACCATTTCGACAGTAAATTCGTCTTTTTCAACTTTGTCTTTACATGGCTCCAGTCCTCCCATTTTCCCCTTCGAACGATGACACGGAAATAACTTTTCTAAACGAATTTGCTGGTCGCGACTGTTACTGCCGTTATTTTTTGAAGAGCCTTTGTCACCCGCAGTCTTCGACGTTTAAAGTAAGAAGGGAATAACAGAATTCGCGTAAAGTGTTTACATAACAGGCTACCTCTCAACGCGCCAGAAGGAATAACGTTGATGGTTGAACGACTACCAACCACAGGCGAAATCCCGGGCGGTAAATCAAGCAGTAAGAAAGTGCGGTTACGTGACCGCAACGTGAGCATTCGCTGTCGTGATAATGTTCCTGAATATTCATCAGGGAAAAGCTGCAAAAAGACAGAGAGCCACAGCGTACGGCCCCCTCACACCATCAATATTCATCGGCAAGCCTTGCTTATGTTCGCGGCCGCAGTGCGGCGCTGCTGTCGGCTTCTCACGGACCTCTTCTGAATAAAACAGTTGCCGGCGACTGGGACGTCGCTTCTTCCAAAGCGCCTTAGAAACAAGCGATGAAATTCGTAAAGTTCCAAAAGAATCTCCCGCCCCCCCCTCTTCCTGGGAGTTGTTTGCTGCACTGATGGAAAATAAATCCCCCCGACTGCTTCGAGTGTTTACTGGATGACAAAGGATTCTTCTTCGAGCATTGTTCCTCTGATAAATGAAAGTTCAAAACAAAGAGCTTTTTAAAGGGACACCGCGCTCGAGAACAAGCCGGCAGTGTGTTGCTCAGCTTCGGTGAAGATGTGGCAGAGATCAAAAGACGTGAGGTTATAACTGTGTCGTTATTCCACTTGATTTCTGTGCGTTTTTGTGTTCTTAGAGAAACATCGATGGCGCTTAAAGTAGAATATAGTGTTTTTCTCAGTAAATAAAAGCAGTTTTTTAAATACCGTTCGTTTGGAGGGTGCATTCTGCACCAAGTGTTTATAATTATAGTGCAGCTGCTCGCAGAGGTCCAGTGTGGTCTGTAATTATCGTATGGCAGCGGAACTTGATAGATATTCTAACACATTAATGGCGAACCGAATTTCACTGAAAAAAAACTAAATCCAAATTTAAAATCTTAAATATGGCTGCGAAACAACAACTGTGTAAATCTGAAGAGGCTGAAAAAGCAGCCAAGCAGTTGTAAACAAAGGTTTACTGACTTAGGTTTCGATATTTGTGAAAACATCTTCTTCAGGAGTAGTGGACCTTGTTACTTCACATGGTTCAAATGGCTCTGAGCACTATGGGACTCAACTGCTGAGGTCATTAGTCCCCCAGAACTTAGAACTAGTTAAACCTAACTAACCTAAGGACATCACAAACATCCATGCCCGAGGCAGGATTCGAACCTGCGACCGTAGCGGTCTTGCGGTTCCAGACTGCAGCGCCTTTAACCGCACGGCCACTTCGGCCGGCTTACTTCACATGATGGTACATTAGATTACATGAAGAAGAGGCTGAAAAAGCAGCCAACCAGTTGTAAACAAAGGTTTATTGACTTAGGTTTCGATATTTGTAAAAACATCTTCTTCAGGAGTAGTGGACCTTGTTACTTCACATGATGGTACATTAGATTACATGAAGCCCAGCAGGTCTTGTTATACATAAAATTGAGGAAACAAGAATTATCTCAAGCCATAGCTTTAGGTAGTAGCTCTTGTCATCCAAATCCAATTTTGATCACTGGGTGCAAATCTGCCGCTGTGAATGCAATAATGACGAACAGAAATGTTTCCAAATACGTGGGTTGGACCTTAAATAGTGGTAACTATTTATTTACAACCGATACAAAAGAGTTACATGTTTGCACCTGTTACTGACCTTCAAAGTAGTCGCCAGCGTTGTGTAGAACCCGTTGCTAGTGATGTGGAAGGCGTAGTATACCGTTAGCAGAGCCTGTTCTGTTGATGGTGCGAATGGAGCGGTCTAAATTTATGGACCCGTTTGGTTGTAATCCGCGGCATCATTATAGTACGCTCCGTTTTGTTTCCCTTCGTTGCAAGTCATCCTGGGCTTACATTTCAGGAAGATAATACCCTCACGAACACGGTAAGAGTTTCTTCTGCTTATCTTCGTGCTTGTGAAACACTACCTTGGCTAGCAAGATCTCTGGATCTCTCCAACTGAGAACGTTTGGAGAATTAGGGGCAGGATCCTCCAACAAACCCGGCATTTTGACGATCTAAGACGACGATTGAACAGGAAGCAGATAAAAATTCGCTTGACGCCTTCCTGAGAGACAATCTCCACAGTTTCCAAATTAACAACTATGTGCAGACCAGATGTGGCTTGAATTCAAAGAGAGAGTATCTACATCTACATGGATAGTCTGCAAACCACAGTTAAGTGCCTGGCAGAGGGTTCATCGAACCACCTTCACAATTTTCTGTTGTTCCAATTTCGTATAGCGCGCGGAAGGAACGAACACCTATATCTTTCCGTACGACCTCTGATTTTATCGTGGTGATCGTTCCTCCCTACGTAGGTCAGTGTCAACAAAATATTTTCGCATTCGGAGGAGAAAGTTGATGATTGGAATTTCGTGAAACGATTCCGTCGCAACGAAAATCGCCTTTCTTTTAATGATGTCCAGCCCAAATCCTGTATTATTTCTGTGACGCTCTCTCCCATATTTCGCGATAATGTAAAACGTGCTGCCCTTCTTTGTACTTTTTCGATGTACTCCGTCAGTCCTATCTGGAAAGGATCCCACACTGCGCAGCAGTATTCTAAAAGAGGACGGACAAGCGTAGTGTAGGCAGTCTCCTTATTAGATCTGTTACAATTTCTAAGTGTCCTCCCAATAAAACGCAGTCTTTGGTTAGCCTTCCCCACAATATTTTCTATGTGTTCCTTCCAATTTAAGTTGTTCGTTATAGTAGTACCTAGGTATTTAGTTGAATTTACGGCTTTTAGATTAATCTGATTTATCGTGTAACCGAAGTTTAACGGATTCCTTTTAGCATTCATGCGGATGACCTCACACTTTTCGTTATTTAGGACCAACTGCCAATTTTCGCACCATTCACATTTCTTTTCTAAGTCGTTTTTCAATTTGTTTTGATCTTCTTATGACTTTATTAGTCGATAAACTACAGCATCATCTGCAAACAACGTAAGACGGCTGCTCAGATTGTCTCCTAAATCGGTTATATAGAGAAGAAACAGCAAAGGGCCTATAACACTTCCTTGGGGAACGCCAGAAATCACTTCTGTTTTACTCGATGACTTTCCGTCAATTACTCTGACAGGAAGTCACAAATCCAGTCACATAACTGAGACGATGTTCCATAAGCACGCAATTTCACTATATGCCGCTTGTGCGGTACAGTGTCAAGAGCCTTCCGGAAGTCCAGAAATACGGAATCGATCTGAAATCCCTTGTCAGTAGCACTCAACACTTCATGTGAATAAAGAGCTAGTTGTGTTTCACAGGAACGATGTTTTTAAACCCATGTTGACTGTGTGTCAATAGACAGTTTTCTTCTAGGTAATTCATAAGTTTGAACACAATATACGTTCCAAAATCCAGCTGCATATCGACGTTAACGATATGGGCCTGTAATTTAGTGGATTACTCCTGCTACATTTCTTCAATATTGGTGTGACCTGTACAACTTTCCAGTCTTTGGGTACGTATCTTTCGTCGAGCGAACGGTTGTATATGATTGTTAAGTATGGAGCTAATGAATCAGCATACTCGGAAAGGAACCTAATTGGTATACAGTCTGGACTAGAAGACTTGCTTTTATTAAGTGATTTAAGTTGCTTCACTACTCTGAGGATATTTACTTCTACGTTAATTATGTTATCAGCTGTTCTCGATTCGAATTCTGGAATATTTACTTTGTCTTCTTTTGTGAAGTCATTTCGGAAGGCTGTGTTTAGTAACTCTGCTTTGGCAGCACTGTCTTCGATAGTATCTCCATTGCTATCGCGTAGACAAGGCACTGATTGTTTCTTGCTACTAACATACTTAACATACGACGAGAATATTTTTGGATTTTCTGCCAGGTTTCGAGACAAAGTTTCGTTGCGGAAAATGCTATAAGTGTCTCGCATTGAAGTCCGCGCTAAATTTCGAGCTTCTGTAAAAGATTGCCAATCTTGGGCATCGACAGCAATTGAAATATTTGTACCAAATAAATTAACAAACGATGGAGCTTTCCCATGGTTCACAAAATAGATCAAAACAGTTGCAAAAACGGCGAAAAAAAACTTAAATGAATGCAAAATCCCTAAGATTGGCGATATTTTACAGAAGCTCGAAATTTAGTGTGGACTTCAGTGCAAGATGCTGATAATAGTTCCCACAACGAAACTTTGTCGCGAAATCTGGAAGAAAATCGAAAGAGATTTTGGTTGTATGTGAAATATGCTAGCGGCAAGACATAGCCAGTGCCTTCCCCGCGCGATAGCAATGGAAATACTCTCGATGTCAGTGCAGCTAAAGCAGAGTAATTAAACATGGTATTCTGAAATTCCTTCACCAAAGAAGACGACGTAAGTATCCCAGAATTCGAATCAAGAACACCTGCCAACATGAGTAACTTAGAAGTAGATATTTTCGAAGTAGTAAAGCAACTTAAATCACTTAATAAAAGAAAGTCTTCCAGTTCAGATTGTATACCAGGTAGGTTTCCTTCAGTTTGCTGACGCAATAGATCCAAGCTCATATAATGGATTAGGCATGGGATGTGGGCAGAAAGGTTCAGACAAGTGAGAAAGGTGTAGTGTTGATTTTATTATTAACTGCCGCTTATTCGATTCGTTCAGTATGTGCCTGGAGACGTCGATGAGATGCTGTGTGGCGCCAGATTTTCACCTGGCGGCCAAAATTGAAACCAATATTTTTCTAGTGTAAATCGTTTCCATATTAATGCATTTACGTATTAACCAAGTATCGCTGCCATACGGTAATTGCAGTCCACACCGGACCTTCGTGAGTAGCTGCACTTTAATTATAACCATACAGTACTTCAAAGGACTCGGGTTCAAATCTGCTATCATGATGTAGTCTTATGGGAAATGTATGTGCAGCTGCGAATATGAACAACCTTCGGCTGTCTCAACGCGGGAATAACATAGCTAACCAATTGCAAATAATTACACACATCAAAAAAGTTGTTCATCACCTCAATTCCCAGAACTCCCGAAGATAGACGTTGACTGTGGTTATTGTATCACAGACACAGTCACTTTGACTGTTCAGAGATGTTACTAAACCCACCCAAAGATGTAAACAACCATGCATCAGCAGCGGTTATTAGGGGTCCGACAGCCGATCAGTTCCAGTCATTCCAGGGGGGAGGTACACGGACCTAGATGGTCAATACCGCGGTTCGATCGCGTTCGCATTGTTACTTCGTGCCAGTGAAGTGTCCAGCCGTCTCGGAGTGAACCAAAGCGATGTTGTTCGGACATGGAGGAGATACAGAGAGAGAGGAACTGTCTATGACATGCCTCGCTCAGGCCGCCCAAGGGCTACTTCTGCAGTGGATGACCGCCGCCTACGGATTATGGTTCGGAGGAACCCTGACAGCAACACCGCGACGCTGAATAATGCTTTTCGTGCAGCCACAGGACGCTGTGTTACGACTCAAACTGTGCGCGATAGGCTGCATCATGCGCAACTTCACTCCCGACGTCCATGGCGAGGTCCATCTTTGAAAACCACGACACCATGCAGCGCTGTACAGAACAACATGCCGAACAAAACGCTCAGGATTGGCATCACGTTCTCATCACCGATTAGTGTCGCATATGTCTTCAACTAGGCAATAGTCGGAGACGTGTTTGGAAGCAATCCGGTCAGGCTGAACGCTTAGCCACACTGTCCAGCGAGTGCAGTAAGGTGGAAGTTCAAAATGGCTCTTAGCACTATGGGACTCAACTGCTGTGGTCATCAGACCCCTAGAACTTAGAACTAATTAAACCTAACCAACCTAACGACATCTCACACATCCATGCCCGAGGCAGGATTCGAACCTGCGACCGTAGCAGCGGCTCCGTACTGGAGCGCCTAGAACCGCACGACCACCGCGGCCGGCAAGGTGGAAGTTCCCTGCTGTTTTGGGGTGGCATTATGAGGGGCCGACGTACTTCGCTGGTGGTCATGGAAGGCGCCGTAACGGCTGTACGACACATGAATACCATCCTCTGATCGATAGTGCTACCATATCGGGAGTATAGTGGCGAGACATTCGTCTTCGTGGGCGATAATTCGCGCCCCTACCGTTTCGTGAATGACTTCCTTCAGGATAACGACATCGCTCGACTAGAGTGGACAGCATGTTCTCCAGACATGAACCCTATCGAACGTTCCTGAGATAGATTGAAAAGGACTGTTTATGGACGACGTGACCCATCAACCACTCTGAGGTATGTACGCCAAATTGACATTGAAGAGTGGGACAATCTGTACCTCGATGAACTTGTGGATTGTATGCTATGACGAATACAGGCATGCATCTTTGCAAGAGGACGTGCTACTGGATATTAGAGGTACCGGTGTGTACAGCAATATGGACCACAACCTCAGAAGGTCTCGCTGTATGGTGGTAGAATATGCAATGTGTTGTTTTCACGAGCAATAAAAAGGGCTGAAATGATGTTTATGTTGATGTCTATTCCAATTTTCTGTACAGTTTCCGGAACTCTCGGAACCGAGGTGATGCCAAACTTTTTTCGATGTGTGTATTTAACACATTGACCTAGGTTTCGACACCTCTAAGCCACGGTGGCTTTAATTTTGGTGGCATGGCACTCTGCTGGCGCCACTAACTACTTGGGTTGCCGATATCGATCCGATCATATGTCGCGAGTTAGGGTCTTTGGTCGAGGCGTGTGTTGTTGGTTTGGCAGGCCCTGTGAGAGACAGTCAGTTAGCTGGAGGACGCGTGGCTGGCAAGTTGTTGTTTTTGGAGGACTCCGGCTGTTTGGTACGGGCCTCGAGAAGCCACGAGTGGTTAAATCGTCCGGAGGCAAGCTTTGCCGGCTCGCTTAAGGACTGGTGGTGGCGAGTTGAGGGAAGAGCAGCGGATGCCGTGTGCAAGCTGGTCGGCAAGTTTCCGGCCTACTCTGCAGGATTAAATTTTACGGCACCTTGAAGACCGCCTGTACGGATTGGAGGCTTAGAATCCTGATATTGTAAGGCCACGTGTGTGTTAATGTGGAATTGGACTTGTTATAATAACGTGCGTCCGAATGGTTGTATGTGAGCCGTGGTAAAATTTGGTGTCTTGAAGAGCGCGCTGCAGCGCATAGTGTAAAACAGTCGCCTTCCGTTTCCAGTCGGCCGCGCCGTATAGCGAGGGGTAGTGGCTTCGCGGCCGACACGAGAGCAACATGAGTCAACGCACGACATCGGTCTGGCCGGCGCGAGCTGCGACGCCGTGAGACGGGAGATCGGCGCGCCTTCCTGCGTCCGTTAAAGCGGCTGACAGCGGACGGTTCGGGAGAGCATTTTGGGCGTGCTGCGCGAGGTCTTCGCCAGACATCGCAGTTTATTAGAAGTTAAGTGATTCGTGATATGATGTTTCATTTACTCGTTAATTTCTACTTGTTTTCTTGGTCAGTCTCTCGTCCGCAGCTTGCTCGTCTGTGTCCCGTCCGCATTTGTTAGGCAGTTAGTGTCTGTCTGTCGGTCTGCCGTACGTTAATAGCTGCCTCTATCATGTTTGTCGGATTCGATGATAACGAATTTATTGCTTAAGGTGTAAAGGCCGAATTCCTGAAATATATTTTTATCTTGCCTATCATCTTGCGAAGTGGTATACGTGTAATGTAGAGCATGTTGGTATATTTCATGTAAAACTGCATTTCATGGATTTTATTTAAATGGTCATTTTAGTATATAAAGTTGCCACCCTTCCACCGTAATAGTTCTTTTAAAAACAAGTTGCAAATAATTTTTGATGTGAGTATTTTGTATCATTTCCATCCCTCTTACGGGGTGCATAGTTATGTGTTTGTGTGAGTTGTTAAAATTTTTAGTTTAAAATAATCTGGTGTGTTGCAGATTTGCACCAGTGTAGTCTTTCAGAGGTTGCTGTGAGCGGTCGTGACTACGGCCGTGTTAAAAGGGAGCGGCAAGGTTCGCAGCCCGAAAACTCATAGAATAAAAAAAAAAATGTTATATCTGCCTCTGAATAAATAGTAACTTGATATTTACAGGGTGCTTTCTGATTATAATTTTAAATCTGTTTAAAAAAAGGGGCTTTTAGGAATAAAATTTCCATTTATTGAAAAAAAAAATTAATTTGTCTCATCAGTTACCCATTGGCAACTACTTCCACGATCACATAGTGTGATTAAATGTGTTAATGTTCTTGATGAATCGCTAGTAAATAAAGTAAATTCTTAAGAAAAGGTTTTGAAAGTAAGTTTCACGGTTCAGTATGTATGATCATCGGTTAATGTAACTGATGGTAATTTGTTGCTCCACGCCATATTCCGTCCAAGTGTACGAGTATTCTCTGTTATAAATTGACTTGACGAAATTAAATTTGTAACATAATCTGTGTCAAAGGCAAGGCACCCGTCGTAAATGAGTATGCACTAGTCGTTGCTTCAGCAGGCGCTACTGTTTCGTCTTATAATTTACAAGTAATTTTAAGTAGTGTTAATCTTCTCTAACTTTTATGTGTAATTGCTTCTGCGATAAAATTTCCTACGTCTTAGGCATTGTCATGTGTTGTCTTATTTGCGCACTGTCCCTTTCTAATGTGTGCGGGCAGGGTAGCTTTGGCAGCGGACCACGCGTTCCTGTCCCCTGGGCCCGGAGCGGATACGTGTTTTCTTTTTGCCGCGGCTTTATTTCCGTTGTCGCACGACGTCCGGGCTGGCCCACAATCTGGCGCCTCCATCAGCCGCATCGTGGTGGTTCGAGTTAAGTAAAGTTGGTCATTTGATGCTTGCTACGGTGGAGTCTCGCCGGTTAATCGGCAACTATTAAGCTGTCTATTTGATGAATTCAGTAGGCTTGTAAGGTTTAAAGTGTGTTTTGCAAGCCCACACTTCCGCCTCACTATATCTGCTCTTTAATTATTCGTTTAAATCTTGCACCCTTACTGCTAATTCTGCAGTGCGTTAAGTTTTAAGGCCTTTTGCTTATCAATATGAATTACTGAGCCTTTCCTTTTATCCACAGTCACTAGCCGACCCCGCTCATTGTGAAACCTGCCCGTTTGTTCCCTGTTGGCTGTGATAGCCGTCTGTTGCAGTTCTCAGCTTATCTTGCATTTTGGGCAATTACATATTTATTTAAGTCATTGCCAAAGCCTCTGCTGGTGTGTACCAGTTGGGAGTCACATTTCAATTGTATGCCTTCCCAGCTTGCTTGTATTTTGGGGGATTGTGTATTTTGTTGCTTACGGGAATTGATTAAGGCTTATACATTGTTAAGGGTTTTCCATAAGCCACAATCAGTGGCATGACTAACTATCCTTTCTGTGTTCCGCATGGGCGTTATCCACTCGTGTAACGTCACTCATGTTTGGGAATTGTTAGTACATTTAGTGGCACTCATTGCAATTCATTTTACTGATAGTTGTTTGTTGAACCCACTTGCAGCCACGCCTAGCTGGTGAGACGTGAGACTTGTAACTTGCATTTGGGGACTGTGTACTCCTGGTTTCAAGCGTTGCTCTTAATGCTATAAATTGTTGAAGTTTGTTATTAACGAATTGAGTCTGTTCAAGTTTTTTAAATGAGTGTGAGCATTGTTATTCTTTCAACAAAGTTTTTTAAACTGTAATTATGATAGTGTTGTTAAGCAGTAATTTCTATTCTGTGAAAGAACAAATGACGAAATATGTGGCTCCACCTTTCATTACACCAACCCTTGTTGTGAGATATCAATCTCTAAGGACGTCTTCATCAGAATATTTTAAAAGCTGTAAAGTTACACTGCGAGAAGGCAATAGTCAAAGTTTAGAGCAGACATGCTCAAATTAAAAATTTAAAACATCGCAGACTTCGGTACGTATATGTTGCAATGGACAACATCCGGTTGATATTATCGTTTACCACGGAAATAGGTTTCCAATTTTAATTTTTGACTTGAGCATGTCTGCTCTAAACTTTGACTATTGTTTTCCTGCAATGTAATTTTACGGCTTTTACTACGTAATTCTGATGAAGACATCCTTAGTACGACAGTATTGGGCACTACGCTCTGTAAAAATTCTCTGAAAATGATGAAAATATTTATATAGTTGGTGTTGGTGCTGTTCGTCGATTTTTGATAAAAAGTTAGTTCAGATTGTATAGTTAGCTCGAGCCTCCACGTGCTATGTCACGAAAATGCATATATTTGTTTTATTCGTCACGGGGTGCCAGCTCACACGTCTCGTAAACTGTTTTCAAGCTGAAATAAAATACCAAAAAAAGCAATGCAGGCAGGTATTGCGGTGAAATTTAAAACATTGAGGCACTCACATTGATTTATAATTTGAACAAGTAGTTTTTCTATTTTTTCAACGAATAGTCTTCAATATATTGACTAAAACCTTTAAAATACAGTCTTAGGGGCTTTTACGTAAGCGTGGCCGTTAATAATTGATGCAAAAACACTTCACTATACAATTCATATGTCGCGATCACGGCACTCCATTCTGTTCACAGTTCACAAAATACACTATACTACGCGCAACTTGATCGTTTTCGAACGTCGCTACATACATCGTGGCTACCAATCCAGTACTACCTCCATATGGGCGGCACGTCCGGCTCTTAGCGTCGCTCCCACTCAACTCCCAAAGGTGCCGCCCTATACACCCTCGAAACGACTGCCTAACTGAAAACAATGTTTGAAAAAAAATTACGAATACTCTAAAACTAAACACAAACATATTCTACATTGAAAAATATGGAAATTTTCTGGACAACAACAATTTAAAATCCAATGTTTTGTATATGCCACCGTTTTTTCACAAATAATGTTCCTGTGGCGTGATTTTGCTTTTCCTGGATTTTTGATACCAAACATTAATAAACAAATGAAATACATACTTAATGACTCAGCTACCTTTTTAAACTTTTGAATGCTGCCGATGTTTCGTCTCTTTAAATTTATTTCTCTCAGTCGAATCACATATTCCGACCTCTCATTCAAAAATGGCACATATTCGGCAAAATCGGCTATGATTTCTCGATGCATCTCTACTAGCATCATCCATAAACACTTTGTTCATATTAATCGCCCGAAGCATTGCCGAGATATTAGCTTTCGAACTTTCATAAATTTTCAATTTTTAAGACAACAATAACTTTTAAGCTATTACATATTTTTGGGGCGCGTCTAGATAATTTAGTTTTACATATTTTTCTGTCCATAAGTGCCAACTCGCTCCTCCGTGTCATTCGTAGTTCTGTTTTTATCAATTTTTCTCTGGCATATAAATTCCTTCAAGCGCGCAAACACGGCCATACGCTCCCCTTCCAAGCTTCGTCTCGAGTTATTTATTGATATTCGAGGGCCTGGTACTGCATTGTACTTCTTAACAACACAGGCACTGCTATTTCGTATTTATTCGCCAAAATCAGGCCTCTGACTCAGAATAAATGTCCTTCCTGGACGAGAATATATGTAATGTGCGAGTGCTGGTTATGACACATGGACACGACATATTGAAGTTTGGGTCGGGTTGTGATTTGTGCGTCAGTGCGGTACATGCGATCGCAGCGTGCTCCAGCGGCAGTTGTCGGCTGTATATCTGGCTCGCTGATCACACTGGTTTGTTTACGAAATGGATGGGCGTAAAACTCCTATGTTAGCTCTGTTAAAAGGAACATTATCCCCTTGTCTATGTGCTACTCACCTTTTCTGTCTGTTCAAAAATGGTTCAAATGGCTCTGAGCACTATGGGATTTAACTTCTGAGGTCATCAGTCCCCTAGAACTTAGAACTAACCTAAGGACATCACACACATCCATGCCCGAGGCAGGATTCGAACTTGCGACCGTAGCGGTCGCGCGGTTCCAGACTGTAGCGCCTAGAACCGCTCGGCCACTCCGGCCGGCTTTTCTATCTGTATAATACGTAAATAAAATCTTCAACATTCATGAACATGATAAAAGACAAAAACGAAAGTACCATGTCCAGTCAATATGGTCAGTGTCCTGTAAAAGATCCATTTCAAATATGCGATAGAAATGTACAGTACTTACCCACAGAAGATAAAAATTATTTCATCATTCTCACTTTTTTGTAAAACCTTAAGTTCATTCTTACTTTATGTCTGTTCCTGCTCAGTAACAGAATCTTTACATGACAAATACAAAACTTGAAACAAAGTGTAAGCTTTCTTGCAGATAAAGTAAATCAAACAAACTCACTCCTCAGAAAGGGCGCACTTACATTGTAAAACTGGAACCACTGAAAATTTAGTAAACTATTTCTAACAATATTTTTAAACTTTTAAGACAAAAATCATAAGCCAAGCGTTTCCAATGAATTGCGTTCGATGTGCGAAGTATCCAGAAACTATATAAAATAAACGATTTTGTTAACCTATGCCTACTTATTTGCTATTATATGTGTGCAAGTTTATATATATATATATATATATATATATATATATATATATATATATATAAATTTCTGACTATATATATATATATATATATACTCAGAAAAATTTTAACCCTGGATAGCTGATGCGGGTAGGAATCAAAATTACTAATGTCGAGTAAATCGACATGGCACCATTTTTAAACTACGGAAACTTGACACCACGCGCTCTGTTTGGCCGCGGGTCTGCCCTGTTGCCGGGTGCTCTGGACAACGCACGACCGCGAACGCTTTGCCTGCCGGAGATCGCGATGAATCCTAGGCGACGCGCACGCTCGGTGGTATCGCGCCAGTCTTCCACTCTGGGCGCCTGGGGGCGAATCCGTCGGGGTCCCGACGCATCCATTGTAGTTTCATGATAAGACGTACCGGGAACAAACCAGTCAACAGTTGTTAGTTCGCGTACAGAAAGTCTTTTACAAATCGTGTCGGCTCTGAAAAGGACCTCTTTTGTAGCTAGGACATGTTTACTTAAAGCAGGTGCTTTTTGTGGCGACCCTCTGACGCGAGACAAGGTCGGTAACGTCGAACGGTGTTTTGCCGAACTCTTTCAAAGATTCCCGGCATTGCCCTGATGTGATTGGCGGCACGTTGAATACGATCCATTAATTCCTGTTCGTTTCTAGGTGGCTAGCGTCCGGGTGGGTGAACAAGAACCTTGAAGAATCCCCACAGGAAAAAGACCGGTGGCGTGAGGTCTGGTGATCGCCGGGGCCATGTCCTCTGCCAACTACCCGGCCGTCGAAGAGTTCATTTAAATATCCGCGCACAGCACGACAGTTGCGTGCGGGTGCCCATCTTGCTTCAACACATGCGTAGCCGTAAGTCCAGGGGAACGTCTTGCAGTTAGCGAGGTAGAGTTTCTTGCAACAAGTGAAGGTAATTTTCGCCGGTAAGTCGAGGAGGTAGACGGTATGGCCCAATCAGATGATCGTCCACAATACCTGCCCAAATGTTTAGCGAAAAGCGTCCCTGGTGTCCGTGGATGACATGAGGATTTCCCCTTGCCCAGTAATGAACGTTTTGAGTATCGTAAAGGCCATCCAGATGGACGGAGCTCTCGTAGGTAAACAACACAGTGGCAGGGATGTCGGGGTGTCATCCAACACGTCGCAGACACCACCCGCAAAGCCCTAGCCAGTGTTGATAGTCCGCCAAAGGATTTAGGTCTTGGACAGGGTGGAAACTAAATGGATCCTGGTCGGCATCCCTCAAAACCTCCCAGACTAACTAATGAGTGACCCCCATGTCGTGTTCCACCGCTCGAGTACTTGTCGTAGGTGCTTACTCGAAGCGCTCGAGAACAGTCTCTTCAAATGCAGCATCCCGTCGTGTTAGAGGTCTTGCACCATCACCGTGATATCCCGCTACATCTACATGGCTACTCTGCAAATCACATTTAAGCGCCTGGCAGAGAGTTCATCGAACCACATTCACAATTCTGTTATTCCAATCTCGTATAGCGCGCGGAAAGAACTAACACCTATATCTTTCTGTACGAGCTCTGATTTCCCTTACTTTATCGTGGTGATCGTTCCACACTTTGTAGGTCTGTGTCAACAAAATATTTTCGCATTCGGAGGAGAAAATTGGTGATTGGAATTTCGTGAGAAGATTCTGTGGCAACGAAAAACGCCTTTCTTTTAATGATTTCCATCCCAAATCCTGTATCATTTCTGTGACACTCTCCCCCATATTTCGCGATAATACAAAATGTGATGCCTTTCTTTGAACTTTTTCGATGTACTCAGTCAATCCTACCTGGTAAGGATCCCACACCGCGCAGCAGTATTCTAAGAGGACGGACAAGAGTAGTGTAGGCAGTCTCCTTAGTAGGTCTGTTACATTTTCTAAGTGTCCTCCCAATAAAACGCAGCCTTTGGTTAGCCTTCCCCACAACATTTTCTATGTGGTCTTTCCAATTTAAGTTGTTCGTAATTGTAATAACTAGGTATTTAGTTGAATTTACGACTTTTAGATTAGACTGATTTATCGTGTAACCGAAGTTTAATGAGTTCATTTTAGCACTCATTTGGATGACCTCACACTTTTCGTTATTTAGGATCAACTGCTACTATTCGCACCATTCAGATATTTTTTCTAAATCGTTTTGCAGTTTGTTTTGATCTTCTGATGACTTTATTAGTTGATAAAGGACAGCGTCATCTGCAAACAACCGAAGACAGCTGCTCAGATTGTCTCCCAAATCGTTTATATAGATAAGGAACAGCAAAGGGCATATAATAATACGTTAGGGAACGCCAGAAATCACTTGTGTTTTACTCGATTACTTTCCGTCAATTACTGCGAACTGTGACCTCTCTGACAGGAAATCGCAAATCCAGTCACATAACCGAGACGATATTCCATAAGCACGCAATTTTACTACGAGCCGCTTGTGTGGTACAGTGTCAAAAGCCTTCAGGAAATCCAGGAATAAGGAATCGATCTGAAATCCCTTGTCAGTAGCACTCAGCACCTCATGTGCTAAAGAGCCTGTCTCGCCAAGTCGCCGGTGAATTGCTGTAAACGTTTGCTGGTGTGAGTGGCGTCTTGCTGACAAGGGAACCTCCCCATCACACCCCCCTCAGATTTAGTTATAAGTTGGCACAGTGGATAGGCCTTGATAAACTGAACACAGATCAATTGAGAAAACAGGAAGAAGTTGTGTGGAACTGTGAAAAAATAAGCAAAATATACAAACTGAGTAGTCCATGGGCGACATAGGCAACATCATGCACGATGTGAGCTCAGGAGCACGATGGTCCCGTGGTAGCGTGAGCAGCTGCAGAACGAGAGGTCCTAAGTTCAAGTCTTCCCTGGAGTGAAAATTTTACTTTATTTTTGCATAGTTACTATCCGTCCGTTCGTTCATTGACGTCTCTGTTCACTGTAATAAGTTTAGTGTCTGTTTTGCGACCGCATCGCAAAACCGTACGATTAGTGGACGAAAGGACGTGCCTCTCCAATGGGAACCGAAAACATTTGATCGCAAGGTCATAGGTCAACCATTCCTCCACAGGAAAACTCATCTGATATATTCTATACGACACTGGTGACGGCATGTGCACCACATGACAGGAATATGTTGTCGACCCACCTAACTTATACACTTGGCGATTCTTCTACCTTGCCCGATTTAGGTTCTCTTGTGGATGTGATAATCACTCCCAAAAAAGTGTTGAAAACATAAGAGTTTGTCACATAAACTGAAAATAAAAAATAAAAATTTTCACTCAATAGAAGATTTGGATCAAGGACCTTTCGTTCCGCAGCTGCTAACGTTACCACGAGACCATGGCGCTTCTGGGAGCCTATTGTCCTTGATGTTGCATATGTTGCCATGAACTACTCAGTTTGTATATTTTGCTTATTTTTTCACAGTTCCACACAACTTCTTCCTGTTTTCTCAATTGATCTGTGTTCAGATTTTCAAGGCCTATCCACTGTGCCAACTTATAACTAAATCTGAGGGGGTGCGATGGGGAGGTTCCCTTGTGAGTACTTTTCCTCATAAAACCGTCGAGCTTCATGCGCATTATCGTCGGCTTGTCTATAATCAAAAACCATATTTCTTTGTTCTTCAAATGAATACTGTGCCGCCACGCTTACTGTATGACTAAATCGCAGATGACGAGTGTGCTCCGAAGCGAAGTTTACGTGTGAATGCCTCTGACGTGAGGTGGAGACAAACAGCGAGACCTCTTCGACACGTACGTGTGTCACGTTGGGGCAGTGACGGGGCGAGGGACGTCAACCGACAACCATAGCGCTGCCCGTCAACCGGCGAACGGCAACGACCAATCGGAGCGCGTGGCGCCAAGTTTCCGTAGTTTAAAAATGGTGCGTTGTCGACCTACACGACTTTAGTAATTTTGATTTCTCCTGGCGTCACCTATTCAGGGTTAAAATTTCGTGACACAATTTTTCTCCACCCTGTATATGTATAACCGTCAAATCTTTACTGACCCGTAGAATTCGTTTTATGTACGTAGCACACCCTGTTGTAGCATTGAAAAGAAGGGAACCATCGAAAAGATGCCCGATGCCCCTGTCGAAGAACGAAAAGAGCGAATAAGTCACCTTTAAGACTCTGGCAGAAAACGTGAGCAACAGCTGCCTCAGTTTTGCTTCCGCCTCCCTCACCAAAAATTTTCGCATGTGAAGATATTTGCACTTGTTTGTGCTGAAAGAGAGCAGCAAAGAGACAGTGACGGTGGAACAGAGAGGAGACAGCGCCATGGGAGACAAAGAGGGAGAAGATAATGATGGTAGGAGAGAGGAAGTGGCACTGAAGGAGAAAGAGAGGTGGGTGAAGACAATAGCAGTCAGAGCCAAAGAGAGAGGAGATATCGGCGACCAGTGAGGGACAGTGGCAGTAAAAGAGAGAGAGAGAGATTGGTGGAGATAGCAAAAGAGAGAGGAAACAGTGTTAATGGAACATACAGATAAGGTGGTTGCTTTCATGTTCCATGGATGATTTTGCATGACAAATCGTCGTGATGTGGGATGAGTCATTTTATATTCATATTGCAAATCAATTTGTACATCTATTTGTACTCTAAACATCACCATATAATTTTTCCCCCGAAATGAAAACAAGACATATGGATTGAGTTACCAATTCCTACCCACCATCTTTTACACGTTACAAACATAGAAAGTCTTCTAGGGAACAGGAGGAGTTGTCAAAGAGAAACTTTTTCAATTTATTTTCAAATTTTACCTTGCTGTCTGTTAGATATTTTATTTCACTAGGTAAGTGGTAAAACATTTTTGTTGCAGCGTTGTGCTCCCCTTTCTGTGCTAAGGACAACCTTAACGTCCCTTTCTGTGCTAAAGACAACCTTAACGTTGAGTAATGGATGTCACTTTTTCTTCCAGTATTGTAATTATGTACGTCATTGTTCCTTTTGAACTGTGATGGATTATTTACCACAAACTTCATGAGGGAATACATATACTGTGAAGCAGTACTCAGAATGACCATTTCCATAAACAGATGTCTAGAAGATGATTGCGGGTTAGCACCACATTACTCTTAAAGCACGTTTCTGGGCAATGAAGACCTTCTTTCTGACATCTGCAAAAATAACTAATTCTGCTTGCTGTACATTAGACGGCAGATCATTTACATGTATGAGAGACAGTAGTGGACCTAAGATTGAGCCTTGTGGAACACCATTCGTGATTTCTCCTTAGTCAGAATTATGTCCTTGGATTCTGTTGGTTGAATTACTACTATGTGCAACTTTCTGCATTCGTTTGGTTAGATATGACATGATCCAATGGTTGGCTATACCATCAGTCCCATTTATCTAGGAGTATATTATGTTCCACACAATCAAATGCCTTAGATACTCACAGAAGATACCTACTGGTGATATTTTGTTATCTAATACTTGTAATATCTAGAGTGTAGGTGGCATTCTCAGTAGAGTAATCCTTCTGAAACCCAAACTGATTTGCTGGGGATATTATTGTTGCCAAGTTGAGGTTCTATTCTAGAATACATCATAGTCTCAAAAATTTTGGAAAATCATGTCAGCAATGAAGTAGGTTGGCAGTTACTGACTCCTCTCTTATCACCTTTTTTAAAGAGGGGTTTAACAGTCGCGGGTTTTAGTCTCTGGAAAGACGCCTTGAGGTAGTGATGCATTACATATTTCGGACGATACCATGACTTATTATATGGGAATAAATCATTAGTACTCTATTAGTGTAGACACACTTAGGCGTGTATGTGTGGGGAGGGTGGGAGGTACGGGAGAGGGGAGACTGGACCCTCCCAGAACGGCGAACTTTAACACGTAGGTCTAGGGAAGTGCGCATTTTGGGCCGTAATTCTAAACATGTGGGTACAGGTGAAAAACAAAGTTCGCCCCTAGTATTTTTGAGCTGTCGAGGTATGGTGGAGACAGTGGTAGTGGGAAAGAAAGATAAAAGGAGACAGTGTAAGAGAGAGAGGAGCCAGTGACAGTGTAATATAGCGTAAATCAGTGGCAGAAAAGGGAGACTGTGGGAGAGAGACATATTATACAGACAGTATCAGTGAGAGCGAGGTGATGACTACGAAGGCTTGACTACAAAGAGAAACAATTTAGTGTGTACTGTGTTAAAAGCGCCCGAATATGTTCCTATGAAAACATTTTGGTGTGGAAGACGGATTGAGGAGTGAGATAGCTGGGTTCCCACTTTTCTGACAAAACCTTTAAAGAATAACGTATTCGCCTTTATGTGCTTCAATAGGAGCATTTTTCTGCCGGTAACGGAATCAAAGAGATGTATCTGAAATACGTTTGTCCACGTTGCGGAACTTTATACTTTATTTATACAATTATCTGGCTTGAAACAGAATGGAGTAGTTGAGTATCGCCATCACTAGACTCTCGTTCGCCTGCAGACGTTTCGCTGAAGGCGTGACGTTGATGGACAGCTGCGTGACGACCGCTCTATAGGCCGAGCTCTCGCTTGTCAGAGGAAACAAATCGTCTGCGACACACAAAGAAAGCATTAGCACATTATCTCGTATCTTTGGACTCGGGCGAAATAAAAATTCGAGTCTCCCTTTAGATAACTGTCGACTATCACTTCTCCGATCTCGTTCAAAAGCACAAACTCACTTTAATTACGGCAATAGTCCGCCTCTGTAGCCGGCACGGTAGCTCAGCGTGTTCGGTCAGAGGGCTAGCTGCCCCCTCTAATAAAAAGACTGAGTTAATCGATCAACGAAGAACTTAAACAGGTGTCTTTACGACGTCCGACCCGAGCAGATGCAACGAACAAAAGCAAACAAAATGAGATTAAAAAAAAAAATAAAGACGTAGCGCAGCGGTAGCCTTACCGCCTACCACACAAAGGGGCCCGGGTTCGATTCGCGGCAGGGGACTGGGTGGTGTTGTGTGTTTTTCATCATCACTGACACATAAGTCACCGAAGTGACGTTACCTAAAAAGGCCGAACCCTGAAGCGGATATACGATCATTTCATTACGGCAATATTTCAAAAGATGTTTGTCATTTTTTAGATTCGTTTCGTTCACATTCCCCTTCTACCACAAGCAGGCTGCGAGAAGACGTTTAAAACTCGAGAGAGCACGAACCATTACAGATTAAATAATAATGAAGTATATCCGCTTCAACAGGGTGCCTCTAGATATTTCCTTGAATAGCAAACCTGCAAGAGGTCACTTGAATCCACTCTTATCGTACTGTATTAATACGAATCAGCATGTGGGGACGATGATGCAGTGCTGTCACCCGACGAGACATCTGACTGATACTAGTTTATTCGATACTAGTACCACGTCATCGAAAGTCTGTTGCGCTTATACACAATACACGCAGTATGCGCGATACCAGAGGGTAGGTTGCCTTATTGGAGACGGCAAGACCTATGAGGGGAGTGCTTGATTGGTAGAAAAAGAGGTTCCGGTGTGTGTGTGTGTGTGTGTGTGTGTGTGTGTGTGTGTGTGTGTGTGTGTTTTTAATTTAGAAGTCTTAAAACTTTTTTAACGCTTTTCTTCGCCAGAGGTACTGGTAGGGCTTAGCATTGCGTACTGTCATAAATCAAGCACTGTATGAGGCTAATGTTTAAATTATCACTATACAGGTACAATAGAGATGAAGCTTTTACTGCGTTTTCTATAGCTCTTTAGAGACATTTATATAAATATTCAGTTATTTCTGTTCACTGGAAAATGAATAACGTAATTTGATACTGTTCGACAACCATTACTTTAAACATATTACTTCTTTGAATACAAATTTTTATGTAAATACTAAATAATGTGAAACATATTATGAAAAACTGTTTTAAAGCTCATTTAGTTTTTAAGTTAATGATGTTGTTGTTGTGGTCTTCAGTCCTGAGACTGGTTTGATGCAGCTCTGCATGCTACTCTATCCTGTGCAAGCTTCTTCATCTCCCAGTACCTACTGCAACCTACATCCTTCTGAATCTGTTTAGTTTATTCATCTCTCGGTCTCCCTCTACGATTTTTACCCTCCACGCTGCCCTCCAACACTAAATTGGTGATCCCTTGATGCCTCAGAACATGTCCTACCAACCGATCCCTTCTTCTAGTCAAGTTGTGCCACAAACTTCTCTTCTCCCCAATCCTATTCAATACCTCCTCATTAGTTACGTGATCTACCCACTTTATCTTCAGCATTCTTCTGTAGCACCACATTTCGAAAGCTTCTATTCTCTTCTTGTCCAAACTAATTATCGTCCATGTTTCACTTCCATACATGGCTACACTCCATACAAATACTTTCAGAAACGACTTCCTGACACTTAAATCTATGTTAATGATACTTAAAGTTAATGATACCTAAAAAAAAACCTTCTGAGGTAATTCGATTTGAAGTATGGAAATTGTAAAGTCAGGCAAACAAATAAATAACGTCGATGTGTATATGAAATCAAAATGAACAAAATAATGATATTTCAATGGCTAAATAATAGTGAAAAACTTCTGTGTGTAGCCGTATATTCACAGGATATTTGATTAGCAACATTCTAGCTTTTTTGGGAAGATGAAAATATTTGCGCGGCGTTTACTTACTCTCTCACAGTTGCTTGAAGTAGGGTCTACGCGAGACGTCACATTATAACTGCCTCTTTCATTAGATACTACTTAAACACGTACAAATCACTGGTAAAAAATCAGTGTATGGCAGTATAAATGAATGTTCTACGCAGTGTTTTTTACCATGTTTGTTTAATCTTCTCAGGGGTCATCAGAATACATGAATTACTCGTTCCTGAGTCAACATCTCAGCACAGTATATTTGTATTTGTAACTTAAAGATGTGCTATTATGTGAGCAGTTAATTTTACGTCTTGCTCGTACGAAGACTCAGACGAGAGAGATGGGTACCGAATGCAAAAAAGTCTCGCATCTCTAAAGATAAACGCTAGACCATGGATTCGCAATAAATGGTTCAAATGGCTCTGAGGACTATGGGACTTAACATCTGAGATCATCAGTCCCCTAGAACTTAGAACTACTTAAACGTAACTAACCTAAGGACATCACACACATCCATGCCCGAGGCAGGATTCGAACCTGCGACCGTAGCAGCCTCGCGGTTCCGGACTGAAGCGCCTAGAACGGCACGGCCACCACGGCCGGATTCGCAACAGCGATATAATATTTATAGTACTACGTTTGTATCGCCAGTGAACAATTTATCGAGCAATAATTCATTATCTACATTTCAGTTAAGACTAGGGACAGATACTTCAAAATGCATAAAACAGCTAATTTGCTAGTTACAGTAAAACACCTCAGCGTCTTATACAGCATCGTGTTCATCATTTGTATCTTCTCTCCGCCTTTCATCTGACTTCTTTAATTGTCTGACCCTTTTAACTGATACTAATAACATGTTTGCTTTTCTCTTTCTATGAAAACGAGATACAGACTCTACACGCTATTCTGATTATAGTTCACACTGTTAAAATTTTAACCTTCTTATTATGTCTTCATTAAAATATAGAATTGCGTCATGGAGGCAAAACTTAACTTCTCATACCTACTTTAATCACGTTTATAGGTAATCCAGTCGAAAGCAGAATTCAGATCCTCGTTAATGACTTTTGCGATACCAGTTGTCAGGAGAAGCAGGACGGAGATAATGCCGGGGCTGTCATTTGTTGATTGCAAAATACGGCCCACATAGTTCTCTTCATGCCTTGTAGATAACTCATGTATCTTTTACTGCTAACGTGTAACAATTCTGCAATTTATCTATCACTGATTTGACCACCAATAATCTTAAAGTTTCTCACCAGCTCTCTCTTTTACTAACTTTCTCAGTCTAGAACCTTTTATTCCCCGTGTCTTACAAACTCTAAAACAAATAAAACCGATGTAACACGAAGGAGTTATCCGAATGGTACCAGAATTGGTAGACGTGATGTACATATACAGACAAATAATTACAATTTCAGAAATATCGAATGATTTGTCCAAAGGCAAAGGTTTCACAAATTGAGGAAGTCAGTAATGCGTTGGTCCACTTCTGGCCTTTACGCAAGCAGTTACTCGACTTGGCACTGATTAGTAGACTTGTTTGATGTCCTCCTGAGGGATATCGTGCCAAATTCTGTCCAAATGGCGCGCAAGGTCGTCTAAATTCCGTGCTGGTTGGAGGACCCAGCCGATAATGCTCCAAAAGTTCTCAGTTGGGGAGAGATCCGGCGATCTTGCTGGCATAATCAGTGTGTGACAAGCACAAAGACAGGCCGTGTGCAGGCGGGGCATTACCTTCCTGAAATGTGAGCCCAGGATGGCTTGCCATGAAGGGCCATACGACGGGACTAAAATATCGTCCACGTACTGCTATGCTGTAAGGGCCTTGTGGCGCAACAAGCGCCGTACCATCTGAGAGATACAGAGACGAGCAAGTGTGCCGGGACTTACACCAGCTCACTGCTACTAGCGCCACTTCTCCATAACGCGTCTGTGCGTAGCATACAATTATTGCACTACAATTTAAGAATGAAATTAAAAATTAAAGTTGCATTTCCTACCTTTGCCAACACATGCTTCAGTATATTAACGTTTAAATTGTCAAAGCTCTGAGTGATCGGATGAATATCTTTCCCTAAATACATGTTTCAATAATAAAAAACAAGTGGCGATAAATAATAGAGCAAAAAGGCAAAAAATTGACCAGAATGTGCAACTGTATGACAATATCAACTGTTACAAGCTTCAGCTTGATCGGAACAAAATTTTAGTCAGAATCCACGTTTTTACAAAAAATTAGTGGCGCAAAATAATAAAGCAACAAAGCCAAGCATTCGTATGAAGCTTCAGTTTGTTATGACAAACCTGAAGTATGTGACCCCATTAAGCTACCTTTAATAGTTTTCTATTAATTTAATCAAAACTAAATTTAGAACAAAAACGTCCTTTGAAGTACGTTAAGTATTATTTATATTAATGACAGAAAGTTTTGATTAAAGCACCTAAAGAAACCCATTAAATAATAGAGCTATAAAAAATTTCAACAACTTGATGTAAATAATAACCAGTTTTAGGTCTCTTAAAGTTTTAGTTCATAGATCATGTCAATTCCGTTATAAAAATTCTAGGCGATGAAGTTTGAATGCAATCCAGCTAAAACTTTTTCTGTGATTAAAGGCTACTTAACTCCATTCATAAAAAAATTGCGAAAATTCTAAATTAATACACAAGTGTTACAACATATTGTGTCCGAAAAAGAGCCATTTGCCGGCCGCTGTTGCCGAGCGGTTCTAGGCGCTACAGTCTGGAACCGCACTGCTGCTACGGTCGCAGGTTCGAATCTTGCCTCGGGTATGGACGTGTGTGATGTCCTTACGTTAGTTAGGTTTAAGTAGTTCTAAGTTCTAGGGGACTGATGACCTCAAATGTTAAGTCCCATAGTGCTCAGAGCCATTTGAACCATTATTTAGAGCCATTTAGTCTACTACCTGGGCAATAGAGCAGATGACGGCGGGTCTTCCCTTATCCGTCCGCTGCGCCCGTATATAAATGCGGCCTGAGAGGCATTGACGAGACTTCACTTCGCACTCAGCTACCATCTGCCTCGGGAGACGTCACAGCCAGACTGCAACTAAACTCGTTATTTTGGTACAAGTGGGAAGTGAACTCGCGAGGACGGTACACCGTCCTGGATCGCTTAGATTTCGCGGAAGTAACTGTTTGTGTGCAGCCCGTAATGATACCAAAACCGCGTGGCAAGTGGTGAGATTACTTTCTACTATCGTGGCGAGCAGTTAACTTAGATCACTAGAAGTCAGAGCGAAAGACCATTCACTGGCAATTTACCGTAGAGGTCGCCTCTAAACTGCTCATAGTGCTGTTTGTGATAGACATCAGATTTAATGTTAGTATTATCAGATGGTTCAAACGGCTCTGAGCGCTATGGGACTCAACTTCTGAGGTCATCGCTCCTCTGGAACTTAGAACTACTTAAACCTAACTAACCTAAGGACATCACACACATCCTTGCCCGAGGCAGGATTCGAACCCGCGACCGTAGCATTCGCTCGGCTCCAGACTGTAGCGGCTAGAACCGCACGGCCACTCCGGCCGACGTTAGTATTATCATCAAGAGTGTTACTATGTCATGTGTGTGAAAGTTTATCAAATATATCTATCAATTAGAAATCATAATCTTCATTTATAATCATAGTTCCTGATCCCGCTGAGTAAACAGAGAATAGAAATATTTCTTTTAGTGGGCAAGACAAGAATGTGGACTTGCAGACTGGAAACTATGCTCGGTATGTTCTCCATCGCTTTCTGGCTGGCCACAGAAATAATTTTCAGGGTCTCGTAAGAAGGAAGTGCCGCCGCCCCCACTGCCTAATGGATGTCAACCAAGGCGGTCCGGTTACGAAAGGGAACGGCACCACAGAACATCATTCCTGGATATTGGGCATTACAGCGGGCGACTGTCAGCGTGGTATCCCACCGCCGTCCAGGGCATCTCCAGACACGTCCTGGACCTGGAATCTCATTGACTGTAGTAGAATTGTCTTCAGTGATGATTCCCGCTTCGAACTGAGCCCCGCTGACCAGCGAAAACGCGTATGGAGACACCCCAGACAGCGGTGGGCTGCCAACCCGGCTCTCGCCCGCCATTCCGCCCAACAACTGGAAGTGATGTAGGCTGCAATTTGTATCCGTAGCAGGACCCATTTTGTTGTCATCCGCAGCACCCTTACAGCACAGCGTTAAGTCGACGATATTCTACGCCTTATTTTATTGCCCCTCGTGGCAAGCCACCTTGGGCTTACAATTCTGTTATACAATGGCCGCCTGCAGACGCCGAGAATTTCTACTGTTGTCACCGTGCTTATCTCGGCCACCAAGGTTTTCGAACCTCTCCGCAATTGCGGACGTTTGGAGCATTGTGGGCAATGCTCTCCTACCAGCTCTGCATTCTGATGATTTAATGTCCCAGCTGTGCAGAATTTGGCGCTGTATCCCTAAGGAGGACATCCAACATCTCTATCAATGCCAAGATGAATAACTGCTTGCATAGGGGCCAGAGATGCACGAACGCGTCATTTACATGCTCAATTTGTGAAGCTCTTTCTCTTGGGTAAGTCATCCGAATTTTCTGAAATTGTACTCAATTGTTCTTTGTACATGTACATAACATCTACCGATTTCCGTCCCATCGGATAATTCTTTCGCGGTGTGTTGTTTTTTAATTGTTAATTTTTTTTGTCTTAGTGTATACCTTATAGCTCACGGACAAAATTGATGGAACCACAAGGGATATTTTCTGCAGCGGCTCAGCAACATCTGTTACATGCTTTGCTGTTACTGTCTCCCAGAAAGCTTAGCCACCGTAACGCGCGTCACGTCTCAACTGGAGATTTGAAAGTATTTAACACACCTCTGTTTCTCCACTGAGCCCATCATAGTTATTTTGACTTATAAACTGAGTGTCGGCAAGCTAATTGCACATGTAACAAAATTTTAGCATAATATCCACATTTAGTACTTTTTTGTGTCAAAGGAAGTAGCTGAAACTATTCCATTCAGCGAGTTGTGCCTACGTTTCTGCTAGCTGAGATCAGAGTATGCAACAATATTTATCTAGAAATTAACCATTGTTGGTGGTTGAGGGACGTCCAACATTGCCATCATGCCGTATGCCTCAGTGAATATACCGAAATGAAACTCAGTGAAATACAAGTTATTAATTTATTGAATATTCATTTTTACTTACAAATTTTCGTCCACTTGAAGGGAAGTAACCTAGGCAGGCGAACAATCAAACGGCACGCGCGGCTAACAATCATACGGCACTGAGGAGAGACTTTTTGAACACTCCGTATCATCGGCATCTCTTCTCTCTCTAATGTACCAAAGGCATACACAAACCGTATATTGTTTTCAACAGTTTACTTTCTGCTGCACGTGATGTCACTGCTTGAGGAATACCGACATGTTACATTTTGTTACTAACCTGTTCACATTCTGTTTCGGTGTAGCACATTTTATGTAGATTGACGGTGGAGAAGGGAAAAAAGGGAAGGGAGATCACTGCTGTCAGATGCATCGGGACGTTACGCGGAAGCAGCGGCGATGAATGAAAATGTGTACCAAACTGGGATTCGAACCCAGGATCTTCTGCTTACTGGGCAGGCGCGTTAACCATTGCGCCATCCGGAACACAGCGTTATCGCAACTGCGCGGACTATCTCGGCACGCTTCACTGCCGATTCCCACTCCCATCGTGTTCCACCTACCCACAGTCCCGGATGGAGCATTGATTAACACATCTTCCTCGTAAGCAGGAAATCCTGGGTACAAATCTCGGTCCGGTACACATTTACACTCGTCGCCGCTGGTTCTGCATAATGTTCTGATGCAGGTGACAGCAGTGATTCTCTCCCTTTCCTTTCCTGTATTCCCTTCTCCACCTTCAGTTTACATATAATGTATAATAGCTGTGGATTATACGTGGTGTCTGATGTTTCGGACATGTCCAAAAGAAGATTCCACGCATTCATATAAGCAGCACATTTTCAAATAAAGGAACATCATCACAGTGTTTCGACTTAGCAAGGATGACAAATGGCTCAGTTAGCAATTTCCGGTTAAAGTAAAATTCCCAGCATGATACACATAATCAGAATTCTCACTGTTACATTTTTCACGTACGTGCAGTAACTGAAGTTTTTTTCGCGAAGACAATTCGTTACTTAGCTTGTGATAAGGATTGCCTGATTAAATTTACAATATGAGCGAACATATCCTGGTGAAAGGATTGCTGAGCTGAGGACCGAAGGTGAACACTATAAAACACTGAAATAGAAAACTAAATATTATATTTATTATTGATCGTTATTTACATGATTTATTAAGTTGCCTTTTAGATACATACAGTGTTATATACATTCTCTCTCTCTCCCTCTCTTACAAACGCAAACACGTACACACACACACACACACACAGGCGCACGCACACTCACAATGTCATGCTGCTGCACATTCAGAAATTCTTCCAAACTAGTTGTCAAACTAATATAATTTCTGTCTGTGTTTCAACTTAATTTTGTTGTCCATTAAATTCTGTATATCACTGGATAGGTGGGCAAAGATCTTTATCAAATAATTTACTCTTATCTCAGTCACCGAAATTCTTTTATTTTTACTCCTGACGCTTTTCGCAATACAACATCTTCACATTTGTGGCACAAGAAATAACTTAAGAACGGATGGAAACAGGTTTTATACAGTAATAAACTGTAGCGTAAATCTTGGTGAAGCGTTAAGTTCAATTACACACTTTAACGGAGTAGATACTGCGAAGATAACGGATCAGAGAGTATCAGAAAATGTAACTGTATCATCCGAAACTGCACCTCCTCGAACCTCGACCGGGCTAGAACTGACCGTGTACAACTACACGGACTGAGAATATTCCGATCCGTCTCCCCTATTTTTACCGCGCTCCGAAATTTTAAGTTCAGTGGAACCAGGAATAGGGTACTTTTCTTCAAATTGGCTGAACATTATATTCACACATTCAAGTAATTAGCCAAAAACTGTAGCATTACAAATGACCAGAAATTAGTCCAAATGAAACAGATTACCACAGATGAATTATTCTCCTAAACACACTGACACCTGAGCAACTCGTGCGTTTTCTACCTAATAAGGCAATGGTAGATAATGCATAGCTCACAAAATCCAATTTGCATGACATCAAATGCGAAACAGTAAACATGCAAATGCAGATAAACACTTAAAGTGTATAAACAAAAAAGCTTTGGTAGTTAAAAGCAAATGAAAGGCGATAAAACTATTTAACTTTTAATTACCTCATTAATATTGATAGCAATTGTTTGCAGTAATACAGACTATGCCACAAGTCAATGAACTTGTAAAATCATTATGATTATGGAAAGAAATGAGTAAATGGATGAAAACAGGTTTTAACAGTATTTCTGAACGTTATTGTTGAAAATAAATCAAAACAGCCTCACAATATAACAATTTACAATTACGTAAAATTAGAATTATTTGTTTCTATTGGAAGTCAGCGATTCTATTAAAGCTGTTTTTGTATAATAAAACGTTTCCAACCTCATAAAGATGTTTATTTATTACTGATGATCGGATCAGTGGTCGAAACCGGTTAATCAGTAAATAATCATCTTAATGCGATTGGAATTGTTTTATTACATAAAAAATTCCTTAAAATTAATCACCACGAAAAGTTGCTTATGCATACTGAGCTTTTACATCATTAGATGATTTACATCGTTAGCTGATTAGAGCAATATACTTCATGGTGTCTCTTAATCATTGTTCCTTCAAAACAGTTTCCACTTACTTGATCCTGTCGGCGAGTAATCGACATCTGCCACGAGTCCATGATCCTTCAGCGTGTATACCAGTAATCGGCATATTCTTGCTGAGCTGCTTGATCGGGGACGTCTGTTTCGAAGCTAACAGGACAGCTTGGTGTTCGCAGAATTAATTCAGATCTGCGTACCTGCATGAAACGACGAAAATAGGACACGCTGCTTTCCATTAACACGTGACGTAAGGTGACGTCATGTTGTCTGTTACACACACTAGCCACAGTTTTCAGATTTAGTCTTTATGATCGGGGTGCGACGCTTTTCGCAGTAATTCGATCTTCGAAGGTAGATCAAGTCAGTTGTACTTGTTGTAGTTGTTTAAACAGAACAATAAATACCGTGCGCAGTTGTCTACGCAACCACTTCAATTACGTGGCAATCAGCACACTATACATTCACAGTTAAAGTTCTTCGTGTCAGTATGGTTCAAATGGTTCAAATGGCTCTGAGCACTATGGGACTCAACTTCTGAGGTCATTAGTCCCCTAGAACTTAGAACTAGTTAAACCTAACTAACCTAACGACATCACACACATCCATGCCCGAGGCAGGATTCGAACCTGCGACCGTAGCGGTATCGCGGTTCCAGACTGCAGCGCCTAGAACCGCACGACCACTTCGGCCGGCCTGTCAATATGCTACACGAAAATCTGTAATCATATTTTCTGTTTCATTCCACAGTCCGTGGTATGCACTAAACAGTTTGTGCTGTCTAAAACCGAAAACATTATCTTTACAGTGTGCACGTAGCTTACCGGTCTGCACATTAAAATTTTATGTTTAATGAGTCGAAACACACTTCCGGCAAATGCGCGGCGCAACACGTAAAACCACTCATATTTTTCACCGTGTAATTATAGCAGCACACACGCGGCACGACAATCAGCTCGAATCTGTTCTTCTCGCGTCCGACCCTTTCTTGGTGCTTTCTCTTTCGACCTATCGATATGATTCTACATCGCTAATAAACACAACGCTTTGGCAATTATTCACTGACATATTTCTTTACCAAAGATCTTTGATGTGGCGCTAAAAAGGGGTATTACACTGTCGTCATAGTTTTCGTAAAATTTAAAGATGGCGGACTAGAAACTGTTATTATGCGCTGCAGTTGCTAGTACCACAATAGCATTGTGTGTGTATTTGGAAGAAAAGCGGCGGAAAATTGTAAACTAGAGTAGCTCTCTCATGTATCAAGAAATTACAGTGTCACAGTTTACTTGTCTTCTGCACATATATCATTCTCAACACACTATTCTGTTTTGTAATATGAGTAGCCAATGTACTAGAGCAAATACTGAAATACATTCTCCTCCAATCCTAAGTATTTTATCTACTAAAACTTGACTTCCCCCACTTGCAGCTCACGTAACAAATTTTTAATAATACTTTTATTATCTCGACTTAATACCTAGGGCAACATCCAAGTATGTTTCTTTTTTCTCCTCCGGTTTTCTTCCAAATACACACAATGGTGTTGTGGTGCTACCAACTGCAGCGCATAATAACAGGTTGTCGTCCGCCATCTTGACATTTGACGAAAACTATGACGACATTGTAATACACCTTTTTAACGGAACGTCAAACATCTTTGTCAAAGTATGAAACTTCCTGGCAGATTAAAACTGTTTGCCGGACCGAGACTCGAACTCGGGAGCTTTGCCTTTCGTGGGTAAGTGCTCTACCAACTGAGCTACCCAAGCACGACTCGCGCCCCGTCCTCACAGCTTTACTTCTGCCAGAACCTCGTCTCCTACCTTCCAAACTTTACAGAAGCTCTCCTGCGAACCTTGCGGACTAGCACTCCTGAAAGAAAGGATACTGCGGAGACATGGCTTAGCCACAGGCTGGGGGATGCTTCTAGAATGTAATTTTCACCCTACAGCGGAGTGTGCGCTGATATGAAACTTCCTGGCAGATTAAAACTGTTTGCCGGACCGAGACTCGAACTCGGGACCTTTGCCTTCCGCGGGCTAGTGCTCTACCAACTGAGCTACCCAAGCACGGCTCACGCCCCGTCCTCACAGCACTTCCCCGCGAAAGCAAAGGTCCCGAGATCGTGTCTCGGTCCGGCACACAGTTTTAATCTGCGAGGGAGTTTTGTATCAGCGCACACTCCGCTATAGAGTGAAAATTTCATTTGTCAAAGTAATTTGAAGAATATTTATTCATATTTCGTTGTCAAAGAAATATAATAGTGTCATACCGACCTTTCGAAGATTCTGATTACATCGAATTACAATTTTATACAAAACCACAATTTCACATGACTCTACCCAAGGAAATGAATTCAAATAACATATTAACAGATAAGAAAGTGCACAACGTCTGAATAATTTAAAATGTGAATTACTTTCATAACAACTACGTTATGTAAACAGAAACATACTTTATACTGCGAATTAAATTTACAAAACTCATTCTGAAATACCTTTTCCATGTTTGAGGAATCTGAAACAGGAAAGAAGTAAAAGGAAAGAAAATGTACATCAGCCTATTGTGTTATCTTCACAATACACAGTACCTAGTGAAAATTGAACGATCTTACATAATTTCAGAAGCCAAACTGGCTCACGCCATGTAGTGTGTTACAAAGTAAACTTCTTAATCCAGCAGGTGTCGCTATAGGCAAACGTCATACATCGTATTATGATCTCTCAGGCCCAAGTTGAACTACGCACGATTTGTAAACTTTCCTTAAATGCATTACGCTTTATAGACTTTCATTAAGTAACACATGTTTGTTAAATTTAACATTATTATTTCTATTTGAGTGAGCGCTAATCTTCGTCGGAGCACTGCAGCTAGAATCAACACTGGATAGAACATTTCAAAATACATTAAAAAAAAAACAAAAAAAAACGCCAATGCTGAAGGTGTTACTTATGAGGACGAGAAAGGGAACTTTGTTACCACACCAGTTGAAGGTGACTTGGGCCCTTTTCTATGACTCCCCTAAGAGATGATCGCTTGTAACAATTTCACTAACTAACTTAATATAAAATTAGTTTATGAGAATATTTTTGATGATAATAGTGAGAATAACACGGTCGCAGACTCATTGATGGATTTCATGTCAAAAGTAATGGAAGTTTTCTATGTCTGAATATTTCAGTCCTTTCTGTGCCACATCTAGGCTGAGTGATAGAAAGTTTGAATCATTTATCCTAGTATTATACATGCGGATGTCACTATTGTTTCCGAACTGTGATTGATTATCGATAACAAAATTCACGGTTGTCTAAATGCCCTCTGAGGCTGCTGGGGTCGCTATGCCCCAGTTCTTGAACAGCTGTATGTAAGTTGCGTAGGGAAGTCATTCCGCAACTACCCGAATCACCTGATTTCGCGCCCTCAGATATTCGCATTTACCGCTCTCTGTCCAACAACGTTCAAGGAGCTTCCTTTGCGGATGAAAATGCGCCCCAAACATGTCTCGACCTGTTCCATTAAGTTTCGAGTGTGCAGCCGCAAGAAATCTCCTTCTTCTAATATTTCGGCTGTAAAACGTTCAGCCATCTTCAGAGTGAGCTGCAAGACTGCCGCTCCAGCGAGAAACTGTTATTCGACGCCCTGTTATTAATATGACAGGTACAGATTTGGACGATGCTACGATGATGGTTTTGAGTAAGGGACTGAATTTTGCACCCACGCCACAGGTTCTGCCATTGCCTTCGTTTATCAGCGCCATTGAAGAAGCTGTTCGACCGCTTCCGTCTGATTCAGCAGAGCAAATATGACGTGAAACATGCCGTGCAATTATGAAGGCTCGCCCACAAAGGAGCAATATATCTGTGGCAGAGAGGGCTGCTCTACGCAAGCTTCGCCTGGATACTCAGACGGTGGTACTCCCAGCAGATAAAGGTAATGCTACTGTTTTATTGTCTCGGGACGAATACCATGATAAAATGTACAATTTATTGAGTGATAGCATGTACCGGAAGATCAACAAGGATCCCACTAATCGAGTGGCGAAGAAAACTGTTTCGCTCCTGAATGACTCTCCCTTTCCACCAGACGTTGTTCGGAGATTGAAACGAAGTGGTCCGGTGCCTCCTAGGCTTTATGGTCTACCAAAGGTCCACAAGAAAGATGTTCCTCTACGCCCCATAGTGAGTAACATAGGTTCTCCGACTTATGACGTTGCCAAACATCTGGCATCATTGTTGAGGCCTCTTGTGGGAAAATGTACTCACCACATAAGAAACTCGGCTGACTTCATTAGTAAACTGAAATCATTGAAAATGAACCCGTCTGATATATTAGTTAGTTTTGATGTGGTGGCTTTATTTACAAAGGTTCCCCTTCCAGAATCTCTACAACTTATTGAAAGAAGTTTTGACAAAGAGATTTCAGCTTTATTTAAACATGTTCTGACCTCCACATATTTCTTATTTAACAACGAATTTTTTGAACAGACGGACGGAGTCGCCATGGGTAGTCCCTTATCCCCTCTGGTGGCCAATTTATTTATGGAGGACTTCGAGAAGAAGGCGCTTGAATCCGCTGACTTGAAACCCACGGTATTCTGGAGGTATGTTGATGACACCTTTGTAGTTTGGCCCCATGGTGAAGACAACTTGCAAGACTTCTTAAGACATCTGAACTCCCTCCACGATCAAATTAATTTCACAATGGAAATTGAAAAGGAGGGATGCCTTCCATTCTTGGATGTTTTGGTTCGGCGCAGAGAGGATGGCACTTTGGGACATGAAGTATATAGGAAGCCGACACACACCGATCTGTATGTACGTGCAAATAGCTGCCACCATCCTGCCCAGACAATGAGTGTTCTCCGAACTTTGACTCACAGAGCGCATATTATTTCTGACGAAAGCAGTCTGCAAGATGAACTTTCCCACTTACAAAGAGTGTTTGAAGACAACAGGTACTCTCCACAACAAATACAGAGGGCACTGAAAATGAAACCGAAAGAGGCCACAAAGAATGCAGAAGAAGATGAAGAAACATTTAAATCCACGGCCTTTCTGCCATATGTGGGTAGCCTCTCATCAAAAATAGGACGCATTCTCGGCAGACACAAAATAAAAGTGATTTTTCGTCCTCCACCTAAGACAGCTGCACTCGTGGGCTCTGCCAAAGATGATTTGCAGCTCCGAAAATCTGGAGTTTACAAAATTCCATGTGAATGTGGCCTTTCTTACATCGGACAAACAACTCGTACTGTCCAAGAAAGATGTACAGAACACCAGAGGTACACACGACTTTTACAACCTAACAAGTCGGCAGTGGCAGAGCACTGTATTGATAATGGTCACAGTACGTTGTATGACAACGTCGAAATTTTGGCAACTACATCGTCATTTTGGGACTCGATAGTAAAGGAGGCAGTTGAAATTTGCTTGACGACGAACTTAATTAATAGAGATAGTGGTTTCAATCTTGATAAATCCTGGAATCCGGAACTTGCTGTAATAAACTTGCAAAGACGTCGTCACAGTGCAGCTCACAATGCTATATCGATATGCCAATAAAGATCAACTGCGGAGTCATAGATACAACTCGCGCATTATGCACGTCTCTGCCGCCGACCAACGTCTCTGGCGCATTTGTATCTGTGGCCGCATGCGCAGTCGCGCGGTACAACAGTATAAACTTTATACTATAATGGGACGAAGCAAGCACTGGAGCGGCAGTCTTGCGGCTCACTCTGAAGATGGCTGAACGTTTTACAGCCGAAATATTAGGAGATTTCTTGCGGCTGCACACCCGAAACTTAATGGAACAGTCTTTGCGCCGCCAAAACCTGAAGATTCACATGTCTCGACCTGTTCTTCGCCTTAAAATCACCTGATTTCTACAGCCGTGGAATCGAAAAGATAACCCAGCGTTGGCAGTCTTTTGTAAATTCAGTATGAGAATATGTTATTGGTGACTAACGTCTCTCTTATGTGTATATGTTGTGTTTATTAAACTTATGGGAAAACGCTGCGAACTTATGCACCCACCTATTAGTAATTACTAATGCAGCCATGTGAAATGAAAGTTAATGTCGGGGAATAACAGTATTAACAGAGGGGAGAGTTATTCAAATTCTGTGGATGTGTGTGTTCAAAAAATGACTCTAAGCACTATGGGACTTAACATCTGAGGTCATCAGTCCCCTAGACATAGAACTACTTAAACCTGACTAACCTAAGGGCATGGATGTGTGTGATGTCCTTAGGTTAGTTCGGTTTAAGTAGTTCTAAGTTCTAGGAGAATTATGACCTCAGAAGTTAAGTCTCATAGTGCTCAGAGCCATTTAAACCATTTTTGTGGAGTGTCAATATGAACTAACCTGTATTAAGCAATAACAGAAAATAAAATTACCACGAGAAGCTAGCCGCACAGAAACTAGGGCGTTCCAGACCAGATCCGCTGTTTGAGAAAGTGACAAAATCAAATGAGCGTAATACAAGCGAACGTGTAACAAAGAAGTGTATAATAAGCGTAAGTTGTATAGGTGCAACGTAAGAATGCCTGATTTTCAGCCCAGAAGTTAATTTATTAACCAGTACAAGAATTAGGGATTTTGTACATTTGTCTGAAAAAATAAAACAGCACGAAAACTCTCGCATACATAAAAACGCCAAACGGAGAGTAGCGAAAGCTTTAACATTATTTCGTTATTGCCATAAACTGTACTTAATTATGTACAAAACAACAAAATTCCACAAATATTTTTCTTTGTTTCCTCAGACAAGTTAAGCATATTATTTTTTTTCTTTCTTTTCTCAGACGTTATGTCTGGTCAAAAATGGAAAGTGATGCGGACCTTGATCAAGTGTGACTTCCTTTTAACTGTACGGTATATGTTATATTGCATTTAGGAACTTTCGAGTAATTGAACATGTATCAATAATTACGGATTTCTGTAGTTGCATATATAAGTTTGGATGTAGCTGTATTGCATTGATGTACTGATGGATATTGTGTGGTATGACTCCTGTAGTTGATAGTATAATTGGTATAATGTCAACTTTATCCTGATGCCACATGGCCTTGACTTCCTCAGCCAGTTGGATGTAATTTTCAATTTTTTCTCCTGTTTTCTTTTGTATATTTGTTGTATTGGGTATGGATATTTCGATTAGTTGTGTTAATTTCTTCTTTTTATTGGTGAGTATGATGTCAGGTTTGTTATGTGGTGTTGTTTTATCTGTTATAATGGTTCTGTTCCAGTATAATTTGAAGTCATCATTCTCCAGTACACTTTGTGGTGCATACTTGTATGTGGGAAAGTGTTGTTTTATAAGTTTATATTGTAAGGCAAGCTGTTGATGTATTATTTTTGCTACATTGTCATGTCTTCTGGGGTATTCTGTATTTGCTAGTATTGTACACCCGCTTGTGATGTGATCTACTGTTTCTATTAGTTGTTTGCAAAGTCTGCATTTATCTGTTGTGGTATTGGGATCTTTAATAATATGCTTGCTGTAATATCTGGTGTTTATTATTTGATCCTGTATTGCAATCATGAATCCTTCCATCTCACTGTATATATTGCCATTTCTTAGCCATGTGTTGGATGCGTCTTGATCGATGTGTGGTTGTGTTAGATGATACGGGTGCATGCCATGTAGTGTTTTCTTTTTCCAATTTACTTTCTTTGTATCTGTTGATGTTATGTGATCTAAAGGGTTGTAGAAGTGGTTATGAAATTGCAGTGGTGTAGCTGATGTATTTATATGAGTGATTGCTTTGTGCATTTTGCTAGTTTCTGCTCGTTTTAGAAAGAATTTTCTTAAATTGTCTACCTGTCCATAATGTAGGTTTTTTATGTCGATAAATCCCCTTCCTCCTTCCTTTCTGCTTAATGTGAATCTTTCTGTTGCTGAATGTATGTGATGTATTCTATATTTGTGGCATTGTGATCGTGTAAGTGTATTGAGTGATTCTAGGTCTGTGTTACTCCATTTCACTACTCCAAATGAGTAGGTCAATATTGGTATAGCATATGTATTTATACACTCTTGGAAATGGGAAAAAGAACACATTGACACCGGTGTGTCAGACCCACTATACTTGCTCCGGACACTGCGAGAGGGCTGTACAAGCAATGATCACACGCACGGCACAGCGGACACACCAGGAACCGCGGTGTTGGCCGTCGAATGGCGCTAGCTGCGCAGCATTTGTGCACCGCCGCCGTCAGTGTCAGCCAGTTTGCCGTGGCATACGGAGCTCCATCGCAGTCTTTAACACTGGTAGCATGCCGCGACAGCGTGGACGTGAACCGTATGTGCAGTTGACGGACTTTGAGCGAGGGCGTATAGTGGGCATGCGGGAGGCCGGGTGGACGTACCTCCGAATTGCTCAACACGTGGGGCGTGAGGTCTTCACAGTACATCGATGTTGTCGCCAGTGGTCGGCGGAGGGTGCACGTGCCCGTCGACCTGGGACCGGACCGCAGCGATGCACGGATGCACGCCAAGACCGTAGGATCCTACGCAGTGCCGTAGGGGACCGCACCGCCACTTCCCAGCAAATTAGGGACACTGTTGCTCCTGGGGTATCGGCGAGGACCATTCGCAACCGTCTCCATGAAGCTGGGCTACGGTCCCGCACACCGTTAGGCCGTCTTCCGCTCACGCCCCAACGTCGTGCAGCCCGCCTCCAGTGGTGTCGCGACAGGCGTGAATGGAGGCACGAATGGAGACGTGTCGTCTTCAGCGATGAGAGTCGCTTCTGCCTTGGTGCCAATGATGGTCGTATGCGTGTTTGGCGCCGTGCAGGTGAGCGCCACAATCAGGACTGCATACGACCGAGGCACACAGGGCCAACACCCGGCATCATGGTGTGGGGAGCGATCTCCTACACTGGCCGTACACCACTGGTGATCGTCGAGGGGACACTGAATAGTGCACGGTACATCCAAACCGTCATCGAACCCATCGTTCTACCATTCCTAGACCGGCAAGGGAACTTGCTGTTCCAACAGGACAATGCACGTCCGCATGTATCCCGTGCCACCCAACGTGCTCTAGAAGGTGTAAGTCAACTACCCTGGCCAGCAAGATCTCCGGATCTGTCCCCCATTGAGCATGTTTGGGACTGGATGAAGCGTCGTCTCACGCGGTCTGCACGTCCAGCACGAACGCTGGTCCAACTGAGGCGCCAGGTGGAAATGGCATGGCAAGCCGTTCCACAGCACTACATCCAGCATCTCTACGATCGTCTCCATGGGAGAATAGCAGCCTGCATTGCTGCGAAAGGTGGATATACACTGTACTAGTGCCGACATTGTGCATGCTCTGTTGCCTGTGTCTATGTGCCTGTGGTTCTGTCAGTGTGATCATGTGATGTATCTGACCCCAGGAATGTGTCAATAAAGTTTCCCCTTCCTGGGACAATGAATTCATGGTGTTCTTATTTCAATTTCCAGGAGTGTAGCTTTTGTCTTGTTTCTTGCTGTCTATTCTATTTTCAGTATTTTTGTTAGTCTTTGTCTATATTTTTCTTTTAGTTCTTCTTTAATATTTGTATTATCTATTCCTATTTTTTGTCTGTATCCTAGATATTTATAGGCATCTGTTTTCTCCATCGCTTCTATGCAGTCGCTGTGGTTATCCAATATGTAATCTTCCTGTTTAGTGTGTTTTCCCTTGACTATGCTATTTTTCTTACATTTGTCTGTTCCAAAAGCCATATTTATATCATTGCTGAATACTTCTGTTATCTTTAGTAATTGGTTGAGATGTTGATTTGCTGCTGCCAGTAGTTTTAGATCATCCATGTATAGCAAATGTGTGATTTTGTGTGGGTATGTTCCAGTAATATTGTATCCATAATTTGTATTATTTAGCATGTTGGATAGTGGGTTCAGAGCAAGGCAGAACCAGGAAGGACTTAATGAGTCTCCTTGGTATATTCCACACTTAATCTGTATTGGCTGTGATGTGATATTATTTGAATTTGTTTGGATATTAAGTGTGGTTTTCCAATTTTTCATTACTATGTTTAGGAACTGTATCAATTTAGGATCTACTTTGTATATTTCCAATATTTGTAATAACCATGAGTGGGGTACACTATCAAAAGCATTTTGGTAATCAATGTATGCGTAGTGTAGCGACCTTTGTTTAGTTTTAGCTTGATATGTCACCTCTGCATCTATCAGTTGCTCTTTACATCCTCGTGCTCCTTTGCAACAGCCATTTTGTTCTTCATTTATTATTTTGTTCTGTGTTGTATTTGTCATTAATTTCTGTGTAATGACTGAAGTTAATATTTTGTAGATTGTTGGTAGGCATGTTATGGGGCGATATTTAGCTGGGTTTGCTGTGTCTGCTTGATCTTTAGGTTTCAGATAGGTTATTCCATGTGTAAGTGTATCAGGGAATGTGTATGGGTCTGCAATGTAACTGTTAAATAATTTAGTTAGATGTGAATGTGTTGAGGTGAACTTCTTTAGCCAGAAATTTGCTATTTTATCTTTTCCAGAGGCTTTCCAATTGTGAGTAGAATTAATTGCTTGGGTGACTTCATGTTGCAAAATTATCACTTCAGGCATTTGTGGTATCATCTTGTATGTATCTGTTTCTGCTTGTATCCACCGTGCATGCCTGTTATCTTGTACCGAGTCTGACCATATGTTGCTCCAGAAGTGTTCCATGTCTGTTATGTTTGGTGGATTGTCTATTTTAATGTGTGTGTTATCTATTGTCTGGTAAAATTTCTTTTGGTTTGTGTTGAATGTTTGGTTTTGTTTCCTTCTATTTTTCACTTTTTTTTTGTATCTTCTAAGTCGTTTGGCCAATGCTTGTAATTTCTGCTTCTTTTCATCTAATTGCTCTATCACTTCTTGTTGTGAGATTTTACCTAACCTTTTTCGTTTCTTTTCTGACATTTCATTTCTTATAAATTGTGTTAGCTGTCCAATGTCTTTTCTCAGTTTTTCTATTCTGATCTGTAGCCTGTGTTGCCATGCTGGTTTTGTGGGTTTCTTCTGTGTGTTGGTTGGTTCTGATCTCTGCCTAGTGTGTATATTTAGTGTAGTGAGTGCTTCTATATAAACCAGTAGTTGTAACTCTTCTATAGTTGTGTTTTCATTTATTTTGTTGTGTATGATTGTGTTGATAGTTTTTATTGTTGTTTCGACTTGTGGGTTATTTGGCGGTCTATGCGAGAATGGTCTAATATCTGTATTTGTGTCTTTGTATTCTATATATGTCAGCTGAAATTTTTCTTCTGTATCTAACATGTGTGTCACTTCGTGTTCTATTTGTGCTTGTTCTGGTGGCTGTTATTATTACTGTTATTATTATTATTATTATTATTATTGATAGCGGCTGAAGTTGTATAAATATGTTGATACGCATAAGTGTGACACAGCAGATGCTATTAATTTCACACTCTCATATTTATCTGAATTTAAAAGTTTGTGAGCACCCAGAATGGGTACACATGAGCCGCCACTGATCGCAAAAGATTCACTCTCCTAGTGGAAGTCAGTAAGAAACCCTCCTACGATAACAAGTTGAATGAAGGTCCGTTAAATGAGCTACTTCATTACACGTCAGTCTTGTTGCTTAGAGCTATTAAAGTGTTGACGGATACATACGTCTTACAACAGAGGCAGGGCAACGATACAGTGTGGAGTAGGTGTGTTTTTTCACCTCCTTCATCATGTTTGTATAGCGGAGAGCGTAATGAGAAGTTAATGGGGAACTGCCTGGTGGCAGTATCTGCCTGTGATGAGTTAAAAGGCGCCACTTCCGGAAGGGTGGCGATGTTCCTCGTCGTACAAAAGCGAGTGAGGCAAGAAGGCAAGAGCGGCGCTGCCTCGCCGTTGGCGAAATAATTATCGCAGTAGCGCCTTCCCCCAGTCTCCCCGCCCCCACCTCTCTCGTGAGCAGCTGCCTGCTTCGGCCTTTCTGCCGGAAGAGGCGCGGCAAGCGATCGCAACAAGTGCCCCCTAACTGCACCGCCTCGCCGCCCGTTCTGGACGATATGGAGAATCCAAATTGGCTCCACGACTCACAAAGGAGACAGAGAACGACACGATAAACCGCGTGTCAAATGATGTAGCGGGCAGCACTGATTCAAAGTCGAGGCTGTGTTCTGAAATCTGAGGGGTGCCTGTACTGATAGTCGCATTCGATTCCCACCACAGTATGTCGCGAATGATAGAAAATAAGAGTTAAAACTCAAGTGAGATCCCCCATGCGGATCCTCTATGACGTCATTCCTTTCCCCCATCTGTTCCTGTTCCTCGAACATATCTGCATACTCCTGCCACCTTTGTCCCCCTCACCCCCTGGTTGCTCCTCTCCTCTCCCATCCCCACCCCCTGCCACGTCTTCGCCGTTGTGTCCCCCCTACCCTCCATCTCTACACCCTACATCTCCTTTCCCAAGGGGGCTTCCATCAACTCCCCCTCCCGGATGATGCCCTCTCTCCCTCCATTTATCCCTCCTATCAACTTTGATCCTCACCCCACCCTCCTTCCCTCTGTCCTTTCCCTGGGCTCCCTCTTCCTCCCTTCCATCCTGTATTTCTCCCCACCTAACCTCTCCCTACCCCCTTCTCCCCCCCCCCCCCCCCCGAGTCCTTTTGTCTTCCCATCCTCTGCCTTCCCCAATTCCTGTCGCGTCTGCCCAGCACCTCCCACCCCTCTTATGGGTCCTCATTTTCCTTTGGCTCCGTTCCCCCTCCCCCCCTTCGCTTTTTCTCACCTTCCCCCCCTTTTTTATTTTCCAATCCTCTGTCCACTTTCCCCCCACCTGCACTCGGCTGTGGTATGTCATATTTTAGTGCAGTGTTCCAGTGACTGTTCAGTGCTGTTTCGTCTTTTCCCGTGTTGTGAGAGAAACCGTGCTGTCGCTGGGTGTGAATTTTATGTCGTTTGCGAACAGAAACCAGACTGTCGCCGTGTTTTTTAATTGTCTGTCTATTATTTTACCTGTCTGCTTCAAATGTATTTTTATTAGCGTCATCGTCCCTTTGTTCTATGTTTTAAGTTCCACGATATTTTCGCCATGTTACCCTTTGTCTCCGATTTTGTTCAAATGGTTCAAATTGCTCTGAGCACTATGGGACTTAACTTCTGAGGTCATCAGTCGCCTAGAACGTAGAACTAGTTAAACCTAACTAACCTAAGGACATCACACACATCCATGCCCGAGGCAGGATTCGAACCTGCGACCGTAGCGGTCGCGCGGTTCCAGACTGTAGCGCCTAGAGCCGCTTGGCCACCCCGGCCGACTGCGATTTTGTCACCTGTTTTTTTTAAATTACATATTATCTTCTCCTTTTTTAAAACAAAGTCTGTAGGCTGAAGAGCGGCATACTAAACTGCTGTCAGCCCGCCCCCTTCGGGGGAATCGAAATTCAATAAAGAAAAAAAAAATCAAGTGAGTTGTAGGCTTGGAAATTCTTGTAACTAGCGAGGCGGACGTGACCGGACGTGGCTTATGTGTAATGTTGACTCTGCTAACAAGAGCAGACTATGCCGCATCACGAGGTTCGAGAGCGGTGACAGCGGCCTGTTCGTCATGTAGGCCTCACTTGTTACCACGTGACACACACGCAATGCTCTAGAACAAGTGGTGCCGGGTGCACTACCGCTATAAAAAGGCTAGCTGCCATATTGTTGAGAGAGTGATGGGAGTGATGGCAGTGGTGGAGCAGCATGTCAGTCGGTCAGATGTGGTTTAGCTGGAGTTCTGATGCTGTGAGAGCGAAGTGCAGTGCTGCGTAACTACGAGGAGACATAGACTCATTTCCATGTTGTCAACACTTAGTCCAGTGCGCCAGCCTCCGCTATATTCGGACTTAAACTCAGGGAACTACGAAAAGTTACTCTACTATGAAGTCAGTTAGTCAACGTTGTATATAAACCTCTGTACAGAAAGGATGTGCCAGGGGTGCATCCAGTGTACCCTGAGATCCCAGCCGAGTTCCGTATTCTGACTCACCCTACAGCCCTCCTTTCATTGGAGCAGGTGCACAGAAGGCAGCCCACGACTACGAGACCTTCTGTCAAGTAAGTTCTTTGATGCGCAATCTTGCAGTTCTTCTACCCCCTCTCAGGACTCGTCAGTGGGACACAAGTATACTCTCTCCATGTGCAATGAGCTGCGTGACATAGACAGCAATCTTGAAATTCGTTGGGCGCTGTTCCCTGGCACATTCACAAAATCGGAGAAACTCATCCTGAACGGAGAGCTCTCTTACTTACACATAGGATGTCTTATTATTAGGATAATATTAGGCCTTGAAATTACTGGTGGAAGAAGCTATAGACTGAGAAGTAGTAGGGGAATAGAAGAATATACAGACATACATGGTAAAGTGAGAAACGGAAGACTTAATTTTTATGGGCACGCCGGCCAGGGTGGCCGAGCGGTTCTAGGCGCTACAGTCTGGAACCGCGCGACCGCTACGGTCGCTGGTTCGCATCCTGCCTCGGGATGGGTGTGTGTGATGTCCTTAGGTTAGTTAGGTTTAAGTAGTTCTAAGTTCTAGGGGACTGATGACCCCAGAAGTTAAGCCCCATAGTGCTCAGAGCCATTTTTTATGGGCACGTTAAAAGAATGACACCCTGTAGGATGAAAAAACAAATAGTAGAATTCTATGAAAACGGAAATAAGGCCAAAGCTGAGCGAATTAAATGGATCGCTGCGATAAAGGAAGAGGCTCAAGTAGCCGGTATAACTCAGGAAGACATTACAAATAGAAAAACATTCAAAAGATATGTGACTGCAAAGTTGGTCAGAGGGAAATTAGAAAATGGAGTGGAACACAGTGGTCTGATGAAAGAAAGAGACTTCGTTCTAAAATAATGAAACGAATTTGGACACAAAGGAATGCCAACCATCAAAAGTGACATTGATGGATTGGATCTCGCGTGGTCCTATTGGGCCCACCGTCAATAATAATAAAATGTCTCAGACCATTGTTCTATTAAATGGGTAAGATAGTCGCAGAATTATCAAGAAAAAATGAAGGCAAATAAAAATATGCTTGTAGAAAGATGGGCGCGAACCAGAAGCCTTCCACATCACAATTTTTGCACCTCTGTCCAATATACTGCGGTAGATCTGAGTTTTTCGTCTTTGACCATGTGATGTCCCGAAGGCTTTAACCACAGATATGAGATTAACTGATCCTTAATTATAACAAATGTAACTAAAAACGATGAGTTTCTGACAAAGCTTCAGTGTATTGAAACGGTGTATTTTCACACAATGCAAGATGTACAGTGTGTCCATAATTAAAGTTCCTGTTTCCAAACGCTGTAAAACGAGAATTACTGCTCAGAATGACGTCCAGTTTGAATAGCATATCAGTCACGCAAGTGGGAGCGTCATGCAGTAAAAATGAATTTAAAGAAAATTTTACCTGTAGATGGCGCTGCAAGCGTCTTAACGTAAATGATAGATGAATCGCAATACGACGGCTATAGTTTGACTTGCACATTACATCATCCGTGGCGTTCAATGTGCATGTTGTGGCACAGTTATTTAAGAAAGCCTATCCACGACGGCAAGGTCGTACCACATCGAACAGAAAAAATCGGTTTCTTAATGTACTGATGCCAAAAACCGCATAAAAGACAATATCGAATCGGTTTTTAATTGACCTGGGGCCAAACGGACATAAAAAACAGAGTTAAGAGTGGCGCGAGACATGTTCAGTATGATGTCCACCGTTTTTGCCACAAGCTGAAGTAGAGAAACTGTATTTCCACAACAGATTGGAGTGTTTCGGAGGTCACGTTCAGAATTTGTTTCGCAATGCGTTCCTTCAGTTCAGCTGCGTTCGTAATTGAAGCAATGGATAGAATATCTTTCAGATAACTCCATAGCCATAAGTCAGGCAGATTAATATCAGCTGATGTGGACGGCCAGGCTGCAGTGAAATGACGGCTGATAATTCTAGTGTATCCGAAACACCTCTGCAGCAGCAGCTTTACTGGCTGTGCAATGTGCGGAGGAGCGCCATCTTGCATAAAAGTGATCCTACCCACACACCCTGAATGACGCTGAAGGGTTCGAATGACGCTGGTGGGCAAAAGACTCTATAGGGTTTACCAGTGACGGTACAGATCTAGTAGAAAACATAAAGTCCTATGATAAACGGTGCCGTCAACCCGCATCTAGCCGGCCGCTGTGGCCAACCGGTTCTAGGCGCTTGAGTCCGGAACCGCGCTGCTGTTACGGTCGCAGGTTCGAATCCTGCCTCGGGCATGGATGTGTGTGATGTCCTTAGGTCAGTTAGGTTTAAGTAGTTCTAAGTCTAGGGGACTGACGACCTCCGATGTTGTCCCATTGTGCTCAGAGCCATTTGAACCATTTTGAACCAACCTGCATCAACACAGTCACCAAATCAGAATGAAGTAGTACCAGTAGTTGTGCGAGCGAATTTTCCGTTGCTCACATTCTCCAATTCTGCGTATCGGCATGTCCTTGGAGATCGAAATGGGATTCGTCCATCCACAGAATGCTCCATGGCCATTTATTGTCCACTTCCATAGGAGCAAGAAATTCCAGAGCGGACATTTTTCTTGCTGACAGGTCAGCAGGAAGATTGAAAATGAGTGATTATGTATGGATAGCAATGCAGGATGTTTCGTAGAATTTAATGCAGCGTGGTCGCAGCCCAGTCCAATGTTTGGCAATTACCCGTGCACTGAATGTTTGCACACCACCGCTCGGCCCTTCTGCCAAGCTGTGGCCGCATCTTCGACAGACGTCGGATCAATTGCTTTCCTCCCGCTGCCACGTTGTACTTCAAAAGAACCTGTCTTTTCGAATATTGTGATCACTTTCTCCACACCCTTAGCAGACATCGGACCAATGCCTGTTTTCCATACCATCTGTGTCCAGAACTTCTGTAGGGATACTGGCGAACAGTCAGCGTTCTTGTAAAAGAACTGCACCAGTAGCGCACGAGACAGTCATATTGGACCTCTCGGGCGCAAACTGAGGAACAGCCGTCTGCAGTGTTGGTGTGCATATCCTGACGCTAAACGCGCGATATGTTGGTCAAATTTTCGTCAAATTTTTTCTCCAGTGTCGTTCCCCCCTGCATTACTAATATAGTGTTCAAATTTGACGTCAAACTGAGCAGTGGTTCCCTTTCTAGAGTGTTTTGAAACTAGAACTTCAGTTATGGACACAATCTATCTAATACGAAAAGGCTTTACCTACCACTGTGTCGTTTCCACACATTATATTTATTATAACAAACCAAACCAGATATTGCTGGTTTTCGAGAGATCCTCGATGTGAAGGTGCTCCGAAACAGCATATATTCATATTACAGAAGTTAACAGTCTTCAGCGCTCAGAAAATTAACTGGTTGGTGTCTCTGCAAACACCTTGAGACTAGCAAAAATGGGGGTGATATGCGATTACAAGAAGTCAGGAAGAGAATTCTTAGTGTCTGCCATCTCAGTTCTCCAATTTCCTATCTACGCGTGGCACGCCTGTTACGCCCAGCAACTCAGCAGAAGGTTGGGTAACCAATAGAGATGGGTCGTTCGCGAACTAACGGGTCCAAAGGAACTGTTCATTAAGATGAACAGAACGAGCGATGAACAAATTCTAAGGAATGGTCTTTCATAGTTCACTTCGGTCGCGGCTTTCTACTTATACGTAGTTACCGGGAACGGGAAACGGTCGGTCTCGTTCCCGCATCGGCACGTCGGTCGGTCTCGTTCCAGCCTCGGTCCCGGTCCCGTCTGTCTCGGTCTCGGTCTCGCTCGGCCGGACTCGTCCTCCTTCGCCTGGCCACTCGTCGCAGCTCCACTACCGACTGCTCATAGTTACTTCAGTATCGAGTTGTTCGTTTCGTTCGCTGCGCACGCCCATTCTAGATCTGTTTCATACCTTTTCTGAACTCTGGACTTCTGGTTCTTTTCGTATTCTATGCAGCGTCCACGACCAGTAATTAAAATGTGTTTTATAATTACGTAAATTACATAAATTTACGTGATATGTAATACATACATCTTTTCAGGTAACAAAACGGCATATCAGCTTACTTCATTATTTCGGTAAACAGAAGAAGAAATACTTGTAAAAAGGCAAGATTTTCTTATTACACATGCAAAGGAAGTCGGCACGGCACATACGAGTGGCCATTTTCCGTCTTCTTTTTGATGCAAGGTAAAATAGCATGTTCATTGTTACGGAAGGCAGGCCGACTTACAACCGAATGAAGTCCGCGTTCCATAGAGTCTGGTGTCACATTTTGTAAAGAGAATATGATAACTTCTACAATATTATTTCAGTGGTGAAGGGCGGCGCACGAAAAATCGGCCCCGAATACTAGACTGCTCATTGTCGCCTACCAATAGTCATCTATTGTTTCGAAGTTGTTGTTTGCATGAACTTATTTTTCATCTCTTCACTGTCTAATTATAACATGTCTATCTATTCTACTCGTAGCGGTCAACAAATCCTGCGCAACTGGCGAGCAGTCTGTACTCGTGGCCGGTTTTTCGTCTGCCACCTTCTATTATTTCACTGCGATCAGCCACATAACGCTACAGTTGGCTAAACGAGATGTTTTGCAGAATCACGAAAATTACAAGTGTGTGGGAATTCTGTTACGAATAAAAACTCTGTTACTCCAGGGCGGAGGCAAGTGCCCCCTCTTGGCGCTTCCATCTTCAGTCATCTACGCTACGAATTTTCAGTTTTTCATAAGAACCGTATACCAAGCACAAATGAACGGTGAACGAGTAAAAATGAACGGTTCCCAAAGCGAAGCGATCACCAGTGAACTAGTTTGCTCATTTCTAGTAACCAACCACAGTGGGAAACAAAATCGGTGAGCAGAGAGGTTTTGGAGGGCAGTGGAAGGCAACGGTAAAACCACCACTGGAATTACCCAGAGAAACCCCATGGCTTTACTCACATCGACATTCTTCAGAATTTCAAATTCCCCATTCGGATCTCCTGGGGGAGAGGAACTTCACGAAGAGTAAGTGCTGCAAGGAGCAGTACTGTACACGAACGTGGAATGTAACATCCATGTATCTAGGAAACATGAACATAGCCGACAGAGAAATGGAGAGAACAGGCATCTACATGTTAGGCATAAGTGAAAGGAGAAGAGCTGGTTGGAATTGTAGAATTTGCTTCAGATAGCTGTGTGGTATTCTGTTCTGGACAAGAGTAGAATGGAAGTAATAGAACAGCCTTCGTAGTTAGCAACAGAGGAAGAAGAGCTACAGTGGAGTGCAAGTATAAAAATGGTGGAATGATATACAACAGGTTCCAAGGCCTATCTAATATCACAGTCATTGAACTTTACACGCCAACCACCGATGATAAAGAGAGCGTTATTGATCAGATCTTTGGAGATTTACAAGAATTACCGCTGTTCACACCAGAAAAGGATCTGGTCTTCGCAGCTGGAGACTGGAAAAACCAAAGTGGGAAATAAGTCTGTAGAAGGTGTAAAATTTAGTTGTGGTCTGACGAATGAAGGTCGACAGAGACTGCTAGAATTCTGCTAGTTATTACTAACACACTGTTGCAGCTAGCCAAATGACGCCTGCACACTTGGATTTCGCAAGACGGCCAGTACCGGAATCAAACTGATTACGTACTTTGTAACCAGAGATGGAACAGTCCTTTCCAGTCAAATATAACAAGAACTGGAGCTGATGGCAGATCAGATCATCTGCTATTACTTGTAAAATTCCGGCGGAAACTGAGGAAAGTAGCCAAAGCTATTCCATCTCACACATACATTAAGGGTATACACATTCGAAGTCAGGAACAGGTTTAACGCATTAGAGTTAGAAGATAAAACCCCACAAGGGCTGAGGCTGTAAAGGAGGCAGCGGAGAAACACGTTCCGAAGAAAAAGAATAACAAGAAGGTAAGATGGTTATCAGTTGCGGCACTGAAAATTGCAGAGGAGCGAAGGAAAGCAAATATCAAAGCGGCTAGATCAGCAATGTTTAAATTAAATGCAGAGTTTCCAAAATTAGCTGGAAGAGACAAGAATATATTCTTAAATGAACAGTGCAGAGAATTTGAAGAGAATAGCGGAATTGGAAAGACGAGGGATCTTTATAATCTTTACAAGAAAATAGACATCAGAGGAAAAGTCCAGGCGAAAATTGGAATAATAAAAGATAGAAATGGTAAAGATCTAACTGAAGCAGAGGACTTTAAGGAAAGATGGGCAAAATATGCAGAAGATCCTCGTAATAAGGAACTGCATATTAATCATGATGGAGGTAATTTGATTTTAGAACCAGAGCCAGATATTTTGGACGGTGAAGTCAAATGGTCCCTAGAAAATATTGCTAAAAACAAAGGTAGTGGATATGATGGAACTGGCGCGCGAAGTGGCCGCGCGGTTTAAGGCGCCATGTCACGGATTGCGCGGCCCCTCCCGCCGGAGGTTCGAGTCCTCTCTGGGGCATGGGTGTACGTGTGTTTTTCGTAGCAAAATTAGTTTAAGTTAGTTTAAGTAGTTTGTAAATCTAGGGACCGATGACCTCAGCAGTTTGGTCCCTTAGGAATTCACTCACATTTGAACATTTTTGAACACGATGGAATTCCAGCAAAATGTTCAGAATCATTGGAAGGAATGCAGTGAAATTGTTGCAGTCAGTATGTCAGAAAATATGAATTATCCAATAGTGGCCAAAAGACTGGAAAAGGTCAGTATTCATCCCGAATCCAAAGAAGGGAAAATCTAAAGACTTCAAATCACCGAACAATCTGGCGTATCTCCCACGCTTGGGAAGTCAAGCTTAAAATATTACAAAATGGACTTCGGGAGTATATTGACGGAGAGCTGCCCGAAGAAGAAGCTGGATGTTACAAAGCAAGAGGGACCAGGAATCAAATTGCCAGGATCCAATCAACGTGGAGAGGGCAGGCAAGAGAATTCCAGAGAGATGTATATCTCTGCTTGACTGTCAGATCACTATAAATTATGGGAAGTACTGAAACACATGAGTATCATATCGCTTCAGTTCACTCATACGGAATTTATACTCTGGCCGAGAGGACAAGACAAGAACCATATGAGGAGCAACTAAACGGATGAAGATTCAGAAAGGAGTACGGCAAGGCTGCATATTGTCACCTTATGTATTCAGTCTGTAAGCAGAACACATTATGAGGAATTTCAGTTATGTGAAGAAGAAAGTGGAATCAAAATATTTGAGATAAATACAGGTAATAATATGCAGGTGATTACTGATGGCAGAAAGTGAAGGTGAGTTGAGGATACTCGTGCTGAAGCTGAAAGAAGAAAGTTCAAAGGTTGGTCTGATATTGAATGTCAAGAAAACGAAAGTTGTGTTAACTACACCGGTCACTTCATGGCATATAAGAGGAGAAATGATGGGGGTAGTTTCATTGTTCAGGTATCTAGGCTCCTAGATTAAAGCTAATGGCGACTGCAACCACGAAATAAAGTGTCGCTTGTTACTTGGCAGAAAGGCAATGTTCAAACTTGACAAAGTTTTAAGGGGTAGAGACATAAGTTTATCAACGAAGATCCGTATAGTAACGGCTATGGCCTTTCCACTTGTGGTGTACGAATGCCAAATCTGGAATATAAGAAAGGCTGAACGGCGTAGAATAGATACCTTTCGATTGTGGTTTTCGAAGAAACTCCTTAGACTTTCATGGACCGCAAAGAGAACAAATAGGTCGGTATTAAAACAAATGAAATCCGATTGCTCCTTGTAAGGTTTGATACTGAAACAAAAAAGGACCTACTTTGGGCACGTAATGAGATGACATGATTCGCTAGAAAAGGGCTTAACCTGGGGAAAATCGGAGGCACACGGAGCAGAGGGCGGCAAAGGACGAGGTGGATCGACGGCCTCGTAGAAGTAATGGATTCCAATCAGGGAAGTCGGCGACAGCAGAAAGTGCAGCACAGAAGAAATTGGCGTGTTTAAGTTCATGGGGTCACAGAGAACTGGGATCAACTAAACGAATAGAAAGACGGAGAGAGAAATATCTCCATTCGTAGCGGAGTAGCAGGCCGTTTAAGGGTCCGTAGTTGCGTCTTTCCGCGTCATATCAACACAAATAACTTTTAAAATGTCACCAACCTACTGTCTTCAAATGATGTCTTCGACCCAACACAGCGATAGCTCGTACATCTCGAGTTCGCAGCTTTTGCTATAAGGCTTTACTGGAACTACGAAGATACAAGTTAAGGCATTCTCTTAATGAAAAATGAATTTCATGATTTAAAGTGACGCAAGTAATTACTATGCACACTTCTGCAAGTAAAACTGAAAATCGTACAAAGCTGTGGTGTAGTAACGCATATACCTACAGGAATCACACACAAATTTACTAGCATTCTTACTAACGAAAATACAATTATTTATCATTTTCAGACTGACTAGCGAATACTGTTAGCATTCCACACAAAAAATTACATTTTTCTAGACTCAGCTATACTCTCCATTGCTAGCAGAGTCGCTATCTCAGATGCGCACTGCAATACACCGAACCTAACTGTTCTGCCCCTCCATTAACAACCGAGTTATCTGGCGCTAACAACTTCGCTAGTTGGCACTGGAAGTGAGTTGACTCTTTCTGGTCACTAAAATGGAAGTATGTGTGTATTGCGCGCGCGCGCGCACGTTTGTGAGTGTGTGTGTGTGTGTGTGTGTGTGTGTGTGTGTGTGTGTGTGTGTGTGTGTGTATTGAAAATCGACACATACGAGTGTATGTACGAGGGCAGTTCAATAAGTAATGCAACACATTTTTTTTCTGAAACAGGGGCTGTTTTATTCAGCATTGAAATACACCAGGTTATTCCCCAATCTTTTAGCTACACAACACTACTTTCCAACGTAATCTCCATTCAATGCTACGGCCTTAGGCCACCTTGAAATGAGGGTCTGTATGCCTGCACGGTACCATTCCACTGGTCGATGTCGGAGCCAACGTCGTACTGCATCAATAACTTCATCATCCGCGTAGTGCCTCCCACGGATTGCGTCCTTCATTGGGCCAAACATATGGAAATCCGACGGTGCGAGATCGGGGCTGTAGGGTGCATGAGGAAGAACAGTGCACTGAAGTTTTGTGAGCTCCTCTCGGGTGCGAAGACTTGTGTGAGGTCTTGCGTTGTCATGAAGAAGGAGAAGTTCGTTCAAATTTTTGTGCCTACGAACATGCTGAAGTCGTTTCTTCAATTTCTGAAGAGTAGCACAATGCACTTCAGAGTTGATCGTTTGACCATGGGGAAGGACATCGAACAGAATAACCCCTTCAGCGTCCCAGAAGACTGTAACCATGACTTTACCGGCTGAGGGTATGGCTTTAAACTTTTTCTTGGTAGGGGAGTGGGTGTGGCGCCACTCCATTGACTGCCGTTTTGTTTCAGGTTCGAAGTGATGAACCCATGTTTCATCGCCTGTAACAATCTTTGACAAGAAATTGTCACCCTCAGCCACATGACGAGCAAGCAATTCCGCACAGATGGTTCTCCTTTGCTCTTTATGGTGTTCGGTTAGACAACGAGGGACCCAGCGGGAACAAACCTTTGAATATCGCAACTGGTGAACAATTGTGACAGCACTACCAACAGAGATGTCAAGTTGAGCACTGAGTTGTTTGATGGTGATCCGTCGATCATCTCGAACGAGTGTGTTCGCACGCTCCGCCATTGCAGGAGTCACAGCTGTGCACGGCCGGCCCGCACGCGGGAGATCAGACAGTCTTGCTTGACCTTGCGGCGATGATGACACACGCTTTCCCCAACGACTCACCGTGCTTTTGTCCACTGCCAGATCACCGTAGACATTCTGCAAGCGCCTATGAATATCTGACATGCCCTGGTTTTCCGCCAAAAGAAACTCGATCACTGCCCGTTGTTTGCAACGCACATCCGTTACAGACGCCATTTTAACAGCTCCGTACAGCGCTGCCACCTGTCGGAAGTCAATGAAACTATACGAGACGAAGCGAGAATGTTTGAAAATATTCCACAAGATATTTCCGGTTTTTTCAACCAAAATTGGCCGAGAAAAAAAATGTTGCATTACTTATTGAACTGCCCTCGTATGTATGTATGTATCTAGGTATCTATTTATGTGTGTGTGTGTGTGTGTGTGTGTGTGTTCTTTTATTTTAGTCAAACTTGGTACACATATCCCTTACTGTCAGGCAACAATCGCTGTGGGCGTAAGAACCTCTTACCTATTGTAGTTCAGGAGAAAGAGGGGTGTGGAAAACTGCTGCATCTTGTATGACGTTTAAATTTATTACTTCTGTGCTACTAACTCTATTCGCAATCAATTTCACAGACAGTATCCACATATGCCGCTAAATGCACCTACAAAATTATATCATTATACGACTCATAGGCCGGCCGGGGTGGACGAGCTGTTCTAGGCGCTACAGTCTGGAACCGCGCGACCGCTACGGTCGCAGGTTCGAATCCTGCCTCGGGCATGGATGTGTGTGAAGTCCTTAGGTTAGTTAGGTTTAAGTAGTTCTAAGTTCTAGGGGACTGATGATCTTAGACGTTACGTCTCATAGTGCTCAGAGCCATTTGAACCATTTTTTGGACGACTCATAGTTCAAGAGATATGACGTCACGAACACGGAGATGCGTGAAAGAATGCCGCACCACGAATGAAGTTTTAGTACTTTATTCTTTACTAGTAAGACACCCCTACTATCGAAACAAGTTAAGGAAATCCCTGGCATCTGGTAGCCCTTTTGCAGCTTTCAACTGCGAAGGGCTAACAAGCTGGAAGTGGAAACAATAGCCGTCTGTCAGCTATGAAGAGGCGTCGCCGTAGATACGTTTACAAAATCGCGTTGCAGACACGCGAAGCACCTGCGACCAGCTGCCTGGGTATGTAACTAGAAGTACTGTTTATATCCAGGTTCTGCGGTAAATATATTTTACAGAGAATTTGTATTTTGCATACTAAGTTTATTAATGTGGATACTGTACTTACACGTTTGTACACTACGCATATTTCTTTTGGTTCGATATTACACAAATAAAACAGTTAATTTTTTATTCTCGTTTCTAAAAATAATTGTCAAAATCAATAGCTGGGCATTGTCAGGTTTGTAAGCTAATTGACAAATGTATGAAGTCTTGATTATGAAATGACAGCGCTATATTCATAGCTCCTCTCGTATTATTATAAACAAAATCTGAATGTTACTGTAGTAATAATTAATAAACGAAAATATGAATTTTGACACCCATGACAAAAAGTTAATATCTCCATCTTTTACTATCAGTTCGCACAATTTCCCACAACTGCTGTAACTGATTAGTAGCATGTCGTACCTATTTCAGTCCATTTTATGACGTCATGTGTCAGCTACTGTATCTCAGGGTTGGCGGTTATCGGTGGAACGACCGGTTTTGGGCTAGACTGGTTCTTTTCATCTGCATTTTAACCTGAGAGTTAAAACCGCTCAAAATAACCAGTTCCTGAAATTACCGGTTTTAGATTTTTTGTTTGTATTACTACCAGTAATAAATGTAGACTTCGAACAAAGACAGAAACATTTAATGAAAGTAGTACATTACGATCGAGACGGTGTTAAGGCAGTATCAGAAATGGATCTCATAGTGTCCAGCAAAGATGGCGAAGGCAAAAGAGACGGGCACGGCCAAAGTAGAAGTCACATGTTGGTGACTTCCTTGTGTCGTCGCTTTTACATACACTCCTGGAAATGGAAAAAAGAACACATTGACACCGGTGTGTCAGACCCACCATACTTGCTCCGGACACTGCGAGAGGGCTGTACAAGCAATGATCACACGCACGGCACAGCGGACACACCAGGAACCGCGGTGTTGGCCGTCGAATGGCGCTAGCTGCGCAGCATTTGTGCACCGCCGCCGTCAGTGTCAGCCAGTTTGCCGTGGCATACGGAGCTCCATCGCAGTCTTTAACACTGGTAGCATGCCGCGACAGCGTGGACGTGAACCGTATGTGCAGTTGACGGGCTTTGAGCGAGGGCGTATAGTGGGCATGCGGGAGGCCGGGTGGACGTACCGCCGAATTGCTCAACACGTGGGGCGTGACATCTCCACAGTACATCGATGTTGTCGCCAGTGGTCGGCGGAAGGTGCACGTGCCCGTCGACCTGGGACCGGACCGCAGCGACGCACGGATGCACGCCAAGACCGTAGGATCCTACGCAGTGCCGTAGGGGACCGCACCGCCACTTTCCAGCAAATTAGGGACACTGTTGCTCCTGGGGTATCGGCGAGGACCATTCGCAACCGTCTCCATGAAGCTGGGCTACGGTCCCGCACACCGTTAGGCCGTCTTCCGCTCACGCCCCAACATCGTGCAGCCCGCCTCCAGTGGTGTCGCGACAGGCGTGAATGGAGGGACGAATGGAGACGTGTCGTCTTCAGCGATGAGAGTCGCTTCTGCCTTGGTGCCAATGATGGTCGTATGCGTGTTTGGCACCGTGCAGGTGAGCGCCACAATCAGGACTGCATACGACCGAGGCATACAGGGCCCACACCCGGCATCATGGTGTGGGGAGCGATCTCCTACACTGGCCGTACACCACTGGTGATCGTCGAGGGGACACTGAATAGTGCACGGTACATCCAAACCGTCATCGAACCCATCGTTCTACCATTCCTAGACCGGCAAGGGAACTTGCTGTTCCAACAGGACAATGCACGTCCGCATGTATCCCGTGCCACCCAACGTGCTCTAGAAGGTGTAAGTCAACTACCCTGGCCAGCAAGATCTCCGGATCTGTCCCCCATTGAGCATGTTTGGGACTGGATGAAGCGTCGTCTCACGCGGTCTGCACGTCCAGCACGAACGCTGGTCCAACTGAGGCGCCAGGTGGAAATGGCATGGCAAGCCGTTCCACAGCACTACATCCAGCATCTCTACGATCGTCTCCATGGGAGAATAGCAGCCTGCATTGCTGCGAAAGGTGGATATTCACTGTACTAGTGCCGACATTGTGCATGCTCTGTTGCCTGTGTCTATGTGCCTGTGGTTCTGTCAGTGTGATCATGTGATGTATCTGACCCCAGGAATGTGTCAATAAAGTTTCCCCTTCCTGGGACAATGAATTCACGGTGTTCTTATTTCAATTTCTAGGAGTGTAGAAAGAGTGAACGGTCTAAGCATAAGAAGTGCAGCATGGAGGAAGAAACAGGAATAAAGGCGTCTTGGTTAAGTCAGAGAGAGAGAGAGAGAGAGAGAGAGAGAGAGAGAGAGAGAGAGAGAAACTGGTTAGTGTTCGAAAAAATAAATGGTTAGCGTTAGAGCTTCATAAGGGGGTGAGGGACGAAGTGGTCATCGTGTTGACTGCCAATTGAGTGACCCGTGTTGAAAGCTCCCTTGCGTCAGTTTTTTTTGCTTTATTTTTTTTTTCCTTCGCTGCCTTCAAAATTGTGTCTGCACCGTGATGTAACGTCTGTTTGCAACAGCGAGGTGTAGGGAAGGGACGTGTAATGACAGCTGATTCTGCACAGCTACTGTGTTAGCAGCCGCAAGGAAGTGGCTTTCGAATGGAAACCGCAATCGCTTGATGGCAAGGTGACAAGTCAACCGAATCCTCCACCGGAAAACACGTCTGGTGTGTCATACACGGCATTAGTGACAGTACGTGTGTCATATGATAGGAATCTCTTATCGATACACGAAATTTGTACATCTGGTGAGTGAGATATGCCTCCTTGCCCGATTTAGGTGTTCGTGTGACGGTAACGTATTCTTACGGAATGACTTATTTTGTGTAACCAATGTATTGTATGACAACTGCTAAGACTACAGAAACAGAGGAAACATTTCAATGACCGGGCAGACATTTCATGATGTTGTGGAAAAATATATAATTAAAAATAATTGGCACGATGGAGTTTTGAACACGGCTCGTCCATTTGGTAGTCCAATTGCGTGACCACTTTTTTGTTTCTTGATATCATTTTCTTCATCATTGTTCGTTGTATTTGTCCGGGGCGGAAGTTTTATGACAGAAGTTCAGGCTGATCATTGGTCCATTCACTCAGTTTTTTGTTCTAGAGAGCAGCTAACCCTCTGACCGAACACGCTAAGCTACCGTGCCGGCAATTAAACACGTCGCCATTGCTCTGGCCCTTCCCCCGATGTTGTACTTTTCCAGCTTGGACACTTCACTGTTTCTATTCTTTTTTCACAGTTCAGTATACCTTCTTCCTGTTTTCACGCTTGATCTGTGTTCAGTTTTTGAGGGGCTATCTACTTGCGATGGGGAGTTTCCCCTGTGAAATGTAGTGTGTGGGTATAAGGCTCGTGGCTTCAAGAGCGATAAATGTTACCCTCGCAATGAAGCAAAAATCTGACGTGTCTGAGTCTGCGGTACACGTGTGGAAAATTCCACATTCTGGCGTCATGTAACTCAACCAGCCCAACGTCGGCAGCTCACGTCCTGGCTTGAGGCAGGGTAATGGAAGTTGCATTGTGAACAGCACGTGTCAGCCCCGCCTGGCTGGGGTGACATCATACGCCCTGGCTCTTTGCTGTCCGCTCGATGCTCTGCGGGAAACCTAATTAGTGTGTGCGGTAGGTCCGACGCATCTGCGGGAGGGAAGCTGCTCCGCATTTTCCACGCCGCCGCTTCGCAGAACTGCATCCCAGTCCCTCAGCCTCACTCCCACCCGAGCCTCTAGACGCCGCCACACACATCCCGCGTCCTAGTGTTATGTGGGTCCATGTTATGTGACAATGTGCCGTGAATCGATGGTCCGGAATTCTTACCAGATTAATCTGCTGTATAGGATCACGTCTATATTTCAACAGCATCATAATTCGGAGATGAGTACAGTTATTGCACCGTCGTGTGTATCGCAAGTCGCTAAAGAACGGGATGATGGTTCTTGACTAATAGTTGCTCGACAAGAGGAAGTGAAGAGATGTCATCTACACTACACTGCACTGACCTAATGTGTTAAAAGGCACCTGTCTGTAAGCTTGGAGCATTCCTTTGTTCTCGTCCTTGAACCTTGCGTGGAGTCGTGTAAAACGACACTCTTGTTGTGTGTACGGCGTGTCTCGATTATTTGCAACATATAATGTCCTCTTACTCTTAAGATATTCTTAATTAGACCTTCGTGTTACATAGCTACGAAAATTAACTTTTCCTCGCTCCACGTATTTTGATTACCATCCGGAGCAGCAACAATTATTAATAGTTGGTATTACTGACAGTAACTTGTAACAACATTACTAACAGTAACCGTGTAACAACAGAGCGGGAGTATCTCTAGAGTAAGCATAGTATATCGTCCTGCACATCTCACCAACGACAAACTGTGATTGACTTTCGCTAGCTTATATTTTTCGTTGGAGAGTAAGGAGAAAAGGGGAGAAGCCGACATCAAGGAAGATCACTTTGGATTTCGGAGAAATGTAGGAACACGAGAGGCAATACTGAGTCTACGACTTCTCATAGGAAATAGATTAAGGAAAGGCAAACCTACTTCTATAGTATTTGTGGAATTAGAGAAGGCTTTTGACAATCTTGACTGGAATACTCTCTTTGAAATTCTGATGATAGTACAGGGAGCGAAAGGCTACTTAAAACTTCTACAGAAACCAGATGGCAGTTGTAGGAGTCGAGGGACACGAAATGGAAGCAATGGTTGAGGAGGCAGTGAGACAGGGTTGTAGCCCGTCCCTAATGTTATTCAATCTGTATATTGAGCAAGCAGTGGGGGAAACAAAAGAGAAACTTGGAGTAGGAATTAAAGTCCACGGAGCAGAAATAAAAAATTTGAGGTTCGCCAGTCACATTGTAATTCTGTCAGAGACAGCAAAGTACTTGGAAGAATAGTTGAATAGAATGAACAGTTTTTGAAAGGAGGATATAAGACGAACTTGAACGAAAGCAAAACAAGGATAATAGAATGTAGTTGAATTAAATCAGGTGATACTGAGGGAATTAGGTTAGGAAATGAGACACATAAAGAAGTAGATGAGTTTTGCTATTTGGGCAGCAAAATAACTGATGGTGCCAGAAGTAGACTGACAATGGTAACAAAAGCTTTTCTGAAGAAGAGAAATTTGCTAACATCGAGTACATATTGCGTGTCAGAAACCTTTTATAAAAGTATTTGTATGGAGTGTAGCCATGTACGGAAGTGAAATGTGGACGACAAACAGTTTAGACAAGAAGAGAATACAAGCTCTCTAAATGTGGTGCTAGAGAGGAATGCTGAAGATTAGATGGGTAGATCAAATAGCTAATGAGGAGGTACTGAAAAGAACTGAGGAGAACATAAATTTGTAGCACAACCTGATTAGAAAAGCGGATCAGTTGGTAGGCCACATTCTGAGACATCAAGGGATCACCAGTTTACTGGTGGAGGGAAGCATGGGGGGGGGGGGGGGGTGGAAGGTAAAAGTAGTAGAGGGAGACCAAGAGTGAGCAGATTCAGAAGGAAGGATGTAGGTTGCAGTAAGTACTCGGAGATGAAGAGGCTTGCACAGAATGGAGCAGCAGGGAGGGCTATATCAAACCACCCTTCCGACTGTAGACCACGATAAACGACATTTTGCGCTAACAAGGAAACATCACGAAGTCAACCTCATGTTTTAAGGAGAAGAATGTACAGCTGCAAGAAATCAACCCCAGCAATCGATCCCGCGAGAAACTATGGGCCACAGTTCAAATGGCTCTGAGCACTATGGGACTCAACTGCTGAGGTTATTAGTCCCCTAGAACTTAGAACTAGTTAAACCTAACTAACCTAAGGACATCACAGGATTCGAACCTGCGACCGTAGTGGTCCTGCGGTTCCAGACTGCAGCGCCTTTAACCGCACGGCCACTTCGGCCGGCGGGCCACAGTTCTCAAAGTATTATGCAGTTATGACCTGAAAGTATAGCTTCTAAACTTTCGCGCGCACCGGTTGTTTGAAAGCCGCTCCGCCCCACTGCACCCGCCTAATCCTCGATAGCCGCTTACAGTACAGGGAAGGGGCAACTGGAGCCCTCCAAGATGCTGGAGGTGACGGAAGAGGACACTTCTGCACAACGTTTTATGAAATGTTGTCAGGGAATGCATGTTATCCTACTCGAGAAATAGGTAAGCAATATGTGTGTGGTACATAATGTGAATATCACGATCATATACGTTCAGTATTATTTAACAGTTTTCCTGTATTGATATTCTGCAGCTGTATATACGCCTCAAAAGCAAAAATTAATAAACCTAAGCAACTGAACACAGATGAACTAAATAAGCCCTCGGTCAAAATTTTTAGTCTTTTTGGACCAGGTTTCAACACTTCTAACAGTGTTTTCATCAGAATTTAAATATTTAAAGTGGCCTATAACATAATTACAGATTTATGAGTAAAGAAAATTTTTTATGTAAAAGTGTAAGTACTGTCTAACAGTACAAGAAAGAGACAGTACTTACATGTCACGTATAAAGTAAATAACAAGCCAGACGAGCTTTAGTCACAAAAATTAAAAAAAACTATCAGAAAAGAATATATGAAAGGCGAGCTACTGTGGGCTGCTCGTACCTATAAAGCCACCGGTAGCAACAGAGCGCGGCGCCCGCGTTAGCAAGTCGGGCAGGTGAAAATCACATGAAGAGTCCCATCTAGTAGCCGTAAAAATAAGTTGGCTACATAACATTTAAATATAGACAGCTGAATGAATGAATGAAAAGTATTTAGTACATGAACTTACAGGCAAAGTTTTATATGACAACAGCAGACATGGTAACTTTTTGCTTATGTAGAAGCATAGAAATACAGTTTGAAAACCGAAACCTGATAAACAGTAAAAAGAAAAAGCTGTACTAACACGTCACGCATATAATATGTAATTCCACACAGTAAATGGAATGATACCCTTAATAAATATAGACTTCGATCAGAAATCAGTAGCTAAGGTAGAATATTCAAAATTTCTAGGTGTATGCATTGATGAAGGGTTGAACTGAAGATCTGCTGAAAGTTTGAGTTCAGCTACTTATGCTATTAGGGTCATTGCAAATTTTGGTGACATACATCTCAGTAAATTAGCTTACCACGCCTATTTTCATTCTCTGCTTTCGTATGGCATCATATTCTGGGGTAACTCATCATTGAGTGAAAGAGTGTTCATTGCACAAAAGCGTGTAATCAGAATAATTTCTGGGGCTCATCCGAGATCATCCTGCAGACACTTATTTAAAGAGCTAGAGATCTTCACTGTAGCCTCACAATATACATGTTCACTTACGAAATTTGTTATTAACATTCCGAACGAATTCAAAAGTAATAGCAGTGTACATGGCTACAACACTAGGAGAAAGGATGACCTTCACTACTCAAGGTTAAATCTAACTTTGGCTCAGAAGGGGGTAAATTATGCTGCCACAAAAGTCTTTGGTCACTTATCTAATAGCATCAAAAGTTTGACAGACAGCCATATAGCATTTAGAAAGAAATTAAAAGAATTTCTTAATGGCAACTCCTTCTACTCATTAGATGAATTTTTGGATATAGTAAATGGGTAATTTCCCCACCCCTCACCAAAAAAATAAAATAAAAAATAAAAATATTAGGTGCCATGTAATATTTTGTGTAATTTAATATTATGTATAGACACCTTTTACTAACCTGACACGTTCCACATCATTACGAAGTGTCGTATTCATGATCTATGGAACAAGTGCTAATCTAATCTAATCTATGTTGTAGGCCACTTTAAATATTTAAATCCTGATGAAAACACCCTTAGAAGTGTTGAAACCTGCTCAAAAGACTAAAAATTGTGAACGATGGCTTATTTAGTTCAACTTTAATTTATAAACGGTCACTAAACCAAGCAGCCATGTTAAAGACTGAAGAACCATTATGAAATGAAGCTACTTATTTTTGATTTTCAATTTAATGTCAATCACGTTGAATAATAGTGCAGCTCCTGCATATGTACTCCATAGTGTCAGATTTAAAATCTCTCACCCCCCCCCCCCCCCCCCACGAAGAAAAAGGTCAAAGGAGGTGTTAATGAAATAGCGTTCCGCTACTTCTTTAATAACATTCTCACTCGTTTCACTCATGTACACTGCATTTGTGAAACGAAATACAAAAATGTTCAAAGCAAAGCTGTCTTTGACATAAGCTACGGGCTAAAAACCGCGGACTTTGTCGTAGTGAACAAAGCACGTTACCAGTGCCACTGCTCCATTTCAAAACCCTCTCACTCACTCCACTGTACGGTACTTCACCCTCTGACATTAGGCTGCTGCAGTGGCGCGGAGCGAGTGACAAACAACGGCTGCGTGCCGAGTTTAACAGCTGTGCATTCAGAGGGTCATAACAGCGTACTGCTATGAGAACTACGGTCCAAATTTTCGGGTGTCGATTGCTGGGGCTGATATCCTACTGAGGCCTTATACCGATCCTGCCTTGGAGGCGGTTAAGTGGGAGATGTGTATCACAGCTGGATAGTGACAGATGGTGACGCAAGACTGGACGCGCACGTAGTTTATGTATCAGTCGATAGAGGACAGTATTGGATAGGGGACTGATTTAGTTTCGATTGTGCCCACTAGAGTGTACTAAAGTAACAGAATGTTTTTCATAAACTGTTCTAGTATTTTCATAAAGTGTTATTATATCTTTTTGTGTATGTAAAAAGTTATAAATGTGTTTTAGCAGTATGAATGATGCGTGAGTGTGGTTTAAGGTTAATATGAAGATAATTGTTCAAAGAGTGATGTATTAGGATTTAGTGTGGGAACATTTCGAAGAAGTATGGATATGGAAAAAGGGGATTTTTGTAGAATAGATTTGTAAAGTAAGCTTATGGTAAAGGGAAAGTTAATTCAGGTACAAATAACAATAGTAAATAACTTTATGCATAAGCAAAACTTCAGCATATTAGATAATTACGTCGGTAAAAAGTGCAGTCGTTAGGTTTACTATTTTGCGATTGGTTATTGATGAAAAGCGCGGATTGACGCGGGAGAGTGTTGTTTTGCTATTGGCTGTCGAGTAAACAGACCAATGGTAAAGCAATATTCTTCGCGCGCCTTTCTCTGCTGGTAGAGAAAACTTAAGAGTATTCTAGAGAGGAGTCGGAGCCTAGCCGTGAAACAGTTCGGAGGTGTGTAGTAGTAGTTCCACTGGAAACGATAAGTTGACCGATCTAGCAGTGTTTCATACATCAAAAGTGTGGTAAAGTGACGGAAAATTATTCTGGTGGGCGTGTAGAAATTTCGGAATTTTTAAATGAATTTTGTGACGAGAAAAGACATATATTCCGCGTGGCGTATTGAGCAGGTCGGTGGCTAAAAACTGTGACTGCATTTGGTACCGACAGACTTAATATTTGGCGAGCATTATCAGTCAAAAACAATTAGTATTTTTGTTGCTATTACGTTTTCGGCAAATACAACACCATAAACTTGCTAACGTGAGTGAAAGGGATTGTGAGTGACTGTGTTAAGACTAGTACAGGTTTGGCAGTGATACTTGTTCATCTAAGTTTCAGAATATATTAATTAAGGACAAAATTTCCAATCTTTCATTTCGTGCGAAAACTTTCTCCCGAAACGTAGATTAGTGATTTTAATTGCAGCCTGGTTCACGTCGAAGTACAGTAGGTTTCGCTCGGCTTTCCTACTGATCTGCTGAGACAATGTTCACAGGTAGGTGCAGGTCCGTCGTAAAGGGACGGAAAGAACCGCGCCGGCGCACTACAACTGTACTTTTTTCTCCTTAATATGTGAGATCAACTTGATAATGTTTCCTTGTAAGACCAGAACTTCAATATTACACATATAGGCCTAGTTTTCAAACATTAATTTACTAGCGACATCAATAGTGAATAACTGATACTACTGTAGCGTAGGTTTTAAGTGATGTGGCGTTCAGATTGGGGTGGTACAGATGTAGGCCACAATTTAGCAATTGTTTTATTTAACATACAATTACTCCCGATAACAGAATAGAACTTTCCATGAAAGAAAATCTATCTGTAGCCTGAAAAGATCTTTAAACTGGGTTCAACACAATGTATACAAAAGTGTCTTCCTTTAAATAAAAGAGCAAAATCCAACCTTTGCCCTAGTATACCTAGTATATACACCCAGGCAACAACATTAACAATTTACAATGGTTGGCCCTCGGCCACCACCAGTCATCATATCTGAGAGAACTTCAGCAGTAAAAAATAAGAAGCCGAGACCACTTTTAGACTTAACTATCACCATAACACTCAACTGCTATTACTGCTATTACCACCACCAGATAGCTACTACACAAGCTATACACGAACCTCTACCAAACTACCTAGGGATATAAAAGGCAACTAAACTCCTCCAGAGCAGGCCGTGAAGGCCCAACAGTACCGACCGGCCGCCGTGTCATTCTCAGCCCACAGGTGTCACTGTATGCCGATATGAGGGACATGTGGTCAGCACACCACTGCAGTCTACGAGATCGGAGCCGCTACTTCTCGATCAAGTAGCTCCTCAGTTAGTCTCACAAGGGCTAAGTGCACCCCTCTTACCAACAGCGCTCGGCGGACCGGATGGTCACCCATCCTAGTGCTAGCCCAGCCCGACGGCACTTAACTTCGATGATCTGACAAGAACCGGTATCATCACTGCGGCAAGGCCGTTGGCTAGCCACACAAATATCCTAATAAATTCTTATACCACACAACTGTTTATTTATTTAGAACAAGTAAAAACATGAGTTGGTTACTTGATTGGGGGAGGGGGGGGGGGGTAAGGAACCAAACAACGAGGTTATCAGTCCCTCAATCCAAGGGCAGTGCATCCCTTAAGCAGAGACGTCTACCGTTTTCTGCTGTAGTCAGGAGCCGGCCGAGGTGGCCGTGCGGTTAAAGGCGCTGCAGTCTGGAACCGCAAGACCGCTACGGTCGCAGGTTCGAATCCTGCCTCGGGCATGGATGTTTGTGATGTCCTTAGGTTAGTTAGGTTTAACTAGTTCTAAGTTCTAGGGGACTAATGACCTCAGCAGTTGAGTCCCATAGTGCTCAGAGCCATTGCTGTAGTCAGGAGATTCATAACAGTAAGACTGAGAAGGCTAAAAACGAAATAGATATCTTTTGTACTGTCAATAATAAAAGCAAGATGAGGGGAAAAGAGAAGTCAGTAGATGCCTGAACCCAGGGCTCTGCATTTGACAGGAAACGCCCAGTTCACAGTTGTTCCGCCGCTGATCCATTACAGTCAAGAGCGCCCGCTAGTCAACAGTGTGCGACCCAGAATAGAAAGTTGGATGTGGGGGAAAGGATTCTGGTCGAGTAGGTAGGGTCGGGGAACCCACCGACCTAGCATACTGGGGGAGACACTGCATCCCGAACTACCCTGCCCCTGCTCTGCAGCTAGTAATTTGTAATTGAGAATAATACCTCTTTCATGAAGAAAACTGAAAACCAGGACAACCATCCGTGAGTTGTCCAATATTCGAGGCAATGAATCTGGACGTTTAAACTTAGCTTGGGAAGCCAGAAGGAGAGGACATTCCAGCAAGATATGAACTACCGTCTGTAAGGATCCACAACCACAATGTGGGGGTGGCTAGTTACACAAATGAAAACTATTGGTTAGTCTGGTATGATCGATGTGGAGACGACATAAAGGTTTAAATGGCTCTGAGTACTATGGGACTTAACATCTATGGTCATCAGTCCCCTAGAACTTAGAACTACTTAAACCTAACTAACCTACGGACAGCACACAACACCCAGTCATCACGGGCAGAGAAAATCCCTGACCCCGCCGGGAATCGAACCCGGGAACCCGGGCGTGCGAAGCGAGAACGCTACCGCATGACCACGAGCTGCGGACGAGACGACATTAGACTGTGGATTCATTCAGGGAGAAGTGGAAGGAATAGCGCCATGCTTAAGTAGCCTCCTAGATTTTCTCGAGTTTATTAGATGGGGCAGTAGCCCACGAGATGTCGTTCCATTTCCGAGCGAATAGAGATCACACTTGCATTCGGAAATGTGCACCTGGAGTCGGCCAAGCGATTGGGGAGCGAGTAAGTGCCGCTCTAGACAAACGGTCGACGAGTTCATTCCCTGGGAATAAGAAAGACAACTGAGCAGGCAGCACAATATTACTTCTAATATTTTGAACATGGCTGCACTGGATATGTTAGATCGCTTAATTAACTGACTTTTTGCTGATATGAATATTTCTTGTCCTTCTGAAGAAGACGGGTTTAAATCCGTTGAAACCATGGCAAAGGTTATGTGAAAACCACTATTTATTACAACTGGTTGGCTGTCTTATTCACCTGAAAAGATGAATGCTCAGCAGTCACACTCACTTCGTAGCTTTAACAAATCACTTTGGGATTAATGAAATTAATCACGATCACAGACTTTAGGTAATCAATTGAACAGCTGCTGCTCACAGCGCACAGACCCACCCTCGGGTGTGCCATCAATAAACATCCACAGTTTGTCACACGACAAGTACGGAGTTCCGCGCAGGATTCTTTGCTGGCAAACACAGCCAATGTACCGCTCGAACACCGCACATTGTACAGTGCACTGTAGCCAGCACAGAACCACCAGCGTGAGAGCGTCAGCTGCAAAAGCACGCTGGTAGCTCTCATTTCTGCGCCTCCACTGGGATCGTTGTGTGTTCGCCCGGGGGCAGACACCAGCCGCTCCACCACCTTGCTATGGTCACACGCCGGCCACGCTCCCCACAGACCTTAGGGATGTCCACCTGGCTGACAGCGCCGAAGTACACCAGACTCGCGATACAGTCGCTTTGGGCTAGCCCAGAATTCGCTCGTTCATCTCCGTACAGAGACTCACTTCATGTACATCTACATCGATACTCTGCAAATCACATTTAAGTGCCTGGCAGAGGGTTCATCGAACAACCTTCACAATTCTCTATTATTCCAATCTCGTACAGTGCCCGGAAAGAATGAACACCTGTAACTTTCCGTACGAGCTCTGATTTCCCTTATTTTATCGTGGTGATCGTCAACAAAATATTTTCGCATTTGGAGGAGAAAGTTGGTGATTGGAATTTTGTGAGAAGATTCCGTCGCAACGAAAAACGCCTTTCTTTTAATGATTTCCAGATCAAATCCTGTATCATTTCTGTGACACTCTCTCCCGTATTTCGCGATAATACAAAACGTGCTGCCTTTCTTTGAACTTTTTCGATGTACTCCGTCAGTCCTATCTGGTAAGGATCCCAAACCACGCAGCAGTATTCTAAAAGAGGACGGACAAGCGTAGTGTAGGCAGTCTCCTTAGTAGGTCTGTTACATTTTCTAAGTGTCCTGCCAACATTTTCTGTGTGTTCTTTCCAAGTTGTTCGTAATTGTAATACATAGGTATTTAGTTGAGTACACGGCTTCTAGATTAGACTGATTTATTGTGTAACCGAAGTTTGAGTTCCTTTTAGCACTCATGTGGATGACCTCACACGTTTCGTTATTTAGGATCAACTGCAACTGTTCGCACCATTCAGATATTTTTTCTAAATCGTCTTGCAGTTTGTTTTGATCTTCAGATGACTTTACTAGTCGATAAACGACAGCGTCATCTGCAAACAACCCAAGACGGCTGCTCAGATTGTCTCCCAAGTCGTTTATATAGATAAGGAACAGAAAAGGGGCTATAACACTAAATAGGGGAACGCCTGAAATCACTTCTGTTTTACTCGATGACTTTACGTCAATTATTACGAACTGTGGCCTCTCTGACAGGAAATCGCAAACACAGTCACATAACTGAGATGATATTCCATAAGCACGCAATTTTAGTACGAGCCGCTTGTGTGGTACAGTGTCAATAGCCTTCCGGAAATCCAGGAATACGGAATCTATCTGAAATCCCTTGTCAATAGCACTCAGCACTTCATGGGAATAAAGAGCTAGTTGTGTTTCACAGGAACGATGTTTTCTAAACCCATGTTGACTGTGTGTCAATAGACTACCTTTCTTGAATGTTGGTGTGACCTGTGCAACTTTCCAGTCTTTGGGTACGGATCTTTCGTCGAGCGAACGATTGTATATGATTGATAAGTATGGAGGTAATGCATCAGCATAATCCGAAAGGAACCTAGTTCGTATACAGTCTGGACCATAAGACTTGCTTTTATTAAGTGATTTGGGTTGCTTCAGTACTCCGAGGATATTTACTTCTACGTTACTCGATTCGAATTCTGGAATATTCACTTCGTCTTTTTTGTGAAGGCATTTCGGAAGGCTGTGTTTAGTAAATCTGCTTTGACAGCACTGTCTTCGATAGTATCTCCATTGTCATAGCGCAGAGAAGGCATTGATTGTTTCTAGCCGCTAACATACTTCACATACGCCCAGAATCTCTTTGCATTTCTGCCAGGTTTCGAGATAATGTTTCGTTGTGGAAACTGTTATAGGCGTCTCGCATTTAACTCCGCGCTAAGTTTCGAGCTTCTGTAAAGGATCGCCAATCTTGGGGATTCTGCGTCTGTTTAAATTTGGCATGTTTGTTTCGTTGGTTCTGCAACAGTGTTCTAACCCGTTTTGTGTACCAAGGAGGATCAGCTTCGTCGTTTGTTAGTTTATTTGGTATAAACTGTTGTGTCTAGACAATACAGCCTAGACACAATGAGAGGAAGCCGAAAGGCACGCGCTAAGCTAAAGCAGGAAGGCGTGAGGTCTGAAACAGGATACGTAATGAATGCTATAAAGAAAAGTACGTAGCTTCTGGAATACTTAACTTTAATCCATCCTTTTGGTACATCTGGAGATTATGGCGATACAAGTGAGACTCTTTAGATACATGCAATGTTACTAATGGCGCCTTGCTAGGTCGTAGCCATTGACTTAGCTGAAGGCTATTCTAACTATCTGCTCTGCAAATGAGCGAGGCTTCGTCAATGTGCATCGCTAGCTACGTCGTCCGTACAACTGGGGCGAGTGCTAGTCCGTATCTCGAGACCTGCCTTGTGGTGGCGCTCGGTCTGCGATCACACAGTGGCGACACGCGGGTCCGACATGTACTAATGGACCGCGGCCGATTTAAAGCTACCACCTAGCAAGTGTGGTGTCTGGCGGTGACACCACATAAACCTCTCTATTGCTGCCGATACTATTTATCTGAATATAAGCCACATCTGGTCTAAACTTATATTATTAATTTGGAATGAGTGGAGATTGTCTCTCAGGAAGGCGCCAAGCGACAACATCGCCCTTAAGCCCAGCCAGTCGTGCCGGTCTTGCCCCTGACGCCGATCCATCACTTGCAACGAGGTGATGCTGCTGACCTCCGGATGATGTTCCTGTTTCCACATACAGCAGCCGACTCACCACATCGACATCCGTACTTGCGACCAGTTGGACGCGGTGACGCTCGCCGCGATCACACGTCTCCATGCCGCTCACCCTCTCGTGGCTCCGGCGCAACGCTCTTCCAAAATGGTTACGATATTGCAGTGCCTGTGTTATTATGATTACGACGCAAAGTTCCTTTGCACATGCATGCATGTTTGTCCAAAGGTAAGGCGACCGCTTGCGATAAGCTCGGAAATCCGGGTTCGAATCCCGGTCCGGAACAAATTGTATTGTCGTCATTCCATTCTACAGCTGATGGTTGTCCTTATTCGCAACTACGAATGTATTTCATAACGGCTGTAGTCGCCGCAGTGCCTGTTCCTTTGCACATGCGTGCGTATCAAAAGGAACTTTGCATCGTAATCAGAATAACACAGGCAAGCAGCTTTCAAGTACAACGTGTGACATGCACGGGAATACACGTAATGGACGTGCAAGTACGGGTCGTAGACGCATGGTTAACGACATTAGGACGTTTGTCTGAATATGAAGATGGTATTTGTTCTTTCGGACATGTCCGAAGGAGCAGATACCATTGGTGATCTTGCAGCTCTAGAAGAATGAACTTACAATGAAATAGACCTTTAGCTGCTCACAGGCGTTGATAAATATCAAAGGGGACAGTTGAAAATGTGTGCCCCGATCGGGAGTCGAACCCGAGATCTCCTACTTGCATGGCAGTCGGGATCACCTACTTACATGGCAGATGCTCTACCGTCTGAGCCACCGAGGACACGGAGGATAGTGCGTTTGCAGGACCTTCTCTCTGGCATGCTCCCCATGAGACCCACACTTCAAACTTTCCGTCCACACACTGTGTTTGTAGTGCGCCGGCACACTGTACTCATTAGTGCAATGTGAGTGCATCCGCACTGAAGAAGATCATTGGCCGGCAAGCCTTATCTATATGAAGATGGTATCTGTTGTTTCGGACATGGTGATCATGCAGCTCTCGAAGAATGCAATTACAATGAAATCCAGACCTCTAGCTGCTTACAGGCGTTGATAAATTTCAACGGGGACAGCTGAAAATGTGTGCCCCGACCGGGACTAGAAACTGGGATCTGCTTACACGGCAGACGCTCTATCCGTTTGAGTTACTGAGGACACAGATGATAGTGCGACTGCAGGGACATGTCCCGTAAGAACAGATACCATCTTCAGATAGATAAGGCTTACCAGCCTATGATCTACTTCAGTACGGATGAACTCACATTGCACTAATGAGTACAGTGTGCCGGGGCACTACAAACACAGTGTGTGGACAGACAGTTTGAAGTGTCGGTCTCATGGGGAGCATGCCAGAGAGAAGGTCCTGCGGACACACTATCCTCCGTGTCCTCGATGGCTCAGACGGTAGAGCGTCTGCCATGTAAGTAGGTGATCCCCGGTTCGAGTCCCGACTGCCATGTAAGTAGATCTCGGATTCGAGTCCGGATCGGGGCATACATTTTCAATCGTCCCCGTTGATATTTATCAACCCCTGTCAGCAGCTAAATGTCTGGATTTCATTGTAATTTCATTATAAATGTTTGGGTTTGGCCGTGAGTCGCGCAGGGATGGCCAAATGGGTGTTGGCACGGTAACTCAGCGTGTTCGGTCAGAGGGTTAGCTGCCCTCTGTAATAAAAAACTGAGTGAACGGATCAACTTGAACTGTCATCGGCCGTCCACCCCCAACAAATTCAACAAAAAACAATGAACAAAATGCGATAAAATAATGGTAAGGGGACGGCTCGCGATCAGCTGGAAATCCAGGTTCGAGTCCGGGTACGGCACAAATTTTCACTGTCGTCATTGCATTCTACAGCTGATGGTTGTCCTTATTCGCAATTGCGAATGCAGTTAATGTATTTAAAATGAATCTCTGGAGGTGCGGAAAACAGCCGTGACGTTTACGGCAAGTTGAAAAAGATAGATTGAGTAGGGAGAGAGAGAGAGAGAGGGAGATAGCATCGAGCGTATAAGAAAATCCTTCTCTCGACAATATTTCTTTTCTTCATACCATCTCTGTGTTATCACAGATGGCGCGTCACTGATCTCATTTGTACTAAGATTGCAGTACACGCTAGGTGCCTGTTTGGTTCCACCGCCCTAAGTGGAATGCATAAGTTCTAATAAATGTTCACCAACCTGCAGTCTTCTGTAGTTGTTGTCCCCTACGCAGCAAAGAGCACTAGGTCGTGCATCCGTTATCTTGAGGCTGTAAGAAACTCTTACTGAAGAACTGTTCATTTTAGAAAAGTTTAAATTTCCAATCAGTTTGTTTATACGGGATGCCACTCGCTTTTTATTAGCAGAACACGAGAAACTGCACTACTACCTTAGAGTCACAAATAATTTCTATTCTTCAACAAATTAATGAACTGCGTATTTCTGCAAATTACAATCACACTGTTCTCAGCAACTCTTCCATATAACCATACATGCTAATAAGGTCTTAACCTGACACCTGACTTTCACTTAGGATAGCAAAGTTATCAGCGAATCGTATCACTGATATCCTTTCCTAATTTTACTCCTGAACCTTTCTTTTAATTCCATCATTGCTTCTTCGGTGTACAGATTGAACAGTAGGGGCGAAAGACTACATCTGTGTGTTACACCCCTTTTAACCCGAACATTTCGTTCTTGGTCGTCCACTCTTATTATTCACTCTTGGCTCTCCCTATAACTCACCCCTATTTTCCTCAGAAGTTCGAACATCTTGCACCATTTGACATTGTAGAACGTTTCTTCCAGGTCCACAAATCCAATGAACATGCCTTCATTTTTCTTTCATTTTGCTTCCGTTATCAACCGCAACGTCACAGTTGACTCTGTGGTGCCTTTACCTTTCCTAAAGCCACACTGATTGTCATCCAACACATCCTCAACTTTCTTTTCCATTCGTCTCTATATTATTCTTGTTAGTAACTGGGATGTATGAGGTGTTAAGCTGACTGTGTTATAATTCTCCCACCTATCACCTCTTGCAGTCTTCGGAATTGCGTGGATGATAGTTTTCAGAAGTCAGATGATAATTCGCCAGACTCACACATTCTACACACCAACGTGACTAGTGACTTTGTCGCCACTTCCCCCAATGATTTTAGAAATTCTGATAGGATGTTTTCTATCCCTTCTGCGTTAGTTGGTCTTAAATTCTTTAAAGCTCTTTTAAATTCCGTTTCTAATACTGGATCCTCTATCTCTTTCCTGTCGACTCTTGTTTTTTCCTTCTATCACATCAGGCAAATTTTCCCTCTGACAGAGGGCTTCAATATGCTCTTAAGCTATGGTATTCTTGTCGATAGCCTTTGCTGAGCGTGTCCCCGAAGTTCGCGCCCACGCGTAATTACAGGGTGCTTGCCGCTGGCGGCAGGTCTGTTGATGTGACAACGCGGTGTTTGCGGTATCGGCTAGTAAATCTGGGGCGGCGCCGTACTTGGTGCGCAAGTTTATTTTTATGTCTGTTGCCTACAGATTAAGTTGAGTTTTATTAACCTTCCTCTTTCCCGCCTAAAAGTTATTGTTTTAGCGCCTGCCTGTTATGTAGACGTCATGTCTTGAGGCTGTTGTGAGCTTTAAATTCAGTCAGTTATACTTATTTCACTCTGATTGCTAATGAGCCTTATTATGTAAGTTTCCTACGGCAGTGTCTTGTGTACAAAATTTTCCCTTAATTTGCAAGTTATTCTGCATCTACATCTGCATGCTTGCTCTGTAGTTCACACTTACGTGCCTGCCAGAGGGTTCAAGGAACCATTTTCATACTACTTCTCTACCATTCCACTCTCGAATGGCGCGTGGGAAAAAGAAACAAATCTTTCCGTTCGAGCTCTGATTTCTCTTATTTTATTATGATGATCATTTCTCCCTACGTAGGTGGGCGTCAACAAAATTTTTCGCATTCGGAAGAGAAAGTTGATGATTGAAATTTCGTAAATAGATCTCGCCGCAAAGAAAGCCGCCTTTGTTTCAGTGACTGCCACCCTAACTCGCGTATCGTATCAGTGACACCCTCACCCCTATTGGGCGATAACACGAAACAAGGTGCCCTTCTTTGCACTTTTTCGATGTCCTCTGTCAATCCTACCTGGTAAGGATCCCATACCGCGCAGCAATATTCCAACAGAGGACGGACAAGTGTAATGTAGGCTGTCTCTTTAGTGGGTTTATCGCATCTTCTAAGTGTTCTGCCAACAAAGCGCAGTCTTTGTTTCGCCTTCGCCACAATATTATCTACGTGGTCTTACCAATTTAAGTTGCTCGTAATTGTAATTCCTAGGTATTTGCAGGCCTTAGATTTGTGCGATTTTATCGCATACCCAAAATTTATCGGATTTCTTTTAGTATCCATGTGTATGACCGCACACTTTTGTTTGTTTAGGGCCAATTGCCACTTCTCGCACCATACAGTAATTCTCTCTAGATCATTTTGTAATTAGATTTGATCGTCTGATGATTATACTAGACGGTAAATTACAGCGTCATCTGCAAACAATCCAAGGGAGATCATTTATGTAAATCAGGAACAGCAGAGAACCTATGACACTACCTTGCGGAACGCCAGATATCACTTCTGTTCTACTTGATGATTTACCGTCTATCACTACGAACTGTGAGCTCTCTGAGAGGAAATCACGAATCCAGTCACACAATTGTGACGATACTCCATATGCACGCAATTTGATTAATAGTCGCTTGTGAGGAACGGTATCAAAAGCCTCCTGGAAATCTAAGAATATGGAATCGATCTAAGATCCCTTGTCGACAGCACTCATTACTTCATGGGAATAAAGAACGATATTTTCTGAATCCATGTTGGTTATGTATCAATAAGTCATTTTCTTCAAGGTGATTCATAATGTTCGCGTTCAGTATGTGCTCCAAAATCCTACTGCAAATTGAGGTCAGTGATATGGGTCTGTAATGAAATGGGTTACTCCTATTTCCTTTCTTGAATATTGGTGTGACCTGTGTTACTTTCGAGTCTTTAGGAATAGACCTTTCGTCAAGTGAGCAGTTTTATATGATTGCTGCATACTCTGAAAGAAAGGAATATTTACTTCGTCTTCTTTCGTGAAGGAATTACGGAAAACAGTATTTAGTAACTCTGCTTTAGTGGCACCATCATCGGTAACATTTCCATCGCTATCGCGCAGTGACGCTATTCACTGTTTTTTGCCACTGGTGTACTTTACATACGACCAGAATCTCTTTGGGTTTTCTACCATGTTTTGAGGCAATGTTTCATTGTGGAAACCATTAAAAGCATCTCGCATTGACGTCCGAACTAAATTTCGAGCTCGAGCTCAGATAGCCGCCGGAAACCAGAGAGAATCTGTTCCGATCCATAGTGACAGACATCATTAGTGCCAACATGAGCCACCACCTGCAGTTGGCTGCACCCTTAACCCTTCATGGCATCCGGAAGGACCTTTTCCACATCTTGGATGACTCCCCCCCCGGCATGCACACGGAGTGCACACTGACTTTCTTCCCGCCCTTAGCTGCCATATCCCTAAGGGGCTCCATCACCCGCCTAACATTGGAGCTCCCAATGACAAGCAACCTTAGTCTCTGCGCTTGTTCGGACCTCTCAGGAAGACCGGCCACTGCCGCAACAGGCGAGGCTGCCCTTGCTGGCTCGGAAGTACTTTCAGCAGTGGGCTGTACCTCAAACCTGTTACGGAGGCGTAAGGATACAGCCATGCGGCCAGCACCAACTTTCGCCTTCTGCCCAGGGATTCGCGACCCCGCCACGGTTCGCCAATCACCGTCGGGCAAGTGACGACCGGCAGGGACGTCCGAATCCGAGGGCGCAGTGGCATCAGAGATCCCAGATGAGGCTACAGGTTCCAGAGACGCCAAAGCGCTCGATTCGGGTGTCCCAATGTCTCCGGGGCCCAGGGCAACAGCCTGGAGCCTGTCAACCACGGCCAACGCAGCTTCCAGCTGTTTGCGGACGGTGCCCAATGCCCCCTGAATCCGTACACAACAGGCGCAGTCCCTATCCTTCCCTAATAATTTTTTTTCCTGTCTTTCATCTCACAAGCCGTTTAAAGCAAACAGATGACTGACGACTACACGAATTCACGCTGTACGGGTACTAAAACGCGATGCTACAACTGTCAAATACTACAATACGCCAGAAATTTGTGAATTAAACTATACAGGTACCCAAAAGCACGCAATAAATTAAGAATTAAATTATAAACAAATAAGTGCGATCAGAGTACGACTTGCTGCTTAACTAACGGCGGCAGGGAGCTATTTTTAAAGCCCTGATTCTTAGTAATTAATGTTTTAGAATAAAATAATTTTGTAGGCTTCTGCGGCCAGAGTCAGTCGACATAAAAGTTTTCTGGGTTTGGTACCGCGTCATAACATAAAAACTACTGCTGCTATAGAAAAGCCAACGTTTCGGCCACGATTGCAGCGGCCTTCTTCTGGGTCTAATGGTGCGTTCTAGCTAAGCAGTGTCCTTTATATTTTGTTGTTACTGTTCACTGCGCATGGCATTACGTCATAATTTTAGAAAGGTAGATAGTTTCATTGGTCACTTAAGGAAGAAGGAGAGGGAACTTTATTTTAATAGGTTATTGCGGTGGAGGGAGAACGTGACCTCTGTTGTCCATTGGCGCTTGTGTTACGTGCCATGATTGGTGGTCACCGTCGAATGAGAAGTTGGCTGCAGTTTACCAACTGCTGGACGTCGGCCGCGCGGCGGCAGTTATTCGCCGGTAGTGCTCGTGCCTCGTGTTGACAGTGCGGTCTGTTGGGCTCTGATTGCTGGCAACCAAGATGCGGCAAGCCTGAGTCCATCCTCCCTGTTCATGTTGTTAGGGTGTTTGAGTATTTCGATCACTTCTCTGATTTTTCGTTTCGTCATAATTGGCTGCTTGGCCAACACACAGGCTTCGCTGTATTTTATTTCTTTTCCGCAGTCTTGCTGATGTTCTGCCACTGCGGATTTGTTGTGCTGCCCTAGACGAATATAACGCTCGTGCTTCCGAATGCGCGTTGCTATTGGCCTCCCAGTCTCGCCGATGTATGCCTCTCCACATTCGCATTCCACATTGTATACGCCTGCAGTGTGTAATGCATCCACCTTGTCCTTGGTGGAGCCTAGCACGTCCTGGATCCTACGACCACTATAGAAGACAGGATGCACCCCAACGCGGCGAAGGTGTTTGCCTATTCGGTCAGTGACGTTTTTCACATAGGGTAAGCGTACTGTTGGCTGCAGTTTGTCTATTTCCTTCTTATCTTTCTTGCTTGTGTTCGTCGACAAGGCTGTGTTTATCGACTTATGGCTGTAGCCATTGGCTAAAACCGATGTGCGTAACCTTTTAAGCTCAGGTGTGATGTTTTCAGCATCACTTAGGCGCTGAGCACGGATTGCCAAAGAGCTGATGACAGAGTTCTTCTGCGCTGGGTGGTGGTAGGATTGGGCGTAACTGTTATTAAATACTAACTGTAAAGTTACAGCCTTAAGAGTAGATAGTTTGATATTTTTTTAAACTATAAAAAAATTAATTCTATTATGACGACATTGATTTTAATTATTTGTTAATCTTAAATCGTGAATTCCAGAGCATATTTAAATTGGCACGTATTGTTCATGCGCTTTATTACAGTACTATGTTTATTAAAAAAATATGAATTTGTAAATGACAAATGATTATGATTGTGGGCGTCCCCTTCCAATTCTTGTTTTCCCATCCCACTCTGTGTTCAGAGGTATAAACCGTGCTTATTTTACAGAAGTTAAAAGGCAGGACGTCAACAAATGTAGGCACTCAATGCGAATACGCTGATCGCCAAGCGCAGCGCGGAAGCGGACATATTAAGAAACATGCCTCGTATGTGGAAGTCGCTGAAGAGTTGCTTCACGTAGCACCAGTCCCTATATGAGTTTCACCGCCCTGAATTGCTCGATTCAAACGGGTTATAATTGTAATGCTCGTATTCTTCTTTTCACATATATTTTTTATACTTTATCGCATTTAATGGAGAACTCTATGTTAGCAGCTTTTGACAGAAAGCAGTCACTTGGCTGCCCCGTTACAAATACTCATTCCGTGACGAGATGTAATAATGTTGAATGTCAATTCTGTCAAAAGCTGCTAGCATGGAGATCTCCAGTAAACGCGAGAAAGTACGAAAAACGAACGCGAACGAGCATAAATTAGAATAAGAGCAATATTCTTATAACGCCCACATGCTGCCGAGGCTGTTTCGAATACAATTCAGAAGTTTCGCTGGAAAGCTTTTCATATCCTCTACAGTCCATACAGTCCCGATATCTCGCCAAGCGATTTTCATACTTTTAGAGCCCTGAAGAAATGCCTTCCCAAAAGAAGACGTAGTAAATATTCAAGAATTCGAATTGAGAACAGCTGCCAACAAGAGTAACGTAGAAGTAAATATCCTCGGAGTAGTGAAGCAACTTAAACAATTAATAAAAGCAAGTCTTCTGGTCCAGGCTGTATACCAATTAGGTTCCTTTCGGAGTATGCTGATGCAGTAACTCCATACTTAACAATCATATACAACCGTTCGCTTGACGAAAGATCCGTACCCAAAGACTGAAAAGTTGCACAGATCACACCAATATTCAAGAAAGGTAGTAGGAGTAATCCACTAAAGTACAGGCCCATATCGTTAACGTCTATATGCAGCAGCATTTTGGAACATATATTGTGTTCGAACATTATGAATTACCTAGAAGAAAACGGTCTATTGACACACAGTTAACATGGGTATAGAAAACATTTTCCTTGTGAAACACAACTAGCTCTTTCTTCACATGAAGTGATGAGTGCTATTGACAAAGGATTTTAGATCGATTCCGTATTTCTGGATTTCCGGAACGCATTTGACACTGTACCACACAAGCGGCTCGTAGTGAAATTGCGTGCTTATGGAATATCGTCTCAGTTATGTGACTGGGTTTGCGAATTCCTGTCAGAGAGGTCACAGTTCGTAGTAACTGACGGAAAGTCATCGAGTAAAACAGAAGTGATATCTGGCGTTCCCCAAGGTAGTGTTATAGGCCCTTTGCTGTTCCTTATCTGTATAAACGATTTGGGAGACAATCTGAGCGGCCGTCTTCACTTGTTTGCAGATGGCGCTGTCGTTTATCGCCTAATAAAGTCATCAGAAGATAAGATCAAAACAAGCTGCAAAACGATTTAGAAAAGATATCTGAATGGTGCGAAAATTGGCAGTTGACCGTAAATAACGAAACGTGTGAGGTCATCCACATGAGCGCTAAAAGGAACTCGTTAAACTTCGGTTACACGGTAAATCAGTCTAATCTAAGAGCCGTAAATTCAACTAAATACCTAGGTATTACAATTACGAACAACTTAAATTGGAAAGAACACCTAGAAAATGTTGTGGGGAAGGCTAACCAAAGGCTGCGGTTTATTGGCAGGACACATAGAAAATGTAACAGACCTACTAAGGAGACTGATGGAGCTCATCGAAAAAGTTCAAAGACAGGCAGTACGTTTTGTATTATCGAGAAATATGAGAGAGAGCGTCACAGAAATGATACAGGATTTGGGCTGGACATCATTAAAAGAATGGCGCCTTTCGTTTGCGACGGAATCTTCTCACGAAATTCCAATCACCAACTTTCTCCTCCGAATGCGAAAATATTTTGTTGACACCGACCTACATAGGGAGGAACGATCACCACGCTAAAATAAGGGAAATCAGAGCTCTTACGGAAAGATATAGGTGTTCACTTTTTCCTCGCGCTATACGAGATTGGAATATAGAGAATTGCGAAGGTGGTTGGGTGAACCCTCTGCCAGGCACTTAAATGTGATTTGCAGTGTATACATGTAGATGTAGATGTGGCCGTCGATTTGCTCCAGAGGAAGATCTTCACGCCTGGGTACAATCATGGTTCCACAGGCAACCGCGAACATGTTTTCATGAAGGCACTGATTGTCTTGTTTCACAATACTTTCGAAACAATAAACAGTTTACTTACTTTTTTCCCCCTCTGTCTCGTTTTCATTTGACTGTCCTTTACACTTCTGCTTTGAATAGACTGCATCTTGTCGCTGAGGATGCTCTGTAGTATTAATGAGAGAGTACGTAGTTACTGTGCTAGGTACTATTACGCAGAAAAAATATTTTACATCGAAGTGCATATTTTTGCATTGGATTGTATACTACAGTGTCAACGTACTTTCACCATACTGAGAGTGGCTCCGATTAATAAATTCTAAGTTATACAGAGCTCACTAGTGGATACAACGATTATTTGAGTTTTGCTGAAGTGTATCGTTTGTAGTACCTATCAATAACGAGTGAACACATTTGCGTAAGTAGGCTGCATGTTTTAGCATTTGCCTGGAAGAAAGCTTAGTCAATAAGGCAACAAACTATACTCAGTGACAATAATCAACACCATGAAAGTAGAAAAACGTGCTCATTCCGCGACTAGATGTAATAAAGTTGAAAACAAATTCTGTGAGAACTGGTAACATGGAGGTCTCCATTAAACGCGGGAAAGTACGTAAAATTGATGCAAACTAAAATAAAATATAATACGAATGATGAACTTGCAACACGCTCAAATCGAGTAGTTCATACGTGGATTCGTAAGCAGGAACTAATGTACGTAAGCCCACAGAACACTATGCAACGAAATCAGCTTGTGTTTTACATGAAACAAAGACAAATATGGAATTATTTACTTCACAAAATATTACGGACGCAAGTAAAAATGAAGACGAATATCAGTAACATATTCACACATCAATTCAAGGAAGTAATACGCACAAAAAGTCGCAATAAGGAACAAAATTGGATGAAAGGCAGCTGCTCTGTCCTATCATGTCAGATGATTTTGAAATTTTGAGACTCGCTGAGGCGCAATTTTTCCCACTACGTAATGGCAACATGGTCGAGATTGCAATAGTGGGTTTTAGAAATAAATAATTTTACTGTCAAAAGGTTACCATGACGTAATTAACAAAATTTTAAATGACTGTGAACTGCAGCTACGAGAAGTTAATCATAGGATCTCACTGAGATTTTTCGAATATACATATTACTATACAAGGTCAAAGGCACGTTTCAGTTTCAAGACACACACTTTAGTACTAGACTACTAGGTCCACCAATAAAGCATAAATGAAAAATATTGCCATCTAAATGGTGTGCCTGGAATTAAAAATATGGATTTCTGCGTCATGTCTTCTCGTATTCAAAGTTCATCACCAAGCCACTAGGAGCGCTGCTATCGTTCTCCTCTTCCATATCGTAACGTGGGCCTTATAAGAGAGCAGTTTGAAATGTTATCGAAATTACCGCCAAACATCATCGTTAGCGCAACAAGATTCCCGCATAATAACATGTCATCCTTTATGAGTTACGCTGATGGTCCTAACCAGATCAGGTCAAATAAATAAACACGTGACGCACCAGTGCTCTGTGTAGAGATCTGTATAGTGATTTGTGAAGATAAAGAATAGAGATTCGATCACTAATTAAGTACACTATCTGATCAAAATTATCCGGACACTTCCAAAAACATATGTTTTTCGTATTAGGTGCATATTAGGTGCACCTATTGCCAGTTACTCGATATCAGCGAGCTCAGTAATCATTATACATCGTGAGAGAGCAGAATGGGGCGCTCCGGAGAACTCACGTGGTCAGGTAATTTGGTATCACTTGTCATACGTCAGTACTCGAGATTTCCACTCTCCTAAACATACCTACGTCCACTGTTTCCTATGTGACAGTGAAGTGGAAACGTGAAGGGACACGTACAGCACAAAAGCGTACAGGCCGACCTCGTCTGTTGACTGGCAGAGATCGCCGACAGTGGAAGAGGGTCGTAATGTGTAATAGGTAGACATCTATCCAGACCATCACTCAGGAATTTCAAACTGCATCAGGATCCACTGCAAGTGTTATGACAAAAAAATGGTTCAAATGGCTCTGAGCACTATGCGACTTAACTTCTGAGGTCATCAGTCGCCTAGAACTTAGAACTAATTAAACCTAACTAACCTAAGGACATCACACACATCCATGCCCGAGGCAGGATTCGAACCTGCGACCGTAGCGGTCGCTCGGCTCCAGACTGTAGCGCTAGAACCGCACGGCCACTCCGGCCGGCGTACTATGACAGTTAAGGCGGGAGGTGAGAAGACTTGGATTTTATGGTCGAGGGGCTGCTCATAAGCCACACATCATGCCGGTAAATGCCAAACGACGCCTCGCTTGGTGTAAGGAGCGTAAACATTGGACGATTGAACAGTGGAAAAACGTTGTGTGGAGTGACGAATCACGGTACACAATGTGGCGATCCGATGGCAGGGTGTGGGTATGGCGGATGCCTTGTGAACGTCATCTGCCAGCGTGTGTAGTGCCAACAGTAAAATTCGGAGGCGGTGGTGTTATGGTGTGGTCGTGTTTTTCGTGGAGGGGGCTTGCACCCCTTGTTTTTTTGTGTGGCACTATCACAGGGCAGGCCTACATTGATGTTTTAAGCACCTTCTTGCTCCCCACTGTTAAAGAGCAATTCGAAGTTGGCGATTGCATCTTACAACACGATCGAGCACCTGTTCATAGTGTACGGCCTGTGGCGGAGTGGTTACACGAGAATAACATCCCTGTAATGGACTGACCTGCACAGAGTCCTGACCTGAATCCTATAGAACACCTTTAGGATATTTTGGAACGCCGACTTCGTGCCAGGCCTCACCTACCGACATCGATACCTCTCCTCAGTGCAGCACTCCGTGAAGAATGGGCTGCCATTCCCCAAGAAACCTTCCAGCACCTGATTGAACGTATGCCTGCGAGAGTGGAAGCTGTCATCAGGGCTAAGGGTGGGCCAACACCATACTGAATTCTAGAATTACCGAACTTGTAAGTCATTTTCAGCCAGATGTCCCGACGCTTTTGATCACATAATGTACTTCGTAAAGAAAGGTATCAAAGCAAGTGAAATTTGCAGAACTCACTGGAGGTTGCTGGTCCCTTCATATTCAACTGATTTCAAATGGACAATCGACCTGAAACTTGATCTGGACAGCTTAGATGATGATCTGTGTAGTGGACGGCGAAGATATAACACTATTCCATAAATTATTGCAAATATGTGTATAATGGTCAGGGAGGATCACCGACGACTGAAAACGCGAGAAATTGCTGAAGCTGTAGGGATGACATCTGAAAAAGCATATCACATTTTAAAAGTGGAATCGTATATGATAAAATTACCTGCTAGACTGGTGTTCTTAACGCAGCATCAGAATGGAAATATCCGAACAATGTTTGCCTCATTTTCAGAGCAGCCGACAAGATTTTTTGCGCTGGTTTGTGATGACAGATGACTTGGGTCCACTACAATACTCCAGAGATAACACAACAGTCAAATCAGTGGCAACAAATTGTTCACCAACACCACAAAAATACAAAGGAAATGTGGTCGGCCGGAAAGTTCATGGTGTCAGTTTTGCTGATAGATTGTCTTCCCACTGGTCAAACAAATAAGGGACAGTATTGCACTAACCTCGTGGACCAGCTACATCAAAAGATACACGTGATTGGCCAGATTTGGCAAGAAAGAAAGTGATCTGTCATCTAGACTACGAACGCCCACGTACAAGTGTAGCTGCGGTGGAAAAGTTCGAGGAACGGAGATTTTCTTCAAATAAAGAAGTGATAGCTGATATTCACGGATATTTTGCAGGGCTGCAGGAATGTAATTTTCGAGGTGGAATCAGGGCATTGGAACACCGCTGGATCAAGTGCAGGAGACTTTATCTACATACTAATAACAAGACAATAAAGCGGTCGTGTTTGTTTATTTGAACACGCTAATCTCGAAAATTACTAGTCGAATTTTCATCGCGTTTTCACAGGTAACTTAAACGTAGCTTTGGCCAATGTATAGTCTTTATTTCATGCAAATCGGATCACGGGGAAAAAAAGATATCATAATTTAAGAAGTTTTATCTAAAACCTTCATGTCTATCTGTCAGTCTGTTTGAACAAGCTAATCTCCAAAATTACTGAGCGGATTTTCATGGGGTGTTCACAAGTAACTTGAGCATAGCTTGGGCAACATATAGGCTTTATTACACCGCAACACGAACACAGAAGAAAAGGTATCGTAATTCAAAGTTTTATCGAAAGTCGCCCGCTGAGATTAGTAGTTCGGATGTTAAAATATCACAGTGCAGTGCGTCAGAAAATAAATAGATGGCGTAGTAGACCAAAGAACTAATAGGAGATGCTGTTAGTTTTTTTAATTCAGTGACACGTGTATTTTTTAAAGTTTATGTCGGTGACTGAAATAAGGTAGCACACTATTATCTTTGTGAATACAAACTGACAGCAAATTTACTTCGTTAGTATATACAGATTCACTGATTTTTCCTTGAGTATTAAAGACTTAACGACATTGCTTTGCTGCTTCCTTAGTTAGGTAAAATGAATTTATTAAGCTTGATTTGTGATTTAGGTGCATACCCATTACATTTTGATTGTCTTTAGTATAGAAATAAGAACGCCTACAAAACACTAAGTCTTTGAATACACCTGGATGGCTAAAAGACTTAGGACTACGTGGTCTCAAGAACCCAGCAAAGATCTTGAGGTGAGACTTGCTGCGGCTCGAGAACTTCAGGCTTTAACTTACTCTGGGGAACCTCCTCCAGAAAGTGAGGTGCAAAGTGACTCTGATCGAAAGCATCATGCAATACTTCGCTCCCCAGAACTCTTCACTCACAGAGGCTTTACGTTACTTCACACGTAACGCAACATCACAAAAGCCGAAATTTTGATGGGAAGTGTTGCAGGCAAGTGAGTTTTTATGCCCTAAATACCGCTTATTCCCAACAGTTCAGTATTTCGCTTTAAATGTTTACAATTCCGAACGAGCTTATGTTATGCCATGACCATAAACGAAGCATAAGACCAGACGCTATGTTGTGGACGTGGACCTCGATGTCATTTCCTTTTTGAAAGGCCTACTATGCAGGGTGTTTCCGTAAGAGCGTGGAAAAATTTAACAGGACGTAGAGGATGCTCTACTGAGAAGTTTGAGTCAGGGAACCTAGCGTCGGAAAAGCAAGCTTAAGGAGGTAATAGGAATAAAATCACATTGCTGTGTACTTTTCGTGTATATTAGTTACTGTTAACTGCAAATACCATTAATGATACGATAAAGTATCATTAGTCCTGTATCTGACGAAATGTGCTGAAACTGATGGCCATGAACCTCAATGCAAGCATGATATCGGCGAACAAGATTCTGACACACTCCGACAAATATGCCTGGTGTGTTTCAAATCACATCACAGGCAGCTAGAACTCGGCAACTAATTCTATCTCTGTATCCACTGACGTCTCATACAAAAATGACTTTAGATACCCCATATGAAATAATCAAGGGGATTCAGGTCAGGTGACCTCGCAGCCCGTGGAATAGGACCTCCCTTCCAATCCAGCGACCAGGAAATACAGCACTGACGAGGGGACCTTCTAGGAGGTGCACCGTGTTATGCCTTTTTTAATTTATAATTAATCATCAAAATTCCGCAAGGAATTGATTCAAAACAATTACAATCCTCTAAAAATCAAAATTACACATTGAATGTCAAATTTTGTTAATTCCTGCCGTTCTTCAATGTTAGGTGGAGCCCACAAAAGACCGCCTTGGTCTTCCACCAAGTGTTCAATATTGTCATAATTGCACTGACTGACAACTCGTGAACAACTTGCACTTTTTGCTCAATTTTAAAGGATAAACGTCTGCACACTTCAAAGCCAAGCTTTCAACCAACGAGAAACGTTTATTCGACAGTTATAACCGTCGCTACTCACGTACACAGGCAGTAGAGTCCCTTTATTGGTGGAACGGCAGGTACAAACAGGGGAACGCCAACGGTCACAGACCATAAACATGATAAGGCGTGACGACGCGTCAACGATCTGACAGGTATAAAATTTTCTAGGACCCTGTCCCAACATTTGTATGACGGGTTTATGACTATTTTCGAAGAAATATTTTAACAACTTGTCTCAATTTTCAGGTAAGTAGGCAAATTTGTGTATGCCAACGTTTTAATTACAGTTAATTTCCTGTGAAAATAAAAATAAACTCAAAAGATTGAAACAAAATGTGACAGTCAATTTATAATTTTGATTTATAGAGGCTTGTAATTCTTTTTAATCAATTCCTTGAAAAATTTTCATGAGTTATTATAAATTAAAACAAGCATTTAAAAAAACAAATAGAAAACAAAAGTAGCATAGATGGGTCTCGAACCAGGGTCGCCTGGACGGGGGTCCCGCTCGCTTGCCACTCGGCTACTCGCTCAATTGCCACAATAGTGAAACTTTTCTGTATATAAAGAGCTGTCCAAACTTTAACAGGCATTATTTCAAAAACGAGGCCGCATTGGCACCTACAATTTTATGGTGAGATAGGTGCCTACGCACACTATAAGCTGCCGAAGTGGGAGCTCAGAACTCGATGCACCTCCCAGAAGGTCCCCTCGTGAGATGGTTGCGGACATCCACACTGAAGTGAGGCGGTGCATCGTCATGTTGTATCCACACCCTCTCCGACGTCTGAGGCAGAACTGTCTGCAAAAAACCTCAAGTACAGGTGGCCATTCAGATGGCCAGGTAGAAGATATGGCCCAATGTGATTGTCGCTTACAATGATGGCCCAGATAATCACAGCAAAACACACTTGATGGTGTGTGACTACCACAGTGGGAGGGTTTTGCTCATCCCACACATGGGTATTCCTGCTGTTCGAAATCCCATCACGATCAAGTGTAGCCTCATCAGTAAACCGTATGATCTGGAGGAAATCTAGTAGACCAGTTCTTTGTTGGAGCAAGCGCTGACTCAATGCGACCCTCGGTGCAAAGTCAGTCACAAGCTTTGCATGGGCTCGTTGTGGGTGATTTGGATGTAAATGTTGTTCGTGGAGTACTCCCCGCACACTAGTATGTGCAGCGCCCATTTCACGTGCAATACGATGCGTACTTGTAGTGGGGGCCACTGCAACACGTTCCAGCACATCCTCTTCAGAATCGGGTGTGCGATTGGTCCTCATGTTGCCAGCTCCTTCGTTTCTTATTTCCGATGAACGAGTCTCCCGCATTTGTCAGTCGACAGAAATATACATTCGTTGTGATGGAAGATGCCTGTTAGGAAGTCATTCCCTGTACAGCCTTTCAGCAGCGAGAGCATTGCAACCTACTTCCCCCATACACAAGGTGCACGTCAGTGGGTTCTGCGAAACTGTACCGGTACTGCTCCATACTACTGTACTGTACATCTCTGAATAGCACTGAAACGCCTGGTTAAATCCGCAGGACAGAACAGGTAGTCGGAATTGTGGAAAGGGGCCAAAAATGAGCGGCTGTCAGTTACACTCGAACTCATATAACTTTATTTAGTTGCCCAAACATTACAGCGCAAATTTCCGAGCTTAACTATCGACTAAATATATCACACACTCTTATGGCTTAAGGCACAACCTCTTTAATTTTTAAAACGGCTGAAGGCCCATTATTTCAAACACAACTACAATAAAATTTCAAAAGGCAGAAAGCGCAAGGTTTTATCCTTAAATAATATTTCAAATGAGGCTGAAGGCCCAAACAATCTAAGACTTGACAAGTAAGGAATTTTAATTTTAAAATGGCTGAAGGCCCATGATTTAAAACACAACTACAATAAATTTTCAAAGGGAGGAGGCCCATACCTTTATTCTTAAATAATTTTAAAAAAAGGAGGCTGAAGGCACAAACAATCTAAGACTTAACAATAAGGAATTTTACCTTTAAACCGGCTGAAGGACCATTATTTAAAACCCAACTAAAAGCATACATAATCAAACCTCCGGCTATGAGCCATTAAAATACACAATGAAACACCAATAACAAAAGGCAGTACAGCCAACGGCGCTCAGAAGTTTCCGGGGGTCGGTCTGTAGTTGAAATATTAACGTTCGCTTAGGGGAGGCAGGTAGTCGGCCCAACTATATCCGATCCGCCGGCAACCCAACCAAGACGACTTGCTTTCCACCCGACCAGTACACAAGGAACTCCAAAGCCAAAACATAAGAGGTGTAGCCGCCCACATCCAAGTACGCATAAGCTGTCAAAACTACACACACGTGTTGGACAGCGACAACACGTTGAGGAAAGGACACTGCCTGAAATTTACGTCAGCGGCCAGGGCAGGTAACCGGAACGCTAACGGCCACAAGGCAGAAAATTCCGCTGGTGCACTTTGACTTCAGTCAACCAAAATACAGTTAAACTCCACGGGATAGTGTCCAAACTTTCGCCAACTCGAACACTCGCTGTTGCTCACGGGAATACCCCCAACAGCCAACCGTGAAAACCAATGGCACAATGTGAACAGACTGGCTTCGGTAATTAAATCAACACTGCTCTTTGATGTCCTGGGTTGGTGAGCCACGAACCTCATAACAAATCGGAGCAGCTCCCACACACACTGACAATGCGTAGAGACCGCTAGCGGGCCAGGCCCACTGCACCGCGCAGAGATTTCCTGGCTGATCCACGCCAACAGACCGACTGCCACACATCAACACGGAGACAGCGCTAAAATAACTGAGCAGTCGACATCACAAGCTACACACAGTTTCACGAACACTTGCACAAAGGACTAGACAATACTAACGGCAGCGACTGTACAATAGCAAGGACGAATCACGAGTCGGCACACGCAAGCAACCCATAAGCGATCACCGGCCAACATACACGTCGTCCGACAAGACGACCGACCGACGACCAACCAAGGTGGTCCGCACTCAAGTGATATGTATCGGCAACCGTGTGGCTAGTCATGGCTGTCCAAACCTCACTGCAGCCGCGCCCCGACTGAACTCCTGCCGCGTCCTAAGTCATACACTGCCAGACCTGAACTGCACTGCTAGCGCCTCCCAGCTCACTGCAGATACGAAATAACTCAGAACACACCGGGAGGTAACAGCAGTCAGCAAAGATAATATGCCAGGGGTTATATCAAATGGTTCAAATGGCTCTGAGCACTGTGGGACTTAACTTCTCAGGTCTTCAGTCCCCCAGAACTTAGAACTAATTAAACCTAACTAACCTAAGGAGATCACACACATCCATGCCCGAGGCAGGATTCGAACCTGCGACCGTAGTGGTCAAGCAGTTCCAGACTAAAGCGTCTAGAACCGCTCGGCCACACTGGCCGGCAGGGCTTATATCGATAAGCGCCGCTGCTGCCGCTCACGGGCAGGCAAGGCGGCAACTCAGTGACACCGGTAATTGAAATTAACATAACGAGGTGGTAGTTCAGTAAAACAGGATGTCAAATGAGATATGGCACGAACAAGAGTCACGCACGGCTCAAGTACTGAGTAATGAATGGGTCTGTCGTTGAAATATAGCACGTTCTGTCAAGGGACAATGTAAATACGATACAACGGAGCCACATTATAGCAAGTAAAGTAAACAAAACCTGCATCATGACTTCCTAGTAACCTGGCTGGTCCTCCTTGGTTCCTTGCAGGAAATAAAGGATGTACATATTAATAATCAGCACAGTACGTGTAAACTTGTACGCATGTTAGTTATACATAATCTGGAAAACAATAATGCTAGACAAAGCGATAGACTAGTTTACTTCCATACCTCCTTAGCCTGTCCCATCTCAAATTGTTCAGAGGAGCATTCTGAATGTCATTTTACGTTTTTGCATGATCTTATGGAAACATCCTGTATGTGACTCTCTCCGGTGTTAGTGAAGCAAACAAGCTCTTTGTTCATGTTCCCAGCCACACTGTGTCAAACGTTGTATACAAAGAAGCTTTACGTTTAAGTGACAAAGTCATGGGATAGCTCCTAATATCGTGTCGCACACACTTTCGCCCAGTTTAGTCAGCAACTCGACTTGGCATGGACCCTACAAATCGCTGGAAGTCCCCTGCGGAAATAGTGAGCCATGCTGTCTCTATAGACGTCCATAATTGCGGAAGTGTTGTCGGTGCAGGATTGCGTGCAAGAACTGATATCTCGGTTATGTCCCATAAACGTCCGGCGGGTTTCATGTCAGGCGATCTGTAAGGCCAAAACCATTTACTCAAATCGTCTAGAATGTTCTTCAAACTAATCGCGAACGTCCCCGTTTCCAAGAAGGGACGTCGAACAGATGTGTAAAACTAGACCAATATCTCTAACGTTGATCAGTTGTAGAATTTTGGAACACGTATTATGTTCGAGTATAATGACTTTCCGGAGACTAGAAATCTAGAAATCTACTCTGTAGGAATCAGCGTGGGTTTCGAAAAAGACGATCGTGTGAATCCCAGCTCGCACTATTCGTCCACGAGACTCAGACGGACATAGACTCGTGTTACCAGGCAGATGCCGTGTTTCTTGACTTCCGCAAGGCATTTGATACAGTTCCCACAGTCGCTTAATGAATAAAGTAAGAGAATATGGACTATCAGGACAATTGTGTGATTGGATTGAAGAGTTCCTAGATAACAGAACGCAGCGTGTCATTCTCAATGGAGAGAAGTCTTCCGAAGTAAGAGTGATTTCAGGTGTGCCGCAGGGGAGTGTCGTAGGATCGTTGCTATTCACAATATATATAAATGACATTGTGGATGACATCGGAAGTTCACTGAGGCTTTTCACGGATGATGCTGTAGTATATTGAGAGGTTGTAACAATGGAAAATTGTACTGAAATGCAGGAGGATCTGCAACGAATACAAGCATGGTGCATTGAATGGGAATTGAATCTCAGTGTAGACAAGTGTAATGTGCTGCGAATGCATAGAAAGAAAGATCCTTTATCATTTAGCTACAATATAGCAGGTCAGCAACTGGAAGCAGTTAATTCCATAAACTCTCTGGGAGTAGGCATTAGGAGTGATTTAAAATTGAATGATCATATAAAATTAATCGTCGGTAAAGCAGATGCCAGACTGAGATTCATTGGAAGAATCCTAAGGAAATGCAGTGCGAAAAAGAGGGAAGTAGGTTACAGTACACTTGTTCGCCCACTGCTTAAATACTACTCACCGGTGTCGGATACGTACTAGACAGGGCTGATAGAAGAGACAAAGAAGATCCAACGGAGAGCAGCGCGCTTCGTTACAGGATCATTTAGTAATCGCGAAAACATTACGGAGATGATAGATAAACTCCTCTTTCCACGAACAATACGAGACTTGAATAGAAGGAAGAACCGATAGAGGCACTCAAGGTACCCTCCGCCACACACCGTCAGGTGGCTTGCGGAGTACGGATGTAGTTGTAGCGGTAGAACAGTTGTGATCCGGTGGCATGGCGCATTGTCATCCATGGAAACTCGATCGTTGTTTGGGAGCGTGAGGTCCATGAATGGCTGCATATGGTGTCCAATTAGCCGAACATCCAGGGGACCCAGTCCACTCCATGTAAACACAGCCCACCCCTTCATGGAGCCACCAGCAGCTTTTTGACAACTAGGGTTCATGCCTCCCTGAGGTCGGCGCCACAATCGAACCCTACCATCAGCTCTTACCAACTGAAGTCGAGACTCACCTGACCAGGCTACGTTTTTCCAGTCGTCTAGGGTCCAACTGATATTGTCACGAGCCCAGGAGAGGCGATCCAGGTGATACCGTGCTATTAGCAAAGGCGCTGGTGTCGATCGTCCTCTGCCCTTCCCCATTAACGCTACCGAGCGAGGTGACACAATAGTTAGCACACTGGACTCTCATTCGGCAGGACGACGGTTCAAACCCGTGTGCGCCCATCCTGATTTAGCTTTTCCGTGATTTCCCTATCGAAGCAGGCAAATGCTGGGATGGTTCCTTTGAAAGAGCACGGCCGAGTTTCTTCTCCATCTTTCCCTAATCCGAGCTCGTGCTGCGACTCTAATGACCTCATTGTCGATGGGAAGTTAAACACTAATTTCCTCCTCCTCTCCGATTAACGCTATATTTCGCCACATTGTCATAACAGACATGTCCATTGCACATCCGACATCGATTTCTGCTGTTATTTCACGCAGTGTTGCATGTCTGTTAGCACTAACATGACAGCTCTATGCGAACGCCGCTGCTATCGGTCGTTAAGTGAAGGCCGTCTGCTACTGCGTTGTCCGTGATGAGAGCAAATGCCTGACACTTGGTAGTCTCTACACACTCTTGACACTGAAGATCTCGGAATGTTGTATTCCGTAACGATTTCCGATATGGAACGTCCTACTCATCTAGCTCTAACTATCATTCCGCGTTCAGAGTTTGTTAATTCCCCTCATGCTGCCATAATCACGTTGGAAACCTTTTCACGTGAATGACCTGAGTTGAAGTGACAGTTCCGACAATGCACTGGCTTTTCATACCTTACTGCCATCTCCATATGTGCATGACTTTCGTCACCTCAGTCTATTGATAGTCCATTGATAGTGACCGGACCAAATATCTCACGAAATAAGCGACAAACGAAAAAACTACAACGAACGAAACTTGTCTAGCTTGAAGGGGGAAACCAGATGGCGCTATGGTTGGCCCGCTAGATGGCGCTACCATTGGTCAAATGGATATCAACTGCGTTTTTTAAAAATAGGAACCCCCATGTTTTATTATATATTCGTGTAATATGTAAAGAAATATGAATGTTTTAGTTGGACCACTTTTTTCGCTTTGTGACAGATGGCGGTGTAATAGTCACAAACGTTTAAGTACTTCGTATCACGTAACATTCCGCCAGTGCGGACGGTATTTGCTTCGTGATACATCACCCGTGTTAAAATGGACCGTTTACCAATTGCGGAAAAGGTCGATATCGTGTTGATGTATGGCTATTGTGATCAAAATGCCCAACGGGCGTGTGCTGCTCGGTATCCTGGACGACACATCCAAGTGTCCGAATCGTTCGCGGGATAGTTACGTTATTTAAGGAAGCAGGAAGTGTTCAGCCACATGTGAAACGCAACCACGACCTGCAACAAATGATGATGCCCAAGTAGGTGTTTTAGCTGCTGTCGCGGCTAATCCGCACATCAGTAGCAGCAGACAAATTGCGCGAGAATCTGGAATCTCAGAAACGTCGGTGTTGAGAATGCTACAACATCGATTGCACTCATACCATATTTCTATGCACCAGGAATTGCATGGCGACGACTTTGAACTGTACAGTTCTTACAGTTCTGCCACTGGGCACAAGAGAACTTACGGGACGATGACAGATTTTTTTGCATGCGTTCTACTTACCGACGAAGCGTCATTCACCAACAGCCGTAACGTAAACCGGCATAATATGCACTATTGGGCAACCGAAAATCCTCGATGGCTGCGACAAGTGGAACATCAGCGACCTTGGCGGCTTAATGTGTGGTGAGGCATTATGGGAGGAAGGATAACTGGCCCCCATTTTATCGATGGCAATCTAAATTGTGCAATGTATGCTGATTTCCTACGTGATGTTCTACCGACGGTACTACAAGATATTTCACTGTGTGACAGAGTGGCGTTGTACTTCCAACATGATGGATGTCCGGCACATAGCTCGCGTGGGGTTGAAGCGGTATTGAATAGCATATTTCATGACAGGTGGATTGGTCGCCGAAGCACCATACCATGGGCCGCACGTTCACCGGATCTGATGTCCCCGGATTTCTTTCTCTGGGGAAAGTTGAAGTATATTTGCTATCGTGATCCACCGACAACGCCTGACAACATTCGTCAGTGTATTGTCAATGCATGTGCGAACATTACGGAAACCGAACTACTCGCTGTTGAGAGGAATGTCGCTACACGTCTTGCCAAATGCATTGAGGTTGACGGGCATCATTTTGAGCATTTATTGCATTAATGTGGTATTTACAGGTAATCACGCTGTAACAGCATGCGTTCTCAGAAATGATAAGTTTATAAAGGTACATGTATCACATTGGAACAACCGAAATAAAATGTTCAAACGTACCTACGTTCTGTGTTTTAATTTAAAAAACCTACCTGTTACCAACTGTTCGTCTAAAATTGTGAGCCATATGTTTGTGACTATTACAGTTCCATCTTTCACAAAGCGAAAAAAGTGTTCCAACTAAAACATTCGTATTTCTTCACGTACTACACGAATATGTAATAAAAATGGGGGTTCCTATTTAAAAAAACGCAGTTGATATCCGTTTGGCCTATGGCAGCACCATCTAGCGGGCCAACCATAGCGCCATTTGGTTTCCCCCTTCAAGCTAGACAAGTTTCTTTCTTTGTAGTTTTATCGTTTGACGCTTGTTTCGCGAGATATTTGGCCCGGTCACGATCAATGGACCACCCTGTATAAGTAAAAAATAAATACTACATGTACAATTTCTCGGTCGCAGCTATAAATAAACAACCAGGTAATGCTGTGTTTCTGAACTAGTTGGGAAATAAAAAAGTTGCATTGAGGTAAGTCGTTTCTTTCTATTCCATTCCCAGAACGTTCCGAACTACCCTCGTAGTTTTGGTGCTGTGCGTTATAGCGCAACCGAGGAGCCCACCACAGCGCGTGACGGAGCAGAGAGGAGCCGAGCAGACGCGTCTGCAGCTGGTGTCCGCGCAGCCACAGCGGGTTGTTTTCGGGGGGCAGCTCTGGAAAAGGCGAGAAAATATTAGCAGTTTTCAGCGCGGCGCCCGCATTGACTAACGGCCGCCTGCGGCGTGAATGGCGCGCGTCTGGCCGTTGTAATTTACAAGGCAACATTTCACCGGCACAGGACAAAGAGCCGGCCGTGACGTAGTGCTCTCTGCTTCCCCGCTGCCGCCACCGCCACCTCTGGCTCTGCTGTGCCCGGACAACACGGTCGCGCAGCAAGACCGCCTACAGTGTAGGCTGCCCGCCTACCTCACAGGCACAAAACATCACCTGCCGCTGTCTGTTAGCTGATAGTTGACGGGCGGCCTATTAGCCCGTGCTAGTGCGGTAAAGTGCACTGACGGAAATGGAAAGTATAACTGTACGAACACCTTGACCGAACACCACCAAACGGACACTGCAGTACTTCTATGAATGCGGCATATACCGACCGAAATTTCCTCTTTATGTGACTTATTTTAAGTGCAGACAGAAGCCGTCCTACAGGCTGTAATGAAACTGATCAATATTTCATCTTTCGCTAAGTACAGCACTTCTAGATAGAGTTAAGGAATTGTACTATTCGATGTTGTTGTTGTGGTCTTCAGTCCAGAGACTGGTGTGATGCAGCTCTCCATGCTACTCTATCCTGTGCAAGCTTCTTCATCTCCCAGTACTTACTGCAACCTACATCCTTCTGAATCTGCTTAGTGTATTCATCTCTTGGTCTCCCTCTACGATTTTTACCCTCCACGTCGCCCTCCAATACTAAATTGGTGATCCCTTGATGCCTTAGAATATGCCCTACCAACCGATCCCTTCTTCTAGTCAAGATGCGCCACAAATATCTCTTCTCTCCAATTCTATTCAATAACTCCTCATTAGTTATGTGATCTACCCATCTAATCTTAAGCATTCTTCTGTAACACCAAATTTCTAAAACTTCTGTTCTCTTCTTGTCTAAACTATTGATCGTCCACGTTTCACTTCTACATGGCTACACTCCATACAAATACTTTCAGAAACGACTTTCTAACACTTAAATCTATACTCGATGTTAACAAATTTCTCTTCTTCAGAAACGCTTTCCTTGCCATTGCCAGTCTACATTTTATATCCTGTCTACTTCGACCATCATCAGTTATTTTGCTCCCCTATATAGCAAAACTCATTTAATACTTTAAGCGTCTCATTTCCTAATCTAATTCCCGCAGCATCACCCGATTTAATTCGACTACATTCCATTATCCTCGTTTTGCTTTTGTTGATGTTCATCTTATATCCTCCTTTCAAGACACTGTCTATTTCGTTCAACTGCTCTTTCCAGTCCTTTGCTGTCTCTGAGAGAATTGCAATGTCATCGGCGAACCTCAAAGTTTTTATTTCTGCTCCATGGCTTTTAATTCCTACTCCGAATTTTTCTTTTGTTTCCTTCACTGCTTGCTCAATATACAGATTTAAGAACATCGGGGATAGGCTACAACCCTGTCTCACTAAAGTTTTTATTTCTGCTCCATGGCTTTTAATTCCTACTCCGAATTTTTCTTTTGTTTCCTTCACTGCTTGCTCAATATACAGATTGAAGAACATCGGGGATAGGCTACAACCCTGTCTCACTCCCTTCCCAACGACTGCTCCCTTTCGTGCCCCTCGACTCTTATAACTGCCATCTGGTTACTGTACAAATTGTAAATAGCCTTTCGCTGCCTTTTTTTACCCCTGCCACCTTCAGAATTCGAAAGAAGGTATTCCAGTCAACATTGTCAAACGCTTTCTCTAAGTCTACAAATGCTAGAAACATAGGTTTGCCTTTCCTTAATCTAGCTTCTAAGATAAGTCGTAGGGTCAGTATTGCCTCACGTGTTCCAATATTTCTACGGAATCCAAACTGATCGTCCCCGAGGTCGGCTTCTACCAGTTTTTCCATTCGCCTGTAAAGAATTCGTGTTAGTATTTTGCAGCGGTGTCTTATTAAACTAATAGTTCGGTAATTTTCACATCTGCCAACACCTGCTTTCTTTGGCACTAGAATGATTATATTCTTTTTGAGGTCTGAGGGTATTTCGCCTGTCTCATACATCTTGCTCAGCAGATGGTAGAGTTCTGTTAGGCCTGGCTCTCCCAAGGTTGTCAGTAGTTCTAATGGAATGTTGTCTGCTCCCGGGGCCTTGTTTCGACTTATGTCTTTCAGTGCTATTCGATACGCTTCATAAATTCTCGATAAATGACAAACATGAGCAAAATTAACATTTTAGATGTCATATACTGTAGTTTTAATGACGTCAATAACATAGCTTTCTACACTACTATACAAAACACGCATTCAAATAATCGAGCTGACAAATGCTGTCAGTTTGCGCCCCTCCCCCCAGACAAACATGCCATGAAACAAATGAATACTACACAGCCACAACAACGCGTAATAGCGGCGACAACATTGTGCAAGTTCGAAAAATCGCAGAAAATTCCTGTGAAACGAGAAAAGTGTTAGAAATCAGGATGTTACCACGCCGCAAAGAAAGAAGACTAACACCATAATATCAAAGCCGTGAGTGACACGCAAAATAACGCGATACATACTCATTTTCGTCTAGGTTCGTGGGACATGTGAAGGCATTGCTATTTGCGGGAGATAAAACTTTTTTTGTTTTTTTTTCTTTCTTTCTTCCTTTCTTCTCTTTCTTTCTGTTTCATATGTATATATATATATATATATATATATATATATATATATATATATGTTTCCGATGATATAGCATAGTGTTTATTTGTTCTGTGTTTGTTGGAGATAATATGTTTTTGAAATTAATTTTTTACATGAGTAAATACGTATATCTTCCTTATTGAGTAAGTAAAATATTTTGATTCTTTGCTTATCATTCGCTGAAGTCCGCTCCCGGTAGCTGAGTGGTCAATGCAACAGATTGTCAATCCTATGGGCCCGGGTTCGATTCCCGGCTAGGTCGGAGATTTTCTTCGCTCAGGGACTGGGTGTTGTGTTGTCCTAATCATCATCATTTCATCCCCATCGACGCGCAAGTCGCCGAAGTGGCGTCAAATCGAAAGACTTCCACCCGGCGAACGGTCTACTCGACGGGAGGCCATAGTCACACGACATTTACATTTACATTAGCTGAAAATGTTTAGTGTGATTAAAATAGTATGCACAATTAAAAATATACTGAGATACTGACGAGCATCGATGTGGGAGTATTGATACTGACGCTCGAACAATGTGTGAGAGAGTCTGCGTTAGATGGAGGAGACGAGAACACATATGATATGATGTCTGTTTATCTTTTCTTTCTAGTCGGTGCAAGCGAAACTCGTTAATGGTGATATATGTTTCTGTTATTCCCGTACCGGATTCTGAAAATGTTTAGTGTGGACAGAGAAGTTGGACTGTGTAAAACCGCCTACTGAACTGGGTCGTGTAACTGCGACAATACAGCCGTGCACGGACGACATTGTAGTTACGGTTTAATGTTTATAGTGTAAAACACTAAGATTGACGCGTTTCGGAAATCAAGCTTCCATCATCAGAATAATAAATAATAAAAAGTAAAAGAACCTGTTAAAATTCGCTAAAATGGAACATGCACCAGGCACAATAAAATTGATAATGAAATTAAAACTTTGTGGCTACTTCCCTTGTTGCAGCCGTGTCTTCCAAGGTGCATCTCCACATAGTCGTCAAAATCTAAAAAACTCTAAAATGGTGTCGCCTATGGTGTTCAACATCTAACCAGATGGCTCTCTCCTCTATCGTCGTAAACCGCCCGTGCGTCTTCGTTGATACCACACACCACGTAGCCAAACACGACACTGAAACGCGAGTGAGCTCACGAGCAAGTAAACAAGAAAGTCACAGAGATGTCTATACAAACAAATAACGTATATATGTTCCAAGGACCTCATGAAATGATGGTATCCTTGCAATTGCTAAAAATGTAGTTACTAAAAGAAACCAGTGAAATGTTTGAAAAGGTTATTGGTATCACCAGTTAGCTGTTCATTCGGTGTGTTCTGATTATCCACGCTATGTATCGTAATTTCCAGCTGTTCTAGTAGATCCAGCTTCCTTTGTCCTGTCTATGTAAAATAACGAGATCCTGATCTATTCCCAACATGGGGTGTCCCGCTTCCCAAATATGCGTGGCTACAGCTGACTTTTGGAAATTATTAAGCCGGAAAACATCGCTATGTTCTTTGTAACGTACTTTTATAAGAATCTTTCGTTTCGAGGATAAGTTTTCAATCGCTAATAATTCAGCTTTGATAAATGAAATTAAGGATAAGCCTATCGCTGACACGGCCCGCCTGGTATCTCTAGACATTAAAAACCTTTATGCGAATGTGCCGGTAAATGACGCCGTGAAGGTCATCAAAGAAAATTTGCTTAAGTACAAAACACTGTCTCTGCAAGAAATAGTCGATTTCATCGAACTGTTAGAATTCGTTCTGAAATATAATTATTGTTCTTTTAACAATAAATTTTATGTGCAAAATGATGGACTGGCTATGGGTTCGAGTAATCTGGAACCATAGCAGAAATCTTTATAAATCATTTGGAAAAAAGACTCCTCGTTAACCCGCAACATCCCGTGGATAAAGATGTATATTACAAACGCTATGTAGATGATACGTTGCTTCTTATTGATGTACAAGAAAAAGAAGTTGCAGAAATAGTAAATAAATTTAACGAGTTACACGGTAAAATTGAATTCACTGTGGAAGAAGAGAAAAATGGTGAAATGCAATTTCTCGACCTAAGTATTAGGAAACAAAATGGCAGGCATGTTTTAAAAATATTTAGGAAACCAACCACAACTGATGTGTTGATACAAAATAATTCCTTCCACCCTAATAGCCAGAAACTTACTGCTTTTAGATCTTTGATAGACAGAGCCTTTAGAGTCCCTATGAATGAAGAAGACCGAATGACTGAGCTGAACATCGTGAAACAACTAGCCAGAGCTAAAGGATATCACCAAAACGTTGTCTATAAATTAATACAGCAGAAACAGCGCGCGAATGCAAGGAAAAATACCGCAAATAATATTACAATACCATACTTCGGTGATATTTCGCAAAAAGTGGCTAACATTTTCAAACCTTTTAAAGTTGACACAGCTTTTCAGACCAATAATATGCTGCGGTTTAAACTAAGAAATAATTTACAGCAGGAAAGCGATAAATATGAGAGAGCTGGGGTCTATAAAATTCAGTGTAACACGTGCAAGGCAGGCTATGTAGGCCAAACTGGTAGGTCCTTTAAAGTACGTTACAAAGAACATAGTGATGCTTTCCGGCTTAATAATTTCCAAAAGTCAGCTGTAGCCACGCACATTTGGGAAACGGGTCACCCCATGTTGGGAATAGATCAGGATCTCGTTATTTTACATAGACAGGACAAAGGAAGCTGGATCTACTAGAACAGCTGGAAATTATGATACATAGCGTGGATAATCAGAACACACCAAATGAACAGCTAACTGGTGATACCAATAACCTTTTCAAACATTTCACTGGTTTCTTTTAGTAACTACATTTTTAGCAATTGGCAGGATACCATCATTTCATGAGGTCCTTGGAACATATATACGTTATCTGTTTGTATAGACATCTCTGTGACTTCCTTGTTTACTTGCGCGTGAGCTCACTCGCGTTTCAGTGTCGTGTTTGGCTACGTGGTGTGTGGTATCAACGAAGACGCACGGGCGGTTTACGACGATAGAGGAGAGAGCCATGTGGTTAGATGTTGAACACCATAGGCGACACCATTTTAGAGTTTTTTTATATTTTGACGACTATGTGGAGATGCACCTTGGAAGACACGGCTGCAACAAGGGAAGTAGCCACAAAGTTTTAATTTCATTATCAATTTTATTGTGCCTGGTGCATGTTCCATTTTAGCGAATTTTAACAGGTTCTTTTACTTTTTATTATTCTGATGATGGAAGCTTGACTTCCGAAAGGCGTCAATCTTAGTGTTTTACACTGTAAACAAGTGGTTGAGCGGATATATTTTTTAACATTGACATTCACAACCACGACCTCTCACCCAGTATGGATAAACTCAGAAAATTGTAGTTACGGGTTTTGAGGTGAACTGTGTTCGCTTTGACTGTATCACGTGCACTTTGCAAGTTTCAGAACTTCCATGTATGTTCACGTTGTGGCTTATAACAGAGTCAATATTTATTAACTGTGCCACAGGCGTGTTGAAAACTGTGTACTATGAAAGTGCTGATTCCCGCCAAGCGTGGTGATTTCGCGGTCGTGGTTTTCGCGTAAGTAATGCACGGTAATCCCGCAATCGGAAAACTGGAAAACTGTGTAACGAACATTGTTGCTGCAAATCGCGTGTGTGATGGACGCGAAATCATGCGCACACGCCAATCTGAGTGTTGGTAACAATAACAAGAATGTACAGTCTGCCAGTGACCTGTAATACGCCACTGACGTCAACTTTGCTGGATTTAGATCATTTACTACCTGAGAAGAGATCATCAGCAGTCTTCATTCAATCAACGAAGGTGATCCAACACTCCGCCTGTTCCGACGAGCTGCTGTAACCCCATCTTCAACATCACAACACACTGTCGTCATCTCAACAGATCAGTAACGAAAAGATAAGATGCAACGCTTTGCGCTCTCCCTATTGAAAGACTAAACAGTAAATCAGCGGATGAACTTGTAAATTCACTTATTTCCACTTTTTTGTTAAACTTTGCCTATGGTAATAAAACTACTTTCACTGAACTGTTAGCTTTCATTGTAGGTATTGTTGACGTGCCCTTATTTATAAGCAGTTTTCTTTCACTTAAACTATATTTCATTTTAAGCTAATGCTGCTGCATTTGCATATATTTTTGTGTGGCTTTTGGAGGGAAGTGTTATAAATGTGAGTGTATTATTAATTCAGAAGTGAATGGGCTAGGTTTATTGTGTGATACGTTCCCGCGCGTTAATTACAATGTCCGCCATTAGTTCTGGACACCAACCAATAGGATTAAAACTACTTAATTGCTATTGGTGCAACCTTGGGGCGTGGGTAAAATTGAATGTGACAGTTGTCAGACCACTCAGGCTATGTTTACTTCGCGCTCAGAGTAAAATGAAATGGTTCAAATGGCTCTAAGCACTATAGGACTTAACATCTGAGGTCATCAGTACACTAAACTTAGAACTACTTAAATCTAACTAACCTAAGGACATCACACACATCCACGCCCGAGGCAGGATTCGAACCTGCCACTCCGGCCGGCCAGTCCTCAGGTGCCGGAAGTTAAGAGTTTATGATTGTTTAATGGTTAGCGTTCGAGCTGCGTAAGACGAACTTGCATGAGGTGACGGTTCCACTTCCCCTCAAATCTTCATTTTTTTTTTAGTTTAAGTTCTGTGTTATTCAGAAAATTTGCACCTATGCTATTACTTCTTGCTAAATTAGCAACATCTCACCGTTACGCAAGTTGACTGCAAAATTGGGCATGCATCTGTCTCTGCAACGCGAAGCGTCAAGGTGAAAAGTAGTTCCGGGTACCTTATCAGACTGCACGTATAAGGGATTTTGAAAATTTTTTGGAAATTTGTGATAAGTTCCTATGGGACTAAACTGCTGAGGTCATCGGTCCCTAGGCTTACATACCACTTAATATAACTTCCGCTAAGGACAACACACACACCCATGCCCGAGGGAGGACTCGAACCTCCGACGGGGCAGCCGCGCTAACTGTAGCAAGGCACGCTAGATAGCGTGGCTACCCCGCGCGGCAAGGGATTTCGAAAATCACGACGGGCATACATTGTCATTAAAACTCTATACGTTTCTTCAGTTACTCGTCGATAGTTATAAACATATCTGTTCTAATTATTAAATTTAATTAAAAATAGTAAGTAGTCGAATAATATGCATTTCACTAACACTTATGCAAATACACGAGAGTTTTTAAAATCATATTACGCTTCAAGTGTCATATAAGTTAAATAATATGACCAGTGATGAAAAATGTAAAGATTAAAACTTAAGTTGGGTGCGAGTCGAACTGTCGCCTCAAACACGTTCATCTTACGAAGCTCGAAAACTAACCACTTTTTATATCTCGTTTCGTTCATTATTGTTCGTTGCATTTTTGTTTGTACAAAGTTTGAAGTAAATCCGTGACCCCAGCGTCGTGGGCTTCCCTTGTAAGATAAGTCGTAAGGTCGGTATAGCCTCTCGTGTTTGTAAATTTTCCTGGAACCGAAACTGATGTTCCCGAGGTTGGCTTTCTACCAGTTTCACATTTTTGCTATAAATAATGTCCGTCTATTTTGCAAGTATGGTTTATTAAACTAAAGGTTCGCTACTATTCATACCTGTCAGCACCCGCGTCGTTTTGAATTTGAATTATTACATTTTCCGTGATGTCTGAAGGTCTGTCTCATACAGGGTGACGAAACCAGAAGCACCCTGGAAAATATTTACAATAATTCTGGCGCAGGATTGGCCTTTCGTTAATGAACATCACAGTTTTTGTTCGCCACAGAATGCGTAGCGCGCTATTTTGCCACTATGTTTTGCGTTGCAGACTTTGCTGGAGGTTTTACCTAAATATAAAATCTTGTGCAAACAATTCCGCATGCGTTTTGCCACGAATTGTGCTTCGTGTAACACTCGGCAATGAACATGCCCTGTTTTATCGTGAGCATCATTTTCTGTCTCATTCAGCTGGTCACCCAACACGTCCAATCCTCTTAGTCACCCAGACATAATGGGATAGCAAATTACTTTGGAAAGAACGTGAGGTAGATGCGGATTCTCAGTCGTATGACAGCAACCGATTTGCGAATCGAAATCACAGTTTCCGTCATCTTCTGTGATGGGCAGTTGCACTATTCATTAACAACGGTCATTTCTGCGTCCGTTTTAGAAATATTTTCCGGACCAGTTTTATTTTTCTCGCCCTATCGATCTTGCACAGCAGGTGGAACAGTTTCGTCATGGCTGAATTTACCGAGAATCTCAGTAGTTATGAGGGAACGTCGGCTACTCCCGTGACCTTGCTTCGACTTAAGTCTTAAAGTGCTCTGTGAAATTCGTATCGAAGTATCATAACTCCCATCTAATCTTCATCTACTTCCTCTTTCTTGTCTACTGTATGTAACACCGAAAATGCAGATAAAATACCTTCTGCACCATCCAAAATTTTCGCCGTTTAATAAAAATGGCTCTGAGCACTATGCGACTTAACTTCTGAGGTCATCAGTCGCCTAGAACTTAGAACTAATTAAACCTAACTAACCTAAGGACATCACACACATCCATGCCCGAGGCAGGATTCGAACCTGCAACCGTAGCGTTCGCTCGGTTCCAGACTGTAGCGCCTAGAACCGCGCGGCCACACCGTCCGACGCCGTTTAATATCCGTTGATAACTTGCACCGTACTTTTGGTTCTGAAGATGTAAACTGTATTACAGAAACTATGTTTAATACGTAATCGATGTACTAGTGTATTTATTTTTGACTGTACATAATTGATTGTAATTATAACGAAAATATTGTAAATTTATGGGTAATAGCAAGGGGACTGTATTGAAATGAATCGATAGCAATACAAAATGGTAAAGTATTTAGCTTAAGTTTAGAATAGATCTTTCCTTCAGAAGAGTCTGTTGTACACTTTCGTAACCGGCATTATTTTCCTCCAGTAACGATAGCCTTACTCACTGTAAAATTTCATTAGGCATATGCGGTCACAGTCAGTCATATCGCAATCCAGTAGGCCGATTAGGAAGGGTGAGGTTACAAGTATTGCCTACAATTTAATTTCCCTTGTATAACCGCTCTATATACTCCTTCCACCTTTCAGCTTTCCCAGCTCTTGATGTTCATACAGCTGCTTCTCTTTACTCCAAAAGTTCTCTGTAATTTTCTTAGAGGCGACATCTATTTTTCACGTTGTTGCGCATGATCTACAGCCTTCCATTCGACCTCTAGCCATTCGTGCTTAGCCATTTTGCACTTTCTGTCCTCATTTCTTAGACGTCTGTATTGCCTTTAGTCTGCTTCATTTGCTGCATTTTATATTTCTTCCTTTCATCAGTTAAATTCAATATCTATTCTGATATCCAAGGATTTCTAGTAGCCCTTGTTTTTTACCTATTTGATCCTCTGCTGTTTTCACTATTTCACCTCTCAAAGTTACCCAGTCGTCTTCTATAGTATTCCTTTCCTCTGCTTCAGTCAGTAGTTGCCAAACCCTCCTACTCAGCTACTTCTGATTCCTTCAATTCATCCCAGTCCATCTCCTTAGTTTCCTTTTTTTAAAATTTCTTCTGCTTTTACCTGGAGCTCATAACCAATCAATTATGGTCACTTCTGCCCCTGTATATGTCTTACAGTTTAAAATATGGTTCCAAAACCTCTGTCTTATCTCTATATAATCAATTCGAAACTTTCTAGTGAGCTTAGGTCTCCTCCACGAACACAACCTTCTTTTAGCATCCTTAAACCAAGTGTTGGTGCTGATTAAATTATAACCTGTGCAAAATTTTTCCAGGCGGTTTCTCTTTCATTACTTTCTCCCCAGTCCACATTCACCCACTATTTTTCCTTCTCTTGCTTTTCCTACTGCCGAATTCTAGTCACCCATCAAAATTAAATTCTCGTCTCACTTAACTCTCTGAATAATTTTCTGTATCTCCTGATTCATTCTTTCAATCCCTTCATCATCTTTGGAGGTAGAGGGCATATCAACTTTTACTACTGTAGTGGGTATGAATTTCGTGTCTGTCTTGGCTACAGTAACGTATTCACTATTATTCGTTATTAAACCTACTCGTGCGTTACCCCTAATTGATTTTGTTTTTATAGCCCACCGAACTTCACTAATTCCTTCTATAGCTTCAGTCTATAAATTTCCATTTTTAAATTTCCCAACCTACCTACCCGATTAAGGAATCAAAGATTCCACACTCCGGTCTGTAGGACGCCAATTTTGTTACTCCTGATGATGACGTCCTTCTGAGTATTTGTATGTCCATCCTTTTGACTGAAGGTCTGAGGGACTACGGCTGTTCACTATTATAACAAAATGAAACACATACAACCGTCCTTACTGTCATTTATTGTGTAGCTACTAGTTTCGGCCTTTCAGTGTACCATCTTTAGGCCTTAGTTGATGCTGAAGGGGTTATTACGATCCATACATACGATGCATCAGTAGCCAACACAACTAGTTTACACAGACTACCTGTAACTGTGATGTCTCTCCAAGCATCAACTGTCCTTCTGAGTAATCACGCCCTGAGATCCAAGTGGGGGACTGTTTTACGTCCGGAATATTTTACCCAAGAATATGCCGTCATCATTTAACCATACAGTCGAGATGCATGCCTTAGGGGAAAATAACGGCTGTAGTTTCCCCTTGCCTTCAGTCGTTTTGCAGTAGCAGCACCTGAACACCACACTGGTTAATATTACGAGGCCAGATCAGTCAGTAATCCATACTGCTTCCCTGCAAGTACTGAAAAGGCTACTGCCCCTTTTCAAGAAACACACATTTGTCTAGCCTCTCTGTTGTTGTGGTTACACCTGCGATACGACTATCTGTGTCATAGAGGCACGTTAACCAGCCCACCTCGGCTAAGTCTTTGGTTTGTAGTGGGCATTTAGTACAATGAAAACTGTTTTAAGAACATCAGTAAATTATTTATTATTGTTAAACACTTAGTAGACCCTCTGTGGATCACATGAAGCTTCTACAGATCTGCCTGCAGTTTTCCCATGAGACCTTCATTTTCTCGCTCATGGCTTTCTTTCTTTCATCTGTCAACTTTGTACCGATCTTTTTGGCTCTTGCCTCTGGCTGGACTTCCCACTTGTCTATTTTGCTTCTGTAGATGTTACGGTCTGCAGTGTCCTGAATGGTGAGTTGAGCATCAGTAAGGTCTCTTCTCAATTGTTCGGCCCATGTCATCCCTTTAAGGTTTCCAGTCGCTGTGAGTGTCTGGCGTGTGAGTCTATATTCAGGGAGTCTGTGTATGTGTCCATAGAATTTAAGGCGTCTTTTTCCAATTTCAGCAGCAACATTTGAAATTTCCTCTGTAGTTTTGTTGATTTGCAGTCTATATCCAGCTTCAGTTTTTCGTGGTCCAAGGATTTTCCTAATGATCTCTCGTTCTTCTTTTTGTAGATTTTGTAGTATCATGTTGTTACGGAGTGACAAGGTTTCTGCTACGTATAGCACCTCGTGTTTAATGACAGTGCTGTAGTGCCTGATCTTTTCATGCATAGACATGCACTTTTTGTTGTAAAGTCGGTGTGTTCGTCCGTAGACTATCTTTAGTTTCTGTGCTCGAGTTTCTTGAGATTTTTTTTCTCTAGTCCAGTGGGTTCCAAAATTTCCCCCAGGTATTTAAAATGTGGAACTCTGTTTATTCGTCCATATTTTGTGGTGAGATTCTGTATGTATTTAAATTCCGTTTTGTCAAAAGAAATTTGCAAGCCAACCTTCTTGGCTCATTTCTTGAGTATTTCCATTTGACGTATTGCATTTTGTTCGCTGCCTGTCAAAACTGCAAGGTCATCGGCAAAGGCTAGGCAGGTGACTTCAGTGTTCCTTCCAATCTTCACTGGTTTCATAGGCCATGTTTTCTAAGCTTACGCTCCCATTCCCTTATGACCTTGTCCAAAACGGTAGTGAACAGAATTGGAGATAGTCTGTCTCCTTGTCTTACTACAGTTCTGATCTCAAAAGATTCCGAGATTTCCCCCATGCATTTTACTTTAGAGGTAGTGTTGGAGAGTGTCTGTTCAATGAGCTTAAGTGTTTTCTGGTCAAGTCCAAGTTCTATTAGAGTGTTGACAAGGGATTTACGGTCGACTGAGTCATACGGTTTCTTGAAGTCGACGAATGTAAATATGTTGGGCTTATGTCTGAGGCTCTGTATTTCAATGTTATTTTTAGATTAAAAATTTGTTGAGTAGGACGTCTGGGTCGGAAACTCGCTTTATACTCCCCAGTCTTGTGTTCAATTTGTTCCTGTGTTCTCTGCAATAGGCATGAAGAGAAGATCTTGTAGGCGACTGGTAGTAGTGAAATGCCTCGGTAATTGTTTACATCCGTTCTGTCGCCTTTTTTGTGCCAGGGATGGATAAGTGCACACTTACTTATTTGTTTATTTATTTTTACCTTTCACGTGTTAAAAGCTTCTACATAAAACTCACTCTTTTTGGCAATTTCTCTCTCCCTCTATTCCTTTAGTCGGTTCCGATTCCCCATGACCCCATGAACCGTAGCACGCCAATTTCTTCTGTGTTCCTCTTTCTAACGTACGCTTTCCAGGTTGGAACACATAACTTCTATAATGCCATAGATCCTTCTCATCCTCTGCCGTCCTCTTCTTCTAGTGCCTTCGATCTTCCCCAGCATTAGTGATTTTTCCATTGAAACATGTCTTCTCATGATGTCTCCAAAGCAGATCACCTCTTGTTTTAGCATCAGACCTTCCAGCGAGCAATCTGGTTATGTTCTTGCTTTAATATTGACCTATTAGGTCTCGTTGCAGACCATGGGACTCTAAGAAGTTTCCTCCAAAACCACAATTGAAAGGAGTCTATTCTTCGCCGTTCTGCCTTTCTAATTATCCAAATCTCACATCCATACATCACAAGTGGAAAGACCATAGTCCCTACAATACGGATCTTTGTCGCTTAAGTCATATCTCTACTCCTTAAAACCTTGCCAAGATTTGACATTGCCTTTCTACCAAACAGTAAGCGTTTCCTGCCTTCGTGGCTGCAGTCACCATCAGCAGAAATCTGGAAACCGAGATAACGGAACGTAGACACTACGTACATTGTCCCTCCTCCTATATGCCATGAAATGATAGGTGTAGTTGCCATAATTTTCGTTTCTTTAGCATTCAGCCTAAGACCAGCTTTTTCACTTTCTTCTTTCACATTCAGCAAGAGTGTCTTTAAATCTTCACTTCACAGTATATCATCTTTGTATCTAAGGTTGTTTAAATTTATCCCAACTACTTTAATTCCAATTTCTTCTTCATCTAGCCCGGCATTCCTTATAATGTGCTTTGCATAGAGATTGAATAAGTACGGTGATAATACACAGCCTTGTCGAACCCCTTTCCGAATCTTGATCCATTTAGTTGTTCCAAGTGTGGTTCTCACCGTGACTTCTTCGTCAGAGTATAGACTCCGTATGAGATGAATGAGGCGATCTGATACTCCCATATTTTTTAGTACTTCCAATAATTTATTGTGATCGACACAGTCAAAGGTTTTGGCATAATCAATAAACCAGAGATACATATCTGTCTGGAATTCTCTTACCTTTTCCATAATCTACCGAATGTTGGCAATTTGGTCTCTGGTTCCTCCTCCTTTACGAAATCCAACGATTGTTCCGTGATCTGAGCATTCTTTCGAAATTTTCTTCTTTGGGATCGGAATGAACACTGATCTTTTCCGGCTTTCTTCCCACTGTTGCGTGTTCCATAATTTCACTGCATTCTTTTTCAACGACTTTGATCAGTTCTGCTGGAATTCTATCATGTCCATTAGTTTTCTTTTTAGCCGTATTTCCGACAGCCCATTTCACTTCACTCGCCAAAATATCTGGCTCTAGTTCTAAAGTAACATTACCTTTATCATTGTCAGTATGCAGTTCTTTTTTATATAGATCTCCTACATATTCTGCTCATCTTTCTTTAGCGTCCTCTGCTTCTGTGAGATCTTTCACATTTCTATCTTTTATCATTGCAATTTTCACCTGGAATTTTTCTTCGATGACTCTAATTTTCTTGTAAAGATGCCTTGTCTTCCCCATTCTGTTATTATCTTTTCGCAATAGTTATGAATTAATTTCTTATTGCTTTTAAAGTGAACCTATTTTTGACAGTCCGTGGTATAATTAAGAAAGTGTTTTTTTCCGCAGCGTAATTCACTCCTCTTTGCGTAGATGTCTAAATGAAAATAACAAAAACGTTTTTGTCTGATACTGTAAGTAGGGTCGATCTTCTTTTCTCTGAACAGCCATGGACTCTTTATTGTAAATTTCGCGTTAAACAGCTCTCTAGGAACCATTCCTGGGAAGAAAATTTTATTTTCACAAGCAGCGACATTGTCGCGAATAAGACAGTGACCCATATATAAAATACGTTTCCTTTAATTTACGTCTATGGTCACATACTTTTTGTTAACAAATTAAACGTTCATGGTGTGTGTTCCTGCTGTCATGTCCTAGTTCATGAACCACGGGCGACGTATGAGTGGCCAAGTAAGTGGTCCTGACAGTCGGGATACCAGTTACTTTGGAGTAAGGCTGGGCATCTCGGACATATTCTGAGTCGTGGTCACCTTTGTGCTCAGACAGCAAAGACTATCAAATCCACCGGTTAGTCCCTCAACCGTTAGGGGTAAAACTCAATGGGACCCGGGGCAAGTAAGGCTAGCAACCTGCTTCCCTGGTACTTTAAATATGATGCTGGCAACAATCAGAGCAAAATGCCTCGGACCTTGGGAGGTGACGGAGTCCCACCTCTAATTGACAAACCAGGGACTCCTAAGATACGGCTCGGCAAACGAATGGTGACGAGATGGGGAGCTATTAATATCAATGGGGGCTACTCTGGGAAGAAGGTAGAGCTGGCAGAGGCTGCAAGTAAGATGGAGTTGGACATTTTAGCTGTTAGTGACATTCGGGTAAGGGGTGAGAAAGAAGAGGAAGGGGGGGAATACAAGGTCTACCTGTCAGAAGTCAAAGCAGGAATAGCACAATGGGGTGTAGGGCTTTACATCAGGAAAGGAATGGAAACCAGCGTAGTTGCAATAAGGTATGTAAACGAACGACTGATGTGGATAGATTTGATAGTGTCTAGCAAGAAAATTAGGATTGTGTCAGTATACTCGCATTGTGAAGGGACAGATCAAGATAAGATGAATAGTTTTTATGACGCACTCAGTGATGTAGTTGTTAGAGTAAAGGACAAGGACAGTGTTCTGCTCATGTGTGATTTTAATGCCAGGATTGGAAATCGAACACAAGGGTATGAAAAGGTTATGGGTAAATTTGGAGAGGATATGGAGGCCAACAGGAATGGGAAACAACTCTTGGATTTCTGTGCCAGTATGGGCTTAGTAATCACAAACTCCTTTTTTAAACATAAGAACATTCACAGGTATACTTGGGAAGGCAGGGGAACCAGATCTGTCATTGACTATGTAATAACAGATCAGGAATTCAGGAAGGCTGTGAGGGACACACGTGTATTCAGGGAATTCTTTGATGACATTGATCACTATTTACTCTGTTTTGTGGCGGCGTTCGTAGCGACAAACACTTCGCTGTAGAAACGGCTTACGAAGTCACCGCCACACTTTTAATAGCGGGCCGACCGGTCCGCTGGAACAGTGAACAGAAAGATGAAAACCCAAACACTCTGATTAAATAAAAGTCGGTACTTATCTTTATTAACGAAGATACAGAAACACAGTAGTCAACTCCGTGTCTACTGAAATCTGTCTAGTTCGAGTCGGAGCGACTAAGTCAGCGTCGGCTGACGACAAACAACAACTCTGCTGCGATGAACACACAACTGACTAGCAAGTACACAATTCGGTGGCGAGTATACAACTGAGCGGCGAATACAGAACTGTCCTAGCGCTCGCGACTCCAGCGCTTAAGAAACCAGAAGCCAGCGGTGGCGCGCGCAGACTTGCAGCGATTTTTCTATCTCGCTGGCGCTGCTTATGCGGACGGCGTCCGGACTTTGATGCTGCCAACCTTTTGGCAGCGGGCTCGGGTGGCATTACTGGCTAGGATATAACACTCCTTCCCCCCAAATCGCCGCACCGTCGTTGAATAATGACGTGGTGAGCGTCGACGGCGGGGGAGGGGTCTGGCCGCCGGCGTAGCAGAAGAGACCGGGGCGGAGACTGTTGTCGGTGGCAGTCCCCGGTCCGCACCCCAGCATTGGCTGCGCGGGGCCTCGGGAAACACCGACTGAAAACCGAGGTCAGGGTGCACGCCTGTGACCACGGGCGCAGCTTCTGGTACTGGACGCGACGGGGCGTCGGGACCCACGAAGAGAGGCAGCGTCTCCTGACGCTGCGTCGACGGCTGCTGAGTGGGCGCCGGACAAGGCGCTGCGGTGTCAGACTCCTTGGGGGTGCCCAAGGAAAGCGGCTGCAGGACAGGCTGCACAGCCACCGCTTGGGAAGGCGGCCCGGCTGAGGGGTCGACGTCCATCAGCTCCGAAGGCGGTGGCGACTGAAGAGGGACCGCAGGCGCCGGAGCGACCACCTGGGGCGCTCCCGGATGAAGCTGCGCGGCAGGCATGAACGGGACGGGCTGTCGGCGTGGTAGCGGCGACGGCTGCTGCTGCTGCCCTGGGGGCGGCAGCGAAGTCGGAAGGCGCGGCAGAATCTGGGCGGCCAGCGCGGCGCAACTGGTTCTGATGCCTCCTGCGCACCCCAGTAGCACCTTGAACAGTATAAAAACCGCGACCCTGGACACTTTTCACGGTACCACGTTCCCAACGACGGCGACCGTGATAAACTCTGAAAAAAAACGGCGTCGTTGCGCTGAAAACGCGTGCGATGCTCAGAAGCGGCGGGTCGATCCGGGGGGTGCAACAACCGTAGTAGGGTGCGATGACGACGGCCGTGGAGAAGCTCCGCAGGCGAAGGGCCGTCGCGTGGCGTGGTCCGGTACGACGACAGGAACGTGATGAGGGCCTGCTGACGAGAGTGCGTAGCACGAAGGCGGTCCATATGATCCTTGAATGTGCGTACAAAACGTTCCGCTGCACCATTCGATTGAGGGTGGAACGGCGGAGTAAGAACATGGCGAATGCCATTGGCAGAACAAAAACTTTCAAATTCAGCAGAGGTAAATTGTGGACCATTGTCAGACACTAAAACTTCTGGAAGACCCTCAATACAAAAAATTGAAGTCAACGGCTGTATAGTTTGTGCAGACGTTGTAGACTGCATGGGCACAACAAAGGAAAATTGCTACATGCATCTATCACGATGAGCCAACGAGAATTCCAATATGGACCAGCGAAATCAATATGTACTCGCTGCCAAGGACTGGCAGGGCGTGCTCACTCAAAATAGCGTTGAGGCGGAGCAGCTTGGTGTTCGGCACACGTCGAACAATCTGTAGTCATCTGCGTAATCTGCTTATCAATGCCGATCCATGTACAATGACGGCGGGCAAGCTGCTTGGTGCGGACCACTCCCCAATGACCTTGATGCAACAAGTCGAGGACCTTGGATTGGAGCACTTGGGGAACCACTACACGAAGCTGGTCATTCTCGGTGCGTAACAGCAAAACTCCGTGCGAAACAGACAACAGATGACGTTGCGGATAATAGCGACGAACCACAGGATCCGATATGTCCTTTGCCTTGGACGGCCAACCACGTTGAACAAAACGTAATAGTAAACTCAGATGAGGATCCGTAGCTGTCTCACGTGCCACCTGACGATAATCAATCGGAAAATCCCGGAGGGATTGATGCTCATCGGCGTCAATCTGATGGCAAGAGTCGTCAGAGGAATCGAAGACATCATCCGCAGCAATCGGCAATCTAGAAAGCGCGTCAGCGTTTGCATGATGAGCTGTAGGGCGATACAGTATCTCATACTGGTATTGTGATAACAAAAGAGCCCAACGTTGTAGTCTTTGAGCTGTCCGCTGAGGAACTGGTTTAGACGGATGAAACAGTGACGTCAGGGGCTTGTGATCTGTTACTAAATAGAATAGTCTACCATAGAGGTAGTGATGGAATTTTGTGACACCGAACACAATAGCCAACGCTTCCTTGTCCAATTGGCTATAATTACACTGAGCTTTGTTTAGCAATTTAGATGCGAACGCAATAGGACGTTCGGTGTTACCGACTCGGTGAGACAACACAGCACCGAGGCCGAAAGAAGAGGCATCACAAGCTAACACCAGAGGCTTGTTAGGGTCGTAATGGACCAGACAACGATCATTCAATAAAGCCTCTTTAAGCTGCTGAAAGGCTGATTGGCAATCAGCTGACCACACAAACGGAACATCCTTACGGCGGAGACGATGCAACGGTGCAGCAATCTGTGATGCATTAGGTATAAACCTAATATAATATGTCAATTTGCCAAGAACTGCTTGCAATTCATGCAGATTGCGAGGGGCGGGCAAATCACGAATAGCTGCTAAATGTGACTGGGAGGGATGAATGCCTTGAGCATTAATAACATGTCCCAGATACTCCATCTCCGCAAGGAAAAATGAACATTTATCGATGTTGCAACGTAGGCCTGCCTGAGACAACACTGTAAACAAACACTCCAAATTACGGAAATGTTCAGCAGGCGTCCGACCGGACACAACAATATCGTCTAAATAGTTGCAACACGATGGCACATTAGCCAGAAGTTGTGACAAAAAACGCTGAAAAACAGCTGGAGCTGACGCACAACCAAAAGGCAAACGCAGAAAACTGAACAACCCCAACGACGTGTTTATGACAAAATACTGTTGTAATTGCTCGTCGAGGGGCAATTGCAAATATGCTTCACGGAGATCAATTTTGGAAAAGAAACGAGCTTCCCCTAACTTATCCATCAGCTCGTCCGGTCTAGGCAAAGGAAAAGAATCAATGACAGTCTGAGGATTAACTGTCGACTTAAAATCAGCACACAAACGTAACTTGCCAGACGGTTTCTTTGTAATAACTAAGGGAGAAGCCCACTGGCTCGCTGAAACGGGTTGAATAACACCGTTGTTTTGCCAACGACGAAGTTCATCTGCTACAGGTGCCCGGAGGGCGTGAGGCACTGGACGAGCACGAAAAAATCGAGGCTGAGCATTATCTTTTAACGTAATATGAGCGGCAAAGTTCGCAGCACAACCTAGTTCTTCTTTAAATATGCCACTGTATTGTTTACACAAATCGGTTATGCTGTCTTGAGGAACAACAACAGAATTAATTTGCAACACATTGTCTTGGATAGACAGGCCAAACAAGTCAAAACAGTCTAATCCGAAAATGTTTACACTGTCTGTAGCGCGGAGCACTGTGAATGAAACTGTTTTTGTATTGCCACGGAATGTGGGTGGCACGCTACATACACCTAACACAGGAATTTGTTCTCCACTATAAGTAGCCAAAGAATGTTTGCCGCTGAAAGTTTAGGGCGGCCGATAGCCGCATACGTAGCACTATTTATGAGAGTCACAGACGCACCAGTGTCTAATTGAAAATTGAAGGTCTTATCCTGGATGCGTAGCTTCACAAATAGTTTATTACACTGTCTCTGGATCGGTGCAGTGGAGGCGGAAGACACAAAATCAGCGCGTTTAGCGCGTGTTCGCTGCTTACGACAACTCGTGGGTTGGGCGGGTGGAACAACAACTCCCGCTTCACTTGCAGTCTGTACATTACGTTTTATAGCGTTTGAATTACGCTTGGGTCGCATAGCAGAGGGCTGGGTGGGTGGCTTATTGCGAACAAGTTTATTACCCACACGAACCGTGGAAGAGTCTTTAAACGCGACCTTCTGGGCGGGCTGGCTTTGAAGAACATGAATATCCACGGGCTGGGCAGCACTAGAATTGTTCTTGCGTTTACGCAAACAAACAGTCTGGATGTGTCCTTTCCTTTGACAAAAGTGACAAACCGCGTTTCTCAACGGGCAACGTTCACGAGGATGAGCAAGAACACACTTAGGGCAAGACTTAACTCTATCATTTTGCACACGCGGCTGACGAATGTGATGAACATGACGCGGCCGGCTAGTGTTTACAGTCTGACTCTGCCGGTGGGGCCGCGGGCGTGACATAACTTGCTTAGCACAGGCAATTTGAGAAATACATGGCTGATATAACTCACACTCAGCATAGTCAAAAGTATCTTGGGCTTCAATGATGTTCATCACAGTCTCTAATGACGGGTCAGGCAACTTTAAGATAGCAGCACGAATACGAGAATCTGCAATGTTTTGAGTAATAGCGTCTCGTAACATGACATCACTGTAGGAAGCTCCACACACACAATTAAATCGGTACTGACGGGTGAGGCCCCGTAAATCTGTTAACCACTGTTTATTAGATTGATGAGGCAGTTTCTTTAATCTGAAGAACTTGAATCTGGCTGCTGCCACATGAACTCGCGACTCGAAATACTCAGCAAGCTTGTTAACAACAACGTCATAGTCTAAAGCTTCTGGCTTGGATTCCGGGAACAACTTACAAAGTAGTCGATAGACTTCCACGCCTGCAGTGGAAATTAAATAAAGCTGCCGCTCAGTACCCGTGATTTTGTAGACTGTCATGTGCGCCTGTAACTGCGCGAAATATTCTCGCCATTCTTCTCTTGATGCATCAAAAGCACGGAAAGGTGGTGCTGCCTGTGCTTGTTCCTTTTGTGTTGGAGGATTAGCCGCTTGTTTGGCGATTGCTTCCACCAGACTCTGTATTTGCTGACTCAGTAACAAGATCAACTGTTGTAATTCGGCAGACATAGTGAACACAAATTAAACCAGCCCCCAAAATTTCATCTCTATAATAAGTATAACAAGAAACAAGTTGAACCAGCCCTGCACACGAGTTCGGAAGTCCTCGTCGCCAGTTTTGTGGCGGCGTTCGTAGCGACAAACACTTCGCTGTAGAAACGGCTTACGAAGTCACCGCCACACTTTTAATAGCGGGCCGACCGGTCCGCTGGAACAGTGAACAGAAAGATGAAAACCCAAACACTCTGATTAAATAAAAGTCGGTACTTATCTTTATTAACGAAGATACAGAAACACAGTAGTCAACTCCGTGTCTACTGAAATCTGTCTAGTTCGAGTCGGAGCGGCTAGGTCAGCGTCGGCTGACGACAAACAACAACTCTGCTGCGATGAACACACAACTGACTAGCAAGTACACAATTCGGTGGCGAGTATACAACTGAGCGGCGAATACAGAACTGTCCTAGCGCTCGCGACTCCAGCGCTTAAGAAACCAGAAGCCAGCGGTGGCGCGCGCAGACTTGCGGCGATTTTTCTATCTCGCTGGCGCTGCTTATGCGGACGGCGTCCGGACTTTGATGCTGCCAACCTTTTGGCAGCGGGCTCGGGTGGCATTACTGGCTAGGATATAACACTCTGCAGTGAAATTGGTATGGTGAGGCCGAAAGTGCAGGAGGTCAGGTCCATATGTAGGAGGATAAGGGTGGAGAAACTTCAGGATAAGGAAATCAGGCACAAGTAAATAACAGTGATCTCAGAAAGGTACCAGTTATTTGAATGTAGTCAATTACAGTCATTGGAAAAGGAATGGACAAGGTACAGGGACACAGTACTAGAAGTGGCTAAAGAATGTCTTGGAACAGTAGTGTATAAAGATAGGATGAAGCAAACAGTTTGGTGGAATGACACAGCCAAGGCAGCCTGTAAAAGGAAAAAGGCGTATCAAAAATGGCTACATACTAGAACTCAGGTAGACAGAGAAAGTTATGTTGAAGAAAGAAACAAAGCCAAACAGATAATTGCAGCATTCAAGAAGAAATCTTGGGAAGACTTTGGAAACAGGTTGGAGACTTTCGGTCAAGCTGATGGAAAACCATTATGGAGTGTAATTAGCAGTCTTCGAAAGGGAGGTAAGAAAGAAATGACAAGTATTTTGGACAGGTCAGGAAAACTGCTGGTGAATCCTGTTGATGCCTTGGGTAGATGGAGGGAATATTTTGAAGAGTTGCTCAATGTAGGTGAAAATACGATCAGTAATGTTTCAGATTTCGATGTACAATGGGATAGGAATGATGATGGAAATAGGATCACATTTGAGGAAGTGAAGAAAATGGTCAATAGATTGCAGTGCAATAAAGCGGCTGGGATGGATGAAATTAAGTCAGAACTCATCACATACAGTGGAATGTCAGGTCTTAAATGGCTACAAAGGATAACTGAAATGGCGTGGGAGTCGGATTAGGTTCCATCAGACTGGATGTTTGAAAGCAGCAACCACACCAATCTTTAAACATGGAAACAGAAAAGATTAATCAGCGTTGTGGGTAAAATCTTCTCAGGTATTGTTGAAAGGAAAGTGCGAGTATTAGTTGAGGACAAACTGGATGAAAATTGAAGCTTCCTGCAGATTAAAACTGTGTGCCCGACCGAGACGCGAACTCGGGACCTTTGCCTTTCGCGGGCAAGTGCTCTACCAACTGAGCTACCGAAGCACGCCTCACGCCCGGTACTCACAGCTTTACTTCTACCAGTATCTCGTCTCCCACCTTCCAAACTTTACAGAAGCTCTCCTGCGAACCTTGCAGAACTAGCACTCCTGTAAGAAAGGATATTGCGGGGACATGGCTAAGCCACAGCCTGGGGGATGTCTCCGCAATATCCTTTCTTTCAGGAGTGCTAGTTCTGCAAGGTTCGCAGGAGAGCTTCTGTAAAGTTTGGAAGGTGGGAGACGAGATACGGGCAGAAGTAAAGCTGTGAGCACCGGGCGTGAGTCGTGCTTCGGTAGCTCAGTTGGTAGAGCACTTGCCCGCGAAAGGCAAAGGTCTCGAGTTCGAGTCTCGGTCGGGCACACAGTTTTAATCTGCCAGGAAGTTTCATATCAGTGCACATTCCGCTGCAGAGTGAAAATCTCATTCTGGATGAAAATTAGTGTGGGTTTAGGCCTCTTAGAGGTTGTCAGGACCAGATCTTTAGCTTACGGCAAATAATGGAGAAGTGTTATGAGTTAAACAGCGAATTGTATCTATGCTTTATAGATCTAGAAAATGCATGTGACCGGGTTCCTAGGAGGAAGCTGTTCTACGAGATTATGGAATAGGAGGCAAACTTTTGCAAGCAATTAAAGGTCTTTACATGGATAGTCAGGCAGTAGTTAGAGTTGACGGTAAATGGAGTTCATGGTACAGAGTAGTTTCAGGGGTAAGACAAGGATGCAACCTGTCTCCACTGTTGTTCATATTATTTATGGATCATATGTTGAAAACAATAGACTGACTGGTTTAGATTAAGATATGTGAACACAAAATAAGCAGTCTCGCATATGCGGATGACTTAGTTGTGATGGCAGATTCGATTGAAAGTTTGCAAAGTAATATTTCAGAGCTAGATCAGAAATGTAAGGACTATGGTATGAAGATTAGCATCTCCAAAACGAAAGTAATGTCAGTGGGAAAGAAATATAAACGGATTGAGTGCCAAATAGGAGGAACGAAGTTAGAACTGGTGGACGATTTCAAGTACTTAGGATGCATAGCCGGCCGAAGTGGCCGTGCGGTTAAATGCGCTGCAGTCTGGAACCGCAAGACCGCTACGGTCGCAGGTTCGAATCCTGCCTCGGGCATGGATGTTTGTGATGTCCTTAGGTTAGTTAGGTTTAACTAGTTCTAAGTTCTAGGGGACTAATGCCCTCAGCAGTTGAGTCCCATAGTGCTCAGAGCCATTTGAACCATTTGAACTTAGGATGCATATTCTCACACGATGGCAACATAGTGAAAGAACTGGAAGCGAGGTGTAGCAAAGTAAATGCATTGAGCGTTCAGCTACGATCTACTCTCTTCTGCAAGAAAGAAGTCAGTACCAAGACTAAGTTATCTGTGCACCGTTCAATCTTTCGACCAACTTTGTTGTATGGGAGCGAAAGCTGGGTGGATTCAGGTCACCTTACCAATAAGGTTGAGGTTACGGATATGAAAGTAGCTAGGATGATTGCAGGTACTAGTAGATGGGAACAATGCCAGGAGGGTGTCCACAATGACGAAATCTAAGAAAAACTGGGAATGAACTGTATAGATGTAGCAGTCAGGGCGAACAGGCTTAGATGGTGGGGTCATGTTACACGCATGGGAGAAGCAATGTTACACAAGAGACTCATGGGTTCAGCAGTAGAGGGTAAGAGGCATCGGGATAGACCAAGGAGAAGGTACCTGGATTTGGTTAAGAATGATTTTGAAGTAATAGGCTTAACATCAGAAGAGGCACCAGTGTTAGCACTGAATAGGGGATCATGGAGGAATTTTATGAGGGGGATTATGCTCCAGGCTGAACGCTGAAAGGCATAATCGGTCTTAAATGATGATGATGATGATTAAACGTAAATTAAAGGAAACTTAGAAAATCTTATTTTTCAAAAGATGAGTTACCTAGACTATTGCTCCATATTACATTAGCTACGATAATGAGAAAAGTAGTTGATTTGTTTGTCTCCGACACTTGCAGAAACACGAAGTGCAAAAGTTGCTGATAACGTCTATTTAACAGCGTTCAAAACATGTTCTTATCAGTTGAAACTCTAATACGAGGGGGGATCGAAAAGTGCCGTACAATAATTTTTTTCTCCCTTGGTACTGCAGCTGGAATGGTGAAATTTCATGACGATATAGTTTGGTGCTATAGAGGGTATTTTGTTTTCATTTGCAACTCTAACGAGAGTAGCTAAAAAAAAAAAAAAAAATTGGCGCACATGTTAATGTCGTCACCTCGTGAAGGGCAGCGAAATGAAGTTCAATATTTGCCGGCCAAAGGGTATAAACCAAGTGAAATTCACAAAGAAGTGCGAGGCGTGTATGGCGGCTACTGTATGGACCATGTCGATGTCTCCAGGTCGTGTGTATTCTCCCAAGAGGGTTGTGTGTACCTTAGTGATTCGCCACGCTCCGGTCGGCCGGTAACAGCTGCAGCCACGCAGAATATCGGAGCCATTGAGGCAACGATTTTGAGTGGCCGGCGTATGCAGCTGCGAACCTTATCGCAGCGGTTCAACGTTTCCTGCGGTACTGTGTACGATACTGTTCATGACACGACGAAATTTCTTAAAGTTGGTGCTCGCTGGATGCCTAAGAACCTGACAGACAACTGCAAGGGCCACCGAATGATTACAAGCTTGGATCACATAACACTTTGCACCGCAGAAGGGCGTGGCTTTCTGGAAGGAATAGTCACTGGTGATGGGTCGTGGGAGTACCGCTACACGCCTGGAACCAAGCAGGCATCCATGGAGTGAAAACAGACTGGTTTCTTAGCATGAAAAAAAATCATAGTGACTCAGTCTGGGCCGGCCGGAGTGGCCGTGCAGTTCTAGGCGCTACAGTCGCAGGTTCGAATCCTGCCTCGGGCATGGATGTGTGTGATGTCCTTAGGTTGGTTAGGTTTAAGTGGTTCTAAGTTCTAGGCGACTGATAACCTCAGAAGTTAAGTCGCATAGCGCTCAGAGCCATCTGACTCAGTCTGGCAAGAAAGCGCTTGTGACAGTGTTCTGGGATATGCATGGTGTGTTATTTGTGGAACCGGCCGGGCTGGCCGAGCGGTTCTAGGCGCTACAGTCTGGAACCGCGCGACCGTTACGGTTGAAGGTTCAAATCCTGCCTTGGGCATGGATGTGTGTGATGTCCTTAGGTTAGTTAGGTTTAAGTAGTTCTAAGTTCTAGGGGACTAATGACCTCAGAAGTTAAGTCCTATAGTGCTCAGAGCAATTTTTTGTTATTGGTGGACTTCGCTGAATACGGGACCACAGTGAATGCTGCGGTGTCAAACTTCTTCATGACAATTTTCGTCCAATTTTGTTGCTCCTGTTTGTGAGAAAATCGTCAAATCTGGGTGGGAAGTGTTCTAGCACCCGCGATGCCGTCCGGACCTTGCAACGTCAGACTTTCACCTCCTTGGCCCATGAAGAAATTCCTGGCCAGCCAACTCTTTGCGAAAGATGCGGAAGTGAATCAGCAGTCCACAGATGACTATACTCCAACCAAACGGACTTCTGCGAACACGGCATATTTACACTGGAATCAAGATGGGAGAAATGTGTTGGAAACGTTGATTACTATATAGAAAAGTAGGTACCTATTAAACGTTTTTGTAATAAAATTATTGTGCGTTACTTTCAGAGATTCATAGTAACTGGGGAGGTCCGAAACTTATACATTCTCTGTGGTAGAGTGTTGTACCTAGAAGGTAGTCCACCTAGGAATGCACAATGTTTTTGGTGGGAATTTCAGTCTAATAACTGGTTTCAGGACCACATGAAGGCATGCGCACGAGAAACTGTCATAAGCAATTTACGCAATTTTCTCCTGTCGTTTTTGTTGTCAGATTTGATGTTGCATTTTCTGCAGAATTTGCAAATATTTACAGTTCTACACATTTAAGTGCTGTATAATAAATTAAAGCTATGGGAAATCAAATTCTATATACTTTCAAAACCGGTTATATAACATGTAGACGACTACACTATACTTCCTCGGTCGTGCACCATCTTGCACCTTGAAACAGAACTTCTTTTACCGTGTAAGAGGTAGAATTTTGCAAATTACCTGTTTTTCGTTAATGTCTTCATAATTCACTCTCTTAAAAATGGAAATTTGTGTTGTTTACCAATTGCTTATGTTTCTAAATGTATTTAACTTTAAACGGTTTATGATAGTACTTCTTCTTAGTTTGATTGTTAACGGTAGCAAAGTACTAATGTAACACAAATACAATTAAGCACAGTATTCACATTTTCTCGCTTGCATACAACAGAATATTTGTTTATAGCTATAATTCTATTATATACCTTGGCTCATGTTTTTTCAGTTGGAAAAAACCTAATTTTACGGAGTAATTGTCGTAATTTCGAAAAAGGCTGCAGCAGTTAAAAAGTGAGTAAGAAAATATATTAAACTCCTCTTCCAGGTTTGTATCGATGTAGAAGCCTGAAAATTTTCCCAGGAACGATGTTCTCCCCTACTTCTTGGCAGTTACTCGTCGTTTAATATTCATTTCACTTGTGCCTTTGTGCACCAACTGAATGTAATGTGTTTCCGAAATCGAGAGAGATGTTGTTTGCAGGAAGCCACTTTATTAAAAAAATATATTTAAAATGTGTCAGTTGCTGTTTCTTTATTAAGACTGGCAACGTCACTCATCTGCAAAATTAAGTAATCGCAATTTTTAATAATAAATGGAAGACCGTTCAGACCTCCGATCGAGCAATACGGAACTCCATTTGTGAACTTCCACCCCCTACCCCTCGCGTCAGAAAACTCCCTGGCGCCGCCATTAGTTGAATTGCTGTCTGCCTCTGTGAAATGTTTCTCTTGTCAAAGTGGAACTGAAACCTGACTTGCTTTCTCATAGCGGGAGTGTGAAGTTTCGAGCGTGAATTTCTCCTCAGCTGCCTAATGCGTCCCGAAGAGTCAACGTCTTCCCTCGAGCCGTTACTTTGCAAGAGGCAAACACTTAAACTACGACGCTCTGAATAAAACATCAGCTAAACTTTCTCGCGTGCCCTAGGATCTCCACACTGCTCGTACACAACCCGTATGAGACCGCAAGCGCAGTTCGGGAACAGGCTTTCTAACCCACACTGCAGATGGAACGTAGCGTCCGCAGCTAATCACTCGACGTTAGCTAACCTTAGTTAACGTAGTGTCGTAATTCAGCAATGTGATATTTCTGCTCCGAGTCAGAGTCAATCGTTAAAAAAAGTTTACTAATGGAATTGATGGGAGCAGCAATATATAAAGAAGATGAGACTGATAAGGAAAATGGAATGAATGAATGACTGAAAAATGGGCGTAGCTGATTGTCATGGTCAATTTTTAACAGGGTGGTGCTTGAAAGTGTATTCGTTATTGAAGCGCTGAATGGCCAATGCTGGTGTGCATAAAAATGCATACAAAAATTGTAATCGGACTTCGTAAATTAGGACAAGATAATTTTGGCAGTTTCTATGACTGAGCGTGGAAATTTGCATGTAAGCTGCTATAATGGTGGCCGATCAGTTGCATGTCCTTATCAAGACTTCCACGTTGCCTCGTCTCAAATTAACACTGAAACAGGAATGCGAATTAGGACAAGATACATACAGTACCGCATAATAATTTTGTTCTCCCTGGTACTGTAGCCGGAATGTTGATATTTCTTGAAGATATAGTTTGAAATTTGCACTACAGAAGATATTTTGTTTTCATCTGCAACTCTAGTCAAAGGAGCCTGAACTACGAAACAAAAATGGTGCGCATGTTACTGTCACCAAATCGTGAAGAGCAAATAGGAACATTTGATATATTGACACAAAATATGCAGACATTAAAATACCGCACCTCCTACGAAAGTGTGCGTCTACATCGGAACCTAAGACAGAAGAAAGTGATTGAGGGACAAAAGATCGCGACAGAAGCTACAATCATTTGTTTCAATAACAGGGATTAATTAACTTTTGTGCACTCACAGATCACTTTCACATAAATGTTTTACAACATTCGCCCCATCTGTCGAGCAGTAAATTGTCCAATTAATTTAGAAAAACAAGTATCATAGAAAGCATTGTCATCTGACTACAACGAGCAGTTTTCCCACCATCATAGGATAGCAGCTTACAAACGGATGTAGTCTCGATTGAATATAAAAATTGTCATATCAGCACTACTCTGTTACGGATGAGATGAATGAGATTGTGCTGTGATGAAATTATGCAAAGCGAATTATAATTTTGAACCATGCTTTACCTTGATTTTCGGCCACGTTCCAGGCATGACTGCCCTATAACGCTATCTGGCTCGGGAATTCCAATGACATCGATCGTGTTTTCACCGAAAATTACATTTAATAGTTTCAGAAAGAAACAGGTTAGTAAATTTTGACTAGGAATGCTGTTCCATTAATGTATTAATATATAACTGTGTAATAAGCTTCTTCTCTAAGGCGAAACCAGTACAAGTCAATGTATTTGCCATCTAGAGTGAGAATTTCACTCTGCAGCGGAGTGTGCGCTGATATGAAACTTCCTGGCAGATTAAAACTGTGTGCTGGACCGAGACTCGATCTCGGGACCTTTGACTTTCGCGGGCAAGTGCTCTTGCCAACGAAAGGCAAAGGTCCCGAGTTCGAGTCTCTGTCCGGCACACAGTTTTAATCTGCCAGGAAGTTTCATATTTGTCATCTGTATGTTACGAAACCAAGCCCTCCGAACGTGAACTTTCAAATCCTATGGAACAATGATGATAGTCCGGTTGAAGAGACTGATCTGATAACAGCGTTGCTCCGAACTGCGGGAATTGTGTTTATAGGCGTAGCTGCTGCGAAATAGCAGAAGTAGGCTCGGCGACGTAACGAAGGCGCACGGAACAGTTAAAATGGGTCAGGTAGCACGAGGAAGCCCTTGTGGATGTACTGAGATGCCGGAAGAACATGTGGATTATTAATCATTAAATCGCCACAGAGACGCTGGGAGAGAGAGAGAGAGAGAGAGAGAGAGAGAGAGAGAGGGGGGGGGGGGGAGAGAAGCATATTATTCAGTGAACTCATGACAGCCACTTCAAGAATGCGCCTACACATATAATTCGACCAATGAACTTGTAATGTGCAGCTCTCAATGATTTTTTGAACTACATTTACTTTTATCAATACGAGAGGTGTTCCAATAAGCAACTTGACAATTTTTTTTTCTTTTTTTTTTTTGGACATCGTGTAACATTCCCGTTTCAGCCCCTATAGTTTCATGGAGTTTGGTTTTGTGGTGGTGATCATCCGTTACATAGCACCACCACCAATCGAAACTTCATCAAATTGTAGGAGGGGCGGTCCAAGCAGAGAGCTGTCATTGAGTTTCTTTTGGCGGGAAACCAGAACATCGCAGATATTCGTAGGCACTTTCAGAATGTCTACGGAGACCTGGCAGTGAACAAAAGCACGGTGAATCGTTAGGCGAGGTGTTTTTCATGATTGTAAAAAGGTCTCGCAAACCTGTTTGATCTCCAGTGTGCCGGCCAGCCGCACACAGCTGTGACTCCTGTAGTGTTGGAACGTGCGGACACTCTCATTCGTAATTGCGGGAAGTGAAAGCCGTTCCTTGCGCTTGGACCTCTTCCTCCCGAACGCGTCGTCGGGAGGAGGTAATTTTAGCTCGACTCCGGATAGGGCACTGTCTTTTTAGTCATCGACATCTTTTAAGCGGTGATCCTCCCCCACTCTGTCCCCACTGCTCTCAGCTGTGGACGGTCAGACACCTTTTAATTGAATGCCCCTATTTTAATCCGTTACGCTCCCGTCTACAGCTATCGCCTGATCTATCGTCGATTTTAGCAGATGACACGCGCTCAGCTGACCGCGTTCTACAGTTTATTAGTGACAGTGAAATGACGTCAGTCATTTGAAGTTTTTTTTTTTTTTGTGGACAACCAACCCCTTTCTATAGTGGACTTTTAAGCATTCCTTCTGCCTTTAGTTTCTCCAATTTTCTGACTGTTTCCATTGCTGCTGATTTTAAATTTCGTTTTTTTTTCCTGTTTTCTACGTCACGGGCTGGGCGCTAATGACCATAGAAGTTTTGCGCCCTAAAACCACAAAAAAAAAAAAAAAAAAAAACTCTCATTCGAGGTGACCAACGGGTCACAATCAAGCACCTCACTGTAGTGATGGGGAGCTCGTGAATGAGTCGTTCAAATGAACGCTTCACTCCAGTGAAGCGTGAACTAACCACTCAATTTCAATGAACTGGTACTTCAAACTCTTACGGGTTCGTACGATAGGCTTAAGCGCCTGGCGGAACGACTGACGTCGGTCGAGATTTGCCTATTGTATGCAGGGTGATACGACCTGCCAGATGTCTGAGTGTCGCCGCAGTTTATGTGTTTACTGTACTGGCGCGTCCGGAACGAAGATTCCTGGCACCGACTGACTGCATTGTCCGCATGATTCTGAGAATGCTTGTGAACTGTGCCCTGCTGGGTGTGACTGTCTGGAACCGGATGGCCGGTGGTCTAGGCAGGCTGTTTTCGTAGCCGATCAAACGGCAAGTTCAGTGCCCTCAGCTGAATAGCAGAGGCATGATTGGTCAACTTAAACTGAGGCTAGTTGACGTCATAAAGCCCTGCTCGAAATTGGAGGGAACGGTCGCTATTCGCACGAATGATGTTCTGAGACAGTGTGGGGGAATTTTGGAATCAGAACTGAGCGCTGATTCGCAGTTTTTCGAGGGGAGTAGGGAGTAGAGCAATGTTGGCTTCACTTTTGCCTTGCGCGGGCAGAGGATTCGGAATCTGATCGTCCTCGGAGTTGGACAGTTTTGCGATTTGGTCGCTCTTTTTTCGGAAGAACTTCAAATTCTCGGACAGCCTTCGCAGCCAGGGGTCGACACAGACGTCGGCGCCTACATCATCAGGACGCTGCCTACCGACGATGTGCTGCAGATGTCAGTACTAGTGCAGTATTTTGCGACTCTGGCATTGTAGGACCTTATCAATTTTATACTGAATCCCTCAGTAGCACGCGCGCTCGCTTTGATACAAGTCCACCTTGCTTGTTTCTCCATGTGATCCCATTTGAGCTCTCACTACTAATTGCGATACTGCTATATTGTCGGGAGATTAATATTTGATTCATTAGGACCTCCAGTCATTATCGTCAATCTATTGCATCACAGAGAGTAGGAGCCCCTTGTTCTCGAGCCAATTCATATTCTCATAATATTTCAGTATATCCCATCCTTTAACCTAACGTGTGTCGACAATCATGTGCATTTATGTTCTGATATATAATAAATCTCATTGTAATATTTAATCCGCATATCATTTCGTAGATATAGGCAGAATCCCATTTCCTGTTGTTTATTATGATAAAGTTTTCTTTTCTTGAGTAGATTACAATTTTTATTAAATTATTGTGAGTGTGCACTCCTTATTTTACCAACTAGCAGGATCCACCATCATTTTCTTCTGTTACCGTCGTGGGCATAATTAATGAGCTGGTAGATAAGGAGGGGGTCGAGTGCATGTCTCGTTCTCATGCAAAATTCGTTTGAATTAAAGAGGTACAACCTCTTCTCCACCCCGGCACCTCGCAAATGGACCGCTCAGGATTAGCACCACTTTCTCTTCACCAATGAGCGTCGCATATGCTTTCAAGCAGACAATCACTCATGGGAAAATTCCTGTACTAGTGGGTGTTAGAGCTGCACCTTTTTTAGATTGAAGTCAGCTGATAGGTATTCCTGCTTAAGGGAAGTCTCTCTAACAAAGAAACCACTTTCGGCAAAGCTTAGGTATCAGAGTAATGAGGGAATTAGTATATTTCATCAAAATATACAAGGTATTAGAGATAAAGTTAGTGAACTGCTTATAGATGTTGACTCTGAAATTATTGGTATATCTGAACACTTCTTAAATAACGAGATAATTCAGAGGCTTCCTTTACCAGGATACAGGTTGGCTGGCAGCTTTTCTAGGAGCTCTTTGCGGTGTGGTATATCTGAACACTTCCTAAATAAGGATATAATTCAGAGGCTTCCTTTACCAGGATACAGCTTGGCTGGCAGCTTTTCTAGGAGCTCTTTGGGGTGTGGGGTGAAAAACGGTATCCCATTTGAGTCAATTGATGTTTCAAAGTACTGCATTGAAAAGGTGTTTGAATGTTGTGCAGGTGTGGTTAAATTTAGTGGAGTTAAACTTCTAACTGTTGTTATTTATAGATCCCCAGACTCCGATTTCACAACATTTTTGCTAAACCTAGAGGAGGTTCTTGGTTCACTTTATAGGTAATACAAAAAGGTAGTTATATGTGGTGACTTCAATATTAATTGTATAAGTGATTGTGCAAGGAAAAGGATGCTGGTAGACTTCCTTAATTCATATAATCGTATGCAAATCGTATTCCTTCCAACGAGAGTGCAAGGGAACAGTAGAACAACCATAGACAACATTTTTATTCATTCCTCATTCTATTAGCAAAAAAGGGAATGACCTTTCAGATCATGATGCACAAGTTTTAACTCTAAAAGATATTTGTGCTGCAACACATGTTAGTTATCAACTTTTTAGGAAAGCTGATCCAGTTGCTGTAGAGACCTTTGTAAACCTTATCAAGGAACAAGAGTGGCAAGATGTTTATAGTGCTGATACAGCAGACTATAAATATAATGCTTTCCTCAAGACTTTTCTCGTGCTCTTTGAAAGTTGCTTTCCGTTAGAACGTTCAAAACAGGGTACTAGCGCAAACAGGCAGCCTGGGTGGCTGACTAGAGGGATAAGAATATCCTGTAGAACAAAGTGGCAATTATATCAAAACGTTAGAAACAGTCAAAATCTAAATGCAGCAACCCATTACAAACAGTATTGTAGGGTGCTTAAAAAGTTATTAGGAAGGCAAAAAGTATATCGTATGCAGATAGAATAGCCAAGTCTCAGGATAAAATTAAAACCATATGGTCAGTTGCAAAGGAAGTGGCTGGTCTGCAGAGACAGGTCGAGGTGCGTAGTGGGAATGTCCGTGTTACTGATAAGTCACATATGTTTACAGTATTTCGTAATCACTTTCTGAATACAGCAGGCGAACTAAATAGAAACCTAGTCCCAACAGGGAATCATATAACGCTCGTAGAAAAAAGTGTTCCGAGACTGTTACCTGAAATGCTCCTCCATGATACTGACAAGAGGGAAATTGAGTTAATAATTAAATCACTAAATATCAAGAACTCTCATGGATATGACGGGGTATCTAGCAAAATACTGAAGTATTGTTCTATGTATGTTAGCCCAGTACTTAGCCGTATCTGTAACTTTTTCTTTAGGAGTGGTCGGTTTCCTGACCGATTAAAGTACTCATTAGTGAAGCCACTTTATAAAAAGGGAGACAGGGGTAATGTTGACAACTATAAAGACCTATTTCTTGCCATCGGTGTTTGCTAAAGTTATCGAGAAGGTTGTGTATACAAGGTTACTGGAGCATTTAAATTCAAATAATTTGCTGTAAAATGTACAATTTGGTTTTAGAAATGGTTCAACAACTGAAAATGCTATATTCTATTTTCTCTGTGAGGTTTTTGACGGATTAAATAAAAGGTTACGAACGCTAGGTGTTTTCCTTGATTTAACGAAGGCTTTTGACTGTGTTGACCACAAAATATTACTGCAGAAGTTGGATCATTATAGAGTAAGCGGAGTAGCTTACAATTGGTTCGCCTCTTACTTTAAGAACAGAAAGCAGAAGGTAATTCTCCGCAATATTGAGAATGGTAGTGATGTTCAGTCCCAATGGGGCACTGTTAAGTGGGGTGTTCCCCAAGGGTCGGTGCTGGGGCCGCTGCTGTTTCTTATATATATAAATGATATGCCTTCTAGTATTACAAGTGAGTCAAAAATATTTCTGTTTGCTGATGACACCAGCTTGGTAGTGAAGGATCTTGTGTGTAATATTGAAACATTATCAAATAATGTAGTTCATGAAATAAGTACGTGGCTTGTGGAAAATAATTTGATGCTAAATCACAGTAAGACTCAGTTTTTACAGTTTATAACTCACAATTCAACAAGAACTGATATTTTGATCAGACAGAATGGGCATATTATAAGCGAGACGGAACAGTTCAAGTTCCTATGCGTTCGGATAGATAGTAAGCTGTTGTGGAAAGCCCATGTTCAGGATTTTGTTCAGAAACTAAATGCTGCTTTATTTACCATTAGAACAGTATCTGAAATACGTGACAGTTCAACACGAAAAGTAGTGTACTTCACATATTTTCATACACTTATGTCATATGGTATTATTTTTTGGGGTAATTCTTCTGATTAAAAAAGGGTATTTTTGGCTCAAAAACGGGCTGTTCGAGCTATATTTGGTGTAAGTTCGAGAACCTCTTGTGGACCCCTATTCAATAGTGTGGGAATTCTGACATTGCCCTCACAGTTTGTATTTTCTTTAATGTCGTTTGTTGTTAGCAATATTAACTTATTCCCAAGAGTTAGCAGCTTTCACTCAGTTAATACTAGGCAGAAATCAAATCTGCATGTGGAATGCACTTCCTTGACTCTTGTGCAGAAAGGAGTGCACTATTCTGCTGCATCCATTTTCAATAAGCTACCACAAGATCTCAAAAATCTTAGCAGTAGCCCAAACGCTGAAGAGTTTCCTCATGGCTCACTCCTTCTATTCTGTCGAGGAGCTCCTGGAAGAGCTGAAAAATTAAGCAAATTCCAGTGTTACATTGTTGATTTTCTTTATTCTTTTTTCGCCTGAAAACGTTTCTTGTATTTCATTTTATCTGTTTTTACTATCGTGTCATAATTTCATGTATTGACTCGTTCCATGACCATGGAGACTTCTCCTTAATTTGGTCCCACGGAACAATAAATAAATAAATAAAAACGTATATGGAGGCAACGCTGTCACGCTGAACACCTTAGACGGACTGTCCAGCGAGTGCAGCAAGGTGGAGGTTCCCTGCTGTTTTGGGGTGGTGTTATGTGGGGCCGACGTAAGCCACTGGTGGTCATGGAAGGGGCCGTAACGGCTGTGCGATACGTGAATGCCATCTTCCGACCGTAGTGCAACCATATCGGCAGCATATTGGCGAGGCATTCGTCTTCATGGACGACAATTCGCGCCCCCATCGTGAACATCTTGTGAATGACTTCCTTCAGAATAACGACATCGCTCGACTAGAGTGGCCAGCCTGTTCTCCAGACATGAAACTTATCGAACATGCCTGGGATAGATTTTAAAGGGCTGTTTATGGAGGACGTGATCCACCAACCACTCTGAGGGATCTACGTCGAACCACCGTTGAGGAGTGGGACAATCAGGACCAACAGTGCCTTGTTGAACTTGTGGATAGTATGCCACGACGAACACAGGCATGCATCAATGCAAGAGGACGTGCTACTGGGTATTAGAGGTACCAGTGTGTACAGCAATCTGGACCACGACCTCTGAAGGTCTCGCTGTTTGATTGTACAACATGCAATATGTGGTTTTCATGAGCAATAAAAAGGGCGGAAAAACTCTCGGAACCGAGGTGTTGCAAAATTTTTGGCATATATAATTTTTTATATCTTTTAATTTTTTAATTTATCCTTTTGTAACATTTTTAAAAAAATATACGAGTAATAAAAGTGATTTGTATGACATAACATGTAAATTAATACTATGTGCGACCTGCATACAATACAAATGATCTACATGTCCATATGTGTGTCAAATCTTATGGGACTTAACTGCTAAGGTCATCAGTCCCTAAGCTTACACACTACTTAACTTAAATTATCCTGAGGACAAACACACACACCCATGCCCGAGGGAGGATTCGAACCTCCGCCGGGACCAGCCGCACAGGACATGACTGCAGCGCCCAGACCGCTCGGCTAATCCCGCGAGACAAAAATGATCTACAGAATGCAGTAAACAAGTTAATAAACAAATGAGAACACTCATCAGTTTTTAATCAAATCTCTTGTTATGGTATACGTCCTGCACGTATGAATAGTCGCAGAAGGAGATGCTCAATATGGTGTCAGTTCATAGTAAGGCGTGCTTCTCTCCGACGTCATAAGGAACCACGCGCTCCCTCAAAATCTCCTGTTTGGTCTGAGGTGCGCTGGCAGGCACTGAAGACGTGTTCCTGTAATGTCTGTACACCATTATCTGGGTTAGCATCTACCAGAGACTTCAATTGTCTCCCAAAGCTTAAATCCAAGGGATTAAGTTCCGGCAAACGCACAGGATTTCACCACCCGCTCCATTGCCCATTAAATGTCTGCAGCCCGTTATCGGACATTTCGGAGAAAATGGGCTGGTGCTCCATCGTGCATGAACCACAACTCCAGCCGTTGTTGTGTCTGAAGCCCTCTGGTCGTATTCTCGAGAGGATAAAGGTGCTTGTGTATCCACACCACACTCTCACATAAGGAGAGTGCAAAGGCTTTAGTACACAACACGTAGCTTAACACTACTACAAATTCGGCAGTTCTGTGTATTTACTGCACCCGGTAGGGTAAGATGTGCCTCGTCATTTCATAGAACATTGCCCACGCACACGTCACCAACTTCGGTCCGTGCTAAAAACCGAAGAGCAAGTTCAGAACCTCCCTGCTGATCATGAGGTTTCAGTTGCTGCATCGTCCGATTCTTGTACGGGTTCCAGTGTAATAGAGACCACAAAACTTTCCGCGCTTTTGACCATGAGACGGACAGTTCTCGTGACAATGCACAGGCAGTAACACTACCTGGGGCACGTCCCGCATGGTCGGTTACAGCAAAAGCAACCTCGTCTGTAATTCCATCGGTATAGGACGCCTTCCTGTTCCAGGTTCCAACACGAAGCTCACCCATGTTTTCGAGGTTGATTATCATCTTCTTTAGACCATTTGATGACATCCGGCTTCTCCTCAGATCTTGCAGTTGGCGATACTCTCGCAGTGTAGCACTACAATTGGCGTCGTTCAGATTAAACAGTTTCTCTAAGAGTGCACAGTCTCTCTTCTCGGTAGTCGTACTGTTCACCACGCTATGAGCTGTCAAATAAAAGCGTGGATATAATATCGTCGTAGAACCAGTGTACAGTGCCAGAGTTGCACCTGGTGGCCAAACCTGGAACTAATTTTTTTTCAAGTGTATATCTGTTCCTCATTAACGCATTAGCATTTTAGCAAATCTGCCAAGTTTCTCTGCCGTACGATAGTTACAGACCATATCGGACCCTTGTGAGTAGCTGCGCTTTAATTATAACCAACCGGTAGGCTGTAGCACTACTGACGAGTCATATCGTGTATGTAAATATTATTGTTTTCCTAATTTTTTATCCTTTCATGTTTTTGTATTTGACTGAATGTTATTGTGAGAGTAATATCCTGTTGCAAATTAAATGTAAGAAATAACTACGTAACGCCGCTGGTTCATGGGTAGGGACCTTAAAATTGTAATCGATGTGACAAGATGGAGGCAAGTCCGTTACTGCCTGGCAGGTGAACGCGCCAATAGAAATAAGCGCTTCAGCAGTAGGATATCTACTACTCTGTGCCCAGGCATCGATGTGCGCTGTTGTGGTAGGCTTACAATTAGAGCGATGGCTGATGAACCCTAATTTAAGTTACTTTGCAGTTCAGTCAATTTTAACTGAAGATCTGAAAACATGTCGAGTGTCCGCAAAATTCATTCCAAAACTGTTGTCAAGTGACCAGAGACAATACCGACTTGAAGCGTGCCAAGAACTGATTAATCGGGCTAAAAGTGACCCAGATTTGTTATGTAGGGTAATTAAAGGTGACGAATCATGGGTATGTGAATATGATACTGAAACCAAACTGCAGTCTTCGCAGGAGAAGGCTCCAGGTTCACCACGATCGAAGAAAGCTCGGCAAAGTCGGTCGAAGGTGAAAATGATGTTGGTGATTTTTTTCGATTCGACCCGTATTATGTATCATGCATTTACCCTCTGAGGACAGACTATTAATCAGGAGTACTATAAATGTGTCCTCGGGCGCTTGCGCAGAAAGATGCACCAGAAAATGCCTGCATTGTGGAAAGACAGGAGTTGGTTGGGTGCTGCACAATGACAGTGCTCCGGCTCATCCTGCCTTCTCTGTCGTTAAATTTTTGACCAGACTCAAAATTCCTGTGCTTCCACAACCGCCATATTCCCCTGATTTGGCCCTTGCAGACTTTTACCTGTTTCCTAATCTGACATTTTCACTGAAAGGGAAGCGATTTGATTCGATTGAAGACATCCAGGAAAAAAAAAAAAAAAATCCAGGAATGTTTCCAAAAGTGAAAACACCGCTGGAGTCGGTGTGTTCAGTCAGAAGGGGACTATTTTGAAAGAGATGCATCACAGTAGCATGTAAGTACCACCATTGTACAATTACAGGGTGTTTCAAAAATGACCGGTATATTTGAAACGGCAATAAAAACTAAACGAGCAGCGATAGAAATACACCGTTTGTTGCAATATGCTTGGGACAACAGTACATTTTCAGGCAGACAAACTTTCGAAATTACAGTAGTTACAATTTTCAACAACAGATGGCGCTGCGGTCTGGGAAACTCTATAGTACGATATTTTCCACATATCCACCATGCGTAGCAATAATATGGCGTAGTCTCTGAATGAAATTACCCGAAAGCTTTGACAACGTGTCTGGCGGAATGGCTTCACATGCAGATGAGATGTACTGCTTCAGCTGTTCAATTGTTTCTGGATTCTGGCGGTACACCTGGTCTTTCAAGTGTCCCCACAGAAAGAAGTCACAGGGGTTCATGTCTGGCGAATAGGGAGGCCAATCCACGCCGCCTCCTGTATATTTCGGATAGCCCAAAGCAATCACACGATCATCGAAATATTCATTCAGGAAATTAAAGACATCGGCCGTGCGATGTGGCCGTGCACCATCTTGCATAAACCACGAAGTGATCGCAGTGTCGTCTAAGGCAGTTTGTACCGCCACAAATTCACGAAAAATGTCCAGATAGCGAGATGCAGTAATCGTTTCGGATCTGAAAAATGGGCCAATGATTCCTTTGGAAGAAATGGCGGCCCAGACCAGTACTTTTTGAGGATGCAGGGACGATGGGACTGCAACATGGGGCTTTTCGGTTCCCCATATGCGCCAGTTCTGTTTATTGACGAAGCCGTCCAGGTAAAAATAAGCTTCGTCAGTAAACCAAATGCTGCCCACATGCATATCGCCGTCATCAATCCTGTGCACTATATCGTTAGCGAATGTCTCTCGTGCAGCAATGGTAGCGGCGCTGAGGGGTTGCCGCGTTTGAATTTTGTATGGATAGAGGTGTAAACTCTGGCGCATGAGACGATACGTGGACGTTGGCGTCATTTGGACCGCAGCTGCAACACGGCGAACGGAAACCCGAGGCCGCTGTTGGATCACCTGCTGCACTAGCTGTGCGTTGCCCTCTGTGGTTGCCGTACGCGGTCGCCCTACCTTTCCAGCACGTTCATCCGTCACGTTCCCAGTCCGTTGAAATTTGCAAACAGATCCTTTATTGTATCGCTTTTTGGTCCTTTGGTTACATTAAACCTCCGTTGAAAACTTCGTCTTGTTGCAACAACTCTGTGTTCTAGGCGGTGGAATTCCAACACCAGAAAAATCCTCTGTTCTAAGGAATAAACCATGTTATCTACAGCACACTTGCACGTTGTGAACAGCACACGCTTACAGCAGAAAGACGACGTACAGAATGGGGCACCCACAGACTGCGTTGTCTTCTATATCTTTCACATCACTTGCAGCGCCATCTGTTGTTGAAAACTGTAACTACTTTAATTTCGAAAGTTTGTCCGCCTGGAAATGTACTGTTGTCCCAAGCATATTGCAACAAACGGTGTATTTCTATCACTGCTCATTAAGTTTTTATTGCCGTTTCAAATATACCGGTCATTTTTGAAACACCCTGTACAAGCCCATTCTTAAAACTTTCCAATCACACCTCGTATTTCAATACACATGCCTGTACCAGTTTCTTTGGCGCGACAGTGTAGAACGAACCCGCGCAGCATAGAGAAGATGATAACTGAAAAAAAAGCAACGAGACGAACGGAAGTTACAGTTCTATTCAAAGACAGTAATTACGCTCAGGTCAACACGATTTATGATGGTCCCCTGGACATTGCAGAAGGCGAGACGTGGTGTGTGTAATCACCATGGACAGCAGTGCATGCTCTTTAACGCGCTCTCATTCTGAGTTCTCATGGTAGGACATTCCATTCCTCCACCAGTGCGGCTGACAACTGATGAATGGTCGTCGGTGCACGTGGACCTGGGCCACCAAAACGATCATGCTCAACAAACGTTCCTGCGTGCATTACGTGTTCCCATCTCTCGCTATATGAGGGGACGTCCAGCACTGTCGAAATTTGATCGTTTTGGTGGTCCCGGTGTTGTGGTGTGGGGAGGCATAAGGTTGTAGGGGCACACAGACCACCAAATCTTTGAACACTGTGCGCTCCCCGGTCAATGTTGTTGAACACAGCACTCTTTGCGAATGTGCGTCTTTTCAGTGTTGCATTAGGCCCTGACTTTATTTTTATGGATGAAAGGATACGACAGCATCGAATGTTCAGGAGAAGCTCCTGGAATGAGAGAATATTTAGCGAATCGACTAGCCTGCCCTTTGTAGCGACTAAAATACCATCGAGCACCTGTGGGAAGCGCTGGGGAGACGTCTTGTATCACACCCATATCCAACATCGACCATCCAGCAGGCGTCAACTGCGCTACTTATTGTCAACCTTGCTGTCAGTATGGGAGCGTGTTTGAGAGGATGTATTGCCATCCGTGGTGAGCACACACCCTGTTAAGAACCATTTCCTGTCATTGGAGGTGCGTGGCGGATCATCATAAATCGTGGTTTCCCCGGTGTTACTACTGTCTTCGAATAAAAATGTCATTTAAGTTCCTCTCGTTGCGTATTTCTTTCAGTTGCCTTTTGTACTGTACTATAGCAAATCTTTCTATGTTTAATCGGGGTACGTTTCGTGGCAGTGACACATCATGCGAATTTCATTTATTTCTTTCATTAACAGTACAGAGTAACCCACCGCCTTGAAATGGAAGGCGGGTCGGATGCTTCTGAATCTAATAGCAAAGACTTCTCATTGTTATAATTTTATTGATATAAGTTGTTAATGCTTTCTCTTTTTTTAATAATATAAATAACATAATATATTAAGATTTCTCTGAGGTTACAGAGAATTTAATGCTTAACAAATGTTAAAACGGTTCCATATAATTTGTTACTACCTAGTTGATGAGAATATAATTTAAATAATGCAAATGTCAAAGAAAAATAAAAAAAGAAAATGTAAGACAATCAGCGTGGTGAAAATAATTTGTAGTATGTAGAGGGAAGTGATATGCTGTATCTGCATGAGTAATACAGTCTAAGTAGCATGTTGGTTAGTAATGGCCTATTTCTACCTATTTCAGATGAGAAGGTCTCAGTACAACCTCGAGGTATTCTCATCTGAAATGGTTTGTGCTAATGTATATTTAGACGGATTATACAGATTAAATGCTAATTGAGCACTTCATTCATGGAATACATGAATTTTCGCTTTCCATGAAATATACACTTAAGTTTGTAACTTGTTAGTAGAAATAGAATACAGTTCACTGCTACTTAAATGCTTTATTCCTTAAGTAACTTAATACATTTGTGATACATAAAGTTCATTGATTGTAATTTGAATAGAGATGAGAATATACTTCTGTCTGCACACAGTAAGACTAGCAGTACATTACTGCTTGTTTGCAGTATACTTTAAACACTATGCAGGATGTCATTGGGGAGGGAGCGCCTCGGAATAAAAGTTCTTCGAGCCTTCTTCTCCCAAGCGATATTATCTTATTACTACAGTCATAGTATGTTGTGCCAGTGTTTATTTGTTTTATGATTGTTGTGTTGTTTGTGCATGAGAAGAATACTTTCGGTAAGACTCTGTTTTGGCGCTAATTTCTCGGAATTTCTTATCGTGGTCATTTTGCGACACGTGTATGGGAGGAAATAACATGTTGTCCCGCTCTTTCCGGTAAGTGCTCTCTCGAAACTTCAGTAGTAAATCTCTTCGTGATGCACAACGGCTCACTTGTAACGTCTGCCATTGGAGTTTGTCGAGCCAGTCTGTAACGAAACGCACCGCTCTTCATTGGATCTTCTCAATCTCTTCTATCAATCCTACGTGGTAAGGATCCCAGACTGATAAACAATACTCAAGAATCGATTCGACAAGCGCCCTGTGAGCCACATTTTTAGAGGATTAGTTAACATGTTCTAAAGATTCTTCCAGTGAATCCGTCCCGCATCTGTTGTTCCTACTATTTGTTTTATGTCGTCATTCCAAAAAATGGTGCAAATGGCTCTGAGCCCTATGGGACTTAACTGCTGAGGTCAGCAGTCCCCCAGAACTTAGAACTAAGTAGTTCTAACTAACCTAAGGACATAACACACATCCATCCCCGAGGCAGGATTCGAACCTGCGACCGTAGCAGTCGCGCGGTTCCGGATTGAAGCGCCTAGATCCGCTCGGCTCGTCATTCCACATAAGGTCGCCAGGCACGGATACTGCTAGATATTGCACTGTGGTTAGTGTTTGCCGCAGTCCCTCATCAACAGCATAGTTGTACTGTGGCGTCTACCCTTACCTATATATGCTCAAAATGTTGCATTTATTTATCTTCAGAGACAACTGTCAGAGCCTGCACTATTCAGCAATTCTCTGTAGGTTACTCTGCAAATCAGTACTATCTTCTGGCGTTTCTACTGTTTTACAGGGAACCGCATCACCCGCGAACAGCCTCAAAGAGCATCTGACACTTTCCACTAGTTCATTTATACACATTGAAAACAGTAGCGATCTAAGCACACTTCTTTGGGATACTCCGGAACTTGATGTGATTCTTCAATTTCTCCAGGTGCATGACGTAAATCAGCGCACCTGATGAAGGCAACGTGGTCGATTGCCGAAATATTGTGTCCTATGCACACTCATACCAGGCTGTTCACCCGAGATTTATTTCGTCGCCCAGGAACTTACTTTCACATCTGTCGATTTTGTTCCTTTAAGAGCGACGTGTTGAGTTCTGTCTTCATGGAAGTTTTGAATCCAGTCGCAAATCTGTTCCGGTACTAGGTAAGCTCGTATTTGCCTAACTAAACGGCGGTGCGTGGCGGTGTCAAATGTGTTCCTGAAGTGGAACAATACAGCATCAACCTGAGCGTCGATGTCAACAGCGCTGTGGATCTCATGGATAAACAAAGCGAGCTGAGAGTCGGAAGATCTCCAAAAAGTCATAATTTTTTAGCATAAAATACTTTACGTAATTCTACAAAAGATTGACATCAACGATATAGACCTATAATAACGTACATCTGTCCTACGACCCTTCTTGAAAACTGCAATGACTCGGGCTTTTTCCAATAGCTTGGTACCCTTCGCTATTCCAGCATACTACGGTAAACCCCTGCTAAAACAGGGGGGGAAGTTTAATGGCAGATGACAGGCTAGCAATTTACAGAAAAGAGTACCCAGCAATGTAGGAAAAATTAGGGTAATAATAACAACATACAATTGACCTAATTCAAGTAGAAAAATTATTTACAAAAGTTTACATTTTGCAGAACTGAATTCAAATATCCATTAACGGCGGGATATTTCCTCATAGTTACGAAAAACAACTTTTTTTTTGCATAACAGTTGGAACTGAAACCCAGTAATTTTTATTTTTTCCTCGCCCAAAACTGGTTCTCAATAGTTGCATATTAATTAAAACTAACTAGTGACCTCATACTACTTTATGCATATTTCAAGCTTTCATAAAACACTTACTAACAAAACGTTTTCCGAGTACGGAATCAGGGAGTATAGACGAACATACCTGTCTTTGCATCACGTCGCTACTTTGCATCCTTCGCTTTTGTACCTCATTATTTCAGTGGAAACATTTCACAAACTTAGATTTAGCAGACAGCAAGCAAGGACTTCTTTGAATAAAGAAAAGTTAATTTTTAGGAAGTATTTTGTGAAAATATTTGTCTGGAATGTAGCCACACATGGAAGTAAAATATAAAAAATAGAATCTTGTTAATCGTGGTGTTACAGAAGCATGTCGAAGATTGGTTGGGTAGATCAGATAACCAATGAAGAGATACTGATTTGAGTTCTGAAGAAAATTCCTTTATGACACATCCTGACTAAAAGAAGTGATAGGGTTCCAGAGTGCATTCCGAGGTCTCAGTGAATAGTCATTCGCAATAGAAGGTGGAGAGAAACTAACTCAAGTTTTATGAAATTGATGACTCTACGCACAGCTTGTCAGCTAGTTTGAATCATGCTCAAACAGAATGTATAAGGTTGTACTGATTAATTCAGAGAATGTCAGAAACGTAGAAAATGTTAGTGATTGGTGAAAAATTACAAACGGAGTCCTACAGGTTTCAATTTTGGATCTACTCCTATTTCTTACATATATGAATTACCTTCCACTTAAAATTCAACAAACAAAATCGGAACTTTTTGGATGATACTAATGCTATAATAAGTCCCAATAGAGAGGAAGGTTTGTTGGTTTATTTGGGGGGAGGAGACCAAACAGCGAGGTCATTGATCCCATTGGATTAGGGGAGGATGTTTGGTTTGAACCGTCGTCCATCCGACTGCGAGTCCAGTGTGCTAAACACTATGTCACATCGCTCGATAGGAGAGAAAGCAACAGAATAGTTGGTGATTCATATTTTCCAAGTAATTATTAAGGGGTTCTCTAAAAATTGACTTTCCCTACATATAAAAAACATTACTTTCAGTTCTGTACAACAATTAGACTCATACCAACAACAGAATAGCATATGTGCATGAGTCAGTAAGTAGGGTAGAGTGCTCCAAGTTTTTGGGTGTACTTACTAATGAAAACTGGAATTGGAAGAAGTATGTTACTGAGTTTCTTAACAAGAGCGAGCAATAAATATAATATGTAGTGTTCAGCCACCAATGTCATTAGGTATGTATTTTAACTGCATCGTCATAATGCATATAGCCGCTAGTAACATTCGTCATAAATAATTTGAAAAGAACGACGATGTACATACCTACTACACTAGAGAGAAAAATGACCTCTGTTAACCATCGTTAAAGCTGACAGTGGCTCAGAAAGGAGTTCAATATGCAGCAACAATAAATTTTTGATAATTTGCCCAATAACGTAAGATGTCTGGCAGGTAGTGAAGCAAGTTTAAAATCTAATTTAAAATCATTTCTCATGGACGGCACCTTCTAGTCGACTGACGAATTTTTCTACTTGAAAAGCGGTAGCCAGTAAACAAAAATAAAGAGACATAAATAAAAACAAAATACTTGTAGTTGCATGAGTAGGAATAAAATAATAATAATTTGTTCATGTATATCCTACAGTCAGAACCTGTTTTTAGTTAGAACGCGTTCCTACTAGTTAAAAGTAGTTTTTACTGAGTCACTTCGTCAAAACGCGTTTTGCCTAGTTACAACTAAACTTTCGCTTTTGACTAGAAGTAAATTCTAGTTTTAACTGACTTTCGCTTTTGACCAGCAGTAAATTCTAGTTGTAACTAAGGCTATGAGTATCAACTAGTTTCAACTAGTAAGAATGCGTTCTAACTAAAGTAGACAGCACTAGTTTTCACTAAGTTTATTTAGGGGCAAATATTAATATTAAGAGCAACTACGTGTCGACTGAAATAAAAAACAGCATTTTTGTGTTTTGGAATGCAATATTTATTGAGAATATTGATCATACATCTAAGTCATTAATCTTAACTACAGCAATACGAAAGTAACCATACACTGAAGAAACATTTTAAGGAACATTACAGAGCCATATTAACAGTATTAGTTACGAAAGTGTAAACAAAATAATCATACAGTAAAAGTATATTAATTACTCGTACATTTGACAAAAGTAGCTACAGCCTTAATAAAATAGAAATGTACAAAAAAATTTAACAATTAAATTTTGATTATTTGTTATTGCAAGGCAAACTGTCATTGTTTGAAAGGTGATTAGGTACTTAATACTTATTATAAAATGTATTACTACATAAGTATTAAAAGTAAAATGTTAATTAGTTACTTGAATATTTAACACCGTTTTCAGAGCATTAAATCAATGAAGTAATGAATATGTCTGACATTTGTTCTTAATTATTGAAGTCAATTATAATGAGGAAGGGTTTCAGTGGTAGATCTAAAGGAAGCACAATTTCTTGAAGAATATTTATTAGAAAAGGGTCTTTGAATGGTATAGATCAAGGCATTGTTTCGCACACAATCCACCATCGCACTCTTCACACGCTTCACAATACACATGCGTTTCTCTTCTTATGTTTCTCCTGTTGTCAATCAGTCTGCAGCAACACTCGCAATTTTCGTGTCGGCGCCTTCTTGTTTTCACTATCTGGAATGTGTTTGGATGCATGATCAATATTCCAATAAATATTGCATTGCACAATACAAAAATGCTGTTTTTTTATTTCTATCAAGACGTAGTTGCTCTTAATTGTAATATTTACCTCTAAATAAATTTGGTGAAATCTAGTTCTGTCTAGTTTAGTTAGAACGCGATCTTACTAGCTGAAACTAGTTGATACTGATAGCCTTAGTTACAACTAGAATTTACTGCTGGTCAAAAGCGAAAGTCAGTTAAAACTAGAATTTACTGCTGGTCAAAAGCGAAAGTTTAGTTTTAACCAGGCAAAACGCGTTTTGGAGAAGTGGCTCAGTAAAAACTAGTTTTAACTGGTAATAACGCATTCTAACTAAAAACAGGTTTTGACTGTCACATATACAGGGTGAGTCACCTAACATTACCGCTGGATATGTTTCGTAAACCACATCAAATACTGACGAATCGATTCCACAGACCGAACGTGAGGAGAGGGGCTAGTGTAACTGGTTAATACAAACCATAAAAAAATGCACGGAAGTATGTTTTTAACACAAACCGACGTTTTTTTTAAAAATGGAACCCCGTTAGTTTTGTTAACACATCTTAACATATAAACAAATACGTAATCAGTGCCGTTTGTTGCATTGTAAAATGTTAATTACATCCGGAGATATTGTAACCTAAAGCTGACGCTTGAGTACCACTCCTCCGCTGTTCGATCGTGTGTATCGGAGAGCACCGAATTACGTAGGGATCCAAAGGGAACGGTGATGGACCTTAGGTACAGAAGAGACTGGAACAGCACATTACGTCCACATGCTAACACCTTTTTATTGGTCTTTTTCACTGACGCACATGTACATTACCATGAGGGGTGAGGTACACGTACACACGTGGTTTCCGTTTTCAATTACGGAGTGGAATAGAGTGTGTCCCGACATTTCAGGCCAATAGATGTTCAATTTGGTGGCCATCATTTGCTGCACACAATTGCAATCTCTTGCGTAATGAATGTCGTACACGCCGCAGTACATCTGGTGTAATGTCGCCGCAGGCTGCCACAATGCGTTGTTTCATATCCTCTGGGGTTGTAGGCACATCACGGTACACATTCTCCTTTAACGTACCCCACAGAAAGAAGTCCAGAGGTGTAAGATCAGGAGAACGGGCTGGCCAATTTATGCGTCCTCCACGTCCTATGAAACGCCCGTCGAACATCCTGTCAAGGGTCACCCTAGTGTTAATTGCGGAATGTGCAGGTGCACCATCATGCTGATACCACATACGTCGACGCATTTCCAGTGGGACATTTTCGAGCAACGTTGGCAGATCATTCTGTAGAAACGCGATGTATGTTGCAGCTGTTTGGGCCCCTGCAATGAAGTGGGGACCAATGAGGTGGTCGCCAATGATTCCGCACCATACATTTACAGTCTACGGTCGCTGTCGCTCTACCTGTCTGAGCCAGCGAGGATTGTCCACGGACCAGTAATGCATGTTCCGTAGATTCACTGCCCCGTGGTTTGTGAAACCCGCTTCATCGGTAAACAGGTAGAACTGCAACGCATTCTCTGTTAATGCCCATTGACAGAATTGCACTCGATGATTAAAGTCATCCCCATGTAATTGCTGATGTAGCGACACATGAAACGGGTGAAAGCGGTGACGATGCAGTATGCGCATGACACTACTTTGACTCAGTCCACCGGCTCTCGCAATGTCCCGTGTACTCATGTGTGGGTTCATGGCAACAGCAGCTAACACACCAACTGCACCCGCTTCTCCTTTGACGGGCCTGTTGCGAACCCGTTTGCGCGCTGCGACCATACCTGTTGCATACAGTTGGCGGTAGATGTTTTACAATGTGCGGCACGTTGGATGCTCTCTGTCCGGGTACCGTTCTGCATACACCCTGCAGGCTTCAGCTGCATTTCGTCGACACTTGCCATAGATGAGTATCATCTCCGCCTTTTCAGAGTTCGAATACACCATGGTCACAGTTTCTACAACACTAAACTATCACAGACGTCTGGTAACACGGTGTACTACAGTTGGTGTGCGTGCGGAGACGAATGCAGAATAACAATAGCAGCAAGCGCTAGATGCGGACATTGCGACAGCTAGACGAAACCACAACAGTACACTACAGCCACACTCGTAAATACGGTCGTCATCGTAAACATGTCCCTGGAGACGCTGCTCGCCGATCGTGGTCCGCGTTTGTTACAACACGCAACTGAACGTCAGAGGTTTCAAGCGTCAACTTTAGGTTACAATATCTCCGGGTGTAATTAACATTTTGCAATGCAACAAACGGCACTGATAACGTATTTGTTTATATGTTCAGATGTGCTAACAAAACTAACGTGGTTCCATTTAAAAAAACGTAGGTTTGTGTTAAAAAACATGCTTCCATGCAGTTTTATATGGCTTGTATTAAACAATTACACTAGCCCCTCTCCTCACGTTCGGTCTGTGGAATCGGTTCGTCAGTATTTGATGTGGTTTACGAAATATATCCAGCGGTAACGTTAGGTGAATCACCCTGTATACATGCTGTTCCACATTTTTTCGATAAAAGAATCGTTCAAATGTTCTATGGAACATTTAACTAAGTAACGAAATAACTTAATGCAGTAAGCACATTAGGTAGATTTAGGATGTAAAATAAGTTATACAAGCTGAACAGACTTGCAGAGGACTGGCTAGTTTGGAAAGCTGCTTGTATTCAGACTTTGTACTTAAGGCCACAACAACTATTTCTAGAAACTAGTATACAGGCAAACTGTGTGCCTCGGGCATGGATGTGTGTGATGTCCTTAGGTTAGTTAGGTTTAACTAGTTCTAAGTTCTAGGGGACTAATGACCTCAGCAGTTGAGTCCCATAGTGCTCAGAGCCATTTGAACCATTTTTAATCGCAGCCAAGCGTCATGACACTCGGTAAGACTGCTCTTCTGAACATCGCCAGTCTTTAACAGACACTTTAATTGTGATATAGGACTGCATGTGAATATAGTAAAGAGTCAGCAGCCATCAGTTTTGTGAGCAAGTTTGAATGATCAGTAATATTTCATAACTTCCCTTTTGTCATTCCTCTTCGTTGCTGCACCAGCCTTCCCACGGCAGGGAACAACACGTGACCGCCACGGCCGCCTTGCCTCGTCATTAGCAGATAACGCGCTGTTTGCCCCGGCTACATGAATCTGCCTAATGGACGCCGCTAGACTACCGGACCACCTGCGGCCTCTTGTTCCTCAGCAGGCAGAGGTGTTGGGTGGGAGGGGCAAGGGGGGGAGGGGGCTCTGCCATCACAGATGCGAGGAACGCCTTGCTTTTGTTCTGTTTCTGGCCTCCAGACCCGAGAAGAAAGGGACGGCAATATACTGATGAGCTCCTGCGAACTTCAGTGAATATGCTGGCAGCGATTTCATCCTCGGGAATAAATGCAGCCAGGGGATTAAGGTTTTCTTGGTACAACCACTACCAAAAAATATAAAAAAAGAGAATGTGGCATATCACTCGAAACTGAATATGAGAGAACTTTTGTAAGTGAATCCAGTTGATTGATACTGCCAGGTTTGCTGCTGTAAACTAATTCCGCTCTTATTCAGTCTGTAGATTGGGCAGGCAGTAAGGGAGACGTAAAGCTTCATACAGAGGAATAATAAACAACAAGGTCCGCTGATGACTTTATAATTGTGTCAGAGACAGCAAACATCTTGGAACTTTATGAGTAGCGTCTTGATAACAATTTATTGGATGAACATAGACAAAAGTAGAAAAAAAGGTTAATGAGTTGTAGCATAATTTAGTCAGGTGATGCCAGGGAAATTAAATTCTTAAATGAGGCATGAAAAGTACTAGACAAATATAGTTGAGTGAGGAGGAAGACTACTAAAATATGTAAGTGCCATGTGACTAGGGCCTCCCATTGGGTAGACCGTTAGCCGGGTGCAAGTCTTTCGATTTGACGACACTTCGGCGAGTTGCGCATCGATGGAGATGAAATGATGAAGATCAGGACAATACAACACCCAGTCCCTGAGCGGAGAAAATATCCGACCCAGCCGGGAATCGAACCCGTGCCCTTAGGATTGACAGTCTGTTGCGCTGACCACTTTTTTAAAAATCTCATTTTGTTCTATATTGTTCGTGGAATTTGTTCGGGGCGGACGTACGATGACACCCGTTTAGGTTCTTCGTTGATCCGTTCACTGAGTTTTTTATTACAGAGAGTAGCTAAACCTCTGACCAAACACGCTGAGCTACTATGTTGGCATCTCCCAGCTACCGGGGGCGGACAGGAAGACTACTGACAATAGACGAACTGGAGAGGAAATAAAACGCAGACTAGCAACAACTTGAACAGCTTTTCTGAAAACGGAAAATATTTTAACATATAATGTTAAAAGTTTTAGAACATATAGAATGCTTCCCTGTTCGTCCCCTGCTCTGCATATGTAGAGTGATTCAGCTAAGCTGTTCAAACCAGATAATATGTGAACTGTTTAAGATATAGTAATGCTGTCATCACAATATGAATTATGGAACGTTCTCACTAAACCACGTAAGTGGTGGAGCAGAGCCAGTTCAACGCCAGTGATTTATGACCTGTCAATTTAAAGGTCAAGTTCAAGGTCATTCCTGTCCCCAGTACCCCACCTGGCTCAACCCCTACTTGAGTAAACCAATTGTTTGACATAAAAACGGTGGAAAAATCATAGGGGTGTTGTTTGTCCTACTGGTTGTCAGGTGCCCCCCCCCCCGTCTGCAGCTCGTGGTCTCGCGGTCGCGTTCTCCGCGTCCCAAGCACGGGGTTCCAGGTTCGATTCCTGGCGGGGTCAGGGATTTTCACTTTCCTCGAGATGACTGGGTGCTTGTGTTGTCCTCATCATTTCATGATCATTCATGCACGTGGCGAGATTGGACTGAGCAAAGGTTGGGAGATTGTATGGGCGCTGATAACCACGCACTTGAGCGCCCCACAAACCAAACATCGTCATCATCATCCTCATTTCTATTCCGACAGGTATTGATAAACTTAAACTATGAAGCTCTATGAACAAAAATGGCTGTTTCCTTCCAAAATAGGTGGTGTCAGGCTACTCTAGTAATGGAACCTGCCAGATCAGTTGGGCTAGTTTGACACTAACTACACTGTGCAACAGAATTCAAGGGTCACTTTCTCGAAACATAGTAATTTTCTCCCATTCCGGTTTGGAATTTGTCTCAAAGGCGCCTACAACCTTTCTCCGTAACGTTGCAAACGCATGGCGTCCTGCGACGTCAGGCTTATAGCGCTACAAATAGAAAGTGGTCGACACATGCAGAAGCAAGGCCACAGCTCACAAGTTCATGCGACGTGTAAAGTGGGTTGCCGATGCCACGTTGGCACCATATTTCACCACAATTCTGCCCGACGGCACGTGAACGTGGACGTGTCAGACGAAACGAAGGTTCCCACACTCCCTCTTATCCATATTTCACCCCCCTTCTTTTGACGTCTCTGCGGTGAAGGTCGGAACAGCTACGCCCAGCGTTGAAATCACGCGGTTTTCTAATGAGTGGCCGAGGAAAACATTTCAGCCACACCGCCGCTTAGAATCGAAACGAAAATTCCTCAGGGTGTGGCACTAACAGCGTCAATAAAACCACTTATTTCCTTTGAAGATTCATTTCCACACATTTCGCGGTCGCAAACGACTGTTTACAGCATGATGAGCAAAAGGAATACGTTATTGACAATCGTTGGCATTTTTGACACCTCCTATGGAAATCAGTAGTTCTTGACGGACATCGTGAGGCCTCCACTGAACGTGATCTCGCTCATTTGAAGTGCAGTTCGACCGCAATTTTTGCTCTGGTGTGCAGTGTGGAACCACTAGGGACAAATTACTAACATTCGAAGAAATCTGAACGTGATCTGAAACAGTAAGGCTCAATACGCTTTTTCAGTGCACCTGTTTCACGCCATGATGTGGAGTGATCACAGAAGGGTGCGGAATTCGCACATGTACAGATAAAATGGCGAAGGGTCACTTTAAGACCCCTTAGGTTCGCAAAGTCCTCAGTGGCACCTGCACACATTTATTGCCTATTTTAAAAATGTCCCTTTACAAGGAACTCTGTGAAATACTCCTAGGCACCTTCTGGCAGTCAACTGGTTTCGGAGGTGTGTCAAGCTCTGTTGTATAGAGCGAAAGCACTAGGGACTGTTCAAAACCATCTCAAGAAATTTGAATGTAATCCGAAGTAGCAAAGGGTCCTTAAGCTTTTTCAGTCTACTTTGCCTACTTCGGCCAACTTTGCAGGTTTTCTCTGTGAAGGTACATTTTTAACACTCTCAGTGAATGTGAGAGGGTATCACCGAGGGTTTTACGAAACTGAGGTATCTTAGAGAAACTCTTTGTCAGGTTATTCGTGCATGGGTCAGTATCTCACCAATACAAGATCACACCACAGGAAGGTGTCAAACAGGAGTACTGAAAAAGCTTAAGGACCCTTTGCTACTTCGGATTACATTCAAATTTCTTCAGATGGTTTTGAACAGTCCCTAGTGCTTTCGCTCTATACAACAGAGCAAAAATTGCGGTCGCACTGCACTCCCAATGGATGAGATGACGCTCATTGTTGTTTCATCCCTGCGACGTCCGTCGAGAGGAGCTTAATCGGCCAGGAGGGATCAACAGGCCAAAGTTTGTCTAGAACGTCGTCCTTTTGCTCATCTCACTTTCGGTTTTGACCGCGAAAAGTGTAAGAATGAATGCCCCAAGCGGAGGGGTGGTTTCACTGACGCTCTTTAAGCCACCCCCTGTAGATTTTTCATTACGATTCTGAGCGGCGGTGTGTCTGAAATATTTTCCTCGGCTACTCGTAACACCGGGAGTTGCGGTACTGACCTCCACTGCAGAGACAGAGAAATCATAATAAGGGGTGAAATATGGGCAGGAGGGGTTGTGAGGCCATTCCTACCGTGTCACACAGTGGCGTTGGGCAGAATTCTGCTGCCAGTGTTACACCACTAACCCACTTTACACCTCACTTGAACTTCTGAGTTGTGGCATTTTTTATGTGTGTGCCATCACCTGCCTGTCTGAAGCTTCGCCAAGCCTGAGAGTGACGTCACAGGATGGCACGACTTTGAACCGTTACAGAGGAAGATTGTAGGCACCTTTGACCTACGTTTTTTAAACTTACGTGACAGACTGGGACACAATTACAGTCATCTTTATGTGACACTACTGGCCTACTGAAGTGGGGGTTCGGGGATGACCTTGACCTTTATACCGAAAACGATAGGTCATAAATCACTGGTGTTGAATTGTAAGTGCTTCACTACTAGTAAGCACCCTTTTCATACCTATATTAAGGGAACACGCCCCTGAACGGGTTGCATTTTTAGCATTATCTTCACCCCCATAGTGCAACTGATCTACAAATGAGAGATAGCTCAAAATTCTTACTCATAATTAGGGTCTGTCGTCAAAGCATTTCCCAAAAAATCATTGAGGTATTTATTAAATTTTGGTACTGACAACAATGTTAATAATAGTATATAAAAACGGAACACTATTTTCTTTAGAACCACTGACTGCACACCTTGGAAAAAGTCAGATTACAGACAACATTCACATAAGTGTTTTACGCCTCCAACTTCCTTTCCTGATGCTGATCTGTGAAAAACACAAGTAATTTATTTTACTACAAAATTTTTTTAAAAAATGTAGCTCAAATATCGCTGACATCATCATCGTGTTATACATTTTTTCAGGAAATAGTAGGCAAGGGAGGTAGAGGAGGTCATTCAAAATCTCTGTACCAATTTTTGTGAGTATAACTTCAGTCATTTAGGAGAAAAGTTTACCTGAATGATGAAAATTCAAGTTTTCGGTAAATCGCAAAAGAAGATTTACAGGTACATTAATTTACCACTATGCTCGTTTAGAACATTACAGCCGCATACTCCAGTTGTCCTCCAGTTTCCGTATCCTCCATACTCTTTCTCTTCATTCTTTTTTTTATCCTTCACTCCTTGGTAGCTGTCTATGCTTCGGTTTCCCGCTACTTATCAATAGCAGTTAGAGCTGAAGCCATATTCCTTCCCGTCTGGATATTCAATTTCTTCATAACACTGATCCTTGAAATTGCACCATCATTGAATGTTATTATTGCATCCATTACACCAATCTGCAGCACTGTCAGCCCAACAAATACAGTTTTGGGTACTTTCTCCCATTATACAACCGTTGAAGCTTTCATTTCCATTCTGAGAGAGAGAGAGACCATGCATACATTTCTTAAGTAGATTTTTATTTGCCAGATCCGTATATATAGGCCTAATTGCCTACATTAAAGCGAGTGGTAAGGAATGTTTGTGGGTATATTGCATGCCTGTAGCATTGCTCAGCCAATACTTGCACCACGAATCTTCCCCTTTTGGACACAAACCGTGCTGTGGGGTTTCATCTGTTGACACTCTGGGAAACTATGTTGCCCAAACAGCTCCTCTCATGTTCTCCAGATCTCATACATGACTCTTTATTGCTAGTCCATAATATTTAGTCAAAGAATCAATTTCACTTTTTGTAAGACGATCTGGACCACGTATGTGTTTTCCGTCTGACAGCTTTTTTCCACTGAAGTCTTTACATCATTTTCTCAGCCGAGCTTCCATTATTTTTGTACATTCGAGCTTTTCTGTCAGTGTGTCCACATATGGTCTGTCATTAACAACAGTAGTGGGGCCTTTACAGTCTACGTCCCCAAGGCAGCCTACATACTTCACACCACGACTGACTTCTGATCTTCCAAAAATGTTTAGAACTCCTTTCGTTTCTATGTTTCCACTTGGGCCATCAAAGTTCTTCATACAAACATGGGTGCCAATAAATTTACTTGAAGAACCCTGGCAATGCTTTGTTAGAGATTCATAATCTAGTATCTTACCAGTTTCAATAAATGTGGCAGTTACAGCCCCATTCAGAGAAGTATGACCTCTCTTCTGCCAAGATCCATCAAATACTGCTACAATGTCTGTATTCTAGGCAAGACTACTGCTTCTTCTGCTGCTCTTTTCATTGAATGTTCACTTACACCACATAAAGCATTATTTATTAATTTATTGTATCTGTCAGACCTTAGCGGAGATGGAGGCATATCCATCACTGCACAAAAAATCAAGGTAGTTCTCCTTCCCCTTCGAATCCATCGCATTGCATAAGCTAGCTGAATATTTACACTGTAATGTCGACTGTCAGTTACTGGCGATGTCATAGTATCACTGTGCATCTTACACGAGTTACAGGAAATTTCTAACCGACTTGAAAGGCCCTTCCTTGTTGAAACGTCCTCAGGAACTCCAGTACTATCTTCACAATTGCAGTACATACATTTCACAGCACTCTTCAAAAGTCTTGACAGCATATTTAGGCTCGCAATAACATTTCCGTCGTTATTGCTGTTCACAATACTACTAGGCCTGTTCATATTACATTCAGAAAGCGAAAGTTTACGGTTAGAAGCACTGCCTGTAGACACAGTTTCCGCAGGCGACTTTTGAAGCAACTGATGTGTATTATTCGGTTATATTTCGAACTGGTTGCCGCAAAGCTTTCGTTTGGAACTAAATTTCACTACTCTTGGCATTTGTAGCACAGGAAACACACACACAGAAAGAAAACAACACACAATAACTACAAAACCATACGCATTGGAAATTCCAAAATCATATATATATTTTCAGATCTTTATTTACATTCGAACCATAGCCTTCTAGAAATGCCTATACTTTGGTTCCGGGACTCAGTGCCTTCTAGAACACACCTGTGTTAATGATCCATAACTAACGATGGAAACAACGGAAGAACAAAATAATGCATCACATATTCTGATGCACTAACAGATGGGCGTGGCCCCTGTGTAACATTACGTTCAACTTCAATTTTAGCACGAACGGAGAACGATAATGCCCATAAACTATAAATTTTTGAAATCAGCATGAAATGCTCTTTTTTACAGACCAAGAAATTTTTCTCAAATTTTTGGTCATTTTCACGACCATTTCCCCTTTTAATACATTAGTTAAGGTACAAGCCTCACTTTTTCAAATGGAACTATAGTAATTTCTGGTGCTAGTATTGTAATCCTAAAAGAGATTAATTTAAGGGCATTGAAACGAGAGGAGAACCAAATTACTTACTGGCTCAGTAATACTGTCAGGGAGAATATTCGACGCTCACGTAGTGTTTTTCATCCTCAGACATCTTTTGCGAATGTAATGATATGGGTCTTTTCTCACCTAGGCAAGTACTCATCAACCCAAATGTGTTTTTCTATGGATAGGACGTCCATTGGCGGCAATCCTTCACTGAAACTAATCTCTGTGCCCTTCCATGTACAGTCAATGGTGATACCTGTCAGCAGCAATGAGTTCTTTGGAAACTTTGTAGGTGACAACAAGGACGGTTAGCATCTTCCGTGGAATGGCGGACTCCTCACCTCCATCTCTGTGTTTATCTTTGTTTACACTCATTATTTCATGTCTATCTCATACAGTGAGTGATTTTTTTTTACTCAAGGTAACTTACATACTTAATTATACGAAGCTCGTTGATTAAATTGCAGCTAGTTGTCGACAGTAACTAAAATTCACAGATATTCGCTAGACGACAAAGCAACATCGAGAGCTGCTATTATTTCTTAGAGTGTATTGAAAACAGGAGACGTAATCTGGAAACAACAATATTTAGTATTGACGAGCTGGTAAAATGATAATTTGAATAAGCTTACAAATAACTGTTTACACTCAGAGAGTTGTAGTTAATCCTTGGCAGTAAGAAATTAGACAACTATTTAGCTGGCATAGTTTATCGGTCTAGAAACATCTGTAGAAGAACACTGCATTCCTGAGAGATATTTAGATCAATGTAGAAAATTCATTAGTGAGTATTTAAATTTGTTAACTAGTTTATTTGCAAACTTAGTGGTGGTAGCAGCAGTAGTAGTGGTAGTACTACATGTATTTATCCCTAGATCTCTTTTACAATGATAGTGGACGTGTCTTGGTAGTACAATTCAACAACATCATAAATGACATAATTACATATAAAGACATTTACATACTTTCAGGTCTAGTATGACAAGAATAGGACACATGGTCGGTCGTGGCATTATAGTAGGAACCATCCCGGCATTTGCCTCAAATAATTTAGGGAAAACACAGAAAACTTAATCATGTTGGCTGGATGAAGTCTGGAGCTTCAGCTCACCCTGTTGAAAACTGTGCTACCTCATTCGTTCTAACCCTAGTGTACAATACTGTAATACAGGTAAGTACTTTTTCGATGTACTCCGTCAATCCTATCTGGTAAGGATCCCAAACCGCGCAGCAGTATTCTAAAAGAGGAAGGACAAGCGTAGTGTAGGCAGTCTCTTAATCTCTTTAGTAGATCTGTTGCATCTTCTAAGTGTTCTGCCAGTGAAACGCAGTCTTTGATTAGCCTTCCCCACAACATTTTCTATGTATTCTTCCCAATTTAAGTTGTTCATAATGGTAACTCCTGGGCAGTTAGTTGAATTTACAGTCTTTAGATTAGACTTATTTATCGTGTAACCGAAGTTTAACGGATTCCTTTTAGCATTCATGTGGTTGATCTCACACTTTTCATTATTTAGGGTCAACTGCCAGTTTTCACACCATACAAGTATCTTCTCTGAATCGTTTTCATATTCTAATTATGAGCTGGCCGGGGTGGCCTAGCGGTTCTAGGTGCTACAGTCTGGAACCGGGCGACCACTATGGTCGCAGGTTCGAATCCTGCCTCGGGCATGGATGTGTGTGATGTCCTTAGGTTAGTTAGGTTTAAGTAGTTCTAAGTTCTAGGGGACTGATGACCACAGATGTTAAGTCCCATAGTGCTCAGAGCCATCTAATTATGATTGAAAAAATAAACATCACTTCAGCAAGTGCCTATATACGGGCAAAAACTAATAAGTGGGCTCAGGTTGTTAATGCATAAAACCCATACCTGGACACATTGGTGCCCAGTTCTTACCTCATTACATTTAATATTTACGAACTATCTCAAATTTCCGAACTTACATTTCTGTAGCCGTGTAATGTTGCTTTTCAGTTTTTCTCTTAGTAGTAGTAGTAGTAGTAGTAGTAGTAGTAGTAGCTTTATTGATCCGTAGATCTCTTTTTACAAGTGTATATGACATGTCAAAGTATTTACAAGTTTAGACAAATTTAAAATAAGGTAATTCGTATACCCAGACATTTACAGACTTCTAGTGAGAGACAAACATTAGATTTCCTCCTGGTATAAAATACTTCTTTTACAAACAGCTTATTAAATGATGTAATGCCACACTGTTACTCATTTATCACTATCAGTCACTACACACACTATACACACATTGTTTCATAACACTTCACTCCCTACACACAAAAACACACTCACACACTTGTGATCTTTGCGCCATTTTCTGTACCGCAACTTTCCATTTGCTATCTTGAAAAACTGAGTCAGCATCCCTGTATAATGAGTAAGATGTTGAGCTCAGAAAGAGGACGAGGTGTTAGTATTGTGCTATGCATAGCTTGGAGTTTAAGTTTTTCTAGAAAAGGAAAAAAGAAGGAAAAAACATAGTGTGGAATGTTTGATGTTTTATAATCATTATTATTATTTATTTGTATAAATTTTTTTTACCAAACCGCTTCTCTGTTTTATCTAAGTAATGCTTCAGTGTATAAAATGTATTGCATAACAGATACTTTTTAACTGCCTTTTTGAATAGGTGTATTTTTACAATTTCTTTAATCTCTTGTGGTAATTTATTGTACAGCTTTATTCCTTTTATGTTTATTTTTTCATGGTAAATGTAAGTTGAGTCTACGTCTTGTTAAATGATCATAGACTGAGCTGTTTGTGCATTAATTACCAATGTTATTTTTGAAGTGTACAACTGACTGGTAAATGTATTCACACGGCACAGTTTAAATCGCCAGTGTTTTCAACAGATCTTTACAATGAGCTCGACTACTATTTTTGGTTATTTTTCTTATGGCTCTTTTCTGGAGTTTGAAAATTGTTCTTCTGCATTTTCTCCCAAAAAAGAGTGCCACACTAAGAATTGAGTGTACATATGAATAGTAGCAATATTAATTCCTAGAAATTTTGCGTTTATTACACAGTCTACACAGTTACATGAAATGGGCGTTCTAAATATCTCAATACACACTAATTGCTGCTCGGAACACTTTATACATGCAATATCGAATATTTTATAACAAATATTGCAAGGGATAGCAGAATAGGTTAACCATCCACAAGGTAATCGTTGTCGAATCCTCAGAGTGAGGGAGAACATGGCGGACAAGTCAGCCTATTATATGGAGGTTCTAGCCGCGCCGGTCCAGCGGTGAACGTACTGGGGGCGGGGCGAGGTCAACGGCCGTGGGGCAGGCGCCTAAGACGGTCGCCCGAAGCTCGGCTTTTGATGGTAGCAACCGGCAGCTAGCAGGCGGCGCTGACCGCGTTTAACTGGGGCGAATGTTGTTGTCCAAAGCCGTGAATGTAGAGAGAGACGACGGAGGACACGCGCTACGGCCTGTGGCTCTGTCTGCTGGGGCTTCGCGGAAACGGGTGCTGTCGCAGGTGTCGGGGGTGCAGCACCGCACTCACATGCGCCATGTTATTAGCACTGACCGTTGGTGCCCCACACCCGAGAGGTTCCCCCGTAGAAATCTCTCGGGGGCTGGGATTGGAGGTTTGACAACGGCCGCCGTGGAGACTGGCTGGAGGAACTGTCAATTCCGGTTGCGGTGAGCAACGGAGCAGAAGCTCTCATGGATCTGTGCTGAAGGAAACAGAAGAGTCATCGTTGCCATCGCAGGTAGCCAATCGTTACTTACCCTTCTGTACAATAATTTAATATTGAAACTCCTCAAAAATGGTTCAAATGGCTCTGAGCACTATGGGACTCAACTGCTGAGGTCATTAGTCCCCTAGAACTTAGAACTAGTTAAACCTAACTAACCTAAGGACATCACACACATCCATGCCCGAGGCAGGATTCGAACCTGCGACCGTAGCGGTCTCGCAGTTCCAGACTGCAGCGCCAGAACCGCGCGGCCACTTCGGCCGACAGAAACTCTTCCATTGGTCTTTCGTTTGCACACAAAAACAACAATATGGGACTGTGGGTCCGCCTTGTTATTAGTTATTCTCCCAAACTAGTTTCAACGACAAATATAGCCATCATTAGTGGGTTCTTTGATTCTAAAACATACAGAAAGAGCATACTTATAAAACATTGTGAAACATTATTATATGTGTACTATTTTGTTCAAAACATTGTTTCTGTGAATAATTCCATAATACCTTATTTACTACATCTCACATCATGGTTTTGCACTTGTTGCCGCTGTTTCCGGCATATTTTCTACATTTTTTGCTCCAGTTTTTCTAGTTTTAGTTTTAGTTTAGTTTTAATTATGTCACGTTCCGTAGATCATTTTCCCAATTACTTTATCGATATGATGTGGAACAAGTCCGATTACAAGATATATATACACGCAAATGAATAGAGAAAATATTAATATTACTGAAATTTTTAGTTCTACACTTGCAACTACATGTAGAGGCACTTTTTTTACCATTTCTGAAACAGAAACTCGTCCATGGAGTAGAAGGAGTTGTCCAAAAGAAATGATTTTAAGCTAGATTTAAAACTTGATCTGCTACCTACCAGACACTTTATGTTATTGGGCAAATCATCAAAGATTGTTGTTGCTGTATAATGCACTTCTTTTTGAGCAACTGACAGCTTCAATAACGGGTAGGAAAGGTAATTTTTCCCTCTAGTGTTGTACGTATGAACATCACTGTTCTTCGCAAATTGAGATGGGTTATTTGCAACGAGTTTCATTAGCGAATATACACTCCTGGAAATGGAAAAAAGAACACATTGACACCGTTGTGTCAGACCCACCATACTTGCTCCGGACACTGCGAGAGGGCTGTACAAGCAATGATCACACGCACGGCACAGCGGACATACCAGGAACCACGGTGTTGGCCGTCGAATGGCGCTAGCTGCGCAGCATTTGTGCACCGCCGCCGTCAGTTTCAGCCAGTTTGCCGTGGCATACGGAGCTCCATCGCAGTCTTTAACACTGGTAGCATGCCGCGACAGCGTGGACGTGAACCGTATGTGCAGTTGACGGACTTTGAGCGAGGGCGTATAGTGGGCATGCGGGACGCCGCCGCCGAATTGCTCAACACGTGGGGCGGGAGGTCTCCACAGTACATCGATATTGTCGCCAGTGGTCGGCGGAAGGTGCACGTGCCCGTCGACCTGGGACCGGACCGCAGCGACGCACGGATGCACGCCAAGACCGTAGGATCCTACGCAGTGCCGTAGGGGACCGCACCGCCACTTCCCAGCAAATTAGGGACACTGTTGCTCCTGGGGTATCGGCGAGGACCATTCGCAACCGTCTCCATGAAGCTGGGCTACAGTCCCGCACACCGTTAGGCCGTCTTCCGCTCACGCCCCAACATCGTGCAGCCCGCCTCCAGTGGTGTCGCGACAGGCGTGAATGGAGGGACGAATGGAGACGTGTCGTCTTCAGCGATGAGAGTCGCTTCTGCCTTGGTGCCAATGATGGTCGTATGCGTGTTTGGCGCCGTGCAGGTGAGCGCCACAATCAGGACTGCATACGACCGAGGCACACAGGGCCAACACCCGGCATCATGGTGTGGGGAGCGATCTCCTACACTGGCCGTACACCACTGGTGATCGTCGAGGGGACACTGAATAGTGCACGGTACATCCAAACCGTCATCGAACCCATCGTTCTACCATTCCTAGACCGGCAAGGGAACTTGCTGTTCCAACAGGACAATGCACGTCCGCATGTATCCCGTGCCACCCAACGTGCTCTAGAAGGTGTAAGTCAACTACCCTGGCCAGCAAGATCTCCGGATCTGTCCCCCATTGAGCATGTTTGGGACTGGATGAAGCGTCGTCTCACGCGGTCTGCACGTCCAGCACGAACGCTGGTCCAACTGAGGCGCCAGGTGGAAATGGCATGGCAAGGCGTTCCACAGGACTACATCCAGCATCTCTACGATCATCTCCATGGGAGAATAGCAGCCTGCATTGCTGCGAAAGGTGGATATACACTGTACTAGTGCCGACATTGTGCATGCTCTGTTGCCTGTGTCTATGTGCCTGTGGTTCTGTCAGTGTGATCATGTGATGTATCTGACCCCAGGAATGTGTCAATAAAGTTTCCCCTTCCTGGGACAATGAATTCACGGTGTTCTTATTTCAATTTCCAGGAGTGTATGTACTCTGATGGTGCACCTAAAATACCTAACTCCTTGAAAAGGTGCCTACATAACGTCCTTGGGTGAACACCACTAATTATTCTCACTGCTCTCTTTTGTGCAATCAATACTTTATGTCTAAGTGGTGAGCTACACCAGAAAACTATTCCATAAGACAGTATTGAGTGGAAATATGCTAAGTAAGTTAGGAGGCTGATCTGTTTATTAACAAGACTAGCGACTTGTCCCCTTTCTTATGAAGAGGTTTGGCAAGTGCGTATTTCAATCGGTCTGAAAAATTCCTTGTGCCAACGAACCATTCCATATATTGCTAAGGGCTCCACTTATTAAATGAGAACAACACTTCAAAATTCTGTTAGAGACTCCATCAAGACCACATGATATCTTGTTTTTCAGTATATTTATAATTCCCTTAATTTCAGTGGGGGATACTGGTGCTATTTCTAAAGGCCTAAAGTCCAGGGGACTTTTTTTACTTGTTCAACTGAACCCTTTAACCCTATTTTTGCTCGGCGCACATCATGTCATCTGCAATTATTTGAGTGGCTGTTGGTAAACAAATACAAAAAACGTTAACTTACGTACGGTAGCGTTACAAAATTGGGATTATTCTATGTTGTGGATACAGTTTTATTGTGTACTAGGTTGTTACGTAGTTTTCCGTGTACTGACGTTCGTCGGTGGGCTTGTACCTACTTTTAGACAAAGAGAAACGTAACTTTCGCACCTTGTTCGTGATGCAAAACTTAAGCATGCCAGCTTCACACACATGCTCCACAGGTTAAACAGACCACCTATTAAACCAGAAAAGTACACACAGGAATTAAATGTAATCGAACAAGTTGCTGCTGAAAACGACTACAAAACAGACACCATAAACAAGCTCAGCAACAAGGTAAAAATGTAACGCAACGATAGTGGATAACCACGCAAGAGCACGAACAAAGGGTCTGAAAACCCAGAGGTAGAACACACAGGCAACACAGCAGACCACATCACATCAGGAAAAAGAAACAAAAGGCACACGCTACATTATGACAATACCATAGCACGTAGCATTGGAAACGTATTGAAAAAGCAAGGGATCACAATAATATTCAGAAAAAACGACACAGTTCAACTACGGCTAAGATCAGACAAAGTAACCTCAGACAAATGCTGGAATATACCAGCTCATATGTAACTTCTGTCAGGCCCAGTACATAGGACAAACAAATAGAAATTTCCTAACGAGGTACACAGAGCACATGAGATCTCTAAAGAGTGCCACCACACCTTCCACTTTCACAGAACACCTGACGAACAAAAATCCCAATACCAATCCCAATAGTGTCCAAAGTGATCTACATATCCTGAAACACAACAATGGTTTGTACCGAAAACGAACAATAGCGAAAATTATTACACGCAAAAAGCTATAATGGAATTGAAAAAAAGCGTAATTATCGAAAACGCAACACTTTGCAACAACACACTCTTTTCCGCCCTAAGTGAACTGACACAGGACACAGAACAGGAAAACATACACACACACACACACACACACACACACACTAAATCACTATCCAATCAGACACAGAGACTTAAATAAGAAACAGAAGTCGACGGAACACCCGCTACAACTTTCCTGACCTCTCGCAATATGCGAAACATTTCTCGCTACATACGCGGTCGTCAAGATGGCGTATTGTTTTGGATCACGAACAACGTGCGAAAATTATGTTTCTGTGTGTCTAAAAGTAGCTGGAAACCCTGCAACAAACGCGAGTACATGACAAACTACGTAAAAACCTAGTACACACCAAAACTTATCCACAACACACCACAATCCCAATTATGTAACGCTACCATACATAAGTTCACGTTTATTGTATTTGTTTACTAACAACCACTCACACATGTACAGACGACATGATGTACACAGAGAAAACCTGAAGCAAAAAATGCAGAAAATATGCCGGAAACAGCGACAACAATTGTAAAATCATGCTGTGACATGAAATTATTCACAGAAACAATATTTGGAGAAAGACAGTATACATATAATAATATTTTACAGTGTTTTATGAGTATGCTATTTCTGCATGTCTTAGAAGCAGAGAACCCACAGATAAAGGCGATATTTGTCGCTGAAACTAGTTTGAGGGATTAAATAAATAAATAACAAAACTGTTTTGCATCAAGGCGGACCCACAATGCCATACTGTTCTGTACTTTGTCGGAGAGTATTTCGTTAGAGTATTACCTGCCTGTCCACGCAGGCAAAAATAGTTTCGTGGTCGAGTTTGGAGCTCTTTACCTCAGACGACGCCAGCCTCATCCAGCACAACCGGCCAGGAACCGCAGCCATCACTTACGCGTCGAAATTAGCTATTTGTGGCAATATATGCTGCTCCGGCTAACAGGGAATCCGTTAATCGAATTAACCGACCAACACAGTAGCCTTGTCTTCACAGCGGATGCACTTAACACCACACTCCTTTCATTGTCAATAGGGTGGCCAAGTGTTTGATCATTACCACGATAGCTTTGATTACAGTTAATTTGCATCTTATTGCTGCCCCAGCCACATATAGGAGCCTCAAATCAGTTTATTCAGATAGCTCCCCTATTGGATTTTGTCTGTGTCTCTATCAATTTTTGTCAGTAAACTTATCAGTAACTGACGGCGCTTATGATTCTCATCCAGATAATATCTGAATTTCATGCTCATGTTTGTCTTTGAGTCAAAATATTGTAAGACTGTAGGGCAGCATTTCGCTGTTGAACTACGCAGACCCTTGCATTCCTCCCCATCATTATTTTTGGAGGGGAAATAGTAATCAGTCAAATTTACGTGAAGTTTAGCCGGTTCAAGACGGTTTGCATTGGGATCAAATTACACTTAAACGCCAAAGAAACCGATATAGGCAAGAGTATTCAAATACAAAGTGTAAGTAAGCTGTTTAGATTTTTATGTTGGTAACGCCACCTAGTGCTCTGTATGAAAATCGTTGACTGTGCTGTGTGTAATCTGTGGCTGGCTGGACTCATTGTTGGAATATTCGCTTTTATAGTGTTGGGCAGTTGGATGTGAACAGCGAGTAGCGTTGTGGAGTTGGAGGTGAGCCGCCAGCAGTGGTGGATGTGGAGAGAAAGATACCAGAGTTTTGAGCGGACGATCTGGACGTGTGTCCGTCAGAAAAAGGAAATTTGTTTAATTGGATGTCACAAAATTATATATATACAGGGCTATTACAAATGATTGAAGCGATTTCATAAATTCACTGTAGCTCCATTCGTTGACATATGGTCACAACACACTACAGATACGTAGAAAAACTCATAAAGTTTTGTTCGGCTGAAGCCGCACTTCAGGTTTCTGCCGTCAGAGCGCTCGAGAGTGCAGTGAGACAAAATGGCGACAGGAGCCGAGAAAGCGTATGTCGTGCTTGAAATGCACCCACATCAGTCAGTCATAACAGTGCAACGACACTTCAGGACGAAGTTCAACAAAGATCCACCAACTGCTAACTCCATTCGGCGGAGGTATGCGCAGTTTAAAGCTTCTGGATGCCTCTGTAAGGGGAAATCAACGGGTCGGCCTGCAGTGAGCGAAGAAACGGTTGAGCGCGTGCGGGCAAGTTTCACGCGTAGCCCGCGGAAAATTGGCTCATGCCACAACTGGAGACCGACAGCGCCGACTTCATCTTTCAACAGGATGGTGCTCCACCGCACTTCCATCATAATGTTCGGCATTTCTTAAACAGGAGATTGGAAAACCGATGGATCGGTCGTGGTGGAGATCATGATCAGCAATTCATGTCATGGCCTCACGCTCTCCCGACTTAACCCCATGCGATTTCTTTCTGTGGGGTTATGTGAAAGATTCAGTGTTTAAACCTCCTCTACCAAGAAACGTGCCAGAACTGCGAGCTCGCATCAACGATGCTTTCGAACTCATTGATGGGGACATGCTGCGCCGAGTGTGGGAGGAACTTGATTATCGACTTGATGTCTGCCGAATCACTAAAGGGGCACATATCGAAAATTTGTGAATGCCTAAAAAAACTTTTTGAGTTTTTGTATGTGTGTGCAAAGCATTTTGAAAATATCTCAAATAATAAAGTTATTGTAGAGCTATGAAATCGCTTCAAACATTTGTAAAAACCATATATATATATATATATATATATATATATATATATATATATATATAGCTTAGTGATGTAAAGAGAGAACTGTCTGACTACGTTCAGTTTTATTCCACTGACTTTGTATCAAATAACGTAGAAGTTTACCACAACAGTAATTCATAATTTTTCTAAGGCGACTTTTCAAAAGGTAGTAAACAGGTAGAATACGGCGCTGCGGCCGTCAACGCCTATATAAGACAACAAGTGTCCGGCGTAGTTGATAGATCAGTTACTGCTGCTGTGATGGTAGGTCATCAAGATTTACGTGAGTTTAACGTGGAGTTATTAGTCGGCGCAGGAGCGATAGGATACAGCATCTCCGAGGTAGCGATGAACGTGATTTTCCAGTACGACCATTTCACAAGTGTACCGTAAATGTCAGGAATCCGGTAAAACATCAAATCTGCGATATCGTTGCGGCCAGAAAAGGATCCTGAAAGAATGGGACCAACGACGACTGAAGAGAATCGTTCAACGTGACAGAAGTGCAACCCTTGAGCAAATTGCTGCAGATTTCAATGCTGGGCCATCAACACGTGTCAGCGTGAGAACCGTTCATCGGAACATCATCGATATGAGCTTTCGGAGCCGAAGGCACACTCGTGTACCCTTGATGACAGAACGACACAAGTCTTTACGCCTCGCCTAAGCCCGTCGACACCTACATTGGACTGTTGATGACTGGAGAAATGTTGCCTGGTTGGACGAGTCTCGTTTCAAATTCTATCGATCGGATGGACGTATACGGGTATGGAGACAACCTCATAAATCTATGGAACCTGCAGGTAAGCAGGGGACGTTTCAAGTTGGTGGAGGGTCTGCAATGTTGTGGGGCGTCTGCAGTTGGGGTGATATGGGACCCCTGATACGTCTAGATACGACTCTGACAGGTGAAAACGTACGTAAGTATCCTATCTGATCACCTGCATCCATTTGTGTCCGTTGTGCATTTCGACGGATTTGGGCAATTCCTGCAGGACAATGCAACACCCCACACATCAAGAATTGCTCCAGAGTGTCTCCAGGAACACTCTTCCGAGTTTAAACTCCTCCGCTGGCTACCAAACTCCACAGACATGAACATTATTGAGTATTTCTGGGGTATCTTGCAACGTGCTGTTCAGAAGAGATCTCCGCCGCCTCCTCGTACTCTTACGCATTTATGGACAGCCCTGCAGGATTCATCGTGTCAGTTCACTCCAGGACTACTTCAGTCATCAGTCGAGTCCATGCTACGTCGTGCTGCGGCACTCCTGAATACTCGCGGGGGCCCTAATTGATATTACGCAGGTGTACCAATTTCTTTGGCCCTTCAGTGTAATTCAGCGTCATCCCTTGCGTGTATTTCATGTGCACCCTCATCAGAATGATTCCTGTCAGAGCTCCACTCTGGTCTTAATTTGCTTGACAGTTAGGGACATCTACATGCAACCACAGCTTAACGTCGATTGCTTATATATTTTTAATTGTTTGACGTTTTCGCTTGATGCGTGTTTTGATCAAGCAGTGGCTGTAGTTTTCGACAGCCATTAGATACATAGCCAAATCAAACTTCTGTTTGTATGCTACCGGCTTAAGCACCCATATTGTTATTTTTAGAAAGACCGCACACCAAAGACGACAGGATAAACAAATTATCGTAGCTGCCCGACATTTCAGTTACACTGGCGGCACCGTGATGTGTCCAGTTGTCCGAAACGTGCCTGCTGCTCATTCCACGACCCACTGCGCCGAAGCTAGCGTAATGGCGCAATTATCCAGAGTAGCGACCACACGCTGCTTACCTCTGCTCGCAGCGCAACTGAGGTTTCTGCGAGCAGGGCGGAGGTGTTATTTCTGCGTTAATTCCGCTAGGTCAGTCTCGAAATTATAGGGCCGTAGAGTGAGAGGCGCCGAACAACGTCACGCGACTCGAACGTTCTCAGTTTACCGTGACTGAAGTATTCAACCAGTCCTGAAATGTGTGGCGTAGATAACAGGTAATTACTCTAGACTGAAGCTGGTTCCCTGATCATCATTTGTGCCGAACCGAAAGAGTACCTAGATGTGGTCTCAGCACGCCACATTTTAGTGAATTTGTCTTCGAACTACGGTATTTTTCAGCTACAAAATTGAAACAGACACTGTAACCACTGCTCTCTCTCTCTCTCTCTCTCTCTCTCTCTCTCTCTCTCCCTCTCTCCCTCTCTCCCTTCCTCCCTCTCTCGCTCTATGTGTGTGTGTGTGTGTGTTCTTTAAGGAAGGTTGTTGAAATTCTAACGTGAGAATCAAAATTTGATTTGGTTATATTTCTGAACTATGATACATGGTATATCTGTTCCGTTTCTGTACAACTTGGATAGAAACCAATCTGCTGATATGAGAATCGAAGAACATGATATTGAGGCATTAGTAATAGTTGTTCAAGGTGTACGTCCAACAAGCAGCCAATAAAACCACGGAGAGATGTGGAAATGAAGTTAACAAAAAAATGGCTGTAAGCACTATGGGACTTAACATCTGACGTCATCAGTCCCCTAAACTTAGAACTACTTAAACCTATCCAACCTAAGGACATCCCACACATCCATGCCTGAGGCAGGATTTGAACCTGCGACCGTAGCAGCAGCGCGGTGCCGGACTGAAGCGCCTAGAACAGCTCGGCCACAGAGGCCGGCCTGAAGTTAACATTCTGGGTGGTGAAATAAACAATTGTCCTTTGACTATGTAACTGTCATTATACCTTACTTTGTTTCTTCCTTACAATCTTTAGTATTACAGTCATAGAATTCGCGTATTTTAAGTATTATATGTTTCGTTATGTCCTGTGTTTGATACTATCAGTCTCGTAAATTATAATTTAAAACTGTAATTTAACGTGTTTGGGGATACTGCAGTCCACCAGGACCTTACCACCACAGACAGCCTACTGTTATTTCGTTCTACATTTACTACAGTGTCAAATCTTCTGACCTCCCTAACAAAAAATGTGTCTCTCACATGTAAATACCGAAAACAATATTATAAATGTGCTCATCACGAAGTAACATTTTCAAAAAATGAAGTCCTTGAGTAACCGCTCACTGAACAAAAATGCAAGAAGAATTTCAATAATAATATTATCAATGACAAAGTTTTGCATTTTACAAGAAAAATAAATCATAATAGTAATAGAATCATCAGAAGTTTCCAGGTTCGAATCCTGACAGGGTTACCAACTGGAAGTTTCGTATCTTACAGTTACAGTGAGTGAAAGACTACAATTGGTTTACTACACTGGTGTCCAAAATTAAAGCAACAAACGAATATTTTGCAAGGTTGCGTTTATTTTGCCACAAAACAGTGTAAGCAGGTGATAGTAAAACTGAGACAATGTAAAGAATACAGAACGTAAACAATTGGTACGTGCATAACTGTAGACAAAAACTTACGGATTAGTACAGACATTGCGACAACTGGTTAATGTGCTCAGTATGGGGTGTGATCACCTCTGGCAGCAGCACAGGCCTCACAAAGACGGGGCATGCTGTGAATGGTGCCATCAATCTCATGTTGAGGCAATAGTGCCCATTCTTTCTGCAGATCTGCTCGCAACTCTTCGAGAGTGGTTGGTGGATGCTGACGTGATGTAGCCCTAGTGCATCCCAGACATGCTCTATGAGATTCAAATCGGGAGAGCGAGCAAGCCACACCGTACGCGCAGTTTTCCAAGTAAACATCAACCACTCGTCGTCTATAAGGTCGAGTATTAACGTCCTTCAGTACAAAGTCTGGGCCCACAGCACCTCGCAACAACTGCACTTGAGGTCCTTGGATGCTACCACAATACCTGACAGCAGTTAAAACTTGCCGATTCACTCGTGCAATTTCACGAAAAGGTGTTCAAGTGGTCCTCGTCGATATCTCTCTTTCCACAATGTTTGGGCCCCGAAATCGTGTTCCACATTCCCTCCAGAGAGGAGGCCGTCAAAAATCACTCTCCATGCCAATCGGGGTTGATTTGTGAAAAGAGCATCGGTCCTCTGTTCAACCGTCCAGGTGGCTTGTCGATTACTCCACTTTAGACGCCCCCTTCTTGAACATGCATCAGAGGTTCACACACAGCAAGTCTCCAACAACAAAGGTCACTCTGCTGAAGCCTTCTGCACATCTTCTGCCTCGATACCACACGTCCAGCGGATGCTGCGTGTGAGATGCCAGTTGCCCTGCAGCACTATCGCGGTACAGTTTTGCCCTTACAGCCAAAGAGCAGTCCTTTCTTTGTGACCCAACACGTGGTCGTCCCTGCCCTGGTCTTCGGGATACAGTTTCAGTCTCTATAAACTGTCACCACATCCGAGAAACAACACAGCGAATTCTTTTGTTGTTTAAACAGTATAAATCCTAAAATCCAGTTAACCATGGGAATGGAGAAAGACAATGCAATATCCTTCTTGGATGTCTTCGTAATGAGACAGACTGATGGCAGCTTGAAACATAAAGCCTTTCGGAAGGTTACACATACTGACGGATACTTGCATAAGGATTCCAGTCATCAACCTCAACAGAAAATAGGTGTAATTAAAAGACTAGTGGACAGAGATAAAACGATTTGTGCGCCAGAATACCTGTACGCCGACTTAAAACATCTAAAGCAGGCTTTTGAGAAGAATGGGTACTCCAGTAAGGAAACAGAGTTTTGCCCCCGAACAACAGGAGGCCTAAGGACAACGATAGGACACAGCGATGGAAGAACACGGTTTCTCCACCCTTCATCAAAAAAGTAACGGATCAAATCGGCAAGATTTTAAGAAAACATAACGTTCGACCGATTTTCAGGCCAACTAAGAAAATAGGCCAAACACTTTGTTCCGTTAAGGATAAACGTCCCCCACTGTCTGCAAGTGGTGTATACAAAACTCCGTGTACATGTGGTAGGGTCTACATTGGAAGTACAGAGAGAAATGTGAAAACACGGTCGAAGGAACATAAAAGTCTTTGCTGACTGGGGAAAACAGACAAGTCAGCCGTGGCAGAACATGCTTTTCAGTCGGGTGATCACGTAGTGAAATTTTCGGAAACTGAAGTTTTATGTACTATGACGAACTATTATTATCTACGGCTATATAGAGAAGCCATCGAAATATATAAACATGGGGATAATTTTAACAGAAAAGAAGAAAACTCAGCGATATATGGGCAGTGACGCTACAGATTCGATGAGAAGTTTTTATCTTGGACGTACTATGATCGATAGTTATATTTTATCCTTGACAAGGTTTATCTCTGCTATCACGTGAAATCCAGACCACGCCCACTTTCCACGGTATTTAGGCCGTACTTCGACGTCTGACTCGTCAGTTGGCAAGACTCAGCACAACCAGGAGCACCTCCGAAGATGTACAACGTAGCTTTGGACGACACGTCAGGGGCAGAAGAGTTCCATGGACCACGGCCATAGAACCCGGAAGAATTCTCGGCACTTGAAACATCCGGTCGTGAAAGCCTCCATTGTATGATTCACATTAAGCCATAGGGCCACATCAGTTTCTGACCGTCCTTGCTTCCATTTTTCCTGTGGCCCTCTACCGCAGAGAGTATGGATGGCATCTTCTCTGTGCCATACTGCACCGTCTGTGACTGTGTACACAGCGATTGTGAATGTGGGAGTATCGGGAAAACACTACCCAGTTTGATAGATGCCCTGAGTCCACCGTTGGTGTGGTTGTTCCGTTGACCGGAATGCCATCTTCCGTGCAGAACACGGTCGTACAGACATCTGTTGACATTTGGTATGATTATGTCCTGAATTAGAGACAGGATTGGGAAATAGTTGTTTGTTGCTTTAATTTTAGACACCAGTGTTGTAACCTCCCCACAGGAAAATTATTTAAATGATAATTGAAAATGGAGCCAGGCGTAACCTCCCAACAGAATAATGTTTAATAAAAAATGTGAAATGGTGCCAAATGTAACCTCCCAAAAGAAATAATAATATCTGGTAAATTTTATAAGGGCAGCAGCGCTGACCTTCGGCCCTGTGAAATAATTAAACCTGATAAATTTTATAAGGACAGCAGCGCTGACCTTCGGCCCTGTATTCTGAATAAAAAAGCAAAAATTCTTACCTCAATAAAAACTGCATCTATATCTGCTCTTATCTATCGGCACAGCTTCGTGCAATGCTTGCGTATATTTAATTTTGATTCTTGGAAGGAATGCATAGGAAATATTCTTTAAATTGAAATAAATGCTTTTTCTTCAAAAGAGTGGCAAAATTCTTTAAATTGAAATGAATACTTTTCTTAAAAAGAGTTACTTTATAAAAAATTATTATTGGGGCATCTTTTCTGAACAAATTAAATTATAATTGACATACATTATAGATATGCGCAATGCTGCTTCATTACCTTCTACAACAATACTTATGGTCCACCACAATCCTGACCAGAGTCGCCAGAAAAACACGCTGTCGACGCATGCCGACGCCTGCTCAGTACAACCGTCCACTCGCTACTACTGTCGACTGACTACTACTGTTCCTGCCGACTCGCTACACGCAACTGTATCCGACTTCTACTACACACAGAGTACAACTGAACACTCGCGCGGTCGAGCGCAGACTAGCAACGATAAATAACTCTCTGGTCAGAGATTCTGTCATGCCTCGCCATCGCTGGTAATGAATACATACGTGTTTCAGTGTATTATTTAAACAGAGTGAATATTTAAGTGCATTTTTTAAAGATTTTTGACTAAGATTGATTGTTTAATGTGAATAATGTCACTCAAAATTAATGTACAAGCGAAACGGACTGTTAAAGAATATGCAGTGGTGGACAAATATATGTAAACACCACAAACACGAGATATTACACTGTTGGCATTCAAAACAGCTCCCAGGCATCTCGGAATGACTAAATACAGGTCCTATACGGTTTTTAAGGCAATCTGATGCAATTCTTCCTGCAAACTAGTTCACGTAACGATGATGAAGATGGATAGCGATTACGTACCCTTCTCCCCAAAGTAGACCACAAAGGCTCAGTAGTAGTGAGATGTGGTGGCCTGGAGGGATGCAACAATTCATCCTCGTTCTAAAAAAAAACAGTCCTGGACGATGGGACCTGTGTGAGAAGAGGCCCTGTGTTCTCGGAACACAGCATCACCGTTGGGGAACAAACATGGTAGTGTAAGATGGACCTGACGAGCCAAAATGGTCACATTGGCATTAATTCGACCTTTCAGGGTGACCTCGGGTCCATGAAACACAAAGATAGGGAGGTCCGAATCATCCCTGAACCCCCGCCATAGATCACTGTTGGGACATAAACTCGCCAAAAAGTTTGAAACAGTGTAAAACAGGACTCATTCGACCAAATGACATTCCTCCATTGCTCCATAGCCCGGTTTTATAGCTTCGGTACCACGTTTTCCTATTACAGGCATTTGGATCACTAATGAGTGGCTTTGGAATCCCATCTCGCTGTGCAGTTCCCTGAACATCGTACTCCCTGCGCTTTGTTTTGATGCTGACAGGGCTCTGGAGTGCGACATTCAGTTCTGCAGTGACTTCTGAAGTTGTCGATTTAGTTTTCGTCACAGCGCTCTTCAATGATATTCAGTCGCGATCACTCAATACGCATTTTCTTCCACGTTGTGACTTATCGGATGGTGTCTATCCGCTTTCAATTTACGCGGTATAAATTTTCGATACGATGCCTCTTGGAACACTAAACACTTCAGCAACTTTGGTTGCGGAAACACCCACTATACGACTAGCAAAAATTTGCCCCAGTTAAAATTCACTTAACTCCGACATAACGCTCTCATAACTACACAGAACACTGTTCTCACCACAAATGACACAACGTATTGAGGACACTGTGCAGATGCTCTTAGTGGTCAAATACAACAGCGCAACCTGCAGGATTGGCTAGTATTTGCATTTATGTTCAGATACGTAAGTTGGAACTTAAATAGTGGCAACGATTTATTCACAACCGATACAAAAGAGTTACATGTTAGCACCTGTTACTGTCCTTCAAAGTAGTCACCAGCGTTGTGTAGAACCCGTTGCCAGCGATGTGGAAGGCGTAGTATACCGTTAGCAGAGACTGTTCTGTTGATGGTGCCAATGGAGCGGTCTACTGCCTGTCGAATCTCTGGAACAGTTCTGAAGCGAATGCCACGAAGTGGTTCCTTCATCTTCGGAATCAAATTAAAGTCACAAGGACTTACGTCCGGGGAGTATGGTGGATGGTACAGTACTTCCCAGTCCCATAGACCGAACAAAGTAGCCATAGCTTGTTATCCTAACGCATTATGTTCCTCCACGGCAGACCGTCAATGCACAGTATTACTGTTCGTTTTTGGAGCATCACCTGCGACCAGCTTTGCGAAAGAAGAGGCGACACCTTCTGAGCAACTCACCCATCATTTTGCACGACAATGCGTGGGCGTATACAGCGCCAGCTCTGGCTGATCTGTTCGGTCGATGGGACTGGGAAGTACTGCACCATCCACCATACTCCCCGGACTTAAGTCCTTGTGACTTTTATTTGATTCCGACGACGAAGAAACTACTTCGTGGCATTCGCTTCAGAACTGTTCCAGAGATTCGACAGGCAGTAGACCGCTCCATTCGCATCATCAACAAAACAGGCTCTGCCAACAGTATACTACGCCTTCCACATCGCTGGCAACGGGTTCTACACAACGCTGGTAACTACTTTGAAGAACAGTAACAGGTGCAAACATGTATCTCTTTTGTACCGGTTGTGAATAAATAATTGCCACAATTTAAGTTCCAACCCTCGTATTCTAGGACATAAAACTGAAAGAAAGTAATGCTGTACTATGCCTGGTAGGCAGTAATCGGCCAATGGACTATCTTGGTTCTGACCATGTGGCTACCAAAACCTTCGCATATTTAATCTGTATCTCTTGCTAATTCTGTTACTAAAATAGGTAGAAAATCCGTTTCAACAAAAAAAGAGTAGAATCTGTGGACGCAGACGGCATGTAATGAACAAGCGTGAGACAAATGTACAAAATCGATTAAACAGACATAAGAAGAGGAAGATGCGACTGCGTTATTGACACCCAACAAACTCATACACGACCTACTTTGAGGCAAACACACATATGTTCATCATGTCTTTCGTGTAGTTCACTCCCGGACAACGTATTCGAAAAAAAAGACACATTTTGGTCAAGAAAGAAAGTCGGGAAGTCTACTACTACACAGGGTGATTCAAAAAGAATACCACAACTTTAAAAATGTGTATTTAATGAAAGAAACATAATATAACCTTCTGTTATACATCATTACAAAGAGTATTTAAAAAGGTTTTTTTTCACTCAAAAACAAGTTCAGAGATGTTCAATATGGCCCCTCCAGACACTCGAGCAATATCAACCCGATACTCCAACTCGTTCCACACTCTCTGTAGCATATCAGGCGTAACAGTTTGGATAGCTGCTGTTATTTCTCGTTTCAAATCATCAATGGTGGCTGGGAGAGGCGGCCGAAACACCATATCCTTAACATATCCCCATAAGAAAAAATCGCAGGGGGTAAGATCAGGGCTTCTTGGAGGCCAGTTCAAAAATGGTTCAAATGGCTCTGAGCACTATGGGACTCAACTGCTGAGGTCATTAGTCCCCTAGAACTTAGAACTAGTTAAACCTAACTAACCTAAGGACATCACAAACATCCATGCCCGAGGCAGGATTCGAACCTGCGACCGTAGCGGTCTTGCGGTTCCAGACTGCAGCGCCTTTAACCGCACGGCCACTTCGGCCGGCATTGGAGGCCAGTGATGAAGTGCTCTGTCACGGGCTGCCTCCCTTGAACCAATTTCAGACGATAAGGTTTCATAACTAACCTTTTTCGTAGGACTCTCCATACAGTTGACTGTGGAATTTGCAGCTCTCTGCTAGCTCTGCGAGTCGATTTTCCTGGGCTGCGAACAAATGCTTGCTGGATGCGTGCTACATTTTCATCACTCGTTCTCGGCCGTCCAGAACTTTTCCCTTTGCACAAACACCCATTCTCTGTAAACTGTTTATACCAACGTTTAATACACCACCTATCAGGAGGTTTAACACCATACTTCGTTCGAAATGCACGCTGAACAACTGTCGTCGATTCACGTCTGCCGTACTCAATAACACAAAAAGCTTTCTGTTGAGCGGTCGCCATCTTAGCATCAACTGACGCTGACGCCTAGTCAACAGCGCCTCAAGCGAACAAATGTACAACTAAATGAAACTTTATAGCTCCCTTAATTCGCCGACAGATAGTGCTTAGCTCTGCCTTTTGTCGTTGCAGAGTTTTAAATTCCTAAAGTTGTGGTATTCTTTTTGAATCACCCTGTATATTCGTATGTGGTCGAAATACCATGAATGAAAATTTTCACGAAATGTAATGCACATATTATCATATAAATCGCACTTCGAAATGCTCTGTGTTATCATATGTACATACTCGTAGCGAAGCCTATGATTTCTCCTCACTCAACTAAGTAACAACTCCTCAAAGTTGGTGCGAAAAGTGGCAACTGACCATGAATAAAGAAAAAGTGTGAAGTTACTCACATGTGTACTAAAAGTAACCCCCTAAATTTCGATTACGCCATAAGTCACACAAATCATAAGGCTGAAATTCAACTAAAGGGATTAGGGAATACAACTACAAATAACCTAAATTGGAACGACCACATAGATAATGTTGTGGGTAGAGCAAATCAAAGACTACGATTCATTGGCAGAACACTTAGAAGGTGCAACAGATCAACTAAAGAGGCTGCTTACACTAGACTTGTCCCTACTAAGGATGGGGCCCCTCCACGCCCGCACCAACGTGGTGACCAACACAAAAGTTCTACTGTCACCTCCGTATGCATGTTAGTTTTGAATCAAGGCGTCACAGGATGCAGGCTGTGATGTTATCCATGCGTCTGGGTAAGACTACTCATTAACATGGTCCATCAGGAGATAGAAGTGGTCGAAAGCGATCGAAGGGTAGCGGTTTTAAGAGCAGAGGAAAAAAAGTGCCAAGGCCAGCGCCAAGGGAAAAAAACCTCTGCGACAGTAGGACGGGTAGTAAGAGCAGTAGCGGTTTGCTAGCTGCGACAGAGCATGCAAGGTGAGGGGGGTTAGCGTGAGGTATCGTGCAACGTTACCTATGTACTGCGTGGTCGTTCGCTGGGTCAGTCCGGTGCCGCGGCTGGGCTCCCTCGTTGTCTCCTGGGCCGGCCGCAGTGGCTTACTCCCTGTAACATAAAAGTTCGGCGCGGCAGCGCGGCGACGCTTGCGCGATGAAGACTGCCCTGGCGGTTTTCTTCTTTGCACCTTTCACCTGCGGTGCTGCTGGGGCAACCGCTGGGACAGGCGCGCGAACGTCCTTCTGCGAGGTCGCAGGAGTGTTCGCAGGTACGACTGCACTGAGGCCTTGGGCGAAGACTGCTCGCAGTTGCCTCAAGGCCTCTTCCTTCTCTGCAGCCACGGCGGCTGCGAAGGCAGCCCTCTCCGCCGCCATGACGGCTTTGAGGGCCGCTGTGGCCTCCTTCACGGCGATGCCGTGCTCGAGGTCACATCTCTTCGCGGGAGGGCGAGCTGCGTCCTGGCTGCCCGTTTCCGAGCGGCCGTCCCCGCCCCTGGCAGGTGGATCTGCTGCTGCGCCGTCCCTCAGCTGCACCGGGCTGTTCTCCGCCTTACGCCGTTTCCGACGTCGTCTTCTCTTCTGCTGCTGCGTCGGTGCGGCCGCGGCCGCTTCGCCGCCCCCGGCACGGTTGCGGCTAGAGAAAGCCGCGCAACCGCGCCAACTGGCGACGTGCGGGCCGCCACACCGGACACAAGTCGGCAGAGCGTTGCTGCCGCGGTCGCAGGCGCGGCTGTCGTGCTCACCTGAGCACTTGACGCACCGCGCCGCGTTGCGGCAGTACTTCGCAACATGGCCCTCGCCCTGGCACCTGAAGCACTGGGGCTGAGGATCCATGGCGGTCGGGAGAGCTTCCGTCGTAACCGGGAAGCCCAGCAACTTCCGCAAGTCGAAGATGTCGCTCCCGCCGTCGACCGTTTGCACGGTCACGGCATAGAGCGGCGCCCTCTTCCTGTTGGTCCGGTTGTGCAACCTTGCGGCTGCATTACCAAACCCGGCTCGCAGCAGCCCTTCCCGGACCGCTGCCTCGTCACAGCACCAAGGCAACCCCCTGAGGAGTGCCTTAGTCGTCTTCATCCTTCCTACGGAAGGTGCCTTCTCACGCGCCGGCGGCGCGTCGACGATGTGGTCGGCCACTGCGACCTTGATCGCCCTGTGGTCGGCCACGTTTGCGGCTCGAACGCAGATCAGCGAGTCTGTGTCGACAGACTCGTAGACCACCTCGTTCCGAGCGCAGTTCGTCATGGTGTCGAACAGCGCTGTCCACCCGCCTTTGCACCTGACGTACAGAGGGGGCGACAGGCCGCGACTCGTCTTCTCGGGAGTTCCTTGCACGGTCGGCAGACTCAGAGAGTCGCACAACCGAAGGACCCTTCGTAGCGGCAGGTTTCCTCTGCGCACCCTTCTTTCCCATGCTGCGAGGCGCGGAACACGACAATCTGCACGCGTTGTGAGAGCAACGCACGACAATTTGCTCTCCGCGGCGCCCACGGCACAGAAACCTCTTCACGAGCTCTCAACGGCCGAGTAAGCGAAGCGCGCAACAGCAGCGATGCGCTCGCCTCGCTAGCTCAGGCCGCTCTCCACTAGACTTGTCCGCCGTATTCTGGAGTATTGCTGTGCGCTGTGGGATCCGCATCAGGTGGGACTGACGGATGACATCGAAAAACTTCAAAGAAGGTCGGTTCGTTTTGTATTATCGCGAAATAGGGGAGGTAGTGCCACAGTAATGATACGTGAATTGGAGTGGCAATCATTAAAAGAAAGGCGATTTTCTTTGCAACGGGATCTTCTCATGAAATTTCAATCACAGTTTTCTCCTCCGATTGTGAAAACTTTCTTTTGGCACCCACATACATAGGGAGAAATGTCCATCACGATAAAATAAGAGAAATCAGGGTTCGCACAGAAAAATTTAAGTGCTCGTTTTTCCCGTGCGCCGTTCGAGAGTGGAACGGTAGTGAGACAGCTTGAAAGTGGTTCATTGAACCCTCTGCCCTGCACTTAGTTGTGAATAGCAGAGTAATCACGTAGTTGTAGATGAGAAAACTGACTCAGGCAGTATCAGAGAGCATCCTCATTTCGCAAAAGTCGCACAGATTCTGGCCTCGTTAGTGACTTTCTGGTAAGTCAAAGGGCTTGGTGCTCAATAGCCACAATGTGGTACGTAAAATACCGAATTTACAGGAATATCCTCTACAGGAATTTATGACTGGACTACACATTTCAGCGTAACACATTCCTAAACAATTACGAAATACGCGGCCGAGAAGCGACTACAACACCAGCATATGCATTCACGCAAAGGAACAATGCATGAAACTCCAAAAGTTTGGAACGCTGATTTACAAAACATGATACGTACGGAACACATTATAATAAAACAGCGCAAGACAAAGGTTTTATGCAATGAATGAACAGGGCAATATTAAAGCTGGCTAGTTGTCTGAGGGCCCCGTGAGCGTTGAAGAAGACCCACACAAGGAAATATTTTAAATAGCAGTTTCATGAATCTTTCTTTGGAATATAGCTGAAATAACCAAACTGAGTGGAGATCCGTAACGACAAAGTTAATCCTAATTCTTGCTTTCTTGCTCAAGCTCAGCACGGCAAAAGCGCGCATCACTCAAGTACCGCTCCCCTCCCCACTCCTCTCCCCCCCTCCTCCCCTCAAGAGACGGAAGCTCTATCGCATGCAGCATCTGTGAGCCAAAGGTCCAGCCGCAGAATAGACAGTATACAGAAAGGGAAGCAGAGAGCGGTCCTTTGATGTATATGAAGTCAAGCTTTGCGCTCGACGCCATATTGAAACAAAGTAAACGCGAAACGATAGCTGCTTACTACTACGGCTTGGAATGGACGTTCTTACGAAATGAAGATGTAGCTGTGAAGTAACCTAACCGACTAAATGAAAACTTTTACGGAAGGAAACGCCAATGAAACAAATAGCGCTAAATCTTCATTCTAAAACTTCTCGCATAAGCTTTTAAATTCAATACTGTTCACATGTGCAAACTGTGAACTACCCTTGCTCCCTCCCTACCCGGCCCCCTTCGGCGCGCCTCCCACCCATCTCCCCCCTCTCTTCCCCTCCCTCCCTTCATCACTTCACCCTCATCACCTTGAGCCTGGCAGATCGTCCGTTTTGATCATCGTCAGTGTGCCTTGTCAGTGCTGTGTTTAGTGCTGTTTCTCCTGTACGTCGAGAGGTGTGATTTTAATTGTGTGCTGGCCTTGTACTTAGTGTTACTGTCAGTGTTTGTTATGTGCTACCCCATCCGTCGATACTTTTATGATCCGGTCATATTGTGCCTTGTGTTCTTTTAATTGTCCCAGTGTGTGGTTTTTATTTGTGTGCGCTACTTTTTTACGGTTTTTATCTCCATTTTACAGTCGCCCCTTTTTTGTCTATTATCTTCCATGATCTTCCCCCTTTTTTATATCTTTGTTCACCATGTTTTCTCCTTGGTTATTTTTAAATGTCTTCTATTGTTTGTTCTACGTCTTTCGGCTGAAGAGCAGCGCATATCCTACTGCCAACCCGCCCCGATGGAGAATTGAAATACAATAAAGGAAAAAAAAAAAAAAGAAACTGCCCCTGCTGTTAGCTTCAGATGACAATGAAGCTGACTTTTTTTGTAAATATTATTTTTTTCCCCTGCAGTTATTTCGTTTTACTTCTTAAGTTTTGTTTTCTGGGACACTGAGTTGATAAATCAACTTCAATTATAACAGAAACAGCTGTTATGGGGCACTATGTAGGAGTTTTGCTGTTTTTAGCAGCACTGTAATTTTCATTTACGTGCTCAACTTAAAAGTAACACATAGGTATTACTTTAAATGAAGTAGGCTGCATGAAAATTTAATATGTGCAAATGTTTTGAATTAGACACAGGTCTAAATGTTCACTCTAATGTGGTGTGCAATATGCATCACATTCGAGAACGAAGTCTTTCGCGACGACACTGGTGTATAAAACATTCTCGGAGTTCTTGTCGCGTCAATTCAGGGTGAAACCTCCACCATTGTCCACTGATTGTCAATTGCTCCTGACGAAGACGATAGTGGGAATCGTCGAAAGCTCGAGGTTTTACTCTGAACTGACGCGGCTAGAGCTCCGAGAATGTTTTACAAATCATATTGTTTTAACAAATTACGACGTGTAAGTGTCTCAAAGAAACTGTTGTCAAGCTTCGTCCAAAATACGAGATTTTTTAAAGTCTTTCCGTTATGTAACTGTTGGAGTGGAATGCCTTCTTCATCTTTCTCTTCTTCATTTTCTTCCACCAATAAGTACAACAATAAATCGCGATCACTAATTTGAGAAACGTGCGGCTACTTCAATGCAATGTTCACGACTATTAGCACTTGGTGCCACCAGCGCTCGAATAAAATATTTTAACTTCCATTTTCTCTATTCCGTAGAGAGATACGGCTTTCATACCAACTTTAAAATTAATTTTGATATCTTAACTAAATTTATTACACAGCAATGTATCACCAAAAATTTTATGCTGCAGCGTATTTGCAAATTAAGTACCACAGTAACTATGACCAATCGAAAAAACAGGCACTCCACCATAGAGCTGTGATAAGAAACTGCAAGATGCGAAAGAAATCACTTTCATACGCCTTTTAGTTTCCTCAGAATCGAATGAGAGATATTATACAGAGTATTAAAGAACACTACCAAAAATGAAACAAGTCGGTTTTAATTTTTTAAAGGAAAAGGAGATGCTCAGTGGAAAACTAACTTCGGGAGTTGATGTTGGTTTGCTTCATTTCAGCACGGTATTCGCTACAATTTAGTGAGCTTTTATTGTTTACAGCAAGAAAATCGGCAAACTTATTTTTCTCATGCACTTCTTTGTGGAAACCATTCGATACTTCCACGTGTGGTCTTTTCTCTTACTAGCGCTTATCATATTTCTAACTTCAACAGTACGTCAAACAACCGTTTACTTATAGGTAAGCCCAACAGCTAAAATGCACAGCTAATACATCAAAGATCCATTCGCCTTTGACTTGAGACACAGCTGTTTACTAGGTTTCAATATGACGGACTTCGCTCATCCATTCACACTAAATTTTGGTTCATGGATTGCAGCCGAGTTTCAACCCTGTATGATTTCTGTGACCTGGCTCTTTGTTCATATGTTTCCACTGAGTCACTAATCTTAAAGCCTAAGATAAACCACTTGGCCAATTGACACAGACTGCGCTTGGTTCGACTGTCATTTGTCTCATTGGACTGCAGCTAACGTGCCATCTGTAAGCAGCGTGAAACCCAGAGTGTACGTGAGAAACACGGAGTTAAACGAAGAAGGGTAGTGGCACTGCAGACTTACGCTGCACGTTGTTTTGAAGCCAGAGTGGACGAGGCCTGCCGCCATTTTCAATGGCCCAAAACATTAGCAGACTGCTGTTTACGAGTGCTTCTTGTTCATTATTTCTGTCATGTGCGCGCAACAACTGCTTTAAACACTAAAAATTGTAGAGCTTACTTGAATAACATAGTGTCAGGAAGGCAATTTCGAACGTTTTTCTGTTCTTGAACGCGTAGTTCCTCTAGTAATATGACTCAGAGCGGCGTCGCAGGGAAATATGGCCGTGTGAATGCGGTGAGGCTAATGTTCTGGGCTAGTTAAGGTGTCGGACATTGGCTCAAGTTTTTGGCGCAATGCCATATCCCTTTCTTCTTTTACCTCCCTAGTGAGAAACGCAAAACTCTTTATGATTCATGGAAAGCTCCACCTCTGCTCACGCATGCCGAATATATGCGCACCTCTAGATATGAATAATGAAATATCACACAAAAATCTAATTGTACCTTGTTACTGAATCGGCTTCACGTGGCAAGAAATAGCTAGTGGAAATTGAGTTTTACGTCTACAATCTTAACCAACGACATTATTTAATGACCATACCCTTAGCTTGTGCTGTGCGCAGTCTGTGGCTGTTTGGCATTGTTGTAATATTCGCTATTGTAGTGTTGGGCAGTTGGATGTGAACAACGCGTAGCGTTGGGCAGTTGGAGGTGAGCCGCCAGCAGTGGTGGATGTGGGGAGAGAGATGGCAGAATTTTGAGAGCGGACGATCTGGACTTGTGTCCATCAGAAAGAGCAAATTTGTAATACTGGATATCATGAAATGATATATTAATATGGTGACTTTTGAACATTATTAAGGTAAATACATTGTTTGTTCTCTATCAAAATCTTTCATTTGCTAATTATGCCTATCAGTAGTTAGTGCCTTCAGTAGTTAGAATCTTTTATTTAGCTGGCAGTACTGGCGCTCGCTGTATTGCAGTAGTTCGAGTAACGCAGATTTTTGTGAGGTAAGTGGTTCATGATAGGTATAGGCTATTGTTAGTCAGGGCCATTCTTATGTAGGGATTATTGAAAGTCAGATTGCGTTGCACTAAAAATATTGTGTCAGTTTAGTGTTGATCAGAATAAGTAAAGAGCGAAATGTCTGAGTACGTTCAAGTCTGCTCAGCTGTTTGAAAACCAAATAACGTAAGAGTTTTATAATCATCACAGTAATTCATAAATTTTTCTAAGGGGACGTTTCAAGCTGACCATCAACTCATTATTGATAATGGTGAGAATACCTTCCAAAAAGCCATTTATAGTAAAACTACTAAGGCCTATAACTTAACTACTTCAAATAAAAAAAATAAAGTTATGGCTTTTAAGTTTCATGACCCAAAGATAAGAAAAACTGCGATAAAAATTCTGTAAATAGATACTAACTTCCAAATTTTGAATGATCTGGTGATGAGACGACTCACATTAACGGAAATCGATGTATTCCCTGATGATGGAAATTGTGATATGAAATAAAATGCATTGTATTCAGTAAGAGGATGGTAATGACTGCCAAAGGTGTAACAGACGTTTAATTTATATGCATAATCTGTAGCTGCGGACTTTTGAGTGTAAAATATGCAAGGAGTTGTAAGATGGAAAGATTTTGCCACAATACAATTAACATTCTTGAAGATTTATTTTACATTAGACCGGATTAATCATTTCGTTGGCTGTTAATGGCTAGCATGACATACTAACAGTTTCTCTGATACTGTATATCGGAGTTAATTATGGCTGAGCACTGAAAGAAAGGGCCAAGTGATCTGCCGTTGCTCAGAAGCCACTCTCGGCTAAGGGGGGCATCTTGTAGTGTTCTGCAGGGGCGGACATTCATAGCCATGAAAGAGAGCAGCGTGTGCTGCCAGTGGTTTATATGGTGGCAGAGTCTGCAGATCCCCCATAGCGTAGACAGAGCAGGTAGGAGGTGCTCTCAGGCCAGACGAGAAGGTTTCACAATAGCAGACCTGGAGAAAGAGCATCGAGGCGTAAGAGTGTGAACAGGACATCCTCTTAGCGTGAAGTGATGCTCAGTGTCACAAACGATGATCGCAAGCTGACCTCTGAGGAATCTTCTCAAGGGCAGCATGGGAGCACACCCCCAATAAAATAAAATATAGGGTGGTCCATTGATCGTGACCAGGCCAAATATCTCACGAAATAAGCGTCAAACGAAAAAACTACAAAGTACGAAACTTGCATAGCTTGAAGGGGGAAACCAGATGGCGCTATGGCTGACCCACTAGATGGCGCTACCATAGGTCAAACGGATATCAACTGCGTTTTTTTTTTTTTTTTTTTTTTTATAGGAACACCCATTTTTATTGCATGTTCGTGTAGTACGTAAATAAATATGACTGTTTTAGTTTGACCACTTTTTTCGCTTTGTGATAGATGGTGGGCCGGCCGTTGTGACCGAGCGGTTCTAGGCGCTACAGTCTGGAACCGCGCTACCGCTATGGTCGCGGGTTCGAATCCTGCCTCGGGCATGGATGTGTGTGATGTCCTTAGGTTAGTTAGAGTTAAGTAGTTCTAAGTTCTAGGGGACTGATGACCTCAGAAGTTAAGTCCCATTACGCTCAGAGCCATTTGAACCATTTGATAGATGGCGCTGTAATAGTCACAAACGTAAAAGTACGTGGTATCACGTAACATTCCGCCAGTGCGGACGGTATTTGCTTCGTGATACATTACCCGTGTTAAAATGGACCGTTTACAAATTGCGGAAAAGGTCGATATTGTGTTGATGTATGGCTATTGTGATCAAAATGCCCAACGGGCGTCTGCTGTGTATACTGTTCAGTATCCTGGACGACATCATCCAAGTGTCCGGATCGTTCGCCGGATAGTTACGTTATTTAAGGAAACAGGAAGTGTTAGCCACATGTGAAACGTCAACCACGATCTGCAACAAATGATGATGCCCAAGTAGGTGTTTTAGCTGCTGTCGCGGCTAATCCGCACATCAGTAGCAGACAAATTGCGCGAGAATCGGGAATCTCAAAAACGTCGGTGTTGAGAATGCTCCATCAACATCGATTACACCCGTACCATATTTCTATGCACTAGATATTGCATGACGACGACTTTGTACATCGTGTACAGTTCTGCCACTGGGCACAAGAGAAATTACGGGACGATGACAGATTTTTTGCACGCGTTCTATTTAGCGACGAAGCGTCATTCACCAACAGCGATAATACGCATTATTGGGCAACGGAAAATCCACGATGGCTGCGAGAAGTGGAACATCAGCGACCTTGGCGAGTTAATGTATGGTGCGGCATTATGGGAGGAAGGATAATTGGCCTCCATTTTGTCGATGGCAATCTAAATGGTGCAATGCATGCTGATTTCCTACGTAATGTTCTACCGATGTCACTACAAGATGTTTCACTGCATGACAGAATGGCGATGTACGTCCAACATCTTGGATATCCGACACATAGCTCGCTTGCGATTGAAGCCCTATTGAATAGTATATAACATGACATGTGGATTGGTCGTCGAAGCACCATACCATGGCCCACACGTTCACCGGATCGGACGTCCCCGGATTTCTTTCTGTGGGGAAAGTTGAAGGATATTTGCTATCGTGATCCACCGACAACGCCTGACAACGTGCGTCAGCGCATTGTCAATGCGTGTGCGAACATTACGGAAGGCGAACTACTCGCTGTTGAGAGGAATGTCGTTACACGTATTGCCAAATGCATTGAGGTTGACGGACATAATTTTGAGCATTTATTGCATTAATGTGGTATTTACAGGTAATCACGCTGTAACAGCATGCGTTCTCGAAATGATAAGTTCACAAAGGTACATGTATCACATTGTAACAAGCGAAATAAAATGTTCAAACGTACCTACGTTCTGTATTTTAATTTAAAAAACCTACCTGTTACCAACTGTTCGTCTAAAATTGTGAGCCGTGTGATTGTGACTATTACAGCGCCATCTATCACAAAGCGAAAAAAGTGGTCCAACTAAAACATTCACATTTCTTCACGTACTACACGAATATGTAATAAAAAATGGGGGTTCCTATTTAAGAAAACGCAGGTGATATCTGTTGGCCTATGGCAGCACCACCTAGCGGGCCAACCATAGCGCCATCTGGTTTCCCCCTTCAAGCTAGACAAGTTTCGTTCTTTGTAGTTTTTTCGTTTGACGCTTATTTCGTGAGATATTTGGCCCGGTCACGATCAATGGACCACCCTGTATAATAAAATAAAATAAACACGTTAAGGAGGGGAAGTGAAGAAGCCTTCCAGTAATTCTGCTGAAAGCAGTACGTGCTTCAGGTGACTGACTGACTGGCAGATTCGTGAGCCATGCAGGGGAGGTAATGTTTTGTAATGGCGACTGGGATTCGTCACTTGGAGCCCAAAGGTGCACGCCGCATGACCAGCTGGAAGCGGCGTAGGTCGGGAGATAAGGACACTTCCCTGCATGGCATTTGCCTCTGAAGATCGCTAGAAGGGAATTCACTGGAGATAACCCCATCGGAGGAGCTGGTGGCCAAATTTTAAGAAGTGTTGCTTTCGACACGGGAATGTGTGAGTCGTTTCTGCGTGTAAGGAGTTGTTATTATGTTTACTCACGTAACGACTCTCTTAGCTATCTGTGGAGTCCGACACACATTTAAATGCTTCTTTACAGGGAAAGACGAGAGTCAAATTACTGTTCGACTGGATTTTCTCATGTCGAGAACTCGGAAGGAGAGATCCGTTTTACTTGGTAAAAACTTCCTAAGGGCACGATCGCACGAATATTTCTTTATTTGCAACAATCGCTGATTTAGACAGACTCTGCTCACCTGAAGATGACAGTAAAGTCTGCCAAAATTGGTTGTTATAAGCAAAGTAATATCTATACGATCGTGGCTTTAGAAAGTTTTAACAAATTTCTGTTCCTGGCTAGTGAGCAAACAGAAATCTTGACTGGTGTTCTGCCTTGTACTGAAGTAACTTCAGCGCCAGGCGTTTGGGGACTGCATATTGCGTCCACTGAATTGCAGAGAATTACAGGTACGCCACATACCTTGTCTGCATAGTGGCCAAAGCCCCAACTGCTGTCCACACTTTAATCGATATGTGCATTCCAGTTCGGTGGATAGGGAGACCTTCACAGTAAATGGATAGAGGTCCATTTACTTGCCCACTGAATTTTATTCTGAAAGAGCCATTCGGTGTGAAACACTTCTGTTCCTCACCACTAATCAGTATTATCAAAATTTTTGTCCATATAGTAATGGGGGGACATTGTCTAATATCAAACATATGTTCTAATAATGTAGAAATTGCGTTGAATCCTATATTGTGTATTTCATACTTGTACAGTTTTCGCATTTTAATTTTTTTTCAGGATGTACAAGCTACAGTACCCCGTTGTAATTCATTGTAGTAACATCCCGAAAAGAATGATTGGTGTGATGTATTAAAATGAAGTGAAATAAAATCACAACCTGATTCTTCGTTTTATGGAAATTGATAGGTGTTGGTTGTCAATGGCAGGGACAGTTTAATCATTTATGGGTGAGAGAATTCCATTACAGAGACATAATTAGGCAGCCACACACATGTTACACCCTGGGAGTTTATAGAGAAATGTGTCTCTTCTTCTTCTTCTTCTTCCGCTTTGCCTTTTTTCCCCTTGCCTCTACTGGGTCGGCATTACTGTGTTGGTTTTGGGAATGTTAGTGACAGTTGTTGGGCGGATGTTCATCCACGTGTCCTAATGCCTTTTTGGGTATAACGAGGATCCAGTGCTCGTTTGCTGAAGTATTTAAATTTGGACAAAGTGAAGAAGGCGTAAATGAATTAATTTGCACTTAGCTTTTAGGTTTTGCTGAAGTTTTGGGCAATGTCTCCATGGCTGCTGCTGTTGCTGCTGCTGCTTCTTGTCCAATTTTGTAAAAATAGATTGTTGTAAGAGGTTTGACGTTTGTCTTTAAATTAAAAATTTTGGCCGTGATGTCATTTTCCATGGCTTACTTCCAGATTCCGATCACACTTTCACTACTGGTTGCAATATTCACATGTGTTAGTGATGAAAACAGTTTTTAGAGCAACCCTCAAAACGCGTCCACTTCTTGTCATATCTGATAACGAAATGCGTCATCTGCCTCGAGACGTCAGAGACCTTGTAGAACCTCCAGGCTCAGGCTGGAGTTGTTATTCTGGATGTTGCTTGTAAGCTACTGACGCAGGTTAATATTACTACAAAAACTAGAAAAATGTGGAACTTACAAGTTGATAATAATGCGTGCAGTAACTATTGGTAATTATTTACGAGAATATGATGTTTGTATTGTTTTGACAATGGTATACTTAATTTGACTTCGACGTGTTTTCCACTCTGATCGTCAAACAGGTGTTTTGCAGTTTTATGTTCTTCTTCTATATTATGTTCCATATCAAGATTTACAAATAATAAAAGTATTTTTGCTGTGAACAATTCTGTGAATAAGTGATGCTTTTTAATTCAAAATTACGACGTAATTCTCATATTTCAAAGTAAGGTATTTTCTAGTTGGGATAGAACTGACACAGACTAGGAAGCGTTTCAGTGTTTCTGTCTCCCAAGTTTTCGGATGAGACACAAAATTCCAAAAGATGATTTAGATAATAATTTAACAACATTGCACAATTTGTAATTTTCGTATTTTGGTTCGTTATTGAAATTAACGTGGCTAATTCTATGTTGTCAGTGCTCGGAAGTTCGTTTGCGTGTAACATGCGTTTTGTCTGTTCCTAAAATTTATGTTTTCGTGATAAATGTATGGTTGCAGATTTGGTTTTAAGTCTACATTAAAGATAATTTTCGATAAGCTGTAGAATCCATCCAATATTTCTTGTCTGTAGAACTTATAGGGTGTTTACAAATGTTGTCTGTCGAAATTATAAAACTAGAAAGTTTTATTAAATCTACCAATATCATCTACAAAATGTTGCACTGTCTTTCTTCACGCTACCACTCCCCTCCCTCCTTCGGGGCGAAACATGCGTACCTCCTTCTGTCTGTGTCTAGAGTAAATGTCATGATCAAGTGTGAGAACGTCTTTAGTTTGGGCAATATGTTTTTGAGGCGGGGCACGGATGCAAGCACGCTGTTTACCTAGCTGGATGTGGAAAACCGCGTAAAAACCATATCCAGGCTGACTAGGTCACCTGCCCTCCTCGTTGATTCGCGTGGCGCACGCGATCTGGGACAGGCACGCCTTCCCGAATTCCTGAAGCGGCAGCGTAACGAGCTCAGCTTGCCGGGCTGGTGAAGTTGTAATTTGTTGCTGGTTCTATATTCGCACCTCCATTATTGATAGGGTCTGCATCTTCGGAAAGGGACTCTGCTAGGGGAGGTTGCTATTAATGGACTTTCTAAAGAAAGTGTGTAATAAAATCCAAGGATATTGTAATTAATATTTTATTTTCAGTGTGACTAGAACGTTATGTTTTGTATTTCACTATAGTAGACGCAGAAGTCACAACATTCAGTGTTCATGAAATATTTCAAAAATAAAAGCATGTGTCATTGGCCCAACCAAGCAGTGGGCCACGAAGTTTCTGTGAATGGGCTCAAGTGTAATAACTGTTAAATATTACACATCTACATCTACATAAATACTCCCAAGCCACCGTACGTGCGTTGTATCACTATCTGTCATTTCCGTTCATGTTCCACTCGCAAACAGCGCAAGTGAAAAACGACTGTCTGTATTCCTCCGTATGAGTCCTAATTTCTCGTATCTTATCTTCGTGGCCCTTAAACGCAATGTAAGTTGGCGGCAGTAGAATCGTTCGGCGGTCAGCTTTAAATGCTGGTTTTCTAAATTTTCTAAATAGTGTTTCTCGAAAAGTTCCGGAAGCATCTCCATAACACTTACGTATTCTTCGAGCCAGTTGTTGTTGTGGTCTTCAGTCCAGAGACTGGTTTGATGCAGCTCTCCATGGTACTCTATCCTGTGCAAGCTTATTCATCTCCCAGTACCTACTGCAACCTACATCCTTCTGAATCTGCTTAGTGTATTCATCTCTTGGTCTCCCTCTACGATTTTTACCCTCCACGCTGCCCTCCAATACTAAATTGGTGATCCCTTGATGCCTCAGAACATGTCCTACCGACCGATCCCTTCTTCTAGTCAAGTTGTGTCACAAACTTGTCTTCTCCCCAATCCTATTCAATACCTCCTCATTAGTTATGTGATCTACCCATCTAATCTTCAGCATTCTTCTGTAGCACCTCATTTCGAAAGCTTCTATTCTCTTCTTGTCCAAACTTGTTATCGTCCATGTTTCACTTCCATACATGGCTACGCTCCATACAAATACTTTCAGAAACGACTTCCTGACACTTAAATCTATACTCGATGTTAACAAATTTCTCTTCTTCAGAAACGCTTTCCTTGCCATTGCCAGTCTACATTTTATATCCTCTCTACTTCGACCATCATCAGTTATTTTGCTCCCCAAATAGCTAAACTCATTTACTACTTTAAGCGTTTCATCTCCTAATCTAATTCCCTCAGCATCACCCGACTTAATTCGACTACATTCCATTATCCTCGTTTTGATTTTGTTGATGCTCATCTTATATCCTCCTTTCAAGACACTATCCATTCTGTTCAACTGCTCTTCTAAGTCCACTGCTGTCTCTGACAGAATTACAATGTCATCGGCGAACCTCAAAGTTTTTATTTCTTCTCCATGGATTTTAATACCTACTCCGAATTTTTCTTTTGTTTTCTTCACTGCTTGCTCAATATACAGATTGAATAACATCGGGGAGAAGCTACAACCCAGTCTCACTCCCTTCCCAACAACTGCTTCCCTTTCATAACTGCCATCTGGTTTCTGTACAAATTGTAAATAGCCTTTCGCTCCCTGTATTTTACCCCTGCCCCCTTCAGAATTTCAAAGAGAGTATTCCAGTCAACATTTTAAAAAGCTTTCTCTAAGTCTACAAATGCTAGAAACGTAGGTTTGCCTTTCCTTAATCTAGCTTCTAAGATAAGTCGTGGGGTCTGTCGCCCTTATATAGACCCTCTATATACTCCTTCCAACTTTCTGCTTTCCCTTCTTTGCTTAGAACTGGGTTTCCATCTGAGCTCTTGATATTCATAAAAGTGGTTCTCTTTTCTCCAACGGTCTCTTTAATTTTCCTGTAGGCAGTATCTATCTTACCCCTAGTGAGATAAGCCTCTACATCCTTACATTTGTCCTCTAGATATCCCTGTTTATCCATTTTGCACTTCCTGTCGATCTCAGTTTTGAGACGTTGGTATTCCTTTTTGCCTACCTCATTTACTGCATTTTTATATTTACTCCTTTCATCAATTAAATTCAATATTTCTTCTGTTACCCAAGGATTTCTACTAGCCCTCGTCTTTTTACCTACTTGATCCTCTGCTGCCTTCACTACTTCATCTCTCAAAGCTGCCGATTTTTCTTGTACTGTATTTCTTTCCCCCATTCCTGTCAATTGTTCCCTTATGCTCTCTCTGAAACTCTTTACAACTTTTGGTTTAGTCAGTTTATCCAGGTCCCATCTCCTTAAATTCCCACCTTTTTGCAGGTTCTTCAGTTTTCATCTACAGTTCATAACCAATAGATTGTGGTCAGAGTCCACATCTGCCCCTGGAAATGTCTTACAATTTAAAACCTGGTTCCTAAATCTCTGTCTTACCTTTATATAATCTATCTGAAACCTGTCAGTATTTCCAGGCTTCTCCCATGTATACAATCTTCTCTCATGATTCTTGAACCAAGTGATAGCTATGATTAAGTTGTGCTCTGTGCAAAATTCTACCAGGCGGCATTCTCTTTCATTTCTTAGCCCCAATCCATATTCACCTACTACGTTTCCTTCTCTCCCTTTTCCTACTACCGAATTCCAGTCACCCATGACTATTAAATTTTCCTCTCCCTTCACTACCTGAATAATTTCCTTTATTTCATCATATATTTCTTCAATTTCTTCGTCATCTGCAGAGCTAGCTGGCAAATAGACTTGTACTACTGTAGTAGGCGTGGGCTTCGTGTCTATTGTGACCACAATAATGCGTTCACTATGCTGTTTGTAGTAGCTTAACCGCACTCCTATTTTGTTTAATCATTATTAAACCGACTCCTGCATTACCCCTATTTGATTTTGTATTTATAACCCTGTATTCACCTGACCAAAAGTCTTGTTCCTCCTGCCACCGAACTTTACTGATTCCCACTATATCTAACTTTAACCTATCCATTTCCGTTTTGAAATTTTCTAACCTACCTGCTCGATTAAGGGATCGGACATTCCACGCTCCGATCCGTAGACCGCCAGTTTTCTTTCTCCTGATAACGACGTCCACCTGAGTAGTCCCCGCCCGGAGATCCGAATGGGGGACTATTTTATCTCCGGAATATTTTACCCAAGAGGACGCCATCATCATTTAACCATACAGTAAAGGTGCATGCCCTCGGGAAAAATTACGGCTGTAGTTTCCCCTTACTTTCAGCCGTTCACAGTACCTGCACAGCAAGGCCGTTTTGGTTAGTGTTACAAGGCCAGATCAGTCAATCATCCAGACTGTTGCCCGAGCAGCTACTGAAAAGGCTGCTGCCCCTCTTCAGGAACCACACGTTTGTCTGGCCTCTCAACAGATACCCCTCCGATGTGGTTGCACCTTCGGTACGGCTATCTGTATAGCTGAGGCACGCAAGCCTCCCCAGCAACGGCGAGGTCCATGATTCTTCGAACCTACCGGTAACAAATACAGCAGCCAGCCTCTGAATTGCTTGGATATCTTCCTTCACCTCCTTTACAAGTCAACTAGTCTTTCCAAAAATTCTCCGAATAAACCGAAGTCGACCATTCGCCTTCCCTACAACAGTTCTCACATGCTCTTTCCATTTCAAGTCGGTTTGTAACTTTACGCCCGAATATTTAAATGACTTGACTATGCCAAGTAGGACACCAGTAATACTGTATCCGAACATCACAGTTTGATCTTGATATTCATCGGCATTTACTTATATTTTTCCATATTTAGGGCTAGCTGCCATTCATCACACCAACAGGAAATTAACACGTAAACAAGTGCCAATTAATTTTTATTTTTTATTTTAGGAGATTTTCTTGGTATCTGAAACCGAATAACGTGCATTTGAGACCACGGTGGCCAAAAATGGAAATGTCGTCTTCGAAGGTAAAAAAGACATACTTGACTGATTTTCAAAACACATAACACAATTTGAAAACCTATAATGAAAACCGTTTCTTGAATTTTGTTCACAGTGGCGTACTGAGGCCTAAGATTAGACAACATTCATGGCGGCTCACTCAAGGCAACTCGCAGAGTATCACTGAACAACACCTAGTCTCCATTCACAGCACGTAAGTTTATATTCTGAATACAACAAAGTGGCATTATTTGCCCCTACTTTCCCGTGAGGGCTGCAGAAATTTAATCACTATTATCATATCCATATGATGCATCACTAATCAGTATTAGTCAGTTACAAGAACATAGTGTAAAACCTACCATTTTTAACTGTCGCTTTGTGTTTTCGTGGAACAGTTCACGACTAAGATGGCGAATCCCTGGCAACACGGCATACCCTTAATGACCAGTAGTATCCGCCCATTGTCTATATCCACAGAGAAATCGAGCCATCGATAGCAACCTTATCCTATAAGTGTTGAAAATTTAAGCTGTGTTGTGTGGGATCAGAAAGGACCAAGAAGTTCTGTTCTCGTCTGCGTAAGCTCTTCTCAGCAAATATTCACTATTCAATATTGACAGTTTCCCATTTCTGGAGCCATGTGCACAGTAACAAAAACCAGTGTAGAGGACATTCTAAGCAACTTCGTTGTGGTCGTTCTGTCACCATTACGAACTGTCATAGTCGATGGAACAACTTGGTATACTTTATTTACAACAAATTATGTAGAGGGCAATGGTAATTGCCATTTTTCTTAGAATAAATAAGAAGGCACTTAGGCACGTTTAATGCAGAATTACGTTACGTAGCCTTACAGCATCATCCTTCGGTATTGTAGATAATCACAGATGGCTTAAAGAGAGCACTGTTCTTCGCAGTAAGTTGGTAGTAATGGGAGAGTTCTTCAGTAAGCGTGAGGCGCTAGTTCTTGAACGCAGTAGTTAGGCACCATGCTTTTTGTTTGTTGCGTGGAGACAGTGGCTTCATCGTAGTATTCCTTGTCGCGGCAAGCACTGTCTGGTAGAAATCCATCTTCTTCTTCTTCAAAATGTGTGAAGCCTGTAGTTGTAAAGTACAATTAGTTTAAGCTTATTAGAAATACGTATTTTCCTGTGTACACACTGCGCGTAGTACTCGCCTTCAGACAGGTCCGGTTCGCTAATGGATGTGAATCGAGGAAGCGATCAGCAGGCCGTTGCGAAACCGCCGTCACCAGACAGCGCCCCTCCTGAAACAAAAGAAACGTCCCACTCACTACAGCCTCCAGCGAGACCTGTTCCTTGCTATCAAATTATCTCATTTCGTCAACATGTCGCCTGTCGCCAAAATCGGGTACAAGCCCCGTTCTGCCTCATTCCACCTTGGTGATAATTATTGAGTAGTTACAGAACTCACAAGGAGAGGACCTCAACAGTGCGATCGACTTTTTGAAACCATTTATATGGTGATGTAGGTTAAGACCCCAGGTATCACACAGTGCAGACATTCACCCTTGTAGCCCCTCGTTTGCGAGTAATTGACGAAAAAATTTCGGAATTTTGTGTAACACTGAACAGCCTTACATAAATTGGATTAGATATACTGGTTGTGTGGTATAATTGATAGGATAACAGTTCCACAATCAGGAAGTTGTGGGTTCTAAACCAATCAGGTACAGTGACTTTTTTTAATTTTTAAATCTTTATTGAAATGACTTTGATTATCATTAATTGATTTAAATGTAATTTTTTGATTCCATTCATTTCTCACATAATTTTAATCACTGTATAAATATTTTCATTTCTTTCATTTTTTGCTTTACATCGTTCTTTTTTGCAATCGGAATTATTGTGAATATGAAATTAATTATATTTACCTATTGTAGTATTCAATTATCTGAAAATTCCGATCTATCAGTTAAAAAAAGAAATACGAAATAATCTATTGATATTTGTGCAATGGTGTGGAAAATGTATTTTTGTAACCAAATGTGGAACTTTTTTGCGCAGTAATCGTCATACAAACATTTAAAACATAATCTAAATACCTACAGCATTATAGACAAAATACTTCTCAGAGGGACACCACCTTGACAAAGCACTGACCGTGCGAGTGGAGAGGCTTGCATATCCATGGAAAGCTGGGGCTGTGCCGAAGGTAGAGGATCTACTGCTCGAAAGGCCTTAGTCGATGGATCAGACTAAGATTGTCCCACAACGTCCCATCTTCCCTATCCACTCCTAGTCGTACCCTATTCCCTGACCGAACCCAAGGTGTGATGCGATCCGTGTCGAGGGGTGCGTGGCACATGGGGAGATGTGTCGCAAATTAAGCCTCAGGGATACTGGGCAACCTCCCTAAGTAATTAGCCTTACACCGCGCGGGGTATTCGTGGTGTGGACCTTCTAGATCCCCAAATCTCGTGGGACCAATATGGACACGATTATAGAAACTAAAGAAAAACAAACTGAGGGTCAAATTGAGACCTCAGATACCCAAACATCGGGGACAGAACCGATGGAAGGCATTCCCACCATTGAATCAGGGTCTAGACCTGAGCCAGAAGTGGGAACTGTAACCAAGAAGCTAGACCAGATTAAGATCAAAGGCTTGTCTGGGGCCCAGAGGAGAAAGCTACTCAAGGAACAGACGACAAAGGAAGGGAAAGAATGGCTTCCTAAAGACAAGTGGAGGGAATTAAAGGGACTAGAACCTAAGACCCCCAGGAAGAAACTGTCTCAGCTTGATGGGGACACGCAGATACCCACAACGTCAAAGACATGTAGTAAGTGGACAAGGGAGGAATCAAAGACTCCCTCCTCCATAAATGAGCGAGTCCAGAAAAAACCGAGGCAAGAAATAGGGAAACAGACCTATAGTACTGCAGTCTCGGTTTTTAGGATGGCAGTTATCCAGGAAGGTTATCCACTGGTGGGCATCACCTTGCAGCATGAGGAACTGGTACAGATAGCCCTCTTTGAAAAGACTGGGGGGGGAGGGGGGGGGGACCTGGCCCAGGACCCAACATCAGGAAGGTCTATCTAGATCGTGATGCATTCATTTTTGTCTGTAAGGGGGTGCACACAGTGGAATGGCTCAAGGACAAGGTGCCCATGATATCCCCGTGGGAAGATGCGAAGCTGCTGGTTAAGACGGCTGTGGAGCTTCTTAAGACCGCTAAGATATCATTATGGGTACCTAAGATCCTTAAGGAAGTCTCTCTCAAGATTCTGTTCGGGAAAATAGGGGCCCAGAACCCAAAAGTCTCGACAGAAGACTGGAGAGTGATTAACCAGAAGGTTGCTCCAGAAGGATGAACCCTGGTGGTGGAGGTCAGTGAGAGGTCTCTGAAGGCAATGCGGGAACTGGACCTGAAACTGTTTTTAGGGTTCTTGCAGGTGACCGTCAGGGTTCTCAAAGACCTCAAAGATGGCAGCAATGCGGAGCCTGCAGGTGCTTAATCTGCAGCACAGTGAAGGGGCCTCTGCTGCCCTGAGTCGCTGCCTGGGGAGACAGGAAGTGGACGTGGCCCTCATACAAAAACCCTATTTATACAAAGGGGGTGTATGAAGCCTCGGTGGCACTGGAGGTAAGCTGATCTATGCTAGGAATCTAAGAAACTCCAGAACATGCATCCATGTAAGAAATGGCATTTCTTTCATGCCAATGATGGATTTCTACTCTAGGGACTTAATGACCATTAAAATGCAGAAATGTGAGGAAGGTATCACGAGGGAAACTATTTTGGCTTCAGCATACCTTCCTTATGAAGACAGCTTTCCTCCACCTTTGGAGGTGAGAAGACTGGTAGAGACTTGCCAGTGGCAAGGTGATCAACTGCTGGTGGGATGCAACGGTAATGCTCGCAACCTATTGTGGGATAGCAAGGACACCAACAGTAGAGGTGAGTAAGTTCTTGAATTCCTTTTATCTATCAACTTAGAGGTCATGAATAGGGGAAATGAACCTACATTCAGGAATAGCAGAAGGGAAGAAGTAATTGACATAACCTTTGGTTCCATGATGATGAGTAGCTATGTCAAACAATGGCATGTGGTGTTGGAGCCATCCTCATCGGACCACATATACATCAAATTCAAGGTTTTAATGGGAATCAGACAGACCATGATCCATAGGAATCCCAGGAAAACCGACTGGAAGCCATATAGGAGGGACCTTGACTTAGCTGTATCCGAAATTAAAACCTCGATAAGGAATCCAGTAGAATTTGAGGAAGTAGCAGAGGATGTTACCTCTGCCATAGAGTCCTCATATCAGGACAATTGCACAGTCACCAGGAAGTGCACAAATAGGAGTCTTCCTTGGTGGAATAATAAACTGGAAATGCAAAGAAAACGGGTATGGAGACTGTTTAATATTGCGAGACGTAAAGGACAATGGGCTAAATATCGTGAGGCCAAGGTCCATAAAAACATGGTAAGGTAATGATGCCCAAGCCATGTTTTAGAAGAAACTCTGTAATCCTGGGATTGAACAGGAAAGAGATCAGACTCATGACTGGCCTGATGACCGGCCATGGGAATTTCAAAAAAACACCTACACGCAATGGGTATAACGGAAGAGGACCCTAAATGTAGGATCTGTGATGAGGATGAAGAAACTGAATCACACCTAATCTTGGAATGCATGGAACTGGAGAGTAAAAGACACAGAATCTTCGGGACAACTAGACCTGAAGAAATTGTGTCTAACAAAAAACTTGTAGAGGGACTCTTTGCACTATTTAAGCCCACTGCTTGGCTTTACTGGATATACAGGGTGCGATACCGCACAATAAACCTCGTTTCGGAGCGGGCAGTGTCGGGTCAGACCTAAGCTGTTTTAGCTTCCCTGTTAAAACCAATCAATCAATCAATGGACAAGATAACGCAGATGAAAACTTAAATGGAAGATGCGTTTATAAGTAAAACGAAATGCAGGCAAAATGAGATCTAGATATAAAGAACGCAATAATGTTGACGTAAAAACAGGGTGATAAAACAAAAGAAATTAAATCGAAATTAATACATAAAATTAATTAAAAGCACTTGAACAAAGATTTCAGATGGATAAAGATTGATAGGGAGAACAATGTGAGCAAATGAAGAAGTTGATATTATGATTAAAATTATACGACGAAGGAATGGAATCAAAAAATTACATTTAAATCAATTAATTGAGTAAAAATGACGATCAAAGTAGTTTCGATAAAAATTTTAAAATAACAAAAATCTTACTGCACCTAATGAGATTCAGTACCCGCAACTTCCTGAAATTTGAGCTGTTATCCTATCCATTATACCACGCGACGAGACTATCGATTAGCACTTTGTTAACGCTATTGAGTGTCACAAAAAATTCCGACTATTTTTTCGTCAATCACTCGCAAACAAGCGCCCACCAGGGTGAATGGCTGCATGTGTGGTACCTGGTATCTAAACCTGCATCATCGTACAGATAGTTTCAAAAAATTGTTCGCGCTGCTGGGGCATCTCGTTGTCAGTTGAAAACAATGGTGAGACACACTGGATGAGAAATAGAGTTATTTCATGTAAAGTTTGGTACGTGATGTGCTTTATTCATATTTCTTAATAGATCCACGATAAACCGAGAAATGGCAGACCAATCCTAATTTTAGATTCGGAATAACGCCAACTTTATCGTGATGCGTGCATATGAAGAGCTTATTTCAATAGTGATTCAAATGGTTCAAATGGCTTTGAGCACTATGGGACTCAACATCTATGGTCATCAGTCACCTAGAACTTAGAACTACTTAAACCTAACTAACCTAAGGACAGCACACAACACCCAGTCATCACGTCAATAGTGGTCCAAGTCCATTTTTGTTCATTCTGAGATACAGAGTCCTAAAGTTAAATAAGCGCTGAAAAATCTGCTGTTGAGATACCAGAAATATTCAAATATGTGTGCTTGAATATTTCTGGTATCTCAATTGCAGATACCAGTAACTATATATACTTGAATATTTCTGGTATCTCAACTAGAGATTTTTCAGCGCTCATTTAACTTTAGGACTCTGTACCTCAGAATGAACAAAAATGGACTTGTGCCACTATTGAAATAAGTCCTTCATATAAACATGGCTGCCTGTTATGCCCTCTGTTCTTGGCAAGAAAATGTTTTTCTGGGCCGATCTACACAAATACGAGGGTGATCACATAACTACGACTCAGGGAGGATCCTGAATATGTTATTAAATGCAGACACGTTCCAAAAGTTGTTGCTGGCCAGGTAAACGTGAATAATTATTTAAACTAGTAAACAATGTTCTGTCCCTTATCATGGTTTATTTAAATTTTAGTGGCAGTGTGATGGCAGAAAAGATAAGGGCCAACCATCACATTGTTTACGTACCGTAGTAAGGTGACAGTGGAATTAATTTTATATTGAGCTGAATCACAGATTAAGTTTTCAGGTTGTTATTCATTATTGTTGCAAAAATAGGTAATGCAAATCTTAATATCAAAACGTGAAACAATTCGGAACATTTAAATGTGTATCTTTCAGAGTTTTGACAATAATGTTTCGTTAACTCGTCCAGCAAGCAAAGAGTGCTAAGTCAATAGTAAATGGTTTTAAGTGCACTCAGTTTGTAAGTCAACAATGTTCAGTACACACTGACACATTTTAAGAACAAAATTTTGGACAGAATTAACGATTTTAAAAACATGTCGTACTGAAGAAATATTTGGAAACACTGACATATCTGAATAAAGAAATCACAGTGAATGTCTTTGAAATATCTTATTTCAAGAGATTTTACACGCTTTGTAGAAGTACCGTTTATTTAATCGTGTTCATTAGTTTTGATAATTCTGTGCTATCACAATCACGTTTTCTCTTATGCTCTGTATAATTATTTCATAACCGCTTTATGTAATCAATCTCTTACTGTTTATCTAATGACAATATGAGATGGTGTAAGTTCTGGCGAATGTTCCTCTTTAATGTTCATAACTGTAGCGACTTTAATTGAGCACTATTTTAGTATTGTTAATATCATACGACTGAAACCAGCCAGTTTAACTATTTTAAGTTTTACATGATCAGTAATAATACGAATTTTGTAATCACTTTTATTCATTAGTTACGGTAGTTGTCTGTGATGACGGTTACCGTTTCTCGTATGTTGTATACAATTGCTTAATCGTTTTGTATACTCAGTCATTTATTGTTTTGTCTTCGTAATGAAAATACAATTTCGTGTAAGCATTGACATTTGTTCCTTTTCATTGTGCATAACTGTTTCGTTCTGATTTTGTATATATGCATTTTTGCAAATGGTTTGATCAACTGTGTTGTATATTTTACATTTGAATGACATTTCTGTGATAAGATTATTGTCATTACTTGCAATGATTGTGATACCGCACAGTGGATAAAGCATGCTAGGTAGATACCAACCTGTATTTTTGTGTGTTACAGCTCTCGTTAAGTGGCACTATATAAACAGCATGCCAATTCGCTTGCATTCTCGCGGTTGATAGACTGTGTAGCTACGTGACTGTCATGTTGCACAATTTGTCTTTAACGTTACGAAAGATAAGCGGACGTTCAAACATGGGAAACCTATAGCTAATCAGTTGCAAATAACTGTTTGGTACACTGACCTGCGTTTCGACGTCTCTAAGGAGATCTTCATCACAATGTAATTTTGAGGAACCGTAAAATTACATTGTCAGAAGGCAATTTTCAGAGTTTGGAGCAGATATCCACAAGTTAGAGTCTGATGATGTTCCTTGCTAGGCACACATGCCGACCGCTGAACATGTTTTATTTTATTTTTGACTTGAGCATATCTGCTCCAGACTTTGACCATTGCATAAACTTGTTGTAGCTGGGGTTCACAGTCATAAAATTTTTTTAGAAGGACATCATCTTTACGCCAGTGGCTGTTATTAGTTTTTATTACACTATTGAAATTACAGCCTTCGGCCATTGTTGTTGCTGTTGTGGTCTTCAGTCCTGAGACTGGTTTGATGCAGCTCTCGATGCTACTCCATCCTATGCAAGCTTCTTCATCTCCCAGTACTTACTGCAACCTACATCCTTCTGAATCTGCTTAGTGTATTCATCTCTTCGTCTCCCTCTACGATTTTTACCCTTCACGCTGCCCTCCAATGCTAAATTTGTGATCCCTTGATGCCTCAGAACATGTCCTACCAACCGATCCCTTCTTCTAGTCAGTTGTGCCACAAACTTCTCTTTTGCCCAATCCTATTCAATACTTCCTCATTAGTTATGTGATCTACCCATCTAATCTTCAGCATTCTTCTATAGCACCACATTTCGAAAGCTTTTATTCTCTTCGTGTCCAAACTAGTTATCGTCCACGTTTCACTTCCATACATGGCTACACTCCATACAAATACTTTCAGAAACGACTTCCTGACACTTAAATCTGTACTCTATGTTAACAAATTTCCCTTCTTCAGAAACGCTTTCCTTGCCATTGCCAGTCTACATTTTGTAGCCTCTCTACTTCGACCATCATCAGTTATTTTCCTCCCACAATAGCAAAGTAGACTTCCATTTATGTGTGTAAATTATTATTATCTTTTATTCTAATTGTTGTTTTGTTCAACTGCAGATAAACTGATGTTGTTCTGGACAAATTGGTCGTGACACAAATATTTCCCTCAATGCAGCTCTGGTGGTTTCTTATTAACGTTAACGAGAATCAGCTGTGTAGCTACAGATGATCCGAGTTAATTCTGGGGAAGATGTGAGATGAAACATCGTGTCCTCCATGACAGTGAAGGTAGTGAGCCGAGCCCACTGTCAGAGCTGTCTGCGGGACGATCCCACCGGCCAGCAGGACTCACCAGCTGCGACGCTGACACCCGGCGCCTTGGCGACGCTGCCGGGTATGAGGTCTGGGTTGGGGTCGGCCTCCCCCGCGGGCGGCGCCTTCGCGGCTGACAGGAGGGGCGGGGGCCCGCGCCGCACCCACAGCAGCAGCAGCGCCACCAGCAGCAGGGCTGCCAACACTGCCAGGGCTGCCACCACTGGCGCCAGGTCCACCGCCAGCGGCAGGGGCACCGGCGATGGCGCTCCTGTCACAGCACAACACCACCTAGTCATTACTCTATCTGAAAACACCCAATACCCCCTAGGCATTGTCTAAAATACAGAAAAATAAATACAGTAAACAGAATTTAAAAAAAACTGTAAAAAAAATGAAACACTTACAGCGGTCCTTAAGATGCCATTTACTGTCCAACTACCAGTTTTGGCGCTTCAGTACTCCATCTTCAGGCATTAGTTGATGCTGAATGGGTTATCACGATCCATATACAGGGTGTTACAAAAAGGTACGGCCAAACTTTCAGGAAACATTCCTCACACACAAATAAAGAAAAGATCTTATGTGGACATGTGTCCAGAAGCGCTTAATTTCCATGTTAGAGCTCATTTTAGTTTCGTCAGTATGTAGTGTACTTCCTCGAATCACCGCCCAATTGAAGGAAGGTAATGTTGACTTCGGTGCTTGTGTTGACATGCGAATCATTGCTCTACAGTGCTAGCATCGAGCACATCAATACGTAGCATCAACAGGTTAGTGTTCATCACGAACGTGGTTTTGCAGTCAGTGCAATGTTTACAAATGCGGAGTTGGCAGATATCCATTTGATCTATGGATTAGCACGGGGCAATAACCGTGGTGCGGTACGTTTGTATCGAGACTGATTTCCAGAACGAAGGTGTCCTGACAGGAAGACGTTCGAAGCAATTGATCGGCGTCTTAGGGAGCACGGAACATTCCAGCCTATGACTCGCGACTGGGGAAGACCTAGAACGACGAGGACACCTGCGATGGACGAGGCAATTCTTCGTGCAGTTGACGATAACCCTAATGTCAGCGTCAGAGAAGTTGCTGCTGTACAAGGTAACGATGACCACGTCACTGTATGGAGAGTGCTACGGGAGAACCAGTTGTTTCCGTACTGTGTACAGCGTGTGCAGGCACTATCAGCAGCTGATTGGCCTCCACGGGTACACTTCTGCGAATGGTTCATCCAACAATGTGTCAATCCTCATTTCAGTGCAAATGTTCTCTTTACGGATGAGGCTTCATTCCAACGTGATCAAATTGTAAATTTTCACAATCAGCATGTGTGGGCTGAAGAGAATCCGCACGCAATTGTGCAATCACGTCATCAACACGGATTTTCTGTGAACGTTTGGGCAGGCATTGTTGGTGATGTCTTGATTGGGCCCCATGTTCTTCCACCTACGCTCAATGGAGCACGTTATCGTGATTTCATACGGGATATTCTACCTGTGCTGCTAGAACATGTGCCTTTACAAGTACGACACAACATGTGGTTCATGCACGATGGAGCTCCTGCACATTTCAGTCGAAGTGTTCGTACGCTTCTCAACAACAGATTCGGTGACCGATGGATTGGTAGAGATGGACCAACTCCATGGCCTCCACGCTCTCCTGACCTCAACCCTCTTGACTTTCATTTATGGGGGCATTAGAAAGCTCTTGTCTATGCAACCCCGGTACCAAATGTAGAGACTATTCGTGCTCGTATTGTGGACGGCTGTGATACAATACGCCATTATCCAGGGCTGCATCAGCGCATCAGGGATTCCATGCGACGGAGGGTGGACGCATGTATCCTCGCTAACGGAGGACATTTTGAACATTTCCTGTAACAAAGTGTTTGAAGTCACGCTGGTACGTTCTGTTGCTGTGTGTTTCCATTCCATGATTAATGTGATTTGAAGAGAAGTAACAAAATGAGCTCTAACATGGAAAGTAAGCGTTTCGGGACACATGTCCACATAACATATTTTATTTCTTTGTGTGTGAGGAATGTTTCCTGAAAGTTTGGCCGTACCTTTTTGGAACACCCTGAATAGGGGATAAACAAAATAATGAGAACGCTTCTACTTACTTGGAAAGGGTATGTTAATAAGAGGTTGAACCCCCATTTGGCAGTAATACAGCAGCATTTCTTCTTGGTATACTGGCGTATAATGATTGTATAGTCTGCAGTGGAACGTGTAACGCCGGAAATGCATATCCTCCTATTTCCATCTATTGTACTATAATTTGTTTTCCTTATTTTTGCTACCTGAATATATGATATTTCTGTGTCTTTACATATTGTAATTGTTTTACTATTTGTATATATGTATTTATGTCGATGTATAATTGGTTTGTTGTGTAAAGATTATTTGTATTTTTACGCTGGGTCTTGCCTAGGGAAAACTGCTATCGAACGATTACATCGATGGGTCGTGTGAAGAATCAAAGTGTTTAGGATCTTTGGTAGTGTTAACTCTGCCGCATGGAGCGCGGGCAGAGGGGGAGTCTGGCTGGAGTTGGGCGGTGGAGCAGGTGTGTTGTGTGACGCTCCCGCGAGTTGCCGCGCTTTCGGGGTTTGGCAGCATGTAATTGCGCTCGACGTGCGATGATAGTTTCTGACATGGTGTCGCGGACGGGAAGCATTAGCTGGCGCACATCAAGAGCCCGTTTCGTCTGGTGACCGTGTCGAGAAGAAGGCGCGCCAACATCCAGCTTATGCAACAACGACGGCCGAGAATGAGTGACTGTCGCCACATCCTCGATCGACGGCGTCAAACCTTCAATCAACCAACAAGGAAGACTGGAAGCACGTAAAGTTTTAGAACTGTATGGCAGACCTCAGCTTTTCAAACTTTTAAAATTGTTGCATCACAAAATTAGAGCTACTTAGCATGAACCTTTGTTGCTCATTGTCCCAATTGCATTACCAAGCAGGGTCCCTTCCTTTTCCGAAATGAACCCGTGTCGTTGAAATTCAAACGCCAGCATAATTCCATTTCACTGCTTTAATTTCAAAGTTCAGTTAAAGTATTCATAGCTGGCTACAATACTTAGATTACACAAGCACAAATTAAGAGTGCTAGTTTTGTTACCATATTTTAGCTTACCTGTGACTGCAGCTCAGCTTGGTACGTACTAAATTTTACTATTGTTAATTGTTCAGAATCATTTAATTCAAGTTCAAAGTTAAATCTCTTATTTCTAAATTGCGTAGATTCAAGTAGCTTTTGAAATGATTGTTGAGGTAGCCCAAGACTAACTGTATTTTACTGGATTTCGATGTGCTTCAGAAAGAAAGCTCACTATTAATTTCAGTCACTAAATTAACTTCCGATTTTCCGGTTTTATTAATTCTATTGCTAAATGATGTCAGAGTGTAGCGAAATTTATTACTTCTGACAGACTTTCAGTTTTCACACTATACGTGTCAACCTTCAGTTGCCACGCTTCTAGTGCTAATTATATGTGTAATAACCTTTCTTTTTCAGTTACTATAGTAATTGTCCTTAGGACTGGCGACCGTAATTTCCCTCAAATCTCAAATATCTAATTACCACTAGTTAATTGTTAACGTAACGGCCGCACATTTACTTTCTTTATTAACTTTACCCCTTTTCAAAATTAATTTCCACCAGTTTCATGTGCATTTTTCCTTTCATTTAGATGTAACCCTTTCCTCCCTCTTTACCGACAGATTAACTTCGGTGACGATTGCTTTCCCAAATTTCCATTAGGTACACGCGGTTCAATTTTTCACTGTCATTAAGGTCGATAAGTGAGGGGGAGGTTACAAACGTTATGCCACTCTTCGATCAGAGCCTCTTCTAACTCCTGTAGTGACAAGGGAGGCGGAAATCTGCTCCAGAGTCTGCGCTTCAATACCGCCCACAAGCGTTCGATAATGTTAAAAGTCAGTGGACTGTGCTGGAAAGAGATGACGCTGTAATTAAGTTGCATGCTCCTCATACCACGACTGTACTGTCCTGGCTACGTGAATGGATGCATTATCATCCTGAAACACAGCTTCATTGTTAGGGGAAAACATTTGAATCATGCGGTGCACCTGATCATGTAAAATTTTCACATGATCGTTGGTTGTAACATGGCCTTTGAGAGTAGTGATGGGACCTGCAGAGTACCATGGTATGGCTGCCCGCGCCATCACACTTCCACCTACATGCTTAACCGTTTGAATCAAGTAATCAAGACTTAGGCTTCTTTTGGCGTTCTCCAGACGTAAACTGAGCCCGATGTTGGAAATAACGAAAACGTTGGCTCGTCGGACCATATGACTGACGTGTTTCCTCCAGCCATCCAGGATTTATGCTCCTGGCACGACGTTTTACACTTCTTTGCGTTGGTTGTCGTCACTAATGGTATCGGTACAGCAACTCGTCCATGAATATTCGCTGTATGGAGTGCTCGGTGGACAGTGTCGATCTCGGTGGACAATGTCGATAGATACGGGGTCTCGAAGATGGCTATTGAGCTCTGCAGTCACTTTAGCTGCCATAGTTTTGTGCTAGCGTACGACGATCTCTGTAATAGTTTTGATTTGCGGCCATTACTACGTTTACACGATGATGTCTTTCCAAGTTTTGTGTAGGCTGTCATGACTGTTTAAACAGTTGCTCTTGAAACGTTCAATAAGTTGGCTGTCTTGGTTACTGATGCTGCGGCTAATATGGCCCCCACAATCTGCTCTCTTGGGAACTCTGTTAGGTCCTTTCTTTCAGGAGTGCTAGTTCTGCAAGGTTCGCAGGAGAGGTTCTGTAAAGTTTGAAAGGTAGGAGATGAGGTAATGGCAGAAGTAAAGCTGTGAGGACGGGGTGTGAGTCGTGCCTGGGTAAAATGGTTCAAATGGCTCTGAGTACTATGGGACTTAACATCTGTGGTCATCAGTCCCCTAGAACTTAGAACTATTTAAACCTAACTAACCTAAGGACATCACACACATCCATGCCCGAGGCAGGATTCGAACCTGCGACCGTAGCAGTCGCGCGGTTCCGGACTGAGCGCCTAGAACCGCTAGACCACCGCGTGCCTGGGTAGCTCAGATGGTAGAGCACTTGCCCGCGAAAGGCAAAGCTCTCGAATTCGAGTCTCGGTCCGGCGCACAGTTTTAATCTGCCAGGAAGTTTCTGTTAGGCCTTCATTGCACGTCGACCTCGGCCTCTGAATGCAAATACGAAGTGTGCCCTACTCGTAAACAACCTGCACTGATGCCTAGTCCGTACTGAACACGCACAGTCCAGCACAACACGTGCCTTACCTGCGTTGTTGACCACCGGACACAACCATCCCATTCCTACCACTGTTTACAGTATTTTGCCTATCCCCTGTATATGATGCATTAGCGACCAACATAACCGGTTTACGCAAACTACCTGAAATTGTGATGTCCTCTCTCGAACCATCAACTGTCATCGTATATATGGATCATGATAACTTGTTCATCGTCATCGTTCATCGCCTAAAGATGGTGCACTGAAGCGTCGAAACTGGTAGCTACACAATAAATGTCAATATAAGAATGGCTGTACGTGTTTCATTTTCTTACAATAGTGAACGGCCGTAGTCCCCTGTGCTCCAGCCACAAGGATAGACATTCAAAAACTTGACTAAAAAGAAATAGGTTTTTTTCTCTGCATTTACAAGTACACCAAAAAACAGTTTATTCTCCACGAGGGGGACATCACGCATTTACTGTCTAACACCGCTTCCAGCCTTGACGATGGCGTCTGTGGTTTGGAGAAGAAGAGAGTCCAAAAGTTGCTTCAGCTATGCTATAGGCAACTGAGGTTAGTCCATTAACAATTAGATCTCACATAAGCACAGATGTTACGAAAGTGCTTGACAATGCAACATACTCGAAATTAACTAATCGCACGAGTAAATAAAAATCATATTACTGTCTACTTTGGATCATGTTTAGGTATATTAAGCATATGGAGATTGTGGATCCCTACCAATACAAAATTTTAGGATTTCACAGTGCTGACAAACTACTGGGTGCAGGTTTCTCTGTTTCACCTGTAGTTACAAGCAGTACCAGATTTGGTATGCGATTAACCTCGAACAATTTAGTGGACCATTCAAAGTGTGATAGCATGTCGGAATCTTCGTCAAGTCAGGCATGGATGCATGCAGACCTGTGAATATTGCTCGTCTCAGTTTGGAATTCGGGAGTATTCTCAGCAGACTCAACACGATCATGTAGAAGAAACGGTAACTCTTGGTCATCAAGTATGTTGAAATAAATGTCCTGATTCACGTTCATGGTATCCTGAAAGCTTGGGCCCAAACCAGCACATGAAAAAAATGCCCGAAACGGTGCAGAACCGCTTGTGGCATGAACGGCACCCTCCACACACTGTATGTTAAACGCCTCATTGGTCCATCAATGCACTCAACACCTCACATATTATTGTAACTTGAATCAAGTCTGAATGTATTAGATTTTTATTTGCTCTTGTTATTCGACACAATTCACAAATAGTTGACAGAGGACCAAGTTTTAGAAACATCTGGGCTTAATTCATACAAAACCTACGCTAACACTTTGTGGAGGTACCAAATCATACAGAAGACAGCCTTCAGACAACGTAGAAAGCTTTCCTGATCTGGGCAGCTCGCAGATTCAAAGTTAATGATACAAAATCACAACTTATAATCAAATGAGCAATTCAAGTTGCACGCCAGAAGTAGCGAGCTGGTAAGAGTATGGATCGTAAGAATGCTGATTGTAAGACTTAACATTTCCCCAAAGTCATCAAAGCGTGGACTCATTAACATCAGACGACCGCCAGGTGAGCTGTTGCATGGTGAATGACCCCAGAATTCAGTTCTCCATCCTCAACTCTCCACTTCTAAAAAAATTCTACATGGAGCGGACGACAATGTGATGGACGAGAATATTGCTTACTTCGTGAAGAAAAGGTCAACACAGTAGAATCTCTCGACTCTCTGCACACAAAATGCACAGTAGGAAACACAAGGTTCGTACTGGCTTAGAGCAGTGTATCCTAAATTGGTCGGCTTCTTTGCGCCAAATACAGTGGCGCGGCGACTCAGCTGAATTGGATGATCAAAACTTTGGTGTAAAAGCAACAATCTTTCTCATGCGTGACCTGGTGGCACTGTGTCATCTCAGCTTTTGATGTTTGTGCATGCTCAGTCGTTCTCTGGGGACAGCAGTGACAGCACGGCTTCGCCAACCCCAGCGAGGCCAACTGAGGTGCCGGCTCTGACAACAAAAGTGCGAAGCAGGTCACAGCCTCACTTGCAAATGGCTACTCATCTCCCTGGGGAGGCTCGCCACTATTAACGAGGTTCACCGACTGCCTTTTACCAACAACAGGACTCTGAGACAGCACTAGTAGGGCACCTTGCCAGTGCAAATAAATAAATAAATAAGTAAAGAAATAAAGGTTTGCTGTCAAGCCTATATGTCCAGTATACTGAACAAAATAACCCCAGATAACTTCAGAAAATGAAACAATATCGCTTAGTGATGTTTGACAGCAATGCCACAACTTCTATTTCAATAATTTGCAGTTCATCAACTCTCTGAAAATCATCTACACTCGTGCTCATAAATTAAGGATAACTGCAGAATGTGGTGCAAACAACGTGGCACTACAGAAAACTGGCGCTAATAGCATAGCCACATAGGGAATACACACGACATAGATCTGTAAGTCCACGGTATAGCTGATAAGTTGAGATAACCGTCCCGAAACACATGTGCTACAAAACGCCACTGTTTCCTGTGCATGTACCCCGTCATCAATATAGGATATGATCACCATGCACACGTACACAGGCCGCACAACGGGTTGGCATACTCTGGATCAGGTGGTCGAGCAGCTGCTGGGGTATAGCCTCCCATTCTTGCACCAGTGCCTGTCGGAGCTCCTGAAGTGTGCTAGAGGTTTGAAGACGTGCAGTGATACGTCGACCGAGAGCATCCCAGACGTGCTCGATTAGGTTTAGGTCTGGAGAACAGGCAGGCCACTCATTCGTCTGATATCTTCTGCTTCAAGGTACTCCTCCACGATGGCAGCTCGATGGGGCCGTGCGTTATCATCCATCAGGAGGAAGGTGGGACCCACTGCACACTTGAAAAGCTGTACATGCTGGTGCAAAATGACGTCCCGATACACCTGACCTGCTACAGTTCCACTGTCAAAGACATGCAAGGGTGTACGTGCACCAATCATAATCCCACCCCACACCATCGAACCACGACCTCCATACAGGTTCCTTTCAAGGATAGTAAGGGGTTGGTATCTGCTTACTGGTTCACACCAGATGAAAACCTGGCGAGAATCATTGTTCAGACTATACCTGGACCCGTCGTGAACATAACGTAGGACCACTGTTCCAATGACCATGTACTGTGGCTGAAAATGGTTCAAATGGCTCTGAGCACTATGGGACTCAACATCTTAGGTCATAAGTCCCTCCATGTACTGTGTTCTTGACACCAGGCTTTACGGGCTTTCCTGTGACCAGGGGTCACTGCAATGCACCTTGCAGGTCCGGGCGAATAAACCATGTCTGTTCAGTCGTCTGTGTGTGTGGAGACAACTGCTCCAGTGGCTTTGGTAAGGTCCCGAGCAAGGCTACCTGCAGTACTCTGTCGCCGTCTGCGGGCACTGATGGTGAGATATCGGTCTTATTGTGGTGTTATACACTGTGAACGTCCCGTACTGTAGCTCCTGGACACGTTTCCTGTGTGCTGGAATCGTTGCCATAAACTTGAGATCGCGCTTTGTGGCAAACGGCCCATGCTACGACCTGCTGTGTTTGAGCAAACTCCAGTCGCCCTAGTTTTCTACCCCTCATAGCGTCGTCAATATGTGTTCTTTGAGCCATTTTCAACACACAGTCACCATTAGCACGTCTGAGAACGTATGCACACTTACTCGCTGCACCGTACTCTGACATGCACCAACACATCTCTGCGTATGTGGACTGCTGCCAGCACCACAGAGCGACGACCACAGGTCAGATGCACCGCATGGTCATACAGCGAGGTGATTTAAACCCGCAAACCGCCCACCAGAGCATTGTTTCACCATTATCAGCATTATCCTTAATTTATGAGCATGAGTGTACAAAGTTTTCATTCAAGACAAAAATGAAATACCCAAAATACAGATTCGTAATCAAATGCACCATGCGCCAAACAACTCACACATCGTAACTCCGATAATCATCTTTAATGTCGCAATTTACTGAACAGGTAAAATCCCGCTTTTTGCCCTTTCTTTTATCACGTACATATGTTTCGCATCCAACTTTATTCACATAACATTGAAAACTGAACTGATTTTCTTCAGCTCCTTTCCACTTACCTTCTATTGTTTTGAACTTAAATTTGCCACCATTTAAATTGTAAGTTAAAGGTGGTGCTCTGTTTTCAGTTTCTAGCAGGTGTTTTCTTAAATGCAGTCCACTTTCTTTTTTGATCTGTGGATCTACTTTCTGCAAAGATTAACGTCAAGCATTTCAGTTGATAATACGAGGGTTGGAACTTAAATAGTGGCAACTATTTATTCACAACCGATAAAAAAGAATTACATGTTTGCACCTGTTACTGTCCTTCAAAGTAGTCACCACCGTTGTGTAGAACCCGTTGCCAGCGATGTGGAAGGCGTTGTATAACGTTAGCAGAACTTGTTCTGTTGATCGTGTGAATGGAGCGGTCTACTGCCTGTTGAATCTCTGGAACAGTTCTGGAGCAAATGCCACGAAGTCGTTCCTTCATCTTTGGAATCAAATCAAAGTCACAAGGACTTAAGTGCGGGCAATATGGTGGATGGTACAGTACTTTCCAGTCCCATCGACCGAACGGGGCAGCCACAGCTTGCGCTGTATGCGCCCGCGCATTGTCGTGCAAAATGATGGGTGGGTTGCGCAGAAAGTGTCACCGCTTCTTTCGCAAAGCTGGTCGCAGGTGATGCTCCAAAAACGAACAGTAATACTGTGCATTGAAGGTCTGCCGTGGAGGAACGTAATGCGTTAGGATAGCATCATCACAGTCGTACACGAGAATCAACATAACTTTCACCATACTGGGGCTCTGATGCACTTTCGACTTTCAAGGAGACATAAATGACGCCCTTTGGTGGACTGGCGTTTTAGTTTTGGCTCGTACGATGTGGCCCATGTCTCATCCAGTGTTACGATACGGCGTAAGAAAGTCACTCCTTCGCGCTCATTGCGCTCCAAGTGCGTCTGAGCACCGTCGTAACACATCCATTTCTGCATTTCCGTCAAGTCATGCGGAACCCATCGTGATGCAGATTTTGGCGTGCCCAGGCGTTCCTTCAGGATGCGAAGCATAGTCGTATGCGCTAATCCGGTTTCGTGGGCGAGCTCACGAATCGTATGGCGTCGATCACTGTCCACTAACGCGACAACAGCATGCACTTCATCTTCAGAGACGCTAGGACAACCTGCCCGATGCATGTCTATCACAGTTTGCCGACCTTCGTTGAAGGCTTTCACCCAACGTGCCACTGTTCTGTACGCAATGCCGATATTCCGCACGCCAATTGAAGACCTTGATGACACGGTCGTGCTACGACTTCTGGCACATTCAGTCTTGATCCACTTCCGTTGTTCCTGTTTCGAAAACTTAGTGACAGCGTTACGTTAGACCGCTCGCTCACAAGTGACTGTTTTTCCTTCGATTGTGCGCACGCCGGTGACGTGGGAGGAGCGAGTCCATTTATTCGGAGGTTCAAAAATGGCTCTGAGCACTATGAGACTTAACATCTGAGGTCATCAGTCTCCTAGAACTTAGAACTACTTAAACCTAACTAACCTAAGGACATCACACACATCCATGCCCGAGGTAGGATTCGAAACTGCGACCGTAGCAGCAGCGCGGTTCCGAACTGATCCGCCTAGAACCGCTCGGCCACCGCGGCCGGCTTTTATTGGGAGGTAAGGTAGGTGTGTCAACAACGTGTGCTATCAGCGGCAATAGTAGATTCCATTGCTTAGTGTCTCCACAGCAGTGTTGCCACTATTTAAGTTCCAAACTACGTATTTTGGTCGCTGTTACAATGTTATTGTATTTCCGAGGCATTATTAGCAACAGTCGACACAGAACATTTGTTTGTTGAACCGCCGCATATATTAACAGAGGCTCATGTATTTGCTTGGCGATCTAAGAACTTGTCACTAAATATAAACTTTGTTGGGTTAAATAAAACTTGCAGTAACTGCTACCGAAAAGTAACTAACATTGATGGCTTTCCCCGTTAATCCCTATTGTACAAACGTGTCCAGATGTGAGGCAAACTGTTGCATTATTGCGGGTCTGAAGATACTGGCTCCCAGGTCTGTCAAATTGTTAAACAATAATTTCTCATCATAATTTAAGTTCTTTTCTTTTTCAATCCATACTTCTCTTTGACAATTTTCAAAATTTGCTTGGGAGTGATGTTCAACAAATCCAGTACGTTCAGTAAGCCCTGAATTCCAAATTCTCCAATATCTGAATTTCCTTCCACCATAAACCAGAGGTTGATATTTTGTTTGGCTTCGTTCTGATGTGTTGCTTTTCCAGGCCCATGAACTGCGAAATTGACACGTGCGAGGTCGATTCGCTGGAACAACAGACGTGTTTGAAACACACACGCATACTCACACTCACTCACTCTCACACACACACACATACACACACACACAAACACGCAAGTACCTGTACATACACAAACTCAAAAAGAATGACTGTAAGTAGCCTTGGCATATGACACTATTTTCAGAGGCACGTAAAAGAGAATTGCCATTTCCAACCATTTGCTGCACTGTTCGTCTATAATCGAGCTTTTTAACATGTTCGTACGTCCCCACAAATGTTTCATTTGAAAGAGACACAGCGTCAATTTTTTTTTTAATTTAACCTACACGTGGCATGATGATGCGATTTGTCTTGCCAACAGAAGCGACAGATACTTGCAGAGTAAATGTCACGATATTTTACGCTCTACCTACTATTAACAACTTTCATAAAAGCGGAAAAAATAATTTACTTGGTAAAATATAAAACTAAGTATGCGCTGACATTTGTGTTCAGCCAGCTGTTCCATCACTGACATTTGTGAGTAGAAAAAGGTCGCGGAAGGCAAAATAATGTGCTATTGTTTAATCACGATACCTATTCACTGCTAACGAACTAGATTATTGATGAGTGGGAACATCGTTCAAAATGTCAGTTGTAAATGAAATGTTATTGCCTAGAGAAATAATCTAACTTTTCAACTGGGACGGAAGGTCAAATTCCAGTCCAAAGCAAAGTCGTAATTAACGATACGAAAACAAAGTAAATGATTTCAACTACTTGGGAAATTTCATCTCCTACACACACAAGAAAGAAACATATCGAAGAAAATAGAAAGTTTCAACTATACCAGCAGGATGATATGTAGAACACTAAACAAAAAGTGTTGGAAAAAACTCTATTTTTTGCAAATTAATAGTAGTGAGACATGGATAATAAAGGCTGGAAACGACAGCAGCATACAAGTTGCGGAGGTGACTCAGTATGTTGTTTACGAAAATAATGGTGCGGCATTATTGACCGGGAGATGCCATGTGGGTTCGTTCGGCTGCGTGGTGTATATGACGCCCTGCTGCGCCTCGCGTGTCTGTGAAGAGGAGGCGACGTGATGCGAACAACAGAAACTCCCAGCCTCCGCGTGATGAAAATCTCCGATCCAGCAGAGAATCCATCCCGGGACCTCACGATGTACAGGCAGCGATGTTAACCTTTTTTCTGTGATACACAAAATGCTTAACCCTTTAACTGCTCTGCAACGGCCTTGCCGCAGTGGATACACCGATCCCGTCAGAACACCGAAGTTAAGCGCTGTCGGGCGTGGCCGGCACTTGGATGGGTGACCATCCGGGCCGCCATGCGCTGTTGCCATTTTTTGGGGTGCACTCAGCCTTGTGATGTCAATTGAGGAGCTACTCGACAGAATAGTAGCGGCTCCGGTCAAAGAAAACCGTCGTAACGACCGTGAGAGCGGTGTGCTGACCACACATGTTCAGCTGAGGATGACACGGAGGTTGGATGGTCTCGATGGGCCACTTGTGGCCTGAAGACGGAGTGCTTTTTGTAACTGCTCTGGACGTATTAACGCTCGCACCTTTGTACCTGTTCCTGTTACGCATAGACACGTTGAGAGTACCACGTACAAGGACTAGTGGCGCGCGTAAACGTTCAGAGCACACAGGGACAGGTACTAAGGCGCGCGCGTTAGCACGTCCAGAGCAGATAAAGGGTTAAAGAACGGACACAGTCAACTTCATGCTGGGTGGATGCGAGGTGGGCAGTGGTAGAATCATGAGACCTGTCCATGCACGATGCCTCCACCCCTCCCCTTCTACCCTTCTACCTCCCCCACCCCCCTGCCGCCTGTCACTGTGCTGTCCCCTCACATGATACTGGCCTATTTATTACTTTATTTTCATATTTTATTTATTTGTTACTTTTTTAACCCTTGCAGCTTGCTACACACAAAAAGATAATGGAACAAAATCGTAGTTAATCCTAAATAGTGTAAACTCTCAACAGAAAAGTTCCGAAACCTCCCAACAGTAAAAATGTAATTATAATTCACGTTCAGCCTAACCTCCCAACAAATGAATTCCGTAACCTACCAATAATACAATGTGACTATTTCCTCAATAAAATTGTGGCTCACTTATATAACCTTTCAGTAATTAACTGACTGTGAATCTAAACTGGTAAATTTTGGACGTCAGCAGCGTTGCGTCATAGCCCTGAAATATCATTCTGAATAAAACATGAAAATTCTTACCTCAATAAGGTCGCCGGATAACGCCTATATATCTGCTCCTGTAAGAAATTTTTCTGGCACAGTCCAGTAAAATGCTGGCCGATAGATTTGTCATGTATAAAAGGAAACAACTGATTTTTCTTTACAATAATCGGGATGACGATGGATTGGAGAAATTATTAAATTCTTTAAATTGAGATGAATGATTATCAAAAGTTAATTTTTTATAAGAAAGATTATTATTAAGAGATTTTTAAAAACATTTACATGGGGCTTGACATAACAATAGTACATATGAGCGAGGCTGCTTTTACCTTATACTACATCGCTCAGGCAGCGCCATCGCTCCCCACGACCAGCCCAGCCAACTCGATACACACGACTGCTAGCAACAACTTACTGGTACTGCTACAGACACTGCTCTTACTGCATACAACACTGCTCGCTGGTCTGAGATTCTCTTAAAGCTTACATATCGCAGGCAGCGCGTGAGCAATCCATCGAAATTACATCTGCTCGAGTGCGTTAGCAACAAATTCTTTAATCATGGACCTCTTACAATGGCTTTCACCACTTACAATAGAAAAAAACATGTTTTCCGGTCGTTGCCGGCGACACTTCTTTATTTTCTTTTTGTTAATTAAAAAAGAAAAACAAGACAAACAGGGCCTCAAAAATGAAATAAACTGCGTAAGAATGCTCCTGAATAGAGGCCATGACATGAATACCAGAAAGACCAGTCAACTCAATCATACCTCGACGCCGCTCTGAGTGGCCGCGTGGTTTGAGGTGCCATGTCACGGATTGCGCGGCCCCTCCCGCCGAGGGTTCGAGTCCTCCCTCGGGCGTGTGTGTGTGTGTTGTTGTTAGCGTAAGTTAGTTTAAGTCAGTTTAAGTAGTGTGTAAGCCTAGGACAGATGACCTCAGCAGTTTGGTCCCTTAGGAATTCACACAGATTTGATTCGATACCTTGACAACGAAATCCATGGGTCAACATATTGGTGAGTGAGTCGCGATACCGTGCCAGGTACAAACACTTCCAATATGCAGTGGCGATATATTGGTGGAAGGCGCGTGGGTCCCGACTGCCCCCTCTATCTACAGTGTAGTGAATGTAGTGACCTAACAAACATGCACTGGTATCTGACTATGCTCTCAGAAAGTAGGAGACTGGTCTTAACAGGATACCAGCCGAAAAGGCAGTCTCAACAGATCGAGTTAGAAAAGGTAAGTGATTTTTAAACCAGTGCCAGGTGACCACGACAGGTAGAGTGTCTGTAGCGGGACAACGACTACACTGATCTGTGACACTTAAGTCCAATACGAAACAGGAGCTTATTTGTGGATAACCGATGGTTTACCACGTGATACCACGAGGTCGCCACCGCCACTGGTAGAACAGGAAGGCTAAGATGAAACCACACCGTCTTACAGCGTGTGTGCGATGATGCCCTTCCAACCGGACCGGTACAGTCAACCCCTCTTCCGCGAAATAACAAAAATATGGTAGTGTGGGGCTGCCTCTGTAGAATGCTAGTCCCCAAATAACTGACAGCAGTATAAAATTCACTAATATATTTTAACTGATCAAGACTTCCCGGCCGCAGACAGTAGAGTAACCGAGGTGTGAATTTGTGGATTGCGTGAGAGGATAGTCAGCACGGTGCGCCGAACAAATAACAAAGACACTTTCCTTTGAATAACAAAAAATCCCAAACAACAGAGAGAGCACCATAATTACTCTACCACTCAGACATTTGGGGTACCTCGTCTGGTATGAGACGTTCCCGCAGGGTGGTGGTGATGGTGTGGGGTCCACTGGGGCTGAACCGCACAATATCCCTGGTTTCAGTGTGGGGCGTCGGTGGGGTGGGTAGACTGCTGTGGCTTGTTGTGGGGTTGTGGGCCACTGTGGGCTACAGAGGGACACAGCCTCTTCGTCGTTTCTAGGTCCTTGGTTCCATACATACATGCATACATACAAGACTTAATCCATCACAAATACCAAGACAGGTCCCAGATGGATGACATCAGCTGGAGGGAAAGTTCAGAAAGCAGAGGGTTTTAATTGCATAGGGGAACTGATAGAACCTGGTCTTGAAACACACCTGTGACACTTAACATTTTTTCCAATATTCTGCTCAAATATTTTATCTTGTACGAGTAGGGATGTTGATCTGTAATTGAAACCAAATTGTGTATTCTTAATTGAAATATATTGAGCAAAACGAATTGTAACTCTTGTAATTTTATATAAATGGTTATTACACTGAGTCACCGTCTTTGTGGAAAAAATAGGGGATCGCAGAGAAAGCTATATATTTTGTGTATTTCGCAAAGTGTAAACTGTAGTGGTAGCAACGGAAGGCCTCTAGGTGACGCCAATATTATGACAGAGGGTGCGCACACTGTGGACTCCAGTACTAGCCACGAAACAGTTTGCGAATGTGTAACTCGTACAAGACGACAAGTTGGTTCTTGTGAGACTAAAATGCAAATTACGAGCACAGAGTTAGCGACGTATGCTGTCAGATGAACTGAGGTCCATATAACATCAAGATCCTGTCCCACAATCGTTCGCGATAAACCAGAGTGTTATCGTAACAACTGGAGTAATGGAACATTGTCGCCAGCGCTAACAGCATCGTCTCAACAGCAGCTACAATAAGACTCTTCATGTTCAGACTGGTTTAGAAGATCTGTAAGGAAAGTCCCTCAACATTACAGTCCTTTTGTTTTTGTATGTATACAATAATACTGTGACGTTGTTGTTGTTGTGCACTTCCATCCAAAGACTGGTATGGTGTAGCTCTCCATGTTACTCTATCCTGTGCAAGCCTCTCCATTTGCAAATAACTGCTGCAAATTACATCATTCTGAATCTGCTTACTGTATTCATCTCTTGGTCGCGCTCTACTATTTTTATTCCCCTTTCCACCCCTACCCCGCACACACTTCCCTCCAATACTAAGTCGGTGATCCTTTAGTATCTCAGAATGTGTCCTACCAACCACTCTAATCTTCCAGTCAGGTTGTCTCACAAATTTCTTTTCTCCCCAGTTCTATTCAGTACCTCCTTACTAGTTAAGTGATCTACCAGTTTAACCCTCAGCATTCCTCTGTAGCACCACATTTCAACTGCTTCTATTCTCTTCTAGTCCAAGCTGTTTATCATCCATGCTACACTTCCATACGTGGTTTAACTCCATACAATTACTTTCAGAAAAGGCTTCCTAACAGTTAAATCTATATTCGATGTTAACAAATTTCTTTTCTTCGGTAACAGTTTCCTTGCCATTTGCAGTCTACATTTTATATACTCTCTACCTCGGTCATCATCAGTTATTGTCCGCAGCTCGTGGTCTTGCGGTAGCGTTCTCGCTTCCCGCGCCCGGGTTCCCGGGTTCGATTCCCGGCGGGGTTAGGGATTTTCTCTGCCTCGTGATGACTGGGTGTTGTGTGCTGTCCTTAGGTTGGTTAGATTTAAGTAGTTCTAGGGGACTGATGACCATAGATGTTAAGTCCCATAGTGCTCAGAGCCATTTTTTTTTCATCAGTTATTTTGCTGCCCAAATAACAAAACTCATCTACTACTATAAGTGTCTTGTTTCAGTAACTTAGTCCCTTACCATCATTCTTCGGACAAGCATGCACGTCCGAACGAACATTGCGTAGTATTTCTGATCAACACAGGATCTGCAATACCATGTTTATCTGTCGACACCAGGCAAACGACTTTCAATTAAAATGTCTCCCCTGCACGGGAATGAACATAATGCATGTATGAGTGCAGGTCTCAGACACATGATTGAGGACATACGGAAGTTTGGAAGTCTGGCGGCGAAGCATGCTCGGATAGCCTAAAGTCAACGGCACAGTATCGCATTGCTTTAGTTCAGAGGGCTGGGTGCCAACAGTAATTAAAAAGAGTGACTGAAATATTCAACGATGAACTTGAAAGGGTGTCATGTGATGTCCGTCGAGACCAAATGCCGTGAACAATAACGATAAAACGACAGAAAGAAAGGTAAGGCGACGGTACACGATAAACGGGAAATCCGGGTTCGTGTCCCAATCCAACACAAATTTTCAGTGTCTTCATTCCATTAAGTACCTGAGAGTTGTCCATTTTCGCAAGTGCGAATACATTTCAGGTATCGCTTATTTTCATCCGACTACATTCCGTAGCCTTGTTTTGCTATTGTTGGTGTACATCTTACGTCATACTTCAGGACACTGTCCATTCCTTCAGCTGCTCTTCCAAGTCCTTTGCAGTCTCTGACAGAATTATAATGTCATCGACAAGCCTCAAAGTTTTTGTTTCTTCTCCCTGAAGTTGAATTCCTACTCCAAATGTTTCTTTGCTTTCCTTTACTGCTTGCTCAGTGTACAGATTAAGTAACATCGACGATAGGCTATAACCCTGTCTCTTCCCTTTTCAACCACTGTTCCCTTTCACACAGCTAGGCTCTCATTACTGCTGTCTGGTTTCTGTACAGCTTGTAAATAGCGTTTCGATCGCTGTACTTCACCCCTGACATCTTCAGAATTTGCAAAGAGAGTAGTGCAGTCAGCATTGTAAAAAGCTTCCTCCAAGTCTGCAAATGCTATAAGCATAGGTTTTCCTTTCCTTAACCTTTCTTCTAAATGAAGTTGTAGAATCAGTGTTCCTTGTATGTTCCTAAATTTTCCCAGAATCGAAACTGATCTTCCCCGAGGTCGGCTTCTACCAGTTTTATTATTCTTCTGTAGAGAGTTCGTCTTAGTATTTTGCAGCCACGACTTATCAAATTGATAGTTCGGTAATATTCACACTTGTCAGCACCCGCTTTCGTTGGAATTGGGATTATTATATTATTCATGGTGTCTGAGGGTATTTCTCCCGTCTCATACACCTTGCTCTCCAGATGGAAGAGATTTTTCATGGCTATCTCTCTGAAGTCTATCAGTAGGTCTGATGAAATGTCGTCTACCACAGGGGCCTAGTTTCCTCTTAGGTGTTTCCGTGATCTATCAAATTCTTCTGGCAGTATCATGTCTCCCAACTCATCTTGATCACATCCTCTTCCATTTCCATAACATTGCCTTCAAGTTCGTCTTCCTTGTATAGACCCTCTGTATACTGCTTTCACATTTCAGGTTTCTTTTCTTTGCTTCGGACTGGTTTTCAATTTGAACTCTTGATATTCATACATGTGCTTCTCTTTTCTTCAAAGGCCTCATTAATTTTCCTGCAGGTAGCATATATTCTTCCCGTAATGGTGTATGCTTCTACAGCCCTAAACTGGTCCTCTAGCCATTCCTGCTTAGCCATTTTGTCAGTCTCATTTTACAGACGTTTGTATTCCTCTTTACCTGCTTTATTTGCTGCACTTTTATATTTTCTGCTTTCATCACTTAAATTAAATATCTCCTGTGTTGTCCAAGGATTTCTACTAGCCTTTGTCTTTTTACCTGTCTGATTCTCTACTGTCTTCACTACGTCGTCTTTTAAAACGTCTTCTGCTGTATTCCTTTCCCCTGTTCTAGTCAATTGTTGCCTAATGCTCCCTGTTAAATTCTCAGCAAACCCCGGTTCTCTCAACTTATCGAGGTCCTATCTTAATTTCCTTTCTTTAATTTTAATCAACAGTTTAATGAACAAATTGTGATCAGAGTCTAGATCTGCACCTGTAAATGTCTTACAGTTTAAAAACTCGTTCCAAAATCTCTGTTTTACCATTAAATAATTAGTCTGAAACCTACCGGCGTCTCCAGGTCTCTCACACGTATATAACCTTCTTTTATGATTCTTAAACCATGTGTTAGAGATGATTAAATTATGTTCTGTGCAAAATTCAACCAGGTGGCTTCCTCTTTCCTTCCTTACCCCTAATGCCTATTCACCTACAATTTTTCCTTGTCTTCCTTTTCCTGTTATAGAATTCCAGCCCCCCATCACAATTAAATTTCCGTGTACCTTAACTATCTGAATAATTTCTTTAATCTCATCATACATTTCTCCGATGTCTTCATCATCCTCGGAGCTAGTCGGCATATAAACTTGTACTTCTGTGGTTGGTGTGGGCTTCGTATCTTTCTTGTCTACTATAATGTGTTCACTACGCTCTTTGTAGCAGCTTATCCACGTTCCTATTTTCTTATTCATAATTAAACCCACTCTTGCATTATCCTATCCGAGTCTATATTTATATCATTACCTTTACCTGGCCAGAAGTTCTGTTGCTACTGCCACCGAACTTCACTAATTCCCACTGCATCTAACTTCAGCCTATCCATTTCGCTACCTGCGAACTTAAATAACCTGAAATTCCACGCTCCCATCCGTAGTAAGCAAGTACTGTTTCTCCTGATGACGAGATTCTCCTGGCTGGCCCAGCCTGAGGATTCGAATGGGGGATTATTTTACCTCCGGAATACTTTGCTCAAAAGGATGCCATCATCATTTAACAATACAGTAGAGCTACATGCCCGCGGGGAAAAATTACGGCGGTAGTTCAAATGGCTCTCAGCACTATGGCACTTAACTGCTGAGGTCATCAGTCCCCTAGAACTTATAACTACCTAAACCTAACTAACATAAGGACATCACACACATCCATGCCCGAGGCAGGACTCGAGCCTGCGACCGTAGCGGCCGCGCGGTTCCAGACTGTAGCCCCTAGAACCGCTCTGGCCGGCACGGCGGTGGTTTCGCCTTGCTTTCAGCCGTTCGCAGTATCAGCACAGCAAGGTGTTTTTAGACGCTGTTACAAGGCCTTATTAGTCAATCATCCAGACTCTTACCCCTGCAACTACTGAAAAGTCTTCAGGAATCACACGTCTGTCTGGCCTCTCAACAATTACCACTCTAATGCGGTTACACCTGCAGGACGGCTATCTGTATCGATCTCCACCAACGGCATGGTCCTTGTTCATGTGGGGAGGAGGGATTATCTGCGTAAAATCGTATCTTCCTGATCTTATAATTAATGTGAGTCCTGTTACCTGGACTAGAACTGATGTGTCGCTCACACCGACATAAGGAAAACTGATCAAAATTTACAAAAGTTTTCGACCATGATGACAAAATCTCAGAGGAATGAAGATTGACAGTGTCCAGAGTCTGAGAACGTAACACAATTAGGACCCTGGAAATTTTCTAAGTCCAATGAATCTGTCCTGAAGTTTTTAGCGTAGGAGCTGCAAAGTCTATCCTGGATACAGTCTGACTGCACCAAGGGAAACAACGATGAATGCTGAATAGAGTGGCGTCGGTGCCTACGATGGACTTCGAGAGCGTTCGAAGACGATGGGGCGAATAGCACCCACCCGGAGGTTAGAACAAGCTCTCGCAACGGGAAACTCTGGCGCCGACTTTTATAGCGGCCAGCAGCGGAATACCCGCAGCACTGTTTTCGGGTTACGTGAGTGGCGGACGCGAATAGGTCCCTTGGAAATGGCGGCCTCTGGAAGTGCTGTTACCGTCGGCTGGCGTCCGTCCTTTACTGCGACGGGGCGAGTTCGTGACGCTGAGGCGTGCAGGGGCCGCGTAGGCTGCACGCGTGTCGGAGGTGCCCGAAAGGTTGCCGATTGCTTTTGTGAAGATCTCCGGCATACCAATGACCGCTTATCTTTCCTATTCTAATACACTGAAGCGTCAAAGAAACTGGCATAGGCGGGCGTTTTCAAATACAGAGATATTTAAGCAGGTGGAATTGGACGCTGCGCTCGACAACGCCTATATAAGACAAGTGTCTGGCGCAATTGTTAGATTGGTTACTGCTGCTACAATGGCAGGTTATCGATATTTAAGCGAGTTTGAACGTGGTGCTATAGTCGCCGCACGAGCCATTGGACGCAGCATCTCCGAGGCAGCAATGAAGTGGGGATTTTCCAGTACGACCACTTCACGAGTGTAGCTTGAATATCAGGACCTCTGACATTGCTGCGGCCGGAAAAAGATCGTGCAAGAACAGGACCAACGACGACTGAAGAGAATCCTTCAACGTGATACAAGTGCAATCTGTTGTGGACTGGCAAGACAGCCAATCCACAATGACGGGTAGCCGAAAGGCACGCGTTTAAGATCACGCAGGCTGGCGTGAGGGCTGGAACAGTTAAAGGATTTGAGTCTAGCAAATAAAGTACGTAGCTGTTGGAATACTTAACTTTAATCCATAATTGGTGAGCATCGGTCTGACGGTACATGCATCACAAGATAAATAGCAATTGATAATGGCGCTTTGCTAGGTCGCAGCAAATGACGTAGCTGAAGGCTATGCCAACTATCGTCTCGGCAAATGAGAGCGTAATTTGTCAGTGAACCATCGCTAGCAAAGTCGGCTGTACAACTGGGGCGAGCGCTAGGTCGTCTCTCTAGACCTGCCGTGTGGCGGCGCTCGGTCTGCAATCACTGACAGTGGCGACACGCGGGTCCGACGTATACTAACGGACCGCGGCCGATTTAAAGGCTACCACCTAGCAAGTGTGGTGTCTGGCGGTGACACCACACAATCCTTCCGCAAATTGCTGCAGATTTCAATGGTGGGCCATCGACAAGTGTCAGGGAGCAAACCATTCAACAAAACGTTAGCGATACGCGCTTTCGGAGCCGAATGCCCACTCGTGTACCCTTGATGACTGCACGACAAAAAGCCTTACCCCTCGCCCCGGCCCGTCAACAACGACATTCGACTGTTGATGATTGGAAACATTTTGCTTGGTCCAACGAGTCGTTTTGAATTGTATCGAGCGTATGGACGCATACGGATACGGGGGCAAACTGATGAATCCATGGACCTGGGCATATCAGCAGGGGACTGTTCAAACTGGTGGAGGCTCTGTAATGGTGTGAGGCGTGTACAGTTCGAGTGATTTGGGATCCCTGATACGCCTAGATACGACTCTGACAGGTGACAATTACTTAAGCATCCTGTCTGATCACCTGCATCCATTCACGTCCATTGTGCACTCCAACGGACTTGAGCAATTCCAGCGGGACAACGCGCCACCCTACACGTTCAGAATTGCTGCAGAGTGGCCCCAGGAACACTCTTCCGCCTTTTAACACTTCCACTGGCCATCAGACTCCCCAGGCATGTCTCGGATGCCTTGCGACGTGCTGTTCAGAAGAGACCTCCACCCCTTCGTACTCTTACGGATTTATAGACAGTCCTGCTGGACTCATGGTGTCAATTCGCTTCAACACTACTTCGGGCACTAGTCGAGTCCACGTCACGTCGTGTTGCGGCACTTCTGCATGCTCGCGGGGGCCCTACACGATATTAATCCGGTGTACCAGTTTCTTTTCCTCCTCAGTGTATATCCTAGTGTCCTTGACCTATCAAATGAAAATTATAAAAATTTAAACACGTTTTGTCTTTGTTAAAAATGAAGACACATCATTGAGTTAGTTAGTTTTCTCTGGTTAACTATCAGAAGCCATTCATGTAACTATATTTCTGAATTAAAGTGAATAGTAAAGTAATTTTAATTAAAATTACAGTGGCAATACTGACATTAAAACTAAATCTATAATCATACAAAATTATCATTACAGAATTATTTTGCGAAAGTGACTTCTGTTTGAGTTGATGGTTCGTATTATGACGTGGAGACTGTATTGAATCTGTAGTAGTTCATTTAGCGCAAATACTTTCAAATTACGTTAGCAGTGATATTATATCAGTTTTATTTAGGAAGTTATTACAGTCAACGTGTGTAAGTAAAGTTTAGTATGAGGTAACGCAGTTTTGACTATACTAGAGATTTCGCTTCTTTATGACTTCAGCAACGATTATTTTCACAATTATTATATTAATTTTCTTTAATAAGTTCAAACAATGGCCAATATTTCTTTTTGTATATCGAAAATTTTTCTGTCGGTAAAATGTAAATGTCGTGTGACTAGGATCTCCCGTCGTGTAAACCGTTCGCCGGGTGCAAGTCTTTCGATTTGACGCCACTTCGGCGACTTGCGTGTCGATGGGGACGAAATTATGATGATTAGGACAACACAACACCCAGTCCCTGAGCGGAGTCGAACCCGGGCCCTTAGGATTGACATTCTGTAGCGCTGACCACTCAGCTACCGGGGGCCGACTTCCCGGTAGGTAGTGTATACCTTTATCTGTCGGAAGGAATTGTGGCATTCTTTAACTTTCTTTTATTTTGGGAAGTAATTGGTAAGTTCTCTTCCCTGTTTCTGCCATGTCCCTGATTTGTTGCCATTTGCTATTAATGCATGCCTCTATTTTCTTATTTTATGTAAATTAAAGGTGGAAGAGGGAGAAAGGAAAAGAAAGGGAAGGGACTACGTCATCTGCATAAGGATTTTATGCGGAATGAGCGGTGACGAGTGATAATGTGCGCCAACCAGGATTCGGAGCCAGGATTTCCTGATTACTAGGCAGGTCCGGTAACCAATGCCCGTTCGGACATAGTTTTTATCGTACTTTCGCGGACTATCTCGCCACGCTCCGCAACCGACTAGATAAACACTGGGTGTGGGTGACTCAGTGGTTAATGCAATTGCCTACTGAGCATATAACCCTACCACTAACATTGTAATTTAGTATGCTTTTATCTCACTAACAGAAAAACCTGTCTCTATGTTATCACGTATATTATACCCGAACGGAACAAATAGTCCTGTTAAGAGAAAAGCGACGTATAACCTTCTTACTAAAATTTACTTTAGTTTTCAACTGAAGTACACTATGGGAGGATAGTCCTGTTAATAGGAAAAGCTAATCAATAGAGTTACGCTTTTTACAGGATTTGACCGTGTGTTGTGTCTAATGGATAAGTGAAATGGAAATGAGCGTTTGGCGTCATTGGCCGGGAGGCCCCTTGCGGGGCAGGTCCGGCCGCCTTGGTGCAGGTCTTATTACATTCGACGTCACATTGGGCGACCTGCGCGCCGGATGTGGATAAAATGATGATAAAGACAGCACAACATCCAGTCCCTGAGCGGAGAAAATCCCCGACCCAGCCGGGAATCGAACCCGGGCCCGTAGGATGGCAATCCGTCGCGCTGACTACTCAGGTATCTGGGCAGACAATAGATAAGTAAATCCGACTGTTCAATTTTTTCCTAAGATTTTACCCAGCGGTTAAATAGAAGCGCAGTATGAATAATATTATACTGAGGATGGACAACTCGGTTCCAAGTTCACTTAGTGGTTCAAAACCTGTAATTATGGTCGCCTCCTATCCAGGCAATGAAACAGTTAAGTATTTTGAAAAGCAGAAGTATTAATTTTGCCTACTTTTCTTCTACTGTTTAAGTTGCTTCTTCAAATAAATATTACTCCACAATATTGGTGCAGACACTGGAATTTCTTTTGACCATTACACCCTTATACATTACGTTTTAAGAAGAGAAGAAGCTCAGTAGATAAGGAAGCTAAAAAAAAATTTGGCCAGGTGAGGATCTATAAAAAAGCATTTTCTATAATAAACAACTTAAATACTAAAATACTTAGATACGAAAACACACACTTTTTATTCTGATCATTTCAATTCAAGAAAACCTCTTTCTTACTGGAATTTACTTTCAAAAACTATTATCCTTTGAACTAACTGTGTATAGTCATTTACCAGATTCTAGTAACTTAGCTATACTCCGATTGAATTTTACGTAAGCAGACTTTTACTATAACACTTTGCAGTAGTTCAGAAAACACAAAAACAATTTAAATGGCGCCACTTCATAAATCTGTAAAATAGGATACTTGGATTCATCAAACACCAGAAGGGTACCCTATATAGGTGTATGATTAGGATGAAATAACAGGGTGAACCACTTTCTTTGAAGTTCAAGAATGGTTATTAAAACACAGTTTAAATTAATGGTTCATCCTGTAAAAAAGTAAATTTACTATAAAAGTCTTATCAGGTAGCTGTAGGCTTGGGTGTCGTGAACAATCACGGCGGCTACACTATCCACAGTATGGCCTGCAAGTCTCTTACGCTATGGGCTCAGTTTCAGTCCTTACCGTTGGTAAAATCTACATACAGTAGTCCAACTACTCGCAGGTACGCCGTAAGCCGTTTGCAGTCTACTTCCGAGGCATTTTGTGCGAATTTGTAGACAAAGCTTCTCCTGATCCACAAAGGTGTTGCTTCAATCACTGCTGCCTACTTCCCACGATTGCTCTAGGTAGCGTGCCAATTCGGCCTTGCCACCTTTTCCACTCCGCAGAGCCACTTTCGTTTTAAACAAATGCACACTGGCTTTTACATACCACTTGTTTCTTAAGAGTATATTGTTACTAAGCGTGACCATTTCTTAAATTGTCAAATTTACATCAACATGAACAATTTATACACACAAAATTTTTAAATACGAAAGGTCATCAGAAAATTATTTTACGTAATAAACAATTTAGATAGTATTTTACATCCATTACTCACATAAAATGCAAACAACTTCAGTCTCCAATATAACACACTTCACTTTACATATATAGAAAATATAGTACCAATGTGCAAAAATTTTAAAGCAAAAAAAATATAAAAAATTTAAATGAACCATAAACAAATATTCTTATAAGCATTAGATCCCGGGTTCGAATACCACTGCCGCACACATTTTCACTCGTCCCCGCTGATTCCACATAACAGGATATTGCAGTACCACTGTTATTCCGAATTACGATGCAAAATTCCTTCCGACATTTATTTAATAACGGCTGCAGTCGCCGCAGTGCGTGTTCCTTCACACATGCATGCGCGTCGGAAGGAACTTTGAATCGTAATTCGGAATGACACAGGCAGTGCAATATCGTATTTATCCGCCGACACCGGCCAAGCGACTTTCAAATAAAACGCCTTCCCTGAACGCGAATATTCGTATTGGATGTACGAGTACAGATGGTAGACGTATGGTTGAAACCAAATGGAAGTTTAGGTGTGGCCGTGAGTCATGGACGGGTAGTCAAATGGTAAGGCGATCGCTCGCAATAAGCGAGAAATCCCGTTTCGAGTCATCGTCCGACACAAATATTCATTGTCGTCATTCCATTATACGGCTCATGGTAGTCAATATTCTACGCCCCTTGCCTTCCCTTTCCATTCCCCACCACCTTCAGTTTACAGCGTGACAATTATTGAACTATATGAAATAAAATCGTCATAACTTCTGAACGGTTTGCGTTAGGACGTTCAACCTACACGATTGGCGGCGGGGATGACAGGAATTAGTATGCGCATGCTCGTTTGGTTTAGCGAGGAAGCCCACTTTCGTTTGGATGGATTCGTCAATAAGCAAAATGGGAGCGCCTGGGGGACTGAAAATTCGCATTTCGCGATCGAAAAATCTTTACCCCCTCAACGGGTCACTGTTCGATGTGCAATAAGCAGACGCGGAATAATCGGTGCAATATTCCTTGATGGCACGGTGACTACCGAACGGTACGTGAAGGTTTTGATTTCATCCTCATTATTCAAAGTGACAAGATGTGGTCCGTGCTCGGCAGAGCTCGACCACATCGAAGCAGGAGGGTGTTTGATGTCCTGGAGGAGAACTTAGGGAACAGCACCCTGGCTCTGGGCTACTCAGAGGGCACTGGCATTGGCCTCGAATAGGCGCCATATTCTCAGGATCTGAACACATGCGAGTCCTATTTGTGGGGCTATATTAAAAAAAATGGTTCTGAGCACTATGGGACTTAACTACTGCGGTCATCAGTCCTCTAGAACTTAGAACTACTTAAACCTAACTAACCTAAGGATATCACACACATCCATGCCCGAGGCAGGATTCGCACCCGCGACCGTAGCAGTCGCGCGGTTCCGGACTGCGCGCCTAGAACCGCTAGACCACCGCGGCCGGCGGCTATATTAAAGACAAGGTGTGCAGCAATAACCCAAAATCATTGTTGAGCTGAAAACAGCCATTCAGGAGGTCATCGACAGCATTAATATTCCGACACTTCAGCGGGTCACGAAGAATTTCGGTGTACGTACGCGCCACATCATCGCCAATGATGGCGGGCATATCGAACGTGTCATAACCCAAATGCCAATATTTGTACTGACGTTTACATGTTGAATAAAGTGTGTGCACGCCGTAGTTTGTAACTAATTTAAGTTTTTTTTTCATACAGTTCAATGAAAGTCACCCTGTAATACAAATCACAGCTGCGGATTCCTTGTGGCGTCTGTTCTTTCGGACTTGTCGGAAAGAACAGACATTACGCAATCACGTAGTTTCCTTATTTGATAAGGCTCTTGTGCCCAGTGAAACACATCATTTCACAGTGACGACGTAGTCAGCAACGACGGGCTTTCTACAGCGCTCAAAGAGCGCCTTTACGTTCTTTTAAGACTGTATCCAGATATTGACGGTTGGTTGGTTGGTTGGGACTAAACAGCGAGGTTATCACTCCCATCGGATTAGGGAAGGAAGGAGAAGGAAATCTACCGCGGCCTTTCAAAGGAACCATCACGGTATTTACCCGAACTCATTTACGGAGCCCGCCCCCGGTAGCTGAGTGGTCAGTCCGGCTTTCGCCGCCGTGCAGTGCGGACGTGTTGTTGTTTCCGCCTGCGGAGCGCGCGCGCTCGCTGTTGTTTACATTTCAGCGGCCGCTACTTACGTGTCGCTTACGTGCACTATAACCATGGCCAACCGTTTTCGAAAATCAACATTACGATTCAACTTTTGCAACGAATACGCACGACCAAAGGCCTTGGAAGTGGAACGCTTCCTACGTGACGATGCTAAGATCCCTGCTTCCGACATCTTGGGCATCCATTTGTCCATATTAAGCAGTACTGTGTACGTCAAAGTCGGCAATGACGCGGTATGTGAAAGAATACTTCGTGACACCAATCATGGATTACGCTTTTGCCACGCCGACGGCAATGTCGGAGCGGTCACTGTCGACCATGCCGGTTTAGGAATGCGCACCGTTCGAGCTTCCGGCGGAAGACGTTATCGCTGTTTTCCGCCCCTATGGCACTGTACATGGCCACACTGCCGAACGCTGGGCGCAATTCCAAACGTACCCCGTTCTTAACGGTGTACGGCAGATCACCACGGACCTCCGTCGCCACGTACCATCTTACCTGCAAATTAGCGGGTGCCGCGCGGTTGTCATATACGACGGCCAACCCAAGACCTGTTCCGGGTGCGGCAAAGAAGGCCACCTCAGATCTGAGTGTCTTCAGCGACGAATCACCCAATTGCTAGCTGCTACCGTGGCACCTCCAGCTCCGACGACGGTTTTACCGATCACCTACGCATCGGCGCTCTCTTCACCTCCCACCGGCCGACGCTCATGGGACCACGTACCGGCGACTCTCCCAGCTGCTGCGGATACCGCCGGGGGCGACACGTCGCGCTCAAAGCCTGACGCTACTCCGGCGCCACTGCCAACAGCGACGACTTCCGACACCCACACGCCTGAACATATGGACGCCCCTTCATTTGACGTTCCCGCGACGGCCTTCCTCTCAGAGCGACGCGACTCCCTTCCGTATTCCGACACGGAGGGACGAACCCGCAAACAACGTTCACCTAAGAGGCGCAAGAGGAGGCGCAGTACGGTCTCGGAACGAGACGGATCACCTCCCCCTGATGCTGCAGAGGCTGTCCGACCAGACGAGGCCTCGGAGAACGTGCACGACGATACGAATGACAACAACATGACGCCGACTGTGGCTGTGTCGATGCCTACTCTACTGGCTCGCTCAGGTGCTCCTGAACCAATGGACTCCACCGTTGCGACTGCCGCCGAGACGTCCTCCACCCCTACGAGCGACGTGGAACATACGACCATTGCAGCGACAGCGCCTTCAATGGTGTGGAGTGAGGACGTCGATGAGGACCCGGACCACACGCTGGGAACAGAGTTACCCCAGACGGAAGCATCGGTCCGCCGCTGACAACGCAGTCAGGTGGCGTACGGCACGACTCGCCGTTGCCTCGCCACTCTTCATCCTCCGCCGGTGGAGTTCCCCTCCACGGCGGGAAACGGCTCCAAACCTACCGAATAGCAACGATCAACACTAACACCATTAGCTCACCAGTGATACTTCACCTGATGCGAGAGATGATATGGGCGTCGGACGTCGATATCGCACTACTACAGGAAGTACACTTGGACACACTTCCAGACATCGCGGGGTATAACATTTATCCTTCTCCTGGTGACCACCTGGGACGCGGCGTAGCCATCTACGCCAGAGGAGGCATTCCAGTGGCCGATATCACATACCTTCCATCTGCCAGAGGCATGGCCGTCACCGTCATGGGGACGCGTATCGTCAACATTTACGCTCCGTCAGGCTCCACCCGCAGACGCGACAGCGCACTCTTCTATTCAGAAGAAATCGCTCCATTGTTTCTTGGACGCTGCGACCATTATTTGCTTGGGGGCGATTTTCATTGTGTCTTGCACCCTAAAGATCAAGTGCCCCACTACAACACCTGTCAAGAACTGCGTCTTGTCGTCCGAGATCTGTTGCTCCGCGACACTTGGGAAGTTCGGCACGGCGACGCGCCTGGACATACTTACCAGACGAGTCACTCCGCGAGCCGCCTTGATAGAATTTACGTCTCTCGGGAACTCACACCTGTAGTCCAAGGTGCGGAACTTTGGCCCCTGGCCTTTTCGGACCACTGTGCCTACATCTGCAACATTCTCTTCCCCAAGCAAGTGGTCTGGCGTAGTCGTGCACCGTGGAAGCTAAACACCTCCCATCTTCATGATCCCGAATGTCTTCAACGTATTACCGAGACATGGGCCACCTGTGAACGTCGCTTACCTAAATACTGCACGACCTTGACTTGGTGGCTGGAATGTGCCACACCTGCCATTCGACGTACTTTGATTCAGTATGGAAAGGAAGTTGCTATGTGGCGCCGGCACACTACCGACTATTTCTACGCCGTTCTCCGCGATCTGGACGACCAACCGCCCACCCCCGACACCCAGAGGGAACGCAGCAGGATTAAGGCGCAAATTGTAACTTTGACACGCCGTAGACTGCAGGGGGCTATGGTGCGAACCCGATGTCAAGATTCGGCGGAACAAGAACATCCGACCATGCATCATATCGCCTCCGATAGGAAACATCGACGACAATAACTCATCACCGAGATCACCACCTGTCGCGGCCAGCACGTCACTTGCCAGGCCGAAATAGTCAGTGCCTTTGTCGACCACTACCGCACAATGTACAAGGAGGAGACTACCAACAACCACACTGAGGAGTCTGTGTTACCACACGTAACTCGCACCCTCACCAGCGACGAAGCGGACGAGCTGATGGAGCCCATTACGCGTGACGAAATCCACGATGCAATCAAAAAAGGTGCTCTGAATAAGTCACCTGGTGTCGACGGATTGCCGATAGAATTTTATCGCCATTTCTTCACACTAATGGCGTCACGGTGGTCAACGATGTTTCATGAACTGCTGACGATGGGGAACGCCGTACCGCCGTCCTTTGTCACGGGAATTATTATACCCATCCACAAACCGACACCACGTGTGACGACAGCACATTACCGTCCCCTGACTCTACTTAACGCAGATTAAAAGTTTTACACGCCTACTGGCAACGCGATGCCGCAAGGTCCTGCCCAGCATTCTATCCCCGGAACAGACAACTCCGGGCGACTCAGTTAATATACAAACGGCCACAGGAGAATGTCGCGATTTAATTGCACTGGCAGCGGCGTGCAGACTCCGCGCCGCAGTGGTTGCCATTGATTTTGACAGCGCATTCGACAAAGTGCGGCATCTTTTTCTGTTCTCAGTGATGAACCGTATGGGTTTTCCACCAGCCTTTATCGACGTTATCCGGCGCCTGTACGGCACCGCCGAATCGCTGATTCAGGTTAATGGCCGTGTGGCGGGACCAGTGGCGATCCGGCGTTCCGTACGGCAAGGCTGCCCACTTTCGACCCCACTCTATGCCATAAGCCTGGAGCCACTCATCGGGAGTCTGACGAGCCACCTTTCTGGTCTCACTCTGCGACAGCACAGTTTTCGATGTCGTGCGTATGCGGACGACCTCCTCCTCTTGATCCGCTCACGGAGTGAAACACACACGGTACTTGATTTGATATCAAAGTACGGCACTGCAGCGGGCAGTAACATGAATGTGGCTAAATCCGCGGCGAAGCCCATTGGACGCGGCCTCTCACACGACGACTTAGCACCTCTCCCGTGTGTACAAAAACTACGATACCGTACCTTGGTATTATTTTCACCTCCACCGCGCGCCGCTCCGCTGCCATCAATTTTCGGCGTGCACTCCAAACTATCCGCACGACGGTGCGACAAAATCTTCTCCGACGACTCGATTCTTTACAACGTGTCCAATACCTGAATCAACATGTGGCGTCCAGAATGGTCCACATTGCACAGGTCCTCCCGCTGCCATCAACTATTGGACGCAGCCTCCAGGCTGCCTTTGGATACTTCCTTACGGCCGGTACGCTCTTTAAGGTCCGCTACGTCACGCTCACCCTTCCCGCGCGAGCGGGGGGCCTCGGCCTTGTCAATGGGCGACTCCGCGCGGCGTCCTTGTACATGTCCACCATGCACAAGCAGTGGCACGGGGGCACCTCCCCTACGCGCAGCTTGCTGGAAATTCTTGTTCCCGCGACCATAACACCACCAGTACCAGTCGGACACATCAAGCACCATCTGACGCACATTTCTGATTTCATCGTCGACTTCAGTTATACTCACACACACTTACCGACCACGCGTTCTCCTCGACCTAAGGATTTTTACACCCCACTCCTTCGTTCCATATCCAGCAACAATATCGAACTGAGACATCCGTCCACGCGGTGGCCCACGGTTTGGCGTCACATCCAACGTCCGGGCAACATGGCACCAAGTCGCAAATGAAAAATTCGCCACAAATCATCGTCTTCACGCCATCGGACTAAAGGACTCTCCACTTTGTTCCATTTGCCACCTCGTGGATGACGATGTCCATCAGCTGACTTGTGCTGCCACCAGTGACGTCTGGAAACTGGCCCGACAGTTCGTTGCCTGTTACCTCCGCGTTCCGCCGGACTTGATTGACCCATGCACTTTTATCCATCCTGAGAATACTTATTCCCCCGCCACCAAAAATCATGCGATTGTATGGATCAAGGGATGGACGATCACCTACATGTATTATGAGGGCGACAAATCACGCCTTGATTTCTGGCAGTACTTACAAACCGCCCACAGTGAAGTCCAACATCGACCGCGCTACCGCGCCTTCTTCGCCAATTACCTACATGCGATCTTTACGTCACTCCCGCTCAGTTGGATGGTGCCACACGTCGACAGCACTCCCGCCCCCCCTGCTGACATCTGAGATCACCGCGCTACTTTCTACATTCTAACCCACAGTGGAGTAGGCGCATGGACACGCGCCTCCTTTCTTTTATGCACTATACCAGAAAACGCTGGTTTTTCCCTCACTCCACTGTATTTTGCTTCACACCTCTTAGCTGACATCAGTATTATTATTCTTTTTTTCCCACACCTTGTTCATAAAAAAAATTGCTCGCCTTGTACGAGTATAATGTCTTGTGTTATTTTCGCTGGAAGGATGGCATTTCTGTTGTATTTAATTTTGTACCAATAAAGATCTTTTGTTCATTTACCCTGTTCCTGGTAAAAAAAAACATAATAAAAATAATAAAAAAAATAAAAAAAATAAAAAGTGGTCAGCGTGACAGACTGTCAATCCTAAGGGCCCGGGTTCGATTCCGGGCTGGGTCGGAGATTTTCTCCGCTCAGGGACTGGGTGTTGTGTTGTCCTAATCATCATCATTTCATCCCCATCGACGCGCTGGTCGCCGAAAGGCGTCAATTCGAAAGACCTGCACCAGGCGAACGGTCTACCCGACGGGAGGTCCTAGCCACACGACATTTCATTTTTCATTTACGGAAATCACGGAAACCTAAGTCAGGATAGCCGGACGCGGGTTTGAACCGTCGTTCTCCAGAGTCCGCGTCCAGTTTGCTAAGTACTGCGCCACCTCGCTCGGTAGATATTGATGTTTCCAGCTAAGCACGTATCGATATCGTCTATGCATGGAGTCCATTGTACCCTGATGATGGCATTTACACTACTGGCCATTAAAATTGCTACACCACGAATGTGACGTGCTACAGACGCGAAATTTAACCGACAGGAAGAAGATGCTGTGATATGCAAATGATTAGCTTTTCAGAGCATTCACACAATGTTGGCGCTGGTGGCGGCACCTACAACGAGCAGACATGAGGAAAGTCTCCAACCGATTACTCATACACAAACAGCAGTTGACCGGCGTTGCCTGGTATAACGTTGTTGTGATGCCTCCTGTAAGGAGGAGAATGCGTAACATCACATTTCAGACTTTGATAAAGGTCGGATTGCAGCCTATCGCTATTGCGGTTTATCGTATCGCGACATTCCAGGTCGCGTTGGTCGAGATCAAAAATGGTTCAAATGGCTCTGAGCACTGTGGGACTTAACCGCTGAGGTCTTCAGTCCCCTAGAACTTAGAACTACTTAAACCTAACTAACCTAAGGACATCACACACATCCAAGCCCGAGGCAGGATTCGAACCTGTGACCGTAGCGGTCGCGCGGTTCCAGACTGTAGCGCCTAGAACCGGTCGGCCACTACGGCTGGCTGGTCGAGATCCAATGACTGTTAGCAGAATATGGTATCGGTGGGTTCAGGAGGGTAATACGGAACGCCGTGATGGATCCCAACGGCCTCGTATCACTAGCAGTCGGGATGACAGGCATCTTATCTGCATGGCTGTAACGGATCGTGCAGCCACGTCTCGATCCCTGAGTCACAGATGGGGACGTTTGCAAGACAACAACTATCTGCACGAATAGTTCGACGACGTTTGCAGCGGCATGGACTATCAGCTCGGAGACCGAGGCTGCGGTTACTCTTGACGCTGCATCACAGACAGGAGCGCCTGCGACGGTGTACTCAACGACGAACCTGGGTGCACGAATGGCAAAACGTCATTTTTTCGGATGAATCCAGGTTCTCTCTACAGCATCGTGATGGTCGCACCTGTGTTTGGTGACATCACGGTGAACGCACATTGGAAGCGTGTATTCGTCTTCGCCATACTGGTGTGTAACCCGGGGTGATGGTGTGGGGTCCCACTGGATACACGTCTCGGTCACCTCTTGTTCGCATTGACGGCACTTTGAACAGTGGACGTTACATTTCAGATGTGTTACGACCCGTGGCTCTACCCTTCATTCGACCCCTGCGAAACCCTACATTTCAGCAGGATAATGCACAACCGCATGTTGCAGGTCCTGAACGGGCCTTTCTGGATACAGAAAATGTTGGACTGCTGCCCTGGCCAGCACATTCTCCAGATCTCTCACCAACTGAAAACGTCTGGTCAATGGTGGCCGAGCAACCGGCTCGTCACAATACGCCAGTCACTACTCTTGATGACCTGTGGTATCGTGTTGAAGCTGCATGGACAGTTGTACCTGTACACGCCATCCAAGCTCTGTTTGACTCAATGCCCAGGCGTATCAAAGCCGCTATTACGGCTAGAGGTGGTTGTTCTGGGTACTGATTTCTCAGGATCTATGCACTCAAATTGCGCGAAAATGTAATCACATGTCAGTTCTAGTATAATATATTTGTCCAATGAATACCAGTTTATCATCTGCATTTCTTCTTGATGTAGCAATTTTAATGGACAGGTGAATGTGATGCCGAAACTGTCGTCTAAATAAAATAACTTGTGGAAACGTAAGGCTGTTTGGCATTCTTCTTTTGATAAATATTATCTTTGGACGAGCTTTATAATACCGTTTATTTAGAAAAAAGAAAGAGCTCTTTAGTTTTATACCTGTCAGGCTACTCGCCCATAAACAAGTACGACGTAGAAATGTTGAGCCGAAACGGGTGCTTTGTTAGAGTAGGCATTCGCGGTGACCAGTGCACACGGTCATTTTCGGTCTTGTTTAGTAATCGTATTGCTGCAGTCGAGCGTACGCGCGGGCGTGCGCCCGAGCGCAGGCTCAGACACACACACACACACACACACACACACACACAATACGTACAACAGAATGACGACTAGACAGCGAAAACCGTGGCACAGAGAGAGAGAGAGAGAGAGAGAGAGAGAGAGAGAGAGAGCTGCTCGCTGTGGACGCATTGCAGCCCACCCCCCCCCCCCCCCCCCCCCCCCCCTCCCCACGGCCCGACAGCAAACAGCCGAAACAAACAAGTGCTGCGCCACGCTTGCACACAGTGTGTGTCACGTGGCAGCGAATCCACGCGGACGCGAACGTCAGTCATTGAGGCAGTTGCAGTCGGGCGCTCAACGCGATAACGTTTACACCGGAGGCCGCTTTGTCGCGCCGTTGCATTCACACCGCAGCGACCGCCGGCCGAACGCAGCGTGTCCGAACTTGCCATTAAAGGTTCGCGTGTGTCGCTGCACTGCAAACACTAGTAGCTCATTTTAATAATTGTACACATAGTTTTTTTAATAGCATGGCATCGAGTGTTGCGCGATAGATTACAAATTTCCATTAGCGGTTTTTCAGCTCATTCTGGACGCAGGTCACAACTGCTCGCTGCGAAGAGAACGAGTACATCCAGTGTGGCACTACCTGGCGCTGACCCGAGCCAGACAGTTTTAGAAAAGTAAAACTGTGGTGTGCGTACTGTAAGACCTTCAGTACACACACCATCAGATTATTTGACTTGTCGCTCTAACGAAGTAGGCGAGTGTCAGCAATATGTCGCGTGGTTTTATCGTGGCGTTTTTATCTTCTGACGTTAGGTCAGACGATAGAAATGCCACTTGCACGCTTAGAGTAGCAGATTGATGGTGACCAACTTTAAAGAGAACTTGATTAATTTTCACACACATTTATTAAAATAGTAACAAGCATAAAAATTACTTAACTTGCTTCTGGATGCTATTTACAATTGACAATCTGAAGTTCCTCTGGTATTGGTATGTTTATCTTATTCTCACATGTATCTCTGATACTGGACAAAAGTGTCTACACATTTATTTTCATGGCTATGTATAGGAATATGGTAATCTTATTAGGCGCAGACTGAAACTTGACTATAGACTGGTACAGACAAATGTAGAACTCGTACAGACTGGTACAGACAAATACAGACTGGTACAGACTGGTGCAGACAAATGCAGACTGACTAATCGGAGGTCTGTACACTCGTTATAATACCTCGCGTGTTCATGTATCACTGCGCGAGTGTGATCTGCAAGGAGAAAAGGTTCTACATTAGTAGCAATCTCATTGGTTGTGTTACATATTAATACGCGGATCGGCGGAAGCAGAATTTGGTCCGTCTCTATGGCAGCGCCATCTCGTAGTGCGGAGATGGACGACCGCTGCGCCTGCGCTGTTGTGCTTAGCGGGGCGCGCTCTAGTGGGAAAATTGTGTACGTGCTGACTACACAGAACTATGTACACAACAAAAACACTACGTGAAATTTACACTTAAGCTCTGAACTTGCCTGATTTAGAAGGTCTGTGTCAAAGATCTTCTCTAGCACAGATTCCCTTAGATCTACAAGATAGGAAAAAAAACAAACAATTTTTAACTTATTCTCTAAATTCATCTATCCATAACGAAATTTTCACTCTACAGCGCAGTGTGCGCTGATATGAAACTTCCTGGCAGATTAAAACTGTGTGCTGGACCGAAACTCGAACTCGAACTCGAAGGTAGGAAACGAGGTACTGGAAGAAGTAAAGCAGTGAGGACGGGGCGTGAGTCGTGCTTGGGTAGCTCAGTCAGTGGGCGCGGCCTCCCGGCTATGGTGCCGACCCCACTCCCAGCCAGCACCACCCTTCGTTACTTGGGTATCGAATTTACGAGCTCCACACACCGCACAGTGGCCCTGGCTTACCGGCGGCTTTTGCAGTCGATTCGGCACTGTGTCCGCGGTCAAGTGCACTGTAACTTAAACCAACTCCAACGTGTGTCCTATGTCAACATGTATGTCGCTCCTAAACTGGTACACGTCGCCCAGATCCTCCCAGTGCCGTTACTCCTTGGCCGCCGCGTCCAATCAGCCTTTGGATATTTCGTGTCAGAAGTCCGCTACAACACTCTAACACTGCCTCCTGCAAAATGTGGCCTGGGACTCGTCAACGTGCGTGCTTAGATATCCTCCGACCAGCTTCTCTCGATCCACCGATCAATGTGGCACCTATTTCTCCATTATTGTACCACGTCGTCAATTGTTTCATAGAACTCTGCTACGTTCGGGCCGATCTTCCAGTCACCCGTCCTCCTCGCTCTAAAGATTATTATCGTTTGTTTATGCTGTCCAACCCTTGCGACCCCATGGTGCTACAGCATCCTGACATTAACTGGCAGCCGGCCGCGGTGGTCATGCGGTTCTAGGCGCTGCAGTCCGGAACCACGGGACTGCTACGGTCGCAGGTTCGAATCCTGCCTCGGGCATGGATGTGTGAGATGTCCTAAGGTTAGTTAAGTTTAAGTAGTTCTGAGTTCTAGGGGACTGATGACCTAAGATGTTAAGTCCCATAGTGCTCAGAGCCATTTGAACCATTTGAGCCATTAACTGGCGAACGGTTTGGGGGTGTGTGCATGCACCCTTTTTATCATCGTCTGTGTCTGCACTCTGGTACGTTTTAGTCTATGGAAAATTCCCGACTAATAGTCGAATTTATCGCATAGGACTGGCCACCTCCCCACTCTGCCCTGACTGTCAGCTCGAAGACACCGACGAGCACCGTCTTACGTGCCCCCTGAAACAAAACGTATGGCTCCTCATCCAACGAATCGTGGGCTTTTACCTCCGTGCCCCGCCAACGACGGTAACCCCGGATTTCCTGTTGTTGCCCCAGACATTTCCCTACCCTGTTGCTAAGCACCATACCCAAATCTGGTTTCGAGGACAGGCTTTAAAATACCTCTTCCAGAGTGGTCCGCATACAGTCCTTGACTTCTAGTACAAAGATGTGACCGCGCATAGCATCCTCACCCGAAAACCATCTTACCGACACAATTTTGCCGGTTATCTCCGCAGCGTCTTCCTTGACCCCCCTCAAAGTTGGGGTGTGCCATGCCTACCTGTCACATGAGGCAACATCCTTATCTACGTTCTCATGCATCGACCAAAAAACAAATAAAAAAAGGAAGAAGAAGACAGAATATGTTCTATTTTGTTGTATTTAATGTTTTTTTTTAATTTAACTAAGTCATTTGTATACGTTTAAATGGTACCTTGAAGAACTCTTGCGTGGTGAATATATAAGGACTTTTAGTTTGTTCAATAAAGATTATTAAAAAAATAAAAAAGGGAAGAAAACAGGATTTAAAAAAAAAGAAAGTCGGTAGAGCACTTGCCCGCGAAAGGCAAAGGTTCCGAGTTCGAGTCTCGGTCCGGCACACAGTTTTAATATGCCAGGAAGTTTCTCATCTATCCATGTTTCACAAGAACACCGTCATCTTGTGAACTGACCTTTGCTGCATTTCGATCGATACGAGAACAAGTACGTCTTCCGTGAGGTGCGACAAGGCATGGTTGAAAATCTCTGGGCTCAGAAATGAGTTCTGCAGTTGCTTGTTTCCGAAAACACTTGTGAATACTCGGTCGAAGGAAGTATTCGAACGACAGTAAAGTAGTGTAATCAGTTTTACGGTGTCGTGACGAAAGAATGACATAGCACTTACCCCGTGGGTGGGAAACTATCCCGAAAGGCACAACAATCAGCTACGATCAGCGGCATGGGGATTCAGAAGGCAGTAGAAAACACTGCATTAACAACAAATAGTGTGTATCCACAAGACATTTGGCCTGTAATTGAAGGAGTGTCATTAAAATCTCTCCATTGGCCAAATATTCCTGACTATTCCCCATTCGGATCTCCAGGAGGGGACTGATAATGGGGAGGTGACCATGAGGGAAAGACTCAATAACCAATGAAAGGGTAACGTTCTACGAGTCGGGGCGTGGTGGAATGTCTGAAGTTTGATTGTGGTAGGGAAGCTAGAAAATCTGAAAATGGAAAGGCTAAGGCTCAATCTAGATATAATGGGGGTGAGTGAAGGGAAATGGTAAGAAGACAAGGATTCCTGGTCAGATGAGTGTAGGATAATATCAGCAGCACAGGGAAATGGTATAACGAAGTTGGATTCGTTATGAATAGGAAGGCATCAGGGAGTGAGTTACTGTGAACAGTTTAGCGACAGTGTTGTTCTTATTAGAATCGACAGCAAAGCAAGACCGCGAACAGTAGTTTAAGTATACATGTCACCGCCGCACACAAAAGATGAGGAGACAGAGAAAGGAGAATTCACTACGGAAACGGAGATGAAAACCTAACAGTCATGGGGATCTGGAACGCGGTTGTAGGGGGAGTAGTAGAAGAAAGAGGTACACGAGAATACTGGCTTAGCCGTAGGAATGAGAGAGAAGAAAGAATAATTGGGTTCTGCAATAAAATTCAGCTAGTAATAGGGAATATTCTGCTCAAGAATCACAAGAGGAGGAGGTATACTTGGAAAAGGCCGGGAAATACAGAAAGATATCAGATTACGTCATGGTCAGCCAGGGATTCCGAAACCAAATATTGGATTGTAAGGTGTACCCAGGAACAAATACATATTCAGATCGCAATTCAGTAATGATGAACAGTAGACTGAAGTTAAAGGGACTAGTAAGAAAGAATCAATACACAATGAAGTGGGATACGGAAATACCAAGAAATGAAGAGATACGCTTGAAGTTCTCCGAGGCTATGGATACTGTGATAATGAATAGCTCAGAAGGCAGTTCAGTTGAGGAGAAAAGGGCATCTGCAAAAAGGGTAAACGTAGATGTTGGAAAGAAAATAGCCAAGAAACCGTGGATAACAGAAGAAATACACAGTTGATCAACGAAACAAGGAAGTACAAAAATGTTCGGGGAAATTCAGGAATACAGAAATAAAAGTCATTTAGGAATGGAATAAATAGGAAGTGTTGGGAACCTGAGACGAAATGGCTGCATGAAAAACGTGAAGAAATCGGAAAAGAAATGATTGTCAGAAGGACATTAAAAGTACAACGAGAAGTCCTCTGTTAAATGCAGAGGAGAGAGCGGACAGGTGGAAACAGTACAGTGAAGGTCTCTATGAGCGGGAAGACCTGTCTGATGACGTGATAAAAGAAGAAACAGGAGTCGATTTAGAAGAGAAAGAGGATCCAGTATTAGAATCAGAATTTAAAAGAGATTTGGACGACCTTATTTCACATAAGACAGAAGGGGATGCATTACTGTTTCTAAAATCATTGGGGGAACTGGTAATAAAACGACTGTTCGCTTTGGTGCGCAGAATGTACGAGACTGGCAATATACTATCAGACGTTCGGTAAAACTTGATCCACACAGTTCCGAAGATTGCAAGAGCCGACAAGTGCGATAATTATCTCACAATCAGCTTAACAGCTCATGCGTCAAAGTGGTTGAAGAGAATGATATACAGAAGAATGTATAAGAGAATAGAGGATTTGTTACATGACGATCAGTTTGGCCCTAGGAAAGGTAAAGGCACCAGAGAAGCACTTACGATGTTCTCACTGATAATGGAACCAACACTGAAGAAAAATAGGGCCACGTTCATAGGCTTTGTAGACCCAGAAAAAGCATTCGACAGTGACGCAAGATGTTCGAAATTTTGCGAAAAGTAGCGGTAATTATTGGTAAAGAAGAGTGATATACTATACATACAAGAACCAAGAGAGAACAGTAAGATAGGAAGACCAAGAACGAAGTACTCGGATTAAAAAGGATGTAAAACAAAGATGTGTCTTTTCGCCTCCATTATTCAACCTATACATTGATGAAGCAATGACGGAAATAAAATTTCAAGAGCGGAGTTAAAATTCAGGTTGAAGGATATCAGTGACAAGATTCGCTAATTACATTCCTATCCTGAGTGAAAGTGAAGAAAAATTACAGGCTGTCCTGAATGAAATGAACAGACTAATGAGTACAGAATATGGATTGAGAGTAAATATTAGACGAAAGTAACGAGAAGTAGCAGAGACGAGATTAACGAGAAAATTAATATCAGAATTGGTGATTACGAAATAGATGACGTCAGGGAATTGTACTGCCTAGGCAGACTGAGCGGGAAGGACATAAAAAGCAGACTAGCACTGGCGAAAAGGGCATTCCTGGCCAAGAGAAGTCTACTAGCATCAAACGTAGATCTTAATTTGAGGAAGAAATTTCTGAGAATGTACGTTTGTAGCACAGCGGTAGTGAAAAACTCTGTCGGAAAACAGAAAGGGAAGAAAATCGAGGCATTTGAGATGTATTGCTACAGAAGAGTGTTGAAAATTAGGTGGACTGATAAGGTAAGGAAGGAGGAGGTTGTCTGGAGAATTGGCGAGGAGTGGAGTATGGGTAAGACAGTGAGAAGAGGAAGGCACACGATGGTAGAACACATGTTGAGATGGGGGATAACTTGCAGGATATTAGAGGGAGCTGCAGAAGATAAAAAGTGTAGAGGAAGACAGAGGTTCGAATACATCCAGGAAATAATTGAGGACGTAGATTGCATTTGCTCCTACGTAGTGCCGAGAGGGGACACCTCTGCATGAAGTCAGGATAGCTGTCGGCAATCTGTGAAGTGTCTTCACCGCTATTAAAACATTATTAGAGTTGAGTGCTTTATTCACAATGTATACAAGTCGTCATTCTCGTTCACCCACGTGTCGGATTGTAGCTCACGCCCGTCCAGTCACCTCAGCAGCTGCACACCCAGGGGAAGATGTTAAGGACCCTGGCGCCATTGCAGGTTGCCGGCTGCCAGGAATGGCCATTACTCAGCATGAAGCGATTCTTACACTGGCTGCTGGAGTGTCCTCAGTCCAAAATCAAATTCTGTGATGACCCTTGATAATCCATTAGCAGTATGCCTGGTGTAAGAAATTGTGAGGACGGTTGATCTCCTCCCTGCACCTGGTAGTTTTCAGCATCCAGAGGTAACTGAGTGTTGAGCGATCGTATTATTGGTTTCCTTGTTGGAATTCAGTGCTGACGATGTGGTGTTGTCAGAAGACAGTCAGTTCCTCCATAAGTTGATTGTAGATGGCGAGCAGCATAACATCGTCAGGTGAAGGCAATCATCTCGAATATATCTTTGGATTATTCACAGAGTGTGCTGGACCACATAGGACATACGAGGCTCACTCCAAAAGAAATGCACTCTATTTTTGTAAAAATACAGTTTTCATTCTGCATGTGCGAAAGATTTACAGTGTGTAGATACATCCTTCCCGCTTGTTTTCAAACTTAGTACAACCTGTACCCGTGAGTGGCGCCGTCACAGCATGTCTTCAAGGTGGCTGCTTCACTTGAGCCGTGCGACCGCTACGGTCGCAGGTTCGAACCCTGCCTCGGGCATGGATGTGTGTGTTGTCCTTAGGTTAGTTAGGTTTAAGTAGTTCTAAGTTCTAGGGGACTGATGATCTCAGAAGTTGAGTCCCATAGTGCTCAGAGCCATTTTGCTACACCTGACGTTCGTCAGAAGCAACGTGCTGTCACAGAATTCCTGTGCTGTGAAAACGAGACAGTGGGAAACATCCACAAGAGGTTGAAAAAGATGTATGGAGATGCTGCTGTCGATCGGAGTACAGTTAGTCGATGGGCAAGCAGGTTACGTGATGAAAGCGGGCACGGCAATATTGTCCTCGCAGCGGCAGGCCTCGTACTGCACACACTCCAGACAATGTGCAGAGAGTTAACGAATTGGTGACTGTTGACAGACGCATCACAGTGAACGAATTGTCACTCTACGTTGGGATATGGGAAGAAAGTGTTTGCAGAATACTGAAAGTGTTGGCGTTAAAAAAAGGTTTGTGGCAGGTGGGTTCCCAGGATGTTGACAGTGGCTCACAAAGAAACAAGAAAAACGGTATGCAGCGAACTTTTGGAACAGCACGAGAATGGTGGAGATGAATTTCTTGGAAGAATTGTGACAGGCGATGAAGCATGGCTCCATCATTTTTCACCAGAAACGAAGAGGCAATCAATGGAGTGGCATCATACAAATTCACCCAAGAAAAAAAAAATTCGAAACCACCCCTTCTGCTGGAAAAGTTATGGCTACGGTGTTTTTCAATTCCGTAGGACTCTTGCTTGTGGACATCATGTCAAGTGGAACCACCATAAATTCTGATGCGTATGTGACGACACTGCAGAAACTTCAAGCTCGACTGAGTCGTGTTCGATGACATCGGCAAAATCAGGAAGTTTTGCTGTTGCACGACAGTGCACGGCCATATGTCAGTCAAAAAACCATGGAAGCGATCACAAAACTCGGATAGACAACACTGAAACATCCGCCTTAGTCCTGATCTGGCTCCATGTGACTATCATCTCTTTGGAAAACTGAAAGACTCTCTTCGTGGAACAAGGTTTGAAGATGATGACTCCCTTGTGCACACTGCCAAATAGTGGCTCCAAAAGGTTGGTCCAGAATTTTACCGTGCGGGTATACAGGCGCTGGTTCCAAGATGGGGTCAGGCAGTTGAGAGGAATGTAAATTATGTGGAGAAATGAAAATATTGTTCCTAAAGGATGTATCTAAACACTGTAAAACTTTTAAACATGTTGAATAAAAGATGGATTTAAGAAAAATAGTGTGCATTTCTTCTGGAGTGACCCTCGTAGATTCACTACATATCGTAATCATGTAATTGAGTGGTATTATTGTGACTACCATTAATCCGAATTATCAACTCTTCATGACAGCTGGAGATCTGGGCTATTTAAAGGGAGCTGGCATGGGGCTATAATGAATATCTTCAGTTCATGATGACCACATTTGTCCTCCTTTCTACTATATTCACTTAACAGGCTGTTAACTGCTGTGTCAGTTGCTTGCTATGTGCTCTTGTGAAAGAGAGTGAGTTTCTTGCAGCATGTATTACGAACTAACAATTATGCTTGTCTTGCTTCTTTTAGTTTGTGTCGTAGTCTCTTTGCTGATAAATGTATATGCTTACCGAACAGACAGCGTAGTAATGTGTCGACGACCTGATCCACTTGTGGCATACTGCCTCCCTTCTTGCTTCTGCCTCTGTCTCTCTCCTGACTTGAGTTTGCCTGGGCGAAGTTAATGAGTTTTAATACATTTTTCTAATTGCTATCCGTGACTATTCTGTGACATAACACAGCTCTGAAATGAAAAGGCTGGCACATTAGAGGAATTTGTGGCAGGCCACATCAAACTAGTCAGAAGCCCAAAGGCTTAAAAAAAGTCGTGTGTATGTGCTGCCACTACTAGCTGATCCACCCACCTTAAGAAGCAGGACTGAGGCAGTTGTTGTAACAATTACTCCAGACACAGTGATCAAGGTTTGAGAAGAACTCGCCAATCGACTCGATGTGTGCTGTGGGACAAACGGCGCTCACATTGAACGCTTGTGAGAAAAACTGTTGGAGTTGCTTTTTCATTTTTTTGTAATTGAGATGGAATGTAACAAATACAACAAATTAAAGAACATAGTTCTTGTATAGGAAAACAGCGATCCGTAATTATTATAAATAAACTGGAAACAGTCTGTTTTCAGGCAACACATTAACCAAGATAAGCATTCTGAAGGGACTATAACAATATGAGTATTTTGCATACTGTCCCTAAAGGGCTTTTACTTGATACCCTTGAAGAACTGGAAATCTAGATACATCGGAAAAAAGATCCAGAAACTCTACTTAACGAACAACTGCATTTCAGAGAAAAATATTTTTTGATTTGTTTGAGGAACTACTCTAAAATACTTCAACCTTCACGATGTTCCATTAGTCTGAATGAGTAGAGATGTCATGATAACCATATCTTCGCTGAAACGATTCCCTTTAATTAGATTTTTACTACACAATTATTGTCGATTGTGTTTGTACGGTACTGCTTACCACATTTGTTTATATCTTGTATTTTATTATATCATATGGACAGACATTAAGTAGACGAATGTTCCTATGTTCTTCAACAGTTTGGTAACACATTATCACGCTTTATATTTTTTGTACTATATTTACATGTGATCGTTGTTATACAACATATTACGCTGGTTTACGTGCGTGTGTGCACCAATCCATTTTCTTGCCTTATGTCACTTATCTGTGTTTTAGTGTTTGACAAGGGATGATATTCACCCTACTCTGCTATGCCGGCGGTTATTGGTATATTTATTAACACTATATTTCAATGTAACATTTTGGTTATCGTGGACATTATTTCGTCCGCCCATCACGTGACCGTCCAGACATTGGTTTTATCTGTTCTACATTGGTACAATGTCATTAATTTTACGCTCATGATAGCCATCACGTTGCATCCTATGCAGATCAACGACCGTAATGGTAGTATAGCTCCTACTTTATAAAGTTTCTGTAACATTCCACTAGTGATATCGCATATCAGACGTAACATTTCTGAAGTTATTTTGACGAGACGTCTTTTAATTAAAATTTTAATGGTAACAGGAACTCATGTGCATATCACTTACTCGTATCATATATTGATCGACCTTCGTTGGGTCTCCCTCCCAACCTAAGAGCGACCAGGACGCTTTCTCCACAGGTAGCTTCTCTGGCCCTAGTAAGACGAGTAGGTAGCTTTATATTTTTTGTACTATATTTACATGTGATCGTTGTTATACAACATATTACGCTGGTTTACGTGCGTGTGTGCACCAATCCATTTTCTTGCCTTATGTCACTTATCTGTGTTTTAGTGTTTGACAAGGGATGATATTCACCCTACTCTGCTATGCCGGCGGTTATTGGTATATTTATTAACACTATATTTCAATATAACATTTTGGTTATCGTGGACTACAGTGGCGTCCTTGCCATCATCTTTGCTTTGGACGATAACAGTACATGATAGAGGGCCACACTGTTCAGGTCGCAGTAATTACCTTTTTACACTATATTTTATACGCTATAACATTTTAACGTGTTTTATAAGTCCTATAGATGGTAATAATGACTTACAGTAACTTCCACGTTACTTTCTTAAGCGGCACAAATGCAACTTACATGTTTGGCTATTGTAAAGACATTGCGATCCCCGAAAGTCGATAATGTTTTTTTTTCTTTTGTGCATTGCCTTGTCATAGTACGTATGTGTCATTTATTTCAACTATTCTTTATTTGTTAATACGTCACATTGTTTCTTCATTCATTTTGCTACTGTTTTATATTTTATATCTTACGAATATGAATGCTCTGGTTTTATATGCTTTGTAAATCTTTGGTTACGCTAGGACAAGTACTGTGTCAGAGAGAGAGCGAACGACTATCGATAGAGAGCGTGCGAATTTGTGTGGTATCGTTGCCGGTTCGCGGGTGAAAAACGTTGAAAAGTTCGGCGTGAAAGACGGCGATACGCGGAGGAACAGTTAATTACAGTACGTCCACTTTGTTAATAGGAGATCGTGCATTATAAAGTGAACAGTAAAACCTGAAAAGTGTATCGAGTGTTTGCGGTGACGATTTTACATACTGTGTGAACCTGTGACTATTAGCCGTGAACCAGACACCATTGTCGTGTGGAGACGCTAACTGTTAGAATTGCGTGAAAGTGGAATAAACCAAAATGTTAAGTAAAAGTACAGTGCTGTGATTTGATCAAGAAACATTTATTATATCATCCAAACTGGCTTAAAGACGACGACGTAAATTGAACTGATGTTTAACGGACTGTTACAGTGATAAACACATGTGACTGTTTTCCTGTGGCAACACGGTGAAAGAACTGTGCGACGTATTGGCATTAACTGGCTAGATATCGTAAATACTAAAGACATTGCGTAATTCCGACCTACCCGCACCGCGTGATTAATAAACTTTGAATAATAAAACGTCGCGCGCGTAACGACAACGCACACATTGGAACTATTATTATCGCGCCAGTGCTGCCAGCTGATTCGACTAAAACGGAGACGTGGACCACCGCCGTCACTGGAATATTAATGAAACAGAAGGATCCATCATTATCTTCACGCCACGAACCGAGATTAACTTCACACATCGTCCGCGCGGACCACCGCTGACGTCATCGCACTGCCTGCAGCAACAGTTAAGGCATTAAAAGAAAATTATTACGCTCTCTCTCATTTCAAAATGAAAGACAATTGCAGTTAAATGATCTATTTTAGAAATACTGTCATTTTGTTTGGTTCCAATAAATATTCTTTCCATTATTTCGTCTTCTTGACAGTGTTAAAAACCCGCCAAATTAAAGTTCAATTAATAATTTTATTTCAAAATTCTTCTCAGAGATTTTGCTGCTCATCATAATTTTATTTTAATGTTTGTGTGTAACTTCTTTTGGAGGGAGTACATATTTTATTTTTTTGTGCAGTGAAATTAGCTACCATAAAATTACGTATATTACTAGCTGATGCTGTCCGCCATTACTGATTGAAAACTGACCAATAGTATTTTTGCACCTTTTTTTCCCCATTGGCTGTCAGCTTCAACACAAAATTACGTATTTCGTGGGCATCTAGCAGATGCGCGATGTCTATATAGGCCCCTACAATAATTTTTTTTAGTTTTGCAGGTTTACTAGAATTGTACTGACTTTAATTGTTCATTTGGCCCCCGTTAAAGTGATTTATCGCATCTATATAATAATTGTACTGAATTACCTAATTTATTTTTTTTTATTACGCAAACATTGGCATACCACATTTAGATTAAAATTGACGTCTTATTGGCCCCACATAAGATTCTGCTCGTTCTGACAAAGACTATGCCAAATGTTTTTTCGTCCATGTCTAACAGGGGTAGTCAGATTCCTTGTATAGGTCATGTTTTATTATTTAAAAGGTTTTTTTCAGAAGTAGAGAACCAGTTCTTTGCACTATCCATGACGTTATGCCACAGACGGTGGGCGGGGCTTCATGAATTTAATTAGCGGCTGGTGTTCTTCACGTTGCAGTACACCACCAGCCACAAGAAAGAGGATTGCCATGCGCCACCGCCTCCGGCAGACATTCATGGTGTATCAGCGTTATTTATTGTTTTATGAATATTTGATTTCGTCCTTTATATGTTTATATAAATTTCTGTTCATTTTAGGTTTGAAGATGATCTTATAAAAACATCGAAACCGGTCACTACATTTAAAAAGTTACGTGTTCAAGACTGCTTCCAGTTTATTTAAAATACCAGCTGATCAAAAAGTCAGTATAAATTTGAAAAGTTAATAAACCACGGAATAAAGTAGATAGAGAGGTAAAAATTGACATGCATGCTTGGAATGACATGGGGTTTTATTAGAACAAAAAAAACCAACAAAGTTCACAAAATGTTTGACAGATGGCGCACGACAATCGTGTATAAAAGGGGCTGTAATGAGAGAGACGTGACGGGTGAGAGGTACGCCGATATGTTACAGAATCACATCATGGCTGATAAACACCTGCTGGAACATACAATGTTTATGCAGGATGGCTCTCCACCCCTTACTGCTAGACGCGTGAAAGATCTCTTGCGCGCGTCGTTTGGTGATGATCGTGTGCTCAGCCGCCACTTTCGCCATGCTTGGCCTCCCAGGTCGCCAGACCTCAGTCTCTGCGATTAGGGTTACCTGAAGTCGCAAGTGTATCGTGATCGACCGACATCTCTAGTGATGCTGAAAGACAACATCCGACGCCAATGCTTCACCATAACTCCGGACATGCTTTACAGTGCTGTTCACAACATTATTCCTAGACCACAGCTATTGTTGAGGAATGATGGCGGGCATACTGAGCATTTCCTGTAAAGAACATCATCTTTGCTTTGTCTTACTTTGTTACGCTAATTATTGCTATTCTGATCAGATGAAGCGCCATCTGTTGAACATTTATTGAACCTTTGTATTTTTTTGGTTCTAATAAAACCCCATGTCATTGCAAGCATGTGTGTCAATTTGTACCTGTCTACCTACATTATTCCGTGATTTATTCAGTTTTCAAATTTACGAGATGTGGCTAGAAAAAAACCGGACTAGTACTGGTGAAACAATAAAACGAATGCAATAAAGCTGAAAGTCGCGTGGCCTGTCACGTGACTCTCGCTCCGCCTACTGCTCAAGTTTCATCTGCATCCTGCACTCAGTCTGCCCGTGGCGTCTGTTTTAAGTAGTTGACGTTTTGTCTGTGCGTCGGAAAATGTTGAGTGTACAGAAAGAACAGCGTGTTAACATCAAATTTTGTTTCAAACTAGGAAAATCTGCAAGTGAAACGTTTGTAATGTTACAACAAGTGTACGGCGATGATTGTTTATCGCGAACACAAGTGTTTGAGTGGATTAAACGATTTAAAGATGGCCGCGAAGACACCAGTGATGACACTCGCACTGGCAGACCATTGTGAGCAAAAACTGATGCAAACATTGATTGGGTACCAGAGGGACAAACAGTGAATCAGCATTACTACATTAGCGTCCTGGCTACCCTACGTGAGCGAGTACGGAGAAAACGGAACGATTTGTGGAGAAAAAAGTCACGGATCCTTCACCAAGACAATGCCCCAGCTCACAGTTGGTTGTCAGTGAAGACGTTTTTGGCAAAACACAACATTCCCATCTTAGATCATCCACCCTACTCACCTGATTTGGCCCCCTGTGACTTTTTTCTTTTTCCTAAAGTCAAGTCAGCTTTGAAAGGAACTAGATTTGAGACTGTTGAAGCAGTAAAAGAAAAAGCGACGGAAGTAATGTATGGACTTACCGAAAATGATATGCAGCATTGCTATGAACAGTGGAAAATTCGTATGGAGCGGTGTAGAGACCGAGGAGGAGAGTACATTGTAGGAGATAACATGAAATTGTAAATAATTGTAAATAAATGTTTTTTCCAGCATCAGTCCGGTTTTTTTCTAGCCACACCTCGTATACTGACTTTTTGATCTCCCGGTACAACAAAACCTTAAAAATCCAATATTCATTCTGGAGCACCCAGTATAGTAGACGCGGACCTGTTGCCTGTGGAGAGTATGTGGAATGCTGTGTAATTGTTGGCAACAGTGCCTGTCGCCACTGCTGCCTGTGGGTCACTTAGCTGTTCTGTTGGAAGACGAAGACTCACCAGTGCGCCTCTCGGGGTCCCTGAGCGTGATCTCCTCTATGAGGACGGGCGGACTGCGGCCCTTCGCGTTGACGGCGAAGACGGTCAGCCAGAATGGCTGGTCGGGCTGCAGCCCCGCCAGGGCGAATCGCGGCGCCGTGGCGGCCGTCAGGTTGAGGCGGGCGCCCCGCGCTGAGTGCAGCACCAGCACGAAGTGCTGCGCCAGTCCGCCGTCGAAGCCCGCCTGGCACACCACGTCCACCGACGACGACGTCTGGTTCCACAGCGAGCAGTTGCGCACCGGGAACGGCCGTCCTGCAGGTGGCACGGGGCGCGAGACACGTTCAGACATTCTCCTCACTGTTATTATGAACTTTGATCATAGCTGCTAAGGTTCAGTGACCGTGTCAGAATTATATTAGAACAAATAAGCCCTCCGTCACCAGGTTTCGACGCTACTATAGTTCAATCTTGGCGGCTCGCGCATGCCCGTCCAGACGCGGGAGATTGCGGCGTTGCCAGTTGCACGCGCCAAGAGAAGCAGCGCCATAGTATACACTCCTGGAAATTGAAATAAGAACACCGTGAATTCATTGTCCCAGGAAGGGGAAACTTTATTGACACATTCCTGGGGTCAGATGCATCACATGATCACACTGACAGAACCACAGGCACATAGGCACAGGCAACAGAGCATGCACAATGTCGGCACTAGTACAGTGTATATCCACCTTTCGCAGCAATGCAGGCTGCTATTCTCCCATGGAGACGATCTTAGAGATGCTGGATATAGGCCTGTGGAACGGCTTGCCATGCCATTTCCACCTGGCGCCACAGTTGGACCAGCGTTCGTGCTGGACGTGCAGACCGCGTGAGACGACGCTTCATCCAGTCCCAAACATGCTCAATGGGGGACAGATCCGGAGATCTTGCTGGCCAGGGTAGTTGACTTACACCTTCTAGAGCACGTTGGGTGGCACGGGATACATGCGGACGTGCATTGTCCTGTTGGAACAGCAAGTTCCCTTGCCGGTCTAGGAATGGTAGAACGATGGGTTCGATGACGGTTTGGATGTACCGTGCACTATTCAGTGTCCCCTCGACGATCACCAGTGGTGTACGGCCAGTGTAGGAGATCGCTCCCCACACCATGATGCCGGGTGTTGGCCCTGTGTGCCTCGGTCGTATGCAGTCCTGATTGTGGCGCTCACCTGCACGGCGCCAAACACGCATACGACCATCATTGGCACCAAGGCAGAAGCGACTCTCATCGCTGAAGACGACACGTCTCCATTCGTCCATCCATTCACGCCTGTCGCGACACCACTGGAGGCGGGCTGCACGATGTTGGGGCGTGAGCGGAAGACGGCCTAACGGTGTGCGGGACCGTAGCCCAGCTTCATGGAGACGGTTGCGAATGGTCCTCGCCGATACCCCAGGAGCAACAGTGTCCCTAATTTGCTGGGAAGTGGCGGTGCGGTCCCCTACGGCACTGCGTAGGATCCTACGGTCTTGGCGTGCATCCGTGCGTCGCTGCGGTCCGGTCCCAGGTCGACGGGCACGTGCACCTTCCGCCGACCACTGGCGACAACATCGATGTACTGTGGAGACCTCACGCCCCACGTGTTGAGCAATTCGGCGGTACGTCCACCCGGCCTCCCGCATGCCCACTATACGCCCTCGCTCAAAGTCCGTCAACTGCACATACGGTTCACGTCCACGCTGTCGCGGCATGCTACCAGTGTTAAAGACTGCGATGGAGCTCCGTATGCCACGGCAAACTGGCTGACACTGACGGCGGCGGTGCACAAATGCTGCGCAGCTAGCGCCATTCGACGGCCAACACCGCGGTTCCTGGTGTGTCCGCTGTGCCGTGCGTGTGATCATTGCTTGTACAGCCCTCTCGCAGTGTCCGGAGCAAGTATGGTGGGTCTGACACACCGGTGTCAATGTGTTCTTTTTTCCATTTCCAGGAGTGTAGTATAGTATAGTTCGCGAACTTACGTTTAGAGGGGAGCGCGCAGTTTATGAAGTAAAGCCGCCATGGCCGCGATAACCCTTTCGCTGCTCCCCGCATTCCGCGCTCTGCGTGATTTTGTCATCACTGCACTGCTCGCCTGTGCAGACCCATGGTGTTCCGACTGCTTTGACACACTTATCATTCGATTTCACAAAAACTATTTGGCCCAAAAATTTGATTTTTACGCATCTTCTTGACTGATACCTTCCCCCCCCCATAAATGACTTAATTTTGTTTCGATGTTCAACGAAGTTACTGTGCAGCATTAAATGTAGTAAACCATTGCACGAAAAGTGCGCAGCGTATACTTTCCGTATGGTCGATTTTAGTTGCCACTACATATTTCAAAAAATTACATTCAAACGAACAAAATTCATGAAATAAGACACTTCGAAATTGTTTTTAAATAAAGAAAATATTAAGCATCAAATAAGGTTTGAACCAGAGCCTTTAGATTTGAAGTCAAACACCTTAATCATTACGCTACCGCAGCTTGTCATTCAATTGATTTCCTGGAGGACTTTAAAGAGTCACGCAAAATACTGACAAACACTGTTGGTATGACTAAGAATTACTCACGTTTCGTCGAAGTACAATAGGAAATAAACAGTTACCGCTATTCTTTATTGCGAGAAAGCGGTTAGTGAGAATGAATTTCTTTGCTATCGCCTGAATTAGGAGACTTATTGCTTGTTTGGTTTAATTAATTAATAGAATATGAAGCAATTGGTATAAAGAATGCTGTTTCCAAACGTTCTTTTATAGAAAGTCTGCTATCAAGACATTGCTTTTCTTCAATTACTTTATTTATGACTGAACGTTTCTAAAACTGAAGGCACTCGTCCATTCTCTGCACTGCAGTCGAGCTCTGGCAACGTCGTTCTCTGTTCATTGGTTGACTGTGTTTTGTGATGTCAGATGCGCAGAACGAACCTAAACTCGGCCGCCGTCGTAAATGACGCGCACTTTAGGAGTGTCGTCTTCAGAATTAAACTAACTGTTCTAAAACATAATAGGTGTATAAAGACATTAATAAACGAAAGTGTGTACTGACTGGAAAGAGATGCAGTGCTTACAAGTCACATTCTAAAAAAATCTAAGTTGGAAAATCGACGTCATGAAAAGTTGTAAATAAGATAAGATGGCGAGCCGCTAAGGGCTGCTCGTACCTGAGTGAACACGGGTTGCAACAAAACTGAGGTGCCCTCGTTAGAAAGTGTGGGCAAGTAAACATGGTGTTGCTACGAGCGCCATCTAGTAGCCCAGAAACAACTAGGCTACTGTACATTCAAAATTAGACACATGAAATTGTAATGAACCTGATTCAGGCATAACGTAAGCACTAAGATGACGTTTCATATTTATCTGCTTTAAACATAGACACATTTTGTAACGTAAAAGAAACGACAGTTATGACATACAAGAAAACAGCAAAGATGTAACAGGAAAATAACATTTCGGCAAACTGCATGAGGAAATCTGAATCAAAGATCAAGCAACGGCTTTATACAGTCGAAAATGTTTTTATTTCGCAGCTGCAGCTGTTCGCTGTGACTGAAGCCATCATGACGAGATAGATGTTTGAAAATCTCCAATTCCTCTAAAACATCTAACCTACGCCCCTTCTTTTCGGTATGCAGAATATTGCTATCACCAATGGCTTTAGGCACATGTCCAGTAATTAAGAGATGATCGGCAAAGGGTGAATTTAGGCGACTGGTGCCGTTTTTTCTCAAAAGATGTTCTTTATCTGGTAACAGGTTTTTTCTTACCTAGCCAACAGGAACCAGAGGTATGCATCAAGAAACTCAGACATTGCCTGCAACAGATAGGCTTACGGATTTCGTGGAGACATTGATATTGGCATGCCACAGGCATCAATTTCAGGACCATTTTTGTGCTTGTTATGTGGGTACCTGAGAGCATTTGCACACCTATTAATGGACATTAGTATGGACTGTGTATTCCCCTACACCTTGGGAGAGCCAGCCATGACAAAACTACTCCATCTGGTGTGTAAAATGTTTGAGGCAGGGAAATACCCCAAGACTTCATGAGGAATATGTTGCTGTTGTTGTTGTTGTGGTCTTCAGTCCTGAGACTGGTTTGATGCAACTCTGCATGCTACTCTATCCTGTGCAAGCTGCTTCATCTCCCAGTACCTACTGCAAGCTATATCCTTCTGAATCTGCTTAGTGTATTCATCTCTTGGTCTCCCTATACGATTTTCACCCTCCACGCTGCTCTCCAATACTAAATTGGAGGAATATAATAATTCCAATTACAAGGGAAGCATGTGCTGACAGGTGTGAATATTACCCAACTATCAGTTTAATAAGTCATGTTTGCAAAATGCTAACACGAATTCTTTACAGAAGACTGGAAAAACTGACAGAAGCCGCCATTGGGGAAAATCAGTTTCGATTCTGGAGAAATGTAGGAACACACGAATCAGTATTGCCCCTACAACCTATCTTAGAACATAGGTTAAGGAAAGGTAAACCTACGTTTGAAGCATTTGTAGACTTAGAGAAAGCCTTTGTCAATGTTGACTGGAATACTTTCTTTGAAATTTTGAAGGGAGAAAAGGCTATTTAATACTTGTATAGAAACCAGAAAGCAGTTATAAGAATCCAGCGGCAAGAAAAGGAAGCAGTAGTTGAGAAGGGAGTGAAATAGTGTTGTAGCGTCCGACGTTATTCAGTCTCTGCGTTGAGCAAACAGCAAGGGAAACGAAAGAGAAATTTAGACAAGGACTTCAAGTTCAGGAAAAAGAAATAAAACCTTTGAGGTTTGCCGATGACAATGTAATTCTGTGTGCCACAGCAAAGGACTCGGAAGAGCAGTTGAACAGAATGGACAGTGTCTTGAAAGGAGGATATAAGACGAACGTCAACAAAAGCAAAACAAGGATAATGGAATCTATACTTATATGGATATATTCCATTATCTTTGTTTTGCTTTTCTTGAAAGAATAGACACCATTGATGACCTGCAGCAGACTAGAACTAAATTAGAATTACATTACTACCTTCAGCTGGGCGTTGATATATATCTACGGGGACAGGTGAAAATGTGTGCCCCGACCGGGGCTCGAACGCTGGATCTCCTGCTTACAGGGCAGACGCTCTATCCATCTGAGCCACCGATGGCACATAATACAGCGCTACTGCAGGGACTATCTCGCGCACGCCTCCCGCGAGACCCACATTCTCACCTCGTATGTCCACACACTACATTCGTAGTGTCCCATCCCTACACACTCATTACCCGTGGAAGACATTCTTACCAAGTCCCGTAAGAGTTCGGGTAATATGTGTGCATCCGCACAGAAGACGAATGTCACGGCCGGTGTTGTCCGAAAGAACAGACACCATATACGTAGAAGTACATAGCCCTCGATGGCTCAGATGGGTGCCGGCATGGTAGCTCAGCGTGTTCGGCCAGAGGGTTAGCTGCCCTCTGTAATAAAAAAAACTGAGTTAATCGATCAACAACGAACTTAAACGGATGGCTTAGGACGTCCGCCCCGGGCAGATGCAACGAACAAAAGCGAACAAAATGAGATTAAAAAAAATGGATAGAGCGTCTGCTAGTAAGCAAGATACCACGGGTTCGAGTCGCGGTCGGAGCACACATTTCCTCCTGTCCCCGTTGACATATATCGACGCCCGTTAGCAGCTGAAGGTATTGATATCATTCTAATTTCGTAATGGAATATAGTCGAATTAAATCAGGTAATGCTGAGGGAATAACATTAGGAAACTAGACACTTAAAGAAAGCAGTAGATGAGTTCTGCTATTTGAGCAGCAAAATAACCGATGATGACCAAAGTAGAGGGTGTATAAAATGCAGACTGTCAGTGGCAAGAAAGGCGTTCCTGAATAAGAGAAATTTTTTTGACATCCAATATAGTTTTAAGTGTCAGGAAGACTTTTCTGAAAGTATTTATAGGGGGTGTAGCCATGAATGGAAGTGAAATTTGGACGATAAATTATTTAGGTAAGAAGAGAATAGAGACTTTGGAAATGTGATGCTACAGAAGAATGCGGAAGGTTAGGTTGGTAGATAACGTACCTAATCGTTAGGTATTGAACAGAATTGGGGAGAAAAGAAATTTGTGGCGCAACCTGACTAGAAGAAGGGATTAGTTGACAGGATACATTCTGAGACATCAAGGGATAATCAATTTAGTTCTGGAAGAAAATATGGAGGGTACAAAAATCATAGACGGACACCAAGAGACGAATACAGTAATCAGATTTGGGATTGCAATATTTATGTAGAGATGAATAGGTTTACCCAGGATTGAGTAACTTGGAGAGCTGCATCAAACCAGTCTTTGCACTGAAAACCACAACACCAACAATAACAACAACACTTTTTCTCTTTCTATCAAACAGCAACGAAAGGTACATTACGAAACTTAGATATTGCCTGCAACGGATCAGCTTATTTATTTTGTGGAGAAATCGATATTGGTATACCACAGGGCTCAATTTCAAGACCCTGTTTATGCTTGAAGAGTGGGTACCCAAGGCACACTTTTTTAAAGTATTCAGACGTGTATTAGTGATCATTAATGTGGGTTGTGTATACCTTTTGCCTTTATGCAGACTTGAACTCTGCTAGAGGATAGTTTCAATGAAGTATCTGAATGTCTGTGGCGGAGTGTCAGCTCATTCATCCTCAAGAGATGAAGCCAGAGAAGGTACCGATGTAGGATACTCGGGTGTGGAGAGAGGTCGACGTTCTAACGCATCCCTAAAGTGCTTGTACATAATTGACGTTCTCCTGTCACTCACGATTTTCTTTTATTTATGTTTTACACGACGTGTTTCGGAAAGTGATTCCCATTTTTGAGTGTGTATTTATGTACTATGCCTTTTTTATGTTTTCAAAGTGTGACATTCTGCTTCATTTTTTTAACTTTGCTGCAATGCATAAAAACGCGCAATTTTTAGTTAGTTATCGATTTTACATGTAGTTAGTGGCAAAATTTGGAAGAACTTGTGCCTACAGTTTTCTTATGGTTCATTTCTGCAAAGTCTCACATGTTAAACATCATTCACAACTTCGATGCACAGTGCACATCGAGAGTTACTAACATAAACTGTTATAAAGATGTTTTTAGATGTAGTTGACAGAGAAAATGTTACAAGTCCTCTACTGATATGGTTCTGTACAGAAGCTATGTATCTTAACAATATCGATTTCAATTTGCTTATATCTATTTTACAGTGGTGTTTATTTTTATATGTTATTACTTTTATTGAAGTATATTGTCGAATCATCCGAAGAAATTCACCGATTCACTTTCAAGTTATTCGTTTAGCACTTTGCCTTCGTATTTCCTGTATTGTGTATACATCTCCAGTTCTTGTAATACCGAGCGAGGTGGCGCAGTGGTTAGCACACTGGACTCGCATTCGGAAGGACGAATCCCGCGTCCGGCCATCCTAATTTAGGTTTTCCGTGATTTCCCTAAATCACTCCAGGCAAATGCCGGGATGGTTCCTTTGAAAGGGCACGGCCGACTTCCTTCCCCATCATTCCCTAATCCTATGAGACCGATAACCTCGCTGTTTGGTCTGTTCCCCCATACAACCAACCAACCATCTTGTAATAAATCCATTTCATGCTCTGTATTTAGTAGGTGGAGTGCTCTGACATTTTGCTCTACTTTTCCAAATGGCTGTCCTGTATTGTGTATGTGTGGTAGCTATTGCTGCTATTACGCATCTGTTGTTCAACACCAGCTACAAAGAGGACATTAAAGCCCACACACACAACATCAGCAATGGCTGCTACATTTCTGAGAGATCACAACTGCGTAATTTGTGTTCAGTTTTTCTTGTTTTAAAATGAAATATACTTACCATGTGGTACTATGTAACATGAAGGATCAGTTTCATGTTTTATTCAAAAGCAAAATGTTCGTAAGTCTTGGTCAGACTAGATGTTTTGCAAAACAGAGAAGAAAATCTGAATTTGTGTGCATGTGCACTTGTGTGTGTGTGTGTATGTGTGTGTGTGTGAGAGAGAGAGAGAGACAGACAGACAGAAGAGCACCAGCTTTTTATAAGTTCATGCACCATCCGGCGTAACGTCTCTTACATATTTTTGAGATGTGGGATACACCTGGCATTGAAGTGGCATTTAACCAGCGATCGCATTTTTAATTCACGCGAATACTTAGTCGTTCATGAAGTGGGAGCAAATGGGCTAAATATATATGTGAAAGTATTACCATTAAGACCGTGAGAGGTGGCGCAGTATTTAGCACACTGGATTGGCGATCGAGAGGACTGTGGTTCAAACGTGGGTCCGGCGTGGTTTCCCTAAATCGCTTCAGGCAAATGCCGCGATGATTACTTTGAAAGTGCACTGCCGACTTCGTTCCCCAACCCGCTGGCACCGATGGTTTCGCGTTTTGGCCACCTCCCCCAAATCAATCAACCAAGCAAGCAGTAAGTAAAACTGCGCACTAGGCAACAAGAAAGAGGGAAATAAATCAACAGAAACTGGAAGAAAATCGATGAAGCAATTGGTATAATCACTAATATTCGGCAAATTTGGAGTTTTTTCGGACACTTCCAAAGGCACTATAACAGCAACATTTACTCCTTCAGATTCCGTAATATGATTGAGTGCCGTATAATACCGAAAGATAGCCGTGGCTGACCCAGATACCAAAAAATGGATTTCCCTTCATTTCTCTTAAAACCGGTTTATTCCAGGTAACAAATAAAACCAACGAAGAGAATGTGTCTGTAGTAGTGATGTGATGACGTTCTAAATGTACAGGACGCCTTACGGACAAACTTACGGCATCCCGAGATCACGTGATCAGGCCGGCAATGTATGTTGACAACTCGAAATCTGTTCTGCGCGCCCGAATGCTCGCTCCAGAGATATTTCTGTTCTATGGTCAGAGTGTTTATCTCGCAGGTATACTTCTGGTAGCGGCCTCTTTGGTTTGGCCAGGTCTTAGGTGGGGGCTATGGGATAGTTGGAAAGGGAGTCTGCGGAGGGGACTGGAGTACAGTCGGTGTTCGCGAGCGACACAGAGAGCAGCGCAGGCTGCCAGTGGAACGGTCGCGTGTGTGAAGGAGCAGAGGGCGCTGACTTGGAGCGCCTAGCGGCTGTTGCAACGCTTCAGAGGAGCTGCGCGCGTCGTATGGCGGAACTGGGTTTAGATGGGGCAATATGTGTCGACTCACGGAACTGTTTGCTGCCACTCTGCTGGACACCATCCTGCTTGGTGAGCCACTTTATTTGACCGTCACTGTTTGGATCTTGTTCTTTGGTTTTGGCCGATAATGGTTACTGTTGAGTCTCCCATACCGCCTACCCGCAGTGTACTGTGTTCCTACCCCAAGTCGGCGTAGTTGGTATTTGATTTGACTTGATCCTGCCTACCTTCTTAGCCCCTAGAGCATCCCACGTTCTACAGAACTTTCAGCTTGCTAATCGGTAGTCGGTATTGTAATTTCTGTATCCAGAAAGGCCCGTACAGGACCTGCAACATGCGATCGTGCATTATCCTACTGAAATGTATTCTGTCCCAGACCTGAGAGGGTCATTTAGAAGATAAAGTGGTCGCCGTTTCAGAGAGGGGTAGTGCAATCTTAATCTTTAAGTTCTGAAAAACTATATCTCCCTTTTTAAGACTGCTCCGTGGTATATCCACAAAGTAAGTTCCATTTGGCTATATAAAACAAGCGTGTACATATACAGAAAAAAATATTTATTGTAAGAAAATGTACAACTGTTAAACTACTTTTCTACATACACTACTGGCCATTAGAATTACTACACCAAGAAGAAATGCAGATGATAAACTGGTATTCATTGGACAAATATATTATACTAGAACTGACATGTGATTACATTTTCACGCAGTTTGGGTGCATAGATCCTGAGAAATCAGTACCCAGAACAAAACCACCTTTGGCCGTATTAACGGCCTTGATACGCCTGGCCATTGAGTCAAACAGAGCTTGGATGGCGTGTACAGGTACAGCTGCCCATGCAGCTTCAACACGATACCACAGTTCATCAAGAGTAGTGACTGGCGTATTGTGACGAGAGAGATCAATTGGTGACAGATCTGGAGAATGTGCTGGCCAGGGCAGCAGTCGAACATTTTATGTATCCACAAAGGCCCGTACAGGACCTGCATCATGCGGTCGTGCATTATGCTGCTGAAATGTAGGGTTTCGCAGGGATCGAATGAAGGGTAGAGCCACGGGTAACACATCTGAAATGTAACGTCCACTGTTCAAAGTGCGGTCAATGCGAACAAGAGGTAACCGAGACGTGTAACCAATGGCACCGCATACCATCACGCCGGTTGATACGCCAGTATGGCGATGACGACTACACGTTTCCAAAGTGCATTCACCGCGATGTCGCCAAACTCGGATGCGACCATCATGATGCTTTAAACAGAACCTGGATTCATCCCAAAAAATGAAGTTTTGCCATTCGTGCACCCAAGTTCGTTGTTGAGTACACTATCGCAGGCGCTCCTGTCTGTGATGCAGCGTCACGGGTAACCGCAGCCATGGTCTCCGAGCTGATAGTCCATGCTGCTGCAAACATCGTCGAACTGTTCGTGCAGATGGTTGTTGTCTTGCAAACCTCCCCATCTGTTGACTCAGGGATCGAGACGTGGCTGCACGATCCATTCCAGCCATGCAGATAAGATGCCTTTCATCTCGACTGCTCGTGATACCAGGGCGTTGGGATCCAGCACGGCGTTCCGTATTACCCTCCTGAACTCACCGATTCCATATTCTGCTAACAGTCATTGGATCTTGACCAACGCGATCAGCAATGTCGCGATACGATAAACCGCAATCGCGATAGGCTACAATCCGACCTTTATCAAAGTTGGAAACGTGACGGTACGCATTTCTCCTCCTTACACGAGGTATCGCAACAACGTTTCACCAGGCAACACCGGTCAACTGCTGTTTGTGTATGAGAAATCGGTTGGAAACTTTCCTCGTGTCAGCACGTTGTAGGTGTCGCCACCGGCGCCAACCCTGTGGGAATGCTTTGAAAAGCTAATCATTTGCATATCACAGCATCTTATTCCTGTAGGTTAAATGTCGCGTCTGTAGCACGTCATCTTCGTGGTGTAGCAACTTCAATGGCCAGTAGTGTAACTTCCGAAATTTTGTAGGCACTTGTCATATCGTGGCACATGTTTTTGTCTGCCTTCTTCACAGAAGGTTGCCGCCTGTGTATTCAACCATGTGGTAACGTGTTCTTTCACCTCGTCATCATCGTTGAAGTGTTGACCACCAAGGACAGATTTTAGGTGTAAGAAGAGATGAATGTCGCTAGGAACGATGTCCGGTTGTGCTTAATCTTCTCTTCAATTGTGTGAACCAGTTCATCAGTAACCACAGACGAGCGTCCACTTTGTTCTTAATCGTGCACTTGATCACGTCCTTTATTGAACAGCCTGACCCATCTTCTAACCATTGAATCACTCGTAGCATTTTGTCTGAAATCCTCACAGATTTCCGGATGAATTTTCTTTGATTTAACTTTCTCTGCAATTAAAAAACGGATCACAGATCTGATTTCTCACCCGGAGGCATTTTCAATTGCGGCTGACATTATAAAGAAGCACTACAAAGCACACGTCGGCAACAGCGATCTGAAAATGGCGTACATGTCTTCTCCTCGAGTCAGAGTAACTGCCGCGCATGCTCGGAACTGCGATCGTAGCACTGCCGCGGATGGAAACAGAAACGGAACTTACATTGTGGACGACCCTCGTACATTTATTTAATGGTGTAAGTCTTTATTAAAAATTACTTAAGCTTGAAAAGTTGTTTTTAAATTCGCCTTTAGAGGCGCCTCAACATAATTCTTTTTCTGTTTTAATCCACCCTTTAAAAGCGGTTGAGAGTAATTTTTACAATGATTTTGGGAAGGATTCTTATACACCTTTTAAAATGCGTTTGTTATGAATTGTGCACTTTGTAATCATCAGTTTAAATCAAACCTTAATGTTCATCTTGTGCTCTTGTTATGGTTAAGTGTAAGTCCCGATCAATTGCTACCAACTATCTTGTTGATTAGTAGAGTAGATGTAGAGGTAATTTCGGGAGTACCGCAGGGAAGCGTGATAGGACCTTTATTGTTTACAATATACATAAATGACTTAGTTGAGAACATCGGTAGCTCCGTGAGGCTATTTGCAGATGACACGGTTGTCTACAAGAAAGTAGCAACATCAGAAGACTCGTACGTACTCCAGGAGGACCTGCAGAGGATTAATGCATGGTGCGACAGCTGGCAGCTTTCCCTAAACGTAGATAAATGTAATATAATGCGCATACATAGGGGCAGAAATCCATTCCAGTACGATTATGCCATAGGTGGTAAATCATTGGAAGCGGTAACGACCGTAAAATACTTAGGAGTTACTATCCGGAGCGATCTGAAGTGGAATGATCACATAAAACAAATAGTGGGAAAAGCAGGCGCCAGGTTGAGATTCATAGGAAGAATTCTAAGAAAATGTGACTCATCGACGAAAGAAGTAGCTTACAAAACGCTTGTTCGTCCGATTCTTGAGTATTGCTCATCAGTATGGGACCCTTACCAGGTTGGATTAATAGAAGAGATAGACATGATCCAGCGAAAAGCAGCGCGATTCGTCATGGGGACATTTAGTCAGCGCGAGAGCGTTACGGAGATGCTGAACAAGCTCCAGTGGCGGACACTTCAAGAAAGGCGTTACGCAATACGGAGAGGTTTATTATCGAAATTACGAGAGAGCACATTCCGGGAAGAGATGGGCAACATATTACTACCGCCCACATATATCTCGCGTAATGATCACAACGAAAAGATCCGAGAAATTAGAGCAAATACGGAGACTTACAAGCAGTCGTTCTTCCCACGCACAATTCGTGAATGGAACAGGGAAGGGGGGATCAGATAGTGGTACAATAAGTACCCTCCGCCACACACCGTAAGGTGGCTCGCGGAGTATAGATGTAGATGTAGTAGCCTGTATGAATTCGTTGTTAGTCTGTTTAGATTGACTCAACCTCTTTGAGTACCCCAGTTGAAGTTACTCCATGCGTAGTCTGGCGTCTAGGTCAATAACGGAACCGGCACATTATCAGCATGCCACACATTGTTCTTAATATGGTGAAGAAGTTGCCTTCCATTTAAACTTTGTGTAAAGTATCAGAGTTTTTTGTATTGGAAGTTTTTCGTTAATTTCTGTTTCAACATTGGATTGGACTCAGTTTTGCAGTTCGGATCACTGAGCCTGCCTGTAAGATAATGTTTACCTAATTGTTTCTGTGGTGTCAACGTTAGGGGGTGCAGATATCGGCCGCGGTCCGTAATACATATTGCTGGACACGCGAGTCTTGATTAGCGGCACTACCGCCGCTCCGCGGCTTGTGACAAGTATCTAGCGAGCTCTCGTCCACTCTTGTTCGGGACGTCAACCAGGAATGTAGCATAGCCTTCAGCTGATAGGAAGCAACCTCTAACAAGGCGCTTTGTCAAGTATGGCATAAGTAATGTCTCTCTAGATATCTTTGTAATTATATGTATGCAGGTTATGAAGAAGCCTGTAACACAAGTTAAGTACAATATTTATTATTTTTTACCAACGACTACTAATTATTTCAGTCGTTGCAGATACAGACTATGCAGCCAGCTCCTTACCGACTTCACAGCCAAACTTGCAATATATGTTTCTATTGAGCATTGGCCACCTATCATTAGAACAACTGACGACGAGAGTAATAACAGTTTCAAGTAGCTTTGGCTTTAATCAATGCCTGTCACCGTGCCGGGGTGGCCGAGCGGTTCTAGGCGCTACAGTCTGGAATCGCGCGACCGCTACGCTCGCAGGGTCGAATCCTGCCTCGGGCATGGATGTGTGTGATGTCCTTAGGTTATTTAGGTTTAAGTAGATCTGAGTTCAAGGGGACTGATGACCTTAGAAGTTAAGTCCCATAGCGCTCAGAGCCATTTGAACCATTTAATGTCTATCTAAATATTGGTTGTGGTTGTTCAGATTGTTGACCTTGTCTATAAAACCGCAATAGCTTAATGTTTGTATGTATGGCGCCAGTGTAAACTCTCCCAAGTGTCTCAGTCAATAAAGAAAAATTATATAGTTTTGGTGCGGCCTCGACTTGGGTTTAGACCTTCTATTCTAGCAGTCCATGTCCTATATCAGAGTTCCCACAATCACTGCCAGCCATGACCCTAAACCAAAGGTGATGGTTTCTCACACCATGACACCAGGGTAGCACCGTCGTGCCTCTCCACAGCATTAGAAGAATGGGACCCCTTCTCAGATCCTGGGTGGAAACGTGAGGACAGGCATACTAGTCGTCAGTGCTCTGATCGACCACGTCTGGTCAACAGCTGGTAGGATCGTCGCCATGTTGTGCTCTGAGCACACTATAACCCAATCACATCTACACCTGCCATCCAGTAACTGTGCAACATTCTGTGACATACAGCACCATTGGTCAGAGTCTAGGAGCAGCTAGACTGCCGATGAATGAGGAGGTCCCACTGTATTCAGCGATGAGTCGTGGTTCTGCTCTAAACCAAGAGGACTGTCGTTTGCCAGTATGGCGGCGACCTACGTTCCCATCCACTCCATCACAGGACCACTGACACATATGACAATTCCCCAAATCTGGGTACTGCATGATTCGACCAGACAGTCAAATGGACATCCACAATGCGGCACCTCTCAGACACAGTCAGATGCTGATAACGGTCCATCACTGGGCCACTGACGCATCCGACAGTTCCCCAAATCTGGGTTTTGCATGATTCGGCCAGACAGTCAAATGGAGATCCACAACGCAACTCCTCTCAGACTGTGTCAGACGCTGATAATGATGTCTTACACTCAATATCTCTGTGTCCTTCACATTGATCGCTCACCTGACTTCTCATGCCCCTTGTCTGCCCTCCAAGCTTGGTGACAACACTAAACACGAACAATCTCTCTGGTGGCCGTTCCACCTGCCACAGAAAACTGCTACTCTAATTTTGGAAATTTTTGGTAAGTGTCTGTGGGACCAAACTGCTGAGGTCATCGTTCCTTATGCTTACACACTAATTGATGTAACTTAAACTAACTTAGACTAAGGACAACACACACACACCCATGCCCGAGGGAGGACTAGAACCTCCGACGGAGGGAGCGGCGTCAACCATGACTAGACGCCTCAGCTGCTCACTATACCCGCCTATAGTGAGTACATTTAGAAAGATATATTAACATCAAACCATGTCTTCTGGATGCTTCACTTTTTTTATCAGGCTGTGTATACCCTTCTGCTGTGCCTTTTTCTTTTATGTTGTGTATTTCTCAACTTTTTTTAAAATCTTGGACCCAGTCTGTTGTTAATTTCTCAGCCCAGAGCGACTTGAGGATCCATTTTGTCAGCCTATTGTCATTCATCCTGTGTAACAGTCCGAAAAATATGTTTCTAATCGTGTCTGTTTTTCTTGTACTTCCTCATTCCTTATTAATTTCCAGTCTACATTGTTCATCGCTTGAGCTACAATTGTTTCTCACAGTGATTCTTATATTTCTGATTTGTCTAATTTACAATTCAGTGCTAGTTAAGCATTAATTTGTGTAGAGCCATTGTGTTTTCAATACCGTGTTGCAATGCGTTGTTCATGGATTTATTGATGCTAGTATCGCCTGCTGTCGAAATTCGATCCGTTGAGTCAGTGGACCCAAACTGTGATCAATGTCATTTATCTTAAAATGATACACTCCACGTAAAGCTGTGAAGTTTTAGACTCAAAAGTGACCCATAGCAAATGCTACGAGAATTCTTGAAATAATTCTTTGACTTCTCTTTAATTGTTCAATCACTTTGAGTCCTTGGTACAGAGGGTTGAAAAATAAATTTTGTGCTAACAGCGGCAAACTAAATTTTCCTTTATGACAACACAATTTGAATGCCGTTCTATCGCGTAAAGTAACCTCAGATGCGAAATGATTTGGATTACAAAATCTGTATTGTAAATTCATCAAACCGTAATTATATCTCTCAAAATTATTTAGAATTAAGTTCAATGCATATTTAAATTTATCTTTCAAAAAACAATACAATTATCATTATCAACGTCTGCATTATTCCTATTGCTTTGTCTACACAAAAACTGTGTCTCTCTAGCTATTCGTCTTTCAGTCCAATAACAATAGGTTAGTTTTCGTCATCAGGCAATACCCTCAGTCAAATGCAATAACCGGGGGGAGGGGGGGGGGGGGGGAGAGGAGGAGTCGTAGAGTCGTAGCTACTCAAAACGAAGAAACTGAAAATTAAGAACAATTCAGATTTTGTGGTTATAGCGGCAAACAAAAGCAAAGTTAGCTCCGTTCCCTCTTAGACGAAAGTAAATGAAAAAACAACACTAACGTTTTTTGCCTTCACGGCCTCGTTAGTACGTTTTGTTTTCCACTGTTGGCAATATCAACGATGTAGCAGTTGTGGCATTTTAGCTGCCTAGTATGCGTATCTTACTGCAAATGAACTATATGCAACGTATAAACATGAATGTCCCTAGAGTGCGATTTCACGAAACGTTATTACATTCGCATACAATTTGTACCAGAACACCTGATCGGCACACGGGCAGAGATTGGCAGTATCTCAATTTTGGATGTTCACGTATTGGATATTTTAATGGAGGATAGAGAAGGTATCAACAGAGTTAAAAATGTGAAAGCATCTACTTCCTCTTACCACTTTTAATGGCTACTTACACACATGACATTTTCTTTGTGTTCGTCTCTGGCAAAGTAGCATTCGAAATACAGAAGTTTCATTGGTCTCCTTGTATAACTGATGTTAAAAATTGGTACTGCAATTTTCATGTTCACATATTAATATTATGATGATCTTTTTATTGCAAAAAATTTTTGGCATCGGTACGCTTCTTCCATTTTGTCTATCCTATCCGTTACGACAAATTTTTTCAAGCTATTTTCTTTAATTTTCTCTCCTAGATATCTGAACTTTATTTTAATCACAGAATCAGGCTATTTCCGTGAAAATAACACTTTTAAAGTGCACTACAACGTCATTACATTGAGAACGTTTCATTTTACAATAAAAGTTTCAGTATTTAAATAGATAAAAGAATTTAGTGTTGTAATCAAGCAGAGAAATGTCCCTTTGTTTCGATATCTTGGATCGCTGATAAAATTTACAGATATTTACGTTTAGTGGGACACCCGATGTGCAAATGATCGATCGTAACAGATTCAGGAAGCTAGAAAGTCCTTTTTCTTTTGATGTATTATTGTACTCGCTGGTAGTGGTCATATTTCAGTGCACGGAGACCACATGAAATTTTCAATATACAATATATGAAGCACACAGTGTATGAAATTTTATTGGTAAATATTAACTGGATCTCTGCGAATGGCCACAGGTAAACTTAGATAAAAGTCTACATGAAACTACTAAATGTGTCAAACTTAAGCACATGAATTTCTCTTGGTAAAATAATATTAACTGCGTCTATTCAAACGGCTATAACTACACTGAGGTACAACAGTACATTTAATTTACCACTGCATCAGACTTGAGCTCAGATATAACAACCGTTGCAGATAAGTGATATCTACAAATGTTTTAGACGTGCACATTGATAAGTCTTTGAACTTTATGTCTCATGCTATAACGTCCTTAAACGTCGATATTCTGGGAAATTGAAGACAGCCGAATTGGGTATTTTTTGCTGGTGATTGCTTTAGGCATAGTGTTCTGGATATAGCTCTCGCATAACTGTTTGTTGACGGAGGCTCACAATGTATTAACGGAGTTCGTTATCAATATAAAGCTATTGAACAGGCCATCCATTCACGCAGAACAAGGAGTAACGAAGTATGCAGCCGTATAATTCTTAAATTTTTATCAGCACTGAAGGATCACATCAACAGCTAAAACAATTTTGACACAAATAAAAGCATATTTTCTCGACAGATCATGACAAGCATTTCTCAATATGTAATACAATGGAGATGGTTTTTCTAAAATACGAAATCTACAATTAAGATGAACATAATATAGCCACAGAAGTGCTTGAAAGATGTGTCACTCATATAGACTATAAAATACAGACATTTCTACATCATACAGAATTCTTTACATGTTATTCATGAACAGCTGACAAACCTAACTGAGCATCCTTGAACCAATTATCAGTAAACTGCCCTACTACAACTTGGATATGAAAATAAATTCATCGCAGAAAACTCATGGGCCCCTAAATTACCTGCGAAGTTTTGGATGAGCTTTCCTTTCGATACACGACATCTAATCAGTGACATCAACTTAAGGCTGTTTTCTTCAATTAGGTAACTTACTGACGAAGTGAATCAAAGTGTTTAGGTCCTAAACCTTCAAAACAAATGAATTGTTAGAGATCTTTGAAGACAGGAAGTATGTAGAGATTTCTAAGAACGCATCTAACTTGAACAGGAATGGTGGATTTATTTGTTTATAAACATAAAACCTACTCTCCTACGAACCTAAAGCAGGTGTTGCAATACATCAGTACATTCACAATTTTCTACATATTAGTACGCAATTTTTTCTTAAACTTTAATGATGCTAAATACTAAATTATATCACACAAACATGCACACACACACACGCACACACACACACACACACACACACACACACACACACACACACACAACTCTCTCTGGAATAACAGTAGATATTCAAAAACGGTTTACACCAGCATGAACGTACTGCACGGGCTTAGGAAACTAAATACTATGTGAAATTTTAAAACGTAAGCAAGTACTATTTTCAACACAAACTTGTGTATTTTTGAATGGACACCCCTATTATTTCGTGTGCAATCAATAGCATGAAAAATCACAAAAATAATGGCATTGGTTGCATCGCAATACATCAATTACATCCCGAGAAACTGCGAAGCGAAGTTGACACTTGAAATAAATGAAAGGTTTCGCATCCAGGTGGGTGAACTAGAACCTTGAAGAATCCGCACAGGGAAATGTCCGGCGGTGTGAGGTCTGGTGATCGCGGGAGCCATGTCCTTCGAGCACCTCTGCCAATTACCTGGCCCTCTAAGAGTTCATTTAAATAACTGCTCACAGCACGACTGTTGTGTTCGGGCGCCCCAACATGCCGCAACCATATGTGCAGTCGTATGTACAAAGGAACGTGCCCAGAAGAACATCTTCCAGCAGGCTGGGTAGAGTTTCTTGCAAAAACGTGAAGGTAATTTGCCAGTAAGTTGAGGAGGTAGACGGACCGACCCAATTAGATGGTCACTCACAATGGCTGCTCAAATCTTGAGCGGAAATCGTTTCCGGTGTCCGTGGACGTACGTGACGTGAGAATTTCCCCTTGCCCAGTAATGAACGTTTCGAGTGTAGTGAAGGCCATCCCGATGGAAGGTACACTCTTCGGTAAACAACAAAGTGGTGGGGAAGTCTGGAACTCGTGCAACACGCCACAGAAACCACCGGCAAAACCCTAGCCTTTGTTCATAGTCCGCCACAGAATTTAGGTCTTGGACAGGGTGGAAACTAAATGGATGCTTTCCGTCATACCTCAATACCCCGCAGACTAACCAATGAGTGACCCCCATGTCGTCTCAAACCACTCGAGTACTTGTCGTAGGTGCTTCCTCGAAGCGCTAGAGAACAGTCTCTTCAAATGCAGCATCCCGTCGTGTTCGAGGTCTTCCAGCATCACCATGATATATCGCTAACGAGCCTGTTTCGCCAAATCGCCAGTGAATTGCTGTAAACGTTTGCGGGTGTGGGTGGCGTCTTGCTGAGTACCGTTCCTTATACAATCGTAGAGCTTCATGCGCCTCACCGTCGGCTAGTACATAAGCAAAAACCATACTTCATTGTTCTTCAAATGAATACTGTGCCGCCATGCTTACTGTATGACTAAATCTCAGGTGACGTGTGTGTGCTCCGAAGCGAAGCTTACATGTGAATTTCTCAGACGTGAGGTGGAGACAAACAGCAGGACCTACTTGACACGTGTGCCTATCAAACTGGGGCAGTGACGGGTAGACGGATATTTGTATGTGTGAACCAGCAACCATGGTGCTGCCCGTTACCCGAGGAACGGTAACAGGACGATCCCATGGCCAATCGAAGCGCTTAGCGCCAAGTTTCCGTAGTTTAAAAATGGTGCATTGTCGACCTACACACCATTAGTAATTTTGGTTGTTACTGGCATCAGCTATCCAGGGTTAAAATTTCGTGACACTATTTTTCTCCGCCCTTTATATATATATATATATACAGTGGTCCATTGATAGTGACCGGGCCAAATATCTCACGAAATAAGCGTCAAACGAAAAAACTACAAAGATCGAAACTCGTCTAGCTTGAAGGAGGAAACCAGATGGCGTTATAGTTGCCCCGCCAGATGGCGCTGCCATAGGTCAAACGGATATCAACTGTTTTTTTTTTTATTAGGAGCCCCCATTTTTATTACATATTCGTGTAGTACGTAAAGAAATATAAATGTTTTAGTTGGACCACTTTTTTCGCTTTGTAATAGATGACGCTGTAATAGTCACAAACGTATAAGTACGTGGTATCACGTAACATTCCGCCAGTGCGGACGGTATTTGCTTCGTGATACATTACCAGTGTTAAAATGGACCGTTTACCAATTGCGGAAAAGGTCGATATCGTGTTGATGTATGGCTGTTGTGATCAAAATGCCCAACGGGGGTGTGCTATGTGTGCTGCTCGGTATCCTGGACGACATCATCCAAGTGTCCGGACAGTTCGCCGGATAGTTACGTTATTTAAGGAAACAGGTAGTGTTCAGCCAGATGTAAATGTCAACCACGACCTGCAACAAATGATGATGCCCAAGTACGTGTTTTAGCTGCTGTCGCGGCTAACCCGCACATCGGCAGCAGACAAATTGCTCGAGAATCGGGAGTCTCAAAAACGTCGGTGTTGAGAATGCTACATCAACATCGATTGCAACCGTACCATATTTCTACGCACCAGGAATTGCATGGCGACGACTTTGAACGTCGTGTACAGTTCTGCCATGGGCACAAGAGAAATTACGGGACGATGACAGGTTTTTTCAAGCGTTCTATTTAGCGACGAAGCGTCATTCACCAACAGCGATAACGTAAACCGGCATAGTATGCACTATTGGGCAACGGAAAATCCACGATGGCTACGACAAGTAGAACATCAGCGACCTTGGCGGGTTAATGTATGGTGCGGCATTATATGCTGATTTCCTACGTTATGTTCTAACGATGACACTACAAGATGTTTCACTGCATGACAGAATGGCGATGTATTTCCAATATGATGAATGTCCGGTACATAACTCGCGTGCGGTTGAAGCGGTATTGAATAGCATATTTCATGTGTGTGTGTTGGGGTTTATGGGCGCTCAACATCGAGGTCATCAGCGCCCGCATATTTCATGACAGGTGGATTGGTCGTCGAAGCACCATACCATGGCCTGCACGTTCACCGAATCTGACGTCCCCGGATTTCTTTCTGTGGGGAAAGTTGAAGGATATTTGCTATCGTGATCCACCATCAACACCTGACAACAAGCGTCAGCACATTGTCAATGCATGTGCGATCGTTACAGCAGGCGAACTACTCGCTGTTAAGAGGAATGTCGTTACACTTATTGCCAAATGCATTGAGGTTGACGGACATAATTTTGGGCATTTATTGCATTAATGTGCTATTTACAGGTAATCGCGCTGTAACAGCATGCGTTCTCAGAAATGATAGTTCCCAAAGGTACATGTATCACATTGGAACAAGCGAAATAAAATGTTCAAACGTACCTGCGTTCTGTATTTTAATTTAAAAAAACCTACCTGTTACCAACTATTCGTCTAAAATTGTGAGTCATGTGTTTGTGACTATTACAGCGCCATCTATCACAAAGCGAAAAAAGTGGTCCAAGTAAAACATTCATATTTCTTTACGTACTACACGAATACGTAATAAAAAGTGGGGGTTACTATTAAAAAAACGCAGTTGATATCCGTTTGACCTACGGCAGCGCCATCTAGCGGGCCAACCACAGCGCCATCTGGTTTTCCCCTTCAAGCTAGACAAGTTTCGTTCTTTGTAGTTTTTTCATTTGACGTTTATTTCGCGAGATATTTGGCCCAGTAACGATCAATGGACCACCCTGTATATAAAACCAAAAGGCAAGTAACTAGGAATAAAATAAGACGAAAGGAAGTAATGAAACAAAACCAAAACAGATAAATGTATTATGTTACTTCTTATGTACGAGGGGCGTTCAATAGGTAATGCAGCACGTTTCTTCTTCTCGGCCAATTTCGGAAGAAAAAAAATGCGAACATACCCGCATCAGCCCCTATAGTTTCATAAAGCTCCAGTTCATGGTGGCGCTATATGTAGCCTCCAAAATGGCGTCTGTAACGAAGGTGCGTTCCAGGCAGAGACCTGTCATTGAGTTTCTTTTGGCGGAAAACCAGATCATCGCAGATATTCGTGGGTGCTTACGAAATGTCTACTGACACCTGGCAGTGAACAGAAGCACGGTGAGTCGTAGGACGAGGTGTCCATCATCATCCCAACGAGTTGGCGCAAACCTGTCCCATCTCCCGTGTGCCGGCAGGCTGGACACAGCTGTGGCTCCTGTAGTGGTGGAAAGTGTGGACATTCTCATTCGATGTGATGGACGGATTACAAACACCTCGCTGCACAACTGGACATCTCTTCTTGTAGTGTTGATACACTCGTCCACCAGTTGGTGCAATCTAAGGTGTGCGCCCACTGGGTTCAGTGTGTTCAACACCACTAAAATGTAAACAAACTTCTCCTTCTTCATGACAACGCAAGGCCTCATAAGTCTGCGCACCTGAGAGGAGCTCATAAAATTTCATTGGATTGTTCTTCCTCAACCACCCTATAGCTTGGATCTCGCACCTTTCGACTTTCATCTGGTTAGCCCAACCAAGGATGGGTCTGCGGGAAGGAGTATGTGCATGATGGGGAGGTTATTGATATAGCAAGACACTGGCTCCGATGTCAGCCAGTAGAGTGATACCATGCGGGCATAAAGGCCCCTCCAGTAAGGTAACGTAAGCCGTCGCATCATTGGACGGATATGTTGAAAAACAGGGTTTTTTAGCCGGATGTTTCGGGACTAATATGTATTGGAATCCTGAATAAAACCAACCTGCTTTCAGAAAAAAAAATGTGTAGCACTACTTGTTGAACGCAACTCGTAAGGAATGAAACAAAAACAAAAGAGATAAACGTATCATGTTACTTCATAAGTAAATTTAGCTATCTAACTGCGGTTTGTGGATACCTTAGTATATCTTCGAGTTTTGCCTGCGCTGAGTGGAAAAGCCCTACACTTCGAATGTATGTGGTAAACCGTCCAGTTGTTTAGCGACTGGGCAGAAGCAGGGAGACGTCACTGCTGTTATTTCTATAGTACTAGAAAAAAATGTAACATCCTGAAGGGCAAGGCCATTTTATTAGCTGGTGATGTGACATGTAGTTCATCACTGTAGAAGCATGTGTTAAGTTCAGACCAAATGAAACACACAAGTCACAGTAAAATGCCGAAGCAGTCAGTTCCATACAAAGTGTGCCTCCTATCCCTTTCACACCCAAGGTTACATTTTACGTGTCATTTTTGAGAACATGCACTTTTATTAAGTAAAAACCAGTCATTAAATTATTAGAAAAACGAAAATAAATTTATTTTCATAAATTTGTAGATTTGGCAACTGCACTGTTGTGTGTGTTGGACCTTTATCACAACTTTTTCATAATATACACAGTCTAACTACGTCATGTTTACTTTCTCACTTCCGTGTGTGATACAAGCTAAAACAGCTGGCGCCTCTAGGTAAACACCTACGCACCACATCTGTCACATATGCTATTTTCAGCGTGATTTGCAGGAATTTCTTACAGATGTTAAATCATCAACACTAGCTCATTCATCAAATTTGTCCAACCTCTTATGTCTGCTCTGTGGACATGTTCGAATATATATATCTTTTGGTTTCAACCATAATTAAACGTTCTTCTTCTACTGTTTCATCATGATCATCAATATGTGTAATGATTTGCTTCGGGCTGTGACGAGCTACCCACTTATGAGCCTCTGGAATGCAAGCAGACAATGTATGTCTTTTGTTAGAATTTTATTTGCTTCAATTCACACAAGCTATGTCCATCAGATGTTAATTTATCTTAGGATCAACTTCTTAGTTTTTATTTGTGTATGACAAACCACCATCTGCTGATCACACACATCAGTTCCTTCCATTGATTGATTGCGCTTGCTTACAGTTGACGTACGCAGCAAATACTTTCTTGATGTACTGTCAACGTCCGAGTTGTTTTCCTGTTTTAGTCATGTAGTAAATGCCTATATAGGCTGCAGGTTCTTGGAACAATTGAAACTCCCTGGCAGATTAAAACTGTGTGCCAGACCGAGACTCGAACTCGGTCCAGCACAAAGTTTTAATCTACCAGCAAGTTTCATATCAGCGCACAATCCGCTGCAGAGTGAAAATCTCATTCTTGGAACAATTGTTGACTGAAATAATTTAGGAAGTAAGATGATGGATTTGTATCTTTCATAATATCCTGAAACAAATTAAATGAAACTTTTCTAGAAAGATATTGTACAGATATAAAATCTCAGCTTAGATCTAAGTAAGTTGTAAGCTTTTCTGCTCTGTGTGATCTTGAGAAGGTTGTATTACCTGAGACAACGCTTCTTTCCCCAAATGTACAGTTGATTCGATTTTTCACCATCTGCTGGTGCAGCTGTAGCTGAAATATGTGGTTTTGTTCCTTATGCTGTCGGTTATGTTGTTGTTAATGATTTATGTTCTCTAAGTTTTCGTTTTAGGCGGCATGTCATCTTCATTGTACTGTGAAGTGGATGCCTCTTCAAAATTTTCTCCTGAGGATGATAGTCCAGGCTAACTTTTCCGGTAGTTTCTAGCATTTCTCCTGGGAGCCAAGTAGAGTCTAGGATATCATCATCATTGCCTAAATCGTCTATGTCTGACAATTGTAGCAAATCAGCGATTACAGACTTTTTCAGATATGGTTAAATTACACCAGTAATTTAATTTTCTTTTTCGATTAATAATAAATATTAGATATTATCAGTCCAATGACAAGACAACATCACAGGTTCGCATAAAATCAACTGGCTATCAGACACAATAAGCACAGACCTTAAAAGAAACGTGGATATCAGCACTTTGTCAACTGTCAACTGTCTTAAAAATCTGGCAGTAGGCCAAACACGCACAACTCTGCGTATGCTATTGTGTCAGTTTACAACTATGTTACTTTTCAAATAAATTATCAATTTTATCAGATATTTACGTAAGACAATATATTTAAAGTAGATTTATGCCATGAAAATGATTTTAATCGAATTTGTATTATGATAACAGAGACAAACAGTCGAACATGCTCTTCCTGGCCACCATCTTGACCAACTACAAATTTGCCGACTATTAGCGCCATTCAGAGACCGAACAGGGAATTAAAAGGCGTCGCATACGTCAGAAACCTCGTACCATTATTTGCAGTGCTCGCCTGAACTATCCAGCGTTACTCACAAGGAAAGAGAACAAGCAACACCACAAATGCACAATTGTGCGTGCAGGGCCTGAGAAGTCTATGGGAGCAACAAGGGCGTGTATTCTCACACGCAGACGATTGTAGAGGTGTCGAAAGGCCATCCTGTGATAGACTGTCCCAAGCATCTTGCACCGCTTGTTGCAGTTGGGCAATGGTTCATGCAGGGTTTGGAGAATGCGTAAGTTCCCGCTTCACCGTCTTCCATATGTGCTCAATTGGATTGAGATCTGGTGATTAGCTGGATAGGGCAGTTGTTGGAAACCATGAAGAGTATTCAGAATGAGATTTTCACTCTGCAGTGGAGTGTGCGCTGATATGAAACTTCCTGGCAAATTAAAATTGTGTGCCGGACTGAGACTCGAACTCGGGACCTTTGCCTGGTTCGGAGAAGAGCTTCTGTGAAGTTTGGAAGGTAGGAGACGAGGTAGTGGCAGAATTGAAGCTGTGAGGACAGGTCGTGAGTCGTGCTTGGGTAGCTCAGATGGTAGAGTACTTGCTCGCGAAAGGCAAAGGTCCCGAGTTCGAGTCTCGGTCCGGCACACAGTCTTAATCCGCCAGGAAGTTTCATATCAGCGCACACTCCACTGCAGAGCGAAAATCTTATTCTGGAAACATCCCCCAGGCTGTGGCTAAGCCATGTCTCCGCAATATCCTTTCTTTCAGGAGTGCTAGTTCTGCTAGGTTTGCAGGAGAGCTTCTGTAAAGTTTGGAAGATAGCAGACGAGGTAGTGGCAGAAGTGAAGATGTGAGGACGGGGCGTGAGTCGTGCTTGGGTAGCTCAGATGGTAGAGCACTTGCCAGCGAAAGGCAAAGGTCCCGAGTTCAAGTCTCGGTCCGGCACGCAGTTTTAATCTGCCAGGATGTTTATATCAGCGCACACTCCGCTGCAGAGTGAAAATCTCATTCTGGAAACATCCCCCAGGCTGTGGCTAGGCCATGTTTCAGCAATGTCCTTTCTTCCAGCAGTGTTAGTTCTGCTAGGTTCGCAGAAGAGCTTCTGTGAAGTTTGGAAGGTAGGAGACGAGGTACTGGCAGAATTGAAGCTGTGAGGTCATGAGTCGTGCTTGGGTAGCTCAGATGGCAGAGCACCTGCACGCGAAAGGCAAATGTCCAGAGTTCGAGTCTCGGTCCGGCACACAGTTTTAATCTACCAGGAAGTTTCATGAAGAGTATGTTGCTTCTCAGCAGCCGTATGCGGACGTGCATTGTCTCGCTTAAAAAGCTGTCGAAGAAATGACAGTAGCACGGGGTTAACAATCACTACAATATAGGGGCCATGACAGGTGTCAGTAGTAGTACTCCTTTACAAGCTTGCATTCCAAGATGAGTCAGGCAGAATACTACAGCACTTTCTGGTACACACGTTTTGGGAAATGTTGACTAGGAAATTAGAGGAATTAAAGCTGCCATAGTCTGCATAACGTCCTTGGAATGGATCAGCAAAGGGAGCTGATTGTTACACCACAAGAACTCTCCATTAGATATTTTCGGTTGCGGAGTATAGATGCAGATGAAGGTGCACATGTTAGGTAAGCTCTTACCGAGCCGTACCAGACCGAGTCGAATGTTTGGCTCGTTTCTTTTTCTGATGTACTGACATCTCGATAGGAGGTGTGATTGTAGTGTAGTGTCTCTGGTCTTATAGTTGCCGTGGCGAACTGAGAAACAAGCCTGCGCGCCCGCCGGGGATTTAGTAAGAGCCGAGTATTGGAGTACATGGCTGCCTGGCGGCAGACAGCTCTCTGAGAGACAAACCCTGCCCGCCGGAGAGCCAGTTTTCGATGTTGAGAGTCGTCTCCGATTGTAGTGGACTGCCGGAATTACGGATTTGGCGGTCCATTCGTTGAGTGAAATTTTAAGTGTTTGGACTTGACAGCACTTCTTGTGCAACGGTCGGTATTATTTACCTGTCTGCTCGCGTGGTTCCTTCCTCGCATGGCTCTCTGACATTTGTTGCAGTCTAATTTGATGGAACAGTTAACATACTGTTTGAGAGTGCAGTGGTGTATGTTTCGCTTACCTTATGTGATTTTGGGAATTATGAAGTTTTATGGGCTAAGCTGTGGCGTAAAATTGGAAGATTAGCTACACTACCGGCCATTAAAATTGCTACACCACGAAGATGACGTGCTACAGACGCAAAATTTAACCGACAGGAAGAAGATGCTGTGATATGCAAATGATTAGCATTTCAGAGCATTCACACAAGGTTGGCACCGGTGGCGACACCTACAACATGAGGAAAGTTTCCAACCGATTTCTCATACACAAACAGTAGTTGACCGGCGCTGCCTGGTGAAACGTTGTTGTGATGCCTCGTGTAAGGAGGAGAAATGCGTACCATCACGTTTCCGAATTTGATAAAGGTAGGATTGTAGCCTATCGCGATTGCGGTTTATCGTATCGCGACATTGCTGATCGCGTTGGTCAAGGTCCAATGGCTGTTAGCAGAATATGGAATCGGTGGGTTCAGGAGGGTAATACGGAACGCCGTGCTGGATCCCAACGGCCTCGTGTCACTAGCAGTCTAGATGACAGGCATCTTATCCGCATGGCTGTAACGGATCGTGCAGCCACGTCTCAATCCCTGAGTCAACAGATGGGGACGTTTGCAAGACAACAACCATGTGCACGAACAGCTCGACGACGTTTGCAGCAGCATGTACCATCAGCTCGGAGACCATGGCTGCGGTTACCTTTGACGCTACATCACAGACAGGAGCGCCTGCAATGGTATATTCAACGACGAACCTGGGTGCACGAATGGCAAAACTTCATTTTTTCGGATGAATACAGATTGCCTTTACAGCATCATGATAGTCGCATCCGTGTTTGGCGACATCGCGGTGAACGCACATTGGAAGCGTGATCACCCGGCGTGATGGTACGGGGTGCCATTGGTTACACTTCTCGGTCACCTCTTGTTCGCATTGACGACACTTTGAACAGTGGACGTTACATTTCAGATGTGTGACGACCCGTGGCTCTACCCTCCATTTGGTCCCTGCGAAACCCTACATTTCAGCAGGATAATGCACGACCGCATGTTGCAGGTCCTGTACGGGCCTTTCTGGATACAGAAATTGTTCGACTGCTGCCCTGGCCAGCACATTCTCCAGATCTATCTCCAACTGAAAACGTCTGGTCAATGGTGACCGAGCATCAGGCTCGTCACAATACGCCAGTCACTGCTCTTGATGAACTGTGGTATCGTGTTGAAGCTGCATAGGCAGCTGTACCTGTACACGCCATCCAAGCTGTGTTTGACTCAATGCCCAGGCGTATCAAGGCCGTTATAACGGCCAGAGGTGGTTGTTCTGGGTACTGATTTCTCAGGATCTATGCACCTAAATTGCGTGAAAATGTAATCACATGTCATTTCTAGTATAATATATTTGTCTAGTGAATACCCGTTTATCATCTGCATTTCTTCTTGGTGTAGCAATTTTAATGGCCAGTCGTGTAGTATTTCGGAGTAGTTTTAAAATTTGTTGCATCCCATTTACTATTTAATAGAGATGTGTTTCTGTTAAAATGATTTTTTTGATTTTAGAGGGGAGTGTTAATATGTGAATTGTTTTAGAGCCTATTGTGCAAGCTTAATACTTTGAGCCATTTGTTGGTGGCTGAAATTTTATGCTAAATAACATCAATTATAGAAGTAAGGATGAAGCACCCCTCAAGACACTGATTAAATTAACGACCCTTTGCCGGATCTGTACCGTAAGGCCCTGTATTTGAAGTATGTTTTCTGGATTTTAATTTGTGCACTTCGTTTTGTAGGGTTCGAGTAAGCTTTGGTCTCTGAGGTATATCGGCGAGTGGCGTTGCAAATTTTTCTCCTTTTAAACTCCTTGTTATGTTAAAACGAGTGAAGACATTACTAGAAGCGTAGCCGCCTGAATAATTTTCTGGCTTCTTGATATTAGCTTCTAAAGGCGCCTTTTGGCGAGTAACGTTAGAAGAGGCTTGAATTCTCTTGACTTAATTTATTCGTGCTTATTCCATAGTATTCTTGTCGACAGCTTTTGCTAGTTGTGTTCCTGAAGTTCGGGCCCTCGCGTGATTGTAGCGTGCTTGCCGCGACCTGGAGGCCTGTTGGTGTGACACCACGGTGTTTGTGGTATCGGACGGTATCTGGGGGCGGCACAAGTTTGTTCATTTCGGTTGTCTACGGATTAAACTGGGTTTTATCAGCCTTTCTCTTTCCCGCACAAAGCTTATCGTTTTATCGGCTGCCTGTTTATGTAGACGTCATGTCTTGAGGCTGTTGTGAGCTTTAAATTCAGTCAGTTACACGTATTTCACTCTGACTGCTAGTGAGGCTCATTGTATGACTCGCCTACGACAGCGTCTTGCATATAAAAGTGTCCCTTATCCTCAAGGTTATTTTTGAAGTCCTGATTTTTTTTAGAAATTAATGTGATAACATAACGTCACCTTGCGCCATGCAAATATTCTTTCATTTTTGAGGAAAATTTGTCTATTGATCCAACTGACCACATTTAGATCGTTTGTTTAGGGGATAGGACATCAAAAGGCCGACTTGTAGCAGGAGAGGCACCACAGGACATTTTAATTTCACTGTCTATACTTTTACGAATAAATTCATAAAACTTTGTCATAACGACCAGGAAGGATTCAGTATTTACACTCACATCAATTTTTTTTACATGTGAAATTTCATCATTTTTTGTCTTAATATTGGCTCCATTTGTTGCTAGGTGTACACTTTTCTTCATAAGTAAGAGAGATTCTTCGATGAATTTTGCAGAGCATACAAACCATACTTGCAGGTGTGTGAATCTCTAGAATTCATTTAATTTATGAGAAAATTAATGAGCTGTTACATTTCAAACTTCATGTTTAGAGAAAACTCAAATTTTATAGTTTATTATTTCAACTTGTACCACAGTTTTTAATAAATTTGGAAAATTCTAGAGTTCCGTACACCTGTAGGTATGGTTTGTATGCTGTGCAAAATTCAGCGAAAAATCGCTCCTACTTATGAAGAAATGTGTACCTACATCAACAAATGCAGCCAATTGAAAGTGAAAAACTGATGAAATTCACATATAAAAATTTTATTTTGTTATGTTTTTGAACTTCCACTGCTGTGAGTATTAATCCTGAATCCTTCCTGCTCATGCTGATAAACTTTAATGAATTTATTTGTAAAAGTATAGACAGTGGAAATTAAAATGTCCTGTGGTGCCTCTCCTGCTACAAGTCAGCCCGTTTGACGTCCTACCCCCCTTAAAGCTATTTATGTCTATCTACCTTAATGCCAAGATTGTCTGTTGATGGCTTGGAGAATATGTATTACAGAAATCGTTTTGTTTAGCTGTCATTAAATATCACTTGTAAGGGTACAGTTTTAAGGGATGAGATAGTTTGAATTTTTTCCAAATTATAAAAAAAACTTTAAATTCCATTATGGTGTCATTATGGTAGGCTTAGAGAGAGCTTTTGACAATCTTGACTGGAATACTCTTCCAAATTCTGAAGGTGGCGAAATGCTGTTTACAATTTGTACAGAAACTAGATGGCAGGTATAAGAGTCGAGGGGCACGAAAGTGAAGCAGTGGTTGAAAATGGAGTGAGACAGGGTTGTAGCCTATCTCCAATGTTATTCAATCTGTATACTGAGCAAGCAGTAAAGGAAACAAAAGTAAAATTTGGAGTAGGAATTAAAATCCATGGAGAAGAGATAAAAACTCAGGTTTGCTGACGACATTGTAATTCTGTCAGAGACAAAAAAGGACGTGGAAGCACAGTTGAACGGAATGGACAGTGTCTTGAAAGGAAGATATAAGATGAACATCAACAAAAGCAAATCAAGGATAATGGAATGTAGTAGAATTAAATCGGCTGATGCTGAGGGGATTAGGGAATTAGACGCTTAAAGTAGTAGATGAGTTTTGCTATTTCGGTAGCAAAATAACTGATGATGGTCGAAGTAGAGAGGATATAAAATGTAGACTGGCAATGGCAAGGAGAGCGTTTCTGAAGAAGAGAAATTTATTAACATCGAGTATAGATTTAAGTATTAGGAAGCCTTTTCTGAAATTATTTGTATGGAGTGTAGCCATACATGGAAGTGAAACATGGGTGACAAATGGTTTAAACAAGAAGAGATTAGAAGGTTTTGAAATGTGGTGCTACAGTAGAATGCTGAAGATTAGATGGGTAGATCACGTAAATAATGAGGAGGAACTGAACAGAATTAAGGAGAAGAGGTATTTGAGCCACAACCTGACTAGAAGAAGGGATCGGTTGGTAGGACACATTCTGAGGCATCAAGGGATCACCAATTTAGTATTAGGGAAGCTTGGGGAGTAAAAACCGTAGAGGGAGACCAAGGCATGAACAGACTCAGAAGGATGTAGGTTGCAGTAGTTACAGTTGATTGCAGTAGTTACAGGATAACGTAGCATGGAGAGCTGCATCAAACCAGTCTCTGGACTGAAGACCCAAACAAGAACATATGGTGCCATTGATCTTAATTATTGACTAATTTTAAGTGGTAAATTCGAGAGCTTATTTAAATTAGCATGTATTCTTCATGCCCTTTGTTAAAGTGATATGTTTATCAAAAATAGATATGAATTTTTAAGTGACAAACGATGACAATTCTAGGTATGCCGTTCCAAGTCTTGTTTTCCCCTCTCACCCTGTGTTCACAGGTATCGCTTACATTGTCTGGCGGGCGACACTGTGAAACTACGAGGGTTGGAACTTTAATAGTGGCAACTACTCATTTATAGCTCGTACAATATAGATACGAGTTTCAAAGCTTTACGGACCTTCAAAGTAGTCACCAGCATTGTGTATAACCCGTTGCCAGCGATGTGGAACTCGTAGGATACTCTTAGCAGTGCCAGTTGTGTTGACAGTTCGAGCGGCGCGGTCTATTGCCCGACGAATTTGTAGCGGTTCTGAAGCGAATGCCGTGACGTGTTTCCTTCAGTTTAGAAACCGAGTTGAACTCACGAGGGCTTAAGTCAGGGGAGTGCAGTAGGTGGTATAGCACTTAGCAGACCCATGATTCAAACAAATCAGTAACAGCTTTCACTGTACGTGCTTGAGCATTGTCCTGCAACATGATGGTCAGGTCCTGCAGAAAGTGTCATCACTTCTGTCTCTATGCTGTTTATTGTTGGAACACAACCTACGACCAGCTTAGACACAGAACTGAGGACACTTTCTGCAGGACCTGACCATCATTTTGCAGGACAATGCTCAAGCACGTACAGTGCAAGCTGTTACTGATTTGTTTGACTGATGGGGCTGTTAAGTGCTATAACACCTACTGCACTCCCCTGCCCTCGTGAGATTAACTCGGTTTCTAAACTGAAGGAAACACGTCACGGTATTCGCTTCAGAATTGCTACAAATTCGTCAGGCAATAGACCGCGCCACTCGAACTGTCAACACAACTGGCATTGCTAAGAGTATTCTACGACTTCCACATTGCTCGGAACGGGTTATACACAATGCTGGTGACTACTTTGAAGGTCAGTAAAACCTTGAAACACGTATCTACACTCCTGGAAATTGAAATAAGAACACCGTGAATTCATTGTCCCAGGAAGGGGAAACTTTATTGACACATTCCTGGGGTCACATACATCACATGATCACACTGACAGAACCACAGGCACATAGACACAGGCAACAGAGCACGCACAATGTCGGCACTAGTACAGTGTATATCCACCTTTCGCAGCAATGCAGGCTGCTATTCTCCCATGGAGACGATCGTAGAGATGCTGGATGTAGTCCTGTGGAACGGCTTGCCATGCCATTTCCACCTGGCGCCTCAGTTGGACCAGCGTTCGTGCTGGACGTGCAGACCGCGTGAGACGACGCTTCATCCAGTCCCAAACATGCTCAATGGGGGACAGATCCGGAGATCTTGCTGGCCAGGGTAGTTGACTTACACCTTCTAGAGCACGTTGGGTGGCACGGGATACATGCGGACGTGCATTGTCCTGTTGGAACAGCAAGTTCCCTTGCCGGTCTAGGAATGGTAGAACGATGGGTTCGATGACGGTTTGGATGTACCGTGCACTATTCAGTGTCCCCTCGACGATCACCAGTAGTGTACGGCCAGTGTAGGAGATCGCTCCCCACACCATGATGCCGAGTGTTGGCCCTGTGTGCCTCGGTCGTATGCAGTCCTGATTGTGGCGCTCACCTGCACGGCGCTAAACACGCATACGACCATCATTGGCACCAAGGCAGAAGCGACTCTCATCGCTGAAGACGACACGTCTCCATTCGTCCCTCCATTCACGCCTGTCGCGACACCACTGGAGGCGGGCTGCACGATGTTGGGGCGTGAGCGGAAGACGGCCTAACGGTGTGCGGGACCGTAGCCCAGCTTCATGGAGACGGTTGCGAATGGTCCTCGCCGATACCCCAGGAGCAACAGTGTCCCTAATTTGCTGGGAAGTGGCGGTGCGGTCCCCTACGGCACTGCGTAGGATCCTACGGTCTTGGCGTGCATCCGTGCGTCGCTGCGGTCCGGTCCCAGGTCGACGGGCACGTGCACCTTCCGCCGACCACTGGCGACAACATCGATGTACTGTGGAGACCTCACGCCCCACGTGTTGAGCAATTCGGCGGTACGTCCACCCGGCCTCCCGCATGCCCACTATACGTCCTCGCTCAAAGTCCGTCAACTGCACATACGGTTCACATCCACGCTGTCGCGGCATGCTACCAGTGTTAAAGACTGCGATGAAGCTCCGTATGCCTCGGCAAACTGGCTGACACTGACGGCGGCGGTGCACAAATGCTGCGCAGCTAGCGCCATTCGACGGCCAACACCGCGGTTCCTGGTGTGTCCGCTGTGCCGTGCGTGTGATCATTGCTTGTACAGCCCTCTCGCAGTGTCCGGAGCAAGTATGGTGGGTCTGACACACCGGTGTCAATGTGTTCTTTTTTCCATTGCCAGGAGTGTATTTTGTACGAGCTGTAAATAAATAGTTGCCACTTTTAAAGTTCCAACCTTCGTGTATTTAACGCCCTGTGGAAAGTTAGAGGAACAGGGGATGGAGCTGGGGCCTTGTGGTGGTGGCAGCCGGGGACGCGCTTTACCTGCGGCGACTACCTGAAAGACGCAGGGCCGGGCCTGTGCGCCCACGGCGTTGCGCGCCCAGCACAGCAGCGTGCCGTAGTCGAGCTCGGAGCGCACCGTGTAGCGAAGTAGGGACGCGCTGCCGTTGCTGGAGAAGCGCGCCGCCGCCACCTCGGCCGTCTCGCCGGAGCTGTTGAACTGCCAGTGGAAGGCGAGCGCCGGCGGGTCGCACGACACGCGGCACCACACCTCCAGCGTCTCCTGCCGCGTCGCGCCCACCACCGACTCGCCCTCCTCCTCGCAGTACGGCGCGTCTGCAACACCGCCACACCCAATCCGTGTGCTCTAGAAACAGAGTAGGCAAGCTGTGCATTTGCAGGAAGGCGTCAGGCATCTATATCTGCATCTACACCAATATTTTACCTAAATCAACATTTAAATCTACATCTGCATCTACATCTACATTTGCATCTGCATCTACATCTACATTTGCATCTGCATCTACATCTACATTTGCATCTGCATCCACATCTGCATCTGCATCTGCATCTACATCTACATCTACGTTTGCATCTCCATCTACATTTGCACCTACATCTACATTTGCACCTACATCTACATTTGCACCTACATTTGCATCTGCATCTACATCTGCATCTACATTTACATCTACATTTGCATCTCCATCTACATTTGCACCTACATCTACATTTGCACCTACATCTACATTTGCATCTACATCTACATCAGCATTTTCATCCATGTCTACATCTACAGTTAAACGTCCACTGACATCAGCACCTATATCTGATCTACACCTCCAAGAACATCTACATCTGCATTGGCATCTATGTCTCCCTCTGCGTCAGTTTATGCATCTGAACCAGCACCTACATCCAGATGTACGCCTACACTGACGACCCAAAGAATCTGGTACACCTGCCTAATATCGTGCAGGGCTCCTGCGAGCATGCAGAAGTGCCGCAACACGACGTGGCATGGACTCGACTAATGTCTGAAGTAGTGCTGGAGGGAACTAACACCATGAAACATGCAGGGCTGTCGATATATCTGTAAGAGTACGAGGGGGTGGAGATATCTTCTGAATGGCACGTTGCAAGGCATCCCAGACATGCTCAATAAAGTTCATGTCTTGGTAGTTTTGTCACCAGAGGAAGTGTTTAAACTTAGAAGAGTGTTCCTGGAGCCACTCTGTAGCAATTCCGGACGTGTGGGCCGTCTCACTGTCCTGCTGGAATTGTCCAACTCCGTCGGAATGCACAATGGACGTGAATGGATTCACGTGATCATTCAGGATTATTGCGTACGTGTCACCTGTCAGAGTTGTATCAGGGACCCCATATCACTCCAATTGCACACGCCTAACACAATTACAGAGCCTTAGCAAGCTTGAACAGTGCCCTGTTGACATGCAGGGTACATGGATCCATGGATTTGTTTCCATGCCTGTACACGTCCACCCCCTCGATACAAATTGAAACGGGACTCGTCCGACCAGGCAACATGTTTTCAGTCATCAGCAGTTCAATGTCGGTGTTGATGGGCACAAGCGAGGCGTAAGGCTTAGCGTCGTGCAGCCTCAAGGGTACACGAGTGGGCCTTCGGCTCCGGAAGCCCATATCGATAACGTTTCGTTGAATGGTTTGCACGGTGACACTTCTTGATGGCTCACCACTGAAATCTGCAGCAATTTGCGGAAGGGTTGCACATCTGTCACGCTGAACGATTCTCTTCAGTCGTCGTTGGTCCCATTCCTGTAGGAATTTTTTTCCGGATGCAGCGATGTCAGAGATTTGATGTTTTACCGGATTCCTTATATTCACGTTACAGTCGTAAAATGGTCGTACGGGAAAATCCCCACTTCATTCCTACCTCGGAGATGCTAAGCGTGTCCCATCGCTCGTGCGATGTCTATAACACCACGTTCAAACTCAATTCTTGATAAGCTGCCATTGTAGCACCCGATCTAACGACTGCGCCAGATGTGGTCTTTTGTAGGCGTTCCCGTCAGCAGCGCCATATTCTATCTGTTTACATATCTCTCTGTTTGAATATGCATGCTTATACCAGTTTCCTTGGCACTTCAGTGTACATTTACACCCACATTTACATTACAACTATATCCACGTGAAATATACAAAAAACCGGTTCAAATGGTTCAAATGGCTCTGAACATCTGTGGTCATCAGTCCCCTAGAACTTAGAACTACTTAAACCTAACTAACCTAAGGACATCACACACGTCCATGCCCGAGGCAGGATTCGAACCTGCGATCGTAGCGGTCACGCGGTTCCACACTGAAGCGCCTAGAACCGCACGGCCACACCGGCCGGCCCAAAAAACCGGAACGTTCCTAAAAATACCCTTATAGTACATGTGATGCCTCCCTGCTAGACCCTGCACATTCAGCAGTGTTATAGTGTGATAGCTGAGGTCCCACTATGTAAGATAAATATTAAATAAGGAGGTGATACCACACGGGAAAACTAACGAATACGTACATGTCAGCATGTGTCTCAAATTGGACAGTGTGTAATGAAGTACTTAATAATTATTACTCGTACACTATATTATACACTATGTCGTATTAATTAACCATAATAAGCGTATCCAGTTGTCATCCTTGGGCTACAGAAAAAATGGTTGAACTGTTACGTTAGCAATGGTTTAGTATCATTGTCTGGCTGGGATTAATAGCGACAACCTGGAAGCACTCGTCTTCCCGCAACTCTTCACTGGGCACACGCACGTGGAATTCCTGAAGAACATTCACCGTCTTTTGCTGGAGAATGTGCCCTCAGCTGTGCTACAGGTAGTGTGGCTCATGCACGATGGAGCAGCAGCTCACTACGGTATCTCCGTTCATCAGCATCTGAATGACCTTTCCCCAGGAGTTGGATTGGATGAGGAGGCTATTCCTGGCCACCATCATCACCAGACTTCAATGCCGCGATTTTTGCTTGTGTGGGCCATCTGAGAAGTTGCGTATGCTAAACCAGTTGGTGATAGACAAACAGTTAAGCTGTGTGTTCACGTAGCGTGTGATGGTGTTTTGCTACAGCCTGAAACATTCGAAAGAGTGAGCCAGTTGGTGATGCAACTTGGGGATGCTTCCACTACACCCCACGACGGCTCCTCTGATCACCTTTAGCAATGAGAGAGAAATTAATAAGCACATGAAACAAAGAACTGGCCACCCTGAGGAGACATTATACTACTACCGTATAACACTGCCTCTGACCTCGGTAGCGGTCCGCATCAGGCGAGGTAGCTGGACTACTAGTTTCATGAGGCATATCTATCTGAAACCAACCACTGATGGTTAATTAAGATACGGCTACCAAATGGTGGGAATCCTGATTGATACATTTCACCTGCTCTTCCAGATAGTGCCAGTCACTGAGATCGGATTAAGATCAGGCGATTTAACGGGACAACTGATGTGCATTAGTATCCATCAGTGATGGTTAAGCCAGGAAGATACGCCTACTGCCATGTGAACTCTACACTTGTCATGTTGGAAGATGGTAGTGGGCACAGCATGAACATCACGAAAACTTCGATAATGGTGAAGTAAACGTCCTGGTTTATGTTCGAGGCACCCTCAATGAATGGGCTCCAGTCGAGGCACGAAAACTTCCCCACAAATCGCCTTCATTATGCCTTTCACACAGTGTGGTCTAAACGCCTCATCGGATCGCCGTTGAGCTGGACGCCTTGCATAATTTGAAATGAGGTAATCTTCAGACCACAGCACGTGCCTTCAGTCAGCTGCTGTTCGGCTGCTGTGTTGCCTGGACCATTGGAGCTGTGCTGCTGTGAGTAGTTGTCTTCCGCGAGGTAGCGAATCCCATTGTATGTTGCAAACAGGCACTTTGCAATATTCGCTAGCGGACTCGTTGAGACGGACGATCATTCTGTTACAGCAGCAGTCGGGTCTGAGAACGACTCCCATGGACAGAGCGCGACACTAGCCTCCGGTATGCTAGCGGCAAGACACAATCAATGCCTTCTCTGCACGATAGCAATCCACATACTATGGAAGACGGTGCTGTCAGAGCAGTGTTATTAAACACATGCTTCCGAAATTCCTTCACCAAAGACGACGAAATAAATATTCAAGAATTCGAATCAACAACAGCTGCCAACAAGAGTAACATATAAGTAGACAACCTCAGAGCAGTGAAGGAACTTAAATCATTTAAGGGGAGTTAGAAGGGAAATTTTTTCAAATTTTCGGATTTTTACTTAATTATAATTTCCAAATATATATATATATATATATATATATATATATATATATATATATATATATATATATACTCACATGGGAAGTATTTATTTTATTTTTTTAAATATAATCTACACCAGTTGAAAATGTTAAAATTTTTACGTGCATTACTTCAAGGTGCAATAAAATTTGTAATTTTTTTATAGACAAGGCTGTGGATTGCTGTGTTGTTAAATTACGTGTTTCTATTGGTCGTGATTGGAAGAGGATGGTTACCAGTTTGAGGAAGTTGAAATAAAGTTTGAGAGACAAGAAATTGCCTGATGGTAAAACAATAAGAGCAGGCTGACAGACAAAATTATTGATGAACTGCAGCAATATTACTGGATGGCCATTGGAAATGATACTGAAGATTTGGTGAAAATGAAGCAGGCAGTTTGGGCTATGTTCTTCCACAGACTGTAACTGATGAAAGACCAGTACACCACTGTTACGGGACTAGTTGTATTTACTTAACTGCAACATAAAAAACACACCGTAACTCATACGACTCCTTTACTAGAAGATTAAACAGCAGAAGAGCATAAAACAAATAAGTCAGAGACTGCGCCAGAGATAATACACTCCTGGAAATGGAAAAAAGAACACATTGACACCGGTGTGTCAGACCCACCATACACTGCGAGAGGGCTGTACAAGCAATGATCACACGCACGGCACAGCGGACACACCAGGAACCGCGGTGTTGGCCGTCGAATGGCGCTAGCTGCGCAGCATTTGTGCACCGCCGCCGTCAGTGTCAGCCAGTTTGCCGTGGCATACGGAGCTCCATCGCAGTCTTTAACACTGGTAGCATGCCGCGACAGCGTGGACGTGAACCGTATGTGCAGTTGACGGACTTTGAGCGAGGGCGTATAGTGGGCATGCGGGAGGCCGGGTGGACGTACCGCCGAATTGCTCAACACGTGGGGCGTGAGGTCTCCACAGTACATCAATGTTGTCGCCAGTGGTCGGCGGAAGGTGCACGTGCCCGTCGACCTGGGACTGGACCGCAGCGACGCACGGATGCACGCCAAGACCGTAGGATCCTACGCAGTGCCGTAGGGGACCGCACCGCCACTTCCCAGCAAATTAGGGACACTGTTGCTCCTGGGGTATCGGCGAGGACCATTCGCAACCGTCTCCATGAAGCTGGGCTACGGTCCCGCACACCGTTAGGCCGTCTTCCGCTCACGCCCCAACATCGTGCAGCCCGCCTCCAGTGGTGTCGCGACAGGCGTGAATGGAGGGACGAATGGAGACGTGTCGTCTTCAGCGATGAGAGTCGCTTCTGGCTTGGTGCCTATGATGGTCGTATGCGTGTTTGGCGCCGTGCAGGTGAGCGCCACAATCAGGACTGCATACGACCGAGGCACACAGGGCCAACACCCGGCGTCATGGTGTGGGGAGCGATCTCCTACACTGGCCGTACACCACTGGTGATCGTCGAGGGGACACTGAATAGTGCACGGTACATCCAAACCGTCATCGAACCCATCGTTCTACCATTCCTAGACCGGCAAGGGAACTTGCTGTTCCAACAGGACAATGCACGTCCGCATGTATCCCGTGCCACCCAACGTGCTCTAGAAGGTGTAAGTCAACTACCCTGGCCAGCAAGATCTCCGGATCTGTCCCCCATTGAGCATGTTTGGGACTGGATGAAGCGTCGTCTCACGCGGTCTGCACGTCCAGCACGAACGCTGGTCCAAATGAGGCGCCAGGTGGAAATGGCATGGCAAACCGCTCCACAGGACTACATCCAGCATCTCTACGATCGTCTCCATGGGAGAATAGCAGCCTGCATTGCTGCGAAAGGTGGATATACAGTGTACTAGTGCCGACATTGTGCATGGTCTGTTGCCTGTGTCTATGTGCCTGTGGTTCTGTCAGTGTGATCATGTGATGTATCTGACCCCAGGAATGTGTCAATAAAGTTTCCCCTTCCTGGGACAATGAATTCACGGTGTTCTTATTTCAATTTCCAGGAGTGTAGTTACAAATGGCAATCACTCGACGTGATGACCGACGGTCACTAACGTGAAATTCGACGATCACTAACGCTCCGTATCGTGCTGCATCGCGTTAAATACGAACATCCGCGTCAGCCGCGTCGCGCATCTTCCGTGTTCCATTTCGCCGTAACTCACGATGGCAGACCCACCACCAACTGCGGAAGTGTCTACTGGCGCAGTAGTTAATCGCGTGACAGTAAAACCACCACCGTTTTGGCAACAAAATCCCGTTCTGTGGTTTGCTCAAGTAGAAAGTCAACCGCAGACGAAACGAACTACAGTTATGTAGTTGCTGCACTCAGTGAAGATATGGTCGCAGAATTACGAGATATTCTGGCGTCACTACCGAGTAATGATCGTTGCACAACCATCAAGAACGCTCTGATTACCCGGCTCTCGCAGTCCGAGGCGAAGAGATTGGAGAAGCTACTCCGCACAGAGGAGCTAAGCTATGGCACGCCATCGCAGCTACTACGCCGACTGCGTTGATTAGCGAGCAACGCGGTCAGTGACATTCCGCGGAATATCTGGCTATCGCGCCCGCCATCCGACTCGCAGAAAATATTGACAGTGTGTGCCAGCGATCTGGATGCACTCGCGCAAACCGAGGATTGCATAGCAGAAATGTATCCACCCGCATGCTTCGCAACAGTTTGCTCACAACCTCGGGCAGATAAGTCTCGCCGCGCTACAAGCACAGGTTGCCGAGCTCATCGCGCAAGTAGCTGCATTACGGACCCAGGTTACCAGCCGCCGCCGGCTGAAGTGGCCGTGCGGTTCTAGGCGCTAAAGTCTGGAACCGCGTGACCGCTACGGTTGCAGGCTCGAATCCTGCCTCGGGCATGGATGTGTGCGATGTCCTTAGGTTAGTTAGGTTTCAAATGGTTCAAATGGCTCTGAGCACTATGCGACTTAACTTCTGAGGTCATCAGTAGCCTAGAACTTAGAACTAATTAAACCTAACTAACCTAAGGACATCACACACATCCATGCCCGGGGCAGGATTCGAACCTGCGACCGTAGCGGTCGCTCGGTTCCAGACTGTAGCGCCTAGAACCGCACGGCCACCCTGGCCGGCTTAGTTAGGTTGAAAAAAATGGTTCAAATGGCTCTGAGCACTATGGGACTCAACTTCTGAGGTCATTAGTCCCCTAGAACTTAGAACTAGTTAAGCCTAACTAACCTAAGGACGTCACACACATCCATGCCCAAGGCAGGATTCGAACCTGCGTCCGTAGCGGTCTCGCGGTTCCAGAATGCAGCGCCTAGAACCGCACGGCCACTTCGGCCGGCCTTAGGTTTAAGTAGTTCTAAGTTCTAGATGTCGCCACCAACAAACCGACACATTTTGTCATTATTGACTTTCGACAACAGGCAATCGCCTCTTTACATAACTTGTCGCACCCTGGAATGCGAGCCACTACCAACATGGTGAAGACAGCTTTTGTCTGACCACACATGGACAAAGATTGCAAGCAATATATGTGACAGTGTGTGGCCTGTCAACGGAATAAAGTTAGCCGGCACGTTAGGTCACCTCTTGGTACATCTCTTCCCCCAAATCAGAGATTTGATCATGTCCACCTAGACCTAGTAGGACCTCTCACACCATCGGAAGGATACACGTACTGCCTTACAGCCATCGATCGTTTTACGCGCTGGCCCGAGGTGTTCCCGATCGCCGACATCACCGCCGAAACTGTTGCGACTGCATTCTTCAGGGGATGGATTGACCGTTTCGGAGTGCCGTTACGAATCACAACAGACCAAGGAAGCCAGTTTGAGTCGCATTTGTTCAAAGCACTCTCTGTCCTACTTGGTACAAGGTGCATTAGAACTACAGCTTACCACCCGTAAGCAAATCGTTTAATTGAACGCATGCACCGACAACTGAAAGTGTCGCTTCGTTGTCACGACTCACAGCGCTGGACAGAGACGTTGCCCATTGTCCTCCTGGGTCTCCGTGCGTCGCTGAAAGAAGACCTGAACGCCACGACTGCAGAACTTGTTTATGGCCAGCCGATACGACTTCCCGCCGAGTTCCTTGCTAATGTGCCAGACAACGGCATTGACACTTCAGATTTTGTACAAAAGCTGCGTACAGAAATCCGGCAACTATGGCCGGTTGCTCAAAGGGAACAACAGACCCGTCGCCCATTTGTGTTTGACGAGCTAAGGGAATGCCACTATGTCTTCTTACGGCAGGACGCAGTACGCAAGCTTCTGTAGCCACCCTACGACGGACCTTATCTTGTCATCAGTAGGGAGGACAAGACAGTCAGTCGATCAATTCTTCTCGGGTTATCACCCGAGTGTTGGCGTCGTCTTATCGCAACGTTTCAATGAGTACGAAACTCATTGAAACGTTGTGACAAGACGACGCCACCACTCGGCTGATAACCCGAGAAGAATTCATCAGTGGAATACGCCGAGAAAGACTGCAATCGCATATAAGACAGTCAATGTCGATGCGATGGGTAACACAACAACCGTCACCGTCGACAGGCTCAAACCAGCTTTCCACGCTCCCTACACTGGTACGGACGCATCTACACACACTACGGACATGACCGAAGCTCCAGCCACTCCACTGCACGTCACAGGTCAGCCTCAATGGACGTCTGGGGCTGCCTCTAATGCACCATCAGCAGCCTGTGCACGACCCGTTGTAGCCCGGTCCGGACGACATGTCCGTTTCAGCACAAAGTACCGTTGACTGTAAGGGGGGAGTGGCGAAGTGCAGTGTTACGTGTCGTGTAATGATGTGTGCAAGTGATTCCCATTTGTAATTATTATCTCTGGCGCAGTCTCTATCTTTCCTCATTTGTTTTTATGCTGTTCCTTCGTATCAGCACGGTGTGTTTTTTATGTTGCAGTTAACTAAATATAACTAGTCCTTCAACAACATCACCTTTGCCCTCCTGGACATGGTTCATGGTGAAATTATCGCAATGCCCAGTACTCAAACAGTTCATCAGCCATAAACATTTCATCCCACTAGCAGTCATGGATATCATAAAACCTATTTACATAGACCCGGCAAATCCTGAATTACTGAAGTCAGACTCAGAATCCCAATGAGTCGTTCAATAGTCTTAAATGGACTCGCTTACCAAAACACGTTTTTGTTGGAATGAAGACACTAAAATGGGAGGTCAGTGATGCCGTTATTGCTTTTAATGGTGGCAACATTGGTAGGATGAAAATTCTACAGTATATGGGAACTAATCCTGGAGCAAACTGCATCAGAGAACTTGAACGGACGGACAAGGTTCGCATTGATAAAGCAGAGTATGCAGTTGGCCACTAAGAAGTCCAGAAAGAAGAAGAAACTTGGAAAAAGATCAAGAGGATGATATACAGTATGGTGCAAGGTACTTCTGAGTCACTAAAAATAAAAAATTAAGCATATATAAAGTGAGTTACAGTCTTTTGAAACTTTAGAAGACGTTCCTGAAAATTTACATTTTCTGTTGCATTTTTCCCTAAATCTCAGAAACCACTTCGAGTAGAGTATTAAAATTTTCAAGGAGTAATAACATAGATATCCAGTGTCTATTGAACTAAAAGAAAAATATAATATTATGTATAATTAAAATTATTTAGGATAACATACAAAACAGTACAAAAAATTTTAACCATGTAATTAAAAAACTGTATTTCCGAAAGCAGAGGCTAAAATGTAATTATTGTTGTTCAGTAGACTCAGAACATACAATTTAATGTCCTGTAAAAGTTTTGTGTCAATAGCTACAGTAGTTCCTGAAATACAGGGAAGCCAAGCCATTAAATTTAACGTTGTTCAGGATAGGGCGTTGCAACTCCCTTGTTGGATCACGTTTCCGGACATGTATTTCTATTCAAAATATAGTGTGTTTCAAAAAGGACTTTACAACTTTGAAAATTCATATAAATTAATTCGTAGTACCTACAGAGGTGATGACAGTGTCAAATTGTAGGGAAGTGCATCAAGTTTTGCATCGCGTAGATCGCTAGTGCCAAATCGCACCGTAAGGAGCGCTAGCGGCAGTTGCGTTCAAGATGGCTCCCTTCACTGGACCCGAATGTGCTATCTGTGTGTTTTGGCTTAAAGAATCGAAGTCGTTGACAACATTTCCGCGTAATTTCCGTACCAAGTACGCTAAGGATCCTCCTAGTAGACCTACAATTTATGAGTGGCATAAATGTTTCGTAGAAACAGGGTGCTCGGTAAGACATGGAAAATCATCAGGTCGTCCAAGCGCATCTGACGACTTCGTACCTGGATATGTTACAATAATTTTTGATACGACAGATCGATGAGGATGACCAAGAAAGAAATATTACTTCATGAAAGATTGTGCACCACCCCACTACCTGGATTACATCCGGGATTTTCTCTGTGAGCGCATACCAGGTCAATGGATTGGCCGTGATGCACCGATTACATGGCCCGCCACGTTCCCGAGGCCTGACACCACTCGTTTTTTATGGGGATTCATCCATGATATTGTGTTTGTAGCTCCTGTGCCGGCTTCTCTACCTGAACTTAGAACAAGAAATTACGCCGCCACTGAGCAAGTTACGTGTGCAATGCAACAGCGAGTTTGGGAAAAAATTGACTTCCGGTAGGATATGTGAAGGATAACCAACGGAAGCCACATACAACATTTAGCTCAAGGGAAAAAAACTTGATGTGTTTTCCTACGAAATAACACTAAAGCCAGCTCTAAATCTTTTTTCAATAAATTTGTATGAATTTTTAAAATTGTCAAGTCCTTCTTGAAACACCCTTGTCCTGACTTCCCTGTACAAGCCTTTGAAGTTTATAACGGAAATTTCCGAACGCCCTATATATTATGTGATGTCTTTTAGAAATAATTTTTGGGTGAAAAAATGACTGTCAAGGGAATCAGTGAAAATGGTGTTTCAGTTAATGCAATCAAGAGCCAATGGATCTAAGACAATGGGGCCAAACATTTTCAGGAATTAGTCTTCAGGATGTCGAGAAAAAATTCCAAGTACAGAATAATTGTTATGTATGTTAAGATTTATTTAGAATACAGTCGTTATTGCACGCCTTCTTTAATAATGTCTCGTCCAATTGATCATCTGGAGGTACTTCCGAAATAAATGTTATGATGTTCGTAGGTAATATGGGAAGTAAAATTACAAGACTCACTGTTTATTTCTGGAGATATGTTGATATCAACTGTTTTGTTTCTTTGCCCACCAGGAATTACATACTGTAGTCTGCCCTCTTACAGCATAGCTATCGTGTTTGCAGGTCGTCTAGAAGCCACACACACGGCACTCGGTGTGGTATGATAGGAGTGGTCAGTACTCACACTTGACGCGGAAGTGCAGCTCCTGCGAGGCGGCCTCCCCCTGCGTGTTGGCGGCTGCGCACACGTAACGCCCCGCACTCTGCCGTCGAACCCGCTGCAGGGCCAGGCTCTGGTTGCTCACGATCACCCCAGATGCCGGCCGGTGCTCCAGCGGCGAGCCCTGGCACACGTCACACCACATACTCACATGCTCCTCTCTCTCTCTGGATACCCAGCAGTAGCAAGCTGAGACTATGCGCACCAGCTCGCTGAGGTTTCGAGTGTTGCAGTGGGTAATTTGCGAAATAACTAACAAAACAAAGAGTGGACAATATAAAATACTTCCCGCTCTTTTCTTTGCTTGTGGCGCGTACTGAGTCTTGGCTGCCTTATCTTTGCTGGGGGAGTTAACTGCTGATATGGCGTAGCTGGCAGTACTTTGCAGCACAATGCACCTAATTTGAAAAACGTATGTTTTTGGGGGTATGCGGGTACTTTTGATTACATGGTGTATGATATGGTGCTTGTAGTGGGAAAGAGTTGGTACTGTCTGTTTTATTTAAGGGGCTCCGGAACGCCATATACTTGCAATGTTAAAATAACGCTTATAAATTACATCTTTCATCACAAAGTATTTGAGGTAGGAAGTTGAACTTTTTACAGATTATTTATTGGAATATGGACTACAACTTAACACAGGGATTTTACAAAATTTTAGTTCAGTTATTAAAGATGATTTTTTTTCAATTGTAATGAAAAGTCACAACTTTTTTGCAATTTTTTATTTATATATCCAAAAATATACAGTTTTTTGGAAAAAGGCTGTGTTAAATTATGCAGAAGGTACTGTGTAACATTTACTGAAAGTTTGAAACAAATACGTTTGGAAGATCCTTAGAAAACATGTAATTAGTATGAGAAAATAAAAGTTTTGGGAATCGAGCGACAAAGATTGGATTAACTTTTTAGTGCATTCCAGGTCCATAGGATGGATTATCTTCATCCTCTGCAAACTCCTCCTCCAGCTTCCTCTTGTTCCTCCTCCTGTTTACTCTTGCTTGTATTTCTAGACTCTTTACAGCCCTGTCTGCAGCCCGAAGGCATTCCTTGTCTAAAGCAAGCATCGCTCGTACCATGTTAGAACCTATCTTCATTCCCATATTTCTAAATACCTTGCACCTTACAATGTTGCCATCATTGAAAGTCGCAACAGCATCATACACACCAAAGTGAAGTGTTTCTATTCCAACAAATACAGTCTTGGGGATTCTCGACCATATAACACTATTTACACATTCATTGGAGTTCTGAGTTTTTCCGTGAATTCACTTTTTCAACAGTTCAGGTGCTGCTAAGTCTCTGAAAATAGGTTTTATCACCTCGATTATTGCATGAGGCAGACTATGCTTATGAGTGTACACTTCACCAGTTAGCAATTCTTTGTTATATTTACACCAACTGTCTTCTTCTTTGGGACACAAGCTATGTTGGGGATTTTCATCGGTTGAAAAAGTATGAAAAAAAAGAGCCCAAACAGCCTTCATCATTTCGTCGACACTTTGTGTATTTTGCCTAATAGCCATTCCATAATAGTTCTGCATTTTGTCAATTACATTGTCAGTTAACCTTCCCTTCCCATCCAACCCTTTACCATCACTGAGTTTTTTTTTTTTTTGTACGAAGCTTTCAGTCGCCGAAGTCTTGTTCCCATTCGCTTCTGTACGTGTCCAATACACTCAAATTTCTGCACTACAACATCATCACCATAGGGCTTCAGTCCTTGAACATGTTTGAAACTTTTAGAATCACCGTCACCAAGGTAATTAACATATCGCACTTTATCACACGCCTCAGAACGCTGGAATATACTGGCAACACCAGCCACTTCCATTCCTCTACTACTGCCACTATAGTTAGCTTTGCAATTATTTTCATGTGTACCTTTATATTTTTGTGGACATCTACAATACTTTGATATTACTGCTACATCTAAAACTTTCCCTGTATACACCTGGTGGCAGATACTACACCATGAAGAAATGTGTGTCCCCGTTTATGCCAGGTACCATCGAACGCTGCAGTCAAATCTCTGTTACCATTATTTTCTATTACTGCCTCTTCCACAGCGTTCTTCATAGATTCTATACAGACATCTTCTGCTTTAGACCCTATTAATTTATTATAGGTCGTAAACTTGGTTGGGGGATTTGGAAGATTCATGATGCCACAGAAGATTGCACCTGCAGTAGCACCCTTACCAACTGAACGCAAGGAATAAACAAATCTAATGTTGTGTTCGTAGATTTTGCTACCATTTTCTTCAGTTGCAGTTACTGCAACACTGTTTCAAAAGGTGGTCATGTATGAACACTTATCACATTTCAGTTGTATTTCACTAGCAAGTCCTACGTGCTTTATTATGGAGAGTTCCAGACCAACTTCACTACAATGAATACATCTTACACAGTTTGAAAACATTCCTTTGAGATCCGACATATCAAATATTTCATTCACATCCGATTCGCCCATAAAACATTCATAGTTTTCACTCATTGAACCAAGCTTCTTCTGTGAAGTATTTTCTTTCCCACTTTGACCGCTATGGGCAGGTGTACTTGAGAGGTTAGGTTCACTCACTTGGTTATCGTCTTTATTGTTTACAGTAATAACACATACCTTTGGCTTTCCAACATTTCTCCTTTTCTTAAAAGCCTTCAGAGCATTTCTAATAACTTTACTTTTACTCATTATTATACTTCAACAAAACAGAGACTCAAGAAACAGAATTACTTACGAATATTTTCGAGATAACGACAGAGTAAATAAACATGAAACAATCGACAATCACACCAGCGATATATATTGAACCATCACAGGTTAGCCACAACACATACTTTATCTCACATCACTAAAATGTACCTGATGAACACGGACGTTAATAATAACACCATTTGACAGCAGTTTAACAGCGCCACAGTGGGTCACGCCCATGTAGAACACATTTCAAAAAAAATTTAAAAATAGTTGTAGTCTTCGGAATTGAATAAATTATATATCTATTAAAAGGCAATAGTCTGTAGATTCAGAAAACGCAAAAAAGTAAAAATTGAACTTTTCATGATTTTGAGCCATTCCGGAACCCCTTAACACAAGCGCTCACAACGTCTTTTGGAATTGCTTTTGTGCTTTTGTATTTCTATGACCTCTGTGTTTAACCTAGCATAGTAGTTATTAGATCCTGCTAAAACTATAGTGTCAGAGAAACTAACTGGGTGGTTTCCCGGTGCTAGTGCATGATCTGCTACTACTAATTTATCTGTCTTGCCTAGGCGTCATTTGCTCTTCCTTGAGGCGAATGTTAGAATTTCTTTTTGTAGTTCCTATGTACAGTAGGCCGCAAGTAAAAGGGATTTTATATCTCCTGCTGCGGAAAGCGGCGGGCGTAAGTCGTTTGCAGTGTTCAGATATTCGCGCACCATAATTGTTCAAAATGGTTCAAATGGCTCTGAGCACTATGGGACTTAACTTCTGAGGTCATCAGTCCCCTAGAACTTAGAGCTACTTAAAGCAATTTCTCTGCCTCGTGATGACTGGGTGTTGTGTGATGTCCTTAGGTTAGTTAGGTTTAAGTAGTTCTAAGTTCTAGGGGACTGATGACCATAGCTGTTAAGTCCCTCGTGATGACTGGGTGTTGTGTGATGTCCTTAGGTTAGTTAGGTTTAGGTAGTTCTAAGTTCTAGGGGACTGATGACCATAGCTGTTAAGTCCCATAGTGCTCAGAGCCATTTGAACTTAAACCAAACTAACCTAAGGACATCACACACATCCATGCCCGAGGCAGGATTCTAACCTGCGACCGTTGCGGTCGCGCGGTTCCAGACTGTAGCGCCTAGAACCGCTCGGCCACTCCGGCCGGCTGACAATTGTTGGTTTAAAACCTGTATCAATTCCGTACGAGTAGCGATCAATAAGTAATGTAACACATTTATTTTTCTGAAATCTTAGTTTTATTCAGGATTCCAGTACACCATATTATTCCCCACTCTTTTGGCTAAAAAACTCTACTTTTCAAATTAATCTCCATTCAATGCGACGACTGGCAGAGCTTGTATGCCTGCATGCCACCCTACTGTTCAATGTCGGAGCCAACATCTTGCTACATCAATAACCCCCACCCCCATTCCGCTTACTTCTTCCTTCGTAGTGCTTCCTTCAGCGGGCCAAATTGATGGAAGTCGAAAAATGTGAGATCTGCGCTGTATGCTGGATGAGGAAGAACACTCCAATGGTGTTTTGTGAGCTCCTCTTGGGTGTGCAGACTCCTGTAAGCCTTGCGTTGTCATGGAGACGGAGAATTTTGTTTGGCTTTTTGTGGCGTCGAACACGCTCGAGTCGTATCTTCAGTTTCCTGAGGATAGCGCAATACACGTCAGTCTTGATCGCATCGTTGCACCACGAGGGAGGACAACAAATAGAATAACCCCTTCAGAGTCCCAGAAGACCGTCTCCATGGCTTTACCGGTTGACGGTACGTATTTGAACTTTTTTCGTCGGAGGGGAGGTGGTGTAGCGCCACTCCATGGATTGCCGTTTTGTTTGCTATTCGAAGTGATGAACTCATTTTTCAAAGCCTGTGTCAACGTTGGACAAAAAATTGTCATGATCACCCTCGTAAGCGCCGGCAATGTCGTACAGATGGTCCTTCGTTGCTCTCTATGGTCTTCAGTTAGGCGACGAGGAACCCAACTCGTGGACGAGTGTGTCACCACCACCAACAGAGACTTCCAGCTGAGCAGCGAGTTGTTTGATTGTGATCCGTAGATCAGCTCGAGTAAGAGTGTCCGCACGTTCCAACGCTGCTGGAGTCACAGCTGTGTGCGGCCGGCCGGCACGCGGGAGTTCGGACAGGTTTGATCGACCTTGTTGTGATGATGACAAAGGTCTCGCCCAACGACTCACCGTGCTATTGTTCACTGGCAGGTCTCTGTAGACTTTCTGCAAGCGCCTACGAATATCAACGATGATCTGGTTTTCCGCCAAAAGAAACTCAATGAGAGCTCTCTGCCTGGAACGCACATTCTTTGCAGACACCACTTTGAAGGCTACGTAAAGCGTCGCCACATATTGGAACTTCATGAAACTGCACTGGATGAAGCGGGAAAGGTCCAGGATGTACCATAGCAAATTCCGCATGTTTTGGACCGAAATTAGCCGAGAAAAAATGGCTTGCATTACATATTTAAGAGTATCGTGTTTCCTGAGTACTTTGCTGATGCAATCCGTGATAGCTTTTTCAAATGGAAGGAAAACTTTCCCTTTACTTGGTTGTTGTTCATTAGAAGCTCTAGACCTTAGTACTAACTCCTCCCCCTCTGAAAGCTCCAATAGCATATGTCGGCGCGACTCTGCGATCTTGTGCAGCAGTCTGATGACGTCACGCACCGACCGTTACGTGGCTGCGTAGAAACAGTTCGGCTTGCTGAGCTTGTTTGAGACTGTAACTGCTCTCAGAGTCGTTGAAGCCTCTGCTGATGTCTCTAACATTGGAAAATGATACGTCAGGCAAATAACTATGCCTTGGATCACGGCTCCACGCCCATTACACAAACAATCAGTAATATCACAAACACCAGCCGTGAATGCCCAGGATTCTACGATTAAAACAGGAAAGTACCTTTCGAATCTTTTCTGTGGCTCAAATGGCTCTGAGCACTATGGGACTCAACTGCTGAGGTCATTAGTCCACTAGAACTTAGAACTAATTAAACCTAACTAACCTAAGGAAATCACAAACATCCATGCCCGAGGCAGGATTCGAACCTGCGACCGTAGCGGTCTTGCTGTTCCAGGCTGCAGCGCCTTTAACCGCAAGGCTCTTTTCTGTGCTTCCGATATCTAGTGTATGGTGTCCCGTAGCTTGAACTGATTCGAAAAAACCCTCAAATGTCCGAGCCATTCTAGACCTTCTAGGGAAGAGACGGCTTCGCTTTCGTCGTTATAATTATTTCCTTTACTGAGAGTGTAAAGAACTCTGTAAGTAGTCTGTTTAGGTTTTTATGTTTGTAACGCCACGTAGTGTTCTGTATCAAAATCGCTGACTGCGCTGTGTGCAGTCTGTGTCTGGTTGGACTCATTGTTGGAATATTTGCTTGTGCAGTGTTGCGCAGTTGGATGTGAACAGCGCGTAGCGTTGGGCAGTTGGAGGTGAGCCGCCAGCAGTGGTGGATGTTGAGAGAGAGATGCCAGAGTTTTGAGAGGTTGGTATAAGCAGACGATCTGGACGTGTGTCCGTCAGAAAAAGGAAATTTGTAAAGATGGTTGTCATGAATTGATAGATATATATGATGACTTTTGATGATTATTAAGGTAAATACATTGTTTATTCTCTATCAAAATCTTTCATTGGATGACTATGCCTATCAGTAGTTAGTGCCTTCAGTAGTTAGAATATTTCATTTAGCTGGAAGTATTGGCCCTCACTGTATTGCATTAGTTCAAGTAACGAAGATTTTTGTGAGGTAAGTGATTCATGAAAAGTATAGGTTATTGTCACTCAAGGCCATTTATTTGTAGGGATTATTGAAAGTCAGATTGCGTTGCGCTAAAAATATTGTGTGGCAGTATAGTGATGATCAGTATAAGTAAAAAGAAAACTGTTTGAGTACGTTGAGTTTTGCTCAGCTGTTTGAAAATCAAATAACGTAGAAGTTTACCAGCACAGTGATTCATAATCTTTCAAGGGCATGTTTCATACGTCGACCCTTAGCCAAGGATACCTCACTGGAATCTTCTGATTTTTTTCTTGTAGTTTGAGTAATTATTGTAGTTATTGTTTATTGCTAGCAAGTAGTTGTAGAGAGGATTTCCTTTGTAGTTGTAGTTTTTCACTGTTGTACTGTAAAACAGTTGTGACATGCATGTAAATTTGCACCAAGTATTTCGCAGCCACGCGTCCAATTAAGTGGATATTATTTTCAGTGCTATTTTAATGTGTTTTCTTATTTTTCTCTTCAAATCGTGCTTTTCTGTGTTATCGTGTGAAATATTGTGACAATTATGGCGTGTGAAAAACGTAATACTAGGCTCCAAAGTAAACTGAGAAATGACAGTGAAGACGAGAGTAGTGTGTTTGGACCACCGTGTAATGAATTAACAGACATTCAAAGTAGTAATTTGGTAACTGTGCATAAGGAAGTGGACCAGGTGTAGACAGTGAAACAATTAGTGAACAGCGAAGCATTGTCGATCTATCGGTCGGCAACAGCTCACCTTCAACTGCCCAACGCTACGCGCTGTTCACATCCAACTGCCCAACGCTACACAAGCGAATATTCCAACAATGAGTCCAACCAGCCAAGGACTGCACACAGCACAGTCAGTGATTTTAATACAGAACACTACATGGCGTTACCAACATAGAAACCTAAACAGACTACTTATAACAAAAGCAGATTATGGCTACGAAACTATACGGAAATGGAGATTGTCGGTGAGGAAACTGGCTAAGTGACGGTGAGAACACATGCGATGCTGGTGAACGTTTGGTATAAATCAACAGTGGGGGACACTCTGTTCGGAAAACTCACGGTGCAGAACTGCTTATCGGAGGGCTCCTGTGGCAGCTACAAAAGAGTCGAAACGCCACAGTCAGGAAGCCCATGTAAGCCCTCATCTGCGAGGTGTTACCCAGCGCTGGCAGCACGATTCGCACGCGAGTCGGTGTCCCTGTGTGGAGATTGTTAGAAGCGGCTTGCCGTGTACTCACGTCGTGCAGCCAGTGGAGGCGCGTCCAGCGAGGGTTGGCCGCCACGTGGCACTCGAAGTAGACGTCGTCGCCCTCTTTGACGTCATCCGCGCTGAGGGTGGGGCCCAGCCGCAGCGTCACCATCGGCGCGTCTGCCAACACACACACACACACCCAGACACAGTGTTTTTAACAGTCGGGCATACTCGTTCCAGCAGCTCACGAAACATAGCACACGATATAAAGAGCACCACTGCGAAGAAACACAACGCAGCACCCGGCCACGATTCCATCACTTACTGGCGTATTAAGCCACTATTACACGATGCGTGTAAACCGTACACCTATGTACTAGCGCCCCAACCGTCCATATTTTATTTATTTATTTTATTTATTTACATGTCAAGTTCCGTAGGACCAAATTGAGGAGCAAATCTCCAAGGTCATGGAACGTGTCAGTACATGAACTTACAACATAAAAGTAATAACAGATAAAAATATATGTTCATGAACCTGAAAGAAAATCAGTCGATAAGTTTAAGCAAACGCTATCAGCAATACAATGAGAATCAGCTCAATTTTTCAAGGAACTCCTCGACAGAATAGAAGGAGTGACCCATGAGGAAACTCTTCAGTTTCGATTTGAAAGCGCGTGGATTACTGCTAAGATTTTTGAATTCGAGTGGGTGCTTATTGAAAATGGATGCAGCAGTATACTGCACACCTTGTTGCACAAGAGTTAAGGAAGTCCGATCCAAATGCAGGTTTGATTTCTGCCGAGTATTAACCGAGTGAAAGCTGCTTATTGTTGGAAATAAACTAATATTGGTAAAAAGAAATGACAATAAGGAATATACGTATTGAGAGGCCAATGTCAAAATACCCAGACTTGTGAACAGAGGTCGACAAGAGGTTCGGGAACTCACACCACTCTGTAACTACAGGATGGTTCACATAGACCTATCACACGACCCACGCGTGATATACCTGGCGCATATGCGCAGCAAACGGTGATGACGTACGAAAAGCAGACACATCTGTCTGATCCCTTAGTTTTATATTATGACTCTTCGTTACACAGGTATATGTATTTATACAGCATTTTGCACTTGGAGGACCCACATGTTTTTGGAGCCAATGCCATGGCAGTGGCAGTAAATCTTCGGATTAGGGCAGAACGACGACGAAAAAAAGAAGCCAGACGTTGTTGAGTTACACCCAGGATGGAAAGAAGGGACAAAGGCAGGGGATTATATTCACTGTTATGAAAGAACTGAGGCTCAAGGATCCGCATGAAATTCGGAACTTTCTGAAGCTGGATATGGCCTGTTTCGAGAAGCTGCTGTCTATGATAGATGGGTCCGCAGCTCGTGGTCGTGCGGTAGCGTTCTCGCTTCCCGCGCCCGGGTTCCCGGGTTCGATTCCCGGCGGGGTGTTGTGTGCTGTCCTTAGGTTAGTTAGGTTTAAGTAGTTCTAAGTTCTAGGGGGCTGATGACCGTAGATGTTAAGTCCCATAGTGCTCAGAGCCATTTGAACCATTTTTATGATAGATGATGGAATTAGCAAGTGTGACACAGTTATGAGGGAGTCTGTCTCACCTTCTCGAAAGTAAGAATTAAATGATATATTTATACGTTTTGTGATCATACCACCCTAGATCATGTATAAAATACCAGTAAATGCCCTGTTACGTTCCAGACCGGTTGTAACATTACGTTTCCTGGCTACTGGGAAATCTTCATAAAAATCTGGCTTTTGGCCACATTACAGTACAGCCCACCGTTTCAAAAGTGGCTGTGGATGTATCCACTGCAATCTGCAGTACTTTAAAGGTGCATTTGTCTTATTCTTCACAGTTTGGAATATATACATGTGTGCCACTCAGAGTTTTGCACTCCTCATCTGTCGCACTGGGCCAAATTGCACAGACTTTCTCCCCTATCACTGCCACTTTCTCTTTTCTCGCATGCTGAAATAGAGCAAAAAATGTTCAAATGTGTGTCATTATCCTAAGGACAAACACACACCCATGCCCGAGGGAGGACTCGAACCTCCGTCGGGACCAGCCGCACAGTCCATGACTGCAGCGCCTTAGACAGCTTTTTTTTCTTTTTTTAAAAAAAATCTCGTTTTGTTCGTTTTCGTTCGTTGTATCTGCTCTGGGTGGACGTCGAAAGACACCCGTTTTAGTTCGTTGTTGATCCATTAACTCAGTTTTTTTTATTACAGAGGGCAGCAAGCCCTCTGACCGAACACGCTCAGCTACCGTGCCGGCGCCGCTCGGCTAATCCCGCGCGCTGAAATAGAGCAAGAGATGCAATCAGATCAAACATGAACTTTCGTAAACTAAGGCATTGAGATAGAAATCGAAAATCACCGTATATCGATATATGCATATTACTCAGAAATAAACAATTGTCGACGTACCTTATTACGATACAGCGGGTCATACATACACCTTTCCTCGCTGTATGCCTCAATTAAGACGCCTCTTGGCTCCATTTCATTTCTTGAAATGAAGCAATCAATTGGAAAAAATGCGTTCACAAACAGCTAGTATAAAAGAGAGTCTACTGAAAAAAAAATTATGCGTTTATGAGACCCACTTTACACGACGATCAGCAGCGAACGGTATTGGTTAAAGCTCTGAGGTGTAGTACTGGTTAAAGCTCTTTATAAGGAAAGTATGGTCACCCTTTTCCCCTCCGTTTGACGCCGTCCGCAGTTCAGGATTGGCCTGAAACCGCGTCATGTGACATTAGCAGCCATTGTGGGCCCAAGAGTTACGTGTGCAGCATAGGAAACGTGTATCTTCGAAGTTTTAAGTTGAATAATGCATCAGTGTTGTGCTTTTGGCTGTTCGTTTCGAGGCGAAAAGGGAGGAAAACTGTACAGAATTCCTTCCGAAGGGAGAGATTCAACAAAAAAGAGAATATTGGTCGCAATGGAAAATGTTGCAGGAACTCGACTTCATTCATTTAATTTTATTCATTTCTGGCCTTTTGTCTTTGTCTCCTTTTTACATTTATGTTACTTACTTTCCAATCCATTCGAACAGCAAAAAGAAAGTCAGAAGAGCTAATCGAATGGTTTAATGGTAATATAATCGCAAAACGCAAAATCGTAGAGTTAAAACTGCCATTGTGAGCACATAAAACGAAAAATAGTGAGTCGTACTGTAAAAGATATCGTGACTGGTAAAAAATTTGACCTGATTGACGGTACAGTACGGCTTAAACTTATATATACGATGCTCACAATAATAAAAAAATATTCCCTAGGCAAGGACCGATCCTATGACCTTTCATTCAGTATGCGTTAACGTTACTAGGAGACTTATTACTGTTGCAACCTGGCCGCTACTCTACATTATATTAATATGAATACAGTTCTTGCTGTTTCCTTCAGCCTATTTTTGATAGCAGACGTAGTTTTATTTGAATACATTTTAAAAATATAGTATTCTCTTGTACTTTCGTAACCATTCTCCTAATGTTATATAACAATTGCAGACGAAATTTTATGGGATAGATCTGACAAAAATATAAAGCATGCGCAAACATATAGGCACGTTTATCAGTTCTATTTACTGAGGTACGGCTCATATGTATCTGAATCTAACGCTTTATTTTGTATAACAAAAGAGACATTGGGTGAATTTTGTTAGTACCAAGTAGCAGGAACAACAAGTAAGTCGATGTAGAGCTTTAAATTAGCGCTGGATTTTTCCTTGCGCTTGATAACTAATATTGGTTCCCTTTTGTCCTGCTGACTACTGGATAGGGCCAATTTAACATTACTTACGAAAACAGGTGTTCAAAGTTGATATCGCAACAAGAATTGAGAAATATGCTTTCGCTATTAATAAACGATAGCAGAGAAAAAACTGTGTTTCATGCTCGCCACAACAAATGCTTCAGCCTTAGCTGAAATGTGTTGAGATTTTCTGTTGTTAAATATCCGACATGTTCCGTTTGGAGCCGCTGATTATTTTTAGCAGTGCATCAGGCAGTTGAGTGCATTTCTTTAATATACGCAGCTAAATATACTGCAGAAGTCAATGTATCACCAGCGGCGAAGTGTTCCCAAAATGGCGGCCCTGGCAAGTTGGCCGTACTTTCCCTATGCAGAGCTTTAGTACTGGTCTAGGACGACAGCTATTTAGCCGTAGAATGGGTGAAACTAACGTAAATAAGCAGACACATTATTGGCGCACTAAATCGCCATTCTAAACCGCCGTTAATTCGCGCTTGCGCACTACTCTGCGATAACTAGCGCATGCGCAGAATGGGTACTGCAGTGCGCTCTGCTTGTTATTTGCTTATTTTTACGTGGTTAGTGGCAAATTACAGATTTTCGTGTTGGAGGTTTTCTGCATTTTTTCAGTAAGTGGTTTTCATAAATACAGAAAGAAACTTTTTTTCCTTTACTTGGCAGTAGGCTTTCTTTTATACTAGCTTTTTGTGAAAGTATTTTCTCTATTGATTGCTTCATGTTCTAGAAATAGAATGGAGCAAAGAGCCGTTAAGCATCTTAATTCAGGCATACAGCGAGGAAAGGTGTAGGTATGAATCGCTGTATCATAATAAGGTCCGTCGGCACTTTATTTCTGAGTAATATGCGTATAACATTATACTGTGATTTTCGATTTGTATCGTAATTCCTTAGCTTACGCAAGGTCATGTCTGGTTTGATTGCATCTCTTGCTTTATTTCAATATGCCACGAAAGAGAAACTGGCGTGATAGGGGAGTCTGCGCCGTTTGGCCCAGTGCGACAGACGAGGGCTGCAAAACTTTGAGTAGCACATATATATATATATATATATATATATATATTGAAACACGTATGTAACGCAGCAGCGATGGCGAGGCATTGTAGCATCTGTGACCAGAGAGTATGCGCTTGACCGCGCGAGTGTTGCGAGCGGTTCTCAGTCAGTCGTTGCGAGTCTGTCTGTAGTCGTCATGCAGAGCGGTAGGTCAGTAGTAGCAGCCCAGTGCGGTTGTGTGATGTAGGCGGTCGGCAACACTGGTCAAGATGAGGAATAAGGTATACTGTTAATTAATATAATCATTAGATAATGAAAAATTTTATTTATTGTAATTATTCTCCAACAAGTCTCCCAATAATAATTTTTTTATTTCAAAAGCATTTTCTCAAAAATTTAATTTTTTATTGAACTCAAGATTTCGTTGCACTTCCCATTTCATTCCACTTCTTTTGAAGAAAAATTCCACTAAAATCACAAAAAAAGAGAATATTATTATTTGCAATGCAGTTCCTCCAAGCGGTGCGCAACAACAAGAGCAGATATGTGACATCCATTTATTCTGAGGTAAGACTTTAATTCTGATTGTTTTACACAGGGCCAAAGACCGATATTTCGGTTTTATTGAATTTTCTTGTCACTGAATGGACTTTAATTTTTTGAACGATTTATATTTGAGTCAGATTGCGTATTTCACATTTTTGTTGCCATTGTCAGTACATTTCATTGTGGGCAGGTTACGCATAGAGCAATGTACATTAGCATTCTTAAATAATATTGTCCATAATTTTTCAAAATTATTGTGGGGACGTTACACTCGACTCCCATTTGTATTAAGTATTGTCATTTCTTTTTCTTTATAAATTACGGTGGGGAGGTTACACTTGGCGACACCCAGTCCAGGATCGTATTTCGTTGAGAGTCTTTTGAACAACAGTCAGATATCTGCTCTTGTTTGCTTAGATATAATTAGGATTTGGCGCAACGCTTTTATTAATCTTGTGACTTTCTTTCTATAGGTCAACGGCAATTCGTTGCTCTGTTGTATTTGTGTGTTGTTTTTGCATTTGTGCTTATTGTTTTGTGAATATTTGTGACTGTTGTAAAAAAAATGCCGCGAAAGACTATGAATAGTGTATCGCGAGGTATTGTGAATGAATTTACCGACTCAAACAACGTGACTGATAATAATTGTGACACGCAGAGTAATGATGACAATCCTGCGTTCACTAACAATCAGTGCATTCCAACCACTAGTGATGACTTTTACCCTGATGATGAACAAACGAACCCAATTGTCTCGTCTGTTAATTTGACGACAATTGATGACGCGGGACGCCCTATTATAATGAGCGCTGCCCAGCTTAACACACCCGATTTGGAAAACTCAAGTAACGTACAGACGAATTTGTGTAATGAAAATGAACAGGATACACAAAGTACGACGGATTTATTTAATTCCGAAATAGTGAGTGACAGTGTAGGTCCGACTGATAAACCTTTCTGTAAATTACAGAATGACCAAATGGTCACGCAAAACGAGAAAATTCCAGATCCACCACTAAACAGCACAGAGAATATAAACGCTAGTTTTGACTTGGTACGAATTATGAGAAGTTTGCTACAACAGCAAAGTGAGACAATAAACAACAGTAATAAAGATCTCAAACAACAACTTAGTGCAGATATCAAACAACAGAGTGAGAAAACAGACAACAATTTCAGACAACAGAGTGAAGATTTTAAACAGCTTAGGGAACAAAACAGACAGCTTAGTGAGCAAATTAGAGACGTTGCCGCGCAGTGCCATGACACTAAGGAACAGTTGCGCGTGGAAATTGAGGCTTGTTCTCAAAAAAATAGCGAAGAAATTAAGTCTGTTGCGCAGGAATTAAGAGAAATGCAAACAGCCGCAACAGACACACTCAGAGACGAAATTAGCAGAGTCGCTAAACAATGCTCTGAAAAAGCTGCACAATTACGGGACGAGTTTAAAGCAATGACGGTAGAACTTTCGCGCACTATGGACGCAAAGATAGACGCGAAATTCGAACAGCAGAACACTCAGATTAACGAGCGCTTTAATCAGCACATACAGAACAGTAATACGCGTTTCCGCAGATTTATTCAAGATCAAAACAAAGTAAAACGACAAGTCCTGGAAACAATCACTGCACAGAGACAAGAGGACAAACGTAAAATATTCGCGAAAGCGAAGACGTATGTAGACAATAATATCACTACAGTGTCCGACAAAATTAATACCATAGAACAATTGAACGCGGAATTACGGGATGAAATTTCTGACATTAAATCAAAAACAGATACACACACAGTAAATATTCAAACAGTGACAGATAGATTCGAACAACTAGATCTAACACAGGATTGCGATGTCATCAAAGCTGATGTTAAAAAACTGAGCGAAACTACGCGCAAGTTGCAAAAACAGATTAATGCGTCTGATTCTAAAACCGATGATCAGGTTAAAATACTGACTGAAAAATGTGATGAATTGGCCAGTCGTATTGATGTTATCGAAAATACTAATGACAATAAATCAGACGATACTGCACCGGTTTCATTTATCCAAACACCTGAATTTCAAAATTTACAGCAGGCAATTAATGAGATCGATTCGTCTAACAACACGTTACGTAGGAAGTTATCAAATTTACAACAAGAAGTAACAGAGTTGAAAACTATTTCAGTCACCAATACGTAACAGAATCCGCCACTTTGCGAGCATTTGTCAGAGTCACGCAGCGCGTATCATGTGAGCAATTTACAGAGACTACGAGACGTAAAATCCGAAAAGCCACGTGACTTAAAATCTGAAAAGCTACGTAACTTGAAGTACGAAATGACACAGACGAACAGATTCACATACAAACCTGAACGTGTTCTCAAATTCGGTGACAAGAACATAGATTATGAGCAATTTTTATCCGCAAGAAAATGTAAAGAATTCAATAATGACAGAACACAGGTACACGCTTTGAGCTGTATACCACAATTTGTTTTTATGCTTTCACCGCTATTGCCTGTAATGCAGAAGCTAGCTTTGAACCAGATGCGACAATTTATTTTTGTATTTACAACAGCATTGCCTATAATGCAGAAACTGGAATTAGCACGGATACAACAATTTGCCTTTGGAATTTTACCGCTATTGCTTGCAACGCAAAAGCTAAAATTTATTTGCAGTGCGTAATTGACCTCAGGGGATTCATTACGCTTTAATGAATATGTGCCGTAGCGAGCATAGGGCCCCGAGCTGTAGTAGTGCTGTTTCATCTTTAGTTTTCTGCACTGCTGCCTTTTCTTCTACTATCCTTTATATCTATCTAAACTGCTCTTTAACTATTGCTCTACCTAGTATTAAGAATAAGTAATGAAAACCGGATATGACAAATATTTTACCGAATGTGACAATTTTCAGTAGGCACTCCCGTAATGACAACTACCGCCGTAACTTTAATTACAGATAAAATCATAATCATCAGTATCTACAAAATGTTCGGCAGTCGCAACCACATTTTTGTAACAATAGATGTTTTTCACCACAATAGTAGGAAAGTCAGCCGCTTAGCATACCTAACCAACAATGCAGTCTACAAGGTCAACCAGACTTTAATGTTTCGCCGCGTGCACGTATAGTACCAGATCCAACAAATAGTAACGCACAGCAGCAAGGAAATAACTACGTATAGAAAACACAGTATTTGAATTCCTATCGCAATGCGCCGTATAGAAATTACTATCATGACAGACGTAAAAATAACGAGCACAATTTTCAGCGTACATTTAATAACAGTCGATCTTTTCAGCAGCAAGAACATCATCAACAACGAATAATCATGAATGATCCAAACAATAGGTGTCATCGATAGCGTAATACGTCAGTAAGAGATAACAGAACAGTTCATATAGTGGATATGCCACAACATTCTCCCGTAAATAATAACACGTACGATAAATTTTAACCAGATAGAGCACAGATTGCATATTACAGTAACGCAAACATTACTTTTGACACGCAGAATTTTGCTCACGAGAATGTTATTTGAAACATGCTTTGTTGAATGCACCACTTTTATCGCACCCAGATCTTACTAGAAATTTTTCCATTGTCACCAACAGTTCCAACACCGCCTTAGGCGTACATTTTTTCCAGGAAATTGAAGAAGATGGTTCAACAGTTATTAAAAACATCGCATTTGCAAGCCGCATTCTGTCACCTGCTGAACGAAATTATTCCGTTACAGAATTGGAAACATTATGTGTTGTATGGGCTTTTACGAGATTTAGGCACTTTCTTTATGGCAGACATACCACCGTTTACACAGACCACAGAGCGATACAACTTTTGCTTTCAGCTAAATTTACTCACGATAGATTAAGCAGATGGAAACTTTATTTGCAAGAATTTAATTTTACGATTGTTCACATTCCCGGCACACAAAATGTTATAGCAGACGCACTATCGCGTTCTCTCGGCAACAATCAGCAAGACGTAGCAACCAACTTCTGCAGAACAAATTTCAGTGTCATGTACATTCAGCAAGTCGCATTTGAAAACTTTATTTCATCGTCATTACAGGACATAGCACAAGAACAAAATAAAGACAATGTGTGGAAAGAAATTAAACACCTTTGGCAAGATAAGAATAATGTTACGATTAGAAACCACTACACTGTACGCAATGACATTCTGTTTCGCCGCTCTCATCCTGACAGCAACAATTGGTTATTATGCATTCCTGACGAACTGGTTAACAAATTAATTTGGTACACTCATTTAAGTTACGCACATTACGGAGCACGAAAATGTTTTCTTATACTGAGACAGAACTGTTATTTTACCAACATGGAGAAACGTATACGACGAGTTTTAGCGTCTTGTAAAATTTGCCAGAAAGCTAAATCAGACACCACTTCACATATTCCTCCTTTATATCCCATTATACCTGTTAAATTAAGACACATGGCCGCAGTAGATATTTTTGGTCCGATTCCCAGAACTAACAGAGGTTTTTGCTACATCTTTGTCGCTGTTGAGCTCACTTCAAAATTTGTTACTTTCACTCCGTTACGTAAAGCTACTGCTAAAACTGTTTCGAAGGCATTTGTAAAACATTTTCTATCTCAGGTAGGGCATGTAATGAAAGTAATTTCTGATAATGGATCACAATTTCGTAGTAGCGTATGGACACGCATGTTACGAGCCAGAAACATTTCTCCGATCTATATATCCAAGTACCACGCTTCTTCGAACCCTTGTGAAAGATTAATGAAGGAAATTGGTAAACTGTGTAGAATATACTGCCACAAAAGACATATTGATTGGGATACACACATACTCTCATTCCAAGATGTAATGAATTCCATTCCAAATGAATCCACTATGCTATCTCCGACTGTTATACTGAAAAACGTTGAACCACCGAACAAAATTAAAGAATTAATAGAATTTCCCAAAAGTCGTCGCCTACGACACCACGAAATAATTGACATTGCGCTGAAGAACATCAAACGTGCCGCAGAGCGCCGGAGAAGACAGCAAAAACAGGTTTGTACACGCCGCGTCTTTCACGTTGGACAGAAGATACTAGTACGTACACACTATTTATCCAGCAAATTAAAAGGTAAGTGCAGTAAATTTGAACTTCTATACGCAGGTCCATATCGGATTCGCAGCATCCCTCACCCCAATGTTGTACACGTCGAAACTTTGAGAACCAGAAAATCGAAAGGCAATCACCATATCTCAAACATTAAACCGTTTATTGAGTGAAACCACTGTATGATTCAACACACTATGATGCCATTTACTAATGCAATTAATTCACCTGACTAATTACTGATGATTATCGTATTTTTTCTTGGCAAGTGCCCGGCAAGGTAAGGTTAGCAGGTCGCTTTTCTTGTCGTTACACATCAGACCGTGCACATTTTCCACTTTTTTTGTGTATATGATTGTACTCCAGTTTTGTTTGTATGTATTGTGAAATAGTTAAGATATAACACACAACAGTCGACTTTGACATTTTTTTTGCCCTATGACATCTCAACATCGTGACTGTTTTACATTTTTTTTGCTGCTGCATTGTATTATTCTGTGTACATTTTTGCATCTGAACACTGTCAACGTCTTTAACATATTACGTTTTCTGTCATGTTATGCTGTATGGTTAATTATGTTACCATAAACCAGTCATTATCTAGTGGGTATATGATTTAAATGCAGGACATTAATCTCTGTCATCAATTTCAGAAAGAAATGATGCATGTAAGAAATAAATTCAACAGAAATGGGAATTTCACCTACGGGATAAACGAAAGGAGATGCAATAACTTTATGAGGAAGAGTAAATGGATCAGGATTAACAAACATTAACAAGAATATACTATACTCATCGAAGAATAGCAGTCTTAACTAATTTTTTCTTTCAGAATACAAGGTGATTGATGCAGGCTGTCAGACTGAACTACACATCTTAGTTTTAGTGATGAAATATGCTAGAGATAAGGAATAGTTATGTAATGAGTAATGAAGTGATTTTTTGCAGATGATACTGAATACTGATGAATAATGATGAAGGAAATGGTATTATGAATAATGAAGTTTTTCTTTACAGGTGATGATAATGGTGAAGTTATGATGATATGGATAATGAAGTTTTTTTTTCTTTACAGATGAGGATAATGTTGAAGTAATGTATTTATGCTACGTAGTTATTTAAGTATTTGTTGCAGTTTGCTTTGACAGCAGGTGTTACATTGCATAGTAGGATGACTGAAAGTTTTGGAAAGGACAGCTATGGAATACATTTTTATACACACTTCACTGCCTGTTAATTCGAAGTTCACTACTTTTCTGCATAGTGTGCGTTTCTTCTTTCAGGTCAATAATCCGTTTTTGTATTTTTTCCAGGAGAAGTTTTTCATGACACTTACTAAACCTGTTAGTTATTATACCTGTTCTAGTACTTGCATTTTTATTTTCTACCCATTTGTGTTTATCACTTCTAAATGTGATCACATGTACTGCCTTGTTACATAATCTTGCTACAGCTGACTCATGACGAATGACGTTACCTATCCTCATTTGCTGCAATAGGTCAAAAGGAAATAGTGTTATGTTTCAGCAATTAATTATCGATCCCAACGCAATGCATTGCTAACAAAAAAAAAAAAAAAAAATATAAAATGTATTAACAGTCCCAAATAGTGATACCAGTTTGAGAAAATTCTGAATAATACTAATCAACTCTGAATAGCATGTCACTTGAGTAATGACCTCTTAATGAGACTATATTCAAAATAATGCTTTGTCACTAGCTAATAACTGCCACTGTTTATTGTAATGATACCACTTATAATGCCTGTGATTACTAATGATTTGCCTGTAATTAACTGATTTTAATAATGACTTTGTAATGGTCTGAATACTACTGAAGGAGGAACACTGTTTATTGTAATGATACCACTTATAATGCCTGTGATTACTAATGATTTGCCTGTAATTAACTGATTTTAATAATGACTTTGTAATGGTCTGAATACTACTGAAGGAGGAACACTGTTTATTGTAATGTTACCACTTATAATGCCTGTGATTATTAATGATTTGACTGTAATTAACTGATTTTAATAATGACTTTGTAATGGTCTGAATACTACTGAAGGAGGAACACTGTTTATTGTAATGTTACCACTTATAATGCCTGTGATTATTAATGATTTGACTGTAATTAACTGATTTTTAATAATGACTTCGTAATAATCTGAATAATACTGAATGATGATTCTATTCAATACTTGCTGGCCACTGAGTGCCAATAATTAATGTCACTCCACGAATTGTGATTAATTATGCCATTGATTAGCTCTTGTTTCCAATGTTGATACTTTGTAACCAGAAAAGAATGTGACTGTTTAATAATGCTTTGTAATTAGAAGAAGGCTAATGATTCTTAATAGATTGGAATGACAAATGATTAATTAACTGTCATTAGGATGTTTTGTAATTAGAAGGCTAATGAATCTTAATTACTGTTTAATAATGCTTTGTAATTAGGAGAAGGGTAATACTTCTTACTACATTGGAATGACACAATTAATTAGCTATGGTACTGTTTAGTAATGCTTTGTAATTAGGAGAATACTAATGATTCTTACTATATTAGAATGACAAATGATTAATTAACGACAAATAATTAATTAACTGTAATTAGACAAATGATTAATTAACTGTAATTAGACAAATGATTAATTAATGACAAATAATTAATTAACTGTAATTAGGAAAAGGCTAATGATTCTTAATTATACTCTGTAACTGAAAAGAATGCAATTATTTCATAATGCTTTGTAACTAGGAAAAGAAGACTACTGATTCTATGTAAAACAATTAATGAACATTTTTCTGTAATACTACATACTTGGTACAGAAATGTTCAATAACTGGGCTATGAATGCCACAAACTACTAATTAAGTCTGTAATTGTCAATATTATGTGACATAATGTGCTTATCCTCATAAGCTAACTACCCTGAATTACTGCAATGTCCATTTGTCCTGTTTATCCCAGTGATCATGGGGCACTATCTTTGGTTTTGCACTAACTCTACGTGGGTGTGCCTTGTAAGAGCGTGGTGTTGACACGACATGCTGTCCACCACCGTGAGCGATGAAGACGTTATTATGGTCCCACTGTTTGGTGTACGTAATGTACTGCCAAAATGAAAACATGGAACATCACTACGACAGTTCAGTGTCTTGGCTACACTGATAAATTCTGATGGGAAAAGAACTTCCAGTTGTGTCACTTGGTGTTGTACTTCTGTGGAAAGATATGGACTTTCAGAGCAGCTGTGTGCAATCTAAAGTGCTACAACCATGATGCAATCCTTCCCTTTCCTATCCTGATTCTTGTCACATAAAAAAAAAAAAAAAATTTTTTTTCGTAACATCATTTATGTTCATAGGTTATACATTTTTTCGATTTGTTGAACTCCAGTGCGAGTACACTTATGGCACTGGTCGACATGATTTTTTGCCATTAGGTTTATTTGTTGTGAAAATGCTAAAGACATTTCTTCAGTGCGTGTGCACTTTGGACATGATTTTTTTGCCATTATGTTTATTTATTGCCAAAATGCTAAAGACATTTTTCGATTTGTTCTGAAGTACAGTATATGTACACTCTTGTCTTTTATATTGTATATACATTTTTTTTATTTTCTGAACTACAGTGCATGTGCACTTATGTTAGGTGTTAATATGTTTTTTACTGAACTTCAGTGCCTGCGCACTTTTCTCATTTTTCAATATGATTTGTATAACTTTTATGATTTCCTGATATGTTCATTAAGTACACTCATGTCACTTGTCAACATAATATTTTTTGCCAGTCTGTTTATTTGTTCTGCATATGCTAAAGAATTTTTTCAGTGCCTGTGCACTTTATTATCTGTCAAAAAATTTGTATATACATTTTTCTGATTTGCTACTATGTTTTGTATTCACATTTTGCCTTTGTCTGATATATTTTGTACTTAGTGCGTGTGCACAACATTTAAATATTCTGTAAGTTGTAGGATTTTGTTAATTAAAGAAAAATTTTGCCGCGATTGGCAAGTCCAAATGACTCACCATCGCTGCCAAATTTTTGCCCCCCCAGTGGAGGGTTATGAAACACGTATGTAACGCAGCAGCGATGGCGAGGCATTGTAGCATCTGTGACCAGAGAGTATGCGCTTGACCGCGCGAGTGTTGCGAGCGGTTCTCAGTCAGTCGTTGCGAGTCTGTCTGTAGTCGTCATGCAGAGCGGTAGGTCAGTAGTAGCAGCCCAGTGCGGTTGTGTGATGTAGGCGGTCGGCAACACTGGTCAAGATGAGGAATAAGGTATACTGTTAATTAATATAATCATTAGATAATGAAAAATTTTATTTATTGTAATTATTCTCCAACAAGTCTCCCAATAATAATTTTTTTATTTCAAAAGCATTTTCTCAAAAATTTAATTTTTTATTGAACTCAAGATTTCGTTGCACTTCCCATTTCATTCCACTTCTTTTGAAGAAAAATTCCACTAAAATCACAAAAAAAGAGAATATTATTATTTGCAATGCAGTTCCTCCAAGCGGTGCGCAACAACAAGAGCAGATATGTGACATCCATTTATTCTGAGGTAAGACTTTAATTCTGATTGTTTTACACAGGGCCAAAGACCGATATTTCGGTTTTATTGAATTTTCTTGTCACTGAATGGACTTTAATTTTTTGAACGATTTATATTTGAGTCAGATTGCGTATTTCACATTTTTGTTGCCATTGTCAGTACATTTCATTGTGGGCAGGTTACGCATAGAGCAATGTACATTAGCATTCTTAAATAATATTGTCCATAATTTTTCAAAATTATTGTGGGGACGTTACACTCGACTCCCATTTGTATTAAGTATTGTCATTTCTTTTTCTTTATAAATTACGGTGGGGAGGTTACAATATATATATATATATATATATATACACTCCTGGAAATGGAAGAAAGAACACATTGACACCGGTGTGTCAGACCCACCATACTTGCTCCGGACACTGCGAGAGGGCTGTACATGGCGCTAGCTGCGCAGCATTTGTGCACCGCCGCCGTCAGTGTCAGTCAGTTTGCCGTGGCATACGGAGCTCCATCGCAGTCTTTAACACTGGTAGCATGCCGCGACAGCGTGGACATGAACCGTATGTGCAGTTGACGGACTTTGAGCGAGGGCGTATAGTGGGCATGCGGGAGGCCGGGTGGACGTACCGCCGAATTGCTCAACACGTGGGGCGTGAGGTCTCCACAGTACATCGATGTTGTCGCCAGTGGTCGGCGGAAGGTGCACGTGCCCGTCGACCTGGGACCGGACCGCAGCGACGCACGGATGCACGCCAAGACCGTAGGATCCTACGCAGTGCCGTAGGGGACCGCACCGCCACTTCCCAGCAACTTAGGGACACTGTTGCTCCTGGGGTATCGGCGAGGACCATTCGCAACCGTCTCCATGAAGCTGGGCTACGGTCCCGCACACCGTTAGGCCGTCTTCCGCTCACGCCCCAACATCGTGCAGCCCGCCTCCAGTGGTGTCGCGACAGGCGTGAATGGAGGGACGAATGGAGAAGTGTCGTCTTCAGCGATGAGAGTCGCTTCTGCCTTGGTGCCAATGATGGTCATATGCGTGTTTGGCGCCGTGCAGGTGAGCGCCACAATCAGGACTGCATACGACCGAGGCACACAGGGCCAACACCCGGCATCATGGCGTGGGGAGCGATCTCCTACACTGGCCGTACACCACTGGTGATCGTCGAGGGGACACTGAATAGTGCACGGTACATCCAAACCGTCATCGAACCCATCGTTCTACCATTCCTAGACCGGCAAGGGAACTTGCTGTTCCAACAGGACAATGCACGTCCGCATGTATCCCGTGCCACCCAACGTGCTCTAGAAGGTGTAAGTCAACTAGCCTGGCCAGCAAGATCTTCGGATCTGTGCCCCATTGAGCATGTTTGGGACTGGATGAAGCGTCGTCTCACGCGGTCTGCACGTCCAGCACGAACGCTGGTCCAACTGAGGCGCCAGGTGGAAATGGCATGGCAAGCCGTTCCACAGGACTACATCCAGCATCTCTACGATCGTCTCCATGGGAGAATAGCAGCCTGCATTGCTGCGAAAGGTGGATATACACTGTACTAGTGCCGACATTGTGCATGCTCTGTTGCCTGTGTCTATGTGCCTGTGGTTCTGTCAGTGTGATCATGTGATGTATCTGACCCCAGTAATGTGTCAATAAAGTTTCCCCTTCCTGGGACAATGAATTCACGGTGTTCTTATTTCAATTTCCGGGAGTGTGTGTATATATATATATATATATATATATATATATTCCAAACTCAGAAAAATAACAGAAGTGCACCTTTAAGTACTGGTCGTTTAAAGTATTGCAAATTGCAACGCATACATCCAAAACAGCTTTTGAAATGGCGGGCTGTGCTATCCTGTGGCTAAAAGACAAATTGTTAAAGGATTCCTCAGTCATCAGGAAATGTAGTGTTACAACCAGCCTGCAACATAACAGGGCATGTACCGGTATTTTATCAGCGATCTAGGCTGGTACGACCACTAAACGTATAAACATATGATTTAGTTGTTACTTTAGAGGAGGTGAGATACCCTCCTTCATGACTGTGTCACACGTATGAATTCCATCTTCTATCATAGACAGTAGCTTCTCGAAACAGGCCATGTCCATCCTCAGGAAGTTCAGAAAATCTCGCGTATCCTCGGGCTTCAGTTCTTTCATGAGCAGTAAATACACTCCTGGAAATGGAAAAAAGAACACATTGACACCGGTGTGTCAGACCCACCATACTTGCTCCGGACACTGCGAGAGGGCTGTACAAGCAATGATCACACGCACGGCACAGCGCACACGCCAGGAACCGCGGTGTTGGCCGTCGAATGGCGCTAGCTGCGCAGCATTTGTGCACCGCCGCCGTCAGTGTCAGCCAGTTTGCTGTGGCATACGGAGCTCCATCGCAGTCTTTAACACTGGTAGCATGCCGCGACAGCGTGGACGTGAACCGTATGTGCAGTTGACGGACTTTGAGCGAGGGCGTATAGTGGGCATGCGGGAGGCCGGGTGGACGTACCGCCGAATTGCTCAACACGTGGGGCGTGAGGTCTCCACAGTACATCGATGTTGTCGCCAGTGGTCAGCGGAAGGTGCACGTGTCCGTCGACCTGGGACCGGACCGCAGCGACGCACGGATGCACGCCAAGACCGTAGGATCCTACGCAGTGCCGTAGGGGACCGCACCGCCACTTCCCAGCAAATTAGGGACACTGTTGCTCCTGGGGTATCGGTGAGAACCATTCGCAACCGTCTCCATGAAGCTGGGCTACGGTCCCGCACACCGTTAGGCCGTCTTCCGCTCACGCCCCAACATCGTGCAGCCCGCCTCCAGTGGTGTCGCGACAGGCGTGAATGGAGGGACGAATGGAGAAGTGTCGTCTTCAGCGATGAGAGTCGCTTCTGCCTTGGTGCCAATGATGGTCGTATGCGTGTTTGGCGCCGTGCAGGTGAGCGCCACAATCAGGACTGCATACGACTGAGGCACACAGGGCCAACACCCGGCATCATGGTGTAGGGAGCGATATCCTACACTGGCCGTACACCACTGGTGATCGTCGAGGGGACACTGAATAGTGCACGGTACATCCAAACCGTCATCGAACCCATCGTTCTACCATTCCTAGACCGGCAAGGGAACTTGCTGTTCCAACAGGACAATGCACGTCCGCATGTATCCCATGCCACCCAACGTGCTCTAGAAGGTGTAAGTCAACTACCCTGGCCAGCAAGATCTCCGGATCTGTCCCCCATTGAGCATGTTTGGGACTGGATGAAGCGTCGTCTCACGCGGTCTGCACGTCCAGCACGAACGCTGGTCCAACTGAGGCGCCAGGTGGAAATGGCATGGCAAGCCGTTCCACAGGACTACATCCAGCATCTCTACAATCGTCTCCATGGGAGAATAGCAGCCTGCATTGCTGCGAAAGGTGGATATACACTGTACTAGTGCCGACATTGTGCATGCTCTGTTGCCTGTGTCTATGTGCCTGTGGTTCTGTCAGTGTGATCATGTGATGTATCTGACCCCAGGAATGTGTCAATAAAGTTTCCCCTTCCTGGGACAATGAATTCACGGTGTTCTTATTTCAATTTCCAGGAGTGTATATTCCCTTGCCGTCGTCCCTTCTTTTCAGTCAGTATCGAACCCAACAACGTCTGGCTTTTCGTTTTCGTCGTTGTTCTGCCCTGTCACTGCCAGGGCAATACCTCCAAAAACAAGTGGGTCTTCCATGTGCAAAATTCTGTATAAATGTAAATTTAGATATATGTATGCCTGTGTAAGCAATTGTAATATAAAACTAACTGTTGAGTCTGTAATTCAGAACAGTACCAACCTACAGAAGAGAATAACAATTACTTAACAAATAATGATAAAAAATAATGTCTTATGAAATAGGAACCTTGAGCTCACGGAAATAATTTGAACGAATGACGTTCCAATATGTCACACAGTCAGCCTAGTGTTGCACTCAGTACAACCAACGACTTTACAAGACATTCCACAGTTCTATTTGCGGTTCCCGCATTATTAGTGTCTACTGCGCATGCGCGCCAGGTATACGCCCCGTGGCTGGTGTATAGGTCAACGTGAATCAGTTCGTAGTTACAGATATGCAGGCTTGGTGCGCTGGTGCAGAGGTATACGGTTAGGCACATCGTGTGATGAGGGCTTTAGAACGACCGTGCATGGGACTTGAAAACTTTTGTGGATGACAAACTACTAACATCAAGGAGTGAATTTCCACATTCCACTACAATGTGAAACGTAAATGGAAGAATCTGGCAGGTGAACTTAGGAGATGGCTTATTGTATTAGATCATACAGAGCTTAGATCCATTTTGGTAGTTGTTACATTGTAGTGTATATGATATGAAATTTATCTGTTTTAAAGCACCACCGCATTGATGTCTTTCGAAAACATGTCGTTTTTATACGATTTGCTACAATAAAGTGGTAGGAATCTACATGTCTTTAGTTAAAGGCTCCTTGTATTAGATGCTTTTCGTGTTACAGCTTGTGGGCTATGAAAGCATACCATTGCACTATTTCAGTGCTAAGGCACAATTATGATTTTTATTGTTATTGTTAAGTATCAAATAACAGTGTCTGTATTTACAGTCTGCAGACATTTTTACCAGTGGTATATTATGTCACTAAGATGACAATGTCATATTGAAACCCTAGTATCCTGTTAACTTGTAGCTACTTCCAGTTTTTTCGTTATTTTGCTTCCTAAAAGACTATGGGACCTTCTTATCAATTTAATAAAAGTATAAATTGCAATATTCGATGTTTGTATATAAAATGTTGCACAGAAACAGCAGGCCTCATGAGTATCAGAACTGTGTAGTTTATAACTCCTCTCAATGAGAGCAGAGTTATGGAGAATCACATGTTTTTTACAGCCCCTGGCTTAGAGACTGCCCTGCAAGGCAGGCATGTTGTGTGGAAAGAGTATTGGCCTGCCAAATGAACCCACTTTGGAGGGTACGCTGCCTGTGAGGCCCCAACCTACCTGTCAGGCCCCAACATGTAGGCTGCCCTGCATGACAGGCATGTTATGTTTGAGTATTAGCCCAGATCACGTAAGAAACAGATTGACCATCCTTACGGCGGAACAGGCAACCGTAAAAATAGTTTTCCTGTCGGTCAACAGGTGTCACAGGCGACGCTACAATGCTAACTGACCTGTCCATGTCGCGGAATTGGCAACGCTGTATCTTCGGTGACGTGAATGACGTTGATTTGCGTTCGGCTGGAGCGCTGGGCGCGAAATGCATTCGTCACACTGCTATAGCTCATGCTCGGCTGTGGTTTTTCCCGAGTTTTCAATCTAAGAATGTAGATTAGCTCCCCTAATTCTACAAACCAAGTTTATTTCTCACAATCATATGCGAAATGAAATAAATGCAAAATAACACACAAACATTTCGCGAGAGTTACTGTTTAAATGCAGACTGTACTGCAGTCGCTTAGGTTTTACACTCGCCTTCGATGCCGTCTACGTCCTCTTTGCTATACAGCTCTTCTGATACGGATCATGGTGGTAAAAAAGATATCCACGTGCAGGTTGACACTATAAAGTTTTCAAAATCAGCACTCGGTTATGATGCGAATTAAGGCTGGACATATTTCAGTGATAGTCATTTCAAATTTAAATTCTTTTACTTTGCATGTAACTTATCGCAAATGATATAAGAGAGACACAAAACGATGAATTTTGGATTGTTGTTGAAAGGGGGCTGCAAACGCTTGTTTTTCGAGCATATTTTGGCGGTGTCAACTTTAAAGAGCCACAGACGGCAAACCATTATTATATTAAAAATTTACTTTGTACAGTTTAAAGACAACCCGCACATATTCGCAACAGACGTACGCTTTTATCTGCAACACAGTTATTATTGGGGATATCCGCACTTGCGCAGACCTTTTACTATAAGTAGTGTTGTTTTCGAGTGAAAGCTGTGTGAGCATTATTAGCACACAGATAAAAAAAATTAAAATAGGCAGTGTCTATAGTTTGCATGTTATGCTCGTTCTTTTCTATTCTCCTCCCTTCATTCCAGTATAAACGCTTGTTCACAAGTATAAACGAATGGCAGTGAACATTGGCGAATTATCTATGAATACTCGTTTGCAGCAGTGTAAACGAGGTTTTTCACTCGTTCACTTCGTTCGCTCTAGTATATACCAGGATTTAGAGGGACCGATGACCTAGCAGTTAGATGACGGCTATTATTCATTTATTTCACTGTTGCGATTTCGGCTCTACAGCCATTTTCAAGTACCAACGGAAAGGTCTCGTAAGGTAATGCTTCTTAAATTGTTTACGAAATGTTACCACACTATGCTTTGCATTTTGTTATCCATATCTTATATTGGTTTCAGTTTTAACAATGCACACAAAAATGCCTCTACAGCCAAAATTACGATAGTTAAGTGAATAAACAGTTTAAAAAAGTCCAAATTGCAGCAAAGATTTCATTTAAAAATTGTATGATATGATTCTTGTACAGGAAGGGCTCCCACGTTATATCAGAATATAAGATCGGCAAATATAGATAGGATCGAATGCTTAGAGCTTTTTATTAATTCTTACTCGTAACTAATTTATTGATTTACCTGAATTTAAAATCCACACCTGTAACCTTTCTTTATCTTTGACGGGAAATCTGAACATTTTTAGTTCAGGATTTGTCCGTCTACTCCTTCCACAATTGATATACTCGCAGGCCCTCTGCATGACGACTCGATCCACTACCACCGGTATGTCAGAAACAGCTGTACTTCACAGACGCCAAATGGTGGAAAGCTGCTTGCCTTCAGACGACGTTGCCACATATTTCACAGAACGGTGTGCCATCTAGTGGTTGGTGCCACAAGTAAGGGTGTGACGCTGTTGCCGCCTGGTGGCCGTTCCCTGACAAGGGTTGCCTGCTAGACCAAGCGATCGGGCAATCTGTTTCTTACGTGATCTGGGGTATTAGCGGCCTATTTTACCGACATGCTTTGCATGGCGGCCTGTACATCATGGGCAAGTAAATGATTTTGAGGCCACTGATGTGTAGCCTGTCCCACTTGACAGGTGGGTTTTGGGAGCAGTATCAGTCAGCTCTAGAGAAATGTATTGCAGGGGCTAAATGTGCCTGTGAGCATGGCTAGGGACAAGTTGAGATGGATAGATGAAACGATGGAAGGACCAAGGTGGAGGAGAAATGAACAAAGAGAGTGGAGGGTGGGGGAGATGCATGAGGCAGGTGGAAGGCGTAAAGGGCTGTTGGCCAGATGGAAATGGAAGAAGTGGATATGGAGGTGGAAAGGGAGAGGGGTAGGAGGTTATGGTAAGAGGGAGGGGGGAGGAAGAACAACCTGTTTCTCGCTACTTTTTAAATGCTGTTCCTTTCCAGTGTTTTACTACGGAGCAAGAAACAGCGTCAACCATTTTCACCCTATGTATTACCGGAACAACAATCAGGTCACAACAGTACAGAGCCTGTGACTGTACACGATTTCTGAAATAAAAATTATGTAGTTAAAAGATGATTAAGAAAAACGTCGATGGCTATTAATACATTAGAACAGTGTTGGCCACGGCATGCCAAATTTCACCTGGAACAGTGCAACATTTGATTTAACATTGCGGTGCAGTTCGGTCGGCACGACTCTCTGAGTTCGGCAAAATCGCGGCGTCAGCGCTGTTTACCTTTTGATATTTGTTTGTGATATGAAGGACCTTCACAGGTCGAGTGGCTGCTTGCACAAAAAGAGGTAGTCTAGCGCTCTATCATCGCAATCCTATAAAATTAGTGGGAATGATAGAAGAAAGGGATGACAGTTCTGAATTCGCGTAAGTGACAGGAACTGCATATTTGCTATGGAACGATATTACAGTACCACACAGAAAGAATTTAAAGATTTAGTTGACAACGAAAATTACAAAGATCGACAGACAGGATTCATTGTTCTGTACATCAAAAAGCGGTTAGTGCTATATTTGCAAGCCTGGAGCACTTGAAGAAATAGTTGGTAAGAATAGTAAAATTCTGAAGTCACTTGTATTCTTCCATTGTTAGTGAAAAACTTTTGAATGGAATTGAACGACGAATAGGGAGACTTCATGCTTTACAGCGAAGTATGTAGGTCAAGTCAAGGGGCATGCCTGGAACGATTTTTTGATTTAAAACTCACTACGTCGAATTTATGAAGGAAAAAGGAGTGCAGGTACGAAAAGTAGAACTTCCGAAATGCAATGCAGACTTCGCATTTTAAGTGAACTTGACTGCACACTACCTACAGTAAGACATTGCAAGGTAGCTTATTCCTGATTTGATGGGGAAGCATTTAAAAAGAAAATCGCCTTGTAGAGGGACACATTTTGACAAACACTGTCTAGTTTCCTATGCTCACTGCCATTAAAGGAAACACGAGGTTTGAAGAATTAATTGTCGCCTTCAGAGATAGTTTCCTTAACTTTTTGAGGACATGGTAAATCTTACATCTATTGGCGAAGCGTTTTCGAGACCGTTTGCTGCTTCAGTGGAAAGCACCCCTGCGCACGTGCAGATGTAAGTAACTACCTACAAAACTTCGTGGCAGATTGAAACTGTCTGCCGGAGCAAGACTCGAAGTCGGGCCTTTGCCTTTTGTAGGCAAGTGGTCTACCATCTGAGCTACCCAAGCACAACTCACGCACCGTCCTCGCAGCTTCATTTCTGCCAGTACCTCGTCTCCTACCTTCCAAACTTTACAGAAGCTCTCCTACGAACCTTTCAGAACCAGCACTGCTGAAAGAAAGTATATTGCGGTAGCTCAGATGGTAGAGCACTTGCCCCCGAAAGGCAAAGGTCCTGAGTTCGAGTCTCAGTCCAGCACACAGTTTTAATCTTCCAGGAAGTTTCATATCAGCGCACACTCGGCTGCAGGGTGAAAATCTCATTCTGGAACTACCTACAAGGTTCCCGTTTTAATGAGAAATCCTTATACATACGTTAAAACTGTCCAGGACGCCTCCATTGCTCCCCTCAGGTTGTGTTTCCAAGCCTCCATAATAAGGTAGCAAAAGTGGTGCAATATTTCGATACACATATTTTTGAGAAAGACCTTTCGATTGTGAAACTAAATAAATCACGATTACGCGGCATCTTGAGTGCAATTTTTTGCGTCTACCGTATGTTGGCAGTTTGCACGGAGTAAGAATTACATTAAGACTTCAGCATAGAAAAAATTATTAAATGATACTGAAAATTTGTTCTGTTTATGGCGTATGTTGTTTTGTGAATTATAAAAAACAAGTCGTACGCAGTGCGACTGCACTTCCATTTAAATGCGGCGCGTTAACAATTGTCTCCTCTTCCCCCTCCTTGCCTCAAACAGTGTGCCGCGGTGGTGGGGGAAGTGTGCAGCGAGGCTGAGCGCTTTGACGTTCGTACCTGGACACGACCCGCGAGCTAATATCTTGGCAACCCCTGTATTAGAATAGCTTAAACTTCCATGTACAGTAACTTAGGGATGTCTTATGCATAAGTAGGACGTACTTCCAAGAGCATAAACAAACCCAGCTGACATGTACTACGGCTGCTGGCCAGTCATCGCGTTTGTGTTTGTTTAAGAAGGGTAGGAGCAGGAGAGGCACCAGAGGACATTTTGATATCCACTGTCTATACTTTTACCAGTAAATTCATAAAACTTTGTCAGCAGGACCAGGAAGGATTCAGGATTCACACTCGTAGCAGCGGAAGTTCAAAAACAAGACAAAATATTTTTTTTACATGTGAAATTTCATCCTTTTTTCACTTACTATTGGCTGCATTTGTTGCTATAGGTACACTTTTCTTCATAAGTAAGAGAGACTGCACAGCATACACACCATACTTACAGGTGTCTGAAACTCTAGAACATATTTAATTTATGAAAAAATGAATGAGCTGTTACTATTTAAACTTTATACTCAGAAAAAAATCAAATTTTGCAGTTAATTCTCTCAATTTTTACCACAGTTTTTCATAGATTTGGAGAATTGTACAGTTTCATACACCTGTAAGTATGGTTTGTATGCTGTGCAAAATTCATGAAAGAATTTCTCTTCCTCGTGAAGAAAAATGTACCTATAGCAACAAATGCAGCCAACAGTAAGTGAAAAATGATGAAGTTTCATACCTAAAAAAAATTATTTTGTTATGTTTTTGCACTTCCACTGCTATGAGTGTGAATTCTGAATCCTTCCTGGTCATGCTGACAAAGTTTTATGAATTTATTTGTAAAAGTATAGACAGTAGAAAATAAAATGTCCTGTGGTGCCCCTCCTGCTCCAAGTCGGCCTGTTTGACGTCCTACCCCCCTTAAACAGGTTTATTCTCGTAATGAACGACATATAGCGCCACGCGCTCCTGCGACTCACACAGCACGGAGAGGGTGCGGGCGTCCTCGAGCCTGGCGGCGGGCAGCCGGGGGTTGTGCGCGCGGCACGCCACCTGCCCCCCGTCGTCCTCCGGGCCGGCGCGCAGAGTCAGCTCGCTCAGGGACACGTTGCCGCCCGACCGCTCCTGCAACACGCACAAAGGCAGGCGTGCGACGTGCTCACCGTGTCTCCTACCTTGCCTCGATCATGTAACAGCAGATTAGATTAGATTAATACTTGTTCCATAGATCATGAATACGACACTTCGTAATGATGTGGAACGTGTCAGGTTAATAAAAGATGTCTGTACAAGATATTACATTACACAAAATATTGCATGACACTAATGTTTAAGTTGTTGTTGTTGTTTTTTCCCTTAATTTATATCTAAAAGTTCAGCCAATGAGTAGAAGGAGTTATCACCTAGAAATTCTTTTAATTTATTTTTAAATGTTAGTTGGCTATCTGTCAGGCTTTTGATGCTGTTTGGTAGGTGACCAAGGACTTTTGTGGCAGCATAATTTACCCCTTTCTGTGCCAAAGTCAGATTTAACCCTGCATAGTGAAGATCATCCTTTCTCCTGGTGTTATAGCTATGCACACTGCTATTACTTTTGAACTGGGTTGGATTATTAACAACAAATTTCATAAGTGAATATATATATATATATATATATATATATATATATATATATATACTGTGAGGTTACTGTGAGGATCCCTAGATCCTTAAATAGATGTCTGCAGGATGACCGTGGGTGGGCTCCAGCAATTATTCTGATTACACGTTTTTGAGCAATGAATACTATTCTACTCAACGATGAATTACCCCAGAATATGATGCCATACGAAAGCAGTGAATGAAAGTAGGCATAGTAAGCTAATTTACTGAGATTCTTATCATCAAAATTTGCAATAACCCTAATAGCATACGTAGCTGAACTCAGACGTTTCAGCAGACCATCAATGTGTTGCTTCCAGTTAAACCTCTCATCAATGGACACACCTAAAAATTTTGAAAATTCTACCTTAGCTACAGACTTCTGTTCAAAGTCTATATTTATTACTGGAGTTGTGCCATTTACTGTACAGAACTGTATATACTGTGTTTTATCAAAATTTAAAGAGAGTCCGTTTGCTGAGAACCACTTAATAATTTTGTGAAAAACATCATTTACAATTACATCACTTAGTTCTTGGTTTTTGGATGTTATTACTATACTTGTATCATCAGCAAAAAGAACTAACTTTGCATCTTCATCAATGTGGAATGGTATGTCATTAATGTATATCAAGAGCAGTAAAGGACCTAAGACCGAACCCTGTGTTACCCCATACTTGATAGCCCCCCAGTTTGAGGAATCAGCCGTTGTTTTAAAATTACATGAACCACTTATTTTAACTTTCTGCATTCTTCCAGTTAAGTATTTGTGCACTGCCCCACTCAAACCATAATGATTTAGCTAATCTAAAAGAATTCCATGATTTACACGATCAAAGGCCTTTGAGAGATCACAGAAAATACCAATGGGTGATGTCCGGTTATTCAGAGCATTTAATATTTGATCAGTGAAAGCATATACAGCATTTTCTGTTGAAAAGCCTTTGCTAGTCAGTTTGTAAGGTGGCTATAATTTCGCACCTTACAGGCACCTATCCACATACTTTGCCGTGAACAGAATTAGGTATCAGGTGATAGGTTGTACATCGTATATATGAATATAAAGGGGTGTCTTTATTATCAAAACGGCGCAATGAATGATTGCCTATACTAGAAGAGGTGGGAACGACAGTGGAAATGAAACGGCAGGCGGAACTCAAGCCCTGGGTGGAAGGCCCACACGGGTGTGGTGGTTCAGCTCCACACAGGAAGTGCCAAGGCGGACAGTCTGGACATCTGAGTGCGAAGACACAATAGAGTCGCGACTAGATGGTATTGTAGCCAGACGGGAAGGATTGTACTTCGGAAACTACGAAAATCTTGGACGCAGCTGAGAGAAACGAGGACGTGTCATCTCAGAAACCACGCAGGCTGGGTTATTTTCAAGGATTTTTACTCAGAAGCGTACCATTGTACGAGTATAGGTTTTTCCTCGCAAACTTCCTGTGCAGGACGACGAAAGACTAAAATATGTTTGGTCGGCGCTCGGAAGAATCTATAGAGAGGGAGAATATTCCGTGGTTTCGGGAATATAATTCGTTTTCGGAATTACGAGGGTGGGGAGCCGAGCCTTGCTGGCAGGCCAGCAGTGAAGAGAAGTGGTCTTCCGTTGCGAGCGCCCGTGTGTGACGGTCACTCGATGTCAGCTGTGTTGGTACTGACGGACTTGCTGTCTTTGCTCTCAGTAGCGTTTGTAGTTAGAACAGTTAGGCACTGCACTGTTGCGAACCTGTACGATTCTGGACTTCACCTCCGGGCTGGAAGTCGTCATTGAGTACTCAACGTTCAGTAATGAGAGCACTTCCTCTGCCTATACTATACGCTTCGGTCATTGTTTATGAGAGAAAAGTGCTTCGGAAGATCTTCGGTCCTATTCTGGATGCTGATACAGGGCAATGGAGGATCAGATACAACCAAGAGCTTGAGGAACTATACCAGCAGCTCAACATAGCAGGAACTGTGAAATCCAAACGAATGCAGTGGGTCGGCCATGTGGTCCCGATGGAGGATCACAGATGGCCTCTGAAGCTCCCGGATTTCACACCTACAGGAAAGAGACCGCCAGGGAGACCCAAGAAGTGTTCGAGGGATGGACTCCATGAAGATTTAAACCAAGTGTCAATAGATGTGAACGGATGGCGGATAGCAGCAATGGACAGAACACAGTGGAGGAGGAAACTTGTAGATGCGTGCGGTCCGCTGGGCCTGATCACGTAGTAGTAGTAGCAGCAGTAGTATACTTACGTTGTGGCGTTATCTGAACTCCGTCCTTGTGGCTGGGAGTTCGCGTTTCTTGTCTGTATAACACAGAGTGTATTAGATTATATTATTCAGAGGACCGCCTTCTGCCGTCCTAGCATTTGAAAGAGTTTATTTGTGGCTGGAGTTCTTCCATCGTCGCAGACGAGTACGAGAACCATCACTTCGACACACCGGACGCAGTACATACGTGATATCGCAAATTGCTTCGGCTTATTAGGGCTATAAAAGTTAAACAGCTGTGATCACGTTAGTTTATTTCCACTGAGGTTCCACACCATCGTAGATCATCTTTGAAAGTAGTGTCTTCTAGTGTTTGGAACGTAGATGATGTCACTCATCTCGCGTTATTGATATTAGATCGCGCAGTCGTAATGAGGGGCAGAGTTGAGCAACTGATTAGTAATTTTACTCAGGAAATGTAAACTTTGTAACATAAAGGTTTTGTAACATACAATGAATATATAAGCAGAAACAACGTTTATCATTTAGTAGTATTAGCTGCCTTAATAATTCATTTATGTTTAGGTTGTAATTTATATGTTAAAGTCCATTAAGAGATCCTAAGATCTGCTTCAGGGAGTAATCAGACGGGGCCAAATCTTCATTTTAGCGTTTATTATTTTCCGTTGCGCACATATATTTTTACACCCGCCTGGAGTAGCATCTTGGAGGTTAATTACACTGAACAGCCAAAGAAACTGGTACACTTGCCTAATGCGGACGGCTCCCGTGAGCACGCAGAAGTGCCGCAACACGACGTAACATGGACTCGACAAAGATCTGAAGTAGCGCAGGGCTGTCCATAAATCCTAAGAGTACGAGGGGCTGGAGATCTCTTCTGAACAGCACGTTGCAAGGCATCCCAGATACGCTCAATAATGTACATGTCTGTGGAGTTTGGTGGCCAGCGGGAGTGTTTAAACTCAGAAGAGTGTTCCTTTTGCCACTCTGTACCAATTCTGGACGAGTGGGGTGTCACGTTGCCCTGCTGGAATTGCCGAAATCCGTCGGAATGCACAATGGACGTGAAAGGATGCAGGTGCTTAGACAGGGTGCTTACATACGTGTCACCTGTCAGAGTCGTATCTAGACGTATGAGGGGTCCCATGTCCGCCCCCGGTAGCTGAGTGGTCATCGCGACAGAATGTCCGTTCTAAGGACCCGGGTTCGATTCCTGGCTGCGTCAGAGATTTTCTCCGCTCAGGGACTGGGTGTTGAGTTGTCCTACTCATCATCATTTTCATCCCCATCGACGTGCAAGTCGCCGAAGTGGCGTCAAATCGAAAGACTTTCACCCGGCAACACTTACATTTTAGGGGTTCCATATCCCTTCAAACTCACTTAAATCTTGATAACCTGCCATTGTAGCAGAAGTAACCGATCTAACAACTGTGCCAGTCACTTGTCGTCTTATATAACGACCGCGCCGCCATGTTCTGCCTATCTTGCCTGTTTATATATCTCTGCCTTGGAGTACTCATGCCTATAACAGTTTATTTGCCGCTTCAGTGTATTTAGTTACATGTTCCATAGATCATTTAAACGATTCTCTTACCGAAATGATGTGGAAGGAGTCAGATCAGGATATGCCGCACATCATTACAGAGCTTTGAGCATCTTCAACAGTCCCCTGCTGACGTGCAGCATCCACGGATTCATGAGGTTGTCTCCATACCCATACACGTCCACCCACTCAATACAGTTTGAAACGAGACTCGTCCAACCAGACAACATGTTTCCAGTCATCAACGGTCCAATGTCGGTATTGACGGGCCCCCAGGCGAGGCGTAAAGCTCTGTCTCGTGCACTCATCAAAGGTACACGAGTGGGCCTTCGGCTCCAAAAATCCATATCGATGATATTTCGTTGAGTGGTTCGCACGCTGACACTTGTTGATGGCCCAGAATTGAAACTGATGTCGGAGATTTGATGTTTTACCAGATTCCTGATATTCATGGTACACTCGGGAAATGGTTGTATGACAAAATCCCCACTTCATCGCTACCTCGGAGATGCTGTGTCCCATCGCTCTTCTGCCAAGTATAACACCACGTTCAAACTCACTTAAATCTTGATGACCTCCCATTGTAGCAGCAGTAACCGATCTAACAACTGCGCCAGACACTTGTCTTATATAGGCGTTGCCGACCGCAGCGCCGTATTCTGCCTGTTTACATATCTCTGTATTTGAATACGCATGCCTATACCAGTTTCTTTGTCACTTCAGTGTATTTAGTCACATGTTCCATCACTTAAACGATTCTCTTACCGAAATGATGTGCAAACAGTCAGTTCAGGATATGTATGCATCATTAGCATTAACGTTAATGAACACATTAAACTGCACTACAAAGCAAGTGGTAGGTGGTGAGCTCCTGTGGGACCAAACTGCTGAGGTCACCGGCTCCTAGGCGTACACACTACTTAATCTAACTTAAACTAACTTCCGCTAAGGACAACACACACACTCATGCCCGAGGCAGGACTCGAACCTCCGACGGGGGGAGCCGCGCGAACCGTGGCAAGGCACCCAGACTGGGTGGCACTTAAAAGCAAGGTTTTCATCGCAGGCTACCAGCTTCTTACAGACTGACAATTACTGAACTATATGAAGAAAAATGCAAATTAGTTACAAACTACCGCGTGCACACACTTTATTCAACATGTAAACATCACTTCGTCACTATGTTCGGATTTACGTGATGACATGTTCGATATACATGCGTCCTTGGTGGTGATGTGGCGCAGACGAATAGCAAAATTCTCCATGACCCGCTGAAGTGTCGGAAAATCGACGCTGTCGATGACCGCCTGAATCAGCTCAGCAATGGTTTTGGGGTTATTGCTGGACACCTTGTCTTTAATATAGCCCCACAAAAAGGAGTCGCACGTGTTCACATGCGGAAAATATGGCGGGTAATCGAGGCCAATGCCAGTGGCCTCTGGGTGCCCCAGAGCCAGAATGCGGTCCCCAGAGTGCTCCTCCACGACATCAAAAACTCTCCTGCTTCGATGGGGTCGTGCTTCGTCTTGCATGAACTACATCTTGTCGAACTCAGGGTCACCTAGGGTAATGGGGATGAAATCATTTTCCAAAACCTTCACATACCATTCGGTAGTCACCGGGTCATCAAGGAATATCGCACCGATTATTCAGTGACTGGTCATTGCACACCACACAGTTAGCCGTTGTCGGTGAAGAGACTTCTCGATCGTGAAATGCGAATTCTCTCTCCCCCGAATGCGCCAATTTTGCTTACTGATCAACCCATCCAAATGATAGAGGTATTCGTCACTAAACCAAACCATACAGCCCGTACGAATCCCCATCATGCCCCGCGGCCACCTGTGCAGTTTGAACGTCCTGACGCAAATCGTTCAGAAGTTATGACGATTATATTTCATACAGTTCAATAATTGTCGCCCTGTAAATAAGCTGTGAAACAGAATTAAAAGATCACTTATTGCAAACCACCCTGTAAAATGCCACTGAATCGCTCATTTAAGTTTGAAATTTGGCTCAAAGGTGCCTGCAATTACTCTCTGTTATGATACAAAACCATGGTCGCCATAGCCGGGCTCGGCAGCATACGAAAGAAAGGCCACAGCTCGGAAGTTTTTGCGGGGTGTAAGGTGCGTTAATGCCATCGTATCGGCTAACGATATCTCATTGCACCACAATTCTTCCCACCGTGGTCGTGTCGCCCGATGAGATTCTCGTCACAGGCCCTCTTACCCACATTTCATCCCTTCTTTTGGTGTTGTGGCGGGGCGGGTTGGTCTCTCACTGTCTTTTAAATGATCAGTCCACCTACCTGGATAGATTTCAGGTTGTCTGTCTCTTCAGTCTGCGATGGTAGAGACTGGTTTAGCCGAAGACAGCAGCGTTGACGAAAAATCGACTAATTCCCTACTACGTAAAGGCTATATAGCTGCAGTCCATGGGCAGTAGCTGAAAGTTAATTAAACTATCCAGCGTTCGGGGTTCTTGCATGCCTCGTTTGAAAAAAAAATTCCGTTAAATTGATTTATCGTCTCTAAAAGAGTAAAATGTCTATCAAGTCCGTATTCAATATCCCAACATCAATTACGCAATGTTACTGGCTGTCGCTTTTACAAATTCACACCCGAAAGCAGCCAGAAATATTTAGAACGATATGATCTTTTTGAAGGTCCTGAACCGTCAGTGACCCACGGCTAATTGCGAGTTAACACATTCAGTGGTTGAGTACGATTCTCGTAAAGAAATGCTGGACATAATGTACCGTTATCTGCAAGAAACAAGCCACGTGGAGTTTTATGGACGACATGAAATGTTCACACGCATATATCTCTTAAAATAAATCACTCAGAAAACTCAAACTTTCACAAAATACTAAACACTGCGATTCTTTTTCATCAACAACACGAGAACCAATCAAAATGCGTGAATTTCTTCATTTTGCTACATACTTGATCAGCGCCGTTTAACGTAGGTGTTTACAAGAAGATGACTCCGTGAGCGACTATGTCGACTCACAGATCTGAGGCACAAAGCCCAACTCAAACGCGCGGGAAATGCTGAAATCCGAAAAATGGTTCATATGGCACTGAGCACTATGAGACTTAACATCTGAGATCATCAGTCCCCTAGAAGTTAGAACTACTTAATCCTAACTAACCTAAGGACATCAACACACATCCATGCCCGAGGCAGGATACGAACCTGCGACCGTAGCGGTCGTGCGGTTATTACACTGAAGTGCCTAGAACCGCTCGGCCACAGTGGCCGGCGCTGAAATCCTATTGGACAGTACGTTAAGCAGCCAGTCAGATCATCTCGAGCACTTTTATACTTGCGGTGTTTCTAATGGCAGCCGATCAGATTACCAAAAGTAGTTTAGATTTGAAATCTCGTAATTCTGAAAGTAAATAAAATCTAATGGCAGCAAAACACGATTCCTCTCCACAAAATAAATTACTAATAGATTTAATAGTCAACGTCCCTTCTGCTGCCTTTTACAAAATCAAGCTCGCTGGGACATTCGTCACGAGTTTCCCTACTGCACAACAACTTTCTCACACATACATTTAGATAGTTTTAATAAAATATTACATTCTCACTTTACGTATGTCCCATATTCACTCGTCTGCAAAACACTCGCACGCAGTCAAAACGTGATGGAATACTGATTTCCCTAAGTACTTTTAATTACGCCAGAAATCTGTGATATTGAAACAAAAGAAAATGGCAGATAATTTGCTTATGTGAACCTATCCTCCTGGGTGTAGTTTCAGTTGATACCACAGATGAATACATTACAGTCCTCAACTCAGTTTCAGATGGTGAAAATGGGTCTAAGGACAAGGGACTGAACATCTGAGGTCATCAGTCCCCTAGAACTTAGAACTACTGAAATCTAACTAACCTAAGGACAACACATGCATCCATGCCCGAGGCAGGATTGGAACATGCGACCGTAGCAGCAGCGAGGTTCCGGAGTGAAACGTCCAGAACACCTCGGCCACAGCGGCCGGCAGCTCAGTTTCACAACGCCAGCACGGTCATTATGTGTTTTAGGTAAAACTGTATACCTCCAAGAGTATTGAAGTTATTCATTTGGAATTTTAACAGTATGGTTGCGCTATCTATAGAATTTGGTATAAATAGTATGAATAAGACTGATTAATATTTAATAGCTCTTCTTCAGATTCATAGAGAGTATGTGTAACATACTGCGCGTAGCCTTAGTCATGTACAAGGCACGCGGCCGGAGTGGCCGAGCGGTTCTAGGCGCTACAGTCTGGAACCGCGTGACCGCTACGGTCGCAGGTTCGAATCCTGTCTCGGGCATGGATGTGTGTGGTGTCCTTAGGTTAGTTAGGTTTAAGTAGTTCTAAGTTCTGGGGGGCTGATGACCACAGCAGTAGGTCCCATAGTGCACGGAGCCATTTGAACATTTGATACAAGGCACGCTCGGCCTAGTAGCCAGCGTCAGCTGTGCCAGCGAGAGAACCAGACATCTGCTCTCCTCCCGGCTCCACGGCAAGCTACGCTACGCTTTCAGTGCAAGGTGACAACTCGTAACAATTTGCTACGTTACAATGCCTCTGCGATGGAGGTCAAAACCGCGTGGCCCAGCGTTCAAATCACGCAGTTTCCTTTCGGGTGGCCAAGGAAAAGATTTCAGACACAGCACCGCTCACAATTGACAAAAAAAGGCCTCAGGGGTGACATAAAGGCATCAGTGAAACTACACCTTCTCTTGCGGCGTCAATTTCGACACATTTGTTCGCAGTGCGTTGAACAGCAGGAATACATTCTTGACAACCTTTCACACTCCTGACAACCCCTGACGTTTCAGCCCTTCTCTAAGGACATTGTATGGCTGTACCCGCACTGAAAGTGACCGTATCCGTTTGGAGTGCAGCGCGACCGCAATTTTTGCTCTCGTGTACACGTTGGGACCACTAAGGGCATGTTCAAAACCATTCAGCGATATCTGAGCGTGATTCGAAGCGGCAAAGGGTACTTATGCTCTTTCAGTCCTCCTGTTTTCAGAAAAACCCACCCAAGGAATGTCGAAGGGGTTGCCTAACCCTCAGGTTCTGGAGCAGTTGCCAAGCTCACTTACTGTCGAAATTTCTGAACGTACATTTGGAAATTTAGAAATTAGTGATAAGTTGTAAGGGACCAAATCGCTGAGGTCATCGGTCCCTAAGCTTACACACTACTTAATCTAACTTAAACTAACTTACGCTAAGGACAAAACACACAGCCATGCCCGAAGGAGGACTCGAACCTCCAATTGGGGGAGCCGCGAACATTAACAAGGCGCCCTTGATGGCACGGCTACCTCGCGTGACCCATCGTACATTTGTAACGTGCTCAAGAAAAGTACACAGTTGCCATAAGCATGCTGCCGAACTGCTGGGTTACAACGGAGTCTGCCGTTTTATCCACGCATCATCGCGCCAAAGGAAGTTGTTGTTGTGGTCTTCAGTCCTGAGACTGGTTTGATGCAGCTCTCCATGCTACTCTATCCTGTACAAACCTCTTCATCTCCCAGTACCTACCGCAACCTACATCCTTCTGAATCTGCTTAGTGTATTCATCTCTTGGTCTCCCTCTACGATTTTTACCCTCCACGCAGCCCTCCAATACTAAATTGGTGATCCCTCGATGTCTCAGAACATGTCCTACCAACCGATCCCTTCTTCTAGTCAAGTTGTGCCACAAACTTCTCTTCTCCCCAATCCTATTCAATACTTCCTCATTAGTTATGTGATCTACGCAATGACAAAACATAAATACCCTTTCCAGCTCCAGATCATGTTTCAATTTGGTAGAATTGTTTTGAACAATCCCTGGTCTTCACAATCTGTACACAAGAGCAAAAATTGAGTCGCGCAGCACTCCAAAGGAGTGCGATCACCTTCAATGGGAAAAACAGTAGTGATTGCCGGCGTTCCCCAAGGTAGTGTTATACGCCCTTTGCTGTTCCTTATCTACACTCCTGGAAATTGAAATAAGAACACCGTGAATTCATTGTCCCAGGAAGGGGAAACTTTATTGACACATTCCTGGGGTCAGATACATCACATGATCACACTGACAGAACCACAGGCACATAGACACAGGCAACAGGGCATGCACAATGTCGACACTAGTACAGTGTATATCCACCTTTCGCAGCAATGCAGGCTGCTATTCTCCCATGGAGACGATCGTAGAGATGCTGGATGTAGTCCTGTGGAAGGGCTTGCCATGCCATTTCCACCTGGCGCCTCAGTTGGACCAGCGTTCGTGCTGGACGTGCAGACCGCGTGAGACGACGCTTCATCCAGTCCCAAACATGCTCAACGGGGGACAGATCCGGAGATCTTGCTGGCCAGGGTAGTTGACTTACACCTTCTAGAGCACGTTGGGTGGCACGGGATACATGCGGACGTGCATTGTCCTGTTGGAACAGCAAGTTCCCTTGCCGGTCTAGGAATGGTAGAACGATGGGTTCGATGACGGTTTGGATGTACCGTGCACTATTCAGTGTCCACTCGACGATCACCAGTGGTGTACGGCCAGTGTAATACCTGGGTATTACAATTACGAACAACTTAAATAGGAAGGAACACACAGAAAATGTTGTGGGGAAGACTAACCAAAGGCTGCGTTTTATTGGCAGGACACTTAGAGAATGTAACACATCTACTAAGGAGACTGCCTACACTACGCTTGTCTGTCCTCTTTTCTAGAATACTGCTGCGCCGACCTTGCATCCATTAGCGCGTTTTTCATGATATGCATTAAAAGGGGGGGGGGGGGGGGGCGTTGCTATACGTCCAACCAAAAAAAAATGGAAAAAGCAAAATTCGCTACTTATTCTTGAGCTACATCAACAACACCCTTTTTAAAGACATACTTTTAGCACACACTCAGCAATGCAAAGCACTTTCAGGAACGTCTTTGACTTTTACTTACGAGATAAAACGCAAAAATAAGGTCCTGAACTTGAAAATACTGAATACGACATTCATTGGGAAGGTGACATTCACTCCCTAGACTTAAATTTTTGTGTTAACTGAAAAATTTAAAACATATACGGAATTTGGTAGAATAAGTCATTAAAGTGATGAATATTTTTTCAGAATTTTAAAATATGAAGTAACTGACTACATTTCAACATTCTGAAAATTTGGGTCCTCCCTTGGCCCCCCCCTCCCCTTCCCCAACACCGGTTTTGCATTGCAAGCGTTAACATTTACGAGCAGATGGTTGTTGTTTTGCAAACGTCCCCATCTGTTGACTCAGGGATCGAGACGTGGCTGCACGATCCGTTACAGCCATGCGGATAAAATGCCTGTCATCTCGACTGCTAGTGATATGAGGCCGTTGAGATCCAGCACAAAGTTCCGTATTACCCTCCTGAACCCACAGATTCCATATTCTGCTGACAGTCATTGGATCTCGACCAACGCGAGCAGCAATGTCGCGATACGATAAACCGCAATCGCGATAGGCTACAATCCGACCTTTATCAAAGTCGGAAACGTGATGGTACGCATTTCTCCTCCTTACACGAGGCATCACAACAACGTTTCACCAGACAGCGCCGGTTAACTGCTGTTTGTATATGAGAAATCGGTTGGAAACTTTCCTCATGTCAGCACGTTGTAGGTGTCGCCGCCGGCGACAACCTTATGTGAATGCTTTGGAAAGCTAATCATTTACATATCGCAGCATCTTCTTCCTGTCGGTTAAATTTCGCGTCTGTAGCACATCATCTTCGTGGTGTAGCAATTTTAATGGCCAGTAGTGTAAATACTTAGGGATTACAATTACAAATAACCTAAATTGGAACGATCACGTAGATAATGTTGTGAGTAGAGCAAACGAAAAACTGCGATTCATTGGCAGAACACTTAGAAGGTGCAACATTTCTACTAAAGAGACTGCATACACCACGCTTGTCCGCCCTGTCCTGGGGTAGTGCTGTGCGGTGCGGGATCCACAACAGGTGGGACTGACGGATGACATCGAAAAAGTTCAAAGAAGGGCAGCTCGTTCTATATTATCGCAGAATATGGGAGATAGTGCCACAGACATGATACGTGAATTGGAGTGGCAGTCATTAAAACAAAGATGTTTTTCGTTGGGGCGGTATCTTCTCATGAAATTTTAATCCCCAGTTTTCTCCTCCGACTGCGAAAATATTCTGTTTGCATCCACTTACATTGGCAGAAATGATCATCACGATAAAATAAGAGAAATCAGAGCTCGCACAGAAAAAGTTAAGTGCTCATTTTCCCCGCGCGCCGTTCGACAGTGGAACAGTAGAGAGACAGCATGAAGGTAGTTCATTGAATCCTCTGTCAGGCACTTTATTGTGAATAGCAGAGTAATCACGTAGATGTAGATGAAGATGAAGACATGTTTCACATTAGCGAAGATGAACAAGTGATTATAGCTCTTAAGGTATGCATTTTAGAGCTCATCTTTATAACTCTTTTTTGCTTCGAATGATCGTTCCTGTCCTGTGCCTGTTCTTCGACATCATCCATATACGCAAATTGTCTTCCTACGTTACTTCTTGTGCCACAACACGACGAAGTGCGAAAATGACTACCAGAGATGATAGATGACTGAGCTGACATATGAAGACTGTGATGTGTGCTTCTTACTGAATCCATTGATCGGCGAGTAACGGAGTGGCAAATGGAATTACAGCAGCTTTATTGAAATGCGTGAAGGGCGTTGATACACGCATATGGCAAATGGCAACACGGTTTTTATCACCTACATGTGAGCTGAAGCGAGAATGATAGAACTTATAATAACTGCGTGTATTTACACTGGGTGTCAAATATTTCGAAATGGTATTTACAAATTCTACAACCGTACACATTGTCCTCTATCTTTGTTGCTTGGTAGTTAATCACTTCATTGTATTTCTGAACTATAATTTACGACTTATTTATCAAGTCATGCGTGAGTGTATGTGTGTGTGAGCAATATCAAAATAATTAACAACGGAAGCAGCTTTTAGACCTGCAAATCCAATTAGACGATCTTCACTGTAATAGGTGACGGGCACTCATACAAATGGTGGAACTTGTGCGTTGACATGAATGTGCAACGGGGCGTCTAATTGCTCTGAGTTTCTGAAATCATAATTATCATTGTTCAGCTTTGTTGAATTTGGTGCTGAATTCCACTGGATCAGAAGTTGTTCAAAAACATGTAGGAATTTTGCTAACGCAAAGTGCGAAGAGTATAGTCATTTCAAATGGTTCAAATGGCTCTGAGCACTATGGGACTTAACATCTATGGCCATCAGTCCCCTAGAACTTAGAACTACGTAAACCTAACTAACCTAAGGACATCACACAACACCCAGTCATCACGGGGCAGAGAAAATCCCTGACCCCGCCGGGAATCGAACCCGGGAACCCGGGCGTGGGAAGCAGTATAGTCATTAGTTTTGTTTACATTTTAGGCGCAAATTTCGGGCGAGGGTAGATCTTTATTTTTTGACTAGACTTCAAAATTCAAAGTTAAATTAATTTGTGCCTGTCATACAGAGTTTACGTAGTTAATTAGAACTTTCGTAAGCAAGTTGAATAGTTTGTTTACATTAGCTTTTAATTACGTGTTAGTACATGCTACAAAACTTCAGTGATCGTGTGCCAAGTTATTCTCTGTTTTTGTGTAAATTTTCTGTAAATTTTTGTGTAAACTTTTCTATAAAACCATATGTGACAAATGTGGTGGCTGCGGTAGAAATCTGAAGGATGGGGTGTTCTGTGAAGACTGGAGGTTATGGTTTCATTGGGGCGAATGTAGCGGCGAGGAACCGGGGGTAGATAATGAGGCTCTTCCATGACAATGTAGATTATGTAGAAAGGACAGAAAAATCGCTGAACATAAGAGAAAGATTTGTGCCCTTCAGGCTGAAGTAGAAAACGTGAATTTGGAATAATGTAGGCCAAGGGAGGAACAAGAGATGGGGTACTGGGAAATGGTAACAAGCAATATTTTGGAGTAACTCAACACTTAGGTAAAAAGTATTCACTGCTCAAAAGAAAGTGGTTAGAAAAATGAGTGTGGCTCATGGTCGGACACCTTGTAGGCATCTCTTTAAAAGGTTAAGAATTCTTACAACAGCCTCATAGTACATTTACGCAGTAACAAAATTTGTTCTGAACAACATGGGCCAGTTTAAAAACAACTGTGACATTCATGATTATAATACGAGAAGAAAGAAAGATTTACACTGACCTCTACTTAACCTATCTTTGGCAGAGAAAGGGGTAAAATACGCTGCTGCAAAACTTGCCAGATGAAATGAAATTTCCAACGGACAGCAGCAATATTTTCATGTATAAATTGAAATCATATCTCATTGACAACTCCTTTTATACCATAGATGAATTCTTGTGTAGGAATAAATAAATCTATAGGTATAACATATGCATTTTATGCCATTTGAGGGAATGGGGTAGGTAATAAAAAATTTAAGCTTTAAAAAAAATTTTAAAAATTCATGTGTGCATTTGTTTTTCGCTTGACACGTTCCACATCATAACGGTTGCCGTGAGATTGATCAGTGGAACACGTAGCTAACTAACTACTTTGATTACACAATGTCAGATACAGCTGCAATAATAACAATTGAAGATGTCAGCTATAAATAATGGTAAGAGACAACGCGGTTGTTTGGAGAAATTACAGAGCAAAAGTTTCAACAAAATGTCATAAATAAGGTAGTTCAAATACATCCATTACGATTTTTTTATTCAGTTTTTTTTTCAAATGTTTCTGGATTTACGACATAGTATTAAAACTCTAAACTCTATCCAAAAATTTTTGCTTTAAAAGACGTCAAAGGGTACTTAACATTGTTTACTTGCAGACTGAATTTGCCTGACATGGGTTAAAATTCACTTGACAGTGTTTATTTACAGGGCGAATTAACGATACATAACTGCGAAACCTCTAAAAATATGCATTTAAAAGATCCAAATTGTTACAGGTAATGATACTACGATTTGCATTACCACGTTTTGAAATAATGGAGTACAAATATGTCAATAAGCAGTATGTGATGTTAAGGACGTCCCTTAACATTTCTGTCATCACACTGGTGTAAATCACGTGAACATTGGTAAGGGGCACAAATTAACGTTGTTTACTTGCTTAATTAATTATTCACATTTCCATGATTAGCAACACCGCAGAAGGTCATTTGCGCACAGGATCTTTATCTGAGCCGTAGTTATTGACATCAACTTCGTATTTCCACAAACCGTCCGTGAAAGCCATTAACCTCGCATGAAAACCGCACACGTCACTACTGTTAGTCACACGTTTTTGGCACTTACCACTAGTTACATGCACACACACTGACAATATTACCTATGGTGAGATTCTGGACTGTTCACTTGATTAGATCAAGTATGAAAGCAGCTTACCCCACTAGCAATCTGTGTTTAAATTTAGAGCTACTCTGGTACGAAATATTCCATGACTGCATCGCTAAGTTTCATGAGGACAATACTCAACGCCCGGCCGCGCGGGATTAGCCGAGCGGTCTTGGGCGCTGCAGTCACAGACTGTGCGGCTGGTCCTGGCGGAGGTTCGAGTCCTCCCTCGGACATGGGTGTGTGTGTGTGTGTTTTTCCTTAGGTTAATTTAGGTTAAGTAGTGTGTAAGCTTAGGGACTGATGACCTTAGCAGTTAAGTCCCATAAGATTTCATACACATTTGAACATTTGAACAGCTACGGACACGACAGATATCGTTAACTATCGATACATTACTCATGAAAATTATCGTAAGAGACGTATCCAAATCATAATAGTACTGAAAGGTCAGTATCGATACCTTGAGCTATCGATACTTACCTTAGTTAAAAGATTAGAGTACATACAATCTATCAGCTCCAGTCTTTCTAGCACTGTTTTTAAAATCTGTTTGTGGCAGAGAGAAATAATAGATTTTCACACATTTTAATAGGCCAAGAAAAGCAGTAAATCGAGCAAGGATTTTATTCACATCACAGATCGCAATGTTCAAAAATTTGGAAATTGAAATATGAAATTAAAGAGCACGTTATCAGAGAAGCAGCTGGCTGATAATCAAAAGAAATCAATTTAAATCGTACCTAAACTTCCCATTCTTCCTCCGTACAGTCACTCGAAATCAATATTTTATCCAATCGATTCGCTGATAGTCTGTTACTTGACTTAGAAAATACACGCTTGGAGGACACCGATGTCGCTGAAATTGTCAGGTAGTGGTTGGCGATCTTACACAACTGGGGTAATAAAACCTCAATGTCTCCCTATTGCTCTGAAGGATTAGTGCGTACTGGTGGCAAGGCTCGCTCCATCTTTTTGATCGGTCAGGGCAAGTTCGGAAGAGGTGAGTGCTGAATCTTTTTTCTTTTGTTCCTTCCGTGGTATAATGTCTTATAATAAGTTCACTGTCATATATCCTTTGAGAGAAGAATTAATATCTGGTTCGCTGTTGCTGATCCAGTGGTAGCAGCAACAATGTTTCTGATCTACGAGTACAGCTACATCTACGTGACTACTCCGGAGTTCACACCTAATTTCTTGGCAGAGGGTACGCAGAACTGTTTTCACATTATAGTATTTGAGAAAAATTAACACCTACATCTTTCTGTGCGAGCTTCTAATTCTCTCATCCTATTACGATGGTCGTTTCTCCCTATGTAGGTGGGAATGAACAAAATATTTTCGCATTCCGAGGAGAAAGTTGGAGATTGAAATTACGTGAAAAGATCTCCCTGCAATGAGAAACGTCGTCATTCTGCTTTCCAACCGAACTCCACTATCACATCCGTGACAATTTCACTCACTTTTCGCGATAATACCAACAGAGCTACCCTTTTTCGAAATTGTTCAGTATCTCCCGTCAATCCTACCACACAGCTACACTCCACAAGGTGGGGGACAAGAGTAGTATTGGCAGTCTCTTTCGTAGATTTGTTGCATGTCGTGTTTTGCCAATAAAACACAGTCTTATATTCGCCTTCCGCACAACTTTATCTATGTGGTCCCTGCAGTTCTTTCTGCAAAGAAGTCCTTTTCCTGATTCGGGGTAGAATGTAGAGCTGTACAATCCTGCGTAATCGAGTGAACAGTATAGCCATGCTTCTAGCGTCGGGCGTTGAGTATGTTCAAAATGTTCAAATGAGTGTGAAATCTTATGGGACTTAACTGCTAAGGTCATCAGTCCCTAAGCTTACACACTACTTAACCTAAATTATCCTAAGGAAAAACACACACACCTATGTCCGAGGGAGGACTCGAACCTCCGCCGGGACCAGCCGCACAGTCCATGACTGCAGCGCCTAAGACCGCTCGGCTAATCCCGCGCTGTCCGTAACTGTGTTTACTAAATTTTGTGTCCTGTATGCTCTGAATTATCACATATTCAGCCTAACGACCATGAATCCAAGTTGCTGACAACAATAATACCCAGAAGAATGGAAAAGCGAATTGATGATGTGTTAGGTGACGTCCAGTTTGGCTTTCGGGAAGGTTAAGGCACCAGAGAGGAGGTTCAGACGTTTCGTTTGATACTGAGATCAAGACTAAGGAAAAATTGTTAGGATTCGTCGACCTAGAAAAGAGTTCGACGGTACCAAATTTTCGAATGTCTGAGAAAAGTAGGAGTAAGCTGTAGGACAAGACGGGCCATAAAAAATATTTAGAGGAACCAAGAGGTACAATACTACCCAGAAGGACGGGCATTAAATATTTTGTAAGACAGGGCTACAGCCTTTGGCCCCTCCGTTCAATCTATACATCGAAGAAGCAGTGACTAAAATAAAAGGAACGTTTAAGGTCAAAGGACATCAAAGATAAAATTCGATGATTACATAGCAATCTTCTACATCTAAATCTACGTTATTACTTTGGTATTGACAGTAACATTCCTGACAGAAGGTTCAATGAATCACCTTCAAGCTGTCTCTCTACTGTTCCACTATCGAACGGCGCTCGGGGAAAATGAGCACATAACTTTTTCTGTGCGAGCCCTGATTTCTCTTATTTTATCGTGATGATCATTTCTGCCGATGTAAGTGGATGCAAACAGAATATTTTCGCAGTCGGAGGAGAAAACTGGGGATTGAAATTTCATGAGAAGATACCGCCCCAACGAAAAACATCTTTGTTTTAATGACTGCCACTCCAATTCACGTATCATGTCTGTGGCACTATCTCCGCTAATTCGTGATAATACAAAACGAGCCGCCCTTATTTGAACTTTTTCGATGTCTTCCGTCAGTCCCACATGGTATGAATCCCACTCCGCACAGCAATACTCCAGAATAGGGCGGACAAGTGTAGTGTAAGCAGTCTCTTTAGTAGACATGTTGCACCTTCTAAATCTTCTGCCAATGAATCGCAGTCTTTGGTTTGCTCTACCCCCAACATTATCTATGTCATTGTTCCAATTTAGGTTATTTGTAATTGTAATTCCTAAGTATTTAGTTGAATTTACAGTCTTTAGATATGTGAGACTTATCGCGTAATCGAAATTTAGCGGATTCCTTTTACTACTCATGTGAATAACTTCACACTTTTCTTTATTCGGGGTCAATTGCCACTTCTCGCACCATACAGATATCTTATCTAAATCATTTTGCAAATCGTTTTGATCATCTGATGACTTTACAAGACGGTAAATGACAGCATCATCTGCAAACAATCTAAGGCGGCTGCTCACATTGTTTCCTACGTCGTTAATATAGATCAGGATTAACAGAGAGCTTACAACACTTCCTTGAGAAATGCCAGATATTACTTCTGTTTTACTGGATGACTTTCCGTCTATTACTACGAACTGTGACCTTTCTGACAGGAAATCACGAATCCAGTCACACAGCTGAGGCGATATTCCACAGGCACGCAGTTTGGTTAGAAGACGCTTGTGAGGAACGGCGTCGAAAGCCTTCTGGAAATCTAAAAATATGGAATCAATTTGACATCCGCTGTCGATAGCACTCATTACTTGATGAGTATAAAGAGCTGGTTTTTTTTTTCAGAAGAATGATATTTCAGTGAAAGAGAAGAAGAATTAAAGGAGGTGTCGAACAGAATGAACAATGTAGTGAGTAAAATATATGGAGTGACAGTACACTGAAGGAAAACCTAATTGCAGGTCGGTGTGGCCGAGCGGTTCTAGGCGCTTCAGCCTGGAACCTCGCGATCGCTACGGTCGCAGGTTCGAATCCTACCTCTGGCATGGATGTGTGTGATGTCCTTAGGTTAGTTAGGTTTAAGTAGTTCTCAGTTCTAGGGTACTGATGACCTCACATGTTAAGTCCCATAGTGCTCAGAGCCATTTGAGCCATTTTTTGAAACCTAATTAATGAAAAGCAGCAAAAATGAGATTAGTGGTAAACTTGACATCAAAATTGGCTACCCGAAGCAGCCAAAGTTAAAAATTTTGCTACCTTCAAAGTAAAGTATCGCATGACGGCTGAAGGAAGGACGAGTTAAAAAAGTATACTAGCACTGGCAAAAAGGGCATTCCTGGCCAAGAGAAGTTTTGTAGTATTAAACATTTGCCAGGATTTCAGAAATAAATTTCTAGAATGTACGTTTGGAACGCAGCACTGTATGGTAGTGAGTCGTGTACAGCGGTAAAATAGGAAAAGAAAAAAATCGAAGTGTTTGAGAGAATGTTGAAAATTAGGTGAACAGATGAGACAAGGATTGAGGAGCGTCTCTGCAGAATCGGCGAAGAAAGGAGTATGTGGAGAACAAGAAGACAGAACGACACTGCATGGCATCATGGACGACTACCGTGACACTACAGGGAGCTGTAGAGGGCAAAAACTTCAGAGGAGGCAGAGATTAGAATGCATCCAACAAACAATTCAGGACATAAGGTGTAAGTAGTACTTTGGCTAGAAGAGGTTAGCACACGAGAGGAATTTGTGGGAGGCCCCATCGAACCAATCAGGTGTTTGACAACCATCTCCTCCACCCACTCACACACCCACAAAAAAGGGAAAAAAGAAACAGAGAGAGAGAGTAAAATTAAAAAGCTACACAAATTCAATCATGTGCTCTTTGTTCTACACTTTACATGCACAACAAGTAAAATTTCGTCACTTCCTATCCTTTTCAAAGGCCAGCAGTCTAGGACTGGTAGTAGTAGTGCTAGAGGCGTTCTGACCTGTGAGGTGGCGACGTGCCTGCCAGCGCGGAACCAGGAGATGGTGGCGGGGGGCCTGGAACCCGCCGCCTCGCAGCGCAGCGTGTAGCGGCGTCCTGCCTCCAGGGGGTCACGAGGCACCGTCAACCGCACCCACAGTGGAGACACTGCAACAACAGCACACTACTCGTCTCACATGACATACCCACAGCCATGATGTAGTGGGTCTGTATCAGTATTCTTTTTAGTTTACCCCCTTGGCTATGTCCTAATACTACTTGACATTGGTGTCAAAATAACATTCACAATGCACATTGTAACGTAACACATCAAGACAAACTAAGTGTAGAATACGATACAGCCTTTTAAGGGGGGTAGCACATCAAACGGGCCGACTTGGAGCAGGAGAGGCACCACAGGACATTTCAATTTCTACTGTCTATACTTTTACAAATAAATTCGTAAAACTTTATCAGCATGACCAGGAAGGATTCAGAATTTGCACTCATAGCAGTGGAAGTTCGAAAACATAATGAAGTAATTATTTTACGTGTGAAATTTCATCATTTTTTTTCACTTAGTAATGGCAGCATTTGTTGCTATAGGTACACATTTCTTCATAAGTAAGAGAGATTCTTCGATGAATTTTGCACAGCATACAAACCATACTTAAAGGTGTATGAAACTCTAGAATTTTCCAAATCTATTAAAAACTGTGGTAAAAATTGAGGTAATTAACTATAAAATTTGTTTTTTTTTTCTAAACATCAAGTTTAAAATATAACAGTTCATTCATTTTTCATAAATTAAATAAATTCTGGTTTCATACACCTGTGAGTATGGTATGTACGCTGTGCAAAATTCATCAAAGAATCTCTCTAGCTTATGAAGAAAAGTGTACCTATAGCAAAAAATGCAGCCATTAGTAAGTGAAAAAAATGATGAAATTTCGCACGTGAAAAAATTTATTTTGTTATGTTTTCGAACTTCCACTGCGATGAGTGTGAATCCTGAATCTTTCCTGGTGATGCTGAAAAAGTTTTATGAATTTATTTGTAAAAGTGTAGACACTGGAAATTAAAATGTCCTGAGATGCACTCCTGCTCCAAGTCGGCGCGTTTGACGTCCTACCCCCTTTAATTAACAAGTTGATCCAGTTAGTGTTGTTGTTGTTGTGGTCTTCAGTCCTGAGACAGGTTTGATGCAGCTCTTCATGCTACTCTATCCTGTGCAATCTTCTTCATCTCCCAGTACCTACTGCAGCCTACATCCTTCTGAATCTGCTTAGTGTATTCATCTCGTGGTCTACCTCTACGATTTTTACCCTCCACACTGCCCTCCAGTGCTAAATTTGTGATCCCTTGATGCCTCAAAACATGTCCTACCAACCGATCCCTTCTTCTAGTCAAGTTGCGCCACAAAATTCTCTTCTCCCCAATCCTATTCAATACCTCCTCATTAGTTACGTGATCTACCCACCTTATCTTCAGCATTCTTCTGTAGCACCACATTTCGAAAGCTTCTATTCTCTTCTTGTCCAAACTAGTTATCGTCCATGTTTCACTTCCATACATGGCTACACTCCATACAAATACTTTCAGAAACGACTTCCTGACACTTAAATCTATACCCGATGTTAACATATTTCTCTTCTTCAGAAACGATTTCCTTGCCATTGCCAGTCTACATTTTATATCCTCTCTACTTCGACCATCATCAGTTATTTTACTCCCTAAATAGCAAAACTCCTTTACTGCTTTAAGTGTCTCATTTCCTAATCTAATTCCCTCAGCATCACCCGATTTAATTTGACTACATTCCATTATCCTCGTTTTGCTTTTGTTGATGTTCATCTTATATCCTTCTTTCAAGACACTGTCCATTCCGTTCAACTGCTCTTCCAAGTCCTTTGCTGTCTCTGACAGAATTACAATGTCATCGGCGAACCTCAAAGTTTTTACTTCTTCTCCATGAATATTAATACCTACTCCGAATTTTTCTTTGGTTTCCTTTACTGCTTGTTCAATATACAGATTGAATAACGTCGGGGAGAGGCTACAACCCTGTCTCACTCCTTTCCCAACCACTGCTTCCCTTTCATGCCCCTCGACTCTTATTACTGCCATCTGGTTTCTGTGCAAGTTGTAAATAGCCTTTCGCTCCCTGTATTTTACCCCTGCCACCTTCAGAATTTGAAAGAGAGTATTCCAATTAACATTGTCAAAAGCTTTCTCTAAGTCTACAAATGCTAGAAACGTAGGTTTGCCTTTTCTTAATCTTTCTTCTAAGATAAGTCGTAAGGTTAGTATTGCCTCACGTGTTCCAACATTTCTACGGAATCCAAACTGATCTTCCCCGAAGTCCGCTTCTACCAATTTTTCCATTCGTCTGTAAAGAATTCGCGTTAGTATTTTGCAGCTGTGACTTATTAAACTGATACTTCGATCCAGTTAGTACAACATACAAAATTGGTTATTATTGATCCTTTTATTTTCCACTCACTGTGGCTATTGATTCATTATGTTATGTTGTAATGGCTCCGCGTGAGCCGCTACATGGTTCTATGAATGTTAAGAGCAGTGTAGCCATCCAATGTGTAGAGCTTCAAATACAGCTACGTTGGGTCAGAGAGGCGTTAGTGGCGACTGGTCATCACCCTCTGTGAGGTTCGTACAGGTAGAAGCTGCTCACACTTTCTGAGCCCTTCCGGTCGCTATGTGTGGACCCCGCATTGGAGAGACAATTAGGTTACTCTTCCCTAGTACGCTGGGGAGTACAGATGCTCTGAGATATTCTCTGTTTGCTGAGTTGAAATGTGTGAGAGCTTTGTTTGAGTTTCCAGTAGCCACTCTGGTGTGTGGCATTGATAATCATGCCACACCAACTAATTCAGTCAGGCAACGGTGTTGATTTCAGTAATACTGAGATTATTAGAAAAGATCTTTTATGCAAATGTAATTTGTGTGGACGAGCGGTGCCACCACATGTTGTACAGCTTTAATTAGTGTAGCTTACTATGTATAATATGTTGTGTGCTTTGTGGAATGCTTGTGGTGAATTTAATTTAATTTACTGTCCAACTTTTATTTCATTCCCATGGACTTAGTAGCCCACACTCTGGTGAACCACATGTGTTTCTTTGTACACCATGAGGCTCCAGTTAGATGTAAACACCTCTCATGTTCCAATTGAAACCTCAGTTTCATGATGGAGTAGATGTGTTCTTAATTGGTAAACTTATTTACAAAATTACGAAGGTGTACGGAATTTTAGAAGTAGACTTCGTTCTAAAGTGGACTTTGTTCTCTAAAACTGACCGTTGAAGGCAGCCGCGCTATCTCCTAGTGAGCTTATGTGCGGAATAGGGAAGCTTTTTCTAAATTCTACCTTTTATTGTGTGAGCGACCAATTTGAACGTGGTATGTGTAATCTCGATATCATATCCAGTAATTTAGCAGTCTTGCCCCACGTGTATCGGTCCAGATGCTGCGCTGTATAATGTACCATGTGTCGATGCACGTGCTACCGTCCCAAGTCACTATATTTTAACTTCTGTGTGTGTGTCACTGTTAATGAGAAAAAACTGTGAATTATTGCTAAATTCTTTGTTATTACATCTCACAGCGCCATTCCGCTCCCTAGTCAGGATCCTTAAAACCAGCCAGTCTGCACCTCTTATTAGCAATGTTTCAATGAAATTTATCCTCATTATTGTATATCCAATATATGGAGAGGTGTTTTATTAAATCATCAAATGATCTGTGAGGTGGCGCCTTTTTATCGGTTTAATTAATTAATATTTAAGTAAATTTTGCCCACCAATCAGATATTTTGTGTTTGGTGCTTGTTGCAAGCAATCAGACGTAGCCCTTACTTGCAGAGTCATTCTTGGTTCTTAGGGAACCAGTAAAGAGATGTTTTGCGTAGCTGATTTTACCCAAGGCTTCCAGTATTTAAAAGACGACAGGCATCATTCAATATGCAAGCATAATTATTATCCTTATCAAGTTTATAGAACCAACGTTTCTTTACAATTTAAACACTGTTGTATTCCTAGCAATTTCGTAATTTTAAATTGAAGCGAAAGCACGACACTGTACGAATTAAAGTTCTGGCACAAGTCTTAGTAACATGTTTGGTAAAGTAATCAGCTGCTTAACTGAAATCTAGTAAGTTCTTACTGTCAAAAACACAATGAAAGTTTCAAGTTAAAAGAGTGTAAATTACTTAATTCTCACTGGAAAATCCATGTTTGTAATTTCTCAAGTAGATTGTGCTCTATTCCAATTATTCTGTAATTATTTTTTGTAATTATAATTACGCTAAAGTATTACTGCCAGCTATACTCGCAATGGTTTTGATCGTTAAGAGTATATTTATACTCCAGTGCCTGCATTAGCGAGTGCTATTGCAAGCCAAGTCTAGGTCATATGAGTGCAAGCAAAAAATACAAAAAGTTGAGTGCATGAGAATAGTGCTGAGGCTGACTTTGTTTTGTGAAAATTCAGTCACAGATATTTAGAAGTTATTACATGGAGCATGTGAACATATTTGATGTGTTTGTATTTGCATCTGGAATACTGACCATGCTACATTATAGTGCCTAAAAATGCTTCACTGCACAGAGCAGAATCAGTTGACTACTATCATTGGGTACTGAACATATGGTGTTATGAATTCAAAAAGAGCTGTCTGTCTCCATCCGCAATAAAATATAAAGCATCACGCTTCGTAATTTTCTAGAAACGTATGCCACTCAGATGCACATATTTTATCTGAATTTAAATTAGGGGAGTGTTACAATACATACTACATTCGACGCTGGTACACTTTATAAAATTCGATAGTTTTATCCTAATTAAATATGTAATATAGCTGAATTACGATTGTTAGTTTTTAAACACGTGTGCTACAGCACAATCCAATGTATACACCAAGTGTTCAGTCAATTTCGTGTTTGATTTTAAATAAACACTCTTGCTTTTGGTGTACAAGAGAATCAAGTCTTTAAACTGTATTTAGCTTCTCGTTATGTACATGTGACTCTGTCTCTTCTGCTCACTGTTGGTATCGTTTTTTATACCCAAAGATACATGTAACGAAGTCTCTCCTACTTCGTGACATACGAATGTGGGGACTGACGCAATAATCTCTCCCTTCTCTGAATTTGCTAAGATGACGTGGCGCTGTTATTAACTATGTATGAAAATTATTATTGACGCTCTTGGCTGACAAAGTCCGTTGAATGAAACAGCTTTTCTGAAGAGTGCAAATAAATTCAGATTGATATATAAATGATTTCTTTGACATCTTATCACTCGTGTTTTGCAGCCCTCCACGACTTCCACTCCTCCACTAACCTTTACAGCTTAGAGAGGCACTTAAACCCTATATCCTCAACTATTTGTCTCCCTAGTACTATAAAAGTTATTCCCTGATGTCTTAACAGATGTCGTATCATCCTGTCCCTTTTACTTGTCAGTGTTTTCCACATATTACTTTCCTCTCCGATTCTGCGCAAACTCTCCTCATTCCTTACCTTATCAGTCCACTTAATTTTCAGCAATCTTCTGTAGCATCACTTCTCGAAAGCCTCGAGTCTCTTGTGTTCAGGTTTTCACACCGTTTATGATTCACTGCCATACAATGCTGTGCTCCAAACGCGCATTCTTTCTTGTCTGTACAAATAAACGAACACTGCCTGAATGCCAAAGTAAAAGTAGTTAATGAATACCGTACCACCAACGCAAATTACAATATATTTTTGAGCTAACGTAATCTACACTTATATTGTTATCATACTCGTATGCTCGCATGACTTTGCTTTTTTACTAAATATGTGCTCTTGGCGGAATAAAAATAAATAAATAAAAGCCTACTTGGACCATGTTTTCATTCACAAAACACGTTGAGGCTGTGGTACGGCACAAAAATAATATTTTAAAGAATTGGCCAATGACATAGGTAATAAAGTAATACAGCCTACGTGGACCATGTTTCAAATCACAAAACAGTTACATACAACGCATGCAAACAGTGCTGACAACATAACACCACAACTACGAAATACACTGAAGTGTCAGAATTCACGGATACCTCCCAATATCGTGTCGGACCTCCTTTTGCCCGGCATAGTGCAGCAACTTGGAGTGGCGTGGACTGAACAAGTAGTTGAAAGTCCCCTGTGGAAATACTGAGCCATGCTGTGTCTATGGCCGTCCATAATCGCCAAAGTGTTTGACGCTGCAGCACCTTGAATACGACCGGACCTTTCGATTATGTAACATAAATGTTCGATGGGATTCATGTCTGGCGATCTTGGTGGCCAAATCATTCGCTCGAACTGTTGAGAATGTTCTTCAAACCAATCGCGAGCAGTTGTGGTCCGGTGAAACGTTACATTGTCATCCACAAAAATTCCATCGTTCTTTGGGAACTTGAAGTCCTTGACTGACTTCAGATGCTCTCAGATGGTTGAATTGGAGCAGAGGACCCAGTCCATTTCAGGTAAAGACAGCCCACACCATTATTGAGCCACCACTAACGTGCACAGTGCCTTGTTAACAGCCTGGATCCGTCGCTTCGTGGGGACTGAGCCACACTCGAACCATACCATCAGATCTTATCACCTGAAATCCTGACTCATCTGATCAGGGCACGTTTTTTCTAGTCGTCTAGTGTCCAACCGATATGGTCACGAACCCAGGAGAGGCGGTCATCTGCTGCGATTGCTCATTATTGCTTAATTTCGTCGCTCTGTCTTAACGGATATGTTCGTTGTACGTAAGTCCGACATTGATTTCTGCTGTTATTTCATTTAGTGTTGTTTGTGTGTTACGACTGAAACTCTACGCAAACGCCGCTGGTCTCGACTGTTAAGTGAAGGCCTTCGGCCACTGCGTTGTCTGTGGTGGAAAGTAGTGCCTGAAGGTTGGTATTCTCAGCACACACTAGACAATGCGTGTCTCGGAATGTTCAATTCCCTAACGATTTCCGGAACATAATGTCCCATGCGTTTAGTTTCAAACTGTGTTAACCCCTGTCGTGGGGTCACAATCACGACGGAAACCTTTTTATAAGAATCACCTGCGTATAAATGATGGGCCTTTTGTGTCCTGAGTACGCGATACTACCGACATTCGTATATGTTCTCAGCGTTAGCCAATGACTTTTTTATCCTCAGTGTACTTGTAACACCTATTTTCGATCTATTGTGCATCTGTATCGATATTTCCGTGTCAATTTCTAGTGTTGCTTATGTAGAGTGTTGTATCTATCATGGAAATTCTTTGACTATGTATAGATATTTCAGTTATGTGAACGATATTGTTTAAACTATGCTTGTGAATTTAAATAACTACTGGAATGATTGTAATATAATGTACTGTAAATGACTTGGTCCACAGTTAGAGAAGTTAGGTTTGATTGTAAAATATGAGGGAAGCCACACAACTACGGAGGTAGCCTGGTGGAGTAGAAAAGGTGTGGTTGGCGCCCAAGTTGCAACTCGTCCTCTGTGACGGGTAAGAAGTCTGGGCGGAGCAGTGCTGTGATTAACATCTCGTTAGCCGTAGCGGATAATTGTGCCTCATATTGCTGGAGATTTGAGACCAGAAGAGCTTAAAGGCTGTATTCCTGTACACAGAGCTTCTGTGAAGTTTGGAAGGTAGCAGACGAGGCACTGGCAGAATTGAAGCTGTGAGAACGGGTCCTGAGTCGTGCTAGGGTAGCTCAGTTGGTAGAGCACTTGCCCGCGAAAGGCAAAGTTCCCGAATTCCAGTCTCTATCCGGCAGACAGTTTCAATCTGCCAGGAAGTTTCAACTGTACTACTATCTTGAGAGTCAGATAAACAAATAGCCAATGAGATAGCAAACAATAACATACCCGTCTCAGCAACCTTAAATGAACTATATGCAACAATTTACGGAAGCAATCACTGACACATATACGACTAGTAGCATTACTAAATAGGAAAGCGCATGAAACGATTCTGATTTAAATCATGGGGTCTGTTAATGATTATACTCTTTAACGTCAGCGCTTATTACAGGATATCCATGACTGCGCGTTAACCAATTTGCATTAGAATAGCTAACACAGTAAATATTTCTCCACAGAATCGAAATCTAACTACACTGGCTTTGAACGAGCCTTTGCTTTGCTTCATTATTAAGTATGTAAAACACAACAAACTATAATTCTTAAAATAACAAATGTGGTTCGATAAGCAGTCTTTTAAACTATTCAAAATATAGCTGGATGTGCAAATGCGAACACAACATTAATTTCAAATTCAACCACTTTCTCATGAAATGAACACTGATAAAACTTCACAATTCGGGTCAAAGTGTATAAATGCAACAATTAATAATCTTTTTCATTTCAAAGTAACTTTAATATTTTCAGGCAGCTTTTCGAGAAAGGCAAATTGTTTAAGAAAATAGCTGCAGACTGATTTAAAAGTGCACTGGAAGTGGACTATTTCTCAAACTATAAAACTGAACTTTAAACACTGTAACTCCACACATTAGAAAGCAATCCAAACTGTTTTTACAGCTGCCAAGTAAGTCTTTGCATAATATACTAGGAGACTAGGAATTAAATTCACTAGGATATGATTCCTATCCAGGTTTGTGATTTGGGATACTCAGGGGTGTAAGAGTTTTTAGCAGCAACAAGATTATTATTAAAATCAAGCAAATCTCACAAATACGCGGTCCATTTACAGAATGACAAATATAAACAATTTCGTGGAAGGCTGTTAGTATTGGTGGTGTAATTTGCAGTGGCTGTTAACTTGGTGGCGATGTAGTCATGACAGTAGAGTTGGTCTCGCCCTATTACTGATCTTCTCGGCTTCGTAATTACGTTTTTATATGGCCAAAAACCATGCCATGGTAATAGCATATAACGTTAGCAGCGATTGTCGTTTAAGGCAAGGCGACTTTTGTTGCTGTTACAGACTGACAGCCCTTTCCAGAGATGTCCACTCCTCTTTGTCAATTCCAGCGAGTCGCCGCGCAGCCGCTACTCACGCAGCAGGTCCAGCGTGACGGAGGTCTGGCGGGGGTCGGCGAGCGCCGTGTTGGAGGCCCGGCAGGTGAGGGCGGCGCCGAGCAGCTGCCTGGAGACGCCGCGCAGCGCCAGCCGGTTGTCGACCACGTGCCCCGACCTCTGCTCGCTCTCCTCGTCCAGCACGCGGCCCTCCAGCACCCACCGCACCGCCGGCTCCGGCTTGCCTGCCGGTCACAGCCGACGGACACTTGTTGACTGAGGACCGTGAACTCAATTGCTCCGACAAGTACCCTACTGGTAAACGAAGAAGAAACACCGCACTCGAATGCGGCCATGAGTTCGTACAAATTTTGTAATTAAATTTTCCCCGAGACATTACAGTCTCATCTTTATCCACGATAAAGTTGGATAATTGAGCAACCAGTAAAGGAAACAAAAGAAAAATTCGGAGTAGGTATTAAAATCCATGGAGAAGAATTAAAAACTTTGAGGTTCGCCGATGACATTGTAATTCTGTCAGAGACAGCAAAGGACTTGGAAGAGCAGCTGAAAAGAATGGACATTGTCTTGAATGGAGGATATAAGATTGTTGTTGTTCTGGTCTTCAGTCCTGAGACTGGTTTGATGCAGCTCTCCATGCTACTCTGTCCTGTGCAAGCTTCTTCTTCTCCCAGTATCTACTACAGCCTACATCCTTCTGAATCTGCTTAGTGTATTCATCTCTTGGTCTCCGTCTATGATTTTTACCCTCCACGCTGCCCTCCAGTACTAAATTGGTGATCCCTTGATGCCTCAGAACATGTCCTACCGACCGATCCCTTCTTCTAGTCAAGTTGTCCCACAAATTTCTCTTCTCTCCAATTCTATTCAATACCTCCTCGTTATGTGATCTACCCATCTAATCTTCAGCATTCTTCTGTAGCACCACATTTCGAAAGCTTCTATTCTCTTCTTGTCGAAACTATTTATCGTCCACGTTTCACTTCCATACATGGCTACACTCCACATAAATACTTTCAGAAACGACTTCCTGACACTTAAATCTATACTCGATGTTAACAAATTTCTCTTCATCCGAAATGCTCTCCTTGCCTTTGCCAATCTACATTTTATATCATCTCTACTTCGACCATCATCAGTCATTTTGCTCCCCAAATAGCAAAATTCATTTACTACTTTAAGCGTCTCATTTCCTAATCTAATTCCTGCAGCATCACCCGATTTAATTCGACTACATTCCATTATTATCGTTTTGCTTTTGTCGATGATCATATTATATCCTCCTTTCAAGACCCTCTCCATTCCGTTCAGCTGCTCTTCCAAGTCCTTTGCTGTCTCTCACAGAATTACAATGTCATCGGCGAACCTCAAAGTTTTTATTTCTTCTCAATGGATTTTAATTCATACTCCAAATTTTTCTTTTGTTTCCTTTACTGCTTGCTCAATATACAGATTGAACAACGTCGGGGATAGGCTACAACATTATCTCAATCCCTTCCCAACCACTGCTTCCCTTTCATGCCCCTCGACTCTTATAACTGCCATCTGGTTTTTGTACAAATTCTAAATAGCCTTTCGCTCCCGGTATTTTACCCCTGCCACCCTCAGAATTGGAAAAAGAGTATTCCAGTCAACATTGTCAAAACCTTTCTCTAAGTCTACAAATGCTAGAAACGTGGGTTTGCCTTTCCTTAATCTATTTTCTAACATAAGTCGTAGGGTCAGTATTGTCTCACGTGTTCCGATATTTCTACGCAATCCAAACTGATCTTCCCTGAGGTCGGCTTCGACCAGTTTTCCCATTCGTCTGTAAAGAATTTGTGTTCTTGCTTACGCGACAGAGCTGTTCACCATTATATCACCGCCACACTAAGGTCAACATTGCTGCACGAAATACCGAAATCAAATGCCCTCCCCAACACAAAACTCAATTCACATCTTCAACTTATTTGCGCCTTACATTGTCACTATTACCAGGACTCTCCGACATTGGAATAGCACCCCAGGATTGGACGTAATGGGGAAGTCTTGTATTAAATTTTCCACAGCAGTAGTCGGCATAGTGCTGCGGTTGTGTACTGGTCAGTATTCCTGCCCGATAAGCAAGAACACCCGCGTTCGAACCCCGGCCGTGGCACAAATTTTAATTTACATCGTCAGCTTGCAACATCACCGTAGACAAAAATGAGACTTAAATGTCTCGTGGAAAATTTAATTATAAGATTTGTACGATCACATGTAATACATGACTTCCCCATTACGTCCAATACTGGGGTGCTATTCCATTGTCGAAGATCCCTGGTAACAGTGACAATGCAAGGGGCAAATAAGCTGGAAATATGAATTGAGGTTTGTGTTGGAGAGGGCATTCGACTTGGGAAGTTCGTGCAGCAATATTGACCATAGCGAAGCGGTGGTGTAATAGTCAGCATTTCTGCCTCGGGAGCAAGAAAATCGTGGCGCAAACTTTAATTCATGTCTTCAGCTTCCAACATTATTGTAGAGGCTCTGAGTGATAACAGTATAGACACAGAGTGCTTTACAGTATTCTCAAGAAGTAGCAGCAATAAGCACCGGTACCACATACTAAGACTGTAGTAATAAGGTAATGTCGCTTGGGAGGAGAAGGCTCGAAGAACTTTTATTCCGAGGCTCCTCCTCCCCAATGGCATCCTGCATAGTGTTTAAAGTATACTGCACACAAGCAGTAACGTATTGCTCGTCTTATTGTGTGCAGACAGAAGTATATTCTCTTCTCGGTTCAAAGCTACAATCAATGAATTTGATATATCAGAAATGAATAAAGTTATTTAAGGAATAATGCATTCAAGTAGCAATGAACTATATTCTGTTTCTACTAACAAGGTATAAACATAAGTGTATTTCTTATGTAAAGCTAAAATTAATGTATTCCATGTATTAAGTGCTCAATTAGCATTTAATTTGTATAACCTGTTTCACATACATTAGCACAAACCATTTCAGATGAGAATAGCCGAAAGTTGTACCCAAACCTTCTCATCCGAAATAGGTAGAAATAGGCCATTATTAACCAACATGCTACTTAGACTGTATTACACATCCAAATACAGCATATCACTTCCCTCTAAATACTACAAATTATTTTCGCCACGCTAATTGTGTTACAAATTTCTTTTTTTCTTTTTCTTTGACATTTGCATTATATAAATTATATTCTCATCAACTAGGTAGTAACAAACTACACTCCTGGAAATGGAAAAAAGAACACATTGACACCGGTGTGTCAGACCCACCATACTTGCTCCGGACACTGCGAGAGGGCTGTACAAGCAATGATCACACGCACGGCACAGCGGACACACCGGGAACCGCGGTGTTGGCCGTCGAATGGCGCTAGCTGCGCAGCATTTGTGCACCGCCGCCGTCAGTGTCAGCCAGTTTGCCGTGGCATACGGAGCTCCATCGCAGTCTTTAACACTGGTAGCATGCCGCGACAGCGTGGACGTGAACCGTATGTGCAGTTGACGGACTTTGAGCGAGGGCGTATAGTGGGCATGCGGGAGGCCGGGTGGACGTACCGCCGAATTGCTCAACACGTGGGGCGTGAGGTCTCCACAGTACATCGATGTTGTCGCCAGTGGTCGGCGGAAGGTGCACGTGCCCGTCGACCTGGGACCGAACCGCAGCGACGCACGGATGCACGCCAAGACCGTAGGATCCTACGCAGTGCCGTAGGGGACCGCACCGCCACTTCCCAGCAAATTAGGGACACTGTTGCTCCTGGGGTATCGGCGAGGACCATTCGCAACCGTCTCCATGAAGCTGGGCTACGGTCCCGCACACCGTTAGGCCGTCTTCCGCTCACGCCCCAACATCGTGCAGCCTGCCTCCAGTGGTGTCGCGACAGGCGTGAATGGAGGGACTAATGGAGACGTGTCGTCTTCAGCGATGAGAGTCGCTTCTGCCTTGGTGCCAACGATGGTCGTATGCGTGTTTGGCGCCGTGCAGATGAGCGCCACAATCAGGACTGCATACGACCGAGGCACACAGGGCCAACACCCGGCATCATGGTGTGGGGAGCGATCTCCTACACTGGCCGTACACCACTGGTGATCGTCGAGGGGACACTGAATAGTGCACGGTACATCCAAACCGTCATCGAACCCATCGTTCTACCATTCCTAGACCGGCAAGGGAACTTGCTGTTCCAACAGGACAATGCACGTCCGCATGTATCCCGTGCCACCCAATGTGCTCTAGAAGGTGTAAGTCAACTACCCTGGCCAGCAAGATCTCCGGATCTGTCCCCCATTGAGCATGTTTGGGACTGGATGAAGCGTCGTCTCACGCGGTCTGCACGTCCAGCACGAACGCTGGTCCAACTGAGGCGCCAGGTGGAAATGGCATGGCAAGCCGTTCCACAGGACTACATCCAGCATCTCTACGATCGTCTCCATGGGAGAATAGCAGCCTGCATTGCTGCGAAAGGTGGATATACACTGTACTAGTGCCGACATTGTGCATGCTCTGTTGCCTGTGTCTATGTGCCTGTGGTTCTGTCAGTGTGATCATGTGATGTATCTGACCCCAGGAATGTGTCAGTAAAGTTTCCCCTTCCTGGGACAATGAATTCACGGTGTTCTTATTTCAATTTCCAGGAGTGTATATGGAACCATTTTAACAATTGTTAAGCATTCAATTCTCTGTAACCTCAGAGAAATCTTGGTATATTACGTTCTTTATATTATTTAAAAAAAGCATTAACAACTGTATACTAATAAGATTGTAACAATGAGAAATCTTTCCTATTACATTCGGAAGCATCCGACCCGCCTTACATTTCAAGGCGGTGGGTTACTCTGCACTGTTAATGAAATAAATAATTCTCAACAAAAAACTTAGGAGTACAATTACTCAAGTCTAATGATCTTCGTGATATAACACCTGGGTTGTTTCTGCACATTGCTAACTGTTATGAGTTACAGATTTAGAGACCAGTACTCCTAAAATCTATATGCTTTAGAATTCGCGAGCATATTGTAAGGTCAAATATTTCCTTGAGAAAAAAAGCTTCTGTCCACAAACCAACACACTCAGCTTGCCCTTTTCTCACAAGATACGCTGTGAACCAGGGATGAAGCGCAACGGGCAGATTCCATATCCTAAATTTCTGGAAAGTGTTTTACACCCCACTGGAGACTATTAATGAATATCCAAGCATACTGAACAACTTTGTAGCTATATGAATGGTTCGAAGGATTTTAAGTAATAGACCCCAGGAAGTTGTCCTCGAAGGCGAGTGGTCATCAGAGGGAACGGTATCTTCAGAAGTGGCCCGGAAAAATGTGATAGGAGCGCTATTATTCTCTACATACGTAAGTGATCTGACACATAGTGAAAGTAGCAATCTGCAATTGTTTCCTCATGACACTGTTGTATATGGGAAAGTATAGTTGTTGACTGAATGTAGAAGGATAAAGGATGACTCACACAAAATTTCTATTTGATATGTTGAATGGCAGCTTGCTCTAAAAGTAGAAAAATGGAAGTTAATGCAGTAACAAAAACAGCCGTGTAATGTTCGAATTGTGTATTAGTGGTGTGTTGGGTGATACAGCCATATCGATTAAATATCTAGATGTGACGCTGGAAAGTGATATCAAATGAAACGAGCACGCTAAGGTCAGATGTAGGGAGGGCGAATTATCGACTTTGGTTTGTTGGGAGGCTTCTAGGAAAGTGTTGTTCATCTATCGGGCACACCGTGTATAGAACACTAATGCGACTGTTTCGAGAGTACTGCTCGAGTGTTTTGGATGCCCACCAAGTCGAATCAAAGGAAGATACCGAAGCAGTTTTGAGGCCTACTGCTAGGTTTGTTATCGGTAGGTTCAATCAACTTGCAAGTATTGTGGAAATGCTTCGCGAATTGAAATGGGAATTACTGGAGGGAAGGCGACGTTCTTTTCGTGAAACAGTCGAGAAAATTTAGAAAAGCGGCGTTTCCAGCTGAATGCACAGTGGTTGTATTGTCGCTAACATACGCTTTGCGAAAGGACAAAGAAGACAAGACAAGAGTAATTACGGTTCGCATGGAGGCATATAGACAATTGTTTTCCCCTTGCTCTACTTTCGAGTGTAACAGGAAAGAAAATGACCTGTGGTGGCACAATGTATCTTCCATCATGCTGCGTACCGTGGCTTGCAGAGTCTATTTCTAGATTACAGGGTGGTCCATCTGAAGTTCCAGATGAGATTATCTCGAAAACTATACATGGGTAAAAATAGTGTGTAAGACAAGTTCGTAAGCTCAGAGGGGGACATCAAATGATACTACACGTGACCACCAGCCCCCGCCGCCTTGGGTGGGGTGGGAGGCATCTTTTAAATCTTAAATGGAAACAGCCATTTTTATTGCCAGTTAGGATTCTCCATAAAAAAGTAATCAAGTTTTGTCTGAAACATTTTTAAACCATTGACAGATCGCGCTGAAATAGAGAAAAAATTAAAATTGGGGAAGAACTCTGATTTATTTAGAATTATCCAAGAAAGACATATCAAATCGATAAAAAATGTGCACCCTTTCGTTACGCCAAATTAAGCTATTTTTTGTACAAAATGTACTGTATCCTACTTTTAGCGTTACCCAGGAACAACGACATGGACGTACTAGAATGATGTACCCATGGGATGCTTCATAAGCGTGAGTCCCCTTGCCACTCACATGTTGGGGTGCTTCATTAGTGTGGGTCCCCTTGCCCCTCACAATTTCGGGTGCTTAATTAATGAAATTAGCCACGAAGAAATCGTTCAAAATTATCCCCATTTGCTTCAATGCATAAAGTCAATCGTCTGCGCAAGTTGTGCACAGTTTTTAGCAGCACATCCCGTGGTATGGCTGCACACGCTCTTCGAATGCGTTGCTCCATCTGTTTCGGGTTGTGCGCTGTCTTTCATAAACATTTTTTTAAATAACCCCACAAGAAAAAATCAGGTCATGTTAGCTCTGGTGAACGTGAAGGCCACTGAATTGGTCCGCCGCGTCCTATCCACCGACCGGGGTACCGTAAATTTAAAACGTTCTGCACATTTTTAGATTCATGGGGAGCTGCTCCGTCCTGTTGGAACCACGTTAGTTGCCTAGTTTCTAAATAAACGTCTTCCATTAGCTCCAACAAATTATCGTGGAGAAGTTGTAAATAAGATTCCCCAGTAACATTTCGGTCAAAAAAATGCGGTCCTATCAAGTAACCGTTTAAAATTCCACACCAGACCATTAACGACCATTTGTGTTGATTGCCAACGGGTCTGTGCCAGGGTGGATTGACAGGGGACCAATAATGACAATCATGACGATTTAATTCGCCATTGTTTTTTAATGTGGCTTCATCGGTGAACAGCTGTAGAAAATCATTGTCACCTCTTATCATTTCCAAGGCCCATTGGCAGAAATGCACGCGTATTTGCATATCTTTCGGCGTTAATGCCTGTGTCAGTGTGATATAACACGCATGATATTTATGTGCCTTCAAAAACCTCAAAACAGTTGATTTCGGTATTCCAGTTTGTCTCTGAATCGCATGACTACTAATTTCTCGATCCAGTTGAAAACATGGGAGAATGGTAAGGGTACGAGCGTCATTTTCATTGTAGTCGCGATGACGAAGTGGACGGTGCATGTATCCATTTCGAGCTCGTTGAGTGCAATTTCGGATAATGTTTTCGCTTGGATGTCGTCTGATTGGGAAACGATCCGCAGTTCTAGGCGACTGATGACCTCAGAAGTTAAGTCGCATAGTACTCAGAGCCATTTTTTGAACAACATGTCAGCAATCTCTGTAGGAGGATAGTGAGCCATGTTTTGCTAAAGAATAATTTACTTTCGTCAGTTGATGTTTACGGTTCACAATCTGAAAGTGAAGTGACGTCTGATCGCATTGCACCGACCTTTATACAGATCCATAGTTCGCAGTTTGGCCACAGTAGCGCCACAGTTGGGTGAGTAATGCAATTGCGAAGAGTTCCCTAACGAGATTTTAATACCATTCCGCCTCCCTCCATCAAAAACAGTGTCGAGTAGGATACATTTTGTTAAAAAAATAGCCTAATTTGGCGTAATGAAAGAATTGGTGCACATTTTCCCCAATTTTAATGTTTCAGCGCCGTCTGTCGATGGTTTAAAAACATGTTTCAGACAAAACTTGATTACTATTTTATGTAGAATCCTAATCTGCAATAAAAAAATGGGGGTTTCCATTTAAGATTTAAAAGTTGCCCCCCGCCCCACCCAAGGAGGTCACGTGTAGTATCATTTGATGTCCCCCTCTGAGCTTACGAACTTGTCTTAAGCACTATTTTTACTCGATGTATAGTTTCCGAGATAATCTCATCCGAAACTTCGGGTGGACCCCCTGTAGATGTAGAACACCTGCGAGTGGCACCCCCGCTTGTAGCTGCTCGCAGTAAACGCTCAAAGCTGACATCCTGAATGCAACACCGGTCGTAATTTGCTATAATCACTGAGAGCCCAGCAGTGGCTGAGCACCTGATGCTCTCGGCCATGGATTACTTTTGTGGACCACTGTCATCTGGAACGGGGAGGACGCGCACGTCCTCGTCGTTTTAGCCAAGACTGACACACAGGTTTCTCAGGCCTAGGGGTGCTCTACTTTATACTGCCATCTAGACTCATAGACTAAATTGCGAGTAATGTACTACAACCTTCCAGTTCCTACCAGATAATAGACATGTATTAGTTATTTGACAGGTTAAACGCAGGTCGCTGAAACCCATACAACAGTTCGAATTGTTATATCAATGCTTTTAGTATTGTATGTGATTCATCATTTCGAATTTTTATTTATTTTTAGATAGAGTATCTATGCACCGGGCTATTAATGAGTCAAGCTGCCGCACGGAACAACTGTGATGGAATATTCAAAAGGAAGAAAAACTTTGCTTGGTAATCTGTTTTACTTATTTTACTGTCTTCTTCAAAGTATTTACGAAAATACTTAACAGAGGACTACTCGACACAGTTGAGGGAAACATTGTGGAATGCTAGTTCGGTTTTATGAAGGGCAGTGGCACCCTACAGGCAGTGAAATACTTGACGGACCAGATAGAAGACATACTGAGACACCAAAGAGGAAAGTACTGCTCAGCCTTAGTAGATTTTCGAAAATTAATACGTTCACTGCACGAGAGCAGCGGCGATGTTGCCGATGACACTGCCACTGAAGTGGAGCTACTAAATACAGTTTTCCGAAATTCCTTCAGCAGTTCCAGAATTTTAATCGAGAAACGGCTGCCAACGCGAGTAACTTAGAAGCAGACATCCTCGGAGTAATGAAGCAACTAAAATCCCTTAATAAAAGCAAGTCTTCCGGTCCAGATTGTATATCAGTCAAGTCCGTTTCAGAGTATAATACTATAATAGATCAATACTTAGCAATAACATACAATCGCACGCTCGGCGAGAGATCTGTACCTAAAGACTGGTAAGCTGCACAGGTCAAATCAGTACTCATGAAAGGTAATAGGAGTAATCCGCCGAATTACAGACCCATATCACTGAAGTCGACTTGCAGCAACATTCTGGAACATCTGTTTTCAAATTTTATGAATTGACGTCGAAGAAAACAATCTAATGGCACATAGTCAGTAAAGATTCAGAAATTATCGTTCTTGTGAAATACAACTAGCTCTTTATTCACGCTAACGACAGGGGTTTTGAATTGATTCCGTATTTGTAGATATCTAGAAGGCTTTTAATACCATTCCGCACGAGTGGGTCCTAACCAGATTGCGTGTCTATGGAGTATCCTCTCCGTTGTGAGACGCAACGGTGATTTCCTGTCAGAAAGATCACAATTCAGTCATAGAGAAAAGAAGAAGTGATATCTGGCGTTCCCCAGGGTAGTGTTACACGCCGTCTGCTGTTGCTAATACACATGAATGATGTAGGACACAATCTGAGGAGCCGTCTTAGTTTATTTGCAGATGATGCTATCATTTACTATCTAGTAAAGTCACCAGAAGATCAAGACCAATTCCAAAATAATTTACGGAAGATAGCTGTACCGCGCCAAAAGCATCGATTGACTGTAAGTAATGAAAAGTGTGATGTCATCCACTACTAAAAGGAAACTGTTAAATTTCGGTTACCCGATAAATCACACAAATCTAAAGACATTCAGTTCAACGAAATACCTATTGATTAGAATTACGAATGAAATTGGAACGATCACGCAGACAATATTGTGCGGAAGGCGAACCAAAGACTGCAATTTATTGTTCAAATTGGTGTGAAATCTTATGGGACTTGACTGCTAAGGTCCTCAGTCCCTAAGCTTACACACTACTTCACCTAAATTATCCAAAGGACAAACACGCAAACCCATGCCCGAGGGAGGACTCGAAACTCCGCCGGGACCAGCCGCACAGTCCATGACTTCAGCGCCTTAGACCGCTCGGCTAATCCCGCTTAGCTGCAATTTATTGGCAGAACACTTAAAACATGCGACAGGGCTACTAAAGGGACTACACACACTGCGCTTCTCCGTCCTCTTCTGGAGTACTGCTGCACTGTCCTTGAATTCTATCTCTATCTAAATTGACCCGACAGAGTTTCGCGAGAACAACGTCTGCGTCTTCCAAAGATTCACATTTGAGCTCCCAGAGTGTCTCTGTACCGACCGTAGGTGCCAAACCGGGGACAACAATATTGCCATCGTCGAGATGAAAGACGATCTTTATTCCGTGATAATAGGGGCTCCATACCTGGGAGTTAAACTGAATGTGAATAAGTCCCAGGTAATGTTTGTATCTCATCAGGGATATACACTCCTGGAAATTGAAATAAGAACACCGTGAATTCATTGCCCCAGGAAGGGGAAACTTTATTGACACATTCCTGGGGTCAGATACATCACATGATCACACTGACAGAACCACAGGCACATAGACACAGGCAACAGAGCATGCACAATGTCGGCACTAGTACAGTGTATATCCACCTTTCGCAGCAATGCAGGCTGCTATTCTCCCATGGACACGATCGTAGAGATGCTGGATGTAGTCCTGTGGAACGGCTTGCCAAGCCATTTCCAACTGGCGCCTCAGTTGGACCAGCGTTCGTGCTGGACGTGCAGACCGCGTGAGACGACGCTTCATCCAGTCCCAAACATGCTCAATGGGGGACAGATCCGGAGATATTGCTGGCCGGGGTAGTTGACTTACACCTTCTAGAGCACGTTGGGTGGCACGGGATACATGCGGACGTGCATTGTCCTGTTGGAACAGCAAGTTCCCTTGCCGGTCTAGGAATGGTAGAACGATGGGTTCGATGACGGTTTTGATGTACCGTGCACTATTCAGTGTCCCCTCGACGATCACCAGTGGTGTACGGCCAGTGTAGGAGATCGCTCCCCACACCATGATGCCGGGTGTTGGCCCTGTGTGCCTCGGTCGTATGCAGTCCTGATTGTGGCGCTCACCTGCACGGCGCCAAACACGCATACGACCATCATTGGCACCAAGGCAGAAGCGACTCTCATCGCTGAAGACGACACGTCTCCATTCGTCCCTCCATTCACGCCTGTCGCGACACCACTGGAGGCGGGCTGCACGATGTTGGGGCGTGAGCGGAAGACGGCCTAACGGTGTGCGGGACCGTAGCCCAGCTTCATGGAGACGGTTGCGAATGGTCCTCGCCGATACCCCAGGAGCAACAGTGTCCCTAATTTGCTGGGAAGTGGCGGTGCGGTCCCCTACGGCACTGCGTAGGATCCTACGGTCTTGGCGTGCATCCGTGCGTCGCTGCGGTCCGGTCCCAGGTCGACGGGCACGTGCACCTTCCGCCGACCACTGGCGACAACATCGATGTACTGTGGAGACCTCACGCCCCACGTGTTGAGCAATTCGGTGGTACGTCCACCCGTCCTCCCGCATGCCCACTATACGCCCTCGCTCAAAGTCCGTCAACTGCACATACGGTTCACGTCCACGCTGTCGCGGCATGCTACCAGTGTTAAAGACTGCGATGGAGCTCCGTATGCCACGGCAAACTGGCTGACACTGACGGCGGCGGTGCCCAAATGCTGCGCAGCTAGCGCCATTCGACGGCCAACACCGCGGTTCCTGGTGTGTCCGCTGTGCAGTGCGTGTGATCATTGCTTGTACAGCCCTCTCGCAGTGTCCGGAGCAAGTATGGTGGGTCTGACACACCGGTGTCAATGTGTTCTTTTTTCCATTTCCATGAGTGTTGTTTTAAATTCCGGGAACAACTGCCTGCTCTTCTTCTCAAGAGTACAACAATATCGTATCAGAAAACGGGGGAGAACTTGAGTGTAATTTTCGAGGAGTACCAACTCAACTGTGTCACATTTACATACGCTCATGCGTCCGTACGAGGGCTCTTGACTAAAGAATGATCATAATTTTTTGACAAAAAACTTTAATCATTGTCATAATTTTAATGGCCGTTCTCAAAAATAGTCTGCTTTGGATACGATGAACTTGTTCAAGTGTTTCTGCCAGTCTGCAGAGACAAGCTGGAAACCAGTTTTTGAAAGGTCCTTCAGAATCGCATTCGCATCCTTCCCTACTGCTTTTGATAGCGGGAAATGCCTCCCACGAATGCGTTCCTTCAGGTTAGTCACACTGGGCTAAATCCTGACTATAGGGAGACCGAGGGATGTCCTTAAAATTGATTTTTGCAAGATATTCAGAAACAATATTTGCAATATGCGACCGTGCACTATCGTGATGCAGTATCCAGCCTTTTTCACAAGTGGTGTTTCGCGCCTCGTATGAACTTGCAAGGTTTTCAGAGCATCCCTGTAGTACTGCCCAGTTATTGATTTGTGTCCACATAGCACTTGCTGATGAACCATTCCATGAATGTCATAATATGAGATGACCATAAATTTCCGAACCACTTTTGATCTTTTGTGGGTTGCTGATGAAAGTGATTTTCACGCTGGGCTTTGCTGTTCGCTCTCAGGATCAAAATGACGTAGCCAAATTTCGTCAAACGCGATTACCTTTGAAAGAAACTCCAGATCTTCCTCTAATATGAGCTTCAATTGCATGCGGGCCTGCACGTGAATGTCTTCTTGTTTGGAAAATGGTATCGACTGAAATTTTCAGTGTTTCAGAACTTGTTCGTAAGGGCGTTAGTCGATTCACTGTCTCAGTGACAGCAGAACTCTTGTTGTTTTCTTCTGTAAAAGCAGTAACGGGAGCGCCGGGTCCACTTTCTTTGAAATTGATTGTCTCCCATCTTTAAACAGCTTAAACCGTGCCTAAGCTGTGCTGCAGGGAATACACTCCCTCCATAGACCTGTAACATCGCGTAGGCTACAGCCGAAGATTTATTGAGACGAATGCTAAATTTCCCATCTGCCTATTGTTCATCACGCGACACTTACCATTGCTGTGGTAGACGGTACTGAACATCACAGCAGCTTGCCCGCCTATCACAGGCGCGAACCAGGAATGCCTACATCGAATGTATCTCAGCGTGTTCGTTAGACATTAAACTAATATCATAAGATTGAATTACAGGCCGTGAAACTGCGACCGCAAAAAAAGCGTGATCATTCTTTACTGAACAGCCCTCGTAATAACTTTATCGATGCACACTTTTTGGTATACTGTGGCTTCTGTAAATGAATTATGACGTTTTGTAGTTTCCTGAATTTTTGTAGAGGTATTGCGTAATTTTGTACTGTAAACTGGGATGTTGCTAGTCCCTGTCAGAAATCAGTAATCAGACGTACTTACAACTTTCAGTTCTTCTTGTGGCATCCATTATATTGGGAACAGGTCTTGCTGTACAGAAAACAACTGCAGGGGCAGTGAGAACACTTACCTCCAACGACTCTGCACGTGAGGTACACGTGGTCGCCCTCTTGCAGGGGGCCCAGCGTCGAGTTGATGGGTCTTCCCCACCTGTCCAGCAGCAGCGGCCGCTCTGGAAGAACTGTATTAAAAATAACAGTAATAACAATTTAGCTTGCTAAGCAGTTACGACACGTAGTCATTAAGTTTTAATTACCACATCGAAAAGGCAGAGTTACGTTGAAATCCGTGCACCACAGAACCGCAGCACGATAATAGAGGATCCAATACAAAATCATGCAGCTTGTCTCCACTGTAAAGAGAAGCTATTCACTCTCTCTGCTTACTCGGAAGTAACGTCAAAATGGCGTGTATTTGTACAGTTGCACATTTCTAGATCTCTAGTAAGCCAAGCGTGACACTGTTACCAGTAAAAACATTCAACACCCTAGATCGCATAAAAGGTCACAGTTCGTATTGATAGACGGAAAGTCATCGAGTAAAACAGAAGTAAAATCCGGAGTTCCCCAAGGAAGTGTTATAGGCCCTCTATTGTTCCTGATCTATATTAACAACATAGGAGACAATTTGAGTAGCCCTCTTACATTATTTGCAGATGATGCTGTCATTTACCGTCTTTTAAAGTCATGAGATGACCAAAATCAATTGCTAAATGATTTAGGTAAGATATCTGTGTGGTGCGAAAAGTATCAGTTGACCGTGAGTAAAGAAAAGTGTGAAGTTATTCATTTGGGTACAGAATGAAATCCGCTGAATTTCGATTACGCGATAAGTCACACAAATCCGAAGACTGAATTTTCAACTAAATACTTAGGAATTACAATTACAAATAACCTAAATTGGAACCATCACATAGATAATGTTGTGGGTAGAGCAAACCAAAGACTGTGATTCATTGGCAGAACACTTAGAAGGTGCAACAGATCTACTAAAGAGATTGCTTAAACTACAATTGTCCCCCCTATTCTGGGGTATTGCTGTGCGGTGTGGGATCCGTATCAGGTGGGACTGACGGATGATATTGAAAAAGTTCAAAGAAGGGCGGCTCGTTTTGTATTAGCGCGAAATAGGGGAGATAGTGCCACAGACATGATACGTGATTTGGAGTGGCAATCATTAAAACAAAGGCGTGTTTCGTTGCGACGGGATCTTCTCATGAAATTTCAGTCACCAGTTTTCTTCTCCGATTGCGAGACCATTCTGTTGGTACCCACCTACATAGGGGGAAACGATCATCACGATAAAATAAGAGAAATCAGGGCTCGCACAGATAAATTTAAGTGCTCGTTTTTCCCGCGCGCCGTTCGAAAGTGGAACGGTGGAGAGACAGCTTGAAGGTGGTTCATTGAACCCTCTGCCAGGCACTTAATTGTGAATAGCAGAGTAATCACGTAGATGTACATGTAGATGAAATATTTCTTTATTTGAGACAACCGGTTTCGACAAACTTTGCTGACATCTTCAGGTCTTAAAATTTTGTGTTGTATAACATTTTACGCTGAACCTCAGGCACAAGATGTCAAGTGGATAAAAATCAGCTCATAATAAACGGTTTTTCATCGCTAAAGTATTTAAAAACATAAAGCACCTATTTAGAATATGTCCAGCATATGTAAACAGATATGCTGTTGTGTACCGTGCTAGTATGGTCCAACAAGAATCTGCAAGCAATTTGTATAATTACACGGCCTTTTATGTTTTTAGCAATGAGAAACCTTTTATTACATGCTGATTTTTATCCACTTGACAACTTGTATGTGAGGTTCAGCGTAAAACGAACATGTTTTACAGCACAAGATTTTAAGACCTGAAGATAACAGCAAAGTCTGTCGAAACAGGTTGTCTTAAAAAAAATATTTTGTGCGATCTTGGTTGTGGAATAGTTTTTACAATTAAAACAGATCGCCGTTCAGTACTTTCAAAATTAGAAAATTGAGTCACACTGTTACCAGCTTCCCTTGTGGGTCAGTGGACCCTCCGAAATCGCAGAAATAACAGTTAGATATTTCACATTTAGAAATTTAAGCTGTCCTCTTAGCTTCCTACCTCACCACACCCTGGGAAATCGCAACATATTCGGAAATAAAAAGCGAAATACTCGACACAAGGACGTATATGAATTTAATTTTTGCACGTTTCACTCACAGCAATATAATCTGTCCTCTCAGGTTCTGCTCTAACCACAACCTCGGAAATGGCGACATTTTCGGAAAAATAGGCAATATCCGTGGCAACCAAGGAGTCAAAATGTCATTACTGTTTTCGTTTTCTAGTCAGACAGAAGTCAGAAAATCTAAAAAACTTTTTACTGAGAGAGTTCGATCTTACACGTAAATAACATCGAATAGTGCAGAACATACTTGCATTATATTCAAAAGAAACTCCCGGAATGTGTTACAAACGCAAGTATGAAAAAGAAAATATTATCAGATTACAAAGTGCGGACCAATTGCCTCGATTCCGTAATTGGCATCCTTAACCAGTACACATCGAGAAATTAATGCAACTTTGAACTTCACTGTCCCTGATCTTAGTACCCCAAAAGGGCTTTACCGTCAACGGATCATTAACTGACATTTAATTACGAGAAACTGTATCAAGAGTGATTTGTTTGTTATAAATCTATAATGTGCCGTTGCCCGCGGGACGGCATCCTGCAAGTTACGACAAGAAAATAATAAATAAATTTCTGCACAAACTTAATTACGTGTGTAGACAGCTCACTCATCCTGGGAGTCGAAAATCTCGACGATGTTCACCTGTTATTGGCATTGATACTGGCAAGATGTTGGTCCCAGGAATTACAAGGTTTTCGAGAATGTTTGAAGTTTGATAAAAAAAAGAAAAAAACTATTTTTCGTGTTATATAATTACGAACTAACAATTTTCGGATATTTTTCCTTTACTTGTACTGTGAAACGATGTTTCTTTCGATATTTTATGCTTCTAGATCAACGGCAAGTGCCGTATGGGTGTTGATGAAAGAGCTTGCGAGTATCAAAATATATGACGTAAATGGCCGTATCTTTTCACTGCACTGACTTACCTCACGTTTTTTTTTTCACCGCCAAGGAATCGTAACTTTACTATGGGATGTAAACATGAATACGATACGCTTACTCCTTCCTAAGAAAAAGGGATCTTAAAAGGTTGGTAAAGAGTCAGTCGGACAAAACATGACAAAAAATTTTCATGTTACATAATTACAGATTAACACGTCCCAAATTTTTTCCTTTACTTGTACTGTTAAACCTTGCTTCTAGCTAAATTTCTTGAGCTTTGGTCAGTGGGAAGTTTTGATGAGTGAGTTTGTGACTATCAGAACATGTAATATAAATGGCAGTATGCTTTGAACGCATTGACTTAGAAGCTTATATTTTTTAAACCACTAAGGGACAGTAGATCTTAGTATGTGACTTAAATTTCAACTTGATAAGCCTTCCGTTCCGGAGGAAAAAGTTTCTTAACAATAGGGCTGAGACGGATGACAATTGTTTCGTTTTCACCGACTGAGGCACAGAACCCTAAAAACAGTGAAATACGCAAAATCAATATGGCGTCTGTCACATCGAGTGACACATTGTTTGACTTTATTCCCCAGTAAGTCGAGCGTGAAGTTAGGTTCTCCTTCCAGTGTATCAAGAGGCATTGCCAGTTTGTTTTGGCTGTGTTAGACATATATATTTGCTAATATTGCTTCAGCACCAATGTGGCTAATGATTTTATCCATTGTTTCTCAGCTTGTCAAATCAAATGCTTTCTTGGAATCAATAAAGAATAACATTATATATTTGCTGGTCAACATTCTGTGGCGAATCATTGATTTTAAGTTTCTGATTAATTATTTAACAGTATTATGAAAAACAACAAAAAGAATGTCAGAAAGTGAGCTTTCGGCCAACAAGGCCTTTGTCCAAAATAGACTACATACACGTACACTCTCACGCAAATGCAGAGTCTGGCCCCAAGAGCCAGAGACTGTGGTCATGTGTGTGTTAGTTGCGTGCTCCGCTATAGGGTGCGTAGCAACTATCCTTTTTATAATATTATTACACATCAGCCTAGAATATCCATTGTTTGATTAACTTTTAAATCTGTTCTGTTTATAAATGTTTGAAACAACGTTCTGTAATTTACCAGGTGCAGAAGTATGAAACCGGAATTTGGTTGCAGTAATTAAACGTCTATTGTTTGAAACTGATAAAAAATATTTTATTCAAAATAATTTCCATTGCCATTTATACATTTCTCCGACAGGCTATGAATGGCACAAAAAAAGTCCTTCTTTTGAAGCGAACCAATTAGCGAGTTGTTTTCGTACATTTTCATACGAACTGAAGCGTTGTTCAGCGAGAGCGTGTCCCAGCGATGCAAATAGATGATAATCGGACGGAGCCAAGTCCGGAGTAGAAGCCGCATGCCCTACTAGAATTTACCAAGTGAACGTCTCGATCGTTTCCCTGACCAGTTTTGCTATATGTGATGGGGCGTTACCATGGAGCAATATGACGTTGTGTTGCCTTTCTCCATACTCTGGTCGTTTTTTCTCGTAATGCTCGATTTAAATCGATCATTTGCTGTTGGCAGCTATCAGTGCTGACGGTTTCAACATATTTCAGCAGCTCATAATAGATGACACCGTTCTGATCCCACCAAACATGGAGCATTGTCTTCTTTCCAAAGCGATTTGGTCTTGCGGTGGATGTCGATAGTCTGCCTGGATTCACCCATGATTTACGTCGCCTAGGATTCCCAAAATATATCCATTTTTCATCGCCTGTCACTATTCGATGGAGAAACTCTTTTGTATCTGGCGAGCAGCATTTCACAAGTGGTGTTTCGATTTGCTTGCTGTCTTTCGTTCAGTTCATGCAGAACCCATTTTCCCTCTTTTTGCACCTTTCCTATATCTTTCGACCGAAGAGAAAAGACCTTCTGCGTCGCATTCAGCTGTTCCGCGAGTTGCTGTTGAGTTTGAGTATCATCTTCACCCAATAAGGCCAGCAATTCGTTGTCTTCGAACTTTTTCGGTGTTTTCCTCTGCTCGTCGTTTCTCACGTCAAAATCACCACGTTTGAAATTTTTGAAGCGCTCGAAACACTGTACTTTCCCAAGATCATTGAACCGTGCTGCGGCTCGCGTTGGTGCTGTGTGTAGTTTTCTGCCAGACCGCATCGTTTAGTTGTCATGGTTGTGTTGTTCGTCTTCTTCTCGCGTTCACTGGCACCACTCAGTTTCGTAAGCGTTGCCTGTCCGCTAGTGGCAGCAGCGGCGCTTATCGATATGTAGTGCTGCTGCCCTATCTTTGGGGCGACCTCGTGCTTCCTCCGTGTGGTGTTAGGAAGAGTTCGGTTGGGGAGCAGGAGCGGCGAGGTCCGCACAGAGCGCCGACGAGCCAGAACTGCTGCCGGCGTGTATGGACTGCCGGATCGAAGGGCAGTGGTCACGAGAGTGCACAACCTCATCGAAACCGGATTCTGCGTGTTTCAGTGCAGTGCAATTCGCTTAGAGAAACCTACAACATTGTGAAATGTCGCGTTTCCCCAGTGACTTGGGTTCATGTTGCTGCTCGTAGTGTCACCTAGGCGAAAAGCAGCGAGTGGAGTACCGTGGGAAGGCGGATCTGATTAGGCTTCCTGAGCTTCTAATTACTATTTACTATTTTCACCTTCTTACATTGTTAAATTCAATCAGCGGTATTTTTCTCTCTTGTGGCCGCTAACGCCCCAGTTACCTGCCCTGGGGGTTAGTGTATGCAACGGCAGAATACATTTCCACGCCTTGCCGCTGCTGTCCAGTGAGGAGTGTAAGTTTGACAGCTTCTTGATTGTAGGTTGGGTGGCGTTCTTGTGCCTTAGTGGTAGTCATTCGTTTTTGTTCTGGGCGCTCTAAGCACAGTATTCTGTGGGCAAAGCCCAGACCACCTGTTCTGGCTTTGGCAAAGTTTTACATCTTGCATTTGTTTTGTTGGATGTCAGGTAGCCCCACCAAGATTATCATAAGTCGCTCGTTAGACTGCCACTAGTCCGAGTTACCATCTTGTGATCTGAATGCAACTCTTGGCTGCCTTTCTCTTCGCTCGCGAATGTGTTTTTGGTGTGACCTACTCAAAGGTCGATTCCTGGAGCACTGTCTGTGACTGGCCCTTGTGTTTTATTTTATTATTGTATTATTAAGTTATCATAATTTGTCTCGCCTGTTTGGTGATCTGTTGTTTGCTTTTTAATTAGCTTTCGCTACGCCATTCGCCGTCTGACAGTATATTTGTTAAATTTTTTTATAATTGCCATTTTGGCGTGAAAGGCCTTCAGCTGTGATTGTAGTTAATTGCTTTAAAATCCTGATTGCGACGACATTGGCTTGTTTTCGAAGATTATTTGCTGTCTGTATTTTTTGTATGTTTGTTAAATTTTTAATAATTGCCATGTATGTTTGTTAAATTTTTAATAATTGCCATTTTGACCGTTAAATGTCTTCAGCCGTGATTGTGGTTACTTCCTTTAAATTTCTGGTTGCAACCACATTGGCTTGTTTTCGAAAATTATTTGCTGTCTGCATTTTATGCATATTTGTTCAATTTTTTTTATAATTGCCACTCTGTCGTGAATGGCCTTCAGCTGTGATGGTGGTTACTTGCTTTAAAATTCTGATTGCGACCACACGGGCTTGTCTTCAAAATTATTGACTGTCTGTATTTTCGTGTATTTGTTAACTTTTAAATAATTGCCATTTGTCGCATTACAGGCCTTCAACCGTGATTGTGGTTACGTGCCTTAAAAGTCTAATTGCTACCTCACTGGCTTGTTTTCAAAAATTATTTACTAAAATAAATGAGTGAAATTGCAAAGCAAATCAATAGTAATTGATTCGGGCCCCGTCCACAATCGTAACCCAATCCTGCCTTCCTTAATTACCAGGTTTCAATCATGTTCGCCGAAGGCTTCGACAAGCATTCGGTGCGACTCTGCTGCAGTTTTCTTCAGATGATGACAAAACCAATACTATCCGCAACCCGTAGTTCCCTAGGCACAGAACTCGACATGTTTACGGGTCTGGAGCAGATACCGATGTATGGAACTTGGGTCACTGCGTGTTGACATTCGTCGTCAGTCATTACAGGAAGCAGATGGCGCTGCAGACGCTGTCCTACACTAGAGAGCCTGTGTAGGGAGAGAGTGGCCAATCGGCCCCTAGCCGCCATGTTTTTAGAATTGGAAGGAGAATCAGCATTGGTCGTACTTCTTTGTTTTATTATCCGCATTTTTTTAATCGATTTTCGGTCACTTAGTGACCATCCTCAGTGCTGTAATATACAATTAAAATTGGTAGGCACTGGTATCAACAAGTTTAGAGCGATCACATAAACTGAGCGCGGATAATAAAACAAAAATATACGACTCAGTTTATGTGATCGCTCTAAACTTGTTGACACCAGTGCCTACCAATTTTAATTGTATATTACAGCACTGAGGATGGTCACTAAGTGACCGAAAATCGATTTTTTAAAAAATGCAGATAATAAAACGAAACAAAAAAAATACGTCCAATGCTGAGTCTCCTTACAATTCTACGAGGGCAGTTCAATAAGTAATGCAACACTTTTTTTTTCTGAAACAGGGGTTGTTTTATTCAGCATTGAAATACACCAGGTTATTCCCCAATCTTTTAGCTACACAACACTATTTTTCAACGTAATCTCCATTCAATGCTACGGCCTTACGCCACCTTGAAATGAGGGCCTGTATGCCCGCACGGTACCATTCCACTGGTCGATGTCGGAGCCAACGTCGTACTGCATAAATAACTTCTTCATCATCCGCGTAGTGCCTCCCACGGATTGCGTCCTTCATTGGGCCAAACATATGGAAATCCGACGGTGCGAGATCGGGGCTGTAGGGTGCATGAGGAAGAACAGTTCACTGAAGTTTTGAGAGCTCTTGCGTTGTCATGAAGAAGGAGAAGTTCGTTCAGATTTTTGTGCCTACGAACACACTGAAGTCGTTTCTTCAATTCCTGAAGAGTAGCACAATACACTTCAGAGTTGATCGTTTGACCATGGGGAAGGACATCGAACAGAATAACCCCTTCAGCGTCACAGAAGACTGTAACCATGACTTTACCGGCTGACGGTATGGCTTTAAACTTTTTCTTGGTAGGGGAGTGGGTGTGGCGCCACTCCATTGATTGCCGTTTTGTTTCAGGTTCGAAGTGATGAACCCATGTTTCATCGCCTGTAACAATCTTTGACAAGAAATTGTCACCCTCAGCCACATGACAAGCAAGCAATTCCGCACAGATGGTTCTCCTTTGCTCTTTATGGTGTTCGGTTATACAACGAGGGACCCAGCGGGAACAAACCTTTGAATATCCCAACTGGTGAACAATTGTGACAGCACTACCAACAGAGATGTCAAATTGAGCACTGAGTTGTTTGATGGTGATCCGTCGATCATCTCGAACGAGTGTGTTCGCACGCTCCGCCATTGCAGGAGTCACAGCTGTGCACGGCCGGCCCGCACGCGGGAGATCAGATAGTCTTGCTTGACCTTGCGGCGATGATGACACACGCTTTGCCCAACGACTCACCGTGCTTTTGTCCACTGCCAGATCACGTAGACATTCTGCAAGTGCCTATGAATATCTGAGATGCCCTGGTTTTCCGCCAAAATAAACTCGATCACTGCCCGTTGTTTGCAACGCACATCCGTTACAGACGCCATTTTAACAGCTCCGTACAGCGCTGCCACCTGTCGGAAGTCAATGAAACTATACGAGACGAAGCGGGAATGTTTGAAAATATTCCACAAGAAATTTCCGGTTTTTTCAACCAAAATTGGCCGAGAAAAAAAATGTGTTGCATTACTTATTGAACTGCCCTCGTATATAATATTTGGTCGTGGTGCACAGAACACTCAATGGAGTCGCCAATCAAGGCCATGTTTTTACCAGATCGCGCACGGGACGTGCAATTAGTTAGCGACGCAAGCAGAAAGCTGGCCACTTCAGGAGTAAAATAAGGCATGTGTTTGACACATGAGCCAAGCAGATCTTCTAGCGTAATATTCGGTACATGATTAAAACAAATGCCATTTGTCTGTGTTTATATAGGCCTAATAAATATGTGAGGAAATGGAAGTATCGTGAAACTGTGTATGTCTGCCGAATTTCAACAGCTGTATTTTATGATGCTATATAAACATTGACAACTGATTAATGAGAAAAAGAAGTTTCATTTAATGTATCTCAGAGTACATGTTGCTAGTTCATATTTTTTCCGTGCGGATATTTAAATTGGTAAACTCTTGTCTCTTTCCGTCCCCACATAACCCATTTTAAGTGTGTCGATCTTATAACATTTTCTTCTGCTGGCAAAACATGTCATTCTATACACACTTTTAGGAACTCTATACCACAGAAAATCAGAAAAATATCGATACTTAGGTACTCTACTGAAACAGCAGAATGTAATTCAAAGTAGGTAACTGAATATCCACACGATAATTATAATTTACAGGAATGTGAGTAGTCAAGACTACAGAGCGAAGTGCGAGTTGCTAGTAGGAAGTAGGTAGACTTAGGGTTCCGTATACATGTTAAAACACATCGTGTAGCATGAATTGTCACTCTAGAAGTCTAGAAAATAACGTTAAAAAACTTAGCTTGAGCAGTATTCGAACTCACGACCTTTGGACTATTATGTTAAAACTCTACCCCTGTGCTTCAACCCCACATCAATTATACATTAGTGTTCAAAAGCTTTTACTTTTATGGGGGGTATGTATCAGTAAAAAGGTTGTTCTGTAATTTTTTAATTTTGTTTTGTAGGCATTATAAGCATATAGTAAGAAATTGATACACAAAGAAACCAAACGACCCTTCTAAAAGTTTCTTCATTTCTTGGGAAAACGAGCATCATATATCCATCTTCACTTCGGTTTTTCCACCCAACAGCGGAGCAACCAGGCATCCCTCTTGACGATTCTGTAACTTCATATTATCAGTGACGTTCAGTAAATCACTTTAAATAAAAATTTTGCCTCTAAAATTGCTGTGAAGTTGTAATAGTATCGTCATAGATCCGATCAACAGAGTGACTGTAAGGCAATTTACGTAAATAGAAGAGACAGAGAACATGCAAAAGTCCTACAATATTACCGTGTTACAACCTGTACGTAATTGTACAGTGGAATTGGCGTTCGAGGCGTTGAAAAGAACCAATGGTACAGAATCACACACAGTATTTACATATACTCGTACCAACTCAGCGTCAGTTTCGTAAAAACATGGCGTCCACGGCTCTCACCCATAGAGTAAATATCTCTGGAGTGAGCATTCACATGCGCAGAACAGATTTTGTGTTGTCAACATACATTGTCGGCCTGGTCACGTGTTCTCGGGACGTTGTGTGTTTGTCCGTATAGCGCCCTGTGTATTTCGAATGTCACTACATCCCTAGTACAGACGGATTCTTTTCGTACGTGTCGTGGATTATTTATATATGTTGCGCAGAAATTTTAACAGTATCCATTCGATACCGGGAATAAACCAGCTACATAACTTTAAAGGGCAAATGACATTGCATTCTGCTTCTTTGCAATAGGTGTCACGGTTCAGATGCACTCGACTTTTGGTAGTTTTCGGTATGATACGGCACTTTATAGTATTACAGAGCCTGACGTACATTTTTGCAGTGATAGTCTTGCAAAACGACTTGACAGTACGCTAGTACTTACGAAAGTGTCCGAGAAACACCTAATTTGCCACACATTAGCGATTATATCCCTGTTAATTCGTCCTTTTTTTCTGCTGTTTCTCCGTATTTATTTTCTCGTTTCTGCGACCTAAAGCACAAATTTTCTTACTGGTGACACTTTGAAGTGTTTATTTAACCCATTTTGCGTACTTGCTCCCAGTTTATTGAATAAATAGTAAACTGAGTAAGAAGGGGGGAAAAAGGCGATCGGAGAATAAATGTACTGTAAAGCAAATACAGTTGGTCATGTAACAGTCAACCCATATAACACCATTAAGGGAAGTGGAAAGAAACACAAATAAAAGATGTGACTCTTGAAATTTTCCCGGCGTATCGAATATTCCACAAGATTTCGGGATTGCAGCCGGATCTCATTGACTTCTTTCCACGATATTTCGGCTGACAACCTTACAGCCGTCTTCAGGCGAGTGTTTGACACTGGAGATTGCTAGTGCAAGTCGCTCTATTTATACGTAGAAGTGCCGCAGGCGCACATGCGCAAGTTACTGTAGCATGCGCGCCACCTGTCGATTGTAGAGGACCTTGGAATCGACAGGTGGCGCGCATGCTACGGTAACTTGCGCATGCGCGCCTGCGGCATTTCTACGTATAAATAGAGCGACTTGCACTAGCTATCTCCCCCCACGCGGATCCTCTGTGATCTTATTCCTTTCCCCCATCTGCTCCTATTCCTCGAACATATCCGCATCCTCTACACCTCCCGCCGTCTTGAACCCTCTCACCCCCTGGTTGCTCCTCTCCTCTCCGATCCCCGCCCCCCGCCCGCTGCCACGTCTTCACTGTTGTGTCCCCCCTACCCTCCATCTCTACACCCTACATCTCCTTTCCCAAGGTGGCTTCCATCAACTCCCCCTCCTGGATGATGCCCTCTCTCCCTCCATTTACCCTTCCTATCAACTCTGATCCTCACTCCCCCTCCTTTCCTCTGTCCTTTTCCTGGGCTCCCTCTCCCCCCTCTTCCATCCTCTTTCTTCCTCACCTCCCCTCTCTTTGCCCCCTTCTCTCCCCCACATCCTTTTCCATTTCCCTCCTCTGCCTCCTCTCATTCCCTCTCGCGTCTGCCCTTCTCCCCCTTTATTAGTCCTCTCCCTCCTTGGTTCCCCCCCCTTTTCGTTTTTTCCTCTCCTCCCTCCTTGTTTTTCCCCCTCCTGCAGGTCCTCCCCCCCCCCCCATCTGTCTTTGGCTCGGGAGTGTCGTCTTTGTGCTGCCACTTTCGTGCAGTGTTCTACAGTGAGTGTTCTACAGTGCATGTTTTACAGTGAGTGTTCTGTGTCGTGTTTTTTGGGACTTGTTGCGAACGGCCATCATACAGTCGCTGGGTGTGCCTTTTATCTCTTGCGAACAGAAACCAGACTGTCGCCATGTTTTTTAATTGTGTGTCTACTATGTTACTTGTCTGATTCCTGTGTCTTTTATCTACATTGCCAACCCCTCTTGCTTTCTGTTTTAACTTTCCGCAATTTTACGCCATTTTACATTTTAAATCACCATTTTATCGCCTGTTTTTCCTTGTTTCTTTCTTCTTCCTTTCTTTAAAAAAAGTCTGTAGGCTGTAGAGCAGCGTAGTAAGCTGCTGCCTGCCCGCCCCCTTCGGGGGGAATTGAAACTCAATAAAGAAGAAAAAAAAACAATAGCTATCTCCAGTGTCAAACACTCGCCTGAAGACGGCTGTAAGGTTATCAGCCGAAATATCGTGAAAAGAAGTCGGTGAGATCCGGCTGCAATCCCGAAATCTTGTGGAATACAAATAAAGGAGTTTGGGGACATGTTTACTAATATTTTACGCTTCTTAATCAAATGGTGAAGAAAATAAATTGAAGGCAAAGTACACCAAAGAAGATGAATGTGTACTTTGATTAGCTACACTATTGTGTTTTTTATTTGATTTGAGCAGAAAATGTATTTAAGCTGAATGCAGAAATTGGTAGTCGGTGCTGAGGAAAATTAAAAATAATTGGTATAGCATGTACCTTCAGCCACACACGTCCAAATCTTTCTCTGTCTAAAAATTCTTCTACAAAGTGTTTTGAACATAGTTTGGAATATTTTGTGGGGACAAAATTACACCTCATTATTTTCTGGAGGCACATCTTTACTCGTTGTTCATCCTTCGGGAAACTAAAATATAAATCACTCATAATCATTCTCCATGCCCTAGACACGCTTAACGTGGTATCCTGCTGTAACTTATAGTAAACAAAAAGGTTTGGACACACATATTATACGAAGACAATTACACACTCCCACTCTGTTGAATTTATCTGTCTCCCGTCTTTCAAATCTATATACATAATTGACAAGTCACTGATAAATGCATGGAGGAAAATATTTGCTGAAACAACTAACCATTCCCTTTCCTGTTCCACTAGAAAATTTACAAGAGGAAGCTTTTTTACGAGCCGTAATATCTATTATATACTCATAAAATCGTAGAAAAATAGGCCTACAGAATCAAGACTTAATTACAATGCGCCTCGAAATTTTTAAACATAGTACCCATGAAAAGTTACTATCCCTCCAGTCGCATATATTTCTTTGCATCCGTAGCAACAACTGTAATTCGCCATCGCTATTAAACTAACAACAAATGGTGAAAACACAACAAAAACTCTTGATATTATAAACTTCAAACTCTGCGGCAAGCACACACGAACACCGAAGTCCCGAAAACACGTGACAATCCTGGTTTAATGTTGACAACATGCGCAGAACGCAATGCTGACTCCAGAGATATTTACTCTATGCTCTCGCCCAATGAGCGACGCTATCACCATTGGCCACTCTCTCACTCCATATAGGCTCTCTATCTTACACCGACGGCTAGCACCATCTATAGGGAAATTCCGATTTCATACTTCTACACTTGTTATGTACTGACTCGTTCCGTGACACGATGCCAAGAATCGGATAAGTAGACGGAACGAAACAAATGAGAGCGTGCAGCGCGAGGCGTGGCTGGCTGGCTACGTACCTACGACGGTGAGCTGGACTGTGTAGGAGCGGGTGGGCGCGTGCCGGAAGTCGACGCGGCAGCGGTAGGCACCCTCGTCCCGGAGGCGCACGTCCTCCAGCACCAGCTCCGCCGGCGAAGGCGTCGTCCGGAAGAAGGCGCGCGGCCCGAACGTGTCCGGCGAAGACCAGTGCGACGCCTGGCTCAGGGGCCGCCCGCGCACGTCGAAGCTGCAAGCGGGCACAGGCGACCAGTCAGCGGGAAACGGGGGTGTGGCCAGCAGCAACAGGTGGCGCCGACTCTGCCGCCGCTACAGTGTTGTGTACTTCATAGGTTTACTACCAGACTTACTCAACTACACTGCCGGAAAAAAACAGTACATCAAGACGATGTCGATTTTGACAGGATATGCCACTTGGGATACAGTAGATGTACTGATGATGGTTTCAACGTCATCCACCAACAGACAGCGTAGTGGCGTAGCTACCAGAGCTCCATTTGTGTCTACCCTTTAACAGGGAATGCTAACAGCCAGAAGTCTCACAAAGGGAGGCCACGACGTTTGGAACGCGGAATTACTTCAAACTTCGTACACTCGTAGTACTCCATGAGGACAACAAAATGTGTAGGCAGTAGCGCGTACTTCTCAAGCGTTATTGAGAAAATCGCAAGATAATTTCGGTCGTCAAATATATACCCGTGCGTGGCCATTTCTACCATGAAGCGCCGGCAGCCGAGTGGAGGATATGATCGCCGTTACCCAGGCACAACGCCTCTCTGGGGCACTTGCGTCTTTGGACTTCAGTCAAGCTTTTGATAGGGTTGACCATTCGTTCCTTACGGCCGTTCTCCACCATACGGGTTCCCCGGTCGCCGTTATCACGGTAGTGATGCGCCTTCTGCGGGGTGCCTCATCCAGGATTATGTACAATGGCAGACTCACTCCTCCGATAACAATAGGTCGATCCGTACGTCAAAGTTGCCCTCTCTCAGCGATTTTCCTTGGAATCCTTGCTGTGTGTACTAAGACAACGTTTGGTATCGTTGTCCATAGATCCCTACCGATTCTGTTGCACGGCCTATGCTGACGATGTAGTCATCTGTTTACGTAATGCCGACGATGCTCGAACTGTTTTGACGTGGGTAGCGACTTATGGTGAGGTGTCGGGTAGCTCTTTAAACGTACGTAAATCACAAGTATGTTCATTGGCACGGGACTTCCGTGGAAAGCGTTACACCTCTCACCACCGTTGATACCATTCGCTGTTGGGGAATAGATTTTACATCTGATCTCCGGCGTTCAGCCACCATCAACTGCCGACGCCTCCTTTTAATGATCAGAGCAGGTCTTATGGACCATCGCCTTCGATCCCTAGATATTCTCCAACAAGCTCGATATGTCAATATACAGGGTGTTACAAAAAGGTACGTCCAAACTTTCAGGAAACATTCCTCACACACAAATAAAGAAAAGATGTTATGTGGACATGTGTCCGGGAACGCTTAATTTCCATGTTAGAGCTCATTTTAGTTTCGCCCACCTAGGCTCAATGGAGCACGTTATCATGATTTCATACGGGATACTCTACCTGTGCTGCTAGAACATGTGCCTTTACAAGTATGACACAACATGTGGTTCATGCGCGATGGAGCTCCTGCAGATTTCAGTCGAAGTGTTCATACGCTTCTCAACAACAGATTCGGTGACCGATGGATTTGTAGAGGCGGACCAATTCCACGGCCTCCAAACTCTCCTGACCCCAACCCTCTTGACTTCCATTTATAGGGGAATTTGAAAGCTCTTGTCTACGCAATCCCGGTGCCAAATGTAGAGACTCTTCGTGCTCGTATTGTGGACGGCTGTGATGCAATACGCCATTCTCCAGGGCTGCATCAGCGCATCGGGGATTCCATACGACGGAGGGTGGATGCATGTATCCTCGCTAACGGAGGACATTTTGAACATTTCTTGTAACAAAGTGTTTGAAGTCACGCTGGTACGTACTGTTGCTGTGTGTTTCCATTCCATGATGAATGTCATTTGAAGAGAAGTAATAAAATGAACTCTAACATGGAAAGTAAGCGTTTCCGGACACATGTCCACATAACATATTTTCTATCTTTGTGTGTGAGGAATGTTTCCTGAAAGTTTGGCCGTACCTTTTTGTAGCACCCTGTATATATCGCATCCCGAGTTCCCCATGTAGCACAAGTTCTACCTTTCCCGCTTACTGTGGCACGTCGCATGTTGGCAGCGATGGCATCTTTCGTCAGCTCTGGGCTGTTGTTCAAAGTTAGCTATGCAACCCTTACTCTTCCCCGTGAACGAGGTGGGATAGGTCTGTTTCACGTGCCGGATAGAGCTCGCGCCCTATTTGTCAGCTCCCAGATGACGGTATGGACACGTTGCCCAACGAGCCTCACTGGTCTCCTCCTGTCGGCATATTCGCCGGTCTCGCTGTCAGCCCCGGTGATGATCTCGGATGTTCCGGACCAGTTCCGTTATATAAGATACTTCTTTCTTGAACTCAGTTATCTACGCCTCACCTTACCAAGACAGCTTTTATTCAATACAAAGGCAGTATACAATGTCCTCCAATTAGGTCGTCCACCTAACCCGACTGAACAAAAGTTCCCCCAGGTTGACTGGCGTCATGTATGGCGCGCGGTGTTCGCCTGTTGCCTTGACACGAATGTTCAATCTGTCTGGTACTTAACGGTCAATGGTAAGCAAATCAACCAATCTCGCCTTCATCGTATCCACCTCGCCCAATCACCTCTACGTTCCAGGTGTGGAGTGCCAGACAACGACGAACATCGGTTTGTTTGCGGACCGGCGGCGGTTTGGTAACTGATTCGTCGTATTGTGGCTTTTCTAACGCGGCACATTCCGGATCGGATTACTCCCCTTTCATTATTATTTCCGGAACGTGACTATTTTCCTCGGACAAAGACCAATGCTGTGAACTGGATTCGCGGACATGCCATTCACTACATATTTGGACAAACTGTAGACCCTGTACTCGATTTTTGGACATACCTCAATGACCGTCATTATGTCGTTGTCCGTCACCCAAAATACAGACAGTTTTTCTCCAACTTCCTTGGGAGTGCTTTCCACGACCCGCCTCGCAGCTGGAATGTGTTAAGGCAAGAGAGAAGAAGGTTTCCTGTTTGAACCAATGAACATTTCTGAACAATTGAACGGAACACATGAATTTCGAAAAGACGTGACTCAACATATTCACAGCGGGGCCCAGAAGGCCTCTGATCAATAACACAACAAAAATAAACAAAAAATATATAAAATTTAGACAAAGGAAGATTTTGTTTTGTTTGTAAGGATAGCCCTAACATAAAAAATAAAATAAAAAATAAAGCTAGTAGTGTAACGGTAAGTGTAGTGCACCCTATACAAAACGAAGTTAGTTAAAAAAAAAAGAAAGGTGGTTAGTGTTCAAGCTCTGTAGTCACTGGGTTGCTGGATCGAGTCCCGCGCGTAAGTTTTTTTTATTTCTAACACAGTCATTTTCTTTACTATCTATATTACAATTCATATAATGGGAAAAATACGTGTAATCGGATGAACTTTTATTAAATTTACAATGTTATTTGGCAGTCTACAAATTTTTATTATCACAAATAATATAATGTTCATAACTACCGACTAGTAAACGACCAAACGCATAAAGTGAAACTGAAAATGTACGCTTGTCCGTGTCTTCAAAATTATTCGTATTGAATCGAAAGAGAACGAGAAATTGCTTCTCGTGAAGACGCTATTAAAATACACTCGATACTGCATGACAAATGATAAGCGCCGATATTTAAGGAAATGCTGCGTTATGCATGCTTTGCTCCCCAACTATCGGCTGAAAGAGAGGTTTTTGAAAATGTTAAAGAGGTTTGATTTTCCACGGAAAACCTCAAAAGACCTTGCGTGTGCGGAAACATACCATTTATTCAACGCAGCTGGTGCCGTTTAACTTTGTTTTTCATGTTTTTACGAAAAATACCATCCCGCAACTTGTATTCGTGATGTCGAAAGCGACGATTGGTTGTACAACTTTCGAAAGCCGTCTGTGCCGGTCAAAACATGGAGGTAACAAGTCGTTTCGGGCTGCTTCCAGGTATAAGGGATTTCTCAAATCACGGACAAGCATACATTTTCAGTGTCACTTTATGCGTTTGTTCGTTTACTAGTCGGTAGTTACGAATATTATATTATTTGTGATAATAAAAATTTGTTGACTGCCAAATAACACTGTAAATTTAATAAAAGTTCATTCGATTACAGGTATTTTTCCCATTACATCAATTGTAATATAAATAGTAAAGAAAATTACATTGTTAGAAATTTAAAAAAAAACTAACGAGCGGGTTCGATCCAGCGACCCAGCGATTACAAGACTTGAACGCTAACCACTTTTTTTTCATTTTTTTTAATTCCACAAAAACAGTAACAAAAATGGCTACACTGAAATGACATAAATAAGGTGACAGATAATTGCAGTCACAAATTACAGCATTCAAGGAATGAGTCTCTAGCAGTAGCACAATTTAGCACCTTCACTGTCACCTTCAACTGGTGGCAGTTCAGCACGCACATTTTCTTCTTCTGCAGCCTGAGGTTCCTCATCATCATTTCCCAGACCCAAATTAATCATTCAGTAAATCCTTGATGTGTGTTCCTTCCAGGGTAAATTACGTGGACAGAAGAGCAGTCCCGAACAGTGACATCGCAAAATATTTCACTGCCTCGTTATTTTTGTCAGTTCCAGCCTTCTAAACGCATCCATAGGGAGTTCAAGATCTTCCTTTATAACAGGCACCAGATGTTTGTCGCCATATTCTTGCATCTGCTGTACTACTCATTTACTTTTCATGTGTGACTTGCAGGTGAGGTTAGGTTCAAATGGTTCAAATGGCTCTGAGCACTATGGGACTTAACTTCTAAGGTCATCAGTCCCCTAGAACTTAGAACTACTTAAACCTAACTAACCTAAGGACATCACACACATCCATGCCCGAGGCAGGATTCGAACCTGCGACCGTAGCGGTCGCGCGGTTCCAGACTGTAGCGCCTTTAACCGCTTGGCCACCCCGGCCGGCTGAGGTTAGGGTCGGGAACGTGACACAACCCCTCTCTACTAGGAATCCAGTTCCTAACGTATACCCATTCTGTTGAAGACAATTCGGAGCATGTTACCATATTTCTTATTATGATTCTGATATTTAAGTATTTTCTCGAATTCATTTTCCATATACATCTTGTATTCAATATGTTCATCGCTCCCAATATTGTTAAAAACATGACTTGTATATTTGCCTACTAACCAAATCACTGCGTTATTTTTTGCCTGAAGGTAGTAACTTTCGTCTGGCCTGAAGAAAATGTTAGTCGGTACATTGTTTGCTGAAGTTCTTGTTATTTGAGCAATTTTCTCCCTGGTCCACCTCCAGTTAATAATCCGATCTCCACAAGTGTAACGATGAGGCACACTATCAACGAGGTTGCATTTGCTGCAGAGGTTAGTGTCACTTAAACCGATGGCAAAGAGATGCTCATTAGTGCTGATGATGTTGTTGACTACCTTGTACCACGCTGTTCTCACGTCAGACGAAAGAACATCACTACTGATATTTTTCCAGACCACATTCCATGCTATTCCAGCATATTAAGTTTCTATGTTATTTTTCCTTTCATGTTTCCGTCTTTCAGCTAACGTTTTTGGAGTTTAAAAGCTTTTTGCTGAGATAACTTAGTTCAAGATAATACTCTCTAATGTGTTTCAGCTTAAAACTTATTTTTTGTATATTTATCGGCGGCTCTACACTTTCTGGCCTGACAATATCGTGAAGTTTTGCTGTAATGCACCCTGGATCATTACACATTATGCTCCATGTTCGTTTGACAAACAACGCCATCGCTTTGGACTTATGTTGCTTGGATCCAAAACTACTGTCTTCACCGGCACTCGAAACAATTCCCCTTTCCACAAGAACTTTGCTAAGGTGGACATGTTCGTCTTCGCCACCATTGATGGAATGGTGAGAACCTGTGCCATGTAGTAGGCCTCGGCTGCCGGCGCTTCATGGTAAAAGTGGCCACTCACAGATATATATTTGACGATTTTCCCAATAACGCTTGAGAAGTACGTGCTACTGGCTGGTTCAAATGGCTCTGAGTACTATGGGACTTAACATCTATGGTCATCAGTCCCCCAGAACTTAGAACTACTTAATCGTAACTAACCTAAGGACATCACACAACACCCAGTCATCACGAGGCAGAGAAAATCCCTGACCCCGCCGGGAATCGAACCCGGGAACCCGGGCGTGGGAAGCGAGAACGCTACCGCACGACCACGAGCTGCGGACTACGCGCTACTGCTTACACATTTTGTTGTCCTCGTGGATTACTACGAGTGTACGAAGTTTGCAGTAAATCCGCGTTCCAAACGTCGTGGGCTCCCCCTTGTCAGTATCCTGCAAACGCCTGAGGCAAGCAGGCAACTATGCCACAGTGATGCATTCGTGCTTGCTATTGCTAAATGAGTGAGTTTGAAAGAGGTCAAATTGTGGCCTTCTGAGTGGCGGGATGGTTCTTTCGGAGAATTGCTACACAAGTTGGACAAGCTGCATCACACCCGCAGACGAGGTTCTGGACGTCCACGCTGCACAGACAATGGCTAGGATCGTCCTATTGTAAAGGCAGCAGCGGCAGTTCGTACAGCTACCACAGCGCACATAAGAGGGCTTGTGAGCCCAGATATGTCTGCACGAACTGTTGCGAACCAGTTATTAGCAGTGGGAAGAGCGGCACACTCACCTCTAGCCGTCTTCCGCTCACGCCACAGCATCGACGTGCATGGCTAGACTGGTGCCATCAGAGGATCGTTTGCAAGGTGGAATGGCACGCCACAGTCCTCAGCGATGAAAGCACATTCTGCCTGCACGCGAGTGATGGTCGTTTGTCTGTACGACATAGACCTGGTGAGCACTGCGTCATAAGAGTGCATTCGTCCAAAACATACTGGCCCTGTCCCAGGACTCATGCCTGCTCCAGAATTTGGACCATTACAGAATACGGGGTGTACCTCACAGTTGGCTCACTTCTTACTTTAGCAACAGGCACCAAAAGGTCATTATTCACAATGTTGATATCGGCTGTGATGTGGGGTCTGAGTGGGGTACTGTCAAGTGTGAGGGTGCCCCAGGGATCAGTGTTGGGGCCACTCCTGTTCCTTATTTATATAAATGATATGGCCTCTAGTATTACGGGTAACTCAAAAATATTTCTGTTTGCTGATGATGCTAGCTTGGTAGTAAAGGATGTGTGCAACAATGGCTCAGTTTCAAATAGTGCAGTACATGACATAAGTTCATGACTTGTAGAAAATAAACTAACGCTAAATCACCATGCTACAGGGCTCTGGTGGAGCTAGGAGGAAGTAATAGGGTGTAGCTAGTGTGGGTCCCTGGCCACTGAGGGATCTGTGGCAATGAACAAGCCGATAGATTGGCTAGGATGGAGGCAACAACTCCATTTATTGGACCGGGACCTGTCTTGACAATCACCAAGGCTGTGATCAAATTAGAACTACAGAACTGGCTTAGGCTCTGGTTCAAATGGCTCTGAGCACTATAGGACTTAACTTCTGAGGTCATCAGTCCCCTAGAACTTAGAACTACTTAGACCTAACTAACCTAAGGACATCACACACATCCATGCCCGAGGCAGGATTCGAACCTGCGACCGTAGCGGTCACGCGGTTCCAGATCGTAGCGCCTAGAACCGCTCGGCCACCCCAGCCGGCAACTGGCTTAGGAAACAGCACGTAGGTTATTGGACCAAGGTCCATAAACAAAAACATGATAGGGTAATGATGCCCAAGCCATGTTTTAAAAAAGAAGCTCTGTAATCCTGGGATTGAACAGGAAAGAGATCAAACTCATGACTGGATTGATGACCGGCCATGGGAACTTCAAAAAACACCTCCATACAATGGGTAAAATGGAAGAGGGCCCTAAATGTAGGATCTGTCGTGAGGGTGAAGAAACTGCATCACACCTAATCTTTGAATGCATGGCATTGGAGAGTAAAAGATACAGAATCTTTGGGACAACTAGACCTGAAGAAATTGTGTCTGACAAAAAACTGGTAGAGGGACTCCTTGCACGATTTAAGGGCACTGGTTGGCTTTACTAGATGTACAGGGAGCGATACCGCACAATAAACCTAGTTTCGGTGTGGGCAGTGGCGGGTTAGACCTAAGCTGTTTTAGCTCTCCTGTTAAAATCAAATCAAAACAACGCTAAATCACAGTAAAACTCAGTTTTTACAGTTTATAACACACCATTCAGCAAAACCTGACGTTTTAATTTCACAGAACGGGCATGTTGTTGTTGTGGTCTTCAGTCCTGAGACTGGTTTGATGCAGCTCTCCATGCTACTCTATCCTGTGCAAGCTTCTTCATCTCCCAGTACCTACTGCAACCTACATCCTTCTGAATCTGCTTAGTGTATCCATCTCTTGGTCTCCCTCTACGATTTTTACCCTCCACGCTGCCCTCCAATGCTAAATTTGTGATCCCTTGATGCCTCAGAACATGTCCTACCAACCGATCCCTTCTTCTAGTCAAGTTGTGCCACAAACTTCTCTTCTCCCTAATCCTATTCAATACCTCCTCATTAGTTACGTGATCTACCCACCTTATCTTCAGCATTCTTCTGTAGCACCACATTTCGAAAGCTTCTATTCTCTTCTTGTCCAAACTGGCTATCGTCCATGTTTCACTTCCATACATGGCTACACTCCATATAAATACTTTCAGAAACGACTTCCTGACACTTAAATCTATACTCGATGTTAACAAATTTCTCTTCTTCAGAAACGATTTCCTTGCCATTGCCAGTCTACATTTTATATCCTCTTTACTTCGACCATCATCAGTTATTTTACCCCCTAAATAGCAAAACTCCTTTACTACTTTAAGTGTCTCATTTCCTAATCTAATCCCCTCAGCATCACCCGATTTAATTTGACTACATTCCATTATCCTCGTTTTGCTTTTGTTGATGTTCATCTTATATCCTCCTTTCAAGACACTGTCCATTCCGTTCAACTGCTCTTCCAAGTCCTTTGCTGTCTCTGACAGAATTACAATGTCATCGGCGAACCTCAAAGTTTTTACTTCTTCTCCATGAATTTTAATACCTACTCCAAATTTTTCTTTTGTTTCCTTTACTGCTTGCTCAATATACAGATTGAATAACATCGGGGAGAGGCTACAACCCTGTCTCACTCCTTTCCCAACCACTGCTTCCCTTTCATGCCCCTCGACTCTTATAACTGCCATCTGGTTTCTGTGCAAATTGTAAATAGCCTTTCGCTCCCTGTATTTTACCCCTGCCACCTTCAGAATTTGAAAGAGAGTATTCCAGTTAACGTTGTCTAAAGCTTTCTCTAAGTCTACAAATGCTAGAAACGTAGGTTTGCCTTTTCTTAATCTTTCTTCTAAGATAAGTCGTAAGGTTAGTATTGCCTCACGTGTTCCAACATTTCTACGCAATCCAAACTGATCTTCCCCGAGGTCCGCTTCTACCAGTTTTTCCATTCGTCTGTAAAGAATTCGCGTTAGTATTTTGCAGCTGTGACTTATTAAACTGATAGTTCGGTAATTTTCACATCTGTCAACACCTGCTTTCTTTGGGATTGGAATTATTATATTTTTCTTGAAGTCTGTGGGTATTTCGCCTGTCTCATACATCTTGCTCACCAGATGGTAGAGTTTTGTCATGACTGGCTCTCCCAAGGCCATCAGTAGTTCTAATGGAATGTTGTCTACTCCCGGGGCCTTGTTTCGACTCAGGTCTTTCAGTGCTCTGTCAAACTCTTCACGCAGTATCTTATCTCCCATTTCATCTTCATCTACATCCTCTTCCATTTCCATAATATTGTCCTCAAGTACATCGCCCTTGTATAAACCCTCTATATACTCCTTCCACCTTTCTGCCTTCCCTTCTTTGCTTAGAACTGGGTTGCCATCTGAGCTCTTGATATTCATACAAGTGGTTCTCTTCTCTCCAAAGGTCTCCTTAATTTTCCTGTAGGCAGTGTCTATCTTACCCCTAGTGAGACAAGCCTCTACATCCTTACATTTGTCCTCTAGCCATCCCTGCTTAGCCATTTTGCACTTCCTGTCGATCTCATTTTTGAGACGTTTGTATTCCTTTTTACCTGCTTCATTTACTGCATTTTTATATTTTCTCCTTTCATCAATTAAATTCAATATTTCTTCTGTTACCCAAGGATTTCTATTAGCCCTCGTCTTTTTACCTACTTGATCGTCTGCTGCCTTCACTACTTCATCCCTCAGAGCTACCCATTCTTCTTCTACTGTATTTCTTTCCCCCATTCCTGTCAATTGTTCCCTTATGCTCTCCCTGAAACTCTGTACAACCTCTGGTTCTTTCAGTTTATGCAGGTCCCATCTCCTTAAATTCCCGCCTTTTTGCAGTTTCTTCAGTTTCAATCTGCAGTTCATAACCAATAGATTGTGGTCAGAATCCACATCTGCCCCTGGAAATGTCTTACAATTTAAAACCTGGTTCCTAAATCTCTGTCTTACCATTATGTAATCTATCTGATACCTTTTAGTATCTCCGGATTCTTCCAGGTATACAACCTTCTTTCATGATTCTTGAACCAAGTGTTAGCTTTGATTAAGTTATGCTCTGTGCAAAATTCTACAAGGCGGCTTCCTCTTTCATTTCTTCCCCCCAATCCATATTCACCTACTATGTTTCCTTCTCTCCCTTTTCCTACTGACGAATTCCAGTCACCCATGACTATTAAATGTTCGTCTCCCTTCACTACCTGAATAATTTCTTTTATCTCGTCATACATTTCATCTATTTCTTCATCATTTGCAGAGCTAGTTGGCATATAAACTTGTACTACTGTAGTAGGCATGGGCTTTGTGTCTATCTTGGCCCCAAAATGCGTTCACTATGCTGTTTGTAGTAGCTAACCCGCACTCCTATTTTTTTATTCATTATTAAACCCACTCCTGCATTACCCCCATTTGATTTTGTATTTATAACCCTGTAATCACCTGACCAAAAGTCTTGTTCCTCGCGCCACCGAACTTCACTAATTCCCACTATATCTAACTTTAACCTATCCATTTCCCTTTTTAAATTTTCTAACATACCTGCCCGATTAAGGGATCTGACATTCCACGCTCCGATCCGTAGAATGCCAGTTTTCTTTCTCCTGATAACGACGTCCTCTTGAGTAGTCCCCGCCCGGAGATCCGAATGGGGGACTATTTTACCTCCGGAACGGGCATATGATTAGTGAAACTGAACAGTTCAAATTTCTAGGTGTTCAGACAGATAGTAAGCTATAGTGGAAAGTCCACGTTCAGGATCTTGTTCAAAGAGTTAATACTGCCATTTTTACCATTCGAACGGTATCGGAAGTCAGTGATCGTTCGACACGAAAATTAGTCTACTCTGCTTCTTTTCATTCGCTTATGTCGTATGGTATTACGTTTTGGGGTAGCTCTTTCCATTCTAAAAGGATATTTTTGGCTCAGAAACCGGCGGTTCGGGCAATAAGTGGTGTAAGTTCACGAACCTAGAACCTCTTGTCGACCCCTGTTCACGAGTCTGGATATTTTGACATTGGCCTCTCAATACATATATTCCTTACTGTCATAAGCAGCTTTTACTCGGTTAATACTGGGCAGAAATCAAACCTGCATTTGGATCCGACTTCCTTCACTCTTGTGCAAAAAGTTGTGCAGTATACTGCTGCATCCATTTTCAATAAGCTACGACTCGAATTCAGAAATCTTAGCAGTAATCCACTCGCTTTCAAATCGAAACTGAATAGTTTCCTCATGGGTCACTCCTTCTATTCTGTCGAGGAGTTCCTTAAAAAATTAAGCTGATTCTTATTGTATTGTTGATTGCGTTTACTTAAACTTATGGACTGACTTTTTCGGGTTCATAAACATATATTTTTATCTGTTATTACTTTTATGTTGTAATTTCATGCACTGACGCGTTCCATGACCTTGGAGATTTGCTCCTCAATTTGGTCGTACAGAACTTGACGTGTAAATAAAAATAAAATAAAATGGTCTGAGGTGCGGTAAGCTACAACTGTCGTTCACTTTGGTGTTTCTGGAGGGGACGCCAACCATCACTCTGTATATGCAGACCCCGTTAGTGCAACAGGAAGATGATGTGTTATTTCAACACGATAATGCTCACTCACAATTTAACAGTGAAACTCAACGTGCTGTGCAAGACGTGTAACAACTTCCCTGTCCAGCACGATCTCCGGACTGGTCTCCAATAGAGTACGTGCGGGACATGATGGGGCAAGAAGTGACTCGTGACTTGTCCACCACAGCTCTCAAAGAACTACGTGAACAGGTTGAGCAGGTGTGGCATAACATGTTCCAGGACAGTATTTGCCATCGATACTATCGACTGGATGCCAGAGTCAACACCTACTTTGCCGCCCATGGAGGCTACATCGCTTACTAATATGGGTGTTTCAGCGTGGGTCAATACCTGGTACGTTAGAACTACTTGTGCTATTGATCTGTAAATGTAACATACTGTTGCGACGCTAAATCTTGAGTGAATTCGAAACCTCGACAAAGATTTATTAATTTTTTCCAGCAGTGTATGCGACAAGTATGCGCCCTTAAACACCAGAGAAGAAAGAAAGAAACCTACAACTTCGCTAAGTGAATAATTAACCCTGCGGTGCATGAATTTCACTGCAGTGGACAACTGTTAATTGTCAATTCTCTGGCGTTTCCAATCAGTCATGAGGCTGCAAATGCATGCAGGACACACCAGCAGTAGGGAGTGCCCACTGCAGTGAACTGTGTGCATTTGCAGCCTCAGGACTGATTGGAAATGCCAAAGAAGCGACCATTAACAGCTGTCTACTGTAGTGGACGCTATGCGCCACAGGGTTAAAGCAGTTCATGAATCTAAGAGACGCTGCGCTTCTCACATCTTAATGATGCCCCACGTCTGAAAATCATGGTACTTACAAGCAGAACCGGAACAGAATCAGTCAAGCTGTGAGAAATGCAGAACTCAGGCATGCCCATACATTAACCGATAATAGAAGTAGACCAGCTGGCCTACAGAAAGATATGCGTGGTCTTGATATACGCAAAGTGAAAGCTGCAGCTATTCTCATTGTCCCAGCTGACGAACAGACCACCACTTCACATTACCTCCAACCACAACTGAAGCACAAACGAAGAACTGTAACCACAAAAAATTCTATCTAAAGCATGTTACTTGCAACACAGTCAAACACGCCACCATGCCTATCAGAATAGCATGAACCAGTCACCATGGCATCACAGTGCAAATTATGCTTACTATTGGCTCACTACTACTCACTTCTACTTAACCGATTTCAATGAGGCTGGAAACACGGACTAATTAAGCCGCTACTTAAAAAGGACGTTGGCAGAGCATTCTCCATTTACTGACCTATTTGTATTATTCCTTGCTATCCAAGGTCTCATATTGTATGGTCCACGACCAGCTAACACACTACCTAACTATAAACATCTACTAGACGATTACCAATCAGACTTCTGTAAATATAGCAACAGAGCACCTGCCTTAATAAAGGTAACAGATGACCTGAAGCTTGCCATCGACGCACAAAAGGAGACTATTATGTGGTTCTTAGACTTCAGCAAAGCGTTTGACACTCGCAACCTCTACATTCTACTTGCCAAACTTAGCAGCCTAAATTTCTCGACAAGTGCAGTTCAGTGGTTATGCTCATAACTGACGTCTCGCCAGCAAAGCTTCATGTCAGGCACCATAAAGTCACAATGGAGGCTGGTAGTATTAGGCGACCACCAGGGTTCAGCTTTCGGTCCTATACTCTTTTCACTACACGCAAATGACGAGTCGTCAGTTTCGTCGGACTGCAAATTGATGTTGTATCTAAGTGCAAGACCAACAAACTTGAAAAAGGCTATCGAGAATCTAGGTACTGCCCCGTGTACACCATCAAAACGAGCGCAGTATATACGGTTAAAGCTCAATCCATACAAAACCCAAGCAGTATTGGTTGGTCATTCTAGGCTCATTTGCCCGAAATGTTGGGAATTCCTGGTATCTTTAACCCTAGTTGGGATAAATATCAACTTCCTTCAGCACAGAGACTGGGCATAACAGATGAAAATCTAAAATCGACTGAGTACATAACTGCAGTGTGCAAGAAGATATCAGCATCTCTCCATAACCTTCAAAAATATAGAACAAACCCCTTATCTCTTGACCTGAAAAAGAACTTCCACTAATTGATTACAGCGATGTTATCCTGCAAGGCCTTTCTCAGGATAGCTCAGGGCGGCTGTAACTGGTTACGAGTGCCTGTGTTCATTATATATGTGATGTTCGACAATTTGATCACATTTTAGCATCATACCTTGGCTGTTGCTGACAAGTGCAGAGATTTCCATATTCTCTGTCTCTTCTATTGTCTCATCAATGACTACTATCCAAGTCTACACTCGATTTCAACGTCCTTGTTCAACATAGCAGAAGCACCCGTTCCCATCAGAGCTGAATCCATTCTGTACTGCCCCATCATGCAGTTACTTTCTCGAAGTCCTTCTCAGTAGCAGTAGCAGAAGATTTCCAGCTTCAGAACACAGTTAGTGACATAGGTACTAAAGCAACAATAATGGTTAACATTGCCCCTGTACATACCCGTTACCCTTGCACATCACTCCTTGCAGTCTGATCTGCCTCGTATCCAGTATTTTTAGCCGACGTAGTTCCCTTAAATTTCGTTTCCTCATAACTCGCTATAGCAGGTATGATCTATTTTGTACACCTACAAATTCCTCTTATGTCTAGCATTATCATCCTCATCCTGATTATTATTATTATTATTATTATTATTATTACTGTCAGTTGCAGCAGCTCTCGCTTTCTCTATTCATTTAGTCAGTTCCGACTCTCCGTGAGCCCATGAACCGAAGTACATTAATTTCTTCTGTGCTGCACGTTCTCCCGTAGGCTTTCCACGTTGGAACAATTACTTCTGTGATGCCTTCGATCCATCTCATCCTCTGACATTCTCCTCTTCTAGTACCTTCGATCTTCCCCATCATTAGTGTTTTTTCCAGTGAAACATGTCTTCTCATGATGTGTCCAAAGCTTTTGTTTTAGTACCAGACCTTCCAGGGAGCACTCTGGTTTTATTTGCTCTAATATTGACCTATTCGTTCTTTTTGCAGTCCATGGGACTCTAAGAAGTTTCCTCCAACACCACAATTCAAAGGAGACTACTCTTCGCTTTCCTGTCTTTCTAATGGTCCAGGTATCATATCCATACATCACAAATGGACAGAAGCCCTTACAATACGGATCTTTGTTTCCAAAGTTATATCTCTATTACTTAAAACCATGTCAAGGTTTGACTGTGCCTTTCTACCGGGGAGCAAGCATCTACTGATTTCGTGGCTGCAGTCATAATCAGCAGAAATGAGGGAAACAAGATATTTGAACGTAGACACTACCTCCATTGTTTCTGCTCCTATATGCCATCTGCTGAATTACTACAAATACTGCCAGTATTAAGTTTATTAGTTGATGTTCAATATAATTTACTCACACTGCCACCTCAGACACTCATATCATTTTACTACTAATGCTCATATTAAACTTGTTGTTTATTAGGTAACCATAATGCAAAAAATGCACTGTACGTGCGAAACCATGGTCCGAAGTAAGGGAGTGGCAGACGGCCCTAATCAGGTCAGATTAAATAAATACATAAATAAAACACGTCTGCATCTATGTACAGTATCTGATAAAAGGGCCCAGACACCCCTTTGTAATGCAGAATCGGCCGCTAGATGGCACTAGAGGCGGACCCGACAGTATAAAAAGAGACTGGGAGTATATTTTTGTCAGCAGAGCAGCAGAAACAACAGAAGGGGTCGATTAGCTGAGTGGCTTCGAACGTGTAGTAGTCAGTGGATGTCACCTGAGTATCAAATACATCAGGGACATTTCAGCCCTTCTAAAGCGGCGCAGTGTCAAAGGATATCAATGATAAGGGGCGCTGATGAAACTGATATCCTTAGTGACAGTAGAGTAAAGTCGTATCGCACCATTGGCTGGGAGATCTTGAAAGGCAGGCTCAGCTGCTAGAATTGGACTTTCGCATCCACTGGCATCTTTCCTTCGGGAAGTGTGAGCCTGGTGTGTTGTTTAAGTGTAACTGTTAAATGTGCAAGGTGTCCCAGGAGGAAAGGTCAATATTCAGATACATGACAGGGACGATCGTTCGAGGCTGGAAGCTCTTGTAAACATGGGCTCTAAAATGCTTATCTTAAGAGCTATGAGTACTTCTCCATCTTCGTTACTGTGCAACAAATCTCTTGTACTGCAAGCTCTTTGCTTTCCATATTTTGCGAGGTTGTAGTATGGACCAAAAGAAGAAAAATTGCCCAGTAAATATGCCTCTAAAGTGCATACCTTAAGAGCTATGAGCAGTTGCTCATCTTCACTGCTGTGAAGCAAATCTCCTCTATTGAACAGGTAATCATAGCTCCTGAACAGGTCTCGGAAGGCCCAAAGGCACCGGTCGACCGTCATGTCTTCCTCGGTTGATAGGCGTCACCGGATGCAAATATAGAGGGTCTTGTAGTCAGCACACCACTCTCCCAGCCGTCGTCAGTTTTCACTACCGGAACGGCTACTTCTCAGTCATTAAGCTCTTCAACCTTCCTTACAAGGGCTGAATGCACCCCACTTGCCAACAGCGTTCGGCAGATCCAAATGGTCACTGATCGAAGCTCGACAGCGCTTAACATCGGTGAGATCGCGGGAACAGGTGTTACCACTGCAGGAACCCATGTTTACTAGACTTTTCTGCTTTGGGCCATCGTTCCCGTCATATTCCTGAATACTGAGCACTCCTCCTGGAACACCCTATAGATGCTAATGTGTATGGTGCCACGTATATACTGAATGATGATGAATCCTCTCGAATAGTAGCAAGGGGGCCGCCAAACTTAAAACTTCCACATCCGATAGACAGATTAGCATCAACAGCGTCACCCGTGCTCACTTCATGAGACATAGCGGAGAGGTTTGGAGTTTAATCCAGGACATTGGTGCAAAGACTGGTGATCAGCGACTTTATCCCACGACCCCTTCTGTCCTCTGTGCAGTAAAGGCAAAGGGAGAACTGTCAGCAGCGCGGGATTAGCCTAGCGGTCTTAGGCGCTGCAGTCATGGTCTGTGCGGCTGGTCCCGGCGGAGGTTCGACTCCTCCCTCGGGCATGGGTGTGTGTGTTTGTCCTTAGGATAATTTAGGTTAAGTAGTGTGTAAGCTTAGGGACTGATGACCTTGGCAGTTAAGTCCCATAAGATTTCACACAGATTTGAACAGCGAGTGGCTCACCTGGACAATCATCTACCCAAGTTACGGCTATGCCTACAGTGATTAACTTCGGTCATCTGATGGGAAACAATGTATCCACCGCGGCTCGGCGAGGGTGGGGAAGAATTGTAAGATCTGTTGACTGAAATAAACAGTTTAGTGAACAAAGAATGTGGATCTGAGTTAACCGAGGAAAGAGCAAAGTAATGACGAGTAACAGAAATGAGAATATTGAGAAACTTAACGTCATAATTGGTGGTCACATAGTAGACAAAGTTAAGGAATTCTGCTACCCTGGAAATAAAATAAGCCGTGAGAGACGAAGACTAGGACAGGCAAAGAGGGCACGCTTGGCCAAAACAACTCTACTGCTGACGAACATAGTCCTTAATTTCAAGAAGAAATTTCTGAGGATGTACGTTTGGAGCACAGATTAGTAGTGGAACATGGACTCTGAGAAAACCGGAAAAGAAAAGAATTGAAGCATTTGAGTTGTAGCGTTACAGACGAACGTTGAAAATTAAATGGGATTAGGTGGACTTATAAAGTAAGGAATTAGGAGGTTCTCTGCAGAATCGGTGAAGAAAGGAATGTATGGAACACTCTGAGAACGCCGGCCGCGGTGGTCTCGCGGTTCTAGGCGCTCAGTCCGGAGCCGCGTGACTGCTACGGTCGCAGGTTCGAATCCTGCCTCGGGCATGAATGTGTGTGATGTCCTTAGGTTAGTTAGGTTTAATTAGTTCTAAGTTCTAGGGGACTGATGACCACAGATGTTAAGTCCCATAGTGCTCAGAGCTATTTGAACCGTTTGAGCCACTCTGAGAACAATAAGGGACAGGTTAATAGGACATGTGTTAACACATCAGCGAACAATTTCCATGGTACCAGAGGGTGCTGTAGAGAGTAAAAGCTGTAGAGGAAGACAGAGTTTGGAGTACATCCAGTAAGTAATTGAGGACGTAGCTTGCAAGCGCTACTCTGAGAAGAAACTGTTGGCACGTGAGAGAAATTCGTGGCGGGGTGCGTAATAACAGTCAGAGGACTGGTGACTCCAAAAAAGCAAGAGCAGCCGTACCCAACTTACTGACAGGGACTCTAATGCATGGACGAGGACGGTTGTAAGAAATGGCATCAAGTTAGCAGAACGAATGACTCATGAGCAGTCACACTAGTACGATGTTCGTGGGAAGTTAGAAAGAATGTGTTACAATGATCGAGCAGCTCTTCGTAAGCCACACATTTCTGCGGAGATAGAAAGGGCTGAGATAGACATAGACAGCTTACACTGGAATGTAAGGTGGTCATGTAATTTTGATTTTTATGTGTCACTGATGTGCGATTCAGAGAGAGTGCAAGTTACGCTACTGTTAAACAATCTTTGGTCTTGTCGTGGCACAGTCTTTGCCTCTTCGCAGTCTGCTACGCTCTTAGTTGAAGTGTGGCAGGTGGTAGACGTAGCTGGTAGCGCCGTGTGGACTTGTGGTTGTACCTGTCAGATGAAGAAAGGACGGCTAGGATGAATATGATGTGTACAATGAAAGGGGAAAGAACTATAAATTTTGAGTAATGTAATTGGTTTTGAGGAGAAGTAGTTTGAGGTAAGAATGCAGCGCTGCGCACCTAATTTGTCGGAATGATTACTGTCAGCTGGCTAGCTTGTTCGGTGCTTAGACAAAGACCACCCCACTTCCCTGAGGCATGGATTAACATATTAATCGATTAAACTGTTTGATTTTTATAGAATTTCTCTGTTAATATTGTACCCGCTTTAAATCATTGTTCACTTTGTTAAGCATACTATTGTTCAGACCAATGTTACGTTTGAAGATCACGCGAAATTTTAATCTGTCTTTTGAATATACTTTTCATTCTCAAATGGTTATCTGCTGTTGTACTTCGAGAAATCTATAATAATGTTGCAACGCGCGAGGTAACTGGAAATTTTGATTATGGTCAGATAATTGTTTCACTTCAGTTGCGCATTTAACATAAAGACAAGTTGCATTCAGATTAGCTACTGTTCAGTTTATATTAGATTCTGTTTAGTCAAAGTTTAGCATAAGAGTGTAAGATGGATAACAATTGTGAGTACACAGTTTTGGTAATGCGTAGACTTTTATAGAGTATGAGATAAACTTGAGATAAATTTCATACAGAAACGAAGAAAGTGAGGAGGTTACACAACAGAAAGAAAACAACTAGGATACTATTACATAGAGCGCATAAAAATAACCTTTTTAGAGCTAGTGTCTAATTAAAAATAATAGGCAAGTGAACTAACACACAAAGTAGTTAGACAAGACATTCAAATTAAGTTTTATAACAGATTTGTTCATCCAGTATTGAATCATTGAACAGCTGCAAACCAATAGCACTTTAGTCTTGGACGGCTTGAGCTTTAACCATACATCCTGTGCCCATTTTGATAGTGCACGTAGGTCAGTATTTAGATTCTCGATAGCCGTTCTCAAGTTTATTGGCTTTGCACTTAGATACAACCGGCAGTCATCAACGTACATGTGGTATTTGTAGTAGGACAAAAGTGATGGCACATGATTTACCTACAATGAGATGTGTGTAGGACCTACTACCGAACCAGGGGGGACATCTAATACTACCTAACTCCATTGTGACTTTACGGCGGCTGATGTGACACTTTGCTGGCGAGACTTCAGGTATGAGTGAATCCTGTGAACTGCACTTGCTGAGAAATTTAGGCTGTTAAGTTTAGCAAGTAAAATGCCGAAGTCGCCAGTTTCAAAGGCTTTGCTGAAGTCTGTTGTTGTTGTTGTTGTGGTCTTCAGTCCTGAGACTGGTTTGATGCAGCTCTCCATGCTACTCTGTCCTGTGCAAGCTGCTTCATCTCCCAGTACGTACTGCAGTCTAAAACCTTTTGAATCTGCTTAGTGTATTCATCTCTTGGTCTCCCTCTACGATTTTTACCCTCCTCGCTGCCCTCCAATACTAAATTGGTGATCCCTTGATGCCTCAGAACATTTCCTACTAACGGATCCCTTCTTCTAGTCAAGTTGTGCCACAAACTTCTCTTCTCCCCAATCCTATTCAATACTTCCTCATTAGTTATGTGATCTACGCAATGAAAAAACATAAATACCCTTTCCCGCTGCAGATCATGTTTCAATTTCGTAGAATTGTTTTGAACGATCCCTGGTCTTCACAAACTGTACACAAGAGCAAAAACTAAGTCGCGCTGCACTCCAAAGGAGTGCGATAACCTTCAATGGGAAAAACAGTAGTGATTGCCGGCGTTCCCCAAGGTAGTGTTACACGCCCTTTGCTGTTCCTTATCTATATAAACGATTTGGGAGTCTGAGTAGCCGTCTTAGAATGTTTACAGATTAGTTATGTGATCTACCCATCTAATCTTCAGCATTCTTCTGTAGCGCCACAGTTCAAAAGCTTCTATTCTCTTCTTGTCCAAACTATTTATCGTCCATGTTTCACTCCCATACGTGGCTACACTGCATACAAATACTTTCACAAAGCCGGCCTGAATGGCCGTGTGGTTCTAGGCGCTACAGTCTGGAACCGCGTGACCGCTACGGTCGCAGGTTTGAATCCTGCCTCGGGCATGGATGCGTGTGTTGTCCCTAGGTTAGTTAGGTTTAAGTAGTTCGAGGGGGCTTATGACCTCAGCAGTTGAGTCCCATAGTGCTCAGAGCCATTTTGACCTTTCAGAAACAACTTCCTGACACTTAAATCTATACTCGATGTTAACAAATTTCTCTTCTTCAGAAACGCTTTCCTTGCCATTGCCAGTCTACATTTTATATCCTCTCTACTTCGACTATCATCAGTTATTTTGCTTCCCAAGTAGCAAAAATCCTTTACTACTTTAAGTGTTTCATTTCCTAATTCCTTCAGCATTACCCGAGTTAATTCGACTACATTCCATTATCCTCGTTTTGCTTTTGTTGATATTCATCTGATATCCTCCTTTCAAGAGACTGTCCATTCCGTTGCTGAAGTCTAAGAAGCACAAAGTAGTCTCCTTTCGTGTATCGATGGCAAGATTCTGGTTATCAGTTGTCTTTAATAATGCAGATTCTGTGATGCGATATTTACAGGTTGGTCTAGTAGATACTTGTAGTTAGGTAGTTTCTTAGCTGGTCGTGGATTTTATATTGTAAGGCCTTGTATAGTAAAGGAATAACGCGAATAGGTCAGTAGTCAGATTCTGTAGCGTGTTCCGGACCGAATGAAGTATACCAAGCTAATGCGAGGCAGAGGTGTACTAGCGGCTCACCTGTAGAGCGGGAAGCCCTGGTCGTCGCGGAACCAGAAGACCATGTAGAGCTTGTCGTGCCTGGGCGGCGTCACGTTGCACGGCAGCGCCACACTGCGGCCCTCCACAGCCTCCACGGACGCCGCGGGTCCTGCAACACACCGTGACACAGAAATCACCAGTCTGGCACTCAGGTCTGGCCACCGTTAACAGCTGTCTACGGCACCGTGAGAGGCCAGCGCGCCAGCTGCGGCAGTCACAGCGAGAGGCTCCACACGAAGTCGTTCTCAACGGAACAGAGTCAACACGTCGATGAACTCTTCTCGGGTTATGGGCAGAGTTAAGACGTCGCTCTGCTGCAAGTTTCCTACTTATCAACTTGTCTGCACCTGAAGATGACAAGTAGGAAACTTGTTGAAACGTTGCCGCAGAAACGACGCCTTGACTCGGCTGACAACCCGAGAAGATTTCATCATCGAGATTCGCCTAGGAAGTCTCAATTCGCATAAAGTCAACACGTAATTTCTGGGAAAACCCTTGGGAAGCATATACGGCCGTTGCAGTTTAGAATATTTACACTGGTGCCCAAAATTTAAGGGAAAAAGTAGCTTTTGCATGGTGTGTCACTGGCACATAACATAACTCGATGAAACTTGGCCGGCCGTTGTGGCCGAGCGGTTCTTGGCGCTACAGGCTGGAGCCGCGCGACCGCTGCGGTCGCAAGTTCGAATCCTGCCTCGGGCATGGATGTGTATGATGTCCTTAGGTTAGTTAGGCTTAATTAGTTCTAAGTTCTAGGGCACAGATGACCTCAGAAGTTACGTTCCATAGTGCTGATAGCCATTTGAACCATTTTTTGATGTAACTCGGACAGTATGCAGAAAGCACTCCTACAGTATAGGACAGAAAGTAAGTGAAAGTAATGCTCAGTAAGACGAACAGATACGACACTTTTATTGAAAAACAAATGCTCTGAAGTACCCGCGATTTATGATGGTCCCCTGGATACTGCCAAAGGCGACCCTTGCTTCTTAACAGGGTGTGTGTTCACCACGGACGGCATTACACGCTCTGCAACGTGGCCCCCATGCCGGCCCACTGTTGGTAAGGACTAGGGCTGTTAATAATATATCGATAATAATACTAAATCGAAAAGATATTGATATGTATCGTCGTCATTTTACCACCAGATATATCAACGTTTCGACACCAAAATGCAATATCGAGTGCCGATATTTTTATTTTATATTTTTTTTCACAATTTTCAGTACACATTTGAAGTGGTTCTTTTGAAATTGTAGTTGAAGGAATCTTACTACTTTTGGAACTTTCTTCACGTCCAGTCTTTCTCTTTGACTGTGTGAAGCAAATATAGGTTGTACAAAGAAGAAGTCCGATTGCACTGGGGGGGGGGGGTGTGAATGGAATAACAAGATTTCCTATGTAAAGAAATCCCACATCAGTTGCGTTAAAAAGCAATTTGAACGCAGCTACTGTGGTATCACTTCATATTGGTATTCTTTAAAAACAGTTCCTGAAAATGATGAACAAATCTAAATGACGAGACTCGTATGTGTGGTTGCCGCGGAAACATGTGAAGGGAAATGCTGATGTAATTAGCGCTTGGCGCTACCACCACAAGCTGTAACGTTTAGTTTCACCACGCTATTAGGTCGCAGGCGTTGGCAGAAATGAATGAATGAAAAAAAAGAAAAAAAAAAGGGGGGACGTCGTCGGTATGAAGTGCTCCGGACAAATCCTATATGCGAGGAAACCGAGCGACGGACTCACCGGACACCTTCTATTGTGCCACTTACATGCAGTTACCGTAGTTGAGAAACGCAATGGCAAACCACCTCCGCTAGGACCTTGCCTACTACGGCGGTGCAGGTCTCCCGCATCGTCCGCTACGCTCCTCGGAGTATGGGACCTCATCATCACCGTTGTCAGCAAAGTGGTTATCGCCAAGCCTGAACGTGCGTCGTTTTGTTTTCAGTTCTTGCTCTAAGGGGGTAGGTAGGCTGCCAGTTTTCTGATGTACAGAAAACCTAATAATGTATAGCTCTAAAACCTGCAGTATACTTACAATGTGAAACCGATATTTTTATGGGCTGGTACGTCGATATTTTTCCAGTCGATATATCGCTGCATCCCATCGATAAATCGAGTTCAGACAATGATATTTTCCCTGATATCGTTATATTGGATTCCCGATATTTTTAAAAACATTAACAGTGCTAGTTAGGACCTTCCGTTGTAAGGCATTCCGTTTCTCCATCAGCGTAGTTAACAACTAGTGTATGGTCTTTGGTGCATGTGGACTTGCTGCAGTACGTCTCCCCAACGTATCACACAGCTGCTCGATAGGATTCAATTCACATGAATGAGCAGGTCAGTCCCTTCGTCGAATATCCCCTCGTTAGATGAGGTCCTCCACCTGCGCTGTTCCACGTGGTCGCGAATCGTCACTCGCAAAATGAGATCTGAACCGAGTGCACTCCTGAAACGACGCACATGGAGAAGGAATACAGTCTCACAGTGAAGTTGACTGGTGATTATACCGTGTTCAAGCATTTGGACGTCAGCACGCCCGTGAAACATTATGGCTTCCTACGCCGTAACACAGGGGCCACCAAAACGAGAGTGATCGACATTATTCCTGGGTGTATTACGTGCCATCACTTCTCGTTATACGAGGTCTGGTCAAAAACTCCCAGAACATTCGTAATTTCGCGCCAATGGTCTGTTGGAGCGAAATGCGGTTGACATCCCTGTACACGCCTGTATTTATTGTGCAACTGGCGGAAGTTTCTTTGTTGTATGTCTGTTAGTTATTGTTCAGTGCTGTATTGGGTAGAACGCTGTGTCGTATAGTCTGCAAATTTCGAGATGGCGGAGTAAGAGGATCAACGCGCCTGCATTAAATTTTGCGTGAAGCTCGAGAAAACATTTACAGAAACACAGTAAAAGATGCAGGAAGCCTACGGTGATGAGTGATTAAGCCTACTCGGTGTTACGAATGCTTCACACGATTTAAAAATAGCCGGACGGAAGTTAAAGATTGTCCTTCGACATCTACCGACGACGCTCGTGTGAGGAACGTCAACGAAATCGAGCTTGCAAATCGAAGACTGACTGTCGAAAAGATTACAGAACAATGTTACATTTCAGCAGGATCATGTCATGATATCCCGACACAGCACCTTGGAATGCATAATGTTGTTACCAAGTTCGTCCCCACGGCTCATGAGTCAAGAACAGAAAAACCTCCGCCTCACAATCTGTGAAGAGCTTTTGGATCGTGCAAAGGAGAACGAGATGTTACTTAAGAGAATCGTAACTGGTGATGGGACGTGGGTCTACGGTTATGGCTGTTGAGACCAAGGTTCAATCTTCACAATGGGTCGGGAAAGGTTCCAAAAAAACCTCGCCAGGTTGAGGTCTGGCGCCTTATATCACTCCTGTCTAGAGCCTGTGTATCGGGAGAATGACTGATGCGCGCACAGTGACACATGATCTGAAGCGGGTTCAGTCGAATACTCCATCAGAGTACAGTAGCGGACAGAGACATTCAAGAAACAGGCCAAGAGAATGTTTTTGTGAATTGTTCTGTTTATTTCTTGAAGGCTTTTGTTGTTTATGTATGTTTGTACAGTTTTGTATATGCTTTTAGTAGTGTGAATGCTGCGTAAATGTGGTCTACAATAAATATGTAGATCATTGTTCTACTGATAAACGCTGTACGAACTAGCGTAAGAAATTTTTAAGACAGTGTGAATGCAGACGACGGGGAATTTTGTATCATAATATGTTAAGTTAGTTCATGGTAAAAGGAAAGCTAATTCGAGTGCAAATGAAAGAAGTTAATAACGTTACGTATAAACAAAATATCAGAATCTTAAATATTTATTTCGGGAAAAAGTCCAGTTCGAAAGAGTATTATTTGTTGATTGGTTAGTCATGAGAACCGCGGACTAATCCGGGAGAATAATGTTCTATTGGGGTTAAAGAAAACTGACCAATCAGAAAAGGAGTATTCTTCGCGCGTCTTTTCTCTTGGAGATATAGAATGCTTACAGCAGTCTAAAGTAGTCGGGGCCCAGCCTTTCAATGGTACGGTCGTGTGTAGTATGAGCTCCGAAGGAAGTTATAATTAAGAGTAAAAGTGAACCACAAAAATTAGGGTAAACCTGTTGAACAGCGTGAAGGAAAAAGTTAGGAATATAATATTGTTCTTATATTTCGGAAATGGAATGGTAACGCGACCTCCAGACCAGATGAGAGGAAACTCAGATGACAACAAACTGTAAGTAATTACTTCTTTACATAAAAATGCGACGTGAACTGTTTGATAATCTAAAAATAACACACATCAAAACACAACTGTATCGTTCTAGATGCCTCTGAAGATGCGTTAGAGTAAAAAAAAGGCGAAGCGTGTCTGGGAGTAATGAATTACAGTTCAGCAAGAAAAGCCGGTTTTTATTTACAAAACAAATATTTCTGTTCTTGCTGCGGAGGATGGCCACGCAGACAAACTTGTTAGATAAATAAATGTCTGAACACGGTACACTCACCTGTCAACGCCACCGTGCCAACATGCTCCTTCCCCACATGCATCTTATCAGGGGTGCATACGGCCCTGACTACATTTTTCTGGATGACAACGCGCGACGGCAAGGAACGGCGCAAATGCAGGTGCTTCTTAACTAGAGGATATTTGGTGAATGGACTGGACTGCCCGTCCCCCCGACTTAAAGCCCATCGAGCACGTGTGCGACACGGTTGGGGGACACATTGCAGCATGACCACGTGCACCAACGACCGTCGAGCAGTTGTCAACCGAGACGGTGGAGGAATGGACCACAAGAACTCCTTTCCAACCTTGTGGCCAGCATTGGAGGACGGACTCCTGTGCGCAGTGATCACATACCCTGTTAAGAACAATGCCCTGCCGTTTGTAACGTCCAGGCGACCATAAGGAATTACTGTCACGTTGCAACCAGAGTACCAATGATCAAGTAAATAACGTTGGCCTGTTTCGGATCGAATCCGTCTCGTGGATTAACCACGAGGGCCGATGTGTCGGCCAACCTGCACGTGGATTTTAAGCGGTTTCCCACATTTAACCAGGTAGGTACCGGGCTGTTACCCACATCCCGCTTCAGATACATATGTAAGCGTTCTCAAACATGAATACTAGATTTAGTCTAGACGCAGACACATGGAGTATACCGATTTCGTACCAGAGAGAGGCGTGGGGGGGGGGGAGGAGGCGGGGGAGGAGGGAAGAATAGTGGCATCTGGAACTACATGAATGTCAGTGGATGCTTAGACACAGTATAGCAAAGTTTAAAACCCGTGATTTGGTCATGCACTTTATTCCACAACCATATCATGTGAAGAAATCATGCTAATTTCCAGTAAATTATCCTATTAAACAAATTTTCTCGCGTTTACTTTTGAAAAAATTGGCTTATACAGGGTGTAAATTTTAGGTTGACAAACCAGAATATCTTGAAAAAATAAGATTTACAGAACAAAAATGTGTAGAATCCAAAGTTGATTATTTTCGAGGGGGACATCTGCTGGTGATAAAATTAGCCTGCCACCCCAACCCCCTAGGGGGTGGGACTGGAGGCAACTTTAAAATTTCAAATGAGAACCCCCATTTTTTATTACAGAATCAGATTCTACATAAAAAACTACGTACATTTTGTCTTAAACATTTGTTTTGGTTCTTGGTAGTTGGCGCTGTAATTCAAGAAAATACATGTTCTCATTTTTGCGTGGAAAATGGTTAAGGACAAATAAAAAATACTTATTTACTTCGTAAGTTTTGATTCGCTAAAACTAAAACTACTCTCCCTCTCTCCCTATAGGGGGTTTGAGAGAGAGGAATTAGAGTTTTGCAAAAGTTGACCCAAATATTAAATTAATAACTATAAACATGTCGAGTTTTGTGCCTGCGAACTACGATTTGTGGATTGCATTGGTTTTCTTTTATCATTTAAAGAAAACTGCTGAAGAACCGCATCGAATGCTTGTCGAAGCTTTCGGCGAACATGCTTTTGGGAAACACAGTGTTTCGAGTGGTTCAAAAAATTCAAACGGGGCGATTTTGACGTGAGAACTACGAGCTCGGGAAACCACCGAAAAAGATCGAAGACAACGAATTGCAGGCCTTATTGGATGAAGATCATACACAGAGTCAATAGGAACTCACGGAACAATTGAATGTGACACAGAAAATCGTTTCTCCTCGATTGAAAGCTATGGGAAAGGTGCAGAAAGTGAGAAAATGGTTCCGCATGAACTGAATAACAGACAGCAAGAAAATCGAAAGACCACGTGTGAAATGCTCCTCGCCACAGAAAAAAGAAAGTCGTTTCTCCATCGAATAGAGACAGGTGATTATAGATGGGTATATTTCGAGAATCGTAAGCGTCGTAAATCATAGTTGAATCCAGGCAAAAAATCGACATCCACTGCAAGACCAAATCGCTTTGGAAAGAAGACAACGCTATGCATTAGATGGGATCAGAAAGGTGTCATCAATTATGAGCTGCTAAAACCAGGTGAAACGGTTAACATTGATCGCTACCAACAGCAAATGATTGATTTAAATCGAGCATTACATGAAAAACGACCGGAACATGGAAAACGGCAACACAAAGTCATATTGCTCCATGACAACTCCCCATGGAGGTGTTCAGTTGGGAAATACTAAGGCATGCAGCTTATTCTCCAGACTTGGCTCGGTCCTTTTGTCATTTATTTGCATTACTGGGAAAACGCTTCAGTTTGTATGAAAATGTACGAAAATGCCTCTCTGAGTGGTTCTCTTGAGAAGAAAAAGATTTTTGGCGTGGCATTCATAGCTTGCAGGAGAGATGGGAGAAATGTATATATAGCAATGGAGATTATTTTAAATAAAATATTGTTAGTCGGTTTCAAACAACAGACGTGTAATTATTGCAACCAAATTCCGGTTTCATACTTCTACATCTGGTAAACGGCTACGAACTATTTTTACGTATGTAAAAAGCTATAAATAGCAGAAACATATTTGTGAGGTAAACGTACTCACGTGTTACATTATACGGTGGTAAATTACATTAGATGGTTCCGAGCGGTTCTTGTCATATATAAAATTGATATAAAACAAGAAACGTGACATGTCATGGCTTAAAACAGCAGATTACATTCAGCGTACGTCAGTACAAATGCACTAACGTATTCGCCCTATGGTAAAGGCTCTTGTCTGCATTTAATTGTAACGGGAGACCAAAGAATAATATTTGCATAACGTAAGTATTCGGTATGCCATACGGTCGCAGGTCCGAATTCTGCCTCGGGCATGGATGTATGTGATGTCCTTAGGTTAGTTAGGTTTAAGTAGTTCTAAGTTCTAGGGGACTGATGACCACAGATGTTGAGTCCCATAGTGCTTAGAGCCATTTGAACCATTTTTTTTTTCAGTATGCCAGAGACGAAGGCCAACTGTTCGAAGGTACAGGGTCAAGCGGAAAGGAAAAATTGGGATGTAGAGGGCGCTAAGCATAAGGGCATAAGAACTACGCTTTACTTATGTTGAGGAACTGGAATGACTTTTTTGCATGTTTACTTATTCATAGAGTAATGAGAGGTTCGAAGCTGTTTTACACGTGGGTCCACGTGGGTACTCGCTTCTTTAATCGTGGCATAAGGGAGCAGAGGGGGAAGGATTATTATATTCTACACTAAAGAGCCAAAGATACTGCTACACCTGCCTAATATCATGTAGAGCCCAGCCACAACCACGCAGAAGTGCTGCAACGCGACGTGGCATGGACACTTCTAATGTCGGAGGTAGTGCTGGACGGAACTGACACCATGAATCCTGCAGGATGTCCATAGATCCGTAAGAGTATGAGAGGGCGGAGATCTCTTATGAAGAGCACGTTACAAGGCATCCAAGATATGCTCAATAATGTTCATGTCTGGGGAATTGGGTGGCCAGCGGAAGTGTTTAAAATCAGGAGAGTTTTCCCGGAGCCACGCTGTAGCATTTCTGGACGAGTTGGGTGCTCCATTGTTCTGAGGCAGTTACCCAGAATGCACAATGGACATGAGTGGATGCAGGTGATCAGACAAGATGCTAACGTACTGCCAGTGTCGTATCTAGACACATCTCTCCAGCTGCCAGGCCGCACACCATTACAGAGCTTCCACCAACTTGAACACTACCCTGCTGACATGCAGGGTCCATGGATTCATGAGGTTGTCTACATACCCGTACACGTCCAAACGCTCGATACAATTTGAAACGAGACTCGTCCGACCGAGCAACATGTTTCCAGTCATCTGCCGTCGAATTTCGATGTTGACGGGCCCAGGCGAGGCGTAAAGCTCTGTGTCGCGCAGTCATCAAGTGTACATGAGTTGGCCTTCGGCTGCAAAGGCCCATATCGACGATGTTTCGTTGAATGATTTGCACGCTGACACTTGTTGACAGCCCAGCATTGAAATCTGCAGCAATTTGTGGAAGGGTTGCTCGTCTGTCACGTCTAACGTTTCTCTTCAGTCGTCGTCGGTCCCGCTCATGCAGGATCTTTTTCCGGCCGCAGCGATGTCTGCGATTTGATGTTTTACTCGGTTCCTGATGTTCACGGTACACTCGCGAAATTATCGTACGGGAAAATCCCCACTTTATCGCTACACGGGAGATGCTGTGTGCCATCGCTCGTGCGCCGACTGTAAAACCACGTTCAAACTCACTTAAATCTTGATAACCTACCACTGTAGCAGCAGTAACCGATCTGAAAACTGCGGCAGACACTTGTCTTATATAGGCTTTGCCGAACGCAGCGCCGTCCGTATTCTGGCTGGTTGTATATCTCTGTATTTAAGTACTCGTATTTACAACAGTTCCTTTGGCGCTTTAGTTCAACTTATAACATTTTCAAGAATTGTGGAGCAGAGCGACGTACTGTAATGTTGTTGTTGTTGTTGTTGTTGTGGTCTTCAGTCCTGAGACTGGTTTGATGCAGCTCTCCATGCTACTCTATCCTGTGCAAGCTTCTTCATCTCCCAGTACCTACTGCAACCTACATCCTTCTGAATCTGCTTGGTGTATTCATCTCTTGATCTCCCTCTACAATTTTTGCCCTCCGCGCTGCCCACCAATACTAAATTGGTGATCCCTTGATGCCTCAGAACATGTCCTACCTACCAATCCCTTCTTCTAGTCATGTTGGGCCACAAACTCCTCTTCTCCCCAATTCTAGTCAATACCTTCTGATTAGTTATGTGATCTACCCATCTAATCTCCAGCATTCTTCTGTAGCACCACATTTCGAAAGTTTCTATTCTCTTCTTGTCCAAACTATTTATCGTCCATGTTTCACTTCCATACATGGCTACACTCCATACAAATACTTTCAGAAAAGACTTCCTGACACTTAAATCTATACTCGATGTTAACAAATTTCTCTTCTTTAGAAACGCTTTCCTTGCCATTGCCAGTCTACATTTTATATCCTCTCTACTTCGACCATCATCAGTTATTTGCTCCCCAAATAGCAAAACTCCTTTACTACTTTAAGTGTCTCATTTCCTAATCTAATTCCTTCATCATTACCCGACTTAATTCGACTACATTCCATTATCCTCGTTTTGCTTTTGTTGATGTTCATCTTATATCCTCCTTTGAAGACACTGTCCATTCCGTTCAACTGCTCTTCCAGGTCCTTTGCTGTCTCTGACAGAATTACAATGTCATCGGCGAACCTCAAAGGTTTTATTTCTTCTCCGTGGATTTTAATACCTACTCCGAATTTTTTTTTTTACTGTTTGCTCAATATATAGATTGAATAACGTTGGGGAGAGGCTACAACCCTGTCTTAGTCTCTTCCCAACCACTGCTTCCCTTTCATGTCCCTCGACTATTATAACTGGAATGTTAAAATTGTAATAATGTGACTCGTGTCGGTCGTACACGCAGGGATGAGCAGGAAGGTGAAAGAAGAGGGGCGGTGGCGCTGTTGATGAATGTGTTCTGCGAGATGGCAGCGCCGCAACGCCCTCTGGCGTCGGTGGCGGCAGCGTCGGCCATAAAACGCACGCCCCGCTCCGCGGCTGGCTGGCGTGCCATTGACAGCGACCAGCAGACCGTGGCGCGAGCGCTAACGACGCAGCCGCCGTATTTACGCCGTGGATCGAGGCGCGCTCACAGCGAAAGCCGCAGCTAGCGTCAGCCGCGTAAACGCACGAGAGCCAGCTGCGACATCCTTCCGCCCTAACTGGTCCTCTGGCACTCTGACGAGCCAGTTTGCCCCTCCTCTCTCTCTCTCTCTCTCTCTGTCTCTCTCTCTTTCTTTCTCCCCCCCCTCTCTCTCACTCTCTCTCTCTCTCTCTCTCTCTCTCTCTCTCTTTCTCTCTCTCTCTCACACACACACACACACACACACTGCGACCGTTTGTTGTGCATGACGAAATAAAACACAATCTGAAACTTCCTTGGCAGATTAAAACTGTGTGCCGGACCGAGACTCGAACTCGGAACCTTTGCCTTTCGCGGGCAAGTGCTCTACCATCTTTTTTTTACTCTATCCATGGTTTTTTAAAATAGTTTTTTTTAACTTTTTATAAAAAAAAACTGACCTAAAGGACTCGATCCAGCGATTACGGGGCTTGAACGTTAACCACTTTAAAAAAAAAGGAAAAACGGAAAAAAGATTTTCGATGGTTTGGTTTCCTGTTTTTGTTATTTTTATTTTATTTTATGCTTATACAATGGATAAAGGAAAGCCGTTCCTCTTCGGCTACATAAACGTAATAATGGGAAGTCGTCCCGTTGCGACATAAGGATGCTCCATACTATAGCCCGCTGTTAATTTTTCCATGACTGTCGTCTCGTTGCTGTGTTGTTTCCTTTGTTTGTTCAGTCTCATAAAAAAAAGGAACTGGAAAGAGGTGCTATGTTTATCTTCTCATGTCATCGATAATCCAGCTGCGAGGCGGATTATGGAATGCTCTCGAAAGAAAATTTGAAAAATATTGCCTGTATTTAGCGTTCTCGACGATCGCGCAATGTCGTTCGTTGAGGTGATAGCAAAAATCGGGTACTGTCTTTTCGCCATTACCGAATAGGTAGTGAACAGCGTGGCCGCTGATCCACGTCACAGAGTTCGTTTTTGCTCTTGGAAAATACATCTCATCGGGCAAGAGAAGTGATCGTGTAGTTATTCTGTCGGGAGTCGTGCGTGTGAGAATTTTTTTTAATTTTTTTAATTTTTTGTATTTTTTATTTTTATTTTATTTTATTTTATTTATTTATTTTTTGTGCTGAACTTTTCTGCGAACCTAGCAGAACTAGCACCCCTGGAAGAAAGAATATTGCGGAGACATGGCTTAGCCACGGCCTGGGGGATGTTTCCAGAATGAGATTATTTTCACTCTGCAGCGGAGTGTGCGCTGCCAGGAAAGTTTCATACCAGCGCACACTCCGCTGCAGAGTGAAAACCTCATTCTTAAAATACAGTCTATCACAACATCAGCTCGCTGAAAATCGAAGTTCTATGTTAACTTGGAACCCCCACATGCTACTGCATGAAAAGATTTACCCATGGGCCCCCGTAGATGTGGTTGGACTTCCAAGTTTGGCTACGTTTCGTATATGGGGCTCCAACTCCCAATCGCCGCAATGTATCCAATGTTCCACGAAAGTACAGGGTGATTCAAAAAGAACTTTGTAACTTTGAATATTAATATAAAATAAATTCATAGTACCTACAGAGGTGATTGTAGTGTCATTTTGTATGGAAATACATCAAACAAAACTCATAAAAGTAATCCTGAAAGTAAAGCTCAAAAAGTCTGCAGGAGAATATGAAGTATCAGATTATTTAAAAAAAACATGTGGATGAAGAAGTAATTAAACCTCATATGGATATTTCAAACTGCTCATATAGAGAAGGGGTATTCCCAGAAAAATTAAAAGTAAGAAAAGTAGTACCAATATTTAAGAAAGAAAATAAATTCATAGTACCTACAGAAGTGATTGTAGTGTCATTTTGTATGGAAATACATCAAACAAAACTCATAAAAATAATCCTGAAAGCAAAGCCCAAAAAGTCTGCAGGAGATGATGAAGTATCAAATTATTTAAAAAAAACATGTGGCTGAAGAAGTAATCAAACCTCATATGGATATTTCAAACTGCTCATTTAGAGATGGGGTATTCCCAGAAAAATTAAAAGTGAGCAAAGTAGTACCAATATTTAAGAAAGGAGACAAAAATGATCCAAAGAACTACAGACCAGTGTCTTTAATCTCTGGTTTCTCAAAAATACTAGAGATACTCATGCAAAGTAGGTTGACCACATTCCTGCAGAAACACAGTATTCTGATTGCAGCACAACATGGTTTCCAAAAAGGGAAATCTACAGAAACTGCCATCTCAGGTCTCACAGAATCCGTTATAGATGCATTAGGCAAAAGAAACTCTGTTTTTGCTATGTTTCTGGATTTGTCTAAAGCTTTTGAATCACCCATACTACACTTATTGGAAAACTTGAAAGTTACGGTATTTCTTAGACAGGCAGCCAAGTGGATAACATCATACGTCAACAAGAGAAAGAAGTATGTGGAAACAGAAACTGGATGCAGATCTGAAATTAGAAATATTAAGTATGGAGTGCCTCAAGGATCTGTACTTGGCCCACTTCTGTTCAACCTATTTGTAAACAATATTGATGTCAGTGAGAAAGATAAAAAAATACTATATGCAGATGGCATGACACTAATGAATGTAGAAAAAAAATCTGTAAACACCAGGAAGAAGTGCGTTTACGTCAATAAATAACACAGCTCAGTGGCTTATACAAAATGACCTAATTTAAATCTAAAAAGACAATGTTCATGGTGTTCACAAAAAGAGGAAAGGAAGAACACATAGATACATTCACAGATGCAACAAGACCTGAAGAAGTTACCGCTCTTAAATTTTTAGGGATTACAGTTGAGAATAATCTCCAGTGGAGTCAACATGTAGATAATGTTTGCTGTAAATTAAGCACTGCAATATTTGTTATGAAACAGGGTACACATTACGCCAACAGGGAGCTTCTATGTACACTGTACCAAGCTCTATTTGAGCCATACTTACAATATGGAATTACTGTTTGGGGAAATTCCAGCAGCAAAACTAAAAAAAGAATATTTAAATAGCAAAAAAAAAAAAAAAAAAAAAAAGCTGTAAGTGCCATCTTGAACACGAAACAAAGAGACTCATGCAGAACTGTTTTCCATAGTCTAAAAATATTGACATTCTGAGCTCTATACATTTACAAAACAATAATATCGTTAATAAAAGGAAATGCAGTACTAGAAATAAATGCAGACGTTCATACATATGAAATAAGAAATAAAGGCCAGCTGAGAAGTATACAACACCGACTGAGAGTTGCTGAAAAAAGTCCTTGATTCTCGGGTGTCAAACTCATAAAGTGCCTTCCAAACAGTTTGTAGGACAATGTGAACAAAAAGAAATTCCAAAAACTTTTAAACGATCATTTAATGGAAAAAGAATTTTATAAGGTAGAAGAGTATATGTAGCAATGAATGAAAAATGCTACTGTTTCTGTTATAAAGGTACTGTAACTACTTGAACATATTATGATAAGTAAATAACATGAGAACATGAATACCGAGAGAAAAACGTAAATATGAGTATAATGTAGTATGTAAATAATTTTAAGGAGCTAAAAATTAGGTGAAAAATGTATGCAACATTATTATAAGTATTTCCACTTTGATGGATCAAATTGTAATAAATAGGTCAAATATTGTAAGAAAATAGGTTTCAGTTGACTTGTCCTATATTATAAGTGCACACTTTGTACAAAATGTAATCAAATGGGACCAAATAAATATCAATTAAGTTTTGTCTCGTGTAGTTCGCTAGCGCCGAATCGCACTGTAAGGAGCGCTAGCGGCAGTTGCGTTAAATATGGCTGCCTTCACTGGGCCCAAGCGTGCTAGCTGTGTCTTTTGGTTTGAAGAATCGAAGTTGGCGACAACAGTTCAGCGTAATTTCCGTATCAAGTACGCCGAAATCCTCCCAGTAGGCCTGCAATTTACGAGTGGCGTAAATGTTTTGTAGAAACAGGGTGCTCAGTAAGACATGGGGAATCATCAGGACGTCCAAGCACATCTGACAACGTCGCCCAGCGAGTGAGACAATGTTTTGTCAATGGTCCTACAAAATCGACCTGGCGTATATCTCGCGAACTTCATGAAAGATGGGGCACCGCCCCACTACCTGGTTGGCATCCGCGACTTTCTCAGTGATCGCTTTCCAGGTCAGTGGATTCACCATGATGCGCCAATTGCATGGCCCCCTCGTTCCCCAGACCTGAAACCACTCTATTTTTTTCTATGGGGATTCATCTAGGATATCATGTATGTACCTCCTGCGCCAGCTAATCTACTTGAACTTAGTGCAAGAATTGACAACATGTTCAGCGATTTTGGGAAGAAGTTGACTTCCAATGGGATAATCAAAGGAGGGCACATGCAACATCTTTAGTTTAAGGTAAAAACATTGATGTGTTCCCCTACAAAATAACACTAAACCCAGCTCTGTATCTTCTTACAATAAATTTATATGAATTTTTATAGTTGTAAAGTCGCTTATGAATCACTCTGTATGTAATATGCAAGGTGACAATTACTGATCTATATAAAAATACGTAAATTAGTTACAATCTACTGCGTACACACACTTTATTCAACAAGTAAAAGTCACTACAGATATTCTGACTTAGGTTATGGCATGTTCGATAAGTCTGCCATCATTCGCGATGATGTGGCGCAGACGAATAGCGAAATTCTGCATGTTCCGCTGAAATGTCAGAACATCGATACCTTCGATGACCTCCTGAACGGATGTTTTCATCTCAACAATGGTTTTGAGGTTATTGCTGTACACCTTGTCTTTAATATGGCCCCCAAAAAGGAGTCGCATGTGCTCAGATCCGCAGAATATGATTGCCAATCGAGGCCCATGGGTGCCCCAGAGCCAGAAAGCAGTCCCCAAAGTGCTTCTCCAGGACATCCACCACTGTCCTGCTTCGATGGGGTCGAGCTCAGTGTTGCATGAACCACATCTTGTCGAAATCAAGATCACTTTAAAATCATGTTCCAAATCCTTCACGTACCGTTCGGTAGTCACCGTGACGTCAAGGAATATCGCACCGATTGTTCCTGACTCGACACGAAAAACCACACAGAAACCCGTTGAGGGTGGAGAGATTTTTCGATCGCGAAATGCGGATTCTCAGTCCCCCAAATACGCCAATTTTAGTTATTAATGAACCCATCCAGATGAAAGTGGGTTTCGTCGCTAAACTAAACCATATAGCGCATAATAATTCCCACCATGACCTGCGACCAACCATACAGTTTGAAGGACCTAATGCAAACCGTTCGGAATTTATGACGATTTTATTTCATACATTTAAATAATTTTCACCCTGTAAATACGGGCAAGATTTACTACGCAAAAAGTCATGTACACATTAACATATTTTATTTAAAAGTTTCGCCATTTCGAGTTTATTTCCAACAAGCACACAGTAAAATTGAAAGTCACAGATAACAATAAATTAATTTCAGAGCCTGGCCGAGTTTCTTAAGATCTTGGAGGCCGTTGAATAAAGCAAGATTAAATGCGTGAGTTCTTAGAAAATCGCTAACATTCCATAGTATATCAAATTATAAATTCCACAATGTCTACACTCACTCTCAAAGTTATAAGCGCGGCTTATATCACACGCAACCCGAAAAATGACGAGTTCTCCAGATGGCGAAAAACGTCTGTGTCCGAAAGTAGGAACTCTGAGTAATTCACACACGCGAACTAGAGGCTTTTTCACCGCTCATCGGATGAAAATTTCTCCTAACACAGACAAACACAGCCTGACCGCCTCCAAAGGCGTCAGAAGCTAAACACCTCTCCAAATTGCCGCTGTTCAGTCAGGAAACCTCGCTCCAACACCACTGAAGTCAGTTAAACTACTGAACGTTAAAATTGCAGAAATTCTTAATTTTAACCTTTTAGTCGCATATGAGACATCAAATCACACGGAAATTTTGCGAGACATATTATGCTGTTATCAGTTTTGTTTTATCTAACGTAGTTTATTTATAAACCATAATTTCTATGGTTTTCCTCAGTTTTCGGATTTATAGATTTAAATACGAGTGTTAACAATCAATTTAAATTATACTTTAGATAATTTCCTATACATTTAATAATTACAGTAATGTCGCTACTTTTAATGTTTATTTATTTAGTAAGAATAGCTATTTTTAATTGCGCGTAATCATTTTTCGGCCTCTCATTTATATGTGAATAATTTCAGTAAATCTACTATCACAGTCTAATATTTTTCTATGAAATGCATCTGTATACATCTAGTTTGTTGCAATGAATAGCTATTTTTAATTGCGCGTAATCATTTTTCGGCCTCTCATTTATATGTGAATAATTTCAGTAAATCTACTATCACAGTCTAATATTTTTCTATGAAATGTATCTGTATACATCTAGTTTGTTGCAATGCGTTGCCAAGAGACTCACTTTTGCTGTTCAGAAATTATTCAAAACAGTTAACTTACAATAACTTATAAACTGGCGTGGATAGAGAAGGCGCGTATTCGCACGCGTAATCGTCCATGTTTTCCGTTTCAAATGAGCCTACTGGCTCTTCATTGACACAATGGTTCAATATTATTAATTTTGGGGTTGCTTTATTTTGCACTTGTACCCGAAAAGCGTGTACGAGAAACTAGCAGCAATTGTATTGCCGAAAAGGAGGGTTTGTTCCGGCCACGCAGTCACCTTAGTGGCCGTTGGAAGTCCAGAGTCAACGCCATCTGTGGAGCAAGTGTGAAACTGGCGCTCCACGTGCTCCTATCTAGCCGATTTCAGCTGTCAACAGGAATACGACCCGATCTTAACCGCCCCCTATGCCTCTGCCTTTTACATTAGCACACACACACACACACACACACACACACACACACACAAACACCAGATATATTAGCTAGACTGGATGCTTAACGCTCTTCTTGAGACGATCAATATTCTTCCTGTGTATTCAGTCTGTGGCGTTCAAGAGCGGTCGCGGGGCGCGAGACAGTGATGTTTTCCTGACGCAGTAAAACTCAAGCTGTGGTAAGTAAAGTTACGAGATGTTAATTTAAGCATTTGCAAAGCTTACAATTTGTATTTGGTGGTTTTCATGCGTACACTGATGACCATTAAAATTGCTACACCAAGAAGAAACGCAGATGATAAACAGGTATTCATTGGACAAATATATCATACTAGAACTGTCATGTGATTATATTTTCACGCAGTTTGGGTGCATAGATCCTGAGAAATCAGTACCAAGGAAAACCACCTCTAGCCGTAATAACGGCCTTGATACGCCTGGGCATTGAGTCAAACAGAACTTGGATGGCGTGTACAGGTACAGCTGCCCATGCAGCTTCTGCACGATATTACAGTTTATCAAGAGTAGTGACTGGCGTATTGTGACGAGACAGTTGCTCGGCCACCATTGACCAGACGTTTTCAACTGGTGAGAGATCTGGAGAATCTGCTGACCAGGGCAGCAGTCGAACATTTTCTGTATCCAGAAAGGCCTGTACTGGACCTGCAACATTCGGTCGTGCATTATCCTGCTGAAATGTAGGGTTTCGCAGGGATCGAATGAAGGGTAGAGCCACGGGTCGTAACACATCTGAAATGTAACGTCCACTGTTCAAAGTGCCGTCAATGCGAACAAGAGGTGACCGAGACGTGCAACCAATGGCACCCCATACCATCACGCCGGGTGATACGCCCGTATGGCCATAACGAATACACGCTTCCAATGTGCGTTCACCGCGATGTCGCCAAACATGGATGCGACCATCATGATGCTGTAAACAGAACCTGTATTCATCCGAAAAAATGACGTTTTGCCATTCGTGCACCCAGGTTCGTCGTTGAGTACACCATCGCAGGCGCTCCTGTCTGTGATACAGCGTCAAGGGTAACCGCAGCCATGGTCTCAGAGCTGATAGTCCGTGCTGCTGCAAACGTCGTCGAACTGTTCGTGCAGATGGTTGTTGTCTTGCAAACCTCCCCATCTGTTGACTCAGGGATCGAGACGTGGCTGCACGATCCGTTACAGCCATGCGGATAAGATGCATGTCATCTTGACTGATAGTTATACGAGGCCATTGGAATCCAGCATGGCGTTCCGTATTACCCTCCTGAACCCACCGATTCCATATTCTGCTAACAGTCATTGGATCTCGACCAACGCGAGCAGCAATGTCGCGATACAATAAACCGCAATCGCGATAGGCTACAATCCGAAGTTTATCAAAGTCGGAAACGTGATGGTACGCATTTCTCCTCCTTACACGAGGCATCAGAACAACGTTTCACTAGGCAACGCCGGTCAACTGCTGTTTGTGTATGAGAAATCGGTTGGAAACTTTGCTGATGTCAGCACGTTGTAGGTGTCATCACCGGCGCCAACCTGCTCTGAAAAGCTAATCATTTGCATATCACAGCATCTTCTTCCTGTCGGTTAAATTTCGCGTCTGTAGCACGTCAGTGTATACTTGCTTAATACGAAAATATCCAGTATAACTGATGCACCGTATGTAAAAACTTTCCAAAACTCGTTATTTTAAGTACAGTCTGTTGTGCTATAGTGTCGGGAAATAGCTAAACATGTTATCAGTTAATACTGTACTGTTTCCGCACTGATGGTCGGCTGCAATTATTCACGCGGAAACAGAAGTTTCAACAACTGAGGCGCAACTCATCCAGTGAAAGAAGCTTGCCAGTAACGGAAAATATCCTGCAAACAACGTCAGCAAGCAAGGTAAAAGGAGCATGTTTCGCGTCAAGGTTTCCTGTAATTATTTGTAAAATTCTCGATGCATGGCGACACTCATTATTTCTCTTATCTTCCGTGCGAGTTCTGATTTCCCCTATTTTACTGCAGTGATCGTTTCTCCCTACGTAGTTCGGCGTCTAAAAAGTATTTTCAGTATCACTTTATGCGTTTGGCTGTTTAATAAATGGTTCAAATGGCTCTGAGCACTATGGGGCTTAACATCTGAGGTCACCAGTCCCCTAGAACTTACAACTACTTATACCTAACTAACCTAAGGACATCACACACATCCATGCCAGAGGCAGGATTCGAACCTGCGACCGTAGCGGTCGCGCGGTTCCAGACTGAAACGCCTAGAACCGCTCGGCCTCACCGGCCGGCTTGATTGAAAGTTCGTGAGAAGATTCCGCCTCAACGAAAAACGCTTTTGTTTTAATGATGTCCACCCCAAACCCTGCATCATGTCAGTGACACTCTCTATCCCCTATTTCTCGAAAATACAAAACGTGCTTTCTCGATGTTCACCGGTAATCCTATCCGGTAAGGATCCCAGAACGCGCAGCATTATTCTAAAAGACGACAGACAGGCGTAGTGTAGACTATCTCCTTAGTAGATCTGTTACATTTTCTAAGTGTCCTGCCAATAAAATACAGTCTTGGGTTAGCCGTCCCCACAACATTTTCTATGTGTTCCCTTCAATTTAAGTTGTTCGTACTTTTAATTCCTAGGTATTTAGTTGAAGTTGCGGCCTTTAGAATTGACTGATTGTCGTGTAACCGAAGTTCAACGGATTCCTTCTGCACTCATGTGGATGACCTCACACTTTTCGTTATTTAGGGTCAATTGCCAATTTTTGCACCATACAGATATCCTTTCTAAACCATTTTCAATTTTTTTTAATCTCCTGATGACTTTACTAGACGATAAACGACAGCATCTTCTGCAGACAACATGAGACGGCTGCTCAGATTGTCTCCTAAATCGTTTACATAGTTAAGGAACAGCTGAGGGCCTATGGCACTACCTTGGGGAACCCCAGAAATCATTTCTGCTTTACTCGATGACTTTACGCCAGTTAATACGAACTGTGACCTCTCTGACAGAAAATCACAAATCCAGTCACGTAACTGCGACGAAATTCCACAAGCACGCAGTTCCACTACAAGCCGCTTGTGTGGTACAATGTCGAAGGCCTTCTGGAAATCTAGAGCCTTCTGAAAATAGTAACACATGTCTTTCCTGTTGTGGATAGTACTGTCATTGTCTGAAACAAAAGAAACGTCTTTAACACTACCAAAATATTTATATTAAGCGTCAAATAATGACGGACGAAAGCATTATACAGAGACAGAGATTCTAGAGTCATGTTTCTACCACTTTGATGATTATCTTTCAGTCCCAGCAGAGCAACGTGAAAATCATATGGACATTGGTAGGACACCTTGCACAATATGAATCTTCTGGAGGCCCATAAGTTCTGAACTTGTTGAAGCCACGGGCGAACACCTATGCTATAGGAAGCAGATGAAACCGCAACCTTAAGGTTGAGTACTACCAGTTCAAAAAATATCACTCGATACCATTCCAAAAACGTTGACTGTCATTATTATAAATTCATGCGGAAATTATTCCAAATGACTATTTAACTTTCTCTTCAAAGCCTTCAACTAACATATGCCCGTTTTAGAGACAGTTGCTTGTCACTTGGTAAACAGTCGCATCGGAGAGGTACTGCCTGAGTGGGAACGCCTCCTCCGTTTGTTACTCTGTTATTTGCAGCGCTTTAAGAGCTGTAGCTATTCTCTTCCGCTTAACCTTCCTGCTAAAATCTCAGCGTGACCTCTTATAACCCTTTGAGATCACACACAAAAATGATGAACTCAGCTTATGAACTATACCGAAGCAATGTACCGGCATTACCATATGTAATTATAGTTCATACGTTTAGTGGAATACCCTCCTAATTCACTTACGAGCAGTTCTCAATGCAAAACTTACCGGCTGTATGAAAGTTATTCGCCAGAATTTTACCGTCACCGGCCGCTGAGGCCGAGCGGTTCTAGGCACTTCTGTCCGGAACCGCGCTGCTGCTACTGTGTCGCAGGTTCGAGTCCTGCCTCGGGCATGGATGTGTGTGATGTCCTTAGGTTAGTTAGGTTTAAGTAGTTATAAATTCTAGGGGACTGATGACCTCAGATGTTAAGTCCCATAGTGCTCAGAGCCATTTGAAACATTTGAATTTTACCGTCTTGATGACGCAACAAAATGAAGAACTCAGTTATGAACAATGGAAAGGAACAGCACATGAAAAAGAGTTGTTGTTTGTCGCACATTGTAGGTGATGTGCTTTACTCATATCCGTTGACAGTTCCACGATAAATCGAACAACGGCAGCTTTATTTCCAATTTCAGTTTCTCGCTAATGGCAACTTTGTCAGTACGTGTGCACCTGAACAGTGGAAGCGTCTAAACGTTTGCTGCCGGTAGTAGTAATGTGCGCGTTGTTCTTACCAGTAAAATTTGTACAAATCGGAGGATGACGTGAATACAGTCCACTCTGATAAAGATCCTGAATATACTTAAATTACTGAGTGAAAATGCGTCGCAAAACAGGTTATTACTCAGGTAAATGTAAACATTTATTTAAGCAAGTAAACAATGTTAAGTACTGTCCTTTTCCATAGTTCACGTGAATATATGACAATGTGATTTCAGAAATGTTAATGGTCATCTTTAAATTTGTTTACGTGCTATAGTAAGACTACAATAACACTTATTTTATACTTTCCTGAATCATAGATTATTTTTTGAGGTTGTTTTACTTCATTGTTACAAAAAAGTATCATAAAATGACGCAAATCGGATCTTTTAAATTTTTATTTATGAGAGGTTTCAGAGTAATATTTCATTAAATCTTCCAGTCAATGGTAACCCATGTTAAGTGCACGGAGTTTGCAACGAAACTTGGTTATGTGTCCATTGACGTATTTTTAACAATAAAATTTTGGATAAAACTTATGACTTTAATGGTATACTGTCACTCTAGAAATATTTGAAAACAATGATTTATCTGAATAAAGAAATCACTTTGGATGTATCTTGTTGGGTTGGCAGAAGAGCCAACACTGTGCTACTAGAGGCGGCCGAAATGCACGCGTTTTGGCTCACGCAGGCTGGCGTGAGGAGGGAAGGACTATACTGACGTGAGGTGTGGAACATGACAAGGAATTAGAATTCAGAAAGCGGACGTAAATAGTTTGATACTTAACTTTAATCCATTAATGATGAACGTCGCTCTTGACGGTACATGATTCATAATATTATCTGTTCAGAATACATTCTGGAAGTAACTGAATATGGCGCCTTGCTAGGTCGTAGCAAATGACGTAGCTGAAGGCTATGAGACCGTATGTAGTCAGTGAACCATCGCTAGCAAAGTCGGCTGTACAACTGGGGTGAGTGCTAGGGAGTCTCTCTAGACTAGACTTGCCGTGTGGCGGCGCTCGGTCTGCAATCACTGATGGTGGCGACACGCGGGTCCGACGTACACTAACGGATCGCGGCCGATTTAAAGGCTACCACCTAGCAAGTGTGGTGTCTGGCGGTGACACCACATATCTTATGTATGAGATTTTATTGAACCTATACTTCTCAATCTCACAAAACAGCCTGCTTGTACATAGGGATTGTTTTCAGTCGAGGTCTTCAACTGTTTATTAGTTATTTATTTTTTTATGTTAGAGACTCAAAACTCTTCAAGTCAAGGTCATATATGAAATCTTCTTTATCTGGATCGCTTACTAGTTTCGGCTAACAATGCAGCCATCATCAGAACTAAGAATTTGTTTATATGTTTTATATATTATATCTGACATCTGAATGTGGCTATATGGTTAGCCAAAACTAGTACACCATCCAAATAAAGAAGTTTCATATTTGATCTCGATTTGAAGGGTTTTCAGTCACTAACATAAACAAAAAATTTAAGCAGATTGCGTATCTCACTGATGACAGTGTCAACAAACTTGATCTTCAGTTGCTGTCTGTCGATGTACAAATAAACCTATAACGACTGTACAACACCCTCAGTCAGTGTTTTAACTCTAACAATGGAAACTTTCCATCGCACCCCACTCACATTTAGTGGTAAGATGTTGCAGTGGATACCCCGTCAGAAACTGAACACAGATCAGGCATGAAAACACAAAGAAGGTGTACTGAACTGTGAAAAAAAGCAAAATAGGAACAGTGAGCTGTCCAAGAGCAAGAAGTGTAACAAAGAGCAGCACAAAACAGCAACGGCGTCGTGGGTAAGTGTTCACAGTGTTGGAATGTCAAACGGCCGGGCCATCTTCAAAATTCCCTTGTGCCATTTTTTTCACAACATTATGATCTGTCCGGTCATTGAAATGTTTGTTCTCTTTCTGGAGTCTCGGCAGTTGTCATACTATACATTGGTTATAGAATATCAGTCGTACGTTACCCTCGCAAGTACATGTGATGAACTGCGAGAGCAGGCGAGATACCACAAAGACGTCTCACAGAAATGAAAACAACAAATAAACGAATGTAAACTATGTTACAGGAGAGGTATTCAGGAGTCAAGACCTCTAAAACGGAACGCAACTTCAAAAACGTTAAAAACATATGTTTTGACTGAGCACAGAGAATATGTATGATTGTGAAACGGTTGCGTTCATTTGTTGCAGCTTATGTGAAAAACTATTACGTTTTTATCATTTCCTTGGGAGTGATAACACTCACATTCATACGAACACCAATATCGAGCAAAGAGGCATATCTCACTCACTTACCAGTCGTACAAGTTAGGTGCGTCGATAAGAGATGCCTATCATTTGATACAGGTACTGTCACGAATGCCGTGTATGACACAACTGACGTGTTTTCCGGTGGAGAATTCGGCTTACTTGTCGCATTCTCATCAAACGTTTACCGCTTCCTTTCGGCTGCTAATAGAGCAGTTATGCAGAATCAGCTGTCATTAAAGATCCGTTACTTTACACCTCGCTCTTGCAAACGGACGTTACACCACGACACAGACACAAACCTGAATAAAGCGAACGGCGTAAAAAAAAAATTATTGGCACGAGGGAGCTTTGAACACAGATCGCCCACTTGGTACTCCAACATCGTGTCCACTTAACCACGTCTTATTTTTTTTTTATTTTTACATTTCAGTACAGCGTTTTCCTGTTTTCATGATTGATCTATGTTCAGTTTTTGATGGACTACTTACCATTAAATCTGAGGGGGTTTCGATGGAGAGATTCCCTTGTAGGCATGGAAGTGTTCAACCAAGGAGCAGCGGAAAATTCTAACAATATTTCGAAGGAAGTACCAGCATCAGCCGCAATTGGGCACTGAAGTAATACAGAAGTGAAAGCTGACAATTTGTGCCGGACCGGGGCGCGAACCCAGATTTCTCGTTTTACGTAAGCATTCCTCTTAACGGCTTCGGCTATCCGACCACGCTTTCAGTTCGACCAAAATTCTCAGCTTATAGTGCAATACGAAGTAGCGTCCCTCGAAACGTTGGTATTTACGGTCAATGTATAAAACAATGATGTCTATTCCGATGGACATGTCCGTGAAAACAGACGCCACAGATACACTGACCTAAAAACAATCGCAACGCCAAAAAAATAACTTGTTGGTGAACCCTTGCAGCACAGCAAAGCTAACTGGCATTGCCAACAGTAAGCCAGCGGACCAACCAGCAACGCGGGGAAGCCTATAAAAGCAATTAAACTCAACCAAAATCTTTACACATTGCGATCTATTTATGTCCAATCAACCACTTATAAAGAGGGGTCCAGAAAAATGTATCCACTGTTTAAAAGTCCATAACTTGCAAACTGATTGACGGAGTTGTCTCATTTTTGGTGAAAGTGTAGCTTAAAGTCCAACTTAAAGATATCACTGTAAGTGTTCGAAATGGTCACCATTAACATCCACACACAAACGATGCCGCCGAACTGCAGCACGAACTACTGACTGCAACGTGTTCAGTTGGATATTTGCACGTGAATGTACGATGGATTCGCCAAGTTCATCCAATTTGCGTGGCTTTAGTCGATAAACGACGTCCTTTAGTGTTCCCCACAGGTAAAAGTCCAGAGGAGTTAGGTCAGCGGAACGTGGTGGATACTCCACAGCACCTCTACGGCCTATCCATCTTCCTGGCAGATTTTCCTCGACATACGCCCTAACACGATTGTGGTAGTGAACTGGGGCACCATCTTGTTGAAAGTAAACTCTTCCGTCTCCATACAAGTCTCGGATGGCAGGTAAAATGGACGTCTGAAGCTTCTGAAAGTACACCTCACCGGTAACTGTGCCGTCGAAGAAGAATGGCCCAATCAAGCCCCAGTAAGACAACCCACACCACACATTTACTCCTGGCAAATTTACGGCTTTGTGTGTGTGGACGTTCGGATTTTCGGCGGCCCAGTAGATGCAGTTGTTGCCATTTACTGTACCATTGAGTTTGAACTGTGCCTCATCAGACCACACAATCATCTCTGCAAACTCTTCATCGTTGCTCACCATGTTAGTAAACCACTCGCAGTTCTCCATTCTACGATCTGGGTCGTCCTCGTTCATTGCGTGTAGCAATCGTGGGATGTAGCACTTCCACTTTGCTGTCTTCCAAATTCGCCGAACACTTGAGCGACTCACTCCAGTTTCACGGGCACACTGTCTCACAGACTTCTGCGGTGAGCGAGTGAATTGTTGTAACACACGACGGGAGTTAGCTGGACTTGTTATTGTTACAGGTCGTCCAGATCGTTGTTTGTATACATCTTTAACGCAGCCTTAGGCTTCAAATTTGTCTCTAATGCTACGAATCGCTAAACGTGTCGGTGGCTCTGTCTGATACTCATTTCGCCATTGCCGTTGAACCTCATTAACGTTTTCGTACCTAAAACACCACTTCAAAACTGACTTCCTTTCATCGAATGTAAGCCTTGCGCCAGCCATGTTTACTCCAGTAACTAGGTGCAACTAAGAACAGAACACTGACTATCTGGCGACTGTCATCTGACAAATCTAAACAACGCAATACAACGCTTGTGTGGCGATTGCCGGAACTACAAAGTATTATACTTCCAAAGATGAGGCAACTCCGTCAATTAGTTTGCCAGTTATGGACTTTCAAACTGTGGATACATTTTTTTGGACCCCTCTGTATAACGACCTTAGCACGCTACAGGTACAGACGCTGCAGCTGGCCCAGGAGAGTTCGCAGGTGCCCAGCCCAGCAGTACCCCTCCTCGATACGACTGACACTCTTTATGACGACCTAAGCTATGACATCGATGCCGAGCATTGCGCGATACCAAAAACTAACAACCACCCTGCCCTTGCACGGTCTGTCGCAGATGGCAAGAAAAACGCTACTGCTCTTACTAATCGACGAGACTAACGTAGAGGTTTCTTTACATTGGCGCTTCCCTTGCCACCGTCCCCCCCCCCTTGCCCCTGAAACGCCTGCCCTTCGTTCGTTTTTCGTCCACTGCCTATCTCCACTATGCGACCGTATTAGTGGCTAATCCTACCCAAACGCACGTATAACATCACGGCCCTGCATCTCGTGAAGTCCTCGATTACTAATTAATAATTGCGAAGGTGACAGTAGATCTTTTGAGCACGTCACCACGTTGGTACGGGCATGGAGGGGTTCCATCTTTTATATAAAACCAAAAAATAATTAATGTAGAGTAATGAAATTTCCGGAATACATTTGTTTAGGTAACAAATGAAGAGCTTATTTCAATAGTGGTACTTTTCTGCCTATAATGCTTCTGAAATTAAGGATCGAAACAAACAGAAAGAAGGGTTCATCTCTAGCAAGAAGCCATATGCTTGAATATTTGTGCTATCTCAACTGCAGATTTTTCAGCGCTCATTTAACTTTAGGACTCTGTATCTCAATATGAACAAAAATGGACTTGTACCACATTTGAAATAAGCCCTTCATATTAATAAGGGTCGCTCTGAAAGATTACAGCGCGATATTAGCCACAGAAAATGTGAAATGTTGGTAGATTAATAGCCGGTGTACACAACAGAATGTTGAATGCAGACAGTAAAACATGCATGTGTTGTGTAGTACAGGTACCAGATGTCAGTTTGTGGGATTGAGTTCCATGCTTGTTGCCTTCGTCCGTCAGTACAGGGACGGTTAATGCTGGTTGTGGATGATGCTGGAATTGTCGTCCGATGATGTCCCAAAAGTGTCGACTGGAGACAGGTCTTGCGATCGAGCAGGCCAGGACAACAAGTCGACACTTTCAGAGCACATTAGAGTGCAACAGCGCGTTGTCCTGCTGGGAAACAAGCCCTGGGATGCTGTCAATCAGCGGCAGCATAAGGGGTCGAATCACCAAATGACGTACAATTATGCTGCAGTCAGAGTGCGCGGGATAACCAAGAGAGTGTTCCTGCTGTCACACCATAACTCCAGGTGTAGCTCCAGTGTGTCCAGCACGCAGACAGGTTGGTTGCAGGCCCTCATCTGGCCTCCTCCTGTGAAGTAAACGGGCTTCACTGGCACCGAAGCAGAACCAGCGTCCATCAAGAAACATAACACACCTCTGCCCTGCCCTCCAATGACCTCCCGCTTGATACCAGTGGGGCGGTCAATGTTCCTTATTCATGTGAATGGCCGGCCGAAGTGGCCGTGCGGTTAAAGGCGCTGCAGTCTGGAACCGCAAGACGGCTACGGTCGCAGGTTCGAATCCTGCCTCGGGCATGGATGTTTGTGATGTCCTTAGGTTAGTTAGGTTTAAGTAGTTCTAAGTTCTAGGGGACTAATGACCTCAGCAGTTGAGTCCCATAGTGCTCAGAGCCATTCATGTGAATGACCTCCCACTTAACGTTCAGCAAGCGGAACTAGTACTTTTTGCAGATGACACGAGTGTTCTAATAAATCCCATTCCAGAAAAAGCTGCTGAAGATATTGTTAACGATGTCTCTCAAAGAATTATTAAGTGGTTCTCAGAAAGTGGACTTTCCCTTAATTTTGAAAAAACTCACTATATCCAGTTCTGTACACCGAACAGAGTCACACCGACAATGCATATGAACAGGGCTCAGTTAACAGGGTAGATTTCTCCAAATTTTTGGGTGTTCACATTTATGACAACTTGAACTGGAAGAAGCTTATCACTAAGCTTCTCAAACAACTAAGTTCAGCTTCTTTCGCTCTTCGTATAATTGCTAGTCTTAGTAATAAACAGATGAGCCTCCTAACGTACTTTGCTTATTTCCACTTAATAATGTCTTATGGAACAGTTTACTGGGGTAACTCACCACTTAGACATAAAGTAATGATTGCACAAAAGAGAGCAGTGAGAATAATTTGTGGTGTTCACCCAAGGACGTCATGTAGGCACCTTCTCAAAGAGTTAGGTATTTTAATTGCACCATCAGAATACATATATTCGCTAATGAAATTCGTTACAAATAATCCATCTCAATTCGCGAAGAACAGTGATGTTCATACGTACATCACTAGAGGGAAAAACGACCTTTGCTATCCGCTATTGAAGCAGCCAGCGGCTCAAAAAGGAGTACATTATTCAGCAACAAAATTCTTTGATCATTTGCCCAACAACATATAGTGTCCCGCAGGTAGCAGATCAAGTTTTAAATCTAGCTTAAAATCATTTCTTTTGGACAATTCCTTCTACTCCATGAACGAGTTTCTGTTTCAGAAATGGTTAAAAAAACAAATTCTCTAAATGTAGTTGCATTTCAGTAATACTAATATTATCACTATTCATGTGTGTATAGATATATATGTTGTAATTTGACTTGTTCCACATAATATCGACAAAATAATCGGGAAAATGATTTACGGAACATGACATAAGTAAAACTAAAAGCTGAGGTCGGTGGAATGAGCCGAACAGGACGTCTGCCTCGGAGCTGTCCTTGAAGTAACCGATCTGTAACATTTAGTTGTGTCTCTCTGGTGCCAACTGCTGCTCAAATTGCTGCTGCAGATGCAGTACGATGCGCCAGAGCCATACGCCGAACACAATGGTCTTCCCTCTCAGTAGTGCTACGTAGCCGTCCGGAGCTTTGTCTTTCGGGACCATACATTCTCGTGAAGACCGCTGTCTGCAATCATGTGTAGCGGGTACATTCCCGCCAGGTCTTTCTTAGTATCACAGAAGGAACGTCCAGCTTCCGGTAGCTCTATTAAATGACCTCGTTCAAACGCAGTGAGGTTCTGAGATTGGCGCCTTTGCCCTCTTAAAGGCAATCGCGTATAACATCAACTCACCAACTCCAGTCTCAAAGGTATCTAACGCTCGCAACCGTTACAGCTTGTATTTAAAGTACGCCATATTTGCAACCTCATAATTGCATTACTAGCACTACTCTTATAATCCGTATAGACATCATCTTTCAGATGTAGAAAGACGCCTACCAACTTTCATTTATGTCGCACAACTCCTTCGTGGGTCGCGATTTTTTTCCCGTCAGTGTATATAGTAATCTACCAGTATTAAATAACTTTGGTTTAAAACCTTAAATATGTGTATGACAGCAATCTTGGAGAAGCTGAAAAAATCTGCCAACCAACTGCAAAAAAGGCTTATTGGAACCCTTGACCTCTTCAGAAAGTCTAATGGACCTTGTTACTCATGCTGATAAAGTACACTGAATAAAGCGAGCCGGCCGGAGTGGCCGTGCGGTTCTAGGCGCTACAGTCTGGAGCCGAGCGACCGCTACGGTCGCAGGTTCGAATCCTGCCTCGTGTATGGATGTGTGTGATATCCTTAGGTTAGTTAGGTTTAATTAGTTCTGAGTTCTAGGCGACTGATGACCTCAGAAGTTAAGTCGCGTAGTGCTAAGAGCCATTTGAGCCAATAAAGCGAAACGACTCTTGTCACGAGACATTCGCCTTTATCAGTGTATAACAACGTCCACTACACCTTCCGAAGAAAATTTTAAAATTGTTAAAACGTAGATCAAGAGTTCCAATAAACCTTTATTTGCATCTGGTTGGCTATTTTTCCAACCTCTCCAAGTTTAACTCTGTTTTGCAGGTTTGAAAAGAAAGGCAACTACACTCATGCTCATGAATTAAGGATAATGCTGATACATGGTGAAACAACGCTCTGGTGGGCGGTTTGCGAGTTTAAATCACCTCGGAGTATGACCGTGCGGTGCATTTGACGTGCGGTCGTCGCACGGTGGTGCTGGCAGCAGTCCACAGACGCAGAGGTGTGTTGGTGCATGTCAGACTACGGTGCAGAGATTAAGTGTGCAGAGGTTTTCAGACGTGCTAATGGGGACTGTTTGTTGATAATGGCTCAAAGAACACATATTGATGACATTATGAGGGGTAGAATACTAGGGCGACTGGAGCTTGATCAATCCGTGTGCCACAAAGTGTGATCTCAAGGTTATGGCAACGATCCCAGCAGACAGGAAACGTGTGCAGGCGCTACAGTACCGGACGTCCACAGTGTACGACACCACAAGAAGACCGATATATCACCATCAGTGCCCGCAGACGGCCACGGAGTACTGCAGGTAGCCTTGCTAGGGACCTTACCGCAGCCACTGGAACAGTTGTCTCCAGACACACAGTCTACAGACGACTGAGCAGACATGGTTTATTCGCCCGGAGACCTGCAACGTGCATTGCACTGACCCCTGGTCACAGGAGAGCCCGTAAAGCCTGGTGTCAAGAACACAGTACATGGTCATTGGAACAGTGGTCCCAGGTAATGTTCACGGACGAGTCCAGCTATAGTCTGAACGGTGATTCTCGCCGGGTTTTCAGGTATAGTCTGAACAGTGATTCTCGCCGGGTTTTCAGGTATAGTCTGAACAGTGATTCTCGCCGGGTTTTTATCTGGCGTGAACCAGGAACCAGATACCAACCCCTTAACGTCCTTGAAAGGGACCTGTATGGAGGTCGTGGTTTGATGGTGTGGGGTGGGATTATGATTGGTGCACGTACACTCCTGCATGTTTTTGACAGAGGAACTGTAACAGGTCAGGTGAATCGTGACGTCACTTTGCACCAGTATGTCCGCCTTTTCAGGGGTGCAGTGGGTCCTACCTTCCCCCTGATGGATGATAACTCACGGTCCCACCGAGCTACCATCGTGGTGGAGTACCTTGAAACAGAAAATATAAGGCGAATGGAGTGACCTGCCTGTTCTCCAGACCTAAACCCCATCCAGCACGTCTGGGATGCTCTCCGTCTACGCATCGCTGCACGGAAACCCCTAGGACACTTCAGGAGCTCCAACAGGCACTGGTGCAAGAATTAGAGGCTGTACCCCAGCAGCTGTTCGACCACCTGATCCAGAGAATGCCAACCCGTTGTGCGGCCTGCATACGTGTGCCTGGTGATCATATCCCATATTGATGTCGGGGTACACGTGCAGGAAGCAGTGGCGTTTTGTAGCACATGTGTTTCGGGACGGTTTTCTCAACTTATCACCAATACTGTGGACTATAAGATCTGTGTCGTGTGTGTTCCCTATGTGCCTGTGATATTAGCACCAGTTTTCTGTAGTGCCATGTTGTGTGGCACCACATTCTCCAATTATCCTTAATTTATGAGCATGAGTGTATTTATCTCGTGGGGAAAAAAATGGAAATGAGCGTATGGCAACGTTGGCCTCGAGGCCCCATTCGGGGAAGTTCGGCCGCCAAGTGCAAGTCATTACATTGCGCGCCGTTGATGATGATGCAGTGTGAGGACGACACAATATCCAGTCCACGAGCGGAGAAAATCTCCAACCCAGCAGGGAATCGAACCTGCGCCAGCCTGCATGGGAGGCGAGCACGTTACCACCCAACTAAGCAGTCGGACACCTCTTGGAAAGAAATGTGTTTACAAGAATTATTTGTCAGTGAGCACTCTGGTAAATTTTCGTTGTTCCATACGAATCTACAACAAGAAATTGAGTTAACTAGAGGGTTCTCGCAAAACCCAGAACAACTTCTCTGTCGAGTGCACATGTAGCGTCAGAATGACTGAAGTAATTGGCAAAAATTAACAACAGAGCAGTAACGCTGACGATGGGATTGTGTTGTTACACGAACCCTTAGGGAAATGCTCAGAGAACTTCAGAGGTACGCGCTGTAAGAGGTACGTAAGCAAAAACCAGTTTTTAAAGTTGCTATGTATCATTTCTACAAGGCAACGGCTAGCGAAATTAAAGTGGTCAGGGAGCACACAAAAGCGTCCACGTAGTGTATCCAATGAATGCTGGAGAAAGTAAGGTACCGCTAGTCAACTAGTGAATTATTAACGTGAAGATGTGGATGTCGCGCGGAATTCTTCCTAGCGCTGAATGTAAGACGCTCCAGCATAAATCAGCTCCCTGAGTTGCATACAGGAACTGGCTTTCCGGAATTTTCGCACCGGCTGAGTACCTGGGGAAGCGCGGCACGAAAAAAAGAAATACAACACACAAGAGAGAGAATGAATCACCCGGGAAGTAGCCCCGTGTTGAGGATCTTATGAATTATTGCTAAAAAGTGCTAAGTTTCATTTCCTGATGTGACTTGATACGCTTACTTTAACAAAAATATCTTATCAGAAATTAGGCCTTAACAAAATTTAATCAATAAACAACGAGTTGCTAGTTTCCAAATTGGCAATGCAGTCTTTTTTTTTTAAAAGTGGACGTTCTAAAAGTTAAGACACAACGCCAAAGGTTTTGTTTTCACTCATTGTCAGGTTTATTTTTATTAGTAATCTAATCAAGCGATGACCATTTTATTACGTAGTTATTCAGGCAACTATCATTTCGTAACTTGTAATTTGATAAAACGAAACAAGCAATCCTACTTACCCACGTCATATAATAACGCAGTAGCTCAGTGATAGTGCTAGCAGTTCACAGCAAATAGTTTCCAGCAGGTGATTTCACTTATAACCGATTGCATGTCCATGAAATTCACACCTGACAGTGTCAGTCTACCTTATCTATTCAGTTTATTAGCGTAATTGTATCGTAGTTACCGGTTTACAAGGAAGACACAACACAGTAGATAAAGTCCACATACACGTGCTCAGCCATGCACAATTCAGCACCTCTGATAAAAATTTGCGAGTACTAATAAAGAAGTTGGACAAAGAAGTGGGCGGTGTGCCAGGTAGTTACGAACTTTCATAAGATGTAACAGAAGGATTGCAACTCGCGGGTTTATTTATCTCATAGATTTCTGCTTGAACACATAGTTGCGGACTGCGTGGTTGTGGACAATGAATCATACAAAGAAATTGCAAAATTACAACATGATTTGCTACAAGATGTTATCACGATACTGCCCAGCCGGGACTGAGGAGTTTTGGATGGGAGAAGAATACGTAGACTGACATATTGATAATTTGTGATTTCGGTAATTACATTATAATTTCCAGAATTAATTTTTCACTCCGCAGCGGAGTGTGCGCTGAAATGGAACTTCCTGTTAGATTAATGCGCCAGTACGGTACTGGAACTCTGGGCCTTTGCCTTTCGCTGGCAAGTGCTCTTACAATTGAGCTACCCAAGCACGACTCACGACCCCTCCGCACAGCTTTACTTCCGCCAGTAACTCGTCACCTAACTTCCAGACTTCAGAAGAGTTTTCTGTGTAGACATCCGCAACTTAATCTATGCATAGCTAAACTTTTGTGATAAAATCTTCTAAAGAAACTGTACTGTCCACTTGTAGATGCTAATCGTCATATACTGCGGAATCAAGGTCAACCGGTTTCGCGATAATGAATGGCAACTTTTTTCAGGCTAAATTTACAGCAAGATACATACGAGCTAGAGGCCGTTAAATGCAAAAGGTAGTAGTGCCTACTATGGAGGAGACAGATAAGTACTCACTTGGCTGGATTACATGAAGCCATTAAACCAACATGATCTCCCAACGTTCCATAAACAATATTAGATAATTACAGATCGTCGCTAAGGAATGCAGCCGCTAGTAAGTCGTAGCGCGACTGGAAATAGATGCCGGTAGAGGACGTAAGTCCACATACTTTATTATTCGAAGACTAGGAGTCGTTTTACAAATGAAATTGGCAAGTGAAGAGAATTTGTACAATAATAACGAGTGTTGTTATCGTTGGTAACGATACTAACACGTTTAACACAGTGGAAAAATTCTGAGTAGTTTGCTTAGTTTTTTACCTTTTGTACAAATGCCACTAATTAAAAATTAATACTATTTAAAATATGAATTATGAAAATTCAACAGTGCTAAGTTACTACCGTACTATATATACGGGTACAAAAAAAAGGACAGCTGTTAGTCTGCCATGAATTTTAAAAATTTTGGCGGCTGAATATCCCCACCTGCAAACATATATAAAAAATTGTATACTTTCCGTATTTAGACACCATAACGAGTCGTTCTCAGACTGACGCTCTCTAGCGCTCGTTTATAGGTTCGTTCTTGAAAACCGATCAGTTTGTCGGATTATAACAGTGATCGGAGTTGCTCGTCTTCTTCAAACCGCTGAACACCGTATCATTGTTGCAAGTGTAAGAAGAGAGAACGCATTGGGTGCGAGGTCGGGACTGTAGGGGAGGTGTTCGAAAAATGTCCGACGGAAATACTGAATGTCGTTCTTGGTACGGGCAGCGGTTCATAGGGGAGGGTGACTATCCCAGGCGAGTACTTCCGCTCCCATTGTGTTTGCATGTCACGTCTCAGTTTGTTGATCGTTTCGCAATACACGCCAGGTGTAGGTGTTGACCCATGTTTCGTGACATCCCTCAAACGCATGCCCTTCCCATCCCAGAAAACTGTGGCCGTAATTTTTCCATTCGAGTAAGGAGTTTGCTTGACTTTTTTTTCGGTTTTAATGAAGTTGAATGGACTCACTGCACTGGCTGATCTGTTAATTTCGATTTTGTGTAGGACATCCACATTACGTCGTTCGTAACAATTCACAGCAAAGGCTACGAATTTTCCTAGAAGATACACTGAAGAAAGTCATAACTTAATAGCATTCATAGCTTTAGAGGAGACTTTTGAAAATGTTGATTGGTCTACATTTTTCGAAGTTTTGAAAGTAGTATGGGCAAAATAGAGGGAGCTAAAGTTTATTTACAACTTGCAAAAAAATGGTTCAAATGGCTCTGAGCACTATGGGACTTAACATCTGAGGTCATCAGTCCCCTAGAAAGTAGAACTACTTAAACATAACTAACCTAAGGGCATCACACACATCCATGCCCGAGGCAGGATTCCAACCTACGACCGTAGCGGTCACGCGGTTCCAGACTGCAGTGCCTAGAACCGCTCGGCCACACGGCCGGCATATAACTTGCACAGAAAGCAAATTCTTGTGGGATTTTAAAAGAAAGCAGTGATCGAGAACGAAGTGAGGTTGGGCTGTTTCCTATCCCAGATGTTACTCAATCTGTATATTGAGCAAGTTGTGAAGGAAAGCAAGGAGAAATTTGGAAAGTGAATTAAAGTTCACCGGGATGAAATAAAATCGCAACGGTTCATCGATGGCTCTGTAATTCTGTTAGAGACCATGAATGACTTAGACCAGTGAACTAAATGTATAGTGCTTTGAAAAGAGATTAGAAGATGAACAGCAAAAAAATAAAAAATATATACCGGAATGTAGTCGAATGAAATTAGGCGATTCTGAAGGAATTAAATTAGGAAATGAGTAGATATTCGAGGAGTTTTGCTATTTCAGCAGTAAAATAACAAATTATGGTTGAAGTATAGAGGACATAAAATGCAGACTAGGTACAACGTGAAAAGCATTTCTGAAAAAGATGAATTTGTTAACATGTAACATCAGTTTAAGTATTGGGAAGTATTTTCTGAACCTATTTGTTTTGAATGTAATCTGATAACGAGGTTAAACACGAACGGTAAAGAGTTAAGATGGTTCAAATGGCTCTTAGCACTATGGGACTTAACATCTGAGGTCATCAGACCCCTAGACTTAGAACTACGTAAACCCAGTTAACCTAAGGACATCACGCGCACTCATGCATGAGGCAGGATGCGAACCTGCGACTGTAGCAGCCGCATGGTTCCCGACTGAAGCGCCAGGAACCGCTCGGCCACAGCGGCCGGCTAAAGAGTTAAGACCAGAATAGAATAGAAGATATTGAAATGTGAGGCTATGTAAGAATGCAGAATATTAGATGCATAGATCGAATAACAAATGAGGAGGTACTGAATATAACTAGCGAAAAAAGAAATTTATAGCTCAACTGAACTAAAATGGTTCAAATGGCTCTGAGCACTATGGGACTCAACTTCTGAGGTCATTAGTCCCCTAGAACTTAGAACAAGTTAAACCTAACTATCCTAAGGACATCACACACATCCATGCCCGAGGCAGGATTCGAACCTGCGACCGTAGCAGTCGCGCGGCTCCGGACTGAGCGCCTAGAACCGCTAGACCACCGCGGCCGGCGCGGCTGAATATCCCCACCTGTAAACATGTATAAAAAATTGTATACTTTCCGTATTTAGACACCATAACGAGTCGTTCTCAGACTGACGCTCTCTAGCGCTCGGTTATAGGTTCGTTCTTGAAAACCGATCAGTTTGTCGCGGTTCCAAACTGCAGCGCCTAGAACCGCGGGAGGTAATGGAAGGGAGTCTGTGTGGGTGAGGGGGGGGGGGATGTAAAAATTGGAGAGGGAGTCCAAGACTTGGATGCAGTACGCAGGTTCCATTGGATGTAGGTTGCGATAGTTATTCGGAGATGAAGAGGCTTGCACAGGGCTAAGTAGCACGGAGAACTGCATTAGACGGGTCTTCGGACTGAAGACCACAACAACAACACAACGACAATTCAAAACAGTTCCTCACCAATCTGCAGACAGCGGTCTAAAAACGCTTGTCCAACTGACAATCTTTCCTCTTTGTGTTAATCTCTAAGCATTTTCGGTGCCCACCTTGCGCACAGTTTACGATACCAAAGGATTACCGTGACAATCGTGTAAATAGTAGTGTGTTCTGTATGACAAAACCTATTAACCACTGTACCGATCGTCAATGGTCGATCAGAACACTGTGTTTTAGTTCACTTGTTGCACCATTTCATCCGTCTAGTTCTAGATACTGGGCCTACTGATCTGAACTGTAACATCCTCATCTTTATGGCCACTTTTATTGATACAGTTATCTAGCCTTTGCTCACTCACCATTATAGGACTATAAATAAGGCACAACTTCTGATGACTTTGACTAGCTTAAATCCTTTTTCACATAAGAACCGCGTTTCACAATGAACTTCACGATAAATAGATTTTCGAAGCTATTGCTGTTTGTTTTCATATACAATCAAACGAATATTGGATCAAGTCTATGACTTCTGTTGAAATTACAATGAAATCACTACGTTTAGCTGCATACAGGCGTTGATATACGTCAATGGGGACAGTCGAAAATGTGTGCCCCGACCGGAACTCGAACCCGGGATCTGTTACTTACGTGGTAGACACTCTGTCCGGCTGAGCCACCGAGGACACAGAGGGCTGTGCGACTCAGGGACGTATTTCTGGCACGCCTCCCGTGAGACCCACATTCCCAACTTATTGTCCCGCACTATATTCACAGTGCGCTTATCCATTATACTCATTGCTCGCGGCTTTTTGGCGATTCCCGTAAGAGTTCGGGCACTGTTTATGCATCCACACAGAAGAAGATGGTCAAATGGCTGATGAGCCATTATAGTTAAGGCTCACCGGCCATTTGACCATCTTATTCTGTGCGGAGCCATTATAGTTAAGGCTCACCGGCCATTTGACCATCTTCTTCTGTGCGGATGCACAAACAGTGCCCGAACTCTTACGGGAATCGGCAAAACGTCGCGAGCAATGAGTATAATGGGTAGGGGCACTATGAATATAGTGTGGGACAATAAGTTGGGAACGTGGGTCGCACGGGAGGCGTGTCACAGATAGGTCCCTGCAGTCGCACTATCCTCTGTGTCCTCGGTGGCTCAGATGGAAACAGCATCTGCCATGCAAGCAGGAGATCCCAGGTCCGAGTCCCGGTGGGGGCACATATTTTCGACTTTCCCTGTTTCGTATATCAACGCCTGTATGCAGCTAAGCGTAGTGATTTCATTGTAATTTCATTCTAAAAACGAGCTGCATTGCCTCTAATGGTATCTGTTGCTTCATAACCAATCGAAAGATGGCACTGTATTTGTGATTTGTTGTGATTTGTCAACCTTTAAATATAAGCAAACGGCCAAATCTTCTCGGTCCATTGCCGTCCCTCACGCACCTAAAATTTTTATTCCGTCACCCCGAATTTTAATTTCGTTTTTCAATTTCTCATTGGTTTCGTTTACTGACTGCTCATTGCACTCTTTCAATAACATTCCCTTCTCCATCGCTGCTTCCCTTTCATGTCCTTAGACTCTTATAACTGAAGAGTGTTTCCCCCGGGTGGTTATAGTTAAACTGTAATTACTCACCGAGTTCCAGTGTGGGCTGTAATTATTACGCGGCAGCGAAACTTGGCAGCTATTCTAAAGCGTTAATGTGGAACCGATCGGGAAAGAGATTAGTTGCAACTGTGGCGACCAGGTGCAAGTCTGGCGCTGTACACCGTTTGTATGACGGTGTGGCGTCAACACTGTCATTTGACCAGCCATAACGTGAGTGAACAATATGGATATCTAGAAGAGAGTGCACACACGGTTAGCGAAACTGTTTTATGCTTTTGGCAGGAATTACAGTGCTGCATTAAGAGAGTATCCACGCCATGGTCAACAGTATGGGAAGTTTTTCGATCTGTGATCTGGGCGGAGCAGTAACTGAAACCTCATGATCAGCTGCAACGTTCTGATTTTGCCCTTCTGTTTCTGGCACGGATCGAAGTTGGTGACATTATCCGGGCAGTATTCTGCGGCGTGACGAGGTACATTTTACACTACCCGATGCAGTGAACACACGGAAGTGCCGAATTTCGGGTACTGTTAAGGCGCGCGTTGTGAACGTTGAGCCACTGCACTTCAAAATGGTTCAAATGGCTCTGAGCACTATGGGACTCAACATCTTAGGTCATAAGTCCCCTAGAACTTAGAACTACTTAAACCTAACTAACCTAAGGACATCACACACATCCTTGCCCGAGGCAGGATTCGAACCTGCGACCGTAGCAGTCCCACGGTTCCGGACTGCGCGCCTAGAACCGCGGGACCACCGCGGCCGGCCCACTGCACTTGCCGTATGTGACTGTCTGGTGTGGTCTCACAAGCACCTTTGAAGAGAATACACCCAGACGACCAGTCTGGTATACTGTGACGTCTGCATATTATCGAGACCTACGACCTACTTGTACAACATATGATTCCTGTTTCGGAAGAGCGCACCTGTCTGCAAGCCACTGTTTTCATGCAAGATGGGGCAACACCTCTTGTCACCCGCTCAGTGAAACGTCTGATTAATACAACCTTCCTCGAATGTGTTATCTTCAGACGTTTACCTGATGCTTGGCCTGCAAGGTCATCTGAACCCACGTGACTTTCGGCTCTGCTGATATCTAAAAGAAGACGTTTGTCAGGGACACGTTCGGTTTCCATCTATTCTCAAGGTCATTACACAGGAACACTTTGGTGACATTCCATCGGAAGTGCTCCGAGTAGCTGTCGATCACGTCGTTTTACAGATGCAGCATCTCGTCGACATTTCCGGTGCTCATACTGAACAAATTGTGTCAGCGGCAGTTAATAATAAAGTCAAAATTACGCCTCTCTCACTTGTTTGATCTTTTTCACCCACGTACCGTCCCTGATATGTTACACATGGTAACATTTCTACACGTCTTTCTTGCATTCACAGCGCCAGTTTTGCGACTGGAGACCAAAATCGGAACTAATTTTCTTTCGGCGTAAGTGGTTTCGCATTAATGCGTTAGAATACACCAAGTTTCCCTGCCGTACGATAATTACCACCCACATTGGACTTTTGTAAGTAGCTGCTAATCAGTACATGGAATTAACTACTACCACTGTCATGACAAAAGATGTAACAGACGTAAACATACAAGCAGAAGGTATAAAGGAAAGAACTGTCATATAATATCTAATTAAAATTTCCATCTTGTTGCTTCCATTTAATACACTTTTAATTTTAATTTAAAATACATCCACAACCTATTATGTACCTTATTTATTATCATTGTTATTTGTATTAACTTATCCTTTTGTAAAATTTTCAACAAAAATGTTCTAGTAATAAAACTGAATTTGCATGATATAACACGTAAAATCACACAATGTACGACCTGCTATATAATAACAGGCAGTAGGTCTGTACTTGAGAAGTAAATAAATAAAAAAAGTATAGTAACTGCATCCGGTATAAAAGTTGAAGGTAACCTTTCACTCGCTGGATTTTACCCTTTTCGCTCCCTGTATTTTACCCCTCTTAAATAAACGATACTAATCGTTTTCCTTAACTCTTTCAGACCCTCTAGCTACAATTGTGAACATTAACTTTTCCTGTGTCTTAGCTGCAACAGGAAGCACGTTTCCCAATATAAACCTGGGATACACATTTCTGAATGTTCTACTTTTTTCATCATGCGCAAGAGCTACGAACTGCTGCACAAAAGACAATGCAGCAGTGTGCAGCAGCTCGTGACAGCCTGAATACACAGATGTGGTTGGATCGCTATTTTCCACTGTGTAATTAAATATTGTTATTGTTATTTTGCATGGTAATTCTTGAATGATCATTTTAATATTTATTACAATCGAGAACATCTCGTAAATATTTATTTTAGTCCATAAAATGAAGCCAAGTGAACAAAGTATATTTTGGAAATGAGTGCATATTTTTGTATAAATCTTGCATCTAAAATCATTAAAAAATCACTTCAGGGCATAAATAAAAATTTTCCTTCCACTACAAAAAATTCAGATCTTAAAAGAGTAAATTATAATGCAGCTTTACATTAAACCCTTGCACGGTAAACACTGAAAAATATAGTTTGTAGCCAGGAATTAATTTTAATTTTACTGTACCCTCGAGGATAACGTGCTTTATGTTTCATTGGGAACTTAACATGTTCGTTATCTGTGAGCGAGTAGAATGCCATGTTCTTGCACTGTTGCGCCTATGTAAGACGCGAGAAGAGGAGAGATACCGGAGCTGTTGGCTGAAAGTCGTGCTCTTGTTTAAAGCCGAGAAATTTACGGTTTAGTGCTCAAGGCTTCCGTGACATATCACCATAAATGCCTTAGAGTTTATGCTCTCCGCCTTATCTCCCATCTCCCGTGTAGCTATCTTCGCGGGGTCACTCCTGTTTCAGTGGCTATGACCTTCCCGAAAGTAACACCATCTACAACCACCCGTGGGTTATGAAAATAAATTCCACACATTATGGTGGCGTATCAGCTACTGTCACAGCAACACGAAACTGCTTTTACGAGCCGTGTCTGCTCTTGTACTCCAGTAGTAACGAATTTCTGACACTGTTCGCTTGGTCCATATGAGAAGCTGTAGTCAGCTATGGTATTTACAGCATTACGTGACCGCCGATTTTAAGGAATTGTGATGCCTCTGCACGAAAGCAACACCACAATGATTCGTGCTGTAAAACACTGGTTAGAAGAGAAAATGCGAAACCGAGGAAACTGAAAGAATCACAGTATACTCCAAAAACGTTTCGTGTGGATTTACACCTTCCCTGTAACACCCCCCGCCCCCCACACGCACACACACAAACACCGATGTGAGATCTAATAAGCCGTTCTATGAGAGCCCCGCGTCACGGCAAGGCGAAAGAGGCAGCTGGCAATTGATGATTACCTGAAGGTATTAAGTGCGAACACGTCGAAACGAAGGTTTGCCAGTCTTTAGGAGAAATGGAAAACTCAGCGTTGGAAGAATGTGGTTTGGAAGTATTTTCAACGAAAATTCAGCATAATCAATGTTTTGATCCGTACCTGGATCGCACTGGTCTTTTGTAATAATGCAGCACAAAAGTCATTTTTTAACAGTTATTATCCTCTTTTCCAGAAGTCCGAAACACCTAATGTAACAGGCTCAATTGCAGTTGTATTTTCTTCAATTATTGCCGATTTTCTGGAATACTTCCTAACTTCTAGAGTCACTCTGAGGTCCAAGTCAAATGACAGATCTGTATTACAGCCTAAGTTTCAAATTACAATAATTTGAAACGAGATCTAGATCACACTTTTCGAATTTTCTCATAATGAGAATACAGAAGGGCTATCTGCTTTAATTGTTAAAAACTGTTCAAAAGCTACGGTCGCACAAAATACTTTTTATTCAAGATAACAGGTTTCAACAGTCTTAGCTGACACTTTCAGGTCTTGACAATTTTTTTTTTTTTTTTTTTTTGCTATGAACCATGCTCATTTTATTGTTGCCTCATGCACAAGATGCCAAGTATATATAACTGAGCACATCATAAACGTTTGTCATCGCTAAAATATTTAATACTGATGGGTTGGTAAATGTGCCAACACCTTGTAGATATAGGAGGCCGAAAGGCACGCTATCTAACGCAGACGGGCGTGAATTCTGGAACAGGATAAGTAGTGAATTCTAATAAGAAAAGTATGCAGCTCCTCGAATACTTATCTTTTATTCTTTGATGTGAATTACAGCATTCTTGATGAGACATTTCATACGATAACTATCAAACTATGTAAGGCTAATGGCGCCTTGCTAGGTCGTAGCCATGGACTTAGCTGAAGGCTATTCTAACTGTCTCTCGGCAAATGAGAGAAAGGCTTCGTCAGTGTAGTCGCTAGCAAAGTCGTCGTACAACTGGGGCGAGTGCTATATCGTATCTAGAGACCTGCCTTGTGGTGGCGCTCGGTCTGCGATCACACAGTGGCGACACGCGGGTCCGACATGTACTAAATGGACCGCGGCCGATTTAAGCTACCACCTAGCAAGTGTGGTGTCTGGCGGTGACACCACAAATACCACAAAGCATCTTGTCCAAAAGGCCATGTCCATGATCACACATGCTTGTTATATGATACACATATTGTAGCCTGCAGAACGCAATATGTACAGAGTGATTACAATTAAAGTTAAACTTTCAAAACGCAGTAGAATTAACACCACTGGTCAGAATGACGTCAAATTCGAACGGAATATTATCGGAGAAGGTGGAAAACGTATAGCAGAAGAAGAAAAAATAGTGAGAAAATTGATCAATAGATGGTGTTGTATGTGTCAGAATACGGAAATCAAAACACCTGTCATGCGCACGACCCATTGAAGTTGGTATAAACACGCCGGGTACACGGCTTTTCCTCCTTTCGCGTCCGCGGCGTTCGCCATTACTGTCTCAATGCAGGATCGCGCTCTGCTTGTAAAGCTGTATTACATGAATGATGACTGTGCACACGTCGCTCTGCAGAAGTTCCGGACACTGAAGGGTTTGAAAACAGGCGTTGGTCCGATGACTGCCGTGGGTCTGGAGAAAATAATCCGGAAATTCGAGAAGACGGGTTCTTTTGGTGTGCAACCTGGTAGAGGGAGGAAACGAATTGATTAGACGTCAGTGGAAGCAGTGGCCACAGCAATGCTGGAGACGAGTGGCTTCTTTGCTATCCATTCAAAATTACCTACCTGCACGAGTTGCTTTGTGTTGACCTGCCAGCGAAAGATACCTTTGCTTTAGCATTTCTGGCTCGCATGGAAGTGGACAATTAATGGCCGTGGAAGATTTTGTGGACAGACTGAAGCCCACTTCCATCTGACAGGAAATGTCAATACACAAAACTGTCCAATATGGACAACGGAAAATTCACACGTAAATCAACCAGTACCACTTCATCCTGCAAATGTCACTGTGTGGTCCGGGTTTACGGCATCATTTCTCATAGAGCCATATTATTTCGAAGAGACAGGTGCTTCCGGTCCTGTTACCTGTACCGTCACTGGTAAGCGATATGAGTGTCTCTTGCGTAACCACGTCATTCCAGCTCTCCAACAGCGTGGATGTGTGAATGGGAACATTTTTATGCAAATGGCGCACCTCCACACATTGTAAATTCCGTTAAGCAGCTGCTGAGGCGCCATTTCGGATATGCTAGAATTTCCAGCCACCATTTCCCTACAGCCTGGCCGTTCCGATCACCTGATCTTAATCCGTGTGACTTCTGGCTGTGGGACTATCTAAAAGATGTTGTGTTCAGTGTTCCGATTGCAAACTTAGCTGCATTGAAGGCACGCATTGCGCAACACATTCTGAACGTAACATCTACATCTACATACGAGGTGCGGCTAGAAAAAAACCGGACTGATGCTGGAAAATACATTTATTTACAATTATTTACAATTTCATGTTATCTCCTTCAATGTACTCTCCTCCTCGGTCTCTATACCGCTCCATACGAATTTTCCACTGTTCATAGCAATGCTGCAGATCATTTTCGGTAAGTCCATACATTACTTCCGTCGCTTTTTCTTTTACTGCTTCAACAGTCTCAAATCTAGTTCCTTTCAAAGCTGACTTGACTTTAGGGAAAAGAAAAAAGTCACAGGGGGCCAAATCAGGTGAGTAGGGTGGATGATCTAAGATGGGAATGTTGTGTTTTGCCAAAAACGTCTTCACTGACAACGCACTGTGAGCTGGGGCATTGTCTTGGTGAATGATCCGTGACTTTTTTCTCCACAAATCGTTCCGTTTTCTCCGTACTCGCTCACGTAGGGTAGCCAGGACGCTAATGTAGTAATGCTGATTCACTGTTTGTCCCTCTGGTACCCAATCAATGTGCACAATCCCTTTGATGTCAAAAAAAAAAACAATCATCATTGCCTTGAATTTCGATTTTGACATTCGTGCTTTTTTTTGTCGTGGAGAACCAGGAGTTTTCCAATGCATCGATTGGCGTTTAGTTTCGGGATCGTAAGTAAAAAACCACGATTCATCGCAAATAATAACATTTTGTAAGAAGATGGGATCACTTTCAATGTTTTCCAGGATGTCAGAACAAATCATTCTTCGGCGTTCCTTCTGTTCAATTGTGAGACACTTTGGAACCATTTTTGAACACTCTTTGTTCATGTTGAAACTTTCATGAAGAATCTGCCTAACACTTTCCTTGTCAACTCCTGTTAACTCAGACACTGCTCTGATTGTTAAACGGCGATCTTGTCGAACAAGTTTACCGATTTTTTTCAATGTTTGCATCAGTTTTTGCTGACAATGGTCTGCCAGTGCGAGTGTCATCACTGGTGTCTTCGCGGCCATCTTTAAATCGTTTAAACCACTCAAACACTTGTGTTCGCGATAAACAATCATCGCCGTACACTTGTTGTAACATTACAAACGTTTCACTTGCAGATTTTCCTAGTTTGAAACAAAATTTGATGTTAACACGCTGTTCTTTCTGTACACTCAACATTTTCCGACGCACAGACAAAACGTCAACTACTTACTGAGTGCAGGAGGCAGATGAAACTCGAGCAGTAGGAGGAGCGAGAGTCACGTGACAGGCCACGCGACTTTCAGCCTTATTGCATTCGTTTTATTGTTTCACCAGTACTAGTCCGGTTTTTTTCTAGCCACACCTCGTATATACTCCGCTAGCCACCAAGCGGTGTGTGGTGGAGGGCACAATTCGCGCCAAGCTCGTATTCCCCCCCCCCCCCCCCCCCTCCTCTGTCCCACTCGCGGATCGCACGAAGGAAAAACGACTGTCTGAACGCCTCAGTACGAGCTCTTATTTCCCTTATCTTTGAATTGTGATCATTACGCGATTTGAAATTTGGTGGTAATAATATATGCTCTACATCCTCGGGGAAGATCGGGTTTCGGAATTTAGTGAGCAGCCACTTCTGTTTAGCGCGTCGTCTATCTACAAGTGTGTCCCACTTCAAACTTTCTATGAGATTTGTAACGCTCTCGCGATGGCTAAATGTACCAGTCACGAATCTTGCCGCTCTTCTTTGGACCTTCTCAATCTCTTGAATCAGACCCAACTGGCAAGGGTCCCATACAGACGAACAATACTCTAAGACTGGACGAACTAACATATTGTAAGCAATTTCCTTTGTTGAAGGACTGCATCGCTTCAGGATTCTACCAATAAACAGCAATCTAGAGTTCGCCTTACGCGTTACTTGTGCAATCTGATCATCCCATTTGAGATCATTTCGAATAGTCACACACAGATACTTGACGGACGTTATCGCTTCCAAAGACTGGGCATTTATTTTGTACTCATTCATTAATGGGGATTTTCGCCTTGTTATACGCAGTAGGTTACACTTACTAATATAACTGCCAGTCATTACACCATGCATTTATTTTCTGCAAATCCTCATTGATTTGTTCACAACTTTCGTGTGATACTATTTTCCTGTAGACTACAGCATCATCGGGAAACAGCCTCAGGCCGCTGTCAATAACATCAACAAGATCATTTATGTAAATCGTAAAAAGCAGAGGACCTATTACGCTGCCCTGGGGCACACCTGAAGTTACGCATTTTTCTGTTGAAGTCACTCCGTTCAGAATGACATACTGCCCCTGTCTGTTAGAAAACTTTCTATCCTACCGCATATGTCATCGGACAGACCGTAAGCGCGCACTTTTTTAGCAAGCAACAGTGCGGAACTGAGTCGAACGCCTTTCCAAAGTCCAGAAATATGGCATCAACCTGGTAGCCGGTATCTAGAGCCTGTTGTATATCATGCACAAAGACGGCCAGCTTTGCCTCGCATGACCGCTGTCCCCTAAACCGTGCTGGTTTCTGCAGATGAGCTTCTCAGAATGTAGAAAGGTCATTATGCCTGAACACAAAATATGTTCCATGATTCTACAACAAATCGATGTCAGTGAAATTGGCCACTAAGTATGTGCATCCGATTTTCTACTCTTTTTATAGATTGCTATGACCTGGGCCTTCTTCCTGTCCCGTGGAACTTTCCACTGTTCCAATGATCTCTGATAGATTATGGACAAGAATGGTGCTATATTTTCAGCATAGTCAACATAAAATCTTAATGGGATGCCGTCTGGGCCAGATGCCTTCCTGGCGTCGAAGGGTCTTAACTGTTTTACAATCCCAGATACACTAAACACTATGTCAGCCATCCTTTCGTTTGTTCGATAATTGAAAGGGGGAATGGTGCTGCAGTCCTCTATCGTAAACGAGTTTTTGAAAGCTAGATTTAGAATTTCGGCTATCTGTTTATCAACATCAGTTACATTACCCTTACTGTCAGCATGCGAAGGTATTGAATTATTTGTAGCGTTCATAGATTTTACGTACGACCAAAATTTTTTTGAGGTTATTTTTAGAATCTGCAGATAAGATATTGCTTTCAGATTCGTTAAGAGAATCTCTCATTGTTCTTCTGACAGCTACTTTCATTTCGCATAATTTCTGTTTGTCAGCGGGCCAGTGACTACGTTTAAAACGACTGTGCAATATTCACTGCTTTCTCAGCAACTTCCTAAACACTTCGATCAGATGTGGAACATGCTGTTTCTCGATTTCAACTTCTTGCAGAAAACGGTGGACAGCATATTGAACAAGTTTTGCGCCAGTGACACGGAAATTAATAATCCGATTCGATTTTTACTGATGCTTTTTATGCTGTTTTGGGCCTCAGGACGAATAAAAACCGATCTCTTGATACTTTTTTGCGGTTTTTGAGCTTAGCACAATTAAAAACCGATTTTTCCCATCCAATGTGATATGACCTTGCCGTGGTGGAAGGGCTTACGTAACTAACAGTATCACACCTGTACACCCATGCACACTGAATAGTACAGTTTGTTTCACGTCAAACGTACACCTTAGGCATTGTTGTATGATTCATTTGTCACTTGTAGTCGACCACTATTAAATTATGATGCTTACAGCGCTATCTATTGCTACATTTTGTGACTATTTATTTTTCTTCTGCCATTCGTTTTCCCCCTTCTCCGACTATATACCGTTGCAATTTGGCCTTATTCTGACCAGTGGTGTTATTTATACAGCGGTTTGAATGTTTAACTTCAATTATAATCAGCCTGTATATGGATGTGGCCCTTTGGACATGAGGTCAACGTCGAATGAACATAGCTTACTGCAACAACAAAAAAATGTTTAAGACCTGAAGATGACAGCTAAGACTCTTGAAACCGGTTGCCTTGAATCAAAAATGTTTTGTGCCATCTTGTCTTTTGGATAATTTTTAGCAACAGACTTTTTCTCAAGCAAGATCTTTTATTTGGTCGTGGGGCCTTGCTTGACTACCGAAAGTTTTTATAAATTTCCGAAATTAATGTTCTGTTGGTGTTCGGTATAGCACTGGGAAAGATTTCGAATAGATTTTAGTATCTTGCTATTACACCATTAAAGCGAAATACTGTGTTGTAAGTACCTGGTATTCTGAGGCCGTGAACGTGCTTCGCAGGCCGCACTATCTGTTTTTCTTAGGTGGCTGAAAAACGTAATGGTTACTCAAAATACCTTGACAAAAGAAAAACAGTGAGAGAGAGTTTGAAAAATGTTAGGGAATAATATGCTCTGAAAGCAGCTAGAACGTGAACAAATACAAAGTATAATATGTATTTTTGTAGCTTGTATTTTTGTAGCCTGCAGAACGCTGCATAAAAGCAAATATAAATAAAACAGGTAATGCATTTTTCCGTCTGGAACGTAATTACCCCAGGGAAACAAAATCATTAACAACACTGGTTTCTTTTGTCCACCGTGACTGTGTTTGTAAATGCCGTAAATCAATTTCAAATCACTAGCGGCTATCAGCGATAAATATTTTTGCTTTTTAACTTTAACTACAATGCAATTTAATATGCTTTTTTGGTTGGCGGCTACGTCAGTTGCGATGCTTGAAACAGCTAGTACGTTAATGTACACTTTTATTAACTCAGCACACAAAGCAGTTAGTAAGCGCAGAGATACTATAAAACGCGAAAAGTTTTATAATAATCGTTATAAAATGCCATGGTAGCAAAGCTCGATAGAACTCCCAACAACAGCATTCGAACAGGTTAGCAAGCTAGTTCAGCAACTGCCTTGTTGTACAGAAAACACACGCAACATTCTCATAACCAAACGATAATTCTCCTTCAGCACACAGCAAATCATTCCTCTAGGCAGTCACAGTCAGAATGACCTTCTGAAATTTGACAGCTACATTCGGACAAACGTAAGAACACGCGAAGAATTTAAAATCTGGTAGTAGTGCTAGAGCACTGACAAGATCCATGCTTTTTCTAACGATTCGAACATTAAATGTACGGATGGAGACTCACTCAAATAAAGCGACTCCTCGAGATTAAACATGCTTCTCTTCAGCAAGTGTGAGCTGTACTTGTTCAGTATTCACAAAACAATAATTTTCACGACAAGTAATACGCAAACATATGATGCGTTTTGAATGTAGTTCTTAGTATGACGGAACGTACGATTTAGAACGTAGCTTTTGAGAAATGGAAAATGAAATGTGAAAAAGGTTTGCCTGGCGAATCTGAATCAAATTGGCGATAAACTAAAAATACTGTTCTAACTGTAATCGCTCACCTATCTCCAGACACAAATTATCTTGAAACTTCCTGGCAGATTAAAACTGTGTGCCCGACCGAGACTCGAACTCGAGACCTTTGCCTTTCGCGGGCAAGTGCTCTACCATTGTTATATAGTTAGTTCTCCACGTGAATTAGAAGTTACAAGAGAAAAATATTCAAACAATTAATAAATGTTCTTCGAGCTCCTGGATGATGCTAACTATTAAACGCGTGAAACCATCTTAAAAAAAAAAAAAAAAAAGATGGAAGATACAGGGTGGAGAAAATAAAAGAGGCCCGGAGAGCAGAGTTCCAGGGTACAAAGAAACACAACAATGGAAAGGAAGTACAGTACGAACCTTGTAAGTAGACTGTTTAGGTTTTTATGTTGGTAACGCCACGCAGTGCTCTGTACGAAAATCGCTGACTGCGCTGTGTGCAGTCTGTGGCTGGTTAGACTCATTGTTGGAATATTTGCTAGTGTTGTGTTGGGCAGTTGGATGTGAACAGCGCGTAGCGTTGGGCAGTTGGAGGTGAGCCGCCAGCAGTGGTGGATGTGGGGAGAGAGATGCCAGAGTTCTGAGAGGTTACTATGAGCGGGCGATCTGGACGTGTGTCCGCCAGAAAAAGGAAATTTGTAAAACTGGATGTCACAAACTTATATATATAAATATTACGACTTTTAAACGCTATTAAGGTAAATACATTGTTTGTTCTCTATCAAAATCTTTCATTTGCTAACTATTTAGCTGGCAGTATTGGCGCTCACTGTATTGCAGTAGTTCGAGTAAGGTGATTGATGAAAGGTATAAGTTATTGTTAGTCAGGGATATTCTTTTGTAGGGATTATTGAAAGTTAAATTGCGTGGCGCTAAAATATTGTGTGTCAGTTTAGTGATGATCAGAATAAGTAAAGAGAAAGCTGTCTGAGTACGTTGAATTTTACTCAGCCGTTTCTGTATCAAATAACGTAAGAGTTTTTCCAGCACTGTCATTCTTAATTTTCAAAGGGGAAGTTTCAACTTGACTATAGCAGATGTTGAAAGCTATCACTATTCATCTCTTGGCACTTTTGGGCCCTGGTCAGCAATTTGCAGAAGGCAGATCGAAGCTGGACTGCTGGAATTGCTGCAGTCTCATCCGAAATGTTCTGCTTCAGTTCTACGCGTGAAACCATGAGGGTTGTTGCGATACACCTTAGATCTGAGGGCTCCCCACCCAAAGTAATCGCACACTGGTAGGTTAGGTGACCTGCTTGGCCAGCTAGGGCTGCGACCAGACTCACCTTTGATAACAACTCTGTCAGATTGTGTAAATATGCTATAATGAGCTGGCGAGGATCACATGGCGTGTGGTGCACGTGATGTGCGCATCACGGGGTGTGATTATGTGGATACATTCACGTCCAATCGTATCCACTCATCCGAACATCTTATTTGCCCCACCCTGTATTATTGACCGTGAGAGATACAAGATTGGAATAGAAAGGGCAGAAAGCGCCGCAGATCTTACCCCATCAGCTTTAGTGAGTGGTGTACAGTCATCTACATCTACATTTACATGGTTACTCTGCAATTCACACTTAAGTGCCTGGCAGAGGGTTCATCGAACCGTTTTCATATTATTTGTCTACCATTCCACTCTCGAATGGCGCGTGGAAAAAAGGAACATCTAAATGGTTCAAATGGCTCTGAGCACTATGGGGCTTAACATCTATGGTCATCAGTGCCCTAGAACTTAGAACTACTTAAACCTAACTAACCTAAGGACATCACACAACACCCAGTCATCACGAGGTAGAGAAAATCCCTGACCCCGCCGGGAATCGAACCCGGGCGCGGGAAGCGAGAACGCTACGACCACTAGCTGCGGACGAACATCTAAATATTCCCGTTCGAGTTCTGATTTCTCTTATTTCATTTTAATGATAATTTCTCCCTGCGTAGGTGGGTGTCAACAAAATATTTTCGCATTCGGAAGAGAAAGTTGGTGATTGAAATTTCGTAAATAGATCTCGCCGCAAAGAAAACCGCCTTTGTTTCAGTGACTGCCATCCCAACTCGCGTATCATATCGGAGACACTCTCACCCCTATTGCGCGATAACACGAACGGGTTGCCCTTCTTTGCACTTTTTCGATGTCCTCCGTCAATCCTACCTGGTAAGGATCCCACATCGCGCAGCAGTATTCCAGCAGAGGACGGACAAGTGTAATGTAGGCTGTGATTTTGTCGCATCTTCTAAGTGTTCTGCCAACAAAGCGCAGTCTTTGTTTCGCCTTCCCCATAATAACATCTATGTGATCTTTCCAATTTAAGTTGCTCGTAATTGTAATTCCTAGGTATTTAGTCGAATTGACAGCCCTTAGATTTGTGCGATTTATCGTATACCCAAAATTTATCGGATTTTTTTTTAGTGCTCGTGTGGATGACCTCGCACTTTTCTTTGTTTAGTGCCAATTGCCACTTTTCGCACCATACAGAAATTCTCTCTAGATCATTTTGTAATTGTAATTGATAAAAAAAATGGCTCTGAGCACTATGGGACTTGACTGCTGAAGTCATCAGTCCCCTAGAACTTAGAACTACTTAAACCTAACCAACCTAAGGACAGCACACACATCCATGCCCGAGGCAGGATTCGAACCTGCGACCGTAGCGGTCGCGCGGTGCCAGACTGTAGCGCCTAGAGCCGGCCGCGGTAGCCGAGCGGTTCTAGGTGCTCAGTCCGGAACCGCGCGACTGCTACGGTCGCAGGTTCGAATCCTGCCTCGGGCATGGATGTGTGTGATGTCCTTAGGTTAGTTAGGTTTAAGTAGTTCTAAGTTCTAGGGGACTGGTGACCTCAGATGTTAAGTCCCATAGTGCTCAGAGCCATTTGAGCCATTTGTAGCGCCTAGAACCGCTCGGCCACTCCGGCCGGCTTGGAATTGATCGTCTGATGATTTTACCAAACGGTAAATTGCAGCATCGTCTGCAAACAATCTATGGGTGGCTGCTCAGATTATCACCTAGATCATTTATGTAAATCAGGAACAGCAGAAGGCCTATGACACTACCTTGCGGAACGCCAGATATCACTTCTGTTCTACTCGACGATCTATCACTATGAACTGTGACTTCTCTGAGAGGAAATCACGAATCCAGTCACACAGCGGAGACGATACTCCATATGCACGCAATTTGATTAATAGTCGCTTGTGAGGAACGGTATCCAAAGCCTTCTAGAAATCTAGGAATATGGAATCGATCTGAGATCCCTTGTCGACAGCACTCATTACTTCATGGGAATAAAGAGCTAGCTGTGTTGCCCAAGAACGATATTTTCTGAATCCGTGTTGGTTATGTATCAATAAGTCATTTTCTTCAAGGTGATTCATAATGTTCGAGTACAGTATATGCTCCAAAATCCACTGCAAATTGAGGTCAGTGATATGGGTCTGTGATTCAATGGGTTACTCCTATTTCCTTTCTTGAATATTGGTGTGACCTGTGCTACTTTCCAGTCTTTAGGAACAGACCTTTCGTCAAGTGAGCGGTTGTATATGATTGCTAAGAAAGTCGCTATTGTGTCTGCATACTCTGAAAGGAACCTGATTGGTATACCATCTGGACGGGAAGACTTGCCTTTTTTAAGTGATTTGAGTTGTCTCGCAACACCTAAGATATGTACTTTTATGTCACTCATGCTAACAACTGTTCTGGTATCGAATTCTGGAATATTTACTTCATCTTCTTTCGTGAAGGAATTACGGAAAACTGTATTTAGTAACACCGCTTTAGTGGCACCACCATCGGTAACATTTCCATCGCTATCGCGCAGTGACGGTATTGACTGCAGAGAAATTTGCGTTTACACATAAATACTGCGATCACGGTAGACACATACATAATTTCGCTGCACGGCTAGATTCCTTCCGATTTGGTTCTGTGTTAAGTACAGACAAAGGCAACTACTTCACTAACTCTTCACGATGATTTAACGGCACTGCCACGTATCTGCGTCCGAATGGGCTCCTTCGAGAACCTACATTAAGGGCGGGAACACAAAGTAAGCTCACAGTCAGAGTCCCGACTCGCCGCGCTGCCCAGTTGTTCTTCACTCCTACAGTTGCACGCACAGAGGTCTGATTAGCCCGCTTGTGAAGGTACGCCAGTGCTATTGCGAGCAGAACTATACGTGTGCACCACCTTCCGTGCAGTCGTTCTCACGTGCTCTTAATGAAACTATCGCGGAAAAAAAAGTGATTCTTTCGCATCTTGTAGCCTTGCATTGAAACAAACCCTTAGAAAAATTATGAATTACTTTGCTGGTAAACTTCTTACGTTATTTGATTTTCAAACAGCTGAGCAAAACTGAACGTACTGAGACATTTCTCTCTTTACTTATTCTGATCAATACTAAACTGACACATAGTATTTTTAGCGCAACACAATCTGACTTTCAATAATCCCTACAAAAGAATGGCCCTGACTAACAATAACCTGTGCCTTACACGAATCACTTACCTCACAAAAATCTTCGTTACTCGAACTACTGCAATGCAGCGAGCGCCAATAATGCCAGCTAGATGAAAGCACTAACTACTGAAAGGCATAGTCAGTAAATTAAAGATTTTGATAGAGAACAGACAATGAATTTACCTTAATAGTGTTCAAAAGTCATAATATACATATATAATTTGTGACATCCAGTTTGGCTAATTTACTTTTTCTGACGGGCACACGTATAGCTCGTCCGCTCATATTAACATCTACGCGCTGCTCACATCCAACTGCCCAACACAACAATAGCGAATATTACAACAATGCCAAACAGCCACACAATGCACACAGCACAGTCAGTGATTTTCATACAGAGCGCTACGTGGCGTTACCAACATAAAAACCTAAACAGCCTACTTACAACATGTCAGCTTCGTAGTGAAGTGCCTATTACTTCATTAAGGATCACAGTTATTGTGAAATTTCTTATTTAAGCAACAAACTGGATGAAATTCGAATAGGCTGCAATAAAAAAATATGAGCCGCTATGATTTTGTAATTCGTGCACATTAGATCATACATTGCTGCACGTGAAATTTAGCTAACATACTGAATTTTTCTATAGACTTTGGAGACCGTCTATATGCAGGGTGTTCGAAAATTCTAGTTGCAGACTAATAGGGCTTGTGAAGGAGAGTGAGTACATAATATTTTGAACAGGAAACCATGTCCGGAAACAAGCCATTTCTGCTCTACGACGGTTTCAATGCAGATGTTTAACTCATCGACTCCTGCTTACGGAATTGAAGTAGGTGAGACGCAGTACAGTTATTAGGTAACAATTCGAAACGAAATATAACGAAACATCCATTTATCACTTAAGCACATTTGTTTGTATTAACACTTAGACATAACATGTTAACGTTATTCCAAAACGAGAAAGAACTCAGCATACTGTACGTACAGACGCTGGCCGGTGTGGCCGAGCAGTTCTAGGCGCTACAGTCTGGAAACGTGCGACCGCTACGGTCGCAGGTTCGAATCCTGCCTCGGGCATGGATGTGCGTGACGTCCTTAGGTTAGTTATGTTTAAGTATTTCTAAGCTCTAGGGGACTGATGACCTCAGAAGTTAAGTCCCGTAGTGCTCAGAGCCATTTGAATTTTTGTACGTAGAGACCAGTACGGATACATTACAACAGCGACTCGATGTGGCGACATCCAACGTTGTTACACAAATTGTACCTACGGAGCACGTTCTGGTACACACTCTCCGTCCCACCTGGCGTCTCTTCAATTTCCAGTGTTGCGGCCAGAACTACTGTCAGAAGATTTTCCTCTGTCCCTACAGAGACAGATGCTAAATGGCGTCTACCCTCTTGCATACCAGGATAAGCAACTCTGCGACACGGTTTCCTAAGCAAAATACTATGAACTCGCTTCCCTGTACAAGTCCTAGAAGTTAGTAACAGGAATTTCCGTACGCCTTGTGTATCTCCAGGCTCGAGAAAATGGATTTTGTCCAGCGCGCCCAGTTCTGTCTGCATGTGCCTCAACAGAGTGAAAGAGAACTATTGATGGACATGGTTCAAAATATCAAAACGAGGTTTTGAAAAAAAATATAGTAAGCAAAGAGGTGACTATTTCAAGACGGCCTTACTTGCCTGTATCAGATACATTTGTAATAATAGTATCCCAGTTATCTTGACCACACTAAATAACTGTTTGTCCAGATGCAAATTACAAAATGTTTCAAGTAAATGTTCTTTAGCAGTCAGGGGGACATCAATCAGCATGATTTCCTTCGTTATAGCTTTGTTTTTTACAGTGATATAGACAGCAGTATGGCTTTTTAAATGGCACCCTGTATTTTTTATTCGGTAATTCATTTCCTGTCCTAAAGACCTATTCAAAAACGTATCACAGTGTACCATTTACTGAAGAACAACGTTATTAATTTCATAACACAGCGCTTAGTGCAGGCACTGGGCGTAATGGAACACATCCGGGTGCTGACGTTGACAGAGGACAAATGTAAACATAAGTAGAATGCACACCCGTCATTCAGTCAACCATCGTCAGTTCAAGAGTTGTGTGAGTAGAATGTACACCAACGAAGAGAAGGTAGAAATGCTACCCATCTATGGGGAATGTAAGTCAGCAGAACAGTAATTGCAATACTGTTTTCTTATGTACGGGTACATTTAGTACAGCAGTTCAGTCCTTTTAAATACTGTTGTGTAGAGCAGGCATACAGTAAAGGCTGTCCTTCCTACAAACTGCATCGACATAACGTTTCTTTTATTGTTGTTGTTGAAGGTAGGCGAAATGCTACGCATATAGCGGAACTGTACAGAGAGCGATATCCTGACGAGAACCCTCCTTCCCGACGCATGTTTTCCCGTCTTGTTGCGACGCTTCAGGAAATGGGAAGTTTCAACCCCCCCTAACAATGCAATCGTCTTAGCACTCGCACAGACGAAGCTGCTGAAGTTACTGATCTCGCTTCCATTGCTATGAATCCACACGTGAGCTCATGACAGCTTAACACGAGGTTGGCATTCCTAAAACCAGTGTACATCGTATTCTTACACGTCACCGGTTCCATCCTTACCATGTACACCTACATCAAGAACTGCATGGGAATGATTTCCAGACTCGTGTATAGTTCAGTGCACACAGCAGCAAATCGTCGCCAACCCGAACTTCTTCTCCAGTGTTCTATTTACCGATGAATGTTCCTTCTCAAACATAGGACAGGTAACTAGAAGAACATGCATTATTGGTCCAGCAACAACCCACGATGGCTTAGACAGGTGGAACATCAGCGTCAATGGAAGGTTAACGTCTGATGTGGGATGCTTGGTACTACAATAATTGGCCCTTATTTCATCAATGGTAGTCTAAACGGCACAGTGTATTCCAACTTCCTCAGACGAATTCTTCCTCCTCTTCTGGATGAAGTGCCGCTAAGAATCAGAATGCTTGTGTGGTATCAACTCGACGGATGTCCAGCACATAATGCCTTGCGTGGGCGTCGTGTTCTAAACCGAAGGTATCCTGCCAGATGGATTGGTCGAGGAGGAATAGTTACTTAGCCCTGATTTAAATCCTCTGGACTTTATTCTTTGGGGATACATTAAAGACATTGTCTATCGCGATATTCCAACAACTCCAGAGGACATGCAGGAACGTATCGTGCTTGCTTGTAATTCTCTTCAGCAGGCAACCCTGGAAGCAGTAAATAATTCTTTCATTAAACAAGTGCACCAGTGTATCGGTGTCCAGGGTCACCACTTTGAGCACTTTTGAATGTTCTACTCCTGGGCACTGGTACAGGAGAGTCAAAGTCAATTTTGTGTTATGTTGGTTTTCATTTGTTTTCTGACAACTCCAGCAAGTGAACGAGTTTGTCATCCTGGGGTCAAAGTCAATGTTGTGTTATGAAATTAATAACATTGTTTTTCAGTGAATGGTACATTATGATACATTTTTGAATAAGTCTTTAGGAGAGGGAATGAATTACCGAATAAAAAATATAGGATGCCATTTAAAAAAGCCATACCGCTGTTCATATCTTTGTAAACAAGCTACAACGAAGGCAATCATGCTGATTGATGTCCCCCTGACAGCTAAAGAACATGTGCTTGAAACAATTTGTAATTTACATCTGGACAAACAGTTATTTAGGGTGGTCAAGATAAATGGGACACCGTATACACCCCTGAATCTAAATTATGCAGAGTAAAATAATCCAAATACCCAAGTACAAAAAAAACTATTTTTTTTATTTACGGACTACTTGGCAATACGTACAGCAAAGAGCAACTGACAATAGCGGCAATTATGAAGCGAATTTTAAATCAACTAAATATTTTAATTTATCATGGTCTTAGAAACAAGTGATTCTCATTCCATTGGTACTAGTACACTGTCATTTTTCATATTTAAGGCAAAGATATTTAAGACAAAGATAAGCATTACATGAACCACATGTGTATCTCGTCATTCCGGATCTTACGTTTTGCTCTTGGCACTGTTGGACACCTATGTTTATGGATCTCTTGGTTCAGTTTCACCCATATCAATTTTCTCCTGTTTTTATCGATTCCTCGATTTTTCAACATGTCTTGAGAGAAGAGGTGAAGGAAGGCCCTCGAGCCAAGTCTCACCTTGGAGCTCAGACTAATGATACCAGTTACGAGCTGCGTAATTTGGCTATCTACTGGTGCAATGTTCAGTATAAAATACACCTACAGTCAATGTCTGTACTGCGGGAGACGCTAAAGGATAAACGTATCTATAGTTACACCACTAAATTTATTCTTGTTGATTGACATCCACAGTACTACATCACCTTCATTTACAAGTCACTAGGAAAGGGTTGTTCTTCCTGGTGCCAGGCAATTCTGTAATCAGTTGCATCAGCTTTATGCGCGAATATTTTAAATTTCTCTCTATGGCATAGTCTTCCAGAAGACTACTGACGATGAATTTGCACCCATCGATTCGTTTAAGTCACACGATTTCCAGTTAATTTATAACAGTAAACTGCCACCCTCCTTCAGTGGTTGCTTCCAGTATTGTAACTCACAAACGAGGAGCGGCATCATCAACAAAGAAAAAGTAACTGTGTTTGCACTTCATTTTCATAGATGTTTCAAAATTGACAACAACATGTAGGCTGTTAGATAAGGACGGTAGGGCGGAAAGAAGAAGAAACGCCAGCTGATATACTGTTCCTGTAACCGATTTAAGACTGCACGAGGTACCGTAGCGTCCAGAGTCATCTCCAAAGTTATCCACTGTTTTTTCTTTGCTGTGATTTCATTCCCCTGCCCCATATGGGCAGGGGAGGCTGTCAGCGGCACAATCCGCCGCTCTTCAGCCGAGTGGCATGACAACTAAAACAAGAATAAAATGGTACATATATAAGGCGATAAAAAAGGAGAATATAAAACAGAGTAAGGGCAGAAAATGGAGGTAAAAATACACTGACATGGAGATGTTCATGGGGGACAATTAAAAAAGTCACCAGAAAGTTAAAAAACACAGTTGGCGATTCTTAAAACACAAAGAAGACACTGAATGCACATGCACAGGTTAAAAGTCGGCCACAGTATTAAAAACACTTCAGAACAACACACTTAAAACCCACTTGGAGCACACATGATGAAGAACAAAATTCCCAGGTGGGACCTGCCGAGGGAAAGGTCAGAGATCAGAGAGGATGGAAAAGGAGGGGAGAGCAAGGGGCAGCAGGGGAGGCGGCGGGATGAAGAGAGGAGGGACAACCGTGGGTTCACGAAGAGGCAGGAGACACATGGGGCGGGAGAGGAAAAGGGAAGGCAGGGCAGGAGGGAGCGCAGAGACACTGAAAGAAGGCACAAGAGATGGAGGGGGAGTAGGAAGGTGAAGCCACTCAGGAGGAGGGAGGGGGAGGAGAGGAAGCCCTGAGGAGGAGGCAGGAAGATGGGGTTAGAGTTGGTAGGAAGGGTAGATGTCAGGGCGAATCTCTTCATCCGGGAGGGGTAGATGGTGGAAGTTGTGTTGGGAAAGGAGGTGGAGGGTGTGGAGATGGAGAGAGGGTGGGAGACAACGGTAAAGGCGCGGTAATGGGTTGGGGGTGGAGAGGAAGGGAGACACCAGGGGGTGAGGGGGATCAAGGCAGCAGACAATATATAGCGTGCAGATGTGTTCAAGGAAAAGGAGAAGGTGGGGGAACGGGATGAGGTCGTCGAGGATGCTCGTGGGGAGACGGAAGGCGGATGTGGAAGGCGAGGTGGAGCGCATGGCGTTCGAGGATTTGGAGGGCTTTATAGAACCGGGGAGGGGCAGAAATCCAAGCTACGCTGGCATAACAGAGGATGGGGCGGATCAAGGATTTGTAGGTGTGAAGGATGGTGGAAGGATGCAGACCCCACATCCGGCCGGACGGGAGTTTCAAAAAGTTATTCACATGTGAAACCATTAATTATAACCATAAACGAATTGAGGTAGAAATGAGTGTATCTCGTTTATGTCGTATGTAAATCAACAGACCAAATTCCCTAATGGTGTTTCAGTGACAGTAAGCGTGTTGGCTAACCAAGAAGGTTCTAGACCTCCTACCTAGTACATGACCAGATCGTAGTAGAAATGATTTTGGTGATGATGATAAGTATGACTTATGAGACTCAAATATCTGACCTCATGTAAATACAATTCGATTGCAATCGTGCAGTTGGATAATCTAGTAAACAGAAACAGTGCCTTCTGTTTAAGCAACGAATATAATGCAAACTCTGTTTATTCATCTAGATGTACATCTGGATGACTACTCTGCAATTCGCGCTTAAGTGCCTGGCAGAGGGTTCATAGAACCACTTTCAAGCTATTCCAATCGCTCCGCTCTCGAATACCAAATGGGAAAAATGAATATCTAAATCATACCTGAGAGTTACAATTTCTCTTATGTTATTACGATGGTCATTTCTTCTTATGTAGGTGGGAATCAATAAAATATTATCGCATTTGGAAAAGAAAGTTGGTGATCAAAATTGCGTGGAAAGATCTCTCCGCAACAAAGAACGCCTTTGTTTTAGTGATTGTCACCACAACTAGCTTATTACATTCATAACTCTCTTCCGCAGCTCGTGTTCTCGTAGCTAGCGTTGCCGCATCTGGATTACGGGGTTCCAGGTTCGATTCCCGGCAGGGTTGGGGATTTTCTCTGCCCGAGGACTGGGTGTCTGTGTGCTATTCATTATTTCATTATCATCATTCGTTACAGTGGCTAGATTGGACTGTGTAAAAATTGGAACTTTGTACGGGCGCTGACGACTGCGCAGTTGGGCGTCTCACAAACCAAACATCATCGTCATCCGTAACTTTCTATTCACTATTTCGCGATAGTACAATACGATCTGCTCTTGTTTGAACTTTTTCGATGTCCTCCCATCGATTAAGTCCGGAACCGCGCTGCTGCTACGGTCGCAGGTTCGAATCCTGCCTCGGACATGGATGTGTGTGATGTCCTTAGGTTAGTTAGGTTTAAGTAGTTCTAAATCTAGGGGACTGATACCTCAGATGTTAAGTCCTATAGTGCTTAGAGCCATTTGAACTAATTTTATGTCCACCCACCTCGTAACGATCCCGTACTGCTCAGCAGTACACCAGAAGAGAACGGGCAAGAGTAGTGTAGGCAGTCACCTTACCAGATTTGTTACATTTTGTGTTTTCCTAGTGAAACACAATCATAGTTCGCCTCCCCCACCAGATATTCTATGCGATGGTTAAGAGGAAAAAAAATGAACAATAACAAGTAACCCTAGATATTTGGTTGAATCTACAACCTCTAAATTTGTATTGTTTTTCGTGCAACCAAAATACAACAATATTTTTGTAGTGCTCATATGTGGAACCTTACACGTTTTATTGTTTGGGTCAATTGTCCCTTTTCGTATCACACAGATATCTTGTCTAAATTGCCTGCTTAGCTGAGTGCTAACGTGCTTGCCTACCATGCAGCAGACCCGGGTTCGATTTCCGGACGGCTTGGAGATTTTCTCCCCCCCCCCTCCCCCGTACCCCTTCACCCCCCCTCATTCCCCCCCCCCCCTTGGACTGGGTGTTGTGTTGTCCTCATCATCCTCACCATCTCCAACGTGCAAGTCTCCCAATGTGGCGGCCGAACTTCCCAGGACGGGACCTCCCGACTAACAATGCCACCAGACGAACATTTCGTTTAACGTCCTGTCTAAATTGTTTTGCAGTTCGTTTTGATCTTCAAATAACTTTACTAGACGGTAAATGACAGTTTCACATGCAAAGAATCTGAGAGGGCTGCTCAGATTGTTTCATAAATCGTTGATACAGACGAAGAACAACATAGCGCCTACGACACTTTCTCGGGGAACCTCCGATATCACTTCGGTTTCGCTACGTCACTTACGGTTACATTTCTGAAGGGAGATCACGAATCTAGTCACTCAGCTGAGACGATATGCAATTTGATTATAAGCCGCGAACGATGTCAAAAGTCCGCTGAAAATATAGAAATACTATTCATCATAGGATACGTTGAAACCGACGAGTCCCACGCCCGGGTTCCCGGGTTCGATTCCCGGCTGGGTCAGGGATTTTCTCTGCCTCGTGATGACTGGGTGTTGTGTGATGTCCTTAGGTTAGTTAGGTTTAAGTAGTTCTAAGTTCTAGGGGACTGATGACCATAGGTGTTAAGTCCCATAGTGCTCAGAGCCATTTGAAACCGACGAATGCCAAGGAAATTGAGGATTCCTTAATATCTTCACCGGTGGTCTGCAGTGGAACTCCAGGTCAGGAATACAGAGATGCGCAATCTGTACCTTACAGTCTAATTTCAGTATGGATACTGTAAGTTCTCTGTAGCATGATCGTTTATCACTATATAAAATTTTATGAATGTTATTAATCGACTTTAAATCACGAACGCGTCGAAAATTAGCTACTACTTTATTCTAGAAGTGGTTTTCTGTTGAATTAATGGCCACGCATTTATAAATATTCCAAAATATTAAAAAGAAAGCCAACATAGAAGTATCCGTTTTTACACCCAATATTGCCGTGTAAAGTATTATGAGCACTGGGGAACGTTCCTTTTTCCTCGATTTACGAAGTTGGGAAAAAAATTGCTGGAATTTGGTTTTGCGATGCAACCCAGCTTCATATGCAGATGTTGCATGAATTGAATACAAAATAATGTACTTTGTCATGTAAATAGGCATACTAACAACGACGCCGTTCTCTGCTCCGACTATATGTTCGTGCTTCTACGTAATGTGCAAGTTAACAAGCACAGTAAAGAGGCACTTTATCGAGTTATTATGTCATATACAGCTGGCATCGAAACATTAAAGGAAATAGTAGCATCCAATAAGTGCAGTTCGCGAGAATTTGCTTGTGTGTCGGCTTCTCATGAATATATTGTCCCCGCATTAGAAGCACGTAGTGACGGCTTTCGTTTCCCCCGTACTGCTGTGAACCGCCGCTATACTAGTTCCATACACAATGGGGTCGCGGTAAATTTGGGACGCCATACTGCCATTTATTTGCATCGCATTTAAAGTTCTCGCGCGAGCAAAATTCAAATGTGATGTCTAGTTCGCGAAAACACCCACGTACATTATCAGCGTTGAACCGAAAACATTATGTGCATGAATGATGAATGCATATCATACGTCACTTTTCATGCAGTATAATTTGCGAGCGTTACCATTTGATCATTCAAATTTCCATGTATATAGATTTAACATCATTTATTGCTCATCGTTTTCGTTTCTTTTTAGTCTCTTGTACTATCGAGTTATTGTTTGGCCAATACCAAATTTTCTGACCTACGATCAGAAACATTTTAGACGGAGGGTTTAGGAACATTATCTGTTCTCTTTGAAGCGGACTGGTGACGCGCTAAAATTCAATTGAGTACAGAGTTTCTCATTCCAAATTAAATACGTTTAGGAGGGGACACAATACTGTTTATTTATGAAGATAGTGACTGTTTTCGAAAGAACAGATACCATTGATAACCGTGCAGCTTCTCTAGAATAAATGATAATTAATTGAAACCCTCAGCTGCCGACAGATGTTGTTGACATACCTCGATGGGGACAGACGAAAATGTGTGCCCCGACCGGGATTCGAACCCGGGATCTCCTGCTTACATGGTAGACGCTATGTCCATCTGTGCCACCGACGTATATCAACAACAACTGTCTGCAGCTGATGGTTTCAATTATTACAATACTGTTTACTTAGCGATATCTTACTAAAGTGCGCGTCATTTATGTTGGCGGCCGAGTTTAGGTTCGTTCTGCGCATCTGACGTCACAAAACACAGTCAGCCAATGAACAGAGAACGACGTTGCCAGATCTCGACAGCAGTGCAGAGCACGGACGAGTGTCTTCAGTTTTAGAAACGTTCAGTCATAAATAAAGTAATAGAACAAAAGCAATGTCTTGTTAGCAGACTTTCTTTCATAGAAAGTTTGGAAAAAGCATTCTTTATACCAATTGCTTCATATTCTATTAATTAATTAAATCAAACAAGCAATAAGACTCCTAATTCAGGCGATAGCAGGGAAAGGTGCTTGTATCAATCTCACGAACCGCTTTTCCGCACTAAAGAAGAGCGGTAATTATTTATTTCCTATTGTACTTCGACGAAGCGTGAGTAATTCATAGTCATACCAAAAGTGTTTGTCAGTATTTTGCGTGACTTGTTAGACTCCTCACTGCATATTGTAGGCAGACGAGCTGCGTTAGCATAATGGTTAAGGTATTTGGCTTCTGTGTAAAAGGTTATGGGTTCAAACCTTATGCGGTGCTTAATATTTTAATTATTTAAAAACAATATCGAAATGCCTTACTTCATGAATTATATTCGTTTGAATGCAATTTTTTGATATTTCTAGTGCTTTGTCTCTTCATTAACCCTTTCGCTGCTGCAAACACGTGCTCCCCGCATTCCGCGCTGTGCGCGATTTTGTCATAACTGCACTGCTCGCCTGTGCAGACACATGGTGTTCCCACTGCTTTGACACACTTATAATTCGATTTCACAAAAAACTGTTTGGCCCAAAAATTTGATTTTTACACGTCTTCTTGACTGATACCTTCCCCCCATAAATGACTTAATTTTGTTTCGATGTTCAACGCAGTTATTATGCAGCATTAAATGTAGTAAACCATTGCACGAAATTTTGAAGCCGCCAAGATAAAAGAATTGAACTATAACGTGTATTCCCAGCTACCATTCCTCAGAGAGTTCTGAATGTTTATTTTCTTCGCAATTTTGCATAGTACAGCCGGTCGGTGTGCCCAAGCGGTTCTAGGCGCTTGTCTGGAAACGCGCGACCGCTGCGGTCGCAGGTTCGAATCCTGCCTCGGGCATGGATGTGTGTGATTTCCTTAGGTTAGTTAGGTTTAAGTAGTTCTAAGTTCTATGGGACTGATGACCTCAGATGGTAAGTCCCATAGTGCTCAGAGCCATTTGAGCCATTTTTGCATAGCACACTCAGAATTTACGTCTGAATTTGCCTCTCATAAGTTTATGTATTTCCTCCGGCATGGTTCTTGGAATGGTTCAAATGTCTCAAAGTATTATGAGACTTAACATCTGAGGTCATCAGTCCCCTAGACGTAGAACTACTTAAACCTAACTAACCTAAGGACATCACACACACATCCATGCCCGAGGCAGGATACGAAACTGCGACCGTAGCAGCTGCGTGGTTCCGGACTGAAGCGCCTAGAACCGCTCGGTCACAGTTGCCGGCTGGTTCTTAGAAGATCATTATTTTGATATACAGGCTGCTTCAAAATTACACTGACGAATTTCGAGGGGTTGTAGAAGGTGTCTTGAGGAACAAACTGAGAATAGCAACACGTGTTCGTAAAAGGCATCCAACGCCACTACAGAGCGTCGAAGTTACATGCACCGGCGCTGATCTGACAGAACATTATAACCACAGACCTACCGGCGGTATAAACCCATCAACTCGGTAGCAGTGTCACCTGGCGAGGAACGACTGGTAGCCAGGACACCCACGGCGCCTGTAGCATCAGTGAGGGTGCTGTCCGCGTGTTGAACGGGGAAGGCGCTCGAACTATCTGAGTTTGACACAGGACAGATTGTGATGGCCCAAATCTCGGCACAAGCTTTTCGGAAACCGCAGGACTTTCCGGGAGTTCGAGGAGTGCTGTGGCGAGTGTCTTCAACACGGGGCGAAACCAAGGTGAAACCACGTCCTGGCGTCGTGGGGTTGGGCAGCCACCCCTCATCACAGATGTCGGGCGTCGTAGGCTGGGAAGACTGGTAAGACAGGACGAGCGGCGAATTGTGGCGGAACTAAAGTTAGCTTTTAATGCTGAGCAGAGTACAAGTGTGTCTGAATACACAGTCCTCCGAACACTCCTAACAAAGGGCCTCAGCAGCCGACGACTCATGCATGTGCCAATGTTAACACCACAACATCGGCAACTACGAGTAAAATAGGAACGTGAACATCGGCACTGGACGTTGGCGCTGTGACAGAGCGTTGCGTGGTCTGACGAATCTCGTCATTTTCTTCATCATGCCGATGGGAGGGCGCGAATCCGTCGTCTTCCAGGGGAACAGCTTCTTGACACCTGTACTGCGGGACGGAGACAACCTGACGGCGGCTCCATTATGTTCCAGGGAGCTCATGCCAGGCACCATGACGGCCAAGGAGTATCTTACACTGATTGCAGATCACATACACGCCTTCAGTGTCACTTTTCAACAAGATAATGCACCAAGGAGGCCGCTGTGGCCGAGAGGTTCTAGGCGCTTCAGTCCGGAAACGCGCGACTGCTACGGTCGCAGGTTCGAATCCTGCCTCGGGCATGGATGCGTGTGATGTCCTTAGATGATGATAATGATGATGTTTGGTTTGGGAGGCGTTCAACTGCGCGGTTATCAGCGCCCGTACAACTTCCTAGCCTTTGCTCAGTCCAAACTCGCCACTTTCATGAATGATGATGAAATGATGAGGTCAGCACAAACACACAGTCATCTCGAGGCAGAATTTACGTGAACTTGGTGACCAGTGTGTGAAGATGTGGTGCCAACTCCCTTCAGCGACCTATCAAAGCCTCACTGCTTCATGCCACGACGCGTTGACGCTGTTATAGTGCGAAAGATGGACATAAGCCCAAAATCAGGTGGGTGGTCATAATTTTCTGATTGACCAGTTTATATGTATATACTTACAGGGTGATTCCGCGATGGTGTTGCAACCTTTAAGGGATGCTGGAGAAGGGTAAATGTATCAGTTTGAGTTCAGGGACTCTGGTCCGAAAACGAAAGAGTCGAAGTTACAAGCGACAATCGTTCTGATACCTCTGACAATGGTACACATGGTCCGGTACTGTTGTTGCTAAGAATACAGGGCAGCCAACTTTCCAAGCTGGTACTATGGACAAAAACAAGAAAGTAATGTCAGCAAACATGGGGTCTAGAATGCATACCTTAGGAGCAACGGGAACGAGTTCAATACAGGAGTTCAGTTTCACAGTAGAGAAAACTCCTACATTGAAGGGCCAACGAAAGACTTACACGTGCCTAATACCGTGTAGGGCCCCCGCGAGCTTGCAGAAGTGCCGCAACACGACGTGACATGGACTCGTCTAATGTCTGAAGTAGTGCTGGAGGGAACTGACAACATGAATCCTGCAGGGCTGTCTATGAATTCGTAACAGTACCAGAGGGTGAGGATCTCAGAATAGAAGCTGCAAGGTATCCCAGATATGCTCAATAATGTTCATTTCTGGGGAGATTGGTGGCCAGCGAAATGGTTTAAACTCAGAAGAGTCTTCCTGGAGCTACTCTGTAGCAATTCTGGACGTGTGGGGTGTCGCATTGTCCTGCTGGAATTGTCAAAGTCCGTCCGAACGCACAATGGACACGAATGGATGCAGGTGATCAGACGGGATGCTTACGTACGTGTCATCTATCACAGTCGTATCTAAATGTATCAGGGGTCCCATAACAGTCGAACTGTACACGCCCCACACCATTCAGAGCCTCCATCAGCTTGAACAGTCCCCTGCTGACACACAGGGGCCATGGATTCATGAAGTTGTCTCCATAACCACACGTCCATCCGCCCGATACAATTTGAAAGGCGACTCGTCCAACAAGGCAACACGTTTCCAGTCATCAACAGTCCAATTTCGGTGCTGACAAGCGCAGGCGAGGCGAAAAGCTCTGTGTCGTGCAGTCATCAAGGCTACACTTGAGTGGATCGCTCGCTGACACTCGCTGGTGGCCAAGCATTGAAATCTGCAGCAATTTGCGGAAGGGTTGCACTACTGGCTTCTTGAACGATTCTCTTCAGTCATCGTTGGTCCCGTTCTTGCAGGATCTTTTTCGGGCCGCAGCGATATCGGAGATTTGATGTTTTACCGGATTCCTGATATTCAAGGCACACTCCTGAAATGATCGCACGGGATAATCGCCACCAGATGCTGTGTCCCATCTCTTGTGAGCCGACTGTAACACCACGTTCAGACTCACTTAAATCTCGATGACCTGCCGTTGTAGCAGCAGTAACCGATCTAACAACTGCGGCAGACACTTCTTGTCCTATATAGGCGTTGCCAACCGCAGCGCCGTATTCCGCCTGTTTACATATATTTGTATTAGAATACACATACCTATAACAGCTTCTTTTGTGCTTCAGCGTAGCTCCTCAGATATCCATTTGGGAGCCCATGTTTACTGGACTTGTTTTTTCTTGTTTTGGCCCATATTAAAACCTCTGAAAGTTGTTCGTTCTACATTGTTAGCAGCAACAGTACCGGTACATGTATTCCAATCGCAGAGGTATCAGGACTTTTGCACATGACTTGCGATTAGTTCGTTTCCGGACCAAGGTACCTTACCTCAAATTGACACATTTATTCTTCTTCCGCATCATCCCAGAAAGCTTGTACCAACATCACGGAATCTCCCTGCATATATACACACAGCGGGCACTATAACTCTGACGCTCTTAGAGTCATGGATGACTTTCCCGGACACGGGTTGCTATCCACAGTTTGTCGCTCGAGACAGCTTCTACATCCCCTCGAAGTTTGTCGGCGTAATTTTGAAACACCCTGCATACGTATGGACTTGAGAAAGTAAGTTACATATGTTGTCGGGCGTTATACCATTGCCCGACTAGGGCGGCTTATTACCATAAAGAGTACATGTTTCGGATTTACTTTGCTGCAGACCGAGTTCTGTTGGGGTACGGGTATCACAAAAAAATCGAGGGTATGTTAGGTGCGGATCAGTTTGGCTTTAGGAAAAGTGAAGGCACCAGAGAGGCAAATCTGACGTTGCGCATCATAATGGAAACGAGACAAAAGAAAAATCAAGACACATTCATAGGATTTGTCGACCTAGAAAAGCGTTAGACAATATAAAATGATGCAAGATGTTAGAAATTCTGAGAAAAGTAGGGGTAAGCTACAGGGAGAGACGGTTAACATACAATATGTAGAAGAGACAAGAGGGAATAATAAGAGTGGAAGTCCAAGATAGAAGTTTTCTGATTAGAAAGGGTGTAAGACAGGGATGTAGTCTTTCGCGCCTATTGTTCCATCTGTACATGGAAGAAGCAGTGATGGAAATAAAAGAAGGGGATGGGATTAAAATTCAAGGTGAAAGGATATTAATGATAGGATTCGCTGATGATATTGCTATCCTGAGTGAAGGTAACGAAGAATTAAATGATTTGCTAATTGAAATGAGCAGTGTAATGACTACAGAATATGGACTGAGAGTAAATCGAAGAAAAACGAAAATAATTAAAAGTAAAGAAATGAGAAGTGAGAAAATTAACATCAGAACTGATAGTCAACAAGTAGATGAAGTTAAGGAATTCTACTACATGGGCAGCAAAATAACCCATGACAGATGGTGCAAGGAGGACATCAAAAGGAGACTGGCACTTGCAAAAAGTGGATTCCTGGCCAAGAGAAGTCTACTAGTATCAAACACAGGGTTTAATTTGGGGAAGAAATTTCTGAGAATCTACATTTGGAGGACAGTATTGTATGGACGTGCCATACGGACTATGGGAAAACCGGAACTTTAAAGCTCAACTACGTGGGACTGTACGATACTTGTGGGCAAAACATCTATACTGAAGCGCCAAAGAAACTAGTATAGGCATACATATTCAAATACAGAGATATGTAAAACAGGCAGAATACGGCGCTGCGGTCGGCAACGCCTATATAAGACAACAAGTGTCTGGTATAGTTGCTAGATCGGTTACTGCTGCTACAATGACAAGTTATCGAGATTTAAGTGAGTCTGAACGTGGTGCACGAGCGGTGGGACACAGCACCTCCGAGGTAGGGATGAAGTGGGGATTTTCCCGTGTGACCATTTCACGAGTGTATCTTGAATATCAGGAATCCAGTAAAACATCAAATCTCCGACATCACTGCGCACCGGAAAAAGAACCTGCAAGAACGGGACAAACGATGACTGAAGAGAATCGTTCAACGTGACAGATGTGCAACCCTTCCGCAAATTCCTGCAGATTTCAATGCTGGGCCATCAACAAGTGTGAGCGTGCGAACCGTTCAACGAAACATCATGGATACGGGCTTTCGAAGCTGGAGGCCCATCCGTTACCCTTGATAACTGCACGACACAAAGCTTTACGCTTCGCCTGGGCCATTCAGTACCAATATTGGACAGTTGATGACTGGAAACATGTTGATGGTCAGACGAGTCTCGTTTAAAATTGTATAGAGTGCATGGGCGTGTACTGCTGTGGCGACAACCTCATGAATCCGTGGATCCTTCTTGTCAGCACAGGACTGTTCAAGCTGGTGGAGGCTCTGTAATGGTGTGGGGCGTGTGCATATTGAGTGATGTGGGACCCCCGATACGTCTACATACGACTGTGACAGGTGACAAGTACGTAAACATCCTGTCTGGTGACCTGCATCCATTCAGGGCCATTGTGCATTCCGACGGACTTGGACAATTCCAGCAGGACAATGCGACACCCCACACGTCCAGAATTTCTACAGAGTAGCTACAGGAACACTCTTCTGAGTTTAAACACTTGGCCATGAGAATACCCAGACATGAGCATTATCGAGCATATCTGGGATACCTTGCAACGTGCTGTTCAGAAGAGATCTCTACCCTCTCGTGCTCTTACGGATTTATTGAAAGCCCTGCAGTCTTCATGGTGTCAATTCCCTTCAGCACTAGTTCAGACATTAATGGAGTCCATGTCACATGGTGTTGTGGCACTTCTGCGTGCTCGCGGGGGCCCTACAGGGTATTAGGCAGGTGTACCAGTTTGTTTGGCTCTTCAGTGTAAAAAGAACACAGATTCACAGTGAAATTCTGGTGATGTATTGACCAAATGCAATGTTATGTCCACCCTTACTGAAATGGTGGCTATAGCTTGACGAAGGCCGCACAGACGTGGGTATGCTGATGGGGAAGTCCAAGTCTTACAGTATGTGGTTTGCATGTTTCCGTCAAACTGAAAGAACATCTTGAGAGAAAGACATTTTCTAACGATGACGGCGTTTCACTCCTTGGATGTAAACTTAGTCAGGTGATAGAAACATAATGAAAGAAGACTCACCCGACCAAATGTCATTCATCCATTGCCTCATAGTCCAGGTTTTATGGCTTTGGCGGGACGTTCTTCTCTTATGTGCATTTGCGTTACTAAGGCTCAGCCTACAACTCCCAGCTTATCGAGCTCCATTCGTGTTGTTTTGGTGCTGATAGTGTCCACGAGTGCAACAATCAGTCCTTAGTGACTGTCGTCCTCCTGTTTTTGGGCGGACTCTTCTTCAATGAACGTCCGGCGCGATCAATCAGCACACACTTTCGTCCGCGTTGTGACTTAGCATATGCTGTTTTTCTGCTTTCTCTGTATGCTCTGTAAATCTTCAGTACCTTGGCTCTTCGAACACCAAACACTTCTGCTGTCTTAGTGCACCGTACGAGCACCGACAATTCGCACGTTCGAATCCACTGAGCTCCGGCATAACGCAATCACGACTTCACGTGTTCTGACCACATCTGACTTTTGCAAGGGACTGGCGATACTGCACCGCTGTCGCTCGTGGCCAAACACGACAGGGCCGCCTGCACGCTTGGCCACTCTTCCGAAATTAGGTTCAAGCATGCATTCCTCGCTGTGTTTCAATATTTTTATACGATCCCTGTATTAGCACTCAGAGCCTCAAGTAAGCAGTAAATGAAGAATATGGAACATTTTTATTTATTAACAAAGCAAAACAATTTTTCCCGTGCAAGAGCGTAAAGCGGTCATCAACCTTAAGATCGGCTGGACCACCACAGCACTTCACTAGGCGCGATCCTATCGTAGGTGATGTAACCCTGTTCCCCACTCACCTATGAACTCACTCACCAGCCATTTACAGGCGGTACTATCGTTTAACTCACACTCTGCACCACGATGCAACTCGATACTTTTTATACCAACAAACAGTTTCGCAGTACTTTGTAAAGGGACATCCTCCTCTAGTATTACTTTTCCTCGACAGTAGTTGTCATACCAGAAATACAGGGTGGCGCAGATGGATCGGGTGGTTTTAAAATACTTGTCAAACTGTCAATTGTAAAGGTATTGGATTGAAATAAAGTGCAAAACGTGTAGTTACAATGGAAGTTTATTAACAAAAAAATAGTAATGTTAGTTTTTAAAAATTACATCCATCAAATGCCCTCCTTCTCGAGCGACGCATTCTTGGAGTCGGTCCTTAACGTTTCGCATTGCCCGCTCAAGCACATCACCAGGAATTGATGTGATTTCGGTGTGAATTGCTGCCTTCAACTCCTGAATGGTCCGGGGTTTGTTCATGTAGACCCTTGCTTTTAAATAGCCCCATAAGAAAAAGTCACATACCGTGAGGTCCGGCGAGCGAGGGGGCCAATGGACATCTCCATTACGGGAAATCAAACGGCCAGGGAACAGAGCGCGTACAGCTTGCATTGATATCCTAGCGGTATGTGCAGTTGCCCCGTCTTGTTGGAACCACATATTGCCCATGTCGTAATTGTTCTCTTCAAGTTGTGGGAGAAGAAAATCTTCAATCATGTTCACATAACGCTGCGAATTAACAGTAACCGCCTGCTCCCTTTCATTTTCAAAAAAGTAAGGACCAATTATCCCTACCTTAGAAACCCCACACCAAACCGTCACTTTGTCACTATGGAGAGGCCGTTGGTGTAGATCTCTTGGGTTAGTGTCATCTTCCAATAACTCCAACATCTGTTGGCTAAACTGAAGCCTTTGAAGATGGTCTGTTGGGAGAATCTTCTGTACCGACAGGATTTTATAGGGGTGGAATTTCAGTTCTTCGTTAAGAATCCTTTGAAGGCTCCGACGTGACATTCCAAGAGCTTGAGCACGACGTCTCGTTGATCGACGTGGGCTCGCAGTGACATCGCGTCTCACACGCTCCACGTTCTCAGGCGTTGTTATTGTTGGCGGTCTAGGCGTCCATTTTGGAGCACATGAACCAGTAGTGCGGAAATTATGCACCCAACTCAATATCGTATCTCGCTTAGGAACACTACCGCGAGGTGGGATGTTGAAACGCCGGCGAAAGGCACGCGTCACAGCAACAATTGACTCGTTATTGCGTATGAACTCTTCCACTGCGAAAACACGATGCTCAACGGACCACGTAGCCATCGCGACTGACTGCCAGCCTGCAACTGAAACTTCCCGTCCCCCCCCACCACAGGACGAAGTCGCCGAACACCTGGCTCCCCCCCTCCAGACGTACAGTCCACTTCAAAACCACCCGATCCATCTGCGCCACCCTGTACTTTTCGAATACTATCTCAGCCGTTTTTCTGAAAAATTTCATATAATTTTGTACACAAAAGGTTATATTTCAAGCTAAAATTTATGGAAAGGAATTACTTTTTTTTTTTTTTTTTTACAATCCATGTGTACTAGCTCTCAACGTACAGTTAAAATCATTATTTTTTAGAAAAATTTGAAATTACGAAGTATTTTGCACACTTAAAAATTCTATTATTAGTTACGCAATCTAGTACTGTTTATTATTTTTATTTTTGGATTCATTTGTAAAATAATAATCTTACTTAATAGAAATTCATTTGTCAAAAAAATTGTAAACCCTTTGGAATATTGTTATTAACGCAGAGTGAAGTTGTAGTAGGCATGCCTCTGATGTGATCGGACGTATTTTGTATCTTGGACGAACAATGTAATTTCGGCTTTGTTAATATGACAGTTCACATATTTCTCGTGTTTTAGGCTTTCATTGTGGGTCACTGATGATTAAAAGTTTTAAAAGCCATATATTCCTTTGTAATAAAAGTTTCAAATTATTCAAGATTACTCCATGGGTACATAAGTATCAAGAATACCTTTCGTTTACCTGAAAATTTAGATGAAACTCAAATCGCTATCGTGTGTATTACACTATAGAATATCAAACACTCTCAAGTAAAGAAACCTGTAGACTATTAAGAGAACAAATAAAGGCATGTTAAGATAATTCCTTTAAAAATTAATAATATGTAATTTAATTGCGATAATAACATTATTGCCAACGCGGAATAGTATCATTAATACTGACATTATCATAGTTCTAATGTAAGCAAAGGACTTGTGCTATTTAGAGTTTATTTTAATAAGTTTAAAAGCTGTAAAAATCAGAATCAGAGGAGGCACTGGTCCACCTCCACGTGGTGGGACACTTGTAACGTCACAGACAGCCCAACAGCTGTGTGTGGCGACTAAAGAGACCAGCTTATGTGGTTTATGACCCGTCATATGTGTAAGATGGCGGATCGATGAAGACAAGCAAGAAAGTGAAAAACGAAAAGCGGAAGTGGTCGGAAAAACTTTGAGATCGGCAGAATCGTGGTGCCAGCGCTGTTTATTACCCTTGTTGATGGTATGAAGGATGTTCACAGACCCAGTCGCTGTTTGAAGAAAAATAGTCAGTCTAGTAACCTATCATCACATTCCTTTAAAATGAATGGAATGACAGAAGAGAGGGATGAGATTTCTCAAGTCACGTAAGGGACTGGTACTGTATAGCTGCTATGAAGCGAAATTACAATACCATGCAGGAAGAATTTAAAGATTTAGTTGACAATGAAAACATTACAGCGATCGACAGACGGGATTCACTGTTCTGCACATCAAGAAGTAGTTTGTGCTAATCTTACCGGCATGGAGCACGTGAAGAAATTGGTGGTACGAATAATAAAATTTCTGAAGTCGTAGACATTACTTCATTGTCATTAGCGACAGTTTTCAATGGAACTCAACGAAGAGTATGGAGACTTCTTATATTACTGGACAGTACGTTGGTTAAGTCAAGAGGCAAGCCCGGAACGGCTTTTTCTATTTTAAACTCTCTATTTTTGAAGTTATGGAGGAAAAAGGAGTGCAGTAACGAAAATTAGAACACCTGGAATGGACTTGACTGCACATTGCCCACAGTAAGGCATTGCAACGTAACTTCTTTCTGTTTTGATGGGCACACGTTTAAAAAGAAAATAGAGTTCTACAAGATACATATTCTGACAAAGGCAGTCCTGTTCCCTAGCCTCACTGACGTTAAAGAAAATGCGAGGTTTGAAGAACTCATTGTGGTCTTGAAAGAATTACAAGGACAGTTTGATAAAGGTTTTGAGGACACTGTCCATCTTGCGTCTGTTTCCAAGCTGTTTTCGAGGCCGTTTGCCGTTTCAGTTGAAAGCGCCCCTATGCACGTGCAAATGTAACGGACTGACCTGCAACACAATTCCACTTTTAATGACAAATCTTTTTAGTTTAAAACTGCCCAGCATGGTCAAACGGCTCTGAGCGCTATGGGACTTAACATCTGAGGTCATCAGTCCCATAGAACTTAGAACTACTTAAACATAACTCTCCTAAGGACATCACACACATCCATGCCCGAGGCAGGATTCGAACCTGCGACCGTAGCGGTCTCGCAGTTCCAGACTGTAGCGCCTAGAACCGCTCGGCCACCACGGCCGGTTGTCCAGCATGTTTGCATTGCTCTCCTCAGATAGAGTCTCCTCAATGACTTTGCATAAGTTCTACAATATTTCGATCGGCATATATGTGTGAAAGAACGATTTCCGATTACGAAACTAAACAAGTCACTATTATGTGGCAACTTGAGTACGAAACTCTGTGAAATTTTCTGCGTCTGTCCGTATGCAGACTGTCGGTACCATTCAAAAATTATTAAACAGTACTGAAAATTTATTTTGTTTGATCTGTGTTGTTGAGAAGTGTGTAATATAAAACTGACTAGTGTGCTATGATTAGATTAGATTAGATTAGCTTTTCGTTCCATAGATCCGTGCTGAGGAGATCCTCGTGGATGTGGAACATGTCAATTTTTTTTAAGCTGAAATAACAATACTAATATTATGACTATATACGATACATCATTTTTTAAGCTAAAATAACAATACTAATAGTATGAGTATATACAATACATCATTTGTTTCTATTAAAAAATTCGTCAATGGAGCAGAAGGAGTTGGCCACTAGTAAGTCTTTCAGGCTCCTTTTAAACTAATCTTTATTTGTAACTCAATTTTTTATGTTTGCTGGCAAATTATTGAAGATGAGTGTTCCTGAGTAGTGGACCCCTTTTTGAACTAAAGTAAGTGCTTGTAAGTCCTTGTGCAGATCATTTTTGTTCCTGGTATTGTATGTATGAACTGAGCTGTTTGTTGGAAAAAGAGATATATTATTTTGGACAAATTTCATTAAGGAATAAATATACTGAGAGGCAGTAGTTAGTATACCCAGTTCTTTGAAGAGGTTTCTACAGGACGTCCGTGGATTTACTCCACAAATAATACGTATTACACGCTTTTGGACTCTGAAAACTTTTGTTTGACTTGAAGAGTTACTCCAAAATATTATACCATATGACATTATGGAATGAAAGTAGACAAAGTATGCAAGCTTTTTCATTTTTATGTCGCCTACGTCTGGTAACACTCGAACTGCAAATACAGATTTGTTAAAGGCGTTTCTGCAGTTCTGTGGTGTGCTTCTCCCAACTGCGACCGCACTGCCATTTAAATGCCTGGGTACTGCCCGCGAGCCGAAATCTTGGCCTACTTTTTCTGCTCTAATGACTTCCAATACATAAATAACATAAATCAGGATCTAAAACCTAGTATACAAATAGCGTTGAAGTCACAAAAAAGTATAAACATATGCTCCAATGATATTACTATAGGGCAACAGAGTCTTACTGCTAAGGATACGATTAACGATAACATAGACCGTGATTTACATTATTTATGTACTGGTGGTCATTAATATTTGATATTATTTCGGTAGCTCTGCATTATCCAATGAAAGATTCTTCATTATGATTTGTTGCATTTGTTTGCTCCGACCTTTTGGTTTTATGTTATTAGGTGGCTTCGTCTTGTTATTGGTATATATTGTATTCGTAGGTGTTCTGGTTAAGTATATACACGACGTTGGTTGCTTTGATGGCGTAATTCGTTGTACACGTGGTCTCCCGTCAGGTACATTACGTCACTGCAGTAAGTAATCAATGTATAAAAAAATTATGCAATATAAATGGGTACCGATATTATTCTTTTATTATGTAATTTTATGATGCGATTTATCGCCGTTTTAGTCAAATACTGTGATTTTTGTTGTCAGAACTCGCATTATACTTTACTATCATGTTATGTATGGCTCCATATAGAGAGGCCTGAAGATGACATTTTTTCGCTTCGAAACTGGTAGTATGTTTCGAATACACGACGTCTGAATTGGTTTCAATTTTCATTATTCAAGTGCTTCATGTGCAGCTGCTGCCCCAAAGTCGCCGACGGATTACCAGAGGCTTGAAATTTTCCTGAAATGAAAGAAGTGAAAAGTGACAGATAAAAAATCCATGACTCACCAGGGTTCGACCTCCAGACCCTCAAATCCGTGATTCTTTCCCAGCCAATGAGCCACCGAGCCAAACTGTGTTCGACAATGAAACGTCGCTTTTATTTTAAATGAATTTACAAACTATAATTGCGTAATAAGTTTTCCTCGTCTCGTAAATGGGGAAAGAACTAAATGGGAAATTTTAACAAGTGAATCGGTGTCACCAATTTCTCCTAGTGTGCTCCGTTTCCGTCAGCTTCGTTATCTACTGCGTTATCGGCTTTATTGCTCAGAAAAATGTCCTCGATAGCTCCAGTTCGTGTAATGTAATGTACGCAGCTGACTCTAAAAGCTGTTCTACACCGTAATTGCCTGTCAACTGCAGCACGAAAAGCACGAAAAAGTAAGGGAGCTGTACTATGTAGTCGTGCAGAACTCAGTTCTGAAGTTATCTGCAGATCTGTCTGCTGCTAGAAAGACCCCATTTGTATTCAGCGCGTTTTTCGTAGTTTACCTGGAACAAATGAACCATAACGATGTTGTCATGATCGCGGGAGATTGAGGTTTAATTGCATTCTCATCTAAATTTTCCGCATTTTTTCCTAATCACCCCGCAGATGAACGACGTGCAACGACCGCTTCTCCATCCTATCCTCCTAGTCTTTTTTCTCCAATGTCTTGGATGTCGATAAACCATTCAACTATAACAATTCTTTTCCAATACAAAGAAAATAGAATCCTATGGCACTGACGTGTTGCTGACTCCGAGCGGTTGTCGAGCCGCCTGATCAGAAAAGCGTATTTTTCCTCTGCACATCATGGCCCCATGAGAAGTATGTCGTAAGTGTACCCGTTGAGTGTAGGTAACTGCAATGGGTGGCTGTATACTGTGACGTCGATACGTCTTTTTCGATACCTAATAGATAATTTCAAAGTATCGTAAGAAATATAAGAGGATCTGCATTGAAAGTATCAAATGGTGTGGAGATTAAATAACCATTCACAATTAGTTCAATGAAGATTAAAATGCGTGCTGTATCTACGTCGTGCCCGGGAAAGACGAGTGCAGTAGTAAAAACAAAATACCAAGTGCAAAAAAATGGCTCTGAGCACTAAGGGACTTAACTTCTGAGGTCATCAGTCGCCTAGAACTTAGAACTACTTAAACCTAACTTAACATAAGGACATCACACACATCCATGCCCGAGGCAGTATTCGAACCTGCGACCGTAGCGGTCCAGACTGTAGCGCCCAGAACCGCTCGGTCACGTCGGCCGACACCAAGTGCAGTTTATAATACATGTATCTGATTTCAGCAACATGAAGTAAATATTTTACTTTCGCTCAGAAACATACGTATTACGTACAAAGTTATGAGTACATTGCTTGTGCCCAAAACTTGGCCAAAGCCAGTGCATGTTCTGCTTCATGATGAAGTTGTTCTTCAGTGCAGAAGACAGGCCCCAGTCGCCATTGAAGCATATGATGAACAGTCTGGTCTTATCCACTGTAACACTGAATATCGCATTGATCAGTGTAGCCCCATTTTGCTAAATTAACCTTGGATCTGCCAATTCCAGATCTGACTCTGTTCAGAGACTTCCAAATCGTCCATTTCTCATCATACCCAGGTGGGAGAGTTTCTGAAACTCTTTTGCAGCCAGGAGGAAGTAGGTTGTAGCACTCTATAGTTGCAAAAATGATTTTTCAACTGTGGTACTAAGTGCTGTCGATGTTAGGAAACTGCTCCTTGACTCTAATCGTTGCGGACAGATATGGTTCGTGACCACACAGAGGAAGAGTTCTCTCCTGCTCCACTTCCTTTCTTTCCTCATTTGCGGCCATTTCTCATCGAACAAGAGGTAGTACTATTCCAGCGAGGTGGTAATGCCATTCGTCTGGAATGGATTTCAAGCAACCTGTCATGACTCTGGACGTGTTATGGCCACCTGTTTGGCGTATGTTGAACTATAGAAACAGGATATGCATATTCTGCCGCAGAATACCATAGTGGCGTTGTAGAGGTTACTAGAGTTTGAGGTTGACTACCTAAGTCGGAAATGTGGTTCGAATTTTCAGATGTACATGGAGCGCACAAAAGTATGGAACACACTGCATTACTGCGACTACTACGATGCAGAAAAGCCATTGGCATTCGAAAGAGCTTCCAGACATCTGGGAATGGATAAATACACGTCCTTTGTGGTTTTCAAAGGAATCTTATACCTTTATTCCCGCAAAATAGTGGTAAGTTCAGCTAATGATGATGGGTTATTCATGAGAACTTTTAACTCTGCAGCGAGTCAGCAATAGTGAATAATTTAATGATTATAGAGAATCCGCCTCGATTGCAAGTAGAAACCGGATGTTGACCTAGGTTTCGGCGCGGATAACCACGTCTTCTTCGGAACACACTAAAACTACAAACTGCCTAAAGAGGCATGATCCGACATTAATACATTGGGCGTTCTGTATTAATGCTGGACCATGTCTCTTTTGGCAGTTTGCAGTTTTAGTGTCTTCCGAAGAAGGCGTGGTTATCCGCGCCGAAACATATTTCAACATCCGGTTTCTATTTGCAATCGAGGCGGATTCTTTATAATCATTACATCGGTTATTAAAAAAAAAAAAGGTTCAAATGGCTCTGAGCACTATGGGACTTAACATCTGTGGTCATCAGTCCCCTAGAACTTAGAACCACTTAAACCTAACTAACCTAAGGACATCACACAGGCAGGATTCGAACCTGCGACCGTAGCACACGCGCGGTTCCGGACTGGAGCGCCTAGATCCGCTTGGCCACCGCGGCCCGCTCGGTTATTCATCTTTTGGGTCTGCAGCTCTTGTCTTTCTTTCCGTGTTTGCACTTATATTATAGGATATGGTGCCCTGCACTGATAGCCTGTCATCTGCAAACTAAACGATAAAAACGTTAATTTCGTCGGCAAGATAACACATCCCTTGTTTTTTTTAAATCTAAGGATGTCTTAACTCGTCGATGAAATTCACTCTTACATCGTTGGTTTGCTCTCAGCGCAGGACACCATACAGTTGGTCCTGCAAAACCATGTAATATAATATCACGGTAAGTAGCAAAACGAATAAAAACATTCTTTGGATCTCAGTTTGTTAGATCAGTTACAATGTAAAACATGTTCGTATTTTACAGTTTTCAATAAACAAAAACCCACTGGTGATGGCACAGAGGTGCTGAAACATGTTTGGGTAAAAAGAAATAACGGTGTGTTTACAAAAATGCGGAATCTGTGTCCCATAACGATGATGGGGGTGGATGCTGATCACGCACTCTTCTCTCTAAATTAGCAAACAAAGGTTCAATAAAATTGAGATCTGGTGACTGTGGAAGCTAGGGGATATGTGTCAATTCATCCTCGTGCTCAAGAAACCCGCCCTGGACAACGCGAGCTGTCTGAACGGGTGCCGTGCCGTTCTTGGAATACACCATCACAATTGTAACATGCACACAAACATTGTATCATGGATAGACCTCATCAAGCAAAACGGTCACATAATCCCTGGCAGTAATGCGACGTTGCAGAGTAACGATTTGACCCATGGAATACCACGCTATGGCTGTCAAATCATCACCGAACCCTCCTCATGTTTCCCTCTTGAGACGTAAATTCGGTCAGAAGTATAAAACAGTGTGAAACAGGACTCATCTGACCAAATGACTTTCTCCCGTTGCTCCGTAGCCAATGCTTTCTGGCTTCGGTGCCACGTTTTCTGGTTACGAGCGTTTGCAACACTGACGAGTGTTTGTGGAATTCCACGTCGCCCTGCAATTCGCAGCTTTCGGACCTCCTTTCGAGTTGTTTTGGTGCTGACAGCGCTTGCAAGTGAGACAGTCTGTTCTGCAGTGACTTTTGCAGGTGTCATCCTTCTATATTTCGTCGCAATCCAACCACCGAACTCGCACTTTCGTCCCCGTTGTGACTTAGCGGATGAAGTTTCTCCGATTTGACAACACGGGTATGAATCTTCGACGTGATTCCTCGTGTAACAGCAAACACTCTCGCTACCTCGGTTACTAAAGCATTGACATACGAGCACCTGCCATTTGGCCACGCTCGAATTGACTGAGCTCCAACATAACGCACTCACAATGACACAGAAGTGTGTTCTGACCACCAGTGGCACTTGTAACGTATTGAGAATATTGCACAAGTACCGTCCATGGTAAAGGGTTAACATCACTACAGAAGTTACAAAAAATAATTTTTATTGGCATAAAAAATGCTTTGAACCTTCTAAAATATGACGCAAAAAGTCTAATTGCCGAAAGACAGTTTGTTCTATAGAATTACGAGCTCCTCCTCTAGCACAGCGAATGACCCGAAACGGACTGGATGCGCCACATCGATACCTCCTATAGTGTTTGGGTATAGTTAGAAGCACTTCAAAACAATAATACATTAACTTATTCATTTGTTTGGCCATGCTGTCAGAGTTGCTTTACAATTCCTAAGGGTGCTTTCGTTCAGCCATTGCAACTACAAGTAAATGCTTGTTTTTTCCGCCAGACGCGTTTCCCTCTATTGAGGTAAAACATCATCAGAGGTCTGAAATTAAAGAAATTTACAATTTGATTTGTTTTTAAGATCTAAAAACTATTCGTTAACAATATCTTGCTTGTGTATTTTCAACTTCTCGTGGCGTAATGAATAATCCATTAAATTTCGGGCATGCAGCCGCACAAATAAAATTTCCTCCACTGATATTTCGCCCGCGTATAAGGCCGCGCTTAGCGTCTTGTCGTCAGTCTTGTGACTCACTCTGAGGATGGCCGGACGATACGCGGCCGAAATATCAGTGGAGGAAACTTTATTTGCGCGGCTGCATTCCCGAAATTTAATAGATTAATATCTTGCTTGTTACTGACGTGATTTCCGCTTTGGTTTCTCGCCTACATCGGGAAATGCCGTCTGCTAGCACATCTTTGGCTTTTTTCTTCATTAAACACTGATACTTGTAATCTAATTTTTAGTTTCTCTGTAGGACTATCCATTTCTTACGTTTTACACAATACACTTTCTCGTACACCACTGTTTTCTGTTTCTTTTTCCACTTCTAAGAGTGTATTGCACTCTGTAGTGTTGCCAACACTACTACACACTTGTGGCCACTTATCATTGCTTCTCCCTCCACACACACACACCTAAAAAAATAAAAAAAATAAAACACTTCATCACTATTCCTTCACTACTCTTACACAGTATACAGATACACAACAACATAATTAAATAGAATTACACACAATTTCAAGGCGAAGTGCTGTAACTCGGTGGGTAGACTCTCCTTATGTCTCGTACTCTGTGCGTCAGGGCGGTGAGCACAGATTTGCGTTTTTCTCGATGGTGGCAGCTGTAGGCGTTTGGTTACATGTCTGTGTGTGTCTTTTTTTTTTTATACAGATAGAGTGTCCCATCGTACCATCAGTTTTCTTCCTATCAGGATGTCGAGGAAAGTTAGGCATTTGTTTTTCTTCTTCTTGCAAGGTGGACTTTATATTGTTGTGAGTGTTGTTGAGGTGCTCAAGAAATCCATGCAGGTCTCCTTCGCCATGCACCCACCTCACAAATGTGTCGTCCACGTATCGATAGAATGCTTTGGGATTCAGATGCATGGTTCTGAGAGCCGTTTTCTCGATGTTTTCCATACACAGTCTTACGATGCATTGTGAGGGCGAGAATACCATAGTGACTCTTAGCTGATGGTAGAACTTTTCACCACAGTGGAAGTACATGGTAGTGGGCGTGTAGCTGAACAGTTCCCCAGAGTCTTCATGGAAGTGGCGAAGGCAGCGGACAAAATAGAGAGGCAGCACCAGGATGCGACTCCCGGACCCTCCAAATCCCCGTAAGTCGCTCCCCCTCCCCTATTGCAGTCCGCGATTCCCCACACCACCACTGTCCGTGACACCCCTTTTGGAGGCGCGTGACATTATAGTCGAGGCAGAGGAGCATGCTGTCCAACAGCTGTAAAGATACGAACTGGACATGGACCTGAAGATGACGAGTAGGAAACGTGTCGAAACGTTGCTGCAGAACGACGGCTTGATTCTGCCGATAAGCCGAGAAGACTTCATCATCCAAATTGCCCGAGAAAGCCTGCAGTCCCTTATAGACGTAAACTGTCCCGAGAAAGCCTACTTACTTTCAAGAACCGGCTTTAAATGTTGGATCTACAAATATATACACCCCACTATGTATCATTCCCGTTGGTACTGTGATGAAAAGACTGGTCTAATTACAGCATTCACATACACATTAAGCAATTATTCCTAAAAAAAAATTACGCAAACGAAACGGGAAAAAGCACTAACACAATGGGCAGTCATTAAGTTTTAATTATTATCTATAAAAATTAAATAATAATTAGAGAAATTTATTTCTTGTAGTCGATAATTAAAACTTTATGACTACGCATCGTAATTGGTTCAATGGAAAGTAGAGCCTGCAATGCCGTTCACACAGCATATAGACATAGAAACAGCAACTAACGTGCCCCCAATGCTACCCTGTCGTCACACTCCCCAAACTAATTCACTATTTCTGAAAAGACTCTAACTCCCTTATATAAAACACCTTCAAACAAGCGAATATTTTACAAATGAGGTTGCTGGACGTCGCTAAGTGCTATCCTTCTCAAATACCGGATGAATATACCCAGCACACTGTAGGTTATGTTGCGTCAAGATACGTAGACTGGTGTGCAGAACGTAAGTATGAAAGCAACTTTCGGATGCTGCTGTACTGCCAACTAATATAGCTCGATGAAACTTGGACCATAGATAGAAAGAACTGCTACAGTATACTATAACTTACCGAAAGAAACAGACGACGAAATGAACAGAAATGACACTTTTATTCAAAGACAATAATGACACTGACGTCGCAGCGATTTATGATCGTGTCATGGACATTACAAAAGGAAGGCAATAGGCGCACCACAACAAAAGAAGTGCAACAGATCATGCAAGTTACAATGCCCGATGATTTAATTTCATTGCTTCATCACATGCGGCACACACTGCGAAATTTCTCTCAGCTTCTGGGCCTATCGCCTGACATCTCCACCAACACATCTGTGCAATACTTTTTAGTGATCTAGTAATTTTAGTCAAGTCCCCTCAAGTGGCAGTCTTGAACTGATGTCAGTTATCAACTAAATTGGTGAGCGCAAGAGTAAATCTCCGATATCTTTACTTTGTTATGTAGTTGTTGTGCTATCTGGCTCCACCAGCAAGGCTTCGTTCAAGATGGCAGCCATTTATTCATGATGGCTAGTGACTTGCCAAAAATGGAATTAATCAAATTTGTCACATTTTCTATCTTTAGCTTAATACTACTCCAACATTACTTACTTATTCTCAGCTTTCTTTCCAAACACAGGCTGTTGTTAACAGTGTTTACACATTTAAGTTAGTATTTGCGGTGTAATTAGTAATCGTTATTGCCTCGTGACTGCATGAATCAAGAAAGAGATCTAACTTTTAGGTGAAAAATATATTCACCATAGAGGTATCTGTCTCCTCTTTTCTGTTCAGATTTACCCCACCCGCAGGCATCCAGACAACAACCTACTAGATCCCACAGCACTGGCTGAGTCCGCGCGGACAGGGGTGTCGAAGTACGTGGCACACGTGCAAAAAGCGTGCAATATGACTGGTTTGCAAGTAGCCTATACCAGTTGCGCCTGCCAGAAGGTGAGCTGAGCAGTGCCTGCACCCGATGGGTCAGCATTGTATCAGCCTGACTTAAAGCGAAATTTGATTCAAATTACTGTATTACATTTAATAAGAAAGTGGAACTTTTCTACAACTTATATTCCATAAACCACTGAATAGTTCTTCCCTCTAAGTCAGATTAAACTACGGTGTGTCAGTAAATCCCTCAAAAATATTTATCTATTTATTTATTCATTAGATTAACTCTTAAAGACCATAATGTTGTTTGCGACCACCACAGACAACAGTACATGCTTTGATACGTGCTCCCGTGTTGCCCACAAATTTGGTAAGGAGTTCTTGCGGTAGAGCATTCCACTGCTCCACCAGCGTGGCTGATAACTGCTGGATGGTCATTGGTGCAATGGACGAGCTACAACATCTTTCCCTGCAATATCTCTTCCCAAAGCATGCGCTATGAGATTTAAGTCGGGTGGAAGGGCAGACCAGTCCACTCACCGAATATCATCTCGATCCAAGGGCTCCCCTACATGCACAGTTCAACGTGATCACGCGTTGTCATCCACAATCCCTGAAAAGATGAACATGAAGGAGGAGTACAGTGTCACAATAGTTTTGACGGGTGAGTGTACCGTCTTCAAAGATCTGGAGGTCATTACGCCCATGCAGTATTATACGTCCCCACCAAATAATCGCCGGCCGGAGTGGCCGAGCGGTTCTAGGCGCTACAGTCTGGAACCGCGTTGCTGCTACGGTCCAGGGTTCGAATCCTTCCTCGGGCATGGATGTGTGTGATGTCCTTAGGTTAGTTAGGTTTAAGAAGTTCTAAGTTCTAGGGGACTAATGACCTCAGAAGTTGAGTCCCATAGTTCTCAGAGCCATTTGAACCACTTCAACCAGAACATCCGTACAACTAAAACTACACTACTGGCCATTAAAATTGCTACACCAAGAAGAAATGCAGATGATAAACGGGTATTCATTGGACAAATATATTATACTAGAACTCACATGTGATTACATTTTCACGCAGTTTGGTCGCATAGATCCTAAGAAATAAGTACCCACAACAACAATCTCTGACCGTAATAACGGCCTTGATACGCCTGGGCATTGAGTCAACAGAGCTTGGATGGAGTGTACAGGTACAGCTGCCCATGCAGCTTCAACACGATACCACAGTTCATCAAGAGTAGTGACTAGCGTATTGTGACGAGCCAGTTGCTCGGCCACGATTGACCAGACGTTTTCAATTGGTGAAAGATCTGGAGAATGTGCTGGCCAGGGCAGCAGTCGAACATTTTCTGTATCCAGAAAGGCCCGTACAGGACCTGCAACATGCGGTCGTGCATTATCCTGCTGAAATGTAGGGTTTCGTAGGGATCGAATGAAGGGTAGAGCCACGGGTCGTAACACATCTGAAATGTAGCGTCCACTGTTCAAAGTGCCGTCAATGCGAACAAGAGGTGACCGAGACGTGTAACCAATGGCACCCCATACCATCACGCCGGGTGATACGCCAGTATGGCGACGACGAATACACGCTACCAATGTGCGTTCACCACGATGTCGCCAAACACGGATGCGACCATCATGATGTTGTAAACAGAACCTGGATTCACCCGAAAAAGTGAACTTTTTGCCATTCGTGCACCCAGGTTCGTCGTTGAGTATACTATCGCAGGCGCTCCTGTCTGCGATGCAGCGTCAAGGGTAACCGTAGCCACGGTCTCCGAGCTGATAGTCCATACTGCTGCAAACGTCGTCGAACTGTTGGTGCAGATGGATATTGTCTTGCAAACGTCCCCATCTGTTGACTCAGGGATCGAGACGTGGCTGCACGATCCGTTACAGCCATGCGGATAAGATGCCTGTCCTCTCGACTGCTAGTGATACGAGACCGTTGGGATCCAGCACGGCGTTCCGTATTACCCTCCTGAACCCACCGATTCCATGTTCTGCTAACAGTCATTCGTTCTCGGCCAACGCGAGCAGCAATGTAGCGATACGATAAACCGCAATCGTGATAGGCTACAATCCGAGCTTTATCAAAGTCGGAAACGTGATGATACGCACTTCTCCTCCTTACACGAAGCATCACAACAACGTTTTGTCAGGCAACGCCGGTCAACTGCTGTTTGTGTATGAGAAATCGGTTGGAAACTTTCCTCATGTCAGCACGTTGTAGGTGTCGCCACCGGCGCCAACCTTGTGTGAATGCTCTGAAAAGCTAATCATTTGCATGTCACAGCATCTTCTTCCTGTCAATTAAATTTCGCGTCTGTAGCCCGTCATCTTCATGGTGTAGCAATTTTAATGGCCAGTAATGCATTATTTTCGACAACATTCCTCGATGCATTACGTGTTCGAACCTCTCGGCATGTGCGGGTAGGTCCAGAATGATTACTCAGATTGAATCTGCTCTCACCCAAGAAGAGCACGCGGTCCCGCATCTCCCTGAGCCAGTTCGCACACTATTGGTGCCATTGTAGCGGTCATCTGCGGCCGTAGTTCACAGTAACCAACTCTCCTCCTTCGAGCAGCAGTGCCCGTGGTTCCTCATGGAATATGAAGGAATGGTGTGAGAAATACCGAAGTCCTGGTCTACACTCGTCACACTTCGACCTTCTTCCAATTTCCCGATGATACATCGTCTTACAAACTCATCCAAATCTTATCTGCGGACCACAGTGTAATGAAGGACATCACCACAGAACACTGTAACTGACTGTTCGCTGCTTGACGCGTTCCTTCAACTTCATCGGGTTACGGGGCTGTAGTCACGCAGAGCTCACGCCATGTGGTGCCCAGGTTTCTATGCACGACTGGGAGACCTCTGGCATCACGCTACTGCATTTCCACTGAGTTGTTAATATGTTATCTGACTTCATCTAGCTCGTCCTTAAATTCGGCAGAGTAGTGTACATAGCTTCTTCTCTGCTAAGCACGCAGTTTGCATAAGGTGATAGAGTGACATCATCTTGGTACTATTAACAAAATTAGCTGCAAATTTTTTATTTCTTGCTGTTTGCATACATTCACGGCAAGCTTGTTTCGGCATATGTCCAATTTTCAAGTATTCAAAATGGTTAAAATGGCTCTGAGCACTATGGGACTTAACTGCTGAGGTCATTAGTCCCCTACAACTTAGAACTACTTAAACCTAACTAACCTAAGAACATCACACACATCCATGCCCGAGGCAGGATTCGAACCTGCGACCGTAGCGGTCGCGCAGTTCCAGACTGTAGCGCCTAGAACCGCACGGCCACTACGGCCGGCTTCAAGTATTCCTGTTGATGTTATTTTTAGACGAGGGTTGCCCAGAAAGTTTTGCTCCGCATCTTTTTTCTCAGCCGAAAACAATCCTACGAATGCGAAACGTTACATATGTATTATTGGAACTCTCTTGAGTGATTGTGCCACATTTCCGCCACTTCCGCCAGATAGCGTAGCTGTAGGACAGTTTCAAATGGTTCAAATTTCTCTGAGCACTATGGGACTTAACTTCGGAGGTCATCAGTCCCCTAGAACTTAGAACTACTTAAACCTAGCTAACCTAAGGGCATCACACACATCCATACCCGAAGCAAGATTCCAACCTGCGACCGTAGCGGTCACGCAGTTCCCAACTGTAGCGCCTAGAACCTCTCGTAGGACAGGACAGTTTCAAAATGGGGTCTGTAGGTGATGTACGTTACAACCAAGGTGTCGTCATTGAATTTCTCACTGCAGGGGAACAAACTGTGGGGAATATTCACAGACGCTTGTGCAAAGTCTATGGAGCATCTGCTGCCGACAGAAGTACAGTCAGTCGCTGGGCACGGAGGGTGAGGTCATCAGAAGGCGGTTCGGCGGAGCTCCACAATTTGCAGCGCTCGGATAGACCATCCACGGCTGTTAGAGGGAGCTTATTCGCGAGGACACACGCATTACGACTCGGCAGTTGGCGCTGCATATGTCAGTCTGCAAAGGAAGTTCACACAGTGAAGAGCTGGCTCCGCCACCAAGAGAAGGATTCGTACCGACAGGGCATACAAGCCCTTGTTTCGTGTCGGAGTAAGGCCATAGAACGGGATGGAGATTACGTGGAAAAATAGGGTGTGTAGATAAAACACCTTTGGTGGTACGTTCCTATGGGACCAAACTGCTGAGGTCTTCGGGCCCAGGCTTACACGCTACGTAATCTAACTTAAACTAACTTATGCTAAGGACAACACGCACATCCATGCCCGAGGGAGCACTCGAACCTCCGACGGGGGAAGCCCCGCGAACCTTGGCAAGAGGCCTCGGATCGCGCGGCTACCCCTCGCGGCCAAAACACTTTTCTTTCGTGTCTCATTACGTTCAATAAAGAATTGTTGAAAAAAAATGCAGTGTATTACTTTCTGGGCAAGCCTCGTATATCATTTTATTCTACACTCCTGGAAATTGAAATAAGAACACCGTGAATTCATTGTCCCAGGAAGGGGAAACTTTATTGACACATTCCTGGGGTCAGATACATCACATGATCACACTGACAGAACCACAGGCACATAGACACAGGCAACAGAGCATGCACAATGTCGGCACTAGTACAGTGTATATCCACCTTTCGCAGCAATGCAGGCTGCTATTCTCCCATGGAGACGATCGTAGAGATGCTGGATGTAGTCCTGTGGAACGGCTTGCCATGCCATTTCCACCTGGCGCCTCAGTTGGACCAGCGTTCGTGCTGGACGTGCAGACCGCGTGAGACGACGCTTCATCCAGTCCCAAACATGCTCAATGGGGGACAGGTCCGGAGATCTTGCTGGCCAGGGTAGTTGACTTACACCTTCTAGAGCACGTTGGGTGGCACGGGATACATGCGGACGTGCATTGTCCTGTTGGAACAGCAAGTTCCCTTGCCGGTCTAGGAATGGTAGAACGATGGGTTCGATGACGGTTTGGATGTACCGTGCACTATTCAGTGTCCCCTCGACGATCACCAGTGGTGTACGGCCAGTGTAGGAGATCGCTCCACACACCATGATGCCGGGTGTTGGCCCTGTGTGCCTCGGTCGTATGCAGTCCTGATTGTAGCGCTCACCTGCACGGCGCCAAACACCCATACGACCATCATTGGCACCAAGGCAGAAGCGACTCTCATCGCTGAAGACGACACGTCTCCATTCGTCTCTCCATTCACGCCTGTCGCGACACCACTGGAGGCGGGCTTCACGATGTTGGGGCGTGAGCGGAAGACGGCCTAACGGTGTGCGGGACCGTAGCCCAGCTTCATGGAGACGGTTGCGAATGGTCCTCGCCGATACCCCAGGAGCAACAGTGTCCCTAATTTGCTGGGAAGTGGCGGTGCGGTCCCCTACGGCACTGCGTAGGATCCTACGGTCTTGGCGTGCATCCGTGCGTCGCTACGGTCCGGTCCCAGGTCGACGGGCACGTGCACCTTCCGCCGACCACTGGCGACAACATCGATGTACTGCGGAGACCTCACGCCCCACGTGTTGAGCAATTCGGCGGTACGTCCACCCGGCCTCCCGCATGCCCACTATACGCCCTCGCTCAAAGTCCGTCAACTGCACATACGGTTCACGTCCACGCTGTCGCGGCATGCTACCAGTGTTAAAGACTGCGATGGAGCTCCGTATGCCACGGCAAACTGGCTGACACTGACGGCGGCAGTGCACAAATGCTCCGCAGCTAGCGCCATTCGACGGCCAACACCGCGGTTCCTGGTGTGTCCGCTGTGCCGTGCGTGTGATCATTGCTTGTACAGCCCTCTCGCAGTGTCCGGAGCAAGTATGGTGGGTCTGACACACCGGTGTCAATGTGTTCTTTTTTCCATTTCCAGAAGTGTACATCTGTGTAAGAGTGCTATGAGATTTCATATTACACATACGTCTAGATGGTGTGACGTCCATAAAACATCTTGTAAAGTAATTTTTTTGTGTACGATGTTGTAATGATAGCTAAGGATTCACTTTCTGTAGAAGACTAGTAGTGCCATTTCTTAGTATTTTTTTTTTTTTTTTTTTTGATAGATCGTTCCAGTGTGAATATAATAGTGCTATGAGACATTATCTTAAACTATACTTATATCTAGATGGGGTGACGCTCGTAAATTAGCTTTGAACTTAATTTCCATTATGGACTACGTGCTTACATAGGTCATATATCTACATCCTATAGAAATTTCGTGTTATTTTTTGACAGTTATAAAATGACAGATCGTTCCAATGATTCTTTAATTTACAAGTGATTTATATCTTAGGTAGTCAGAGAGGTTGTTCGTTATGTAGATGTGCGATCTTAATGTGGTCTATTGTTTTTGCTTCATCGTGTTGGTATCATCCCTTTTCTTTTCCTGTTATATCAATAAAGTTCTCCAGATAATTTTTATGTTTGAGATGCGTTTGTTTTGCTTAGGATGTCATTCGCATATCTGTTTGTGTGTGCATAAATTTCTAGCTCTTCCAAAATGTTTATGGTTTGGCCTTTTGTTATCCTCTGCAGAATTTTCAAAGCGTTTTCGATTGTGTTAGCTCTGTGGTTTTTATTTCTTAGGTGTAGGTGAAAACTTGATTGGTTGCTTTCGCTATCTCTTGTATGTTCTTTACATCTTATACTAAAGTTCATCCTGTTTCCCCGATGTACAAATTATTGGAGGCGTCGCAGGAAATTTTGAATGCGCCTGGATTAGAAAATATGGGACATCGCTTTTTCCTGATTTCAGTTTCAGGGCAAGTTATTGGTAATGTGCAATGCTAGTTGTACTTTCGTATTCCTTATCAAATTGTTTCTTTCGTTTGATATGTTGCCCTTGTATGTTCTTGGTACATACGTCGGTTTGCCCTTGGTTTTGTCATCTCTTTTCAATTTTACGTCTTTATGTACTATGTTGTCTGCTTTAGGCGCACACAAAATATCCTGCGGTGACCGCTGTAGCTTTTACACCGGACAGACAGGACGAAGTTTTAGTGTGCGATTAATAGAACATACGAGATATTTCGAAAGCAAGCAGTTAAGCTTTTACCCACACTTAAGAAATAAAAATCATAGTGTGAACGCAGTCCAAAACGCTTTAAAAATTCTACATAGGATACCAGAAGATCAAACCATGAACATTTTGGATGAACTAGAAATGTATGCAGATACAAATAGATATCCGAATAACATCCTAAACGAACAAACGGACTTCAGACATGAAAATAATCTGGAAAACTTTATTGACAAAAAAGAAAAGGAATGAACACGACGCGATTACCAAAAACACAGTAGATAACATTAAGATTGCGGATTTACGTAATGCACAACATCTCTGATTACCTGAGGTATAATTTACTTGCATGAAGCACCATTGGAATGAGCTGTCGTTTTGCAACTGTTAAAAAGTAACGTGAAATTTCTACAGAAAGTAAACACGTGAAGTGTGTATACATCCAAGATGTTTATGGACGACACACTATCTACATGTAGGTATAATATAAGATAAAATCTCATAGTACTATTACGTAGACGTAGAATAAAATTATGTATAAATGTAATGTCAACAGGAACACTTGAAAATGAGACATATACCGAAACAACCTTGTCGTGAATAAAAATGGTTCAAATGGCTCTGAGGACTATGGGACTTAACATCTGAGGTCATCAGTCCCCTAGAACTTAGAACTACTTAAACCTAACTAACCTAAGGACATCACACACATCCATGCCCGAGGTAGGATTCGAACCTACGACCGTAGGAACAGCGCGGTTCAAGACTGAAGCACCTAAAACCGTTCGGCCACACCGGCCGGCTGTCGTGAACATATGTAATTAACAAGGAATAAACAATTGGCAGCTAATTCTGTCGAATGCATAAAGAAGTGTGCATGTTTTCGAAATTTAATACTTGAATTTTTATGCTGAATATTTAACGTAAGTTTATATCTCTAAACGAGCAGAATATAACAGCGTTTTAAATTTTTAAATTACATGAATCATTTTACGAAATATCGAAAATGATATTTTTGTTGCCCCCGGTTCGCCGTTACAATGGCAACTTGCAGATGCAACTTGACGCTTCAGCTCGTTAGTAATACAGATCGCCGGCCGGTGTGGCCGAGCGTTTCTAGGCGCTTCAGTCTGGAACCGCGCGACCGCTACGGTCGCAGGTTTGAATCCTGCCTCGGGCATGGATGTGTGTGATGTCCTTAGGTTGGTTAGGTTTAAGTTGTTCTAAGTTCTAGGGGACTGATGACCTCAGATGTTAAGTCTCATAGTGCTCAGAGCCATTTGAACCATTTAATACAGATCGTAATATTTAAATTGCAGTTTTGTGTTCAGTAAGTTAGCGTGAGATAAAATCTGTTCCACAAAGTGTAATGCTTAGTAATAACAGCGGTTACTTTAGATTGTGTCTCGGGGCCGTTAATTGCTACTCTTGTCACGGTTTATGATCCTGAGGATGTGTGTTACCGGTAGCAAAGCAAAGCGATTCGTCTCAGCAGCTGTCGGTGTTTTCAGCGTGATTGCTCTAAAAGTAAGTGTATTTCACTATCAGCAATTTTGGTGTCCATAAAAAGTGTGTGTTTCGTTCTCCCAGACACAAGCTGCATCCGACAGTGCTCTCCGCTATTCATTATCACTGTTGCGTTGTCGTACGTCTTCTGGTAGCAAATGTTACCGGAAATAATTAATCTCGAAGCTGTCGAAACGGCGGCGCCGGCGGCAAGTGGCGCACGCCCGTGACGTCACGGGAGGCCGGACTGCGGACAGCCGGACACGGGCGGCCGTGTCGCCCGGCGGTGTTCCCCGCCCACCGGCAGCCAAACCACTGCCGGCCGTGGCGGTCCGGGAACACGGCCTACAAGGCTCCGAAATAGCTCCTCTCCACAGGCACGTCTAACTGCCCGCTGACGGGGGTGTGCTCCACGTATTGACTCATATTCGTGTTTATTTTACGGCATTTAATCGAGCCTCCATTAGTAGATACCCAAATCCGCACAGTGTCCATCTCAACTAACAAACGTGCAGTCACTCTGCTGATAATCCGCCCCCATCAGCTAAGGCAGCTTATCTCGTACTGGTTGCTTGTCGTGTTGTTGTTACAGGGTCAAATAACGAAATGTCTTTCGATTTAAATTAAGTTTTACACTACTGGGCATTAAAATTGCTACACGAAGAAGAAATGCAGATGATGAACGGGTATTCATTGGACAAATATATTATACTAGATCTGACATGTGATTACATTTTCACGCAATTTGGTTGCATAGATCCTGATAAATCAGTACCCAGAACAACCACCTCTGGCCGTAATAGCGCCCTTGATACGCCCAGGCATTGAGTCAACAGAGCTTGGATGGAGTGTACAGGTACAGCTGCACATGCAGCTTCAACACGATACCACAGATCGTCGAGAGTAGTGACTGGCGCACTGTGACGAGCCAGTTGCTCGGCCACCAATGACCAGACGTTTTCAATTGGTGAGAGATCTGGAGAATGTGCTAGCCAGGGCAGCAGTCGGACATTTTCTGCATCCAGAAAGGCCCGTACAGGACCTGCAACATACGGTCGTGCATTATCCTGCTGAAATGTAGGGTTTCGCAGGGATCGAATGAAGGGTAGAGCCACGGGTCGTAACACATCTGAAATGTAGTGTCCACTGTTCAAAGTGCCGTCAATGCGAACAAGAGGTGACCGAGACGTGTAACCAATGGCACCCCATACCATCACGTCGGCTGATACGCCAGTATGGCGATGACGAATACACGCTTCCAATGTACATTCACCGCGATGTCGCCAAACACGGATGCGACCATCATGATGCTGTAAACAGAACCTGGGTTGATCCGAAAAAATGAAGTTTTGCCATTCGTGCACCCAGGTTCGTCGTTGAGTACACCATCGCAGGCGCTCCTGTCTGTGATGCAGCGTCAAGGGTAACCGTAGCCATGGTCTCCGAGCTGATAGTCCGTGCTGCTGCAAACGTCATCGAACTGTTCGTGTAGATGGTTGTTGTCTTGAAAACGTCCCCATCTGCTGACTCAGGGATCGAGACGTGGCTGCACGACCCCTTACATCCATGCGGATAAGATGCCTGTCCTCTCGACTGCTAGTGATACGAGGCCGTTGGGATCCAGCACGGCGTGCCGTATTATCCTCCTGAACCCACCGATTCCGTATTCTGCTAACAGTCATTAGACCTCCACCAAGTCGGAAACGTGATGGTACGCATTTCTCCTCCTAACGAGGCATCACAACAATGTTTCACCAGGCAACGCCGGTCAACTGCTGTTTGTGTATGAGAAATCGGTTGGAAACTTTCCTCATGTCAGCACGTTGTAGGTGTTGCCACCGGCGCGAACCTTGTGTGAATGCTCTGAAGAGCTAATCATTTGCATATCACAGCATTATTCTTCGTGTCAATTAAATTTCGCGTCAGTAGCACGTTATCTTCGTCGTGTAGCAATTTTAATGGTCAGTAGTGTACATCTTCATATCGATAGTAGATCGGTGGTCGTAACGTTCCGGCTGATCAGTGTAAGTACGGGCGAGTTTTGTACATTGGTATACTTTTCAGACAGATAAACCTCCAACAAGTCCTGTAACAGAAGTTTAACATATTTTCTAATTCCATTTTCAAGTGATGGCACTCACTCTTTTTGTGCAGCGCAAGGCTGTTCATCTCTGTATAGCTACTGTAAACTACATCTATTTAATGAAATTACAATGAGATCCAGACCATTAGCTGCTTACAGGCGTTGATAAACATCAAAGGGGACAGTTGAAAATGTGTGCCCCGACCCGGACTCGAACCCGGGATCTCCTGCTTGCATGGCAGACGCTCTATCGGACTGAGCCATCGACGACACAGAAGAAAGTGCGACTGCAGGGACTTATCTCTAGCACGCTCCCCGTGAGACTCACATTTTCAACCCTCTGTCCACACACTGCATTTGCAGTGTCCCTGCCCACCATCTTCATACATCTATTTAAATCTGCTTACTGTATTTAAGTCTTGTTTATGGCTGAAATAACTTTAGATTAATTAGATTAGTACTTGTTCCATACATCATGAATACGACACTTCGTAATGATGTGAAACGTGTCAGGTTTATAATAGGAGTCTATACAAGATATTACATTACACAAAATATTACATGACACTTAATATTTTTAATTTTTTAATTTTTTATTTTTTTGTGGGGATTGGGGAAATTACCCACTTACTATATCCAAAAATTCATCTAATTAGTAGATGGAGTTGCCATTCAGAAATTCTTTTAATTTCCTTTCAAATGCTATACGGCTATCTGTCAGACTTTTGACTCTATTAGGTAAGTGACCAAAGACTTTTGTGGCAGCATAATTTACCCCTTTATGAACCAAAGTTAGATTTAACCTTGAGTAGTGAAGATCATCCTTTCTCCTAGTGTTGTAGTCATGTACACTGCTATTACTTTTGAATTCGTTCGGATTGTTAACAACAAATTTCATAAGTGAATATATATATTGTGAGGCTACAGTGAAGATCTCTTGCTCTTTAAATAAGTGTCTGCAGGATGATCTCGGATGAGCTCCAGCAATTGTTCTGATTACACGCTTTTGTGGAATGAACACTCTTTTACTCAGTGATGAGTTACCCCAGAATATGATGCCATATGAAAGCAGAGAATGAAAATAGGCGTGGTAAGTTAATTTACTGAGATGTATATCGCCAAAATTTGCAATGATCCTAATAGCATAAGTAGCTGAACTCAAACGTTTCAGCAGATCCTCAGTGTGTTTTTTTCCAGTTCAACGCCTCATCAATGCAAATTTTACCTTAGCTACCGAATTCTGATCGAAGTCTGCATTTATTTATGAACTTCGGTCATGTCGGTTTTTTTCGCCAGTTTAACCTGACCGTTAAAACCGCTTTTTGTTATTTATACCTACTATTTCCTGTAGTGAACGTAGAAAGCGAACAAATACTGAAAAAGTTTTGTGCTTTCAGTTCCAAGATACATGTAGTAGTAGTAGTAGCTTTATTCATCCATAGATCTCTTTTTGTAAGGATATAGGACATGTCAAAGTATTTACAAATTTAGATCAATTTAAAATAAGCTAATTCATATACACATATATACAGACTTCTAGTTAGAGACAATCATTATATTTACTCCTGCTATACAATACTTTTTTACAAATAACTTATTAAATAACGTAATGCCACATTGTTCATTCATATCTCACTACCAGTCATTGCACACACTATACACACATTGTTTCATAACACTTCACTCACTACACACACACACACACACACACACACACACACACACACACAAACACAAACACTGCTGATCTCTGGGCCATTTTCTGTACCGCAACTTCCCATTTGCTATCCTGAAAAACAGCATCCCTCCATAACGAGTGAGATGTTGAACTCAGAAAGAGGAAGAGGTGTTAGTATTGTATCAGCATAGCTTGGGGGTAAGCATTTCTGGAAGGGAAAAAAAGAAGGAAAAAACATAGAGTGAAGGTGTTATGTGGAATGTTGGATATTTTATAATCATTATTATTATTACTTATTTGTATAACATTTTTTTGTCAAACCCCTACTCTGTTTTAGCTAAGTAATTCTTCAATGTATAAAATGTATTACATAACAGGGACTTTTTAGCTGCCTTTTTAAATAAGTGTATTTTGGCAATTTCTTTAATCCCTTTTGGTAATTTAGTGTACAGTTTTATTCCTTGGTAGAAAATGCTGTTTTGAGCTTTATGTTTACTTTTCTCGGTAAATGTCAGTTGTGTCTATCTCTTGTTGCATGGCCATGGACAGAGCTGTTTGTGCAGTAATTACCAATGTTATTTTTGATGTTTACAACTGTCTGGTAAATGTATTCACATGGAGCAGTTAAAATCCCCAGTGTTCTGAACAGATCTTTACAATGAGCTCGACTAGTATTTTTGGTTATTATTCTTATGGCTCTTTTCTGGAGTTTGAAAATTGTGTTCATATTTTGTGCATTTGTTCCCCAAAAAAGAATACCATAGCTAAGAATTGAGTGTACATATGAATAATACGTAACTAAAAGACACTGCGTGTTACATACTGATGATAGGCTAGAAGCCTGCAGGGCATAACATGCTGATGACATTGTGTTTGCAAGTACTTCAACTAACAATCAATATTCATTCCTAGAAATTTTTTATTTGTTACACGGTCTATAGAGGTGGCATCTACATTTAATTTAACATTTAACATCGAATCAGAATATTAAATAGGCAAATAAAAGGAAACATAGGCGGTCCACCGTTCTCTGTTTTTCTCGAAAAGTGATAAGCGGTCGAAAACTACAAAAAAATCACCAGTATTCTCTTATTGCTTCTAATTTTTTGAAACTCTGCTCAAAAATGACATTGTAATCGAGGATCATACCACTATTTTGGAATTACGAATGGTCAGTGCAAAAAGGTGAAAACTGGAGTTGAAGGGCTGTTTTTCATGTTAATTTGTCCGTTATCAAAAGCTACAAGCACATAAAGGCATATTATGTAGACACACGCAATACATTAGCTACTTTCTATTTTTATGGTAAATAATAGATAAATTATTAAGTTTTCTCCCCCTATGATGTCACAAGGTTGTTGTGGTTGCTCCCATTCTTGTTGTTGTTGTTGTGGTCTTCAGTCCTGAGACTGGTTTGATGCAGCTCTCCATGCTACTCTATCCTGTGCAAGGTTCTTCATCTCCCAGTACCTTCTGCAACCTACATCCTTCTGAATCTGCTTAGTGTATTCATCTCTTGGCCTCCCTCTACTATTTTTACCCTCCACGCTGCCCTCCAATACTAAATTGGTGATCCCTTGATGCCTCAGAACATGTACTACCAACCGATCCCATCTTCTGGTCAAGTTGTGCCACAAACTTCTCTTCTCCCCAATCCTATTCAATACTTCATCATTAGTTATGTGATCTACCCATCTAATCTTCAGCATTCTTCTGTAACACCACATTTCGAAAGCTTCTATTCTCTTCTTGGCCAAACTATTTATCGTCCATGTTTCACTTCCATACATGGCTACACTCCATACAAATACTTTCAGAAAAGACTTCCTGACACTTAAATCTATACTCGATGTTAACAAATTTCTCTTCTTCAGAAACGCTTTCCTTGCCATTGCCAGTCTACATTTTATATCCTCTCTACTTCGACCATCATCAGTTATTTTGCTCCCCAAATAGCAAAACTCCTTTACTACTTTAAGTGTCTCATTTCCTAATCTAATTCCCTCAGCATCACCCGACTTAATTCAACTACATTCCATTATCCTCGTTCTCCCATTCTTAATATTTTGAAATAAACAGAGTATTCTACTTCATCGGTACCGCATTTCGTAAAATACTTCCAAACTAGAAATGGTGCCATTCTGTACTAGAACTGATGTCCGGCGACGCCAACGTGAAACTGCCACATAGGCAAAACGAGACAAGTCTTGCACACTGCATGTACAAATGTACTATCCAGTAGACCAGCAGACACGGTAACAGGTAGACCATTGTCTCTGCAATGCTGTACCAGTTCTCATCCCATGTGGTTCTTGCTCGTTTCTGTCGAAATATTTATTAAAATATCACCTTTCTTTTGTCCTACAATAACACAATATTTCAAAGCAATGGAAATTTGAGGAGCAAAAATTGCTTGCTTCTCTTAAAAAAAAATTATAGCATTGATGCCATGGCTAACTGATACTTCTGTTTTTTACACGGTTATTAAAAAACAAAAAACCAATGACCGTCCGAACAGCCTTGAAGGCTCAACGGCACCGACCGAGCGCCGTGTCATCCTCAGCTCACAAGCGTCACCGGATTTGAATACGGAGGGCATGTGGCCAGCACGCCGCTCTCCCGGCGGTTGTCGGTTTTCGTGACCGGCGTTACGATATCGGTTTTACACGGTCGGTTTTTTTCCCATCCGTAGTACGTGCTCGTTAGTTATTCTATCCAGCCATCTAATTTCCCATATTCGGTACGAATAACGGCTCCATAGATACTGTTTCTGACGATTAACATCAACTACAGATATTCTGCAAGGAGTTTTAAACGAAATTCATTTACGTAGTGTTTTCGTTTTTTATAGGAATTACGGGCTGAGTTTACACTGACCTCGTCGTATTTTCTCATAGCCGACATAAATAGACGTGACAGACAAATCTTCCGATTTTAGCTGTCTTATTATGAAATGTTGGTCAAGTATCGACTTACAACCAAAATTAAGGACTCTGTTGTTGTATCCAGTACCTACTATCACTTATTTTCTTCTGGGAAGGGAGACAATAATTTAAATCAAAATATTTATCACAGGATACGTCTTGTTTCCCAAAGGTCTTCTCTACTGTTTCTGGAAATACCGATATTACATTAATCAACACACTGTCTAAAAAGAAGTATTGTATTCCCTAAAATATTCCTTTAACTACAAGCAGAAATATTGTAGTAAACTTCGTCCCCACCCTCTGACAAAGGGTACCAAATCCGTGATTTTCGTTTTGTCAATGAACAGTGAATAAGGAAGAGTGTTGTTCCTTTGCACATATTTTAGACCTGCGGCTCTAGATAGCCCTGCAATACAAAGTTAACAATTTCTCTTATTCCATTTTTAAATAATGGCACTCACTTTTTACGTGCTTCAGTTTTTTTCTGAAACTACAAATATTACTCCAAAAAATAAAGGTTTTTCGAAATGTGAAAATATGTTCCAAGGTAAAATATGATTATGTACATAGCAACAGATATTCGACTGAAACTTGAAAGCATGCAGTCGATCATATCTTGTCAGTATTCTGTTTAAAAATCCATCTGTGTGACATTTTTACTCTGCTACACAGCAATAATCAGTAAGAGAAACCAAATAGAGTAGGAGGATTATCAAAAACGAGTTTACAAGTTGAATGCATTTTTAAATCGACGATATTAGGAAATAACGAAAATTTCTGTTTTCAATACAGGTAAAATTGTTAAGACATTAAAGGATTTTTTTTATTAGCAAGTGTCGCCTGTTCCATGGTAAAAGAGACACTTCCGTTTCGAGCTACAAGATGGTTTATGACCAGCGAAGGACGGCTTAATTGTCCACATGCCATGTAAATACTTCTAAAAATATATAGCGTTTCACTGACGATAAAATTATGTACCTGAAGAAATAATAATGTATAACAATTATATTTATTATATAATACATGACTTGAATGCCCAGAACTCGAAATATTTACAAATGCTGCTCAAAACACTACCTAATGTCTAATAACAAGAAAAATGGCGGGAACTGCTTGTGGCCGTCTCTCGGACACATTCCTCCATGTGGTCCTAAAATCAGTCCCTAGACTGAAGTACCGACCAAAAAACATTTTGTGTTCTAAGATACACTGCGCCTACTCTTCAAGAAGTTATGCATTTCAACTACATCTTGACAGTATATGTATATATTATTCAATTATGAAATTTGTATTACGTAACACATCAAAATTTGAGAAGAATAACGATATATATACTTATAACGTTAGAAGAAGACTTTATTTTTTATTAACCCATAATTAAAGCTGTCAGTGGCTCAGAAACGAGTTTAGTGTGCATCAATAACAACTTTTGTTCGTTTGTCCAATAACATAAAATGGCTTACAGGTAGCAATGCAAGATTTCAGTCCAACATAAAATCATTTTTCAAAATAGGTAGCCTCTTATAATAACCCTAGTGTTAAGTGTAGTTGCATCAGTAGGACTGAAAAATATGTTAATTAATGTTGAAATTAAACGTGTATACATATCCCATAAACTGACTCGTTCCTCCTCGTTTCGATAAAAAAAAGCGTTTACCTTATCGCACGCAACAATTAATTAACTACCTAATTAACTAGCTTGCCCCCATCAGAGTCGGCTGACGTAGTTGATGGAAGGCATCTCCCAAAATACCTACTATATCAATGCAAATAAGAGGCAGTTCTGACTTTAAATAAATGTTAGTATACCCCTTAAAGTTAATTACTAAAAACGAAAACAAAAGCGAAAATATGAATCACAGAAACAGAACTGATAGGATAAACAGAGGTACAGAGACAGGTATGAAAACATGTAACACCAAAATCGATATTATTTATTCTTAATTCACATAACTTCTTTGGTGCTTTACTTAATGTGACATCTGTATAACCATGCTCTTTGTTCTAATATATATGTAAATGTTTCATCCATTATCTACGTCCATTCGTGTACCTGTAATTAATCTGTGGATGTAATTTATAAAGTGATATTCTACAAAAAGATGCAAATGTTAGAGGTTTACTTGTAATACTGGTTGAATTATATGGTGCTGCTTAGGGTTCATAAATATGCAAAACTCGGAGGGAAGTCCCTCCGCAACGAAACTGGTTTACCGGGAGTAGAAAGGGTGGATTTGGCGGTCGAACTGCAAACCTCCTTTGTGGCGAGAGTTAGTCGGTGGCTATCATGCAAAGTGTTCGCATCTTGCGAGCGGAGTGAGGTAAGAGCAACAGCAATATTATATTACAAAGCCTCGGATGTGGAAGAAATTAGGCTCTTTTTCATGGCATTCACTGATTAGCTCTGAAATACGAAAATATCGCGCTAAGAAGAGAATATCCAGAGCTTCTTATGCAGTAACAGGTATAGACACTTTCGCCGCCTTTTTCGAGTAGCCACAGGAGATCGACACTGCCACCACCTTCATCTCAAATTTTCAGTTGAGTACTGTATAACTGCGTGTACCAGTTACGTGGTTTATTAATCAATAATAAGATTGTGTTCTGTAAACTTTGTGGTGAGCAGCTATACTTATTTTCCTTTACCTAGACAGCGGCATACTCCAAGTGCTATACTTCCGAGAATCCTGTTTTATTGAACTGAAAAGCAATTGTCCTTCTTCACTACAGTTAATAAACTTTGTGGAATAGTAAGTTCCATAATTACTCACTTGGACTTACGTTTGAAGAACTCCACGTATTTTTCATGAAAGGATAGTTAAAGTTTCACCAAAGTACAGTTTGCTTAGATGTTGTTCTCATTGAAATACCAGTATAGTATTCAAGTTAAAACTGGGATCATTCAGACTAGTTCACTAAATAATAAACTTGGAGGACCAGCACCAAGTATAATTATTGTATAGGTTTTTAAGTAACGCTGTTTACATTTTCATGTTTATATTGTTAAAAGTGTTTCTCATATCGTGTAATAATTCAAATGTTCACTTTGGATCTCAGTCAGTTTATAGAATAGTTTCTGGGTCCCTATGTCTGTCGTTGAGCCAGTTTTGAAGTATACGTTACAATAATAGTATTAAAGAAGTTGTGACGGTACGTCACATAAATTGACATTTTAGTAAAAGAAAAAATGTTTTTGCTTGTGTCACATGTGAATTATAAATTATTTCAAAACTGCCTACGTGTGCGCGCTGTATAAGAATGATTAAAAAGAAGTTAAGTAATGCCACCAAAAATCACAAACAGCGGTGTGATATAAAAATAAAAGAACATTCTTTTTATCTGTGTAATGAAAATGGACATGACCACAGAGGATTGCTTTGTTTTTGTTTCGTCTAGAGGCAGGCCGCCATTGCAGCGCTGGATAATAATTAATGTAAGTTTTTCTGTATTTTTGCAAAATATAATAGAAATTGTTATTAGAAAGTGGGTATTATTGACTTAGTTGTCACCTCTCATGATCGCAGGATTTAGTCGGCCATTACGCTGACAGTATTATTTAATTAAAATTTCATGTCATAATATTAAATGTAAATGTGAGAGGTTTATCTACCTTGATCTTCCAACAGTCTCAGAGTTAACAGAGTAAAAACAGATTTCGTTTATTAATACTTAGAATACTGAATGAGTTCAGTGTGTTTCATTTAGGCCGCCTAGCGGCAGATGAGATTCTCTCCAGTTTTGCCTTGCAAATAATGAACAAGAATTATTGAAAATCATTACAGTCCGCAATATCTCAGTTAATCCTTGTGTAGTTTGGTACATAAATTTCCAGTAGCTCCTGAGACCCATATTAATAATTACAGTTTGCGTAAGAATAGGCATATTTTCTTTTCTCAATAGCAGCGCTCACGCAAACTATTTATTAGAAGGCGGTGAGTCGCGCATTGTGTTTGTGTACTTCGGGGCAGCCGATGTCCGTACGAGTGATATCGCGGTATAAGTTAATTAAAAGTGTCATGCTAGCCTACAATATTTAAAGCCACCCCAACCAAAATCATAAAATATATAATTATAAAAATAAAAATATATAATTATCCCGTGATAAAGTGGCCAAGCAAATATACACTTATACCGTGATGAAGTGCAAGTTTCATTCTTATAACTTGTCTGTGCTGTGTGAAGCAACTGACTACCATGGTAGAAACTATAACAGGTCTAGGGTCCGCATGTTTCATTTCAGCTATATAGTATAAAGAACGGAATGCTCTTTGAGGGTACAAATAGTAATCAGAATACCATTTCATTGATACTATTTCCCAATAATTAAACTGATAAAAGGTCCTCATATCCAAGTTAGTAGTGGCCCATCATTAATAATCATTAACCTGTAATGATCATTAGCTTTCTGCTTTAATATACAGATAGTAAGTGTTACTGAAAGCAAGTTGTTGGAAATGGAAATGAGCGTTTGGCGTCATTGGCCGGGAGGCCCCTCGCGGGGCAGGTCCGGCCGCCATATCGCAGGTCTTATTACATTCGGCGCCACATTGGGCGACCTGCACGCCGGATGGGGATGAAATGATGATGAACACAACACAACACCCAGTCCCTGAGCGGAGAAAATCTCCGACCCAGCCGGGAATCGAACCCGGGCCCAGAGGACGGCAATCCGTCACGCTGACCACTCAGCTACTGGGGCGGACAGCAAGTTGTTGAAAACACCTTTTAATACTCCCTGTGTGTTATCCACGACAAACCACTTTATATATCTTGCTAAAATGAACTGCTGTCTCTTGTCCTATAAGGAAAAATAGCATTTCAGTATTATGTAAAGAAAATACCAATAGCTAACTTTCCTTATAAACCGTACAAGTAAGGGTAAGACTTTCAAGAGTATCAGGCAAAGGGGGGATAAACACGAGGTCTTTTACTCTCTAAGCATTCCAGGACATTGGGTTGAAAGAGGAGGAGCAGAAGACGAACCTCATCGCCAGTGACCTCCCAGATATCCAGACCTCACACCATGTGACAGCCGGCCGAGGTGGCTGAGCGGTTCTAGGCGCTACAGTCTGGAACCGCGCGACCGCTACGGTCGCAGGTTCGAATCCTGCCTCAGGCATGGGTGTGTGTGATGTTCTTAGGTTGGTTAGGTTTAAGTAGTTCTAAGTTCTAGGGGACTGATGACCTCAGAAGTTATGTCCCATAGTGCTCAGAGCCATTTGAACCATTTGAACCTTGTGACATATATTGTAGGGTTATGTAAAAGCATAGGCTGCTGAAGACTTCCGGCATAAGAAGTCACCCTCATTTTGCCAACGGCCTTGTCAAAGAGGGCGGAGGAGCGGACAGAGGTTCAGGGCACTCCCTTGCCCTAGGGGTGGGAAACTGCCCCTAAAGGCGAAAGAATCAGCAATGATCAGCGGCATGAGCATGTAGAAGGCAACGGAAACCACTGCATTAAAGACACGTAACAAGTATCCACAGGACATGTGGCCTGTAATTGAACAAGTGTCATGATGATCTCTCCATTGGCAAAAGATTCCGGAACAGTCACCCATTCGGACATCCGGGCGGGCACTGCCAAGGAGGACGTTACCATGAGAAAAAGATTGAATAATTAACGAAAGGTTAATAACGTTCTGTGAGTCGGGAGTGGAATTTCAGAAGCGTCAACGTGGTAGGGAAACTAGAAAATCTGAAAAGGGAAATGCAGAGGCTCAATCTAGATATACATTACTGGCCATTAAAATTGCTTCACCACGAAGATGACGTGCTACAGACGCGAAATTTAACCGACAGGAAGAAGATGCTGTGATGTGCAAATGATTAGCTCTTCAGAGCATTCACACAAGGTTGGCGCCGGTGGCGACACCTACAACGTGTTGACATGAGAAAACTTTCCAATCGATTTCTCATACACAAACAGCAGTGGACCGGCGTTGCCTGGTGAAAAGTTCTTGTGATGCCTCGTATAAGGAGGAAAAATGCGTACCATCACGTTTCCGAATTTGATAAAGGTCGGATTGTAGCCTATCGCTATTGCGGTTTATCGTATCGCGACATTGCTGCTCGCGCTGGGCGAGATCCAATGACTCTTATTAGAATATGTAATCGGTGGGTTCAGGAGGGTAATACAGAACGCCGTACTGGATCCCAACGGCCTCGTATCACTAGCAGTCGAGATGACAGGCATCTTATCCGCATGGCTCTAACGGATCGTGCAGCCACGTCTCGATCTCTGAGTCAACAGATGGGGACGTTTGCAAGACAACAACCATCTGCACGAACAGTTCGACGACGTTTGCAGCAGCATGGACTATCAGCTCGGAGACCATGGCTGCGGTTACCCTTGACGCAGCATCACAGACAGGAGCGCCTGCGACGGTGTACTCAACGACGAACCTGGCTGCACGAATGGCAAACCGTCATTTTTTTTTCGGATGAACCCAGGTTCTGTTTACAGCATCATGATGGTCGCATCCGTGTTTGTACAACATCGCGGTGAACGCACATTGGAAGCGTGTGTTCGTCATCGCCATACTGGCGTATCACCCAGCGTGATGGTATGGGATGCCATTGGTTGCACATCTCGGTCACCTCTTGTTCGCATTGAAGAGTCGACGTTACATTTCAGATGTGTAACGACCCGTGGCTCTACTCCTCATCCGATCCCTGCGAATCCCTACATTTCAGCAGGATAATGCAAGACCGCATGTTGCAGGTCCTGCATGGACCTTTCTGGATACAGTATGTAAAGGGGAATGAAAATCTAATAGTTATGGGAGACTGGAATGCAGTTGTAGTGGAAGGAGTAGAAGAAAAGGTTGCAGGACAATATGGGCTTGGAACAAGGAATGAGAGAAGAGAAAGATTAATTGATTTTTGTAACAAGTTTCAGTTAGTACTAGCGAATATTCTGTTCAAGAATCACAAGAGGGAGAGGCATACTTGGAAAAGGCCGGATGATACGGGAAGATTGCAGTTAGATTACAACATGGTCAAACAGAGATTCTGAAATCAGATACTGGATTGTAAGGGGTACGCAGCAGCAGATATAGTCCCAGATCATAATATAGTAATGATGAAGAGTAAGCTGAAGTTTTACGTAAATGCAGTTTAGTTCTAACTAAAAGAACATTAGGTCGCGTGCTGTTTGTTCTGTTATGCTTTCTTTCGATAGTAATCTTCACGAGAAACGAAATTCAGTCCGATACCTTACCTATTAAGCACAGTCACGATCATTTGGAAATCCTTTCACAGCAGTAACATTATCGTTGTATTGCTAATTTAGTAAGAAAGAACCGGTAGTGTTATAAAGAGACAGCTACTTTCAAGGAATTTTGTGTTGTAGCCAGAGGTGTCTGTTACATTATATCGGGGTCAACTTTTATGACATAAAAATTTTACTTTAAATGCGAACATTTTAGGTTTGGCTTTACTTTGACTGTTATTGATATCGATTTAAGCATCAAGTTCAGTGTTACCTGTCACAATTCGTATATTTACACTTCGCGTTTCAGAGATTTTAACCTCCATCAATTATCAGCTGGATCTACAGACTCTACATGCCATCGTTGTTTTTTTCAGTGTTTACAAAGTGCATACGATGTTTTATGAGAAGTAACATACCTGTGCCACTGGAGACAGTGAGTGATGATATGAATACTAACCGGTGGTCTTTGATGTATTCTTCTCTAGAGCTGGTTTTGTGTTTTGTTGTCGTTTGTCTCCTGTGGATTTACTCTTCTAATGTAAACGACCGTTAAGTTCAACTCACAGTAACATTCTCTACATTGTAAAGTATAAAATCGTAAGACATTCGTTTGTAAACATAGTTGCACCTAGTTTTCTTCCGCACCGCAGATGCAAGCAAATACACTCCTGGAAATGGAAAAAAGAACACATTGACACCGGTGTGTCAGACCCACCATACTTGCTCCGGACACTGCGAGAGGGCTGTACAAGCAATGATCACACGCACGGCACAGCGGACACACCAGGAACCGCGGTGTTGGCCGTCGAATGGCGCTAGCTGCGCAGCATTTGTGCACCGCCGCCGTCAGTGTCAGCCAGTTTGCCGTGGCATACGGAGCTCCATCGCAGTCTTTAACACTGGTAGCATGCCGCGACAGCGTGGACGTGAACCGTATGTGCAGTTGACGGACTTTGAGCGAGGGCGTATAGTGGGCATGCGGGAACGGTGGACGTACCGCCGAATTGCTCAACACGTGGGGCGTGAGGTCTCCACAGTACATCGATGTTGTCGCCAGTGGTCGGCGGAAGGTGCACGTGCCCGTCGACCTGGGACCGGACCGTAGCGACGCACGGATGCACGCCAAGACCGTAGGATCCTACGCAGTGCCGTAGGGGACCGCACCGCCACTTCCCAGCAAATTAGGGACACTGTTGCTCCTGGGGTATCGGCGAGGACATTCGCAACCGTCTCCATGAAGCTGGGCCACGGTCCCGCACACCGTTAGGCTGTCTTCCGCTCACGCCCCAACATCGTGCAGCCCGCCTCCAGTGGTGTCGCGACAGGCGTGAATGGAGGGACGAATGGAGACGTGTCGTCTTCAGCGATGAGAGTCGCTTCTGCCTTGGTGCCAATGATGGTCGTATGCGTGTTTGGCGCCGTGCAGGTGAGCGCCACAATCAGGACTGCATACGACCGAGGCACACAGGGCCAACACCCGGCATCATGGTGTGGGGAGCGATCTCCTACACTGGCCGTACACCACTAGTGATCGTCGAGGGGACACTGAATAGTGCACGGTACATCCAAACCGTCATCGAACCCATCGTTCTACCATTCCTAGACCGGCAAGGGAACTTGCTGTTCCAACAGGACAATGCACGTCCGCATGTATCCCGTGCCACCCAACGTGCTCTAGAAGGTGTAAGTCAACTACCCTGGCCAGCAAGATCTCCGGATCTGTCCCCCATTGAGCATGTTTGGGACTGGATGAAGCGTCGTCTCACGCGGTCTGCCGTCCAGCACGAACGCTGGTCCAACTGAGGCACCAGCTGGAAATGGCATGGCAAGCCGTTCCACAGGACTACATCCAGCATCTCTACGATCGTCTCCATGGGAGAATAGCAGCCTGCATTGCTGCGAAAGGTGGATATACACTGTACTAGTGCCGACATTGTGCATGCTCTGTTGCCTGTGTCTATGTGCCTGTGGTTCTGTCAGTGTGATCATGTGATGTATCTGACTCCAGGAATGTGTCAATAAAGTTTCCCCTTCCTGGGACAATGAATTCACGGTGTTCTTATTTCAATTTCCAGGAGTGTAGCTTGTCGTGAATTCAGTTTCTAGTTACATACAGTTTTACTTATTACGTACTGTGAAATGCTTTTTCTGATGAAGAATGGGCACTGCAAATGATATTATTTCAGAAATTATCTCAGAAATGTTATCCATTGAGGTAATGTAAATTACTTCCTCTCACAGTGCACATGTAGGATGATTACCGATAAGTTGCAACATGACAAAAACATTTTATGCACACATTTGCACGTAAGATGCATACTGTTTACTTATTTTTGGCTGGTTTCGATAGTTATATGGATCATAATCACACACGTGAAAATTTTTTTAGATGTATAAGAATAATGACTTCATAGAAGTGGCATAGTTCAATGGCAGATGAAATTCTGGCTGATCATGTAATGAAACGCTGGGAAGAGACTACAGACGAAAAAAAAAAAAGGACGATCATTCCACTTGGAACCTGTGGAATGTTTAAACTTCTTTATTATAGTTATACTTAAATTGCAATAACTGGGAAGGTGAAACTTCTACGTTATTTAATTCTGAAACTGCTGAGTGAAAGGTTCAGGAGTGGAACCTGCTTAAATTTGTGAGTGAAATTGAACATACTATCACTTTGCTATATTTTTATCATTTCAACAGACCTACAGAATTTTCCCTGAGAAATTCAGCTCAAAGTTATTCTATTCACTTATGACACACAATATACAACGATAACCCATTCCGACTGCACAAATAATTAACGCAAAAGAATGGCCCTGAATTAGAAGAAATCCTAACAATACCCATACATTTCGTAAGTCACTTACATCAAAGAAAATCTTCATTACACGAACTACAGCAGTACAGTAAGGATTAATATAGCCAGTTAAATAAAATATTCTAACTACCGTAGGCTCTAGCTGCTAACAGGGATGTGGTTAGCAAAGGAAAGATTTCGGAAATTTGTAGTAAGGTCTTATGGGACCAAACTGCTGAGGTCATCGGCCCCTAAGTTTACGCACTACTTAATGTAACTTATACTAACTTACGCTAAGGACAACACACACACATCCATACCCGAGGGAGGACCCGAACCTCCGACGAGGGGAGCCGCGTGGACCTTGACAGGGCAAGATTTTGTTGTAGATTGTATTAAGTAAATGTTATCATAATAATGTGACATCCAGTTCAAAAAAAATTATGTAATCGTCCGTGTCATCCAGTTCTAAAAATTATATTTCCATGACGGACACACGTCCAGATCGTCCGCTTGCGCTAACACTTCAGACCTCTAACCTCCACCACTGCCAAATATTAACATCCAACCTTCATCACTGCTGTCTATTAACCTCCAACTGCTATCACTGCTGTCTATTAACTTCCAATTGCCATCACTGCTGGCTATTAACTTACCACTTCGATCACTCCTAGATATTCACCTCTAACTGCTAGTCCGACGAGCCACAAAGTCTCTTACAGAGGGCGCATAGCGCTGTCAGAGTTATTAATGCAGTCTACGGCGCTGCCAACATACAAATACATAAACAGGCTACTTACAAGGTACATTAGCTTGTTTGTTTGAGTTGCAAATATTTGTCATATATTATTGTTTTTCTGACATGTTGTGCATCCTGGAGGACCTGCTCACTACGGATCAGTTGGAATGAAAGTAAATCTAATCTAATGCAGAAGATTCAGAATTTGGATAAGATTGTAATACAGAAGATGTAGCTCCTACTTCTATAGTTTCAAATACTACTACAGTATTGATTGGCGACTCCATAGTGTCCTGTGCACTACGACCAGATAATGGGTATACTTGGAAGGAGAGACAGCCTTGGTCGTATATTTTTGTTTATTATCGCAAAATCGATTTTCAGCCACTTAGTGACCATCTTCAGTGCTGTAATATATAACTTAAATTAGTAAGCACTGGTGTCAATAAGCTTACGGCGATCACATAGACTCTACTACTACAGTAACTGATGGTAATGTTATTAACAAAATTTCCAGTTAGAATTAATTTAATACCTTCAGTTGCTGACGGGCGTTGATATATATCAATGGGTACAGGTGAAAATGTGTGCCCCTACCGGAACTCGAACCGGGGATCCCCTGCTCACATGGCAGATGCTCTATCCATCTTTTTTTTTTTTAATCTCATTTTGTTCGTTTTCGTTCGTTGCTTCTGCTCGTGGCGGACGTCGCAAGACACCCGTTTCAGTTCGTTGTTGATGCATTAACTCTGTGATTTTTTTTTTTTTTTAATACAGAGGGCAGCTAACCCTCTAACCCTCTCACCGAACACGCTGTTACCGTGCCGGCCGTCCATCTGAGCCATCGAGGGCACAGAGGGTAGCGCGACTGTAGGGACTATCTCGCGCACGCCTCCCGCGAGACCCACATTCTCACCTTGTATGTCGACACACTACATTCATAGTGTCCCACCCCAACACACTCATTACTCGTGGAAGGCATTCTTACCAAGTCCCGTAAGAGTTCGGGGAATATGTGTGCATCCGCACAGAAGAAGGTCATGGCAGGTATCGCCAGAACTATATACTTATATAGATATGGTGTTTGTTCTTTCGGACATGTCCGAAAGAACAAACACCATATCCATATAAGTATATAAATTTCCAGTTGGTGTGATGAATGGCAGCTATCCCTAAATGTGGAAAAATGTAAGGTAATGCGCATGAGTAGGAAGATCAAACCTATAATGTTCGAATACAGTATTACTAGTTCCCTGTTTGACACAGTCAAGTCGTTTAAATATGTGGGCATAACATTGCAAAGCATTATGAGGTGCAACTACCATGTGAAAGCTGTGGTAGAGAAGGCGAATGATCGACTTCGCTTTATTGGGAGAATTTTAGAAAAGAGTGGTTCACTTGTAATGGAGACCGCATGTCGAACGCTCATGTGACCTATTCTTGAGTAATGCTCGAGTGTTTGGGATCCGTAACAAGTCGTATTGAAGGAAGACGTCGAAGTAATTCAGAGGAGGGCTAATAGATTAGTTACCGGTAGGTTCGAGCAACATGTAAGTGTTACGGAGATGCTACGGGAACTCGAATGAGAATCGCTAGAGGGAAGACGACATTCTTTTCGGTAAACACTAATGAGAAAAGTTAGAGAATCTGCATTTGAAGCTAATTGCAGTTCAATTCTACTGCCGCCAAGATATATTGCGCGTAAGGACCAAGAAGATTACATAGGAGAAATTAGGGCTTATACGGAAGCACACAGACAGTCGTTTCTCCCTCGCTCTATTTGCCAGTAGAGCAGGATAGGAAATGACTAGCAGTGGTACAGAGTACCCTCCGCCACGCACCATACGGTGACTTGCAAAGCATCTATGTAGATGTAGATGTCGTGCCACCTAAGGAGAGAAATCGAAGTACACAATGAACACAAGTAAAGCGCAAGCACTGTATTAATTAAAGAGCAGCTTAAGTTACGTTAATCGCCCCACGTCTGGCACTGCGTGTTTCTGTTTGATACTATCACAGCAAAATTGTTTCACAGCCGAATTGTTTCAAGTAGGCAGCTACGAAATAACAACGGTGCTGCGAGGTAACGATGGTCTAACAAGTCCGCGCCACTGCTGCGGCTCAACAGGTACAGAGTTCAGTTTCTTTTGTGGCGGTGTTCGTAGCGACAAACAATTCGCTGTAGAAACGGCTTACGAAGTCACCGCCACACTTTTAATAGCGGGCCGACCGGTCCGCTGGAACAGTAAACAGAAAGATGAAAACCCAAACACTCTGATTAAATAAAAGTCGGTACTTATCTGTATTACGAAGATACAGAAACACAGTGGTGAACTCCGTGTCTACAGAAATCTGTCTAGTTCGAGTCGGAGCGGCTAGGTCAGCGTCGGCTGACGACAAACAACAACTCTGCTGCGATGAACACACAACTGACTAGCAAATACACAATTCGGTGGCGAGTATACAACTGAGCGGCGAATACAGAACTGTCCTAGCGCTCGCGACTCCAGCGCTTAAGAAGCCAGAAGCCAGCGGTGGCGCGCGCAGACTTGCGGCGATTTCCTGTCTCGCTGGCGCTGCTTATGCGGACGGCGTCCGGACTTTGATGCTGCCAACCTTTTGGCAGCGGGCTCGGGTGGCATTACTGGCTAGGATATAACAGTTTCACTTATAACGAAACCCTTGAAGACAGTGCTGTATTGTACAGTAGTCCAGTGCACACTTCTAAGAAGAACAACAGGAACAGCCTGACAACAGTACTCTGAAGCTGACTCGACGACTGTGATTAATAACACTCGGAACTCATATTAGTGTCGGACACACAGAACCATAGCGTAAGGGTTTTGTTTTATAGAGAAAATTGTAATTTTGGTAATATTTTGGATGCCACGCAGAAAAGTAAAGATTCAATAGCATCTGAGTAATAGCTGGCAACATGTCTGCCAAATAGGTAAATGTGTGACTAGGGCCTCCCGTCGGGTAGACTGGGTGCAAGTCTTTCGATTTGACGCCACTTCGGCGACTTGCGCGTCAATGGGGATGAAATGATGATGATTAGGAAAACACAATGCCCAGTCCCTGAGCGGAGAAAAATCTCCGACCCTACCGGGAATCGAACCCGGGCCCTTAGGATTGACATTCTGTCGCGCTGACGACTTTTTTTTTTTAAATCTCATTTTGTTCGTTTGTGTTCGTTATATCTGCTCGGGGCGGACGTCGCAAGACACCCGTTTCAGTTCGTCGTTGATCCATTAACTCAGTTTTTTTTATTACAGAGGGCTGCTAACCCTCTGACCGAACACGCTGAGCTACTGTGCCGGTCCACTCAACTGCCGGGGGCGGACTGCCAAAGAGGTTGCCCTGTGAGAGACAGTAGAACCTTTGCTTGCGAATGGAGTCCCGTGTTGGAGAGAGACAGAGAGAGAGAGAGAGAGAGAGAGAGAGAGAGAGAGGAGTTGTATCTTGTAATGGAGTAAGATCTGTTTTGGCCGTGCTGTGTGCTGGAAAGAATTTTCTTACATCATTTTCCATTAATGCAGAGATATTTTGTAAATTCTTTCAGAAAACTTCAAAAGTTACTGTAATAGCGCTTATGCCAAGACATCCAAGTGTAGTAATTAATTTGGTCAGGGATTTAGAATTGGAGATTTTTATCATAACGTAACTATGTGTGATTCACTGATTTTTCTTCAAAGACGGGCAGCATGCGTGTTTGTAAGCAAGTAAGGATAACTGGTTCAGGTTTTCCCACTACTAATTTAAAGTGGTTTTTTTAATATTTCTAGTGCTAAAATATTTTGTCTTAATGATGTAAAGTTTTGTTAATACAATTACGTTATTGGTTTTCCATCAATCAGCATTCGTCTCTTCATTTCAAGTTTCGCATGCTTTCCTGAGTTTCTCAGTGACAGAACTATAACTGACAATGATTATTGCAGTAATGAGGTTTATTAGCACAGAAGATTTGTAGACGTCTCTATAGTTTAAAATACGGATTGCGCATCGCGTTGCTAGTAATTTGAATTTTTATTTATTTACTAGCACAGCAGCGGCAGTCGCATTAGTTTGAAGACAGCAGCAGCACATCCTTTATTCATTCCACAAATGAGTATGGTAGTCCATTTACAATTTATGTATAATGCAGTCAGCATTTCAACACTGACATATATTTCTGGCAGGGTATTTCTGGCAGTTATTTATATTTCATATTTTCCTCGTAGTCAGATTGCTTGTATTATTGATAACAAAGCGTCTTCTTAAATTTAGCAGAACAAACTGTACTCTCGCCACGAGTGTTGCACTACACAGTTTATGGTGCATTTCTGAGTAACTTTTGCACTTCTGGTCACTTTTCAAGATTTGTGAGATTACTTAGCTGTTTCTCTAATTACGAGTTCAACCTCACATTACCACACAGACAAAATAGCATACATTCCATACAACAAAAACTAAGTAGCCACTTTCAATAGCAAAGCGAGTTCACAATACAGTACAACTCTTTGTCGTCTGTGCCCATTCTTATTTGTTGCAATCGGAAACTCTTCCTCGTCTCTCTTCTCTTCAGTGTCCAGCCGTCACGTTGCATTGCATCAGTACGCCATTTCCTTCTTCTGTCTGCACTTGGAGGTGAACAGCCAGCAGTGACGGAAGTTGGGAGTGAGTAGTCAGGAGTGATAAGTGTCCAAGGAGTAGAAAAGCAACTCAAATCACTCAACAGAGGAAAGTCCAGTGGACCTGACGGAATACCAATTCGATTCTACACAGAGTACACGAAAGAACTTGCCCCCCTTCTAACAGCCGTGTACCACAAGTCTCTAGAGGAACGGAAGATGATTCGAAAAGAGCACAGGTAGTCCCAGTCTTCAAGAAGGGTCGTCGAGCAGATGCGCAAAACTACACTCCTGGAAATGGAAAAAAGAACACATTGACACCGGTGTGTCAGACCCACCATACTTGCTCCGGACACTGCGAGAGGGCTGTACAAGCAATGATCACACGCACGGCACAGCGGACACACCAGGAACCGCGGTGTTGGCCGTCGAATGGCGCTAGCTGCGCAGCATTTGTGCACCGCCGCCGTCAGTGTCAGCCAGTTTGCCGTGGCATACGGAGCTCCATCGCAGTCTTTAACACTGGTAGCATGCCGCGACAGCGTGGACGTGAACCGTATGTGCAGTTGACAGACTTTGAGCGAGGGCGTATAGTGGGCATGCGGGAGGCCGGGTGGACGTACCGCCGAATTGCTCAACACGTGGGGCGTGAGGTCTCCACAGTACATCGATGTTGTCGCCAGTGGTCGGCGGAAGGTGCACGTGCCCGTCGACCTGGGACCGGACCGCAGCGACGCAAGGATGCACGCCAAGACCGTAGGATCCTACGCAGTGCCGTAGGGGACCGCACCGCCACTTCCCAGCAAATTAGGGACACTGTTGCTCCTGGGGTATCGGCGAGGACCATTCGCAACCGTCTCCATGAAGCTGGGCTACGATCCCGCACACCGTTAGGCCGTCTTCCGCTCACGCCCCAACATCGTGCAGCCCGCCTCCAGTGGTGTCGCGACAGGCGTGAATGGAGGGACGAATGGAGACGTGTCGTCTTCAGCGATGAGAGTCGCTTCTGCCTTGGTGCCAATGATGGTCGTATGCGTGTTTGGCGCCGTGCAGGTGAGCGCCACAATCAGGACTGCATACGACCGAGGCACACAGGGCCAACACCCGGCATCATGGTGTGGGGAGCGATCTCCTACACTGGCCGTACACCACTGGTGATCGTCGAGGGGACACTGAATAGTGCACGGTACATCCAAACCGTCATCGAACCCATCGTTCTACCATTCCTAGACCGGCAAGGGAACTTGCTGTTCCAACAGGACAATGCACGTCCGCATGTATCCCGTGCCACCCAACGTGCTCTAGAAGGTGTAAGTCAACTACCCTGGCCAGCAAGATCTCCGGATCTGTCCCCCATTGAGCATGTTTGGGACTGGATGAAGCGTCGTCTCACGCGGTCTGCACGTCCAGCACGAACGCTGGTCCAACTGAGGCGCCAGGTGGAAATGGCATGGCAAGCCGTTCCACAGGACTACATCCAGCATCTCTACGATCGTCTCCATGGGAGAATAGCAGCCTGCATTGCTGCGAAAGGTGGATATACACTGTACTAGTGCCGACATTGTGCATGCTCTGTTGCCTGTGTCTATGTGCCTGTGGTTCTGTCAGTGTGATCATGTGATGTATCTGACCCCAGGAATGTGTCAATAAAGTTTCCCCTTCCTGGGACAATGAATTCACGGTGTTCTTATTTCAATTTCCAGGAGTGTATAAACTTATATCTCTGACATCGTTCTGTTGTAGAATTTTAGGACACGTTTTTTGCTCGCGTATCATGTCATTTCTGGAAACACAGAATCTACTCTGTAGGAATCAACATGGATTCCGGAAATAGCGATCGTGTGAGACCCAACTCGCTTTATCTGTTCATGAGACCCAGAAAATATTAGATACAGGCTCCCAGGTAGATGCCATTTTCCTTGACTTCCGGAAGGCGCTCGATACAGTTCCGCACTGTCGCCTGATAAACAAAGTAAGAGCCTACGGAATATCAGACCAGCTGTGTGGCTGGATTGAAGAGTTTTTAGCAAACAGAACATAGCATGTTGATCTCAATGGAGAGACGTCTACAGACGTTAATGTAACCTCTGGCGTGTCACAGGGAAGTGTTATGGGACCATTACTTTTCAAAATATATATAAATGACCTAGTAGATAGTGTCGGAAGTTCCACGCGGCCTTTCGCGGATGATGCTGTAGTATACAGAGAAGTTGCAGCATTAGAAAATTGTAGCGAAATGCAGGAAGATCTGCAGCGGATAGGCACTTGGTGCAGGGAGTGGCAACTGGCCCTTAACATAGACAAATGTATTGTACTACGAGTAGATTGAAAGAGGGATCCTTTATTGTATGGTTATATGATAGCGGAACAAACACTGGTAGCAGTTACTTCTGTAAAATATCTGGGAGTATGCGTGCGGAACGATTTGAAGTGGAATGATCACATAAAATTAATTGTTGGTGAGGCAGGTGCCAGGTTGAGATCCATTGGGAGAGTCCTTAGAAAATGTAGTCCATCAACAAAGGAGGTGGCTTACAAAACACTCGTTCGACCTATACTTGAGTATTGCTCATCAGTGTGGGATCCGTACCACGTCGGGTCGACAGGGGAGACAGAGAAGATGCAAAGAAGAGCGGCGCGTTTCGTCACAGGGTTATTTGGTAAGCGTGATAGCGTTACGGAGATGTTTAACAAACTCAAGTGGCAGAGTCTTCAAGAGAGGAGCTCTGCATCGCGGTGTAGCTGCTTGCTTTCCAGGTTTCGAGAGGGTACGTTTCTGGATGAGGTATCGAATATATTGCTTACCCCTACTTATACCTCCCGAGGAGATCACGAATCTAAAATTAGAAGATTCGAGCGCGCACGGAGCCTTTCCGGCAGTCGTTCTTCCCGCGAACCATACGCGACTGGAACAGGAAAGGGAGGTAATCACAGTGGCACGTAAAGCGCCCTCCGCCACACATCATTGGGTGGCTTGCGGAGTATAAATGTAGAATATAGATCTAAATCCGTTTTTACTATTTTATATCTCTAGTATTTACTGAGGTTAACGAAGGTGATGTTGGCCTGATGTACTCGACGATGCCCTTTAGCTACACTGTCTAGAGAATCGTTCTAAGAAATACCAAACTAAGGTATTTGTTCTTTCAGTATTTTATACATGCTTTTAGGTTATATAAGTCTGCATAACACGATCGTGATCCTTAAATAGATGTATTTGTCCTCTGTTTACTATGTAGATTAGCCTGAAGATGCCTAAATAAGGAGAAACGCGTAGTTGATAAATAAAACAACTAAAATTGCAACCAAGACTGTTTTCAACCAATACTATTAAACACTGGTTTGCTGATTCATGCCACAGATGGATTGGAAGAATTTTTATGGGATACTTCTGATTCTTTATCCAACATTTTTTGGTTATTTTTAAAGCGTTGGGAGGAGGCGCTAGAGGCTGGTATTCTGAGCTCTCTGAGACTCCCTCGCGCTGAGGTGCAGAGCTGAGGCCGCCTTCGTGGCCCTGCTCCACAGTGCGTGCTGCCCTGCGGCTGGCTACTTTAGCATTCAGCTCGCGCCCTGCGCTTACGGGGCGCCCTTAATACTGATACGCAGCGCACTCGTGCGCGAGATGGAAATCGCGATTTCGTGCTCTCGCATTACCTGGCCACTTCTAGGCCCGGAAGAAATTCACCCTTATAGTGCGGTTCTCCTGTGGTTAGCCGGACAGCAAAGCAATTTCAAATCCAATAAACAATTAAATTCTTTAAGAGAGCTAAAGAAACTGACAAATGTACCGTGTACCTCCCGCACACTGTAGAAATAACAACTGTTCGCTCCAGGAACGACCCGTACCCAAAGTCTGGAAAATTGCGCAGGTCACGCCAATATTCAAGAAATGGTTCAAATGGCTCTGAGCACTATGGGACGAACCTGCGAACGTAGCGGTCGGGCGGTTCCGGACTGAAGCGCCTAGAACAGCTCGGCCGCAGCGGCCAACCCTATTCAAGAAATGTACTAGGAGTTATCCACTAAATTACAGGCCCATATCATTAACGTCGATATGCAGCACGATTTTGGAACATATGAGGTGTTTGATCATTATAAATTACTCGAATAGAATGGTCTATTGACGTACAGTCAACACGGAATTAGAAAACATCGCTCTTGTGAAATGCAATACTATTGACTAGCGATTTCAAATTGATTCCGTATTTCTAGATTTCCAGAAGGCTTTTGACACTGTACCATGCAAGCGGATTGTAGTAAAACTGCGTACTTATAGAATTGTTGTTGTTGTGTTCTTCAGTCCTGAGACTGGTTTGATGCAGCTCTCCATGCTACTCTATCCTGTGCAAGCTTCTTCATCTCCCAGTATCTACTGCAACCTACATCCTTCTCAATCTGTTTAGTGTAGTCATCTCTTGGTATCCCTCTACGATTTTTACCCTCCACGCTGCCCTCCAATACTAAATTCGTGATCCCTTGATGCCTCAGAACATGTCCTACAAACCGATCCCTTCTTCCAGTCAAGGTGTGCCAAAAATGTCTCTTCTCCCTAGTTCTATTCAGCACCTCCTCATTAGTTATGTGATCTACCCATCTAATCTTCTGCATTTTTCTGTAGCACAACATTTCGAAAGCTTCTATTCTCTTCTTTTCCAAACTATTTATCGTCCATGTTTCACTTCCATACATGGCTACAATCCAACTTATATAATATCGCCTCTCTTATGCTACTGGATTCGTGATTGCCTGTCAGAGAGGTCACAATTCGAGTAATTGACGGAAAATCATCAAGTAAAACAGAAGTGATTTATGGTGTTCCCCAACGTAGTAGTATAGTTCCCCTGCTCTTCATTAACTACGAGGATGAGTCAAACGAAAACCTTAAATTTGTAATAACAAATCGAAATATCGCGCCGTTATCCTGTAACTTGGTTAAGCGTGTTACAAACAGCGCGCAGAATGGTCTGTAGGTGGCAGCATAGTGCAGATGCACACATACCGTCGCAGTATCAGTATAAAGATGGCCGCCCCACTTGCGACTTGCACCAGGAAAGAACAGCGTTCTGTTATTCGGGATTTTGCGTAGTGAAGGTGTGAAACCTATTGAAATTCATCGAAGAATGAAGGTTCAGTACGGTGATGCACGTTTGTCACAGCAGCAAGTCTATGAATGGAGTTGGAACTTCGCAAATGGCGTGACTTCAGTGGAAGATGTTCCTCGGCCATGTCAGGCACAACGAGTTGTGACTCCACAGAACATTGCAGCAGTTGAAGCCATAGTGAAGGAAAACCGCCGTGTGACACTGAATGACACTGCAGCATGAAGAATGAAGATGAAGGGGTACGCCACGCGGTGCATGAGTAGTTGCGCGGACTACCAAAAGAACTTTTTTCTAAAGGAATTTATGCACTTTGTAAGCGCTGCAGGACTTGCATTGAGTGTGGTGGAGATTATGTTGAAAAGTGATACAGCTTTGTACCACTACTGCACAATAAGTAATATTTTTAAAAAATTTGAGGTTTTCATTTGACTCACCCTCGTATATGAACGATTTAGGAGACAATCTGAACACCCTTCTTAGGTTGTTTGCAGATGATGTTGTCGTTTATTGTCTATTGAAGTCATCAGAAGATCAAAACAAATTGGAAAATGATTTAGGAAATATATCTGTATGGTGTGAAGATTGGCAATTGACCCTAAATAACGAAAAGTGTGAGGTCATCCACATGAGTGCTAAAAAGAATCAGTTAAACTTCGGTTACACGATCAAATCTAAAGACCGTAAATTCAACTAAATATCTAGGAATTACAATTAGGAACAACTGAAATGGGAAAGTACACATAGAAAATGATCTACATCTACATTTATACTCCGGAAGCCACCCAACGGTGTGTGGCGGAGGGCACTTTACGTGCCACTGTCATTATCTCCCTTTCTTGTTCCAGTCGCGTATGGTTCGCGGGAAGAACGACTGTCTCAAAGCCTCCTTGCGCGCTCGAATCTCTCTAATTTTACATCCGTGATCTCCTCGGGAAGTATAAGTAGGGGGAAGATATATATTCGATACCTCATCCAGAAAAGCACCCTCTCGAAACCTGGTGAGCAAGCTACACCGCGATGCAGAGCACCTCTCTTGCAGCGTCTGCCACTTGAGTCTGCTAAACATCTCCGTAACGCTATCACGGTTACCAAATAACCCTGTGACGATACGCGCCGCTCTTCTTTGGATCTTCTCTATCTCCTCCGTCAACCCGATCTGGTACGGATCCCACACTGATGAGCAATACTCAAGTATTGGTCGAACGAGTGTTTTGTAAGCCACCTCCTTTGTTGATGGACTACATTTTCTAAGGACTATCCCAATGAATCTCAACCTGGCAACCGCCTTACCAACAATTAATTTTAAATGATCATTCCACTTCAAATCGTTCCGTACGCATACTCCCAGATGATTTACAGAAGTAACTGCTACCAGTGTTTGTTCCGCTAGCATATAATCATACAATAAAGGATCCTTCTATCTATGTACTCGCAGTACATTACATTTGTCTACGTTAAGGGTCAGTTGCCACTCCCTGCACCAAGTGCCTATCCGCTGCAGATCTTCCTGCATTTCGCTGCAATTTTCTAATGCAACAACTTCTCTGTATATTACAGCATCATCCGCGAAAAGCCGCGTGGAATTTCCGACACTATCTACTAGGTCATTTATATATATTGTGAAAAGCAATGGTCCCATAACACTCCCCTGTGGCACACCAGAGGTTACTTTAATATCTGTAGACGTCTCTCCAATGATAACATCATGCTGTGTTCTGTTTGCTAAAAACTCTTCAATCCAGCCACACAGCTGGCCTGATTTTCCGTAGGCTCTTACTTTGTTTATCAGGCGACAGTGCGGAACCGTATCGAACGCCTTCCGGAAGTCAAGGAAAATAGCATCTACCTGGGAGCCTGTATCTAACATTTACTGGGTCTCATGAACAAATAAAGCGAGTTGGGTCTCACACGATCGCTCTTTTCCGTAATCCATGTTGATTCCTACAGAGTAGATTCTGGGTTTCCAAAAACGACATGATACGCGAGCAAAATACATGTTCTAAAATTCTACAACAGATCTATGTCAGAGATATAGGTCTATAGTTCTGCGCATCTGCTCGACGACCCTTCTTGAAGACTGGGACTACCTGTGCTCTTTTCGAATCATTTGGAACCTTCCGTTCCTCTAGAGACTTGCGGTACACGGCTGTTAGAAGGGGGGCAAGTTCTTTCGCGTACTCTGTGTAGAATCGAATTGGTATCCCGTCGGTCCAGTAGACTTTCCTCTGTTGAGTGATTCCAGTTGCTTTTCTATTCCTTGGACACTTATTTCGATGTCAGCCATTTTTACGTTTGTGCGAGGATTTAGAGAAGGAACTGCAGTGCGCTCGTCCTCTGTGAAACAGCTTTGGAAAAAGGTGTTTAGTATTTCAGCTTTACGCGTGTCATCCTCTGTTTCAATGCCATCATCATCCCGGAGTGTCTGGATATGCTGTTTCGAGCCACTTACTGATTTAACGTAAGACCAGAACTTCCTAGGATTTTCTGTCAAGTCGGTACATAGAATTTTATTTTCGAATTCACTGAACGCTTCACGCATACCCCTCCTTACGCTAACTTTGACATCGTTTAGCTTCTGTTTGTCCGAGAGGTTTTGGCTGCGTTGTGGTCAAGGCGAAGCAAAGATTGCCTTTTATTTGCAGAACACTTTGAGAATGTACCAGATCTACTAAAGAGACTGCCTGCACTACGTTTGTCCGCCCTGTTCTGGAGTACTGCTGCGCGGTCTGGGATCCTTACCAGACAGGATTAACGAAGTACATCGAGAAAGTTAAAAGAAGAGCAGCACGCTTTGTATTATCGTGGAATAGGAGAGGGACTGTGAATGACGTGATACAGGATGTGGGGTGGACATCATTAAAACTATGGCGCTTTTCGTTGTGGCGGAATCTTTTCACGAAATTTCAATCACCAACTTTCTGCTCCGAATGTGAAAACATTTTGCTGACGCCAACCTTCGCAGGGAGGAACGACCTTCATAATAAAATATTGGAAATCAGAGCTCGCACGGAAAAACTAAGGTGTTCGTTTTTTCCGCGCGCTGTTCGAGACTGGAATAACAGAGATTTATTGTGAAGGTGATCCGATGAACCCTCTGCCAGGCACTTACGTGTGATTTTCAGAGTATCCATTTAGATGGAGATTCCCTCTTACGCCAGTACTGGACATAACAGGAAACAAAGCTGATGAGTTCTGTCAGGCACAGTCATAACAAAACAAAAATAAAGACGATAGATACATTTTCACTTCATATACACAAACAAACGAACAAAAACAAAACCTTGCAAAGGAATCCACTGCGAACACGACAGTTTCTTCTCTCTATCATCTTGCGTAACAGAACTAATTGGACCTCTTGGTAATCGAAGACACTTTTGAATGTGTTTAGGCCCATTTCTTAGCAAATTGTCACTTAGGCCTATAGGATATTGTCCCATTCGTCCACAACGGCCTCTGTGGTGTCCTGTGGTCTCTGATGGAACGGGAAGATTGCAAATCGCTCGTATTAGCGTGGCCCAAGTATTCAGAATGCAGTTGAGATCTGAAAAACATGAAGGCCATATCGTCCGCTTGTTTGTATGCCCCACTCGGAAGGTGTCCACAAGATTGTGTCGATGGGGTGTGCATTGTCGGCCATCAGCGCGAATCCTGCCGCAGTGTCTTCACCAAGTGGAGCCACAAAGCGAGCAAGGTTGTCAGCCAGGTACTTCGCACTAGTCACCCTCCCATATATTGACACGAGAGCTGTCCTGTGACCATACAAGGACCCACATCAAAACGTGACTGAGCCACCTTGATAAGGGTAGCGGTCTACGATACAGTTAGGGTGTCAGCTTTGTCCTTGTTGCTTCCACTCAAGAATACCTGTATTTTTACAAGCTGCGACATAGTCATGAATAAAACAGCGTCCCGAATATAGAACAAAATTTCCTTTACTTTACGTCTATGGTCAAAATTTTTTTGTCATCAGACTACCGGTTTCGGTCTATAATAACTATCTTCAGAGTTGCAGCAACATATGGGAAAACATAAATACACTAGCAGATTGTCTACAGCTTAAAACAATAAAATAGACCATGATGAAAAGTACTACTGACATACATGTAGGCTACATTCGTGCGCTTCAAGTATGAAGAGGCATACCTGTTTTATAAAATCATCTCCTAATGTGCGGCGGTCTGTTTTCTTTCATTGCGGCTTATTTAGCTATTTGTTTTATAGTTTTTTATATTATTCTGTCCACTCTGAAAGCTGTTCATCATTTATGCCATTATCTATAATATTGTCACTTGACCAGATATCAAGTACTGTCTCTTAACCCTTTTTAACAATCTAACTTTTGTCGTGTTTTATTTCATCGCTTTTTATTACTGTAATGCCTCTATACTTATAAGCCCATTGCAGTCTTCACCGATTCTATCCCCCTTTATTTTACGTTGTTCAATTGATCATTGAAGAATTTGTGTATGCCTACAGTAGCGACATCTGGTGAACTTGCAACACAAACATCTTGTGGCCACTGTACGGCAGTTTGTTTTGAACAGTAGTGCTGCTGACAAGATGACTCTTGTATATGCTGTTATTTATACATATTTGACGATTCTTGTGTTGAACATTTGACGATGCCACTATGGCTGCAGTACATTAGGACATGTTTTTATAAATCATACTTTACACTTCAAGCGCACAAATGTACGTGTATGTCAGTAGTATTTTTCATTATGGTCTATTTTATTGTTTTAAGCTTTAGACAGTCTGCCAGTGTATTTACGTTTTCTCATATTTTGCCGCATATCTGAAGATAGTCATTATACACTCCTGGAAATGGAAAAAAGAACACATTGACACCGGTGTGTCAGACCCACCATACTTGCTCCGGACACTGCGAGAGGGCTGTACAAGCAATGATCACACGCACGGCGCAGCGGACACACCAGGAACCGCGGTGTTGGCCGTCGAATGGCGCTAGCTGCGCAGCATTTGTGCACCGCCGCCGTCAGTGTCAGCCAGTTTGCCGTGGCATACGGAGCTCCATCGCAGTCTTTAACACTGGTAGCATGCCGCGACAGCGTGGACGTGAACCGTATGTGCAGTTGACGGACTTTGAGCGAGGGCGTATAGTGGGCATGCGGGAGGCCGGGTGGACGTACCGCCGAATTGCTCAACACGTGGGGCGTGAGGTCTCCACAGTACATCGATGTTGTCGCCAGTGGTCGGCGGAAGGTGCACGTGCCCGTCGACCTGGGACCGGACCGCAGCGATGCACGGATGCACGCCAAGACCGTAGGATCCTACGCAGTGCCGTAGGGGACCGCACCGCCACTTCCCAGCAAATTAGGGACACTGTTGCTCCTGGGGTATCGGCGAGGACCATTCGAAACCGTCTCCATGAAGCTGGGCTGCGGTCCCGCACACCGTTAGGCCGTCTTCCGCTCACGCCCCAACATCGTGCAGCCCGCCTCCAGTGGTGTCGCGACAGGCGTGAATGGAGGGACGAGTGGAGACGTGTCGTCTTCAGCGATGAGAGTCGCTTCTGCCTTGGTGCCAATGATGGTCGTATGCGTGTTTGGCGCCGTGCGGGTGAGCGCCACAATCAGGACTGCATACGACCGTGGCACACAGGGCCAACACCCGGCATCATGGTGTGGGGAGCGATCTCCTACACTGGCCGTACACCACTGGTGATCGTCGAGGGGACACTGAATAGTGCACGGTACATCCAAACCGTCATCGAACCCATCGTTCTACCATTCCTAGACCGGCAAGGGAACTTGCTGTTCCAACAGGACAATGCACGTCCGCATGTATCCCGTGCCACCCAACGTGCTCTAGAAGGTGTAAGTCAACTACCCTGGCCAGCAAGATCTCCGGATCTGTCCCCCATTGAGCATGTTTGGGACTGGATGAAGCGTCGTCTCACGCGGACTGCACGTCCAGCACGAACGCTGGTCCAACTGAGGCGCCAGGTGGAAATGGCATGGCAAGCCGTTCCACAGGACTACATCCAGCATCTCTACGATCGTCTCCATGGGAGAATAGCAGCCTGCATTGCTGCGAAAGGTGGATATACACTGTACTAGTGCCGACATTGTGCATGCTCTGTTGCCTGTGTCTATGTGCCTGTGGTTCTGTCAGTGTGATCATGTGATGTATCTGACCCCAGGAATGTGTCAATAAAGTTTCCCCTTCCTGGGACAATGAATTCACGGTGTTCTTATTTCAATTTCCAGGAGTGTAGACCGAAACCGGTAGTCTGATGACAAAAGAAAAAATTGTGACTATAGACGTAAAGCAAAGGAAATTTAATGTCAGTGTTGTCAGGGTGGATACCGATATGGGTCTCATCAGGAAAGAGCGTCGTGTCCGACTGCTGCGTATTAATGCCCAAGCGACGCCAGCCCCTGTCGCAATCCGATTTAAAGTGTGAGGCTTGAGAGGGCTTTTGGCTCATAGTCCGTGCTCATGGAGCCTATCTCGCATCGTTTGTGGTGGTGTATGCAATCCTGAAGCTGTCTGGACTTGCTGCCATAGACGTGTAGGATTGTGTTGAAGAATTCTGTTTGCTGTTATACACAGATATCGCTCCTGTACATCTGCTGTTTTTGTTCCGTGGGTACGTCTATGACGATCCTAAACTGACCCTCCCGCTAGGAACTTGTTCCATATTCTAGAGACATCACTTTGATTCGCAGCGACATTCGCTTCTACGTTCACTTGTCCCATCCCCTGCTCCATAAGAGTGACTGTAAGGAGTCTCCGATCGTACGTTATTGTTCTCCCGAAGCAACACAGCTCTCGTAGAGACACATAGCACAAGTACTCCAATGTTTAGAGGTGACAAGGCTGCCATATACTCCACATACTGTCCTCTCACAGTAGACACATGGACTGTTTCAGCTAGGACTACGTTACAAACAAACCAATTTATTTAACTATATATATGACGGTAGTATCTGTACCCGAAAGAACAGTTACCGTGGATGACCATGCAGGTTTGCTAGAAATGAAATGATAATTAAATAGACACCCTACCTGCAAGCAGGCGTTGATACACTTCATTGGGGACATGTTGAAAATGTGTGCCCCGACCGGGACTCGAACCCGGGATCTCCTGCTTACATGGCCCGCGGTGGCTCAGATGGATAGAGCGTCTGCCATGTAAGAAGGAGATCCCGGGTTCGAGTCCCGGTCGGGGCACACATTTTCAACATGTCCCCAATGAAGTGTATCAACGCCTGCTTGCAGCTAGGGTGTCTATTTAATTATCATTTCATTTCTAGCAAAACTGCATGGTCATCCACGGTAACTGTTCTTTCGGGAACAGATACTACCGTCATATATATAGTTAAAAAAATATGGGTTCCCGGCCTTTGACCTTCTTGTGCGAACGCACACGCTATGCCCGAACTCGTACGGGACTTGGTAGATTAATCTGCCACGAGTAATGAGTATGATGGGCAAACATCTATTAGGCGCACTACGAATGTAGTGTTGTGGACATGTTGGGAATGTAGATCTCACGGGGAGCGTGCAAGGGATAAGTCCCTGCAGACGCAATATCCTCTGTGCCCTCTGTGGCTCAGATGGACTAGCCGGCACGGTAGCTCAGCGTGTTCGGTCAGAGGGTTACGTGCCCTCTGTAATAAAAAAAACTGAGTTAATCGATCATCAACGAACTTAAACGGATGTCTTACGACGTCCGCCCCGAGCAGACGCAACGAACAAAAGCTAACAGAATGAGATTTTTTTTTTTTTAAAAAAAAAAAAAAGATGGATAGAGCGTCTGCCATGTAAGCAGGACATCTCGGGTTCGAGTCTCGGTCGGGGCACACATTTTCAACATGTCCCCAATGAAGTGTATCAACGCCTGCTTGCAGCTAGGGTGTCTATTTAATTATCATTTCAAACCAATTTATTGTTATCAGAACGTATTTCTGGATCACAAAGTTCAATGTTAAAGTTTAGACAGTATGCAAAATTTATTTTACAATGCTATTAGATATTGACTCTAATTAGTCCTCTGTGAGATTATACAGTTGACCTTTTAATCAAATACGCAATACACGATATTGCCAGGAACACACATTTTTAGAGACCATTTATTGAACGATGTACATAACGAAGATCAACGAGAAAACATAAACTACCATACATATATCACATCAAAGAGTAAAATATGAATGTTCCCAACACCCCCACAAGTTCTTGACATGTCAATTCGTGAACTCTTTAAGATCCACAGCTTGACAGCACCACTGATGTTTACCTTTAGGCAGTGCCTTTGTCAAAAAATCAGCTTGCTGCTTATCGGTACTTACTGGTTTCACACTGAATTGTCCTGTTTTAATTAAATCACGAATATAGTGGTGCCTCACGTCAATGTGTTTTATTCGAGTATGATGCATACCACTGTGACTCAGTGCAATGGCACCTCTATTATCACAGCATACACTTACTGGTTTTTCACTGTGCGTAACACACAATTCACGAAGCAATCCTTGCAGGTATACCGCTTCTTGCGCTGCTGCTGATAGAGCCATATACTCAGCTTCTGTAGTTGAAAGAGCGACGGTTTGTTGTCGGTTTGAAGTCCAGGAAGCTGCTGTCCCAGCTAACTTGAAGATGTAGCCGGTCGTTGATAGCCGCTGATGGAGGTCTGATGCATACTCGGCATCACAGAAACCTTCAATTTCAGTTGTTAGTCCTACATTGACTGTGCCTTTAATGTATCGCATAATTCGTTTGACCGCTTCCCAGTGGATTTTCCAAAAAATAGAATTGAATATGCTTAGAACCCCCACAGCATAAGCAATGTCCGGTCTTGTGCTTTGAGCTAAATACAATAGTGATCCTACGGCTTGCTAATAACTCAATGTTTTCCTCATCTGTCAATTTATTTTCACATTTTTGCAGCCTTAAACCAGGTTCAAATGGATATGCAACCGGATTAAAATGTTCCATACCAAATTTCTTGAGTATGTTTGCTGCATATTTGCTTTGATCAATACTAATCGTCCCTTGTTTCCTGTTTAGTTTTATTCTCATGCCAAGACACCAACTCAGTTCACCAAGACCTCTCATCTTAAACTGATTTATTAATCCTTTCTTTTATTCTTTCTTCCACCTATTATTTCTATTAGAGAAAATTATCAAGTCGTCTACATAAACAGCTATAATGAGTATATTTTGTTTCTCAATTCTGAAGTAAATGCAAGAATCATATTCTGACTTCATCAGGTTCATTTTTTGCAATGTCACATCTAATTTCATATTCCAAACGCGTGACGCCTGTTTTAGACCATAAATTACCTTCTTCAGCTTGCAAACCTTCATCTCCTCCCCCTTCTTCACGTAGCCTTCAGGTTGACGAATGTATGGTAGTTTATGTTTTCTCCTTGATCTTCGTTATGTACATCGTTCAATAAATGGTCTCTAAAAAATGTATGTTCCTGGCAATATGGTGTACTGCGTATTTGATTAAAAGGTCAACTTTATAATCTCATAGAGGACTAATTAGGGTCAATATCTAATAGGTTATGGGCCCAGGAGAGATTAGTGAACTTTCTGTACCAAAGAAATAAACTGATAAATCAAGGTTACATAATTTTCGCGTGTGTTCCTAGCAATATGGTGTATTGCGTATCTGATTAAAAGATCAACTTTATAATCTCACAGAGGACTAATTAGAGTCAATATCTAATAAATGCCTGTCCTTTCTTTCTTCATAAGACTTTGTTCTTTTACTTTTACTAGCTTACAATCATTCTTGTTTAACACTTTGTTTCTGAAAGTACGTATTTCTAGCGCTTCTTCTACATTTATGTTATATTTTCCACGTCTCTTTAATCAAGCTCGTAAGATCTTTCTCTGCAGATGTACTATGATCTCTGTTTCGTTAGCTTGTTGTCATTCTTTTGTATAAACAGCCTAAAGTATCATTCATTTCCCCTTTTTTCTATAATTGTTCCTACGTTTCGATATATTTCGACAACGCTTGTTAACAATTAGATATTCGTTACTCTTTTTTTCCCCTTTTTGGGTCATTTGTCTTTTCGCTGGTTTGACGCAGTCCTCCGTGAGCTCCTCTCCTGCGCCAATTTCTTCATCTCAGAGTAGCACTTATACAGGGTTATTACAGGGTTATCACAGCTCTACAATAACTTTATTATTTGAGATATTTTCACAATGCTTTGCACACACATACAAAAACTCAAAAAAGTTTTTTTAGGCATTCACAAATGTTCGATATGTGCCCCTTTAGTGATTCGGAAGACATCAAGCCGATAATCAAGTTCCTCCCACACTCGGCGCAGCATGTCCCCATCAATGAGTTCGAAAGCATTGTTGATGCGAGCTCGCAGTTCTGGCACGTTTCTTGGTAGAGGAGGTTTAAACACTGAATCTTTCACATCACTATGCGTGAAACTTGCCCGGACGCGTTCAACCGTTTCTTCGCTCACTGCAGGCCGACCCGTGATATCCCCTTACAGAGGCATCCAGAAGCTTTAAACTGCGCATACCATCGCCGAATGGAGTTAGCAGTTGGTGGATCTTTGTTGAACTTCGTCCTGAAGTGTCGTTGCACTGTTATGACTGACTGATGTGAGTGCATTTCAAGCACGACATACGCTTTCTCGGCTCCTGTCGCCATTTTGTCTCACTGCGCTCTCGAGCGCTCTGGCAGCAGAAACCTGAAGTGCGGCTTCAGCCGAACAAAACTTTATGAGTTTTTCTACGTATCTGTAGTGTGTCGTGACCATATGTCAATGAATGGAGCTACAATGAATTTATGAAATCGCTTCAATCATTTGTAATAGCCCTGTATCCAATGTCTTCATCTATTTGTTCGTTATGTTCCAAAAATCTGTCTTCCCTACAGGTTTTACCCTTCACAGCTCCCGTTAGTACGATGGAAGTTATCCCGTGTCCTATCATTCCGTCTCTTCTTCTCGTCAGCGCTTTTCACATATTCCCATTCTCACGGTTACTTAGTGAACCAAAACTATCCCTACAATTTTTCATTCTTGCATTTTAGCATTTTCTTCTAATTGTCTTACTCGCAATTCAATGCTAGGCCTTTGGCTTGCAATACTAATACGTTTATTTTATATTTGCAAGAAAACAAGTGTTATCTTAAGTATTCTTTGTTATCCATGTGCCGGCCGGAGTGGCCGAGCTGTTCTAGACGCTACAGTCTGGAACCGCGCGACCGCGACTGTCGCAGGTTCGAATCCTGCCTCGGGCATGAATGTGTGTGATGTCCTTAGGTTAGTTAGGTTTAAGTAGTTCTAAGTTTTAGGGGACTGATGACCTCAGAAGCTAAGTCCCATAGTGGTCAGAGCCATTTCTACAACTACATCTACATACATACTCCGCAATCCACCATACGGTGCGTGGCGGAGGGTACGTCGTACCACAACTAGCATCTTCTCTCCCTGTTCCACTACCAAACAGAACGAGGGAAAAATGACTGCCTATATGCCTCTGTAAGAGCCCTAATCTCTCTTATCTCATCTTTGTCGTCTTTCCGCGAAATGTCAGTTGGCGGCAGTAAAATTGTACTGCAGTCAGCCTCAAATGCTGGTTCTCTAAATTTCCTCAGTAGCGATTCACGAAAAGAACGCCTCCTTTCCTCTAGAGACTCCCACCCGAGTTCCTGAGGCATTTCCGTAACGCTCGCGTGATGATCAAACCTACCAGTAACAAACCTAGCAGCCCGCCTCTGAATTGCTTCTATGTCCGACATGACAGGGATCCCAAACGCTCGAGCAATACTCAAGAATAGGTCGTATTAGTGTTTTATAAGCGGTCTCCTTTACAGATGAACCACATCTTCCCAAAATTCTACCAATGAACCGGAGACGACTATCCGCCTTCCCCACGAATGCCATTAAATGCTTGTCCCGCTTCGTATCGCTCTGCAATTTTACGCCCAAATAATTAATCGACGTGACTGTGTCAAGCGCTACACTACTAATGAAGTATTCAAACACTACGGGATTCTTTTCTCTATTCATCTGCATTAATTTACATTTATCTATATTTAGAGTTAGGTGCCATTCTTTACACCAATCACAAATCCTGTTCAAGTCATCTTGTATCCTCCTACAGTCACTCAACGACGACACCTTCCCGTACACCACAGCATCATCAGCAAACAGCCGCACATTGCTATACAACCTATCCAAAAGATCATTTATGTAGATAGAAAACAACAGTGCACCTACCACACTTCCCTGGGGCACTCCAGATGATACCCTCACCTCCGATGAACACTCACCATGGAGGACAACGTACTGGGTTCTATTACTTAAGAAGTCTTCGAGCCACTCACACCCTTGGGAAACAATCCCATTTGCTCTTACCTTAGTTAGGAGTCTGCAGTGGGGCACCGAGTCAAACGCTTTCAGGAAGTCAAGGAATATGGCATCCGTCTGATACCCTTCATCCATGGTTCGCAAGATATCACGTGAAAAAAGGGCGAGGTGCGTTTCGCAGGAGCGATGCTTTCTAAAACCGTGCTGATGCATGGACAGCAACTTCTCTGTCTCAAGGAAATTCACTATATTCGAACTGAGAATATGTTCGAGAATCCTGCAACAAATCGATGTGAAGGATATTGGTATGTAATTTTGAGGATCCGTCCTTCTACCCTTCTTATATACAGGCGTCACCTGCACTTTTTTCCAGTCGGTCGGGACTTTACGTTGGGCAAGAGATTCGCGATAAATGGAAGCTAAGTAAGGAGCCAATTAAGTAGAGTACTCTCTGCAAAACCGAATTGGAATCCCATCAGGACCTGGCGATTTACTTATTTTCAACCCATTCAGCTGCTTCGCAACCCCAGGGATGTCTATCATTATGTCCTCCATACGGGAATCTGTACGAGACTCAAACGGCGGTATGTTTGTACGACCCTCCTGCGTGAATGATTTCTCAAATGCTAAATTTAAAATTTCAGCTTTCGTTTTGCTGTCTTCCGTTGCCAGGCCAGACTGATCAGTTAGTGACTGGATGGAAGCCTTCGACCTGCTTACCGATTTTACGTAAGACCAGAATTTCCCTGGGTTTTCAGCAAGATCTCTTGCTAAGGTATGACGGTGGTAGTGGTTGTATGCTTCGCGCATCGCTCTTTTTGCAGCAGCACTAATCTCTACTAACTTTCGCCTGTCTTCATTCTCCTGGTCTTTCTTGCACCGCGAGTGCAACTGCCTTTGCTTCCTGAGCATTCTCCGAATTGCGTTGTTAAACCAAGGTGGGTCTTTTCCGTCCGTAACCCACTTTTTCGGCACATACTTGTCCAATGCGTGATTTACAATGTGTTTAAAATTTGCCCATAATTCTTCCACGTCCATCGTACCGGAAGTAAAAGAAGTCGATTCATTTACTAAGTGGGATGCTAAAAACTGCTTATCTGCTCTTTCTAGTAAGAATACCCTCCTAGCCTTCTTGACCGATTTTTTAACTTTCGTAACCATAGTCGTAATGACAACATCATGATCACTAATCCCTGTCTGAACACTAACACTGTCGATGAGGTCTGGTCTGCCGGCCGGAGTGGCCAAGCGGTTCTAGGCGCTACAGTCCGGAACCGCGCGACCGCTACGGTCGCAGGTTCGAATCCTGCCTCGGGCATGGATGTGTGTGATGTCCTCAGGTTAGTTAGGTTTAACTAGTTCTACGTTCTAGGGGACTTACGACCTCAGCAGTTGAGTTCCATAGTGCTCAGAGCCATTTGAACCATTTTTTTTTTTTTTTTTTTGAGGTCTGGTCTGTTTGTGGCTACCAGATCTGAAATATTTCCATTACGCGTTGGCTGTCGATTTAGCTGCTCAAGACAGTTTTCGGATAATGTGTTCAAAAGTAATTTACATGACGGCTTGTCTGTACCACCTGTAACGAATCCATAGACATCCCAGTCTATACTAGGTAGGTTGAAGTCGCCTCCGACTAATATATCATGATCAGGGTACTTCTGCGATACAGAATGTAGACTCCCTTTGAATGATTCTAGAACTGTCACGGTGGAACCTGGTGGCCAGTAATAACACCCCATAATTAATTTTATTTCCCCTAGCCCTGTTAAACGTGTCCAGATAACTAAACAATCATACTCTACTTTGACCTCAGTAGACACAATATTTTTGTCAACTGCAATGAAGACACCACCTCCTACGGTGTCTAATCTGTCTTTCCGATGCACGTTCCAACTCTCACTAAATATTGAACATTTGAACCATTTGTTATCCATGTTGTTGTTGTTGTGGTCTTCAGTCTTAAGACAGGTTCTATGCATATCTGCACGCTAGACTATCCCTTGCTAGCCTTTTCCTCTCTCCATAACTACCCCAGCTTACATTCGTTTCAATCGGCTTACTGTGTTTACCTTCCCTACAATTTTTACCATTCACACTTCTATCCGTTACCAAATTGACGATTCCTCGGCGCCTCGTATGTGTCCCATCAGTCGATCTCTTATTAGTCAAGTCGTGCCACAAATGTCATCAAACTAAATAGAAAATCTGTCCAAGTCATCCTGTATCCTCCTACATTTACTCAACGACACTTTAGCGTACACTGCAGCGTGTTCAGAAAACAGTACTAGACTGCTGCTCACCCTGTCCCTGAGATCGTTTGGACGAATGGTCAATATTCAGGGGTATGACAGGAACGCTCGGCTCAAACACAAAACATTCATTTTGATATATTTTCTATTTCGAATGGTTTCCGAGACAGATCACATTTAATGTACACTTGTTTTTGGGCTAGGGGCACGCCCGTATGTCTTACCCACGCAATCTCTTTGCTGTTTTATTCTAGCTCCATTTACCTCTTTGTTTTCAGTCTCCATGCACGGGATGTCTTTCTGCTATTAAACTAACCCGTTGGACGCGCAAAAAGGGAAGGAAGGAAAATTGGATTTAACGTCGCCTCGACATCGACGTCATTAGAAACGGAGCACAAGCTCGGATTGTGTCAAGGATGCGGACGGAAATCGGGCTTGCTCTTTCAAAGGAATAATCCCAGCATTTGCGTGAAGAGATTTAGCGAAATCACGGAGGACCTAACTCTGGGCATAAATTACAGTGTTGACTTCGGCTCAGATCAGGTTTCGGCTATTGAGGAAGAATAAGTTGCCCAGAAGATTTCAAGCCGTCATAAAGGCAAAGGGTGCACACATTGAAAGGTGGCTACACTGAGCCACAGCGCCAGAGATTGCGCCAAAGAGTATTATTCAGCCGCCTCCACTGGCAGTTCTTATCGAGAAGTCGTGGTGGAGAGTGCTTATTGAGAAGTAGCAGTAGGCAGCGTTGGTTGAGATGTGGTAGTGGAGAGTGCTTGCTGAGAAGTCGTAGTGGACAGTGTTTGTTGAGATGTAGCAGTGGTGAGTCGTTGTTGAGAAGTTCCCATGGAGAGTGCTTGTTCAGATGTAGTCATATTGTTTTGATGGGCTAGACACCAGATATTGTTGTATTGGGGATGCTGTAATGATCAGAGTGTGCTTTTCGTCAATATATATGAGGGTAAAAAAATTCCTTTTTTTTATTATTTCAATGTCTTAAACAATAATGCCTCTTGGTCACAGGTTCAGTCAACAAAGCATCTGGCTCGTGTTCTTGTATTAGACCGTATTTCTGGTTTCTATGTGCAATTATAGTATTTCAGGTTTTTTTTAATTACTTCAGTATAAATGGTGTTTAAAATATCTGGTCTTATTGAGGAAGAACCGTGCCAGATGTGTACGTTGAATCACACTTCCACACACAGAACAGCGACACTTGTGCCTTGTTGTTTCGTAGCTTTCATAGTTGCTGGGGACTTAAATAATTAATTGTGTTAACGGAAATTTCGTTTCATTCTTTGTTGTTGTTCTATGCAGTCAGATTGCGTACAAATACCAGTCAGGGCCAACCGTTTACGAGACAGCGTAACCGAACAGACAGCTACTAAATCAAAAAATTAAAAATATTTGCATTCTAAAATAATTAAGCCCCCATGCAAGATGCCATATAAAAGTGCATTAATACGCCTCCAGATACTTCTGACGGAGTATATTTCGAACGCCAAATTAAGAGAGGGGAATAATTAGTACACTGTACAGAACGGCACTCGCTGCAGGAAACACGAAGTCACCGGCTGCGTTTACGGCCGCGGCACTTTGGCACTAGAAGCACGGTCCATCGGAAAACATGGTCTTTTGCCAACAAGCGCTCAATAACCTGTGTCCACTGCGGAGGTATCGCTGATCGGCGGTGACTGCCAAATACCGTGGAAGGCGACAAACAGAAAATCCTCCGCGCAAGAGAAGCGCCCAGCTCTGCTTTGATGTGAAGCAGTATACAGCTACCGGGCCAGCGATGGCTGTCGCTGTGACGGCTGTAAATAGAGATGCCCGTTTCGGATTCAGCCGTGCGAATGGGCGGTCCTGTGACGTAGACAGGTGGCTCCGCAGATTTACGTTCGTACTCTGCAGGCAAACGTGTGCGACAGACGATACAAAGAGGGCTTATATTGTCTTACATCTCTCTTGTCCCATTCATGGATGACGCGCGCGTTGAAAGGCTGTGGGTGGCTCCCGGAATAGCCACGAAATCTCCCGTTTTGACGTCATGCTTTTTATTATAAATGAGGTCCGTGTGTTGTGCAAAACATATTCCTTGTGACCAAAACATATTTCAGCACCATTGCGTAATCGTAGGGGAGTCTTCTTTATTCAAATCTGTCAAATGCGAACATATTTTAAGTGTTAACAAATCTACAAGAATACGAGGACTAAAGACAGTTTTTGTTTATTGTTATTACCTTAAATTTACTAAAGACAGTTTTTCTTTGTTGTTATTACCTCAATTTTACTTTAGACTGAGGTGAAGTCATGGGGTAGCGATGGCAGTAGTATCAAAAATAGTTCAAATGGCTCTGAGCACTATGGGACTTAACATCTGAGGTCACCATCAGTCACCTAGAACTTAGAACTACCTAAACCTAACTAACCGAAGGACATCACACACATACATGCCCGAGGCAGGATTCGAACCCGCGGCCAAAGCGATCGCGCGGTTCCAGACTGAAGCGCCTAGAACCGCTCGGCCACATCGGTAGGCGCAGTAGTATCGCGTACACAGTGTATAAAAGGGCAGTGCATTGGTGGAGCTCTCATTTGTGCTTAAGTGATTCATGGGGAAAGGTCTGCTAAGTGGCTATATCCTCCCAAAGGGAATTAACAGACTGTGAACGCTGAATGGTAGTTGAGCTAGACATACGGCATATTCCATTTACGAAATCTTTCAGTAAATTGAGTATTCCTAGACCCACATGACAAGAGAGTGCCCTAATATCAAATTTCACGCATCACCCCTCACCACGGACAACACAGTGGCCTACGGCCTTTACTCAACAGAGAACAACGGCGTTTGCATACAGTTGTCAGTGCTAACAGACAAGCAACACTGCGTGGCATAACCGCGTATGTATCCATTAGGACAGTGTGGCGAAATTTGGCGTTAATGGGCTATAGCAGCAAACGACTGATGAGAGTGGCTAACTGCACGACGTCGCCTGCAGCGCCTCTCCGGGACTCGTGACTATATCGATTGGACCGCTGGAAAACCATGGTCTGGTCAGGTAAGTCCGAATTTCAGTTGGTAAGAGCAGAAGGTAGGGTTCGAGTGTGCCGCAAACTCCAAGAAGCCGCGGACCCAGATTGTGAACTGTGCAAGATGCTAAGGATTCCATAATGGTGTGCGCCGTGTTTACATGGAATGGACTCGGTTCTCCAGTCCAACCGAACTGATCATTGACTGGAATTGGTTTTGTTCGGCTATCTGGAGACTATATCCCCAAACAACGTCGGAATTTTTGTGGATGACAAAGCGCCACGTCAAAAAGCCACAATTGTTCGCGATTGGTTTCAAGAACATCGTGGACAGTTCGAGCGAATGCTTTCGCCACCCAGATTGTCCGACATGAATCCCATTGAAAATTTATGGGACATAATCGAGAGATCAGTTCGTGCACAAAATTCTACGCCGGCAACATATAAAGGCACATTTGCATGCCGAGCATGAGTTTCCTCGGAAACGCGAAATATTAATTAAATAAATAATCAGTGACAAATAAATAAAGCCTATGGCACACAACTGCAGCGCTGTGTCGCTGATAAAACAAAAGCACAATTACGTTACTCTTATGTTTGATTAAGAAAGGAGGGAGCTCTGGTAGAAGTGGTGCGAGAAGCACGTATTTTATTTTATTGTCTGGCACACCGCCATATTTCATGTTATAGAAGAATACTGCGAGTTGCAACCACACTAGGCACTCGATTCTGTAAAGAATTATATTTATAAAAGTAAGTAGGATTATGAACTGTAGGCTTATTCATTGAATATATCTGATTTAACTAACTGTGTAACTTTTTTATGTTTAGTAGACAATCACCTCTGTACGACGTATTGGCATGGCTGGCAAATTATTGTAATATTGAGATTTAGATTATGAGTCCGCACCTACCGCAGCAGTCTTTGGAAACGATTTAATTACGAAGTCCGATTATTCAGTTTTATTTCACGGTCAACTACGAGTAACATTGCCTTTACGAAAAAGCCATTGTCAAGCGTCTGATACCGAATAATTAAACGTCCACGTTCCAGATAGGAAGGTGCAATTGCAATCACAATCACCATCATACAGATAGAATAATCAATATCTAAATAACAATATTTTTATTTATTTATTTATTTTATTTATTTTATATTGGAGACTGCGTGTCGGACTTGTTATTTTGTCATTTGTTACATTGTTCTCTTTGTTTCATGTAAAAAATCAACTTTCTGGACCTGGACGTCAATGTATGAGAGATAACAAAATCTGAAGATATTTTCCAATTCTGAAATTTTGCGGGAAGACGCAATGAAACTTCCAGCAAAATAAGGTAAGACGCAGCATCTTTGCATTAGCAGGCTTGACCAGACGTATAATTCAGTGTATTAGCTTTTCAGTAAATTCTGTAGTGTTTCTTTTCCGCATAACAGTTTCAGTGATAAATTTCATTCTCAGTACTTTTCCCTAAACAATAACGTATGCAACAATACCAATACACGAGTGTACAATATGGCCGACTTCTGTACGATATCATGTAACATGGCCAGCAGCCATTACCAATAATCTCAAATTCAGTTTATATTTTTAAATTAACAGACAGTCATTGTTGCTACGAGCGATTCATGCTCAACTACATTTTATTTTAAAATCAGTGTCAAAAATTTTCTTGAAACATATATCACGTGTGGCATGGTAATAACTAGAAAACAATACGCAAAAATGGAACAGCAAGGACGTACTATTCAGGCGCAATCCGACTCGGACGTGAGACAAGTGTTAGAAAATGACTTTACGACAGCAACCGGTAGTGACGATTCATCAAACATTGACGCAAGTGTTGACGAAAATTTTGACAATAGGCCGTCCACTACAAAAATTTCAAAATCTCAATCAGAGCCCATGTTAATGCATGACGTCACGTCTAATGACGCGGCGGGGGCAGAGACCTTGCAAACGGTAAACATTGCCGACATGTTACAAATGCTAATGAAACAAAACGCAGAAAATATGGCAACCATAAGGAAACAGAACGCCGAAAACATGGCAACCTTAAAGGCACAATTAGAGACACAAAATGAACAGTTAAAAACACAAAATGACGAAATCAAATGTGATCTCATAGCAATCAAGATAGGTAATGACACTTTGTGTAAACGTGTGGAACTTATAGACGCCACACTGACCAAACAGATGACCGAACTCAGTACTAAATTTTCCCAGCTCAATACGAGACAAGAAAAGACTACAACTGACGTAGCACTTTTACAGACACAAGTAAAAAACCTTAATGTCACGTGTGAAGTTCTTACTGAACAAATTCAAACATATCCTTCAGTACATGACAGCCTTGAAAAACGAATTACTGACGTACAGAATAAATTTGACAATGTTGAACAACACCTGACTGACATCTTACAATCAGATGCCACAGCTCATTTTCAAAATATTAATAAAGAATTTCATGATTGGGTTGAGAACAAAGACAAACATTTTGATAGATGCTTACGTGAAAATTTACCAACAATTGTGCACGACTCCGTAGCGCAATACATTACTAATAACAAACAGCTGATCAGTGACGCAGTACAATCCGTCACTGCACCCATGAGACAATTCACCGATCAACTACAGTCTGAATGTAACGAAAATATCAGTCAAAATGTACAGTTCAGAAACCAATATACATTCGAGTATGATACACACATTCCGCACACGACAAATACACAAGAACAAAACACACCACGACTACAACACATACCACGATGTGGAAACACAAACACAAGCTATTATCATGGTAAACCACAGCAACATTATCGTAATTACTCGCCAGCTGAACATACCAGTAATTACAGTGGAATAAATCCATATCACAATGCGAAGGAAGATGAAAGCTTAATGAAACACAGGCAATTTCAGATTTTTATCCCAGAAAAACGAACCATTCATCCGGTGATTTTTCTTAAATCTTTTAGTAACGCATTTCCACGCACTTGGAGTGACCGGAAAAAGATTTCATATATTGTCGGTTACATCCAAGGCGATGCAGCTGTCTGGGCATACAGTCAAGCTGACGTATGTACCACGTACAGTGAGTTTGAGCGTGCTTTTCTGAACAAATTCTGGTCGCAATCCGTCCAGGAGCGACTCAGAAGACAAATTTTAGAACCTGAAACTTTTAACAGTAAAAATGGTAACTTACGCAGATATTTTGAAAAATACTTGAACATGGGACATTTTTTAGACGAACCAGTCGCAACGCGTGATATACTCCGAGCGTTGAAGGCCAAATTGCCTTTCAACATTAAGGAAAAACTTCTACATATCCCGGATGACGATTCAGATTATTTTTTAACAGCTTTAGATTCGGTTGACATGTTACTTGAAGATCAGCGCTTCGCGCGGCAAAACAGCAGCCACAATGTTTACACTAGTGGTATGCAAAACATGCAGGCTTGCCAACACAATTCTGGCGCGCCCACAGTTGGATACGCGGTACAACAAAAACAGCAAACTCACATGCCGTCTCAATACGGAAATCAAAATCAACACGCGTATTCCAATACAAACAATAGTTACAACAGTAATAACATTTCATGCGGCAATCCATACAAGAGGCACCGCGGTAATAACTACAACGGTAACAACGGATACAAAGGTAATAACAAAAACACAAACAGAAATAGAAATAATAATAACTACGAGCCAAGACAGCATCAAGGTTGGACTCGTAACGATCAGTACTTTCATTCAAACTCTGCTTTACCACAGCAGCCACCAGGTCAAAATTGGAGCATACCTCACGACCGACAGGTAAGTTATAATGCGCAACAGCAACAACAACCGCAAAAATTTGGAGATCATAATAGGCAATATCCGAATGTGAATATAATAGAAATGACACCTGATGCACAACCTCAATCTGTGTCAGTACCTAGTACAAATGATAATCCAACAAACTAGAAACAGTCACTACTTTGCCCCAGGTCGTGGCTGAAGAATTCTTGGGGGGCGACTTCAATGTTAATCAGTTATTTGGCACCACACTTGAACAACAGAATAATGATATGCCGAGTAATTCTAAACAAAAACTACCTGTTTTATTTATAAGATACAATCACAATAACAATATATCAGATGAACTTTTACAAGACAGTACACAATGTCGTTTAAACACAAATGAAATTGTTTTAGCATCTACTACTGGTGTAGTAGGTGGGATTCCAACTACTATTATCCTAGATACAGGTGCAGCTGTGAGCGTTTTGTCTTTTAATTTCTATAAAAAGATGTGTGAATTGGAACCTGTGCCTGAGTTTCCTGCCCAAAACTGTAAAATAACTACTGCACTAGGTAATAAGTCATGTAGGGTTACGAAGCAAGTTTTTGTAAACGTTAAAATAGGTAATGGAACCGTACAATGGCCATTCCTGGTTGTACAAAACCTTGTGACAAATTGCATATTAGGAATAGATATTATGAGCGAGAAGGACTGCATTATAGACTACTCCAAAGGTAAATGTACTTTAAATGATAAAGGCAGTGTAATTATTATTGATTTGGACAGGAGAACTCTAAAGCATGACAAACACTGTACAGGGTACAAGGTTCAGTTAGTACTTGACAATGACATTCAAGACATGCAAACACACTCATCTGACACAGAGCTAATGGACTTGAAAACATTGCTTGAGCATAAGATAAGTGAAGCTACAGCTCTCAGTGTACATGAACGTATAAAACTACAGGAAGTGTTATCCAAATATTTACAAGTTTTTACCAAACGATTAGATGTTATCAACACGTATGTGTACAAGATTGAAGTTAAGCCTCACAAGATCTTCTACCATAAGACATATAACGTACCGTTATCTCAACGACCTGCTGTGTGGCAAGAATTAAAACAAATGTTAGACTGGAAGGTCATTGAACCATCCACCTCACCTTATTGTAGTCCTCTACTTGTTGTCAAAAAATCAAATGGAAGCATTAGGTTAGTGTTAGACGCACGAGCTATTAATGAAATAATTTTACCGGTTCACACAAAACCTGAAAATTTAGAAGAGCAATTACAGAAATTTCTAGATGCAAAATATTTTTCCACAATAGATCTCGCTAATTCGTTTTGGCAGGTGGGTATCACTCCTGATTCTCGGAAATATACTGCATTTATGTTCGGGGGGGCGAACCTATCAGTTTTGTGTTCTACCCTTCGGACTGAATGTCAGCTCGGGGGTATTCATTACAGCCCTGGATACCGTGCTTGGCGACGATTTAGTTGAGACAGTCACACACTATGTAGATGATATACTGATAGCTACACAATCTTGGAATGAACACGTTGACACACTTCAAAGAATTTTAGAAAAATTTGCACAAGCTGGAGTCACAGCCAACCTAAGAAAATCAAAATTTGGTTGCAGTGAGATAAAGTATTTAGGACATATCATTAATTCACAGGGCATACGTCCGGATCCCAGTAAATTAGATGCTATCAGAAACTTTCCTAGCCCTCGAACTAAAAAGCAGTTAAAATCATTCCTTGGGCTATGTTCATTTTTCAGACGTTTTTTGCCACAACCACTTTTGAACAGTAAACATCTGCTAAATCTACTCAGAAAGAATCAAGTTTGGATCTGGTCGGAACAGTGCCAGAATGACTTTAGTACAATTAAACATGCTTTAGTGAATGCTAACATATTGAGCCATCCAGATTTCAATTTAAATTTTTGTATGACTTGTGACGCTTCACGTACTGGCTTGGGCTGTTGCTTATTTCAAGTTGTAAAGAATAAAGAGGGGGAACAGATAAGAATTATTGGGTTTGCGAGTCGCACTCTAACTGAATGTGAGCGTACATACTCCACTACTGAGTTAGAAACACTTTCCATAGTATGGACATTCAAGAAATTCAATTATTATTTATTTGGAAAACATACGGTAATTTACACCGATCACCAGGCCCTGACATTTTTGTTAACTTGTAAACTTGTACATCCTAGACTATCACGATGCGCAGTTACACTTCAGAACTACTCTTTTGAAATTAAGTACATAAGAGGTAAGGACAACACCATTGCAGACACTTTGTCTAGACTTCCACAAGGTATGAATGATACCAACAGTGACTTAGAAAATATAAATGACTACAGGATTCTCTTAATGCAAGACAAGCAGTATCACCAATATTATATTGATATGTGCAGAAACATGGCTGAATTACAAAAATCTGATCCTCACTGGTATAAGATAATAACATTACTGGTAGAAAAACACAATCATCCTTTGACTAAGTATTACAAGTTACACAATGATGTGTTATTTTACCGCCGACATCCAAATGCTACTAACTGGTGTGTATGCATTCCCAAAAAGTCTGAACGTAATCTAATTTGGCACACACACTTAGTTTGGGGTCATTATGGGACGAAAAAGTGTTTGGCAAAGCTCAGCACATACTGTTATTTTAGCAATATGAGAAGAAAAATTTACAGGGAACTAAAAACATGTGTCATATGTCAAAAATCAAAACCTCAGAATTTATCCACAAAAACAGATTTACATTCTATTTTACCCAGTAAACCCCTGGAAATTCTGTGTACTGACATCAGTGGACCGCATCCAGCAAGCTCTGGAGGCGTCAAATATATCTTAGCTTTTTACGATATATTTTCTAAACATGTAAAACTTTATGCTTTAAAATCCGCCACTGCAAATGCTATAATACGAAGATTCTCAAGTGATTACCTGACGCACGTGGGAAAACCTAAAGCAATTCTATCAGATAATGCAGCATACTACTCTGGGTACAAATGGAGAAATTTCTTGAAGGACAATAACATCAAAAGTATATTTATTTCGAGGTTTAGTCCACAATGTAACGCGACTGAGAGACTTTTCCGAGAATTAAACCGTTTCATGAGGACCTATATTTCATCAAAACATACTAATTGGGTGTCCTACCTAAGTCTTTTCGAAGACGTACACAATAACTTAAATATTTACGATACGAATTACACACCTAACGAGATCATGTTCAATTGCAAACAGAACGATCAGTGGATAGAACCATTACCTAAGTTGTCGGACAAGGAAATCACACCTGAACAGAAAATAAAAGAAGTATTGACTACATTGACACATCACGCACAAATACGAAACAAACATCACAGAAACATAATAAAAAGAAAACAAAAATTCGAGGTAGGAATGCTTGTACTACTTCGTACTCATCATAAATCTGTAGCACTCAAACGACGCAACGCTAAGTGGCGTCTGCTATATGAAGGACCTTATATAATTGTTAACATACCGCATCCTGGTGCGTATCTGTTACAACATCCTAGAACTAACAAAATTATTGGGCTATACGCACACCGAGATCTTAGAGCATTTCATGCTGAATAATTTCAAGGTCATACCCATCAAAATATTGCTAAGCAACTCGAAAAACTCTGTTGTTACAACACAGATAATAAGTAGTATAGAAATTTTCATTTCAGCGGTTCCAGTGACGCAGTTGAAGACAGAAGAACTCTTCTTTCAGCGCGCGCCTCCACCTGAAAGACGGAATATTAAAGTAAAATTTATGATTACGTAGCAGCGGATGACATATTAATTTTTCACGGAACATTTGTTACTGAAGGTACCACTGACTTGGTGTGACACCTGACGGACTGACAGACGTCATCTGTGAAGCGATCTTTTACTTTGAGAAATAGATTAGACGCACATCTCTCAACACGAAAAGCATCTATCAGTAGTCAAGGCCACACAGACACTCTACACACACGCACAAAACGCGAGGAATCGAACATTTTCTCTCTCTTACTATTTTGAATATTTATTGAGTAGTGAAAACGCCTGGTCTTGCCTACTGATGTAATGAATGTTGTGTCTAACCTATCTTAATTTCAGATGACATCACAAAAAACATCGATAATATCCCAGCAAAACCGCTAAAGAGGATGTAAATATCTGCAATTCATGTAATCAAATGTGACACAATGTAATAACCTATAGCGATGTAATGATGATGTAAACATGTTTATGTGCAACTATATTATGTTTATGCTAAGAAAATATGTGACGTGTGTATGTATAATTACTTATTTTTTTAACTGATGTATAGTGTAACTGTTACTATGTAAAAATTTGAACAAAACGAGTGCCAAAAAGAAATTGCATAGTGAACCACTGTTCACGGACATTAACGAACATTACTAACTCTGCAACTACGCGGAAACCTATGTGAAAGAAACTGTTAATGCCATTCATTATGCAGCGTATCTATGTGAACGCGATGAACGATTTCCTTGATTAATAACTACGAACATTTAGGTGAGCTATATTCAGCAAAAAACTGAAAATGTGAAGTGCATAATTCGTGCATCGTCTAGTGACATTACTACAGTACCCAACTTCAAGATGTTAACTGGATTAAATGTACACAAAGTGCCTGTCCAGAAAACAACACGACGGGTGGAAGAATTTTGGTTGGAACTTCAGGGAATGGAATGTTCTCGAAATGTGACGGACACTCTTACCTGGACTGTCCAAGGATCGACGCCAGCTATGTGCCGTCCGAGGTTCTGCAACCAAGCTTCCACGGAATGTAAAAAACGAACTGCTCGTGGAACAATTACTCGACGGGTCACGTCTGATCTGTAATAAGCAATGCTTTTAGTCACAACGAACTGCATCACTACGACTATAATGGAAATGAGAAATGGACACGCTTATGTATTAATCACGTTGTTATACAACGATGTTACTGTGATCAAAAAACTTTACCACGACGATACTAACCTGTAAAAAATTATTGTGCAGCGGATGAATATGAACTGTAATAACGACACGATGTGTATAGGTCAACGCACCTGAAAAATACGGACATTTTTCTTTGAAGTATTTCAAAACAATACTATGTAACTAAGAACATTCAACAATCTAAGTTGTATTGTGTTATAACAAATATTGTAAATTTAAAACTAAGTTACCTGTCATAGAATGTAGTCTTCATATGTAATCTTGGTTGAATGTTTTCTTTGTGCAACGACTGGAAAACGCGCGCACACGAACAATATGAACTGCATACTGTGCCGCGTGATCTAACTGTACGATATAACGGCAGTCCCGCAGTTACACAGACGCTTCTGCGCATGCGCGCACTCTATCTGCCAACATAAGAACTTTTATGGCGCACCCGCGTCATTCAAATTTTGTATATAATGTGTATAATGTCTAATGTAAGTCATGTAAATAGTTGTAGATAACTTAGATTTTCTTGTGCCTTTAGGTGAATTGCTCGCCTGCAGGTGTGTCCTTTCGCCTCGCAATTCAGGGGGCAATATAAAGGCACATTTGCATGCCGAGCGTGAGTTTCCTCAGAAACGCGAAATATTAATTAAATAAATAATCAGTGACAAATAAATAAAGCCTATGGCACACAACTGCAGCGCTGTGTCGCTGATAAAACAAAAGCACAATTACGTTACTCTTATGTTTGATTAAGAAAGGAGGGAGCTCTGGTAGAAGTGGTGCGAGAAGCACATATTTTATTTTATTGTCTGGCACACCGCCATATTTCATGTTATAGAAGAATACTGCGAGTTGCAACCACACTAGGCACTCGATTCTGTAAAGAATTATGTTTATAAAAGTAAGTAGGATTATGAACTGTAGGCTTACTCATTGAATATATCTGATTTAACTAACTGTGTAACTTTTTTATGTTTAGTAGACAATCACCTCTGTACGACGTATTGGCATGGCTGGCAAATTATTGTAATATTGAGATTTAGATTATGAGTCCGCACCTACCGCAGCAGTCTTTGGAAACGATTTAATTACGAAGTCCGATTATTCAGTTTTATTTCACGGTCAACTACGAGTAACATTGCCTTTACGAAAAAGCCATTGTCAAGCGTCTGATACCGAATAATTAAACGTCCACGTTCCAGATAGGAAGGTGCAATTGCAATCACAATCACCATCATACAGATAGAATAATCAATATCTAAATAACAATATTTTTATTTATTTATTTATTTTATTTATTTTATAAACACTTGTTCAATTATGGACTCCTATAGAGGCAGCATGTCTCATTCTTTCTGCAGGGGACTTCCAAAGACAAGTCGATGCTATGTCGAGATGCTGCGCTAAGCCGGGCAAAAGAAAGTCGAGCACGATATTAGACCCGGCGGGGTCAGGGATTTCCTCTGCCTCGTGATGACTGAATGTTGTGTGATGTCTTTAGGTTAGTTAGGTTTAAGTAGTTCTAAGTTCTAGGGGACTGATGACCACAGATGTTAAGTCCCATAGCGCTAAGAGTCATTTTGAACCACGATATTAGAGAATATCTCATGACTTTTATCACCTCAGTGTATAGGGCTATCCAGAGCCCTCTGTACGTTGTCATGTACCCGTAGCTTGTCATCTGCAACTAAATGATGTCATTGTGAATTCGGTTGGTGGACTCGCACGTCATTTTACATCTAGACGCAATTTCTTTGTGTCCCGATATTTCGCGTATATATTGCTAACGTTTACCTTTAGCAAATTCTTTTTCATTTGTGTCCACATGACTTATCGAGAACACACAAATACTACACATATTTTGCAGAATTTCGTTTCACTTTGCCAGAACACAGCGAAAACGTTGTTATTGTGTGTCCTGTTCCAGTCGCAGAACATGTCAAACCCAGTCAGAACGTGACATACTGAATGCGATGGATTAATTCGTTCAGGTAGGTGCAGTATCTCCCGATTTCCCAAAACCATTTGACCGAGTACCACACCTCCGCTTATTATCAAAATTACGATCGTACGGAGTATGAAACAAAATTTGTGACTGGATTCAGGATTTCTTGATAGCGAGAACACAACCTGTTATCTTGGTTGGAGAGACATCGGCGGGTGCAGAAATAAATTCGGTTGTGTCAAAGGGAAGTGTGCTGCGTCCCGATGCTGTTCATGTTACATACTAATGTAACAGACCTACTAAGGAGACTGCCTACACTACACTTGTCCGTCCTCTCTTAGAATACTGCTGCGCGGTGTGGGATCCTTACCAGGTACGACTGAAGGAGTACATCGAAATAGTTCAAAAAGGCAGTACGTTTTGTATTATCGCGAAATATGGGAGGGAGTGTCACAGAAATGATACAGGATTTGGGCTGGACATCATTAAAAGAAAGGCGTTTTTCGTTGCGACGGAATCTTCTCACGAAATTCCAATCACCAACTTTCTCCTCCGAATGCGAAAATATTTTTTTGACACCGACCTACGTATGGAGGAACGATCACCACGATAAAATAATGGAAATCAGAGCTCGTACAGAAAGGTATAGGTGTTCATTCTTTCCACGTGCTTTACGAGATTGGAATAATATAGAATTACGAAGGTGGTTCGATGAACCCTCCGCCAGGCACTTGAATGTAATTTGCAGAGTATCCATGTAGATGTAGTAGATGTAATGACCTTGCGGACAAGACTAAAGGTGGTCTCAGCTTTTCGCAGCTGATGCAGCTGTTTGCAATGAAGTACAGTCAGACCTTGATAAGATTTCTAAGTGAGTCAGAGTTTGGCAATTTGTTTTAAATCTTCAGAAATGGAAAACTGTGCACTTTACAAAGACGTAAAAAGCTAGTTTCCTATGAATATAACATCAGTGAGTCGCAGACCGTGAAGTCGTACGATCACTGGGTGTAGTGCTCAATAGGGACACGAAATGGAACTATCACGTGTTTGCATCTACGTCTACATACATATTCCGCAAGCCACCGTACGGTGCATGCTGGGGGGGGGGGGGGGGGGGTACCGTGTACATCTACTAGTCATTTCCTTTCCTGTTCCACTTGTAAACAGAGCGAGGAAAAAACGACTGTCTGAAAGCTCCCGAACGAACTCTGGTTTCTCGCATCTTATGTACCTGGTCCTTACGCAAAATGCACTTTGGCGGCAGTGCAAACATTCTCCAGTCGGTTTCAGATTCCAGTTCTCTAAATTTACGCAACAATGCCTCGCGAAAAGAGCATCGTCTTCCCTGCAGGGAAGCACACACCCACACCCATACAGAGAGGGAGAGAGAGAGAGAGAGAGAGAAAGAGAAAGTAAACAAACTTCAAAGATTGCGCCAAACGCACTTGACAACAAGAGAACGCCAACATCTACATCTACTCTGCAAACCACCGTGAAGTGCATGGCAGAGGGTTCGCCCCACTGTAACCGTTATTAGGGCTTTTTTCAAGTACGGAGCGCGGGAAGAATGTTTGTTTAAATGCCTCTGTGTATGTTGTAATTATTCTGTTATTGTCGTTTCGGTCACTATGTTAGCCACATGTAGGGAGTTTTAATATATTATTACAGTCATGATTTAAAGCCGGATCTTGAAACGTCGTTACGAGGTTCCCTCGGGAAACTTTATGTCTATCTCCACAAGTCTGCCAGTTCAGATCCTTCATTATCTCTATGAAACTCGCCTACGGGTCAAACGAACCTGTAACCATTCGTGCTGGTCTTCTCTGTATACGTTGAACGTCCCCTGCTGGTCCTATTTGGTACAGTTTCCACACACACTTAAGCAATGCTGTAGGACGGGTCGAACGAGTGATTTCTAAGTAAAATCCTTTGTAGACTGATTGCATTTCAACAGTATTTTACCACCAAACCGAAATCTGCTACATGGTTTACAACTGAGCCTATGCAAGAGTAGGAAATCCGAATGACGAATATGTCATGCCTTTTATTTACGATGCACACGAGTTAAAAATACAATCTTGACGTTTTGGAACATACGTGCCTTCACTCATTCATTGACACACTGTGTTTCACTAATACGATGATGGGATGTGCAACGAGTCTAGTTAAACGTTAACACGCAAAAGATTTCACTGCTATCAAAATCTGTAATGTGTACAAACAACACATAATGACTAGTTTCGATGCATTCAACTAATATTTATGGGACCTATTTCTGCATTACTTTACGTACGATTACATATTTTAGAAGACAAACAGCCACATTTAAAAAATCCAGTTTTTCTCCTCTTATACCATCCAGTTTTCTGGTTCCGTGTCGTGGTGGCGCGGTTCCTTTTCGTCCTTTTACCTGCACCTACATGTGAATTCGTTGCAGCAGTTCGCCAGTAGGAAAGCCGAGCAGAAACCAACCGTACTGCAACTCGCACCAGACTGTATACAGCGTAACTTTTCTAAGATTGAGGAAAAGGTCATAATTTGGAATGAAAGGCGGGAATATTGCCAAAACTTCGGTATATTCTGAAGTCGAGAATTACACGTTCTCTGTTTGCCCGTGCTAATCCTAACACACTCATTCGCAAACCCTTTCATTCACGTTAGCAAGTTTATGGTAACGTACTTCCAGAAATCTGAACAGCTACTAAGCACAGATTGTTCTTAAATGTAAGTGCTCGCTACGCTATTAAGTTTATCGGTGTTGAATGCACTCAAGTTTTTGGTCACCGATCTGCTCAATATGCCACGCGGAATTTCTGTCTTTTCTCATACACAAAATTACTTAAAAAATCCGTACTTTCTAAAAAAAAACACCAAAAGAAATATGCCTTCACTGTAGCACTTTAGCACAACTAGAACCGTCAAATTATAGCTTCCTTCGGAGCTCGTGCTACACACGACCGTACCATTAAAAGGCTGGGCTCCGACTGCTTTAGACTGCTGTAAGCATTCTCTGTCTCCAACAGAAAAGACACGCGAAGAGTACTACGTTCTCATTGCTGAGTTTTCTTTAAGGCCAATAGAAAAACATTATTCTCCCTCGTTAGTCCGCGCTTTTCGTGACTAACCAATCAACAAAAAACACACTTCCGAATTGTACTTTTTGCCGAAGTAAATATTTAACATTCTGATATTTTGTGTTCAAACAAATTTCGGGCTTGCAGCCGGTCGTCGTTCAATATTTCGCACGATATTTAAACTGGGCACCTGTCAGTCATCTTCAGGTGAGCCGTCGCAGACTGGCGAAAACTTTTTTTTTCTTTATTGTGATTTTAAAACCCGTAGAACAGGTAGGCCGGCAGCTGCACAATACGCCGCTCTTCACCCAAAGATAGTACAATGATAAAAACAGAGGAGACACATGAGTTGGAACAAAACGGCGGGAAAAAAACGGTAGACACATGAACATAAAAAAAACATGAAGCCGTTCACACTCGATGACAGTCCACACTACAAACTGTTGACACGAAGCACAAACACTGAAGATGTCGATGGCAGTGGTGAACGATGGAGTGTGACGGTGAACACTGAACACTAAACACGACGGCACACACGAGACACTGATGGCGAGGATCTCCGGCGCGCGAATGTTGGCGAAAACGTTTTTTTTTTTTCATTTCATTTATTGAATTTCAATTCCCCCCGAAGGGGGCGGGCTGGCAGCAGCTTAGTATGCCGCTCTTCAGCCGACAGATTTTGTGACAAAGATCAAGAGAACAAATAATAAAAAACAGGCGATAAAATCGGAGACTTAGAGAGTAACAAGGCGAAAAGAAATCGTGGAACTTAAAACAACAACACAGGGATGATGACGCTAATAAAAATACATACGAAGCAGACAGGGAAAACAATAGACAATTAAAAAAACATGGCGACTGTCTGGATTCTGTTCGCAAAGGACATAAAATTCACACCTAGCGACAGCATGGTTTCTGTTCGCAACACGAGAAAGACAAACAACACTGAATAGTCACTGGAACACTGCACTAAAAAGTTGGCAAATGTGACACCACAGTCGAGAGCAGGTGGGGGGAAACTGGACAGAAGATGGGAAAACAAAAAAGGGGGGAAAGGAGAGTAAAAGCGAAGGGGGGAGCCGGGAATAGAGCTGAAGGAGGATGAGGACCCATAAGAGGGGTGGGGGGCAGACGCGACAGGGAGTGGGGTAGGCAGAGGAGGGGAATACAAAAGGACTGGGGGGGAGAAGGGAGGTAGGGAGAGGTTTAGTGGGGATAAAACAGGACGGAAGGGGGGGGGGAAGAGGGAGCCCAGGGAAAGGACAGAGGAAAGGAGGGGGATTGAGGATCAGAGTTGATAGGAAGGATAAATGGAGGGAGAGAGGGCATCATCCGGGAGGGGGAGGTGACGGAAGCCACCTTGGGAAAGGAGATGGAGGGTGTAGAGATGGAGGGTAGGGGGGACACAACGGTGAAGACGTGGCAGGGGGCGGGGATGGGAGAGGAGAGGAGCAACCAGGGGGTGAGGGGGTTCAAGACGGCGGGAGGTGTAGAGGATGCGGATATGTTCGAGGAATAGGAGCAGATGGGGGAAAGGAATGAGATCATAGAGGATCCGCGTGGGGGACGGGAGGCGGATATGGAGCGAAAACGTCCTCCGTTCCGCAATATATAGCGTACTGTAACTATTCTGCGCATGCGTCGAAAACTTGATAGTTGAACCACACTGCCCGCCGGCAGCGCCCTCGCTGGCGGAATAGCAGAACTCAGTCGCCCTCTGCGTTGCTGTTTGCCACGGCCGTCGACGCACTCTGTCGTCTTCGATTTGAGCAAATTGTGGAGATGATGGGATTCCATGCACTGTCAAGCTGGTAGCCGCTGTCACGGTTTAACAGATTTTCTCCCAGTCGTATTTCTACGGATTCTTTAATAATGGAGTCCCAGAAAGATGTTGCTGTGGACAAAATCATTTTTTTTTCTCATACTCCATTGAATGTCCAGTAGAAATACAATGTTCAGCAATAGCCTTTTGCAGCCAAGCAAGTCCGCTACTGCTGAACATTGTATTTCTACTGGAAATTCAATGGAGTATGAGAAAACAATGATTTTGTCCACAGCAACGTCTTTCTGGGACTCCATTATTAAAGAATCCGTAGAAATACGACTGGAAGAAAATCTGTTAAACCGTGACAGTGGCTACCAGCTGGACAGTGCATGGAATCCCATCATCTCCACGATTTGCTCAAATCGAAGACGACAGAGTGCGTCGACGGCCGTGGCAAACAGCAACGCAGAGGGCGACTGAGTTCCGCTATTCCGCCAGCGAGGGCGCCGCCGGCGGGCAGTGTGGTTCAACTATCAAGTTTTCGACGCATGCGCAGAATAGTTACAGTACGCTATATATTGCGGAACGGAGGTCGTTTTCGAACCCCCACCCTGAAATACCTTGGCCTCACCCTTGACCGACACCTCACCTGGACCCCTCATCTCCTGACCATCCAGCAGAAAGCCCATTCCCGCCTCCGCCTGCTGAAACTCCTGTCCGGCCGGACATGGGGATTGCATCCTTCTACCATCCTCCACACCTACAAATCCCTCATCCGTCCTATCCTCTGTTATGCCAGCGTCGCCTGGATTTCCGCCCCCACCCGCTTTTACAAGGCTCTCCAAATCCTTGAACGCCATGCGCTCCGCCTTGCCTTCCGTATCCGCCTTCCTTCCCCCACACGGCTCCTGTATGAACTGATCCCCTTCCCCCACCTCCTCTTGTTCCTCCAACATCTCCGCATCCTTTACATTGTTCGCAGGCTTGATCCCCCCCACCCTCTGGTTTCCTCCTTCCTCTCCACCCCCCGCCCGTTGCCGCGCCTCTATCGCTGTATCCCTCCCTCTGTCCACCTCCACACCCTCCATCTCCTTCATCAGGGCAATTTCCAACGCCTTCCCCTCCCAGATGACGAACTTCGCCGTGACATATACCCTTCCTTCCAACTATAACCCGGCCTTGTTCCCCCCCCCCCCTCCCCAGGGCCCCCTTCTCCTCTTTCTTCCTTCTCCCAGAGCGGATTTTCCTCCATCCCCCCCCTCCCCTGAGACCCTGCCCCCCATACTTGCCTCTCTCCTTCCCACATCCCTCCCTACCTGGCCCTCTTCCGAGCGCCCCCCATTCCCCTCCCCCATCTCTTCCCCTCCCTCCCTTCTTCAGGTCTCCCTCATCTCCTTGAACCTGGCAGATCCTCTGTATTGCTCATCATCAGTGTGCCACGTCAGTGTTGTGTTTCGTGCTGTTTCCCGTGTGCGTCAAGAGGTGTGATTTTAATTGTGTACTGCCTTGAGGTTCGCCGTCAGTGTTACGCTGTGTGCTATGCCATCCGTCAACACCTTTATGCTCCAGTCATACTGTGCCTTGTGTTCTTTTAATCGTCGCAGTGTGTGGCTTTTTGTGTGTGCTACTTTTAAACAGTTTTTTATCTCCATTTTACAGTCACCCCGTTTTTTGTATATTGCCTTCCATGTTGTTCTCCCTTTTTATATCTATGTTCGCCTTCTTCTCTCCTTCGCTGTTTTTAAATGTCTTCTCTTGTTTTGTTCTATGTCTTTCGGCTGAAGAGCAGCGCATATGCTGCTGCCAGCCCGCCCCGGTGGGGAATTGAAATACAATAAAGAAAAAAAAAAAAAAAAAAATCGTTTTCGCCAGTCTGCGACGGCTCACCTGAAGATGACTGGCAGGTGCCCAGTTGAAATATCGTGCGAAGTATTGAACGACGACCGGCTGCAAGCCCGAAATTTGTTTGAACAGTCAATTCGCCGGGAAAATTTTAAAATTCACATTCTGATATTTTGTTTATACTTTACGTTATTAACTATTTTCATTTGCACTCGATTTAACTTTCCTTTTACCACAAACTTATTCAACATATTATGATACAAAGTTCCTCGTCGTCTGCATTCACACTGTCTTAAAAATTTCTCACGCTAGTTCGTACAGCGTTTGTCATTAGAACAGTGGCCTACGTATTTACTTTGGACCACTTTCGCACATCATTCACACTGTAAGTGGACTGCTTCTGTGTTGGCAGCGCTGTGTAGCGCTTTGCATTGGATCTCCGACTGCGCCTACTTTGTAAGAGACTCTGTGGCTGGTTGGACTCGTTGTTGGAAGTTAATCGCCAGTAGTGTTGGGCAGATGGAAGGTAGTCGCCAGCAGTGATGGAAGTACTGTTGGGCAGTTGGAGGTGAACAGCCAGCAGTGATGGATGTTAGATGTGATAAGTTAGCGTTGATGGAGGGTAGCGGTCTGAAGTGTTAGCGTAGATTAACGATCTGGAAGTATCCGACTTGGAGATTGAAAATTATTCGTCATTATATATCTTTGTACTGGATGTCAATGGCGATTTATATTCGTGTTTGAACTGGATGTCACATTATTAAAGTAAAAAATACATTATTTGGTTTGCAACAAAATCTTTCCTTTGTTAACCACGTGCCTATTAGTAGTTAGTGGCTTTAGTTATTCGAATCTTTTATTTAGCTGGCAGTATTGACGTTCGCTGTATTGCAGTAGTTCGTGTCATGAAGATTTTTGTGCTCAATGAAATGTATAGGTTATTGTCAGGATTGCTTCTTATTCAGGGCCATACTTTTTTATTAATTATTTGAAGTAAGGTTGTAATTTTTTGAGCAGTCAGATTGCGTTGCGCTAGAGTGTTGTTGGTCAGTGCTGACAAGATAAGACAAAGGAATGAGAAAGTATGCTCAGTACGTTTTACTCAGCTGTTTCAGAATCAAATAATGTAGAAGTTTCATCTTCTCAGTCATTCAGCAATTTAAGTACAGATTCACACATTTAAATAAAGAAGTTTCAAGACTCCTAAGAGCAGATACAAAACTGTACAAACATAAATAAACGAAAAAGCCTTCAGTAAATAAACAGAACATTCTTTTGACCTGTTCCTTGAATGTCTCTGTCCGCTACTGTACTCTGATGGATGAAAAGTAGAACTACGTACTCGACTGAACCCGCTTCAGACTTCACAGGCTCTAGACAGGAGCGATATAAAGGTGCCAGGCCTCAGTGTGTGTATCGGAAAAACGAAATCTTTAGAGAATCACTTTGTTGTCCCACTCTCTGTCTGTGTCTGTCTCTCCGACTCTTAAATTCTTTTTTATCAGGGACAGGCAGACGTATCAAGGTGAAATTTGTCACATACTGAGGTCTATGGTCCCTTGGTGGTAAGTTTTTGAGTGAGTGAAGTCAAAAGACATGGCCATTTTTGTCACGCCTTTTGACACTAGCACACTCAGTTATCAAAACCTATAGGGTATTTCCCGTTTATCTACAACAATGAAATTTGGCAGGAAGTACGGTTTCACAGTTCAAGCATAGAAAAAATTTCTAAATTTTTTAATTTGTAATTGTATCAGCCAAAAAAATATTGCTTTTGTCATTCGTTATCCGACGTCAAGCTTGAAATTATAACAATCAGTAGTTCTGCATTCAGGCTGTCTGGGTCGCAATGGTAAAAGTGAAACATCAGCAGACAAGCGATGACATTATTTCCCACATTTCGCGTTTCGGAATTTATCCATCAGATATCCAGCAGCGATTGCTGCACCTGGATATGGCGTTTCGAGTTGTATGTGAAAAAAACATTCGCAGGACTTTTACCACTGCGTCTCAGTCAGCCTAAATGGAGAGGTATTACTATAATAACGGTGGCCTGCCTCCTGTATGACTTTACACCATATTTATATTATGCAAATTAAAATATTCTGGAAAATCTTGGAATCCTTGGGACCAATATCGTGTTATTATCAATGTTGGTAACAGGCAAAAACGGACACCATTCTCGATCCGTGGTACTGATGAACTCTCTATACAGATGTAATATTATTTGTACGGAACCCTCAGTGCGCGAATTCTACTCCGACTTGCTGGCCAATTCTTTTTTTTCTAATACTACTAGCGATACATTTACGTAACTTTACGCTGGCTACCATTGGCTGTCTCGTTACTGGGAAGGTCAAAAGAAATGTCATACGAACATCAGAGCAATGTGTTAGTCACACCGCTGAGTCAAAATATCTTGGTAACTTGTACAAGAAGTACCTATAGAGACTGGCTTTCACTTTCAGAAAATAGATAATACCAATTTCCTACCTTGTGGTGTAGGTAACTTATCACAGATTTTTGCATCAAAGTATAAAACTCTGTTCTGAAACTGAGATAGGGATGTATAATGTAGTTGATCATTATTTTCACTTCTAGTGTTGTGGTTGTGAGCTGTACTGTTCATGCTAAATGGACTCTTCACGATTTTTATTAACCGCAAATAACCTTATGAAATGTGTGTGTTGGAAAGTAAGTATAAGAATCGCTACGTATTTGAAGAAGATTTCGCAAGATATCCGGTTAACGATACAGGCATAATATCTGCACGGTATGGAAATTGGAAACTGGTCCTAAGTAATACAAATAGAAGCGTTATTTAAACTGAAACCTCCGTCCCTGTTTATTAGGTATTATAACATGTTTATTTCGTTAGACACCTTAATTTAGCTATTCCAGACACATTGCGCTTGCACCACAATACCGGTCTCACAGTATTTCATTTGATGGTTATATTCGAGGCAGTGCTCGGCGACAGCTGGTTTTCTTCGTTGTTTTAGTCGGGTGCGTCGCCGAACTGCCGCGCGTCTCTCCTCAACTGTACTGGTAAGACACGACACATCCGCAAGGAATGCGATACCCACTCGGTTTTCGGAGGCCTACATCGTCTTCAACATTACAGACAATACTTTTTATCTTACATGAAGAGAACGATATACACTGGATGGCAGTTTCTGAAGGAGTCTACTGATCTTTGTGTATACTGGGCCGCCATGAGACAGGTAAGCGATTTTTGGTTTCTCTTGCCCGGTCTCTGTGTTATCCTGTTTTTCAGGCGTTCTTGATTTTGTTTGCATCGCCCCACCAATTGGACGCTCTGTGTACTAAGTCCTTCGTAACAATTTTCGTAGCTGTTGTAATTGTCTCGTGAGGCTGCCTTTGTCTGAAACTGTTCGAACTCTAGGTCCAGTGTTCTGGCTTGGGACACTTTCACAGTAAGTCGGTTCATTGCTCTCAAAAATCAATTTATTAACACAGTCTGTTTATGTTAACAAATATACGTTCTGTTATCCTTTATCAGTTCCAAACAAATAGGAAAAGTCCTCCTCGAAAATAAAGGAGTGGCTTCTTTGACAACTTGAAGTTCTGGAAAACAACAGAAGTAAATCTCCGCGTGAGACTATCCTCTGAAAAGTTCTCTTGCAAACGAAACAAACTATCTTCTTAGACATCAACAGTAGGGAGAAAATTAAACTCCCATCTCATCAGCAGTACAAGGAGTTACAAGAGAAGAGTCCATGCCACAGCAGCAGGTTGCGACTTTTAGTTATCCCGTGTGCAGGTGGTGGCTGGGGTGGGGGTGGGGGAAGCGGGGGGGTGGGGGGCAGAAGGGCGATGTCGAGACCGGTCGGTGGCGAGGTGCTGCCGAGCTCCTAATTCTGCTAGCGGGCGACTACCAGGCAGCTACTTGTCTAGCGATTCGGGGTCGGATTGGCTGAGGAAAATGGTGTGGCGGATGCAGTAGAAGGTCCGCTGACGTGGTGGCTTCTACTGCTCCTGCGCGCGCTCTCTGCACCGGTCTGCTTGCTGCAGATCAGGCGAAGTTCAATTGACTTCGGCCGGTGCGCCTGCGGAGCTGCAGCGATGACCCGCTTAGCGGTGCAACGTTGCGGGTTGGCGGCTTTGCAGGAGACCTCGGAAACAACGCCACTACGGACCAGTCTTTGGCGTCGACTAACATTGTGACGATGATGATGGGACGAGGTGTGGAGATAGATGTTAATGCGTGTAGGTTTTCTATACACACTCCGACCCAGTGATCCCTCCAGTCTTCTCTTAACTAAGACGCCGAGGAAAGGTAGATGGCGCTCTTTTTGAACTTTTGTCGTGAATTGTATATTACAGTGAATAGATTTTAAATGTTTCAGGATCTGGCTACGAAGGCTTTCCCGGCGTAATAATTAATAATATTCTTCTCGGGTATGCAGCCGGATCACAACGTCTTCATGACACAATATTTCCGCGGTCCATCTGGCCGCCATCTTCAGGTGAGAGTGCTGGTGCACGAACTCGCCGGAACTGACTTCCTAGCGCAAGCTGCGGCCCCTATATAGGCCGCAGAAGACCCACAACGCGTGCGCGAGAAGGTGCCGTAGCTGCCCTCTAGCGCAGTAAACATACCGCGCCGCCAGTGGTGGAAATAGGCGAAATCGAGATATCGCCGTCAAAAAGAATCCATAGAGATTCGTTTATCTGACAATCTTCTTAATAGAGACAAGGGCTATCTTTTAAGTAAGACTTGGGACCCGGTGTTATCTGACATCAAAAAACAACGGTCTGTGTTTCGATCGTCGGAATAAAAAAAAAAAATAATGGCGGCCAGATGGACCGCGGAAATATTGTGTCACGAAGACGTTGTGATCCGGCTGCATACCCGAGAAGAATAGTTTCAGGATCTGCTGAAGCTTTTCGGCTCCATGTAGGGACACTACAAACGTGTCGTCAACGTACCGATAGAAACGCGTGGGTTTCAACTTGGGTTGTAATATCTTTGCTTCAAATTCAATATTATACCAGTGTTGTGTATGTTTTCATTCACAAAGTATAAAATATAGAAATGTTACAAGGTGGAGCATTCGAATACACAAAAAAGACGAGAATTTGGTCGTGACGAAACGCCAGGGAGGGTGTATGAAGCCCACACTGCGACAAAAAGAAGCCTGATGTTCGGCGGAAGGAGTCGCCCACGTCACGTCCCCCGCTATCTACCGACCCAGACAGCCCACTTACAGCTGGGGCGAGCACGGCAAACAGAAGAAGGAGGTCCAGCGCAGCTACGGACGCCAATGTTAGCGGGTGACAAACTGCTTCCTGAACTCATTTTCCGCAGTTTCTTCGACAGCCGAGAAAAACCCAGAACTGTGTAGGCAGGTGTACTCAAATAAATGGAAGTTGGGATATCACTCGAATAGCTACTTCTGCCTTCTCTGTACTATTGTCTAGTTTTAACTATTAGAAGTGGAAACTACCGCTTCGATCTTGTCGCATTGACTGGTAAATCCAGAAAAGTGAAATAAGAGCAGCGTCAGTGTGCAGAGTAGTTTCGATTGCTTTGTTTGCAGTTATTGCCTGGCCCATGCACCATTCTTACGGGTAGGAGAGGTCGGGGTAATCAGACGATGGCAGGATTTAATCATTTTTAAAATTTTTGAAAGTATTCTTTAACTGGAGCCAAGCAGCGATCGGTATAAATTGCTAAAAATCAAATAAAAACAGCTCTCGATCGCATTTTCAGATTTTTATTCGTAGGCATCCCGTTTCGGCCCTTTCGTCAGATCACCTTCAGGCTTTTCCCCGCTGCAATACAGTAATCATACGTATTCAGTATAGAAGGATGAAAATATGGCTACACAGCATCTAAAATATGAGCTATAATAATTAAGGAGTACGATGTTATACACGTTATGGCTGCTGCCATACTGTGGCAGTCGGTCTTCGCTACTACCGTCAAGCAAAACTGAAGCTCGAAGATACACTTCCAAGCCACCATACGTCCGCTCCCTCAACGTTCCGACCTCTACCATGGTATCTGTGCGCGCAAAATACCGTGGTCTCTAGATGAGCAGTCTGCTGCAGAAGCGTGGGGAGATTGGCGGTGGTAGGGGTCACTCAGAGAGCTGTAAGGGAAATGCCGATCGCTGAAGGGGAAGTGCCGTTCTAAATTGAAGCCTACTCTCACATTTTTGTAAATATGAAGTCGGGCCCGCCACGCCCACACTTGCAGATGACCTTTCGGAAAGATCTATTGTCACCTCTGCTTTGGCTAATATCTAAAAAGAATTCCGCCGATAATTAGAGACTTATTTTCGCCAGGCTTGTTAACCGTTTGTAACTTTCAGAGAAGCATCAGGAAGCGGTGAATTTTGAGTAAAACCTACGCATTTCTCTGGCTGTCTTGTCAAAATTTGCTTCTTTTGCCGAAACACAGTGCAGTTTACACTGTCTCGCTTCACTAACATGTTGTGCAGACACGTTTGTGAGAATTCTGAGACAGTGGTTTATTAAATTTATTAAATGAGGAACTGAGGAGAAGTAAAGTCAATAGCTTGCAAAAAAACACATCTTCGGTACAAAAAACGTCTTATGTCTTCAGATATGTAGCTCTTAGCATTTTTCGTTTTACCAGCTATCGATAGCCCTTAAAAACTACATTCTTTCATCAAAAAATCTGTAGTTATTGGACTAACATGGTAGATAATCAAGTTTTATGTAACGATATCGTAAAATAGTGTGCTCTTTTCATCCTATCGTTTGCCAAAATTTCATTTCGATATTTCAAACTGTTTATGAAATATGAGGAATGTTGTGGATATTTCACTCTGGCTTTATCACTGGCACGGCGCGATCACAAATGAGTGTGCTACATCAGATGGCCGCATCCGTGTTTGGCGACATCACGGTGAACGCGCATTGGAAGAGTGTATTCGTCATCGCTATACTGGCGTATCAAATGCCGTGGTGGTATGGGGTGCCATTGGATACACGTCTCGGTAACCTCTTGTTCGCATTTACGGCACATTGAACAGTGGACTTCACATTTCAGATGTGTTACGACCCGTGGCTCTAGCCTTCATTCGATCCCTGCGAAACCCTACATTTCAGCAGGATAATGCACGACCGCATGTTGCAGGTCCTGTACGGGCCTTTCTGAATACAGAAAATGTTCGACTGCTGCCATGGCCAGCACGTTCTCCACATCTCTCACCAACTGAAAACGTCTGGTCAATGGTGGCCGAGCAACTGGCTCATCACAATACGCCATTCACTACTCTTGATGAACTGTGGTATCGTCTTGAAGCTGCATGGGCAGCTGTACCTGTACACGCCATCCAAGCTCTGTTTGACTCAATGCCCAGGCGTATCAAGGCCGTCATTACGGCCAGAGGTGCCTGTTCTGGGTACTGATTACTCAGGATCTATGCATCCAAATTGGGTAAAAATGTAATCACATGTCAGTTCCAATATAGTATATTTGTCCAATGAATACCGGTTTATCATCTGCATTTCTTCTTGGTGTAGCAACTTTAATGGCCAGTAGCGTATATCTGTGGTGGGTCTCGCTGCAGCGCAGCCATTGATACTGGCACGCCGTTTTTTTTCCTTTATTGTAAATGCCTTAAAAATAAAGGGGGGCCGGAAGCGGCTTACTCACGCCGCTCTTCGGCCTACAGAATAACAGAAATCATATAGGAAGACAGGTAGACATGAATGTTAAAAACAGTTGGTATGCATAAGGATGTGATGGAGGCGTTCGGTGTAAGGTACATGACACATAAGCAAGGTCGACAGAGCACACAGACAAAGGCAGTCAGTTGTCCACTGAACGAAGGAGCACACCGAAGAGAATCCTGACGCACAGTAACGACAAAAAACAGTTGCACAAAACACAGGCGACGATCTTTGGCGCTGAGAACACGGAACACAAGGGGGGGGGCTGTCACCGTGGGAAGGGGACAGGCAGCGGGAGGGGGGAGGAGTGGGGGGGGGGGAAGAAGCCAATGGAAGAAATGGAGGGTGAGGGAAGGGGATAGGGCAGGGTTGATTGTGGAACCCTGGGGAGGGAGGAGGGGGAGGGTGTGGGAAACTGGGAGATAGGAGGGGGAGAGGGAGAAAAGAAGGTGAGGAGGGAGAGAGGGAGCCCTGGAGGAAAAGGGGGAAGGAAGAGGAGGATTAGATCTGATAGGAGGGGTATACGGAGGGAACGAGGACATCATCAGGAAGGGGGAGTTGGTGGAAGCCACTGTGAGCAAGGGTGTGGAGAGTGTGAAGATGGAGAGCAGGTGGGACGCAAGAGTACAGGAGCAGCAGCAGGTTGGGGAGTGAGAGGATGGGAGAGACAAGTGGGTGAAGAGGATCAAGCTTGCAGGAGGTGTAAAGCATCCATATCCGTTTGAGGAAAAGTAGGAGTTGCAGGAAAGGAATCAAATCGTAAAGGATCTGCGTGGGGGATGGGAGACGGATGTGTTAGGCTAGGTGGAGCACATGGCGTTCAAGGATTTGAAGGGACTTGTAATAGGTCGGAGGGGTGGATATGCAGGTGGGGTAGGCATAACAGAGGATGAGGCGGATGAGGGACGTATAAGTGTGGAGGATAGTAGACAGGTCCAAACCCAATGTTCGGCCAGAGAGGAGTTTGAGGAGGCGGAGACAGGTTTGTGCCTTGGGCAAGCCGCCCTCAGAGCAACCAAATATAGCTCTCTCTGCTGCAGGGCATACATACAAATGCCTACAGGAGGCAGTCTGCACACGATAGCGACTACAGAATGACTATTATTTTGTTTCTTAATTCAATTACTTAAATCAATTAAGATAGGATTAGACATGTAAAAATTTTATCTGTGTAATTTTTGTATTTATTTCTGCATCTATTTTTCTTATAAATTCGACTAGACCAATCAATGCACAATATCTCACGCGTGATTCGTTGTTAATGATGTAATGCTGTAGAAGATGGGCGGAGCTTACAATATATAATCTCGACTAAAGCTGACGTATGCAGCATTGACATCCTTACTTCTACGGATCTCGTCTGCCGCCACCAGAAGCCGTAACGGTTATAGCATCCTACTTTGTAATTATTGTAGTTTATGTTTTACACGATGTTCAGCCATATTTTCATCCCTCTGTATTGAATATCTATTATTACTGTATTGCAGCGGGGAAAACTCTGAAGATGGTCTGACGAAAGGGCCGAAACCGCTTGCTAACGAATAAAAATCTGTAAACGCTATCGGGACTGTTTTTATTTGATATTTAATCAATTCGTTTTCTAAGAAAGAATCCTTTCTTTGCCTGTATTAACAGAATGGCCTTTTATTGTATTGCACCGTTTAAAGAAGAATGGAAATGCTGGTAAAAGCCGATCTAAGGGAAGATATTTCTAGCTTCCTGAGAAATGTCGGATTGTCCGAGGTGAAATTGATCCTATGACTTCTCGTAGAAGATGGTTGAAGGAATGCAAACCTATTTTTATAAAATGTGTAGATTTAGAAACAATTTCTGACGTTATTGGCTGAAGTACACCTGTGAAATTTTGAAGGTAGTGGGCAAATCCAGAGGAAGCGAAACGTTAGTTACAGCTTGCACAGACACCGTAGTGCAGTTAGATGAGTCGAGGGCCGTGAAATGGCACCAGAGGTTGAGAGAGGAGTGAGGCAGGGTTGTAGCCTATCCCAAATGATATTCAGTCTGCATACTCAGCAAGCTGTGAAGGAAACCACAGAAAATTTGGAGTAGGAATTAAAGATCAGAAAGAAGAAACGAAACGATGAAAAATAGGTCTGTCTGTGTCACTGCAATTCTGCCAGAGACGGCAAGGAACTTGGAAGAACAGTTCAAAGGGACGGATTGTGTCTTGAAAGGAGGGTATAACATCAACATTAACAAAAGTGTAATAACGGTAATGGAGGATAGTATTGAAGAGTAAAAATTGAACAGGAAGAACAAAGTACGAATACAGTAAGTAGGTTTAAATGAATCTAGGCTGCAGTGTAGAAGAACTGTGCAGTGTATCGTGGAGATCTGCATAAAACATCTTCGGACTGAAGAACGCAACAACAACAATGTTTTCTCCGTAATTAGCCTGCCTGACGGAAAAGGTGTAGCACACAGGGTGGAAGAAGCGAAATGAATCCCCACGGTTTGAGAGGGTATGTGATCTTATTTCAGCGATTACAATATCGACTCAAATTTACAAAGAACTTGGCAGTGTGAGCCCACTTACGAGTATAAATGATATCAGACAATGTTAAGGGAACTAGGTTAGGAACTGACTCACTACAAGCAGTAGATGAATTTTGATATTTGGGCAGCAAAATAACTGAGGGGCGAAATAAATAGGACATAAAACGCAGATTGGAAATAGCAAGAAAAACATTTCTGAAGAAGAGAAATTTGCACTTCGCTTTTTATATGGTAGATGTAAGCAATGTAGTAATAGTAAGTAGCTAGTGCCAATTTAGACATACTTATTGCAGTAAGTAGGGGATTACATGCCACAAACTACTTAGCAAGGTAATAGACTATTTCTAGAGAAGATGACGGTTTCCTGTGATCTTATAAACAATGTTAATTAACAGAGGTATTTTTACCCCTTTCTTTGAAGTTTCGTGTACGTGTCTCAGAAGGCGCACTAAATACTATCTAAGGCAGGAATTTGTTCTGAATAATCTATATTGCTCCTGCAAGTTGGTCCCACCCGCAGCGCTGAAGACACAATCAAGCGCTCGCGGCGCTGCTGGCTCCGCCTGCACGACACAGAAGCTCGGCAGGGCCTGCAGCTCGAAGCAAACGCCTTTCTAGGCTGCCTTGTAGGGGCAGGGCGAAGGCGTTCATTAGTGTTTCCGTTTACTGCGTACCACGAGCAAAACATCAAAGCTTCGCACGTGATCCAGTAGTGGATCGGGAAAACAGAGGTAGTTGGGTGGTTGGGGCGTTTCTTGTCACCCTTTGTGTGCTAACACGGAAGTGCAGATTAGCATCAAGTTATGGCGGAGAAACATGTGACGTTAGGGATGGAGAGAGAGAGAGAGAGAGAGAGAGAGAGAGAGAGAGAGAGAGAGAGAAAGAGATAGATAGATAGATAGAGAACGAGAGAGAGAGAGAGAGAGAGAGTGAGAGAGAAAGAGAGAGAGAGGGGGGGGGGGAGAGTAAAAGAGAGAGCCAAAGTTCAGAGGTTGGAATATATGAGATCTGATTAATGCCTGGAAGGTGAATCTTTGTTGATTGTCAATAGCTAATGTCCAGAATATTGGCATAATTGTTCAAATGAGAAACATCTTGTCATCAGTGACAAACTGAAGTTTCGTCACAGAAACAATGAATCAGAATTAACTGATTTACGTAGCTCATGATTAATTAGATTCGAGTAAAGAAATGGATACAAGAAGTTAGTCATTGCTACGTGACAGTGTATACTCAAACTGTCATGTAACTTACTTTATAGTGTAATATACACATCCTGATAGTCCTTATAGTCAAGCCTTTAACGCTGCATGAAAACTGCAGACAATATTGACTACTGTAAATGATTGCACTGCATATTACTTGTATTTATGCTTTCCTTTTATTGTCATGAGGGATACATACTATTTTTTTGTGGCCTTAGAGGTTGACGGGGCGCCCTCTTTAGCTGGCGTACGACAGGGAAGTTAATGTAGAAGGACTGGAGCATCATAAACTTGTTTGGTACTGAAAGCCACCTCCCATCAAGTACAGAAGAGGAAAGCACAGTGTCATACGTCACCACACGAGGCACATAGGAGGGCAGGCTGTGTTCCATAAAAACTGAGTTGTGCCAAGCGCTAGAAAGAATCCTCTCTGCTGAGATAGTATCTAAAAGACACGTGAAAAGCTCAGAGCGTGAGACCGTGGGACCGGTTGTAGGTTCGTTTCAATCTGAGTAAGAGGGTTTGTGATTGGCTCACAGTATGGTTCAAATGGCTCTAAGCACTATGGGACTCAACTGCTGTGGTCATAAGTCCTCTAGAACTTAGAACTACTTAAACCTAGCTAACCTAAGGACATCACACACATCCATGCCCGAGGCAGGATTCGACCCTGCGACCGTCGCGGTCGTGCGGTTCCAGACTGTAGCGCCTTTAACCGCTCGGCCACTTCGGCCGGCTGGCTCACAGTAATTTCTTCGGTAGAAAGTCAATTGTTCCAAGCGTTGGCCGAGCGGTTCTAGGCGCTTCAGTCTGGAACCGCGCGACCGCTACGGTTGCAGGTTCGAATCCTGCCTCGCGCGCCGGCCAGAGTGGCCGAGCGGTTCTAGGCGCTTCAGTCTGGAACCGCGCGACCGCTACGGTCGCAGGGTCGAATCCTGCCCCGGGCATGGATGTGTGTGATGTCCTTATGTTAGTTAGGTTTAAGTAGTTCTAAGTTCTAGGGCACTGATGACCACAGCAGTTAAGTCCCATAGTGCTCAGAGCCATTTAGCCTGCCTCGCGCATGGATGTGTGTGATGTCCGTACGTTAGTTAGGTTTAAGTAGTTCTACGTTCTAGGAGACTGATGACCTCAGTTCCATAGTGCTCAGAGCCATTTGATTTTTATGTTCCAAGCGTGTCTAAATGCAGTGATTCCAATTGGCCAGGGTAGGAAATCTAGCCTGTAGTGACAGAGACTCTCTGCCTTCCTTCCTGCACCACGTAATTATTGGTTAACTATAACAAAATTCATGAGAGAAGGAAATTTTTAAACTTTTTTATAAAATTATTATTGCTCTGAACTTTCAAAGTCTGCTGCACTTAGTTGGCGAAATACCTTCTCTGGCAGAACCAGCTAATTTTCGGAGAGGAAAGTGGGGACACACTTGCTACGGGGAGATCGAAAACTACCCTTGCTTAGAGGCGTTGATGAATGTACTTGAGTGAGAGAGAAATGTCTCCAACTTAGAGCAGAGTGCGGAGGCTGAGATGGACTCAGAATTTCCATCTGCCCACTGTAACTGTCTTCGCACTCGCACCATTCAGGAGTGGTTTACATGAACTTCGATGCTGTCTACAAAGTGAGGCTGATGCAAAGCTAGTAAAATTGCATCAGGAATTAATTTACAGCCTCAGCATTCTCAGCCAGCTAATTGGATCCATCATGGGCTTTGGCAAAAATCTTGATGTTCGTTCTTGCTTTTCCCAGGGTATTTTCTTCAGATCGATAACAATTGTGTAGTCATCAGCTGTATCCACAACATAGTTTCGGATTATGCTTTCATGTGTGCATAGGCTGTGAAACATGGGTTCATGACTTCTAGCCGGCAATCCATGGAGTGGGGCCACACCACCTCTCCTCCGCAGAAAAAAGTTGAAAGCCGCACCCTCTGCCGGTAAAGACAAGGTGACAATCTACTGGGACTCTAAAGGGGCTATTCTGTTTCATCTTCTCCCTCTTGGTGCAATGATCAACTCTGAAGTGCACTGTCCCACCTTTAGGTGCTTCTCCTTCTCCATGACAGCGCGAGCCTTCACCCAAGTCTGTGCACCCGACTGGAGCTCACAAAGCTTCACTGGACTGTTCTTCCTCATTCAGCCTACAGTAGATCTTGCACCTTCTGGCTTCCATCTGTTTGGCCCAGTGAAGGAAGCACTTCGTGGGTTCAGATGGTTCAAATGGCTCTGAGCACTATGGGACTTAACATCTGAGGTTATCAGTCCCCTACAACGTAGAACTACTTAAACGTAACTAAGGACATCACACACATCCATGCCCTAGGTAGGATTCGAACCTGCGACCGTGGCGGTCGCACGGTTCCAGACTGAAGCGCCTAGAACCGCTCGGCCACAACGGCCGGCGCACTCCGTGGGATGCAGTGGATGATGGGGAGGTTACTGAAGCTGCAAGACGTTGGCTCTGAAGTCGACCAGTAGTGTGAAGATTGGAGAGTTTTGAACCCACACGGAGGCTTTCCAGCACTCGTTCTTCCCGTGAACAATACGTGACAGGATCAGGAAAAGGGGTAAGTGATAGTGGTACAGAAAGTTCCTCCGCCAAAGGCCGTAATGTGGCTTGCGGAGTATTGATGTAGATGTAAACATAGGTCTGTTTGTAGCAGATCAGTCCAGATTTGTTACGACCGCGTCCCGCCTCTGGATGTGATACATCTCGCCACTGCAACAGTCCGATGCCTTGCACCATGCCACCAAGGGCGTCATTCCAGCTCTGGTAGCAGAACTACACTGGCAGCTAGCTTCATCGCCTCGTGGTGAGTTGTGAAGTCTGCTCGGAAGGATGTTGTCATTGATCCATCTGAAGCGCATCACGCATACAACCCCAACCGTTGTGCCCTGTTCGTTGCCTGAACTTTCTATTTTTCCAATCTACTTGTTTCTAACTAATGTTCTCGGCATGGTTTGCATGTTCATGAACGTTTGTGAGTCCGAATCCCCAACTTTCTACTCCTTCCCACACTCAGTGTAGCGCAAAAAAGTGTTTAAATACTGTGAATTTTAACAGCGTAAAATACGCGGGCATATTGTAAGCCGCCAGAAAATTTTGCTTATATGTGATATCATTTGCCAATATTCGAGTTAGATAAATTACGTTGCCGTTTAAAATCAAATGCCCTTGTCTCGGCCAGTCATTCCAAAGCAATATGTCTGAAAGTAAATGCTTTAATAAGCATCAAAATAATCAAAAGAACAGAGATCAGCAGGCTACACAAGCACCAGAATGTGCACCATCTAAATATTGTCCAAGGCCAAATGCCAAACACTAACTCAATTAAATTATCAAGTCGCTCTCTCTCTCTAACGATCCCACTATTTTATCCTTTATCGGCTGCATGTTTAAAATATCAGCAGTAACTTTTGTTACTCTCTATTACATTACTGTTGCAGACTGTTGCCGTGGACCTACTTTTTTCACCGAAATTATATGGGGCTGCGAGGTCAGACAAGGGTGCGTCCGTTATAAGGGACGGTGCCTACGATCTCTCCACGGCAGGCCAAAGAATATCTGAGAGAGAATTAAAATAAAGGTAACAAAACGCAATAACATGCCTACGTATCACAGTGAGTAATCGGCGTGTTGCAACTTAAATATCTTCCATACATACTGAAACCTACCAACGACTTGTCGAACCCATGCCACACAGGTCGCTGTTGCGTTGCATTTTAAAGATATACTAAGACTCTATTAAACAGTGTGTCATGATTTTGTGGCTCATCAGTATAGGTATGGGCTATTTCCAGAGGCCTCACAATACGCTGTGTAAAGTACCAGATGCTGTGGGTGCTGTATAGGCTTCAGTTCCATTATGGTTGAGTAATAATTTTATGTTGAAGCTCTTCTATTTAGCGCATGTCTGGATACAAAAAGAACAATACGGGTATTACGAGACCGCCTTCATACAAAACACTCTACGTTGTTTATTTATTTATTCCCCAAACTAGTTTCAGCGACGGATATCCCCATCATCAGTGGGTTCTTTAAATCTAAAACATGCAGAAAGTAGCATAGTTATAAAACACTGTAAAACTGTTTTTTTAATGCTGTTTTCTGTGAGTACCTTATACTACCTTATGTATTATAGTTACAGCATGATTTTAAGATTGTTGTCGCCGTTTGCGGCATATTTTCTGTGTGCTGTCACTCTTTAGATCTCTTATTCCCACTTTCCCAGAACACTTAATGAACAAAGACCATAACCCCAGTAATATCGAAAGGGATCTACACATTCTCAAACACAGCAACAGTCTATACAACTCTTCTGGTAAACCTTCCGGGATGTAAGGTCGTGGTCCACGAAACTCTTCAGCTCCTAACGTTTCGTCCAGAGCTGCGCTGGACATTTTCAGAGGGGTGTTTCTCCTCCGGTGAGTCTTGCCGACTGACGGGTCGGACGTCTGAGAGCGACTTATGTATCGTAGAAAGTGGGCGTGACCAGAGTTACACGTGATATGCAGAGATAACCTTTGTCAGAGATAAAACTTAACTATCGATCGTAATCTCGTCACGGATAAAACTGTCTAGCAATTCTGTAGTGCTACTGTCCAAATATCACTAAGTTTCATGGTCTCTTCTTTCCGATTAAAATTATCCCTATGTTTATATATTTCAATTGCTTCTCTACAAAGCCGTGGGTAATAGTTCGTCGTCGTAGATAAAATTTTTGTTTCTGAAAACTTCACTTGATGATTTCCTGGCTGAAAAGCGTGTTCTGCTACAGCCGATTTATCTGTTTTTCCTAATCGGCAAAGACTTCTGTGTTCTTTTAACCGTGTATTTACGCTTCTATACAACCAACAATAGAAGAAAATTACTACATACAAAAAGCTATAGTGGAAGGGAAAAACGTAATAAAAGAAAACTTGGCAACAACACATTCTTTACCGCTCTGAGAGAATTGACCCAGGATACAGAACAGAAAACACACATCGCCCAAAAGAACCACTACCCCATCACACACAACTCCCACTACGCTTTTCATAGTCTTCACGCAACATGCGTTACATTTCTCGCGACACACGTGAACAGAAAGATGGCATAGTGCAAAAGTTATGTTTTTCTGTGTATGGAATTAGCTGCAAGCCATCCAATGAACGTGAGTACACGAAAAACTAAGTAAAACCTAGTACTCACCAAAACTGCGCCCTCAACACTACCGCAATCCCAAGTGTATAAGGCTGACATACATAAGTTCACGCTTTTGTATTTGTTTAATAACAGCCGCTCACACAGTTGCAGATGACATGATGTATGGCGAGAAAGTAGGCAACAAAAAAAACACAGCAAATATGCGGTTAACAGCGACAACACTCTTAAAACCATGTTGTTACGTATAATATATAAGGTAGTATGAACGTATTCACAGAAAGCCATATTTAAAAAAAACAAAGAGTGCAAATGCAATAACGTTTTACAGTGATTTTATAACTACGCTATTTGCTGCATGTTTTAGAATTAAAGAATCCACTGATGATTGTGATATTTATCGCTGAAACTACTTTGGGGAATAAATAAATAAACCGGCCGCTGTGGCCTAGCGGTTCTAGGCGCTTCAGTCCGGAACCACGCGGCTGCTACGGTCGCAGGTTCGAATCCTGCTCCGGGCATGTGATGTCCTTGGGTTAGTTAGATTTACGTAGTTCTAAGTCTAGGGAACTGATGACCTCAGACGTTAAGTCTCATAGTGCTAAGAGCCATTTGAATCATTTTTGAAATAAATAAATAAACAACAAAAAGCGTTTCGCATCAGGGTGGACTCACAATTCCCATTTTGTCGCTTGTAGTGGAGTTTACAATGAGCAAAATACGGTCTGTTGTTTGTGTTCCCACCTCCGCGACCGTTAGTTTTTACAATGGAATCACAGACGCAGTCGAATTTGGTACACGGCAAAAAGAATGAAGTATTCTTTAGATACAACTTTTCCCTTTAAAGGCATAATACTTTGAAACTTCCAAAAAAATTGATAATTTTTTGCTGGCTAAAAATGTTCCCTGGGATGTCTACATTACTGTAGTGTTCATCCCGATTTCTTCAAAAACTCCGTTATAGAGTTACTCGTACAAAGCGATTTGTAAAGAAGTGTCACAACGCGACCAATGCGAGAGCATCTAATTTCAACGACGGCCTAACAGGCATTACGGAACTTGCGAAAGTGCTCGAGCTTGAGGAAGGACCAGCCTTTTACAACTTCTGCCGAAAAGCGACCGAAAACCGTATCGACGGAGCAAAGCAGAGGATGGTAGAAGTTGCTAAGGATGTCTGCAGGACCACCACGGACACGAAGGTGGAGGAGGACTTAATTTTGGATCTGAGAGGATTGCCCTATGAACCAGGAATTGCTGACTGGAGGTATGCTTAAACGTATTTTTCTCGAAACAGTATTTTTCAGATAGGCAGGAAACATAACATGGGGACGGTACATTCGATTTTGATCGTAATCGGATGCCGGCATTGTGAATTCAATTCTCTATCAGCATACGGGACCGTTGTTTCGCGATATCTTCAAAAGTCTCTTTTCGATGCACATTTTCATCTCGATTTTTTGGTCGAAAAATATGACATTTGTTTCAAGACCCCACTACAGTCTAATAAATACTGTCACGACACTCTCTGGTGTGAAAGTTGTTACCATTTGAGAGCTTGAGCGACACTAGCGCTCCAAGCGGTGAGAAAGTAGTCACATGCATCGTACGGATAATATTCGTTTTCAATGATTTTCTACTTAATTAACGGAATAGTGGTTACATTTTTGCGGTCTCTGCGTTAGCAAGTTACCAAGAGACATGGAATGAATGTAAAAGCAGTCGAATCACACTGAATTATGACATAAGCTACAGCTCATTCATGAAGACATACTTGCGAATTAGTCTAGGTTTGCAGCTTATTCCGCTGAAAACAAGAGAATATAAACACATTTAATGCATGAGATGCATATATTTCTGTTGTTGATATTTTCACAGGCACTTTCCGACAAATTTCAAAAATTTTCATGGAGTCCAAAGATTCACCCTTTCTTCCATTTCACTAGAGTTTCTAATACGCGAATATTTTTGTAAATTTAATTGCTTTTGCTTCAGAAGGGAATTTGTTGAAGATTCTTGTCGTTTGTAGCTCTGATTTAGCAACAATTGTGGAATTAGTTTCTTCTCTGTTGGGAAACAGTTTTTTTTCCTATTGTTATCACGTCCGTGTGGTTTTAATGACGCTACGTACACTCCCTCTCGTAAAAACTATGTTACAAGTTAATATAAACGTTAGTATTCGCACTCATCCGATATCGTGTTCATGAGTGTCACTTGCTGGCCGCTTGGAGGGGTTGCTATCGCTGGAGGTAACAAAAACGATACGTAGTATCGCGACCATAGACCATATATAACATAGCCGCGCATGTCCGTATCTCTGCCGTGTGAAGTGGAGTTGGCAGTTTCTCTCATTCATAGCTGAAATGTGGCATTGATTTTGACAATTCAACAAAGTGTGGTACTACTCCTACACTTGTAGTAGTGCATTAACCTACTTTCTCCGAAATTCCTGATAAAAAAAGCAGTGGTTATCGTTTTTACATGTCGTCAAGTTGAAACGTATTGACAATTCCTTTACCAAACGGCAGAATGACTTTTTTCACTGTGAATTCTTGTAGTTCGTCGCTTCCGCAGGAGTGGAAGACAAAATAACAGCTTCGAACGCAGCACTAGTATTCTAACGATGTTTGTGAAATGCTTTAATAACCTTTTGTAACAAAGGAAATGCGTTCATGGGCAAAATGTCAGGTATTTATACAAAATCAGCACGTTTCTTTTCTGGCTTCTGCTTAATCCAGCACCCACATCGAAATGATATCAAGATAGAAAGCGTAATATATTACAAAACGTTGATTGCGCTGGTGTAGTGAGCTAGATATTAACGATATGTCGTCTCAAAATCTTAGACATTCACCGAGTTTTACATGCAAAGACCAACATCCATCCTAGCTTCCAACTTATGGAAATACCTCTGCAAATATTTTAAAGTAACAACTGAGATTTTCGTCACTTTACCTCATTTGTAGGATAGAGAACAATTGTCTGATCTGAGCATATGTGACGGTCTTTACTTCTACACCTAGTATAAAGCACAACATTTCATCTGTAACGAAAACGTCATAAATTGTGCACTTTAAGTGCATAATGACATGCTCGGTTTTATGCCTCGATTCACGTGACTTAGACGCTGGTTTCAGTAAAATGACGTCATGCGCAGTCTGTTACCTGTGGTCTATGGTAGCGACTGTTATGTTGGACTTTGACTCCACCGTTTTGTTAGTATTTAATATTTATCGCTTATCCTATGCCGAGAGAAATCTACTGAAAATGACTTACACAAAATTATATTGTTACAGGTCCAATAGGAGAGGTTCGGGAATTCCCGCCAATGACCGACGTTTCGGCTGCAAGTGGTTACAGGAGGCGTCCGATGTGAACACAAAAATGGCATCTTAACGGTAAATGTGTAAGGAATAAAACTATAACATCGAATTTAGCATTACTTTTTATTTCACTTGAAAAAGTCACAAAAGACACCTATTCAAAGAGGACTACTCCTTTAAATAATATGTTCATATGATAGTCCTTTTCACGTACAACGATCCATGCTTATGTTGCTCTGAATGACAATATTTACTTCCAAAACTTTCTCAGTGTGCTTTCAAGTCTTCTTCGTCCTTCCCTCTTCACCGGTAGTCTCGGATTTATCCGCCAGCGACGGATGCTTCGGAAATCGAACAAACTTAAACAAAAGAGGTGTGGTCGGTATTGGTGTAGGCTGCCCTGCGTCTTTCCCACGCGAAGTGGCAGCACGTCGCTTGTTCCCCTTCTACTGCTCGCTGGTTTCCCCTCCCTCCTGTTCTTCGCGTTCAGTCTGACCGCGGCCAAGTTTCGTAGCAATTCTGCAACACGGTCGTTTCTTCCACAGCTAGCACGCCCTCCTGGGAACAAATTTCGACCGAGTACGCCACGCCGCGGCCGTAATGGACAAAGTTGGTACCAGGAGTTACAACACGGTGTCGGATAATGTTTGAATTTAGTGTCCTACTCTCAATGCCGAATTGTTCTTTGAACATACGCGCGGAGCAATACTGGTAAGTGCGCTTGTAAGTTGGGGAATAAAACCGGCGTTTGTCGAACGACATGCCGCCTTCTGTAGGTAAACACATGCAAGTACCGCTTGTTAGGAGAAGTACTTTAGTTTCTCATAAGTTTATTTATTTGTGTACTCGCACTCTTGTCCAATTCCGTGTCTGTTGCTACGCCAAGAGATATATTTAACAAGAAACACATACTAATGTTCAGTCCGTACCCCTTAGCTGAGTGGTCAACGAGGCGGAATGCTACGCCAAGGAGCCCGGGTTCGAGTCCCAGCTGGAGCGGGAGATTTTCTCCGCTCAGGGACTGGTTATTGTGTTGTCCTCATCATCATTTCATCTCAGACGCATAGGTCGCCCAATATGGCATCGAATGCAATAAGTACTTGCCCTCGGCGGCCGAACTTCCCCAAATGGGGGACTGCCGGTTCGCAATGCCGTACACTCATTTCTAAAGAGCGCTCACACCAAAATGGTGGACACAGTACTGAACCAAAAACTGAAAATCAACCCCCATTCACTGGCTACCTGTACTGATCCACATACCGCCACTTCACTTACGAAGAGAACATGCGCTTCTGAGAGAATTTAAAAAAATCCTAGACAACCCGCAACTTCCGATTCACGCTTTGAGCAATGGCATTGACAAAGATAGATTGCGCTCTAGACATCCACCTCTTATAAGGGCCAAAGATCTGGAGGAAAATGGTTTCTGTCTTGAAGAACGCTGGAAAGTGGAATGGGAAGAATCAGCACCACCACAGGTAAACACCTTACTGAAACCGTCGAACAGACCTCCAGGCTTTGGCTTACCACGTAAAACATGGACCATCCTCAACAGGATCAGGACGGGCCACGGTCGATGTGCGGATTCTCTACACAAGTCTGGAACCGCGCGACCGCTACGGTCGCAGGTTCGAATCCTGCCTCGGGCATGGATGTGTGTGTTGTCCTTACGTTTATTAGGTTTAAGTAGTTCTAAGTTCTAGGGGACTGATGACCTTAGAAGTTAAGTCCCATAGGGCTCAGAGCCATTTGAACCGGATATAATAACAGAGTGGTTATTGTCCGTCCTCTACTGGAAAATTGCTGCGCGGTGTGGGATCTTTACCAGGTAGGACTGACGGAGGACATCGAAAGGGTGCAAATATGGGCAGCTCGTTACGTGTTATCACGCAATAGGGGTGAGGGTGTCACCCACATGATACGCGAGTTGGGGTGGCAGTCACTGAAACGAAGGTGGTTTTCTTTGCGGCGAGATCTATTTACGAAATATCAGTCACCGACTTTCTCTTCCGAATGCTAAAATATATTGTTGACACCACCTACGTAGGGAGAAATGATCATCATAGCAAAATAAGAGAAATCAGAGCTCGAACCGAAAGATTTAGGTGTTCCTTTTTCCCATTCGAGAGTGGAATGGTAGAGAGGTAGTATGAAAATGGTTCGATGAACCCTCTGCCAGGCACTTAAGTGTGAATTGCAGAGTAACCATGTAGATGTAGATGTGGAGCTGAATTGTTCTGATGATGCCCACAATAAGCTCAAACTTGTGATCAACGCTGTGAAAAATAAATACGCAAGTTCCACATATTAATAGTGATTAAGACTAACGCAAATATGCAATTGGTAAAAAAATTCGTGTTTTAACTACACGTATACTGTCTTCATGTGAGACTTTAGCGGTCAGTATTTCGCAACTTAACTACTACCCAGGCTGCGTGAAAAAACCTTCAATAAACAATCATTTGTCCTGTCCATTTTGCTATACATTTCGAATGGGATTAACTCGACCTGAGACACTCACTGTGGGCAACATTTACAAATCATTGATTCGTTCCTATGCAAACGTCTTGCTTCCTTGCTAAAAGCTGAAGTTTGCATGTTGAAGTTGCATCACCTCATGAATACATGTCAGATTTTCTGACATTGCACTATTCTTACGAGACGTAATTCAAATTATTGCACTCCATCACTCTATAGACGTCACGAACTTTATCGGTTCGTGTGCAACATATATTTTTACGTTTCACTGTGAGACATTATCCACTTAAAACCAGATGCTATAACATAAACATGTGAATAAATGAGGATGACTTACCGCAGTCTGTTGCAGCAGGAAGTTATTTCAGGAGAAAGTGCTATGAATTGACTTCACCAGTGACACCGCATAAAGGATCAGCCGTCACCGAAAATAATATCCTTTTAAGCTGTAAGTACTGTAAGCAACAGAAAAACAACTTCATTTCATTCAGTGACAATCATATTTTCGAGTGTTTCATCTCGGAGCTAATGCAGTCTAAAACTTCGTTTAACATTGCTGCCACAATTAAAAGAGGTTAATTCCTAGCCATTTGCTTTGCGATTGCAAATGAAAAGCAGAGAATATGATTTCAACTTCTGTGTACCTAAACGTGCTTCTCTGTTCATCTTTTCAAACTCAGGAGCCATAGGACCATGCCAACCAAAGCTACTTTGTCAGGGAACGAGCTAATACATTGATTACAGAATTTCGATTAGAAAATTTACAAACAAAAGAAACTAAAGAACTAAACGAAAAAATTGACTGTGTGTACGTTTAAATAACACTTTACAGACAAAAGTTCTGAACTGCTGCGCGGAAATGCCGTGCAGAAAATTAGTAATGTGCCACGCGGAAACCTTTCAACTTGAATTTGGGTACTGGAGATTTATGACTCAACTTTTTCAGTTCTGCTGAAACCCTATTGAAAATGAAACTTACCGAACACCATTGTGTGCAATGCTTAAGGAGGCGTCATCCAAGTGTATGTCGCTTTTTTGCGCTTTCCACTGACTGAGTCAGTATTGTCAACAACGAATCCCATGACGGTGCATGGATTGCAGAATTCCGAGACACCTGAACAGCGTTCTAAAAGAAGTTCGTGAACTAACATTGCAGATCTGCCTGATCGCTTTCATCTGCGATAAAAATATTCTTGCTGAATTCACAGAGTTATCTGATAATATGAGGCACAAGAGGGTAGAGTGAAAGTAAACAAGTCAGAGACAGTGCCGAGCGTTATTAAAGAAATATTTTTATAGTGTAGAAATGGGTGAAGAATGTTAGAATTATTAGTTATAAAGACAACTACATCGGATAGCAACATCTGTGATGTTATATGACAGAAAGTTGCGGCGGGGCGGGTTGCTCTTCCACGATGCCATGGTAGATACTGGTTTAGCCGATAAAAGCAGCGATGACGAAAAGTCAGCTAAATACGTACCAAGCAAAGGCCACATATCTCCAGCCATGCGCATCATCTGAAATTTATTTAAACTATCACGCGTTCGGGATTCCTGCATGACTCAGTTGAAAAATTCCTAAAATTTCCTGTAAGCTGGTTTATTGCGTTAGTCCTTATTTAATGTCCCGAAACTAATTATGCAATGTTACTGACTGTCTCTGTAATAAGTTCACACTTAAAGGCAGCTAGAAGATATTTAGTCAGACCCGATATTTTAAACATCCTAAACAATCACTGACCCACAATTATTTGCGAGTTAACACCTTCTGTCGTTCAATAGACTTATTGTAGAGATGTACTCGCCATAATGTCTCGTAATTTGCACGAAACGCGCCACGCGGAGTTTATGTGCGACTTGAAATGTTCACATGCGAATTCTCCTAAAATAAACCACTCACATGGCTCAAACTTTCACAAAGTACTCAACACTGTAATCGCTTTTTATCAACTACACGAGAACGGATTAAAAGAGCAGATTATTTCATTTTGGTACAGATTTGATCAGCGCGATTTAACAGAGATGTTGACTAGAAGACGGCTCCCGAGTGACTATCTCGATTCAGATCTGAGGCACAAAGTCTTACTCAAACGCGCGCGTAATGCTGAATTTCTATTGTCTAGTATGTTGAGCAGCCAATCAAATCATCGCGAGCACTTCTATAGTCGCGGTACTTCTAATGTCAGTCCATGAGGTTATCACCAATAATGTAGACTAGAAATCTCGTAAGTCCAAAATAGATGATATTTAACGAAAAAAATACGACTCCTTTCCACAAAATAAATTACCAGTAAATTTAATACTCAACGCCCCTTTTACAAAATCAAGCTAACTCGGATACACGTCAGAAATTCCCCTATCACACCACAACTTTCTCACGCTTACATTTACATAGTTTTAATAAAATACCACATTCTCACTTTGCGTATGTCCCCCATTCACTCTCTGTCTCTCCAAAACAGTCGCACAACCAAAACACGATTAATTAATTGTTTTACAATGTACTGTTAATTACGTCAGAAATCTGTGGCAATGGGACTAAAGAAAATTCTAGAAAATTAGGTTATATGAACCTATCCTCTTGGTTGTAGTTTCAATTAACACTATAGATGAATACATTACAGTACCTAACTTGGTTTCACAATGATAGCACAGTTATTATGTGTGTTAGGTAAAAATGTGTATCTCCGAAAATATTTAAGTTATTGATTTAAAGTTTTAACAGTATGGTTGTGTTATCTATATAATTTGGTACACTAAGTGCGAAATAGATCGATTAATATTTAACAGAGCTTCTTCAGATTCATAGAGACCTGAACTTATCGAATCAGTTAACGTAGAGGAAGATATCAGTGATCATAAGGCTGTGCCAGCATCATCACGATTGGTCCTATAAGGAATGTTAAGAAAGGTAGGAAGATATATTTGCTCACCAAGGGTAACAGGATAAAAATTTCAGAATACGTAAGCAGTCAGCATCAAATATTCGGTGATAAGGACGAAGATGTGAGAACAAATGGAAACAATTCAAAGACATCGTTCAATATTCCCTTGACAAGTATGTCCGAGCAAGGGTTTAACGGATGGGAAAGATCGAGCATGGTTTAATAGCCGTGGTGGAAAAGCGCTACGTAAACAAAGAGCACTTCATCTCAGATTCGAGAGAAGTAAAACCTAGCTGACAAACAAAAGCTGAACGAAGCGAAAATGAGCGTAAGGAGAGCAATGAAAGAAGCGTTCAATGATTTTGAAGTATCAACTGACCTGAGTAAAAACCCTAAGAGATTTTGGTCGTATATAAAATCAGTAATTGGTTCAAAATCATCTATTCATTCTCTCAGCAATCACACCGGCACCGAAACGGAAGATAACAGAGAGAAGGCGAACGTCGAAATGGCAGATACTGAGATGACCGAGAGCAGAATTGAAAAGCAATTACAATCGCTTAGTAGTGGAAAGGCTTGAGGACCAGATGAGATACATATAAGATTCTATTAAGATTATGCGAAACAACTTGCTCCCCTTGTAGGAGTAATTTATCGTAGATCGCTTGAGGAACGTAAGGTACCTAACGACTGGAAAAAAGCGCAGGTCATTCTCGTTTTTAAGAAAGGCCGTAAGACAGATGCACGCAATTATAGACCTATATCGCTGACGTCAATCTATTGTAAAATTACGGAACATGTTTTATGCTCAAGAATTATGGCTTCCGCAAATAGACATCCTGCGAAACTCAGCTCTCTCTGTTCCTCCATGAGATCCACAGCGACGTAGACGATGGCGCTCGGGCTGGTGCCGTGTTCCTTGACTTCAGGAAGGCATCTGACACCGTCCCGCATTGCCGTTTAATGAAAAAAATACGAGCTCACGGAGTATCTGAGCTGACTTGCTATTGGATTCAAGACTTTCTTGCAGATAGAAGTTGGCACGTCACTCTTAACGGAACAAAATCGACAGATGTAAAGGTAATATCCGGAGTACCATATTGAAGTGTGATAGGACCGTTGCTGTTTACAGTATATATAAGTGATGTAGTAGAAAGTGCCGGATGCTCTTTAAGGCTATTCGCAGATGATGCAGTTATCTACACCAAAGTAGCAGCGGCAGAAGATAGTAAAAATTTGCAGAACGACCTGCAGAGAATTAATGATTGGTGCAGGCTCTGGCAGTTGACCCTGAACGTAAATAAATGTAACACATTGAGCGTACATAGTAAAATAAATCCACTACTGTACAGCTACACTATTGATCACAAACAGCTGGAGACAGCGTCTGCCGTAAAATATCTCGGCGTAACTATGCAGAGAGTCCGTAAGTGGCTGGCTCTGGCTCTGAGCACTATGGGACTTAACATCTGAGGTCATCAGTCCCCTAGAACTTAGAACTACTTAAACTTAACTAACCGAAGGACATCACACAAATCCATGCCCGAGGCAGAATTCAAACCTGCGATCGTAGCGGTCACGCGGTTCCAGACTGGAGCGCCTAGAACCGCTCGGCCACAGCGGCCGGCGACCTTAAGTGGAATGACTATATAAAACAGATAATGGGAAAAGCAGACACCAGACTCAGATTCATCGGAAGAATCTTAAGGAAGTGTAACTCATCCACGAAAGTAGTGTCTTATAAGTAGTGTCTTGTTCACCAGGTTCTTGAAAATTGTTTATCTATCTGGGATTCCTATCAGGTAGGACTGATAGAAGAGATAGAGAATATCCAACGAAGGGTGGCGTGTTTCGTGACGGGATGGTTTAGCTGGCGAGAGAGAGTTACTGAGATGATAAACAAACTCCACTTGCAGACGTTACAAGAGAGGCGCTGTGCATCCCGGAGAGATTTACTATGGAAATTTTCGGGACAGCACTTTTCAGGAGGAGGCGGACAACATATTATTCCCCCCCCCCCCCTCCTCCTGAAATACATCTCGCGTATTGACACCAGGAGAAAATTCGAGAATTACAGCCGGTACAGAGTCTTACCGACAATCATTCTTCCCACGCAACATTCGCGAGTGGAACACGGTTGGAGAGATAAGGTAGTGGTACCGAAAGTATCCTCCACTACACACCATCAGGTGGCTTGCGGAGTATGATGTAGATGAAGTGTGTGCAAGTTATTGCATGGAGCCCTAGTAAAGTACACGGCTCGCCTGGCCCAGTAGCCAGCGTCAGCTGTGCCAGGGTAAGAACCATCTGGTTTCCTGCCGGCTCCACGGCAAGCTACGTTTTCTATTCAAGGTGACAACTGCTAATAGTTTTCTACGTTACAAGTTCAGAAGCCTTCGCTGGAAGTCGCCACTGTCTCCTTCCTCAGCTCTGAAGGCTGGAATGTTGGGTGTTGGTTGCACTGGACGTGCAGACTCGCTGTAGTTGCTCCAAGACTGCTTATTCTGTGGCTCGTTGTGCGTGCTGCTATAGCCGCGGCTGCTATGGTTGCCTCCACTGTGGTACTGAGCGTTGCAGGCATGTTCCTACGATCGGTTCACTCGAAGCTGCTTGAAGATGCGATATACACCGTCGAAAAAAAATTGGTGCACCTGGAAAGATGACGTTGGTTTTGATCCGATGACGGCATATGCCACCTGGAGGGTAGTGGGTGTATTGATAATTGAGGCGAACTCGTTCCCGTTGTGGAGGAGCACACACTTCAAAGAGCGCTTGCAGCTGTCAATAAAGAGTCGCCAATCTCTCGGATCGTATGTAGGAGCCCCGAGTTTAACAAGAAGACCGGCGACATCTCGGCAGTACACTAGGTCTTCCTCCTGGCAGAAGTAGCCCATGTAGTCCTCATGCCTTCTACGAAAGAAAGTGATACGCGCGTCCTCGCCAAGTAGATTTTTCTCTTTGAGTCTGGAGGCCCACAGCTCGGATGAAGTCTTCGACAAGCTGAGATCCCGAACAAGATCATTAAGCTCACATTGTGAAAAGGGCTGCCGACCATCTTGTGCTTCATACTCCTTGTCTGCTATATATCCTCCCTCGTCTGCAGTGGTGGCCTCGTCGTCGATGTTAGGAAGCTCTGTGAACGCTGGTACAGGAATTTCTTCGCAGTGAGCAACTGGACGGCGGGCAGATGGAAGGTCGGGGTACTGGAGGCTGTGCCGATTCTTCCGGTTGATGCCAGTAGTATTGACGGCGCAGAAGTAACAATCCGATGCATGGTCAAAGGGCTCCCTCCAAACCATCGGAATCCCAAACTTCAGTGAAGTTTTCGTGCCCTTCGTCCACCGCCGGAGGTATTCCACGCACTTCTTGCAGACCGTGTGCGGTGCCCAGGGCTTATTTTGGTCACCCAGCTTGACATGAAAGTAAGCCTGGTAGGCGTTCTTCACAAATCCCGTGATGTTCTTCCTGTCCACTGAAAGCGTATATTCTCCGCAGATGTAGCAGAAAACGTCTGGATTATTCATGCATGAACGTCGCGCAGAAGCCATATCAATCTGAAATAGTAATAGAAATATGCAGTTGACTGTCAGACAATAAAAATTGGAATAAATTTTATACTATAGTAAGAAAAAAAGGCATCTATTGGAATGATTAACTGTTACAATCTTAAAGGCTTCTTTTGTTTTCATATGTCCTGAATAATCCCCTTAAAACCCCTAATATTAGCATATTGAAGCCTATAAAAAGGCTTACATTTCAGGGAAAAATGGTCATGTAGGCCTATGGCTGTATCTCAAAAAGTTGACCTGATAGAGCAAAATCAATGTGATATTCGGACTCAGAACACCAAAATTAGTCTAAATCAGCTGAGAAACCCATGACGTTTTTTTGGTTGTTGCCCAGTGTAATGGTTTCATCGTCGTCCGCCAACAGATAGCGCAGTGGCACAGTTACTATAGCGTCATCTGTGTCCACCCTTTAATAGGGAATGCTCAAAGCTGGAAGCCTCAGCGCGGTGCAAACGTGTGAAGCAAGCAGCCTACCATGCCACGGAGACGCACTCGCATTTCCTTCAACCAATCGAGCGAGTTCGAAAGGAGCGGAATTGTGACCTTCTGAAACCTGGGATGGTCCTTTCGGAGAATTGTCACTGAAGTTGGACGTGCTACGTCAGTTGTCCAAAAATGCCGGTATCAATGGTCACTTGAACATTTTCACAACTGTAGACGAGGTTCTGGACGGCCACGCAGCACAGACACCCGCCAGGATCGTCGTATTGTGAGGGCAGCAGTGGCAGATCGTACAGCCACCACGGCACAAGTTATAGGGTTTGTGCGCCCAGACGCGTCAATACGAACTGTTGCGAACCAGTTATTAGCAGTGGGACTACGAGCGCACACACACATCTAGACCGTCTCCCAGTCACGCCAGCAGCATCGTTGTGCACTGGTCGACTGGTGTCGTTAGAGGATCACTTGGAATGGCGAGCCGTGGTATTCAGCGAGGAAAGCAGCTTCTGCGTCCACGCAAGTGATGGTCGTACGGCGTAGACCTGGTGAGCGCTGTCTCGTAGAGCGCATTCGTCCAAGACACACTGCCCCCACCCCATGCCTTATGGCAGGGGCGGGCAAACGTTGCACGCGGCTCATGAGCGCACGGCGCTGCACGTGTGCTGCTCGCGTGCAGGCGTCGACCGGGGCAGTGGCGACAGCCGGCAGGTGGCGGCAGTGTAGTACCAGGCTAAGCTGCGGACGTTGATGCGAAGCGAGCTCTATGTAGTGAACGTTGTATTTCAAGAAACGGAGAAGTGGAGATTTGCTATCTTTTAAAAGGTAATGGGAGAATCATTTTTTCTTTGTGCAAAAACGTGAAAATTCGAAATGTTTAATATGTGGCAGTATTCTCGCTGGTCAACGGAAGTTTAGTATTGAAGGCCATTATAATAAATTTCACAAGGACGAGTACAATTTTATTGTCGGATTCTGAGCGGATGGGGAATTGACTGAGCTTAAGAAGACCGATCTGACGATACCAGATGAATCTGTCGTAGTTGGCCGGCCGTAGTGGCCGAGCGGTTCTAGGCACTACAGTCTGGAACCGCGCGACCGCTACGGTCGCAGGTTCGAATCCTGCCTCGGGCATGGATGCGTGTGATGTCCTTAGGTTAGTTTAAGTAGTTCTAAGTTCTAGGGGACTGATGACCACAGCAGTTAAGTCCCATAGTGCTCAGAGCCATTTGAATTTCTCGTAGTTGCTGTTGTCACGAGAGATCTGCGACTTTCTCTCGTCATGTCTCTCATCTAACTGATCTAACATTTTATAGAGCACTGTTTTCAAGTTTTCAGGACGACAACAATAATAGCCCAGCGGTATGTGCAAGTTATAAGACTGCGCTTAATATAGCGAGATCTGGAAAACCATTTGCTGAATTAATAAGTCTCGGTTAAGAGCAAACATCAGTGATGAAAATTTACGTAACTGTTTGTGTTTGTCTGTATGTAGAAATTTTGTTCCAGATATGAAACGTATTGTAAACTCCACCTGTGATAATTAAATAAAACGTATCGTAGGTAATAGGTACTTTTTCAAACCATGATTTTTTTCAAGCACTCCTACTAACCTTATTGATTCACTCAATAAAGCAAGCTAGGAAACAAAACGCATTACAGAGGAAGGAGCGGACAGGAGGTATGGTGGGGATGGGAGATAAGCGGGTGGCCAGCTTGCCCCTGTGTGCACGCGGAACACCTGTTAACTGCACGCGTGCAAGTGCACAGCACATGTGCAGGATTCCCGCCCGCCCCTGCCTTATGGTCTGGGGTGCAATAAGCTACAACTCTCGTTCACCTTCGGCACGCTAACGAGTGTTCGGTACGTTGTTGTTAGACGGGTTCCATTGCCTTTTTGGATCAGGAAGGTCACGTGTTGTTCCAGCAGGATAACGCTCGCCCACATACTGCCCGTGAAACACATCGTGCTCTTCAAGACTTGAAGCAAATTGCATGGCCAGCCCAGTCTCCGGACTTTTTCCAACTGAGCGCGTGTGCGTTATGATGGAACAGGAATTAACTCGTGCGACTCGTCAACCAACAACTCTTACAGAACTGCGTGAACAGGTCGAGCAGGCGTAGCATAGCCTATCCCAGGGCAGCATTTGCCGTCTGTACGATCGCCTCGATTCCACAGTCAGCGCGAGAACCACTTGTGCTATTGATCTGTAAATGTAATCATTTCATGTACTCCATATGCACTGTTGCAATAATAAATCCTGAGTGAATTGGAATCTTCTAAAAGAGTGTACTAATCTTTTTTTTCCGGCAGTGAGATTTACAAACGCAGGAAAAGCCAACATGCTCGTGGTGTCTGGACAGTGTAGGAAGAATGCAGTTCATTCTTGTAAAGTTTATAGAGCAAAAGATCCCAAAAGACGTCAACCATCTCGGCAGCTATTTATCAACCTCTTCAGTTACGTGAAAGATCTAGTGTAACACATAGACAACGTAACAGAAGGAAACAACTGACGACAGAAGAGGCGCAATTAAATGTTCTTGCTGCTGCTGCAGTTGATCCGCATATTAGGCCTCGTGCATTCTTACGAGGAAGTGGCTTGAGTCAGGCAAGTGTTGTACGCTTTCTCCATCAACATAGGTTCCATTCCTATCACTTCTCAAGCGCTACATGGAAACGATTACTAAGATAATGTTAACTTCTGTACATACGCGTTTACACAGGATACTCAGGATTTACTAATCATTGTCAGGTGAACCTCCGAAACATGCACTACATGTCTGTTTACTGAAGTGTTGGCAGAAGAGCCAACACTGTGTTGCTAGAGGAGGCCGAAATGCACGAGTTTAATTACACGCTGACTGGCGCGAGGTCTGGAACAGTTAAGGGAATTAATAGTAGCAAATAAAGTTCGTAGTTGATATAATACTTAACTTTAATCCACAATTGGTGTACATCGCTCTTGACGGTACATGTTATAATCTCAGTATCAAATGCTATGGCGCCTTGCTAGGTCGTAGCAAATGACGTAGCTGAAGGCTATGCTAACTATCGTCTCGGCAAATGAGAGTGTAGTTGTCAGTGATCCATCTCTGGCAAAGTCGGCTGTACAACTGGGGCGAGTGCTAGGAAGTCTCTCTAGACCTGCCGTGTGGCGGCGCTCGGTCTGCAATCACTGACAGTGGCGACACGCGGGTCCGACGTATACTACTGGACCGCGGCCGATTTAAAGGCTACCACCTAGCAAGTGTGGTGTCTGGCGGTGACACCACATTTACAATCCCCTTTGGCTTCGTCAGATGGAACATCAGCAGCCACTGAGCGTAAATGTGCTGTGTGCGATAGGGATCGATCAGCACGTATGCCCACTTTTCACAGACAGAGAAGTGAGGGTACACGAGTGTCGCAGCTTCCTAACACACCATCTTCCACGGATGCTTGAAGTCGTTCCTCTACAGATTAGGAGGAATCTGTGGTACTAACATCTACATCTACATCCATACTCCGTAAGCCACCAGACGGTGTGTGGCAGAAGGTACTTTGAGTACCTCTATCGGTTCTCCCTTCTATTCCAGTCTCGTATTGTTCGTGGAAAGAAAGATTGTCGGTATGCCTCTGTGTGGGCTCTAATCTCTCTGATTTTATCCTCATGGTCTTTTCGCAAGATATACGTAGGAGGGAGCAATATACTGCTTGACTCTTTAATATTTTTTGGGGGGATCTGAAATTTAAAAACCTCTCTCACATCGGCCTGATTTAGCTTCACCGATCAGGATAGTAAAAAACATGGGTATATTAAGGGAATTTTCATTCATAAAGCAGGCTTATCACATTCACACAGTTCAATACTGCTCTATTCTGATTAAATTGAGCTTAACTTAAATTCCATAAGGCAGTGAAGCAATTTCGAAGTCTCGGTGCGACGAAAATTGTCAGTCAATCTCCTGAAAACATTTCTAAAAATTATTAACTTTCGGTGATCACATGGGGAAGACCGAAGATCTGCTGGTAAGACCGTGTTAGCCCATTTATTGAAGGTAATAAACTGGATATCTTGAGCGTACAAAATGGCAGGTTCGTCCAGTGTAAATCAGACGTTCCCCACTGATCCCGTGCAACACAGCGTAGTATGCAGACACTGTCAATAATAATCAGTTAAATAATACGCGAACACACTTACTTTAGTTTAGTTCATGTATTAAATTCCTTCTCATACAGAATCTCATCAAGATGGCGACTAGCTCAACAATACATACATATACATCTTCGTTCTTTCACGGCTAATCGGCAAGATCTGAATCATTCTTTTCATAAGAGAAAACATAGATAGCAGAGAAGCTATTCCATGGAGTAAATGCACGCTCCAAGAAATAATAGGGCTTGAAACTACTTTGCATTGATAATCATCGTATATTAAAGTTTAGGAATCGGTAAGATAAGAAGAGATATTTCGAGATATGTACTGAGTTATATAATTTATAAAATTTCTGAAAATATCGCGGAGAGACCGCTGCAAGAGACATTACAACTCCTCGGTGAAGGTACGTTCTCTAAACTTCAACAAAAGCCCGTACCGAGCTACTGAGCGTCTCTCTTGCAGAATCTTCCACTGGAGATTATCTATCATCTCCATAACGCTTTCGCGAATACTAAATGGTCCTGTAACGAAGCGCGCTGCTCTTCTCTATCTCTTTTATCAACTCATCTGGTACGGATCCCACGCCGGTGAGCAGTATTCAAGCAGTGGGCGAACAAGGGTACTGTAAACTGCTTCCTTTGTTTTCGGATTACATTTCCTTAGGATTCTTCCAATGAGTCTCAGTCTGGCATCTGTTTTACCGACGATCAACTTTATATGATCATTCCATTTTAAATCACTCGTAATGCTTACTCCCAGATAAATTATGGAATTAACTGCTTCTAGTTGCTGACCTGCTATATTGTAGCTAAATGATAAAGGATCTTTCTTTCTATGTATTCGCAGCACATTACACTTGTCAACATTGAGATTCAGTTGCCATTCCCTGCACCATGCGTCAATTCCTTGCAGATCCTCCTGCATTTCAGTACAATTTTCCATTGTTACAACCTCTCGATACACCACAGCATCGTCCGCAAAAAGCCTTAGTGAACTTCCGACGTTATCCACAAGGTCATTTATGTATATTGTGAATAGTAACGGTCCTACGACACTCCCCTGCGGCACACTCTTACTTCGGAAGACTTCTCTCCATTGAGAATGACATGCTGCGTTCTGTTATCTAGGAACTCTTCAATCAAATCATACAATTGGTCTGATAGTCCATATGCTCTTACTTTGTTCATTAAACGATTATGGGGAACTGCATCGAACGCCTTGCGGAAGTCAAGAAACACGGCATCTACCTGTGAAGCCGTGTCTATGGCCCTCTGAGTCTCGTGGACGAATAGCGCGAGCTGGGTTTCACACGATCGTCTTTTTCGAAACCCATGCTGAGTCCTACAGAGTAGATTTCTAGTCTCCAGAAAATTCATTATACGCGATAGAATTCCAAAATTCTACAACTGATCGACGTTAGATATATAGGTATATAGTTTTGCACATCTGTTCGACGTCCCTTCTTGAAAACTGGGATGACCTGTTCCCTTTTCCAATCCTTAGGAACTTTGGAACACTACGCTCTTCTAGAGACCTACGGTACACCGCTGCAAGAAGGGGGGCACGTTCCTTCCCGTACTGTGTGTAAAATCGAACTGTATCCCATCAGGTCCAGCGGCCTTTCCTCTTTTGAGCGATTTTCATTGTTTCTCTATCCCTCTGATCATAGTGCACGAAGTACTACAGATGTCTTCACGAATTGTTTCCAAATCGTTGGACCGCAGACACAGGACCTGTACGTTGGCCAGTCCATTCGCCGGATTTGACGGCTGTAGACATTTTTTCTATGGGGAAAGGTGAAAGACACTGTCCTCAAGGACATACCAATTACACGCGATGTATGCAACGACGTATTACTGCAGTCTGCTTGGACATCTCCACTGAAATGCTTGCACGGGTAGCAGCAGTCGTTTCGTACCAGACTGGAAGCCTGTATTGCCGCTGCCTGTGGTCATTTTGAACACAACCTGTGATGGTCAGTTCCCTCGTTACTGGCCAGAATCCACGAAACCAGTTATGCACTTGTTCTTCAGCGTGTGCTAGCACACGTATCGTGCAAGTGTTGGTGTGAGATCTTTTCAAAATATGATATTTTGTAAAAGAGGCGCTTTAGGATCCTGCAACAAACACCACTTACATTCTAATTTACCCTACATTTTCTTTATTAATGTCAATATCCATCGTTCCATTCAAAGAAGCGAATGTTCACATTAAAAAATACACTTTCTAAGTAATATCCCAATCTTTTGATTGGATAATAGCACGTTTCCTTGACTACCAGACCATTCTGCCAAATCTGCACATGAGTAGCACTTTCCATTTCAATAATATTTGGGGTGCAAGTTTTATGTGAATGGCATACTGGCCAATTTTGGGCTTTGGCAATTTTCAGATGTCTGTGAATATGACGTCAACACCAAAAGAACAGTAAAAAAATGGTGAACTTCATTATGCTTACATATTACAATTGTTGTTAAATTTTTTACTTACATACGGTTGATGTGTGTGTGTGTGTGTGTGTGTGTGTGTGTATCACAATTAAAATCTGTTTCATGCTATGTGAGGACATACACTTGTTCCCACACACAAACATCGAACATTTAAATCTTTGGTCTTGCACTGCACAACCTACTTCCAAGCACACATTATGCAACAGGTCATGCAAGTACAAGCACTACTAACAGCTAGCTTTCTGATCCTTGAATACTCATTTAAAGACACAACAGATTCTTATGATTTGTCATGTATAACTCATAAAACAACTTAAAAATAACAACTCATGAGGAGAAGACAATATAGTTGCTGAATTATGGAAACACTCTAGTGACAATATTATTCTATTTCTAACAGAAATCATTAATCAAATTTGGTCAACAAACAGCTTACCATTAGAATTTATATTGGAATTAATACGTTCACTACATAAAAAAGTAAATAAAAACTTATCACAGAGGGATTTCCCTGTTATCGGTGACATATAACATGTTGGCACTTTTAAAAACAGCTGAAAGAACACTCGACCCACGAGTTGGGAGTGTATCGAGAAGGATTTAGGTAAGGAAAGTCTTGTGCAGAGCAAACGCTAAGTCTGAAGCACATAATAGAGACGAGAAAAATCAGAAACTTGAAACATGGGACAACTTTCGTTGATTTTAAAAAGACATATGACTCAATTGAAAGAAATGCGTTGATCAACATTTAAGGAACTTGGACTAGACAAATATCAGAAATAATTAAAGGATCTTTAACAAATACAACATAAAAAATAAAATTTATGAAGTAAGTGTCAAAACTGTTTTAAATAAAATCAGGAATGAGACAGGGAGATGGTTCATCACCCACACTTTTAAACAGCGCATTACAGAAGGTGGTGAGGAACTTGAGAAAATCCACCAATACGGAGGGTGTTCAAATAAAGTCACCATAGATTGTCTGGATTTTGCAGATGGTATGGCATTAATTACTGACTTACTGGATATAAGAAAGAAAATAATCAATTTGTGACAATATAATGTAATTGGATACAACAAAAATCTACTTTCCAAGCGGTGGCAGGAGAACACAGATACGAAAAAAGGTTTTACGCGTAAAAGCTTTCGGAACCAGTGGCGCCTTCTTTCGGCAGAAGGGTTGAAGCGGAAGGAAGAGGGGTAAAGAAAAAGGACTGGAGAGGTTTAGGAAAAGGGGTAGAGTTTGTAAAAGTCACCCAGAACCGTGGGTCAGAGGAGACTTACCGGGCGGGATAAGAAGGAAAGACTGTTTGTTGGGGACTGCACCGGACGAGATTTGAAAACCTGAGCTTAAAGGCGTAAGATACGGTAATACGCAAGACAGAGATTACTGCTGAAACATCGTGCACAAATTAATAAGAGCGAAAATCTAAGCGCAATTTACGTAACAGAGGTGGGAGAAGGACAGCGAAAAATAGACAGGTCAGTAAATGAAAGATGGAGAAAATTAAAACGGAGTGAAGAAAGTAGTAGTTACAGTGAGTAAATACTGACATGGGAGAAAATAAAGCAGATTAAGGCCAGGTGGGTGGCGAGAACGAAGGACATGTAGCGCTAGTTCCCACCGGCGGAGTTCTGAGAAACTGGTGTCTGGGGGAAGAATAAAGACGGCGCGTGTGGTAGAACAGGCACCGAGGTCACGATTGTCATAATACAGAGCAACAGGATATTGTTTGTTGCCGGTATGGTCTAGAGCATGACAGTTGTGGAATACATTAGAAACCTAGTTATTAATATTTATTTGCTTTATTTTTGTTTTATGCAGTGACATTCATTACATATTAAACTGTACAGCAAGTGTGTCCCGTACAAATTATGATGATGATGTTCTCTACACAGAGGGACTCAGCTTTCCCTACCAGTGGGTTATATGCAACCCGTAAAAATTTCAAATACCAGGCCAAAATTTTCATACTCTCTCGCTCGCTACACGCAGACTATTAGTCCTACAGAAAAATGGACAGGACCTTTTTGTAAGAAATTCAGTGCAGTTAAATTTTGTACTAGGAGACCACATGATTTTCCTGCTCTGTTTTGTATGACGGGTGGAATGAGTTCGCGTTATTTCCAGTATCGGTACCTTTACGTTAACTCTCCATTCATTAGCTACATCCATTGTTGGCGTTCAGGTATGCAGGTTTGCATTGTTTATGAAGCATTATTACCGCATTTTACGGACGATAAGACACACTTTTTTTCTTCGAAAAATTACCTCCAAAATTCGGATGCGTCTTATACTCGAAATTAATAAAAAAGTCAGGTGTTTGGTTTAAAATTCCAGCCGGTCGTAAATATGGCCATATATTCGATGCCGCGGGAAATCTGTCTTTATCTGGCAACTCTGAACTCAAGTGACAGCAGCAGTGAACCGAGGCGACGAACGTGAGTTGCAATGGTTGGCAAGGTTGCAAACACTGTCTCCCTCTCATCCCGCCATTACAAACCCAGAACACTGTCCAGTCTTTGAAGCATCATTGCAGTATACGGTGCCAGTGAACTTGAATTTAAACTGGCTTGTGTCATCGGTAACAGTATAATATTTTTGTTAGTAGCCAGTTTCTACAATGAATGGTGTACTGCTTACTGCCATGTAATACGACGCAAGAGCGTCGCCCGTACAAAGATTCTGACATAGAGCGGGGCCGAGGGTCGCGCGTCGTCAGCGACAGTCGGTTTCAAACTCGACAGGAACCACAAGTTCCGAGCAACGAATTACGAAGGAAACTGTACGCAGTGGGTTCCTCGCAAAAGACGATCATTCACAGCGGCACACAGAGCAGCACGCCTTCAGTGTACCAAACAACACTGAAACTGGCTCAGTAGCTGACTCGAAGCGTGTAGCGAGGTCCACGACTTTGCTTCTTTTGTCAGACTCTGGGACGCGTACAGTGTGCCGGTGACCGAATGAAGCGATTCGCCTACAGCCAGTGGAGGGTGTTGTTAGGGCCAAATTTGGTCCTATGACGGTTTTAAAGTGTTTTCTCCCATCATGTCTTGCATCCCCTCGTTCAGGCTACCGTGAACATGAACATGGATGTCTGTTTCAACACTGTGAGTGCCGAATTGTTGCACTACTGATCTATGGACCCTACCATCTTCTAAGATGACAATAGCCGTGTTTGACAAAGGCTTGGACGCATCCGTTCCTGGTTTCACAAACACTGGGGCACCCTGACGAGTCTCGACGGACTCATTAAATGACCCCATCTTAACCTTTAGTGGCTCGCTATGCACTAGCTATTAGTCCTACAAAAAAATTAACAGAATCTTTTTTTCGGAAATTCAACGCAGTTATATTTTGTAATGAGAGGTCGCAGTTTTCTAATGATTCTAGAAAATCGTACAAAAGTGAGCTTGAAACGCGTTCTCGTCGAGTAGCTCGAAAACTATGGCCTCTTGCGAAAACGTATCCCAGTACAAAACTTAACTACATTAAATTTCCTTAAAAATGTCCTGTTCATTTTTTGTGTAGTACTAACAATTTGAATGTACAGAGCGAGACAGTACGAAAATCTCGCATGTGGTTTATGAAGACTTGCGTGTTGCGTTAAACGCATAGGTATGGGCAGCTGAATCACCCTGTGGAAATAAAAATCAAGACACGTTCACAGCATTTGTTGACCTTGAGGAAGCGTTCGACAATGTAAAACACTGCAAGACGTTTGAAATTCTGAGAAAAACAGGGGTAAGCTGTAGGGAGAGACGGGTAATATACAAAATACATACAAGAGCTAAGAGGGAATAATAAGAGTAGACGATGAAGATCGAAGTACTCGGATTAAAAAGGGTGTAAGGCGGAGATGTGGTCTTTTACCCCTACTGTTCAATCTGTACACCGAGGAAGCAATGACGGAAATAAAAGAAAGGTTCAGGAGTGGAATTAAAATTCAGGGTGAGAGGATATCAATGATACGATCCACAGATCACATCGCTATCCTGAGTGAAAGTGAAGAAGAAATACATGATCAGATGAATGGAATGAACAATCTAATGAGTTCAGAATATGGACTGAGAGTAAATCGAAGAAAGACGAAAGTAATGAGATGTAGCAACCAGAAGCTTAATATCAGGATTGATGGTCACGAAGTAGATGAATTCTGCTACCTAGGTGATAAAATAACCAATGACTGACAAAGCAAGGACATCTAAAACAGACTAGCAATTTTTTTTTCTTTTTTTTTTTTTTTATGTGAGGTCCACGAGTTATGCAAAACACAGTTTTTTCTCAGTACCCAAACATGTTTCGGCACCACTGTGCCATCATCAGTTCATCAGTGGACATGCAGACTAGCAATGCCAAAAACGGCATTCCTGGCCAAAAGAAGTCTACTAGTATCAAACACAGGCCTCATATTGAGAAATAAATTTCTGAAAATGTACGTCTGGTGTAGAGTATTGTATGGTAGTGATACATGGACTGTGGGAAAATCGGAACGGAAGAGACTCGAAGCATTTAGAGATGTGGTGATACAGACGAATGTTGAAAATTAGGTGGCCTGATAAGGTAAGGAATGAGGAGGTTCTGTGCAGAATCGAAAGGACTATGTGGAAAACTGATAAGGAGAAGGGACAGGATGATAAACATCTGTTAAGACATCAGAAAATGATTTCCACAGTACTAGAGGGAGCTGTAGAAAGGAAAAACTTCACAGAAGCTCTTCTGCGAACCAAAAGAGCTTCTGCGAAGGTTGCAAGGTAGGAGACTGGCAGAATTTAAGCTGTAAGGACGCGTCATGAGTCGTGCTTGGATAGCTCAGTTGGTAGAGCACTTGCCCGCGAAAGGCAAACGTCCCGAGTTTGAGTCTCGGTTCGGTACACAGCTATAATCTGCCAGGAGTTTCAACACCTGCATCATCTACATCAATACTGAGCAAGCCACCTACCGGTGTATGACAGAGGGTAGTCCTGGTACCACTAACTTATCCCCCCAACCCTTTTCCGCACGTGAATGGCGCCTGCGAAGTATGAACTGCCAGTAGGTCGCTGTATTAACTCGAATTTCTCGAATTTTCTCATCGTGGTCATTTCGCGATATATATATGTGAAAGTAAATAATTCGTCGCCCGACTCTTCCCGGAAAGCACTCTCTCGAAATTTCAATAGTAAACTCACCGTGACGGACAACGCCTCTCTTGTAGCGGCTTGTAAGGGGTCAGCCGCTCCTTACGTATTGAGAACAATATATCTTTGCGTCCCGTAGGTTGGAGTAGGTACTATCGACAGTAGAGCGCCCAGTGCGCCAGAGAGTAGTCAGTGTTGAGACTCCGAGCAAGCCGGCCACTGTGACAGCGGTTCTAGGCGCTTCAGTCTGGAACCGCGCGACCGCTACGGTCACAGGTTCGAATCCTGCGTCGGGCATGGATGTGTGTGATGTCCTTAGTTTACTTAGGTTTAAGTAGTTCTAAGTTCTAGGGGACTGATGACCTCAGATGTCCCATAGTGCTCAGAGCCATTTGAACCATTTGAACTCCGAGCAAGTAAGTGGTTGGCTGCTAGGCGAACTGGCGGATTTCGGCAGGACGGCCGACCACGTTTACAATTGTGTCACTCAAAGCTATGGGCCTGGCCTCCAGCAGATACGTAAATGGCCTTAATTGAGTGATTTGTTTGATGTATTCAAGTGTTCATTTCTGCACCGTGATTACGCGACAACCACGCCGCACATCCACGATTTGGATTGCAGTAAGGATTGTGTGTATTCGGCGCCACATGAAGAATATTGGTGTGTGACGACATTAAAAGGCCACCTGTGATGAGTTAACCATTATTACTTTGTCATACGAAGGTAGTAACTCCTTCATTCGTGCTGTTAAGACAAAAGATATAAAACATTAAAAACAAAGTGTGTATCGATTATTGCTACCCGACATCCTAAATAGCTTTGTTGGATTTGATACGAAGCAACTCCCGTGCAAATATTAACAGATCAGCCTTTATCAATTGCACACGGACAGACTATTTTAAACTGTTAGGGTATAATCCACTAGTCAATAACGTTGGGCTTACGTAGGGAGTGTTTCAGTCTGTCATCGGAGTTTGTTTAGTGTCTCTCTAACGCTCTCGCGCCAACTCAGCGATCCCATGACGAAACGCGCCGCACATCGTTGGATCTTCTCTATCTCCTCTATTCGACCTACCTGGTGAGGGTCGCAGACTGATGAACAGTACTCCAGACTTAGTCGAGCAAGCGCCTCTTAAGCCATTTCTTTCGTGGATGACTTACATTTCCTTAAAAATTTTGCCGGCCGCGGTGGTCTAGCAGTTCTAGGCGCGCAGTCCGGAACCGCGAGACTGCTACGGTCGCAGGTTCGAATCCTGCCTCGGGCATGGATGTGTGTGATGTCCTTAGGTTAGTTAGGTTTCGGTAGTTCTTAGTTCTAGGGGTCTGATGACCACAGATGTTAAATCCCATAGTGCTCAGAACCATTTGAACCATTTTTTTCCTTAAAATTTTGTCTATGAATCACAGTCTGGCATCTGTTTTACTGCTATTTGTTTTACGAGTATGTTATCATTCCACTTAAGGTCGCTCTGGATAGTTACTCCTAGATCTTTTACGGTAGATACTATTTCCAACAATTTGTCATTATAGTGTAATTGTACAGTATTGCCTTTTTTCCTATGTATTCGCAGTATGTTACATTTATTCACGTTCAGGTTCAACAGCCAGAGCCTGCACCATTTTATCAATTCTCTGTAGGTCATTTTGAAAATCGATACTGTCTTCTGGCGTTGCTAATTTCCTATACATAACCGTATCATCTGCCAAGAGTTTTAAAGAGCATCTGACGCTTCTTGCTAAATAACTGTTTGTCCAGATGCAAATTACAAACTGTTTCAGGCAGATATTCTTTAGTCGTCAGAGGGACATCAATGAGCATGACTGCCTACGTTGTAGCTTTGTTTTTATCAAAGATATGAACAGCGGTATGGCTTTTTTAAATGGCACCCAGTATTTTTTATTCGGTAATTCATTTGCTCCCCTAGAGACCTATTCAAAAATGTATCACAGTGTACCATTCACTGGAAATGTCGTGCGACTAGAGCCTCCCGTCGGGTAGACCGTTCGCCCGGTGTAAGTCTTCCGATTTGACGGCACTTCGGCGACTTGCGCGTCGATGGGATGAAAATGATGATGATTAGGACAACACAACAACCAGTTCCTAAGTGGAGAAAATCTCCGACCCAGCTGGGAATCGAACCCGGGCCCTTAGGATTGACATTCTGTCACGCTGACCACCTTTTTTTTCTGGGCGGACGTCATAAGACATCCGTTCAAGTTGCTCGTTGATTCCTGTACTCAGTTTTTTTATTACAGAGGTGAGCAGCCCTCTGACCGAACACATTGAGCTACGGTGCCGGCTGTCACTCAGCTACCAGAGGCGGAGTACCATTTACTGAAACACAACGTTATTAATTACATAACACAACATTGACGTTTACGCTCCGAGCGCTTAGTGCAGGTACTCGAGGTAATGGAACACATCCACGTGCTGACATTGACAGAGGACAAATGTAAACATAAGTAGAATACACACACGTCGTTCCGTCAACCATCGTCAGTTGAAGAGTTGTGTGAGTAGAAGGTACACCAACGAAGGGAAGGTAGAAATGCTACTCATCTATGGGGAATGTAAGTTAGCAGAACAGTAATTGCAATAACGTTTTCTTATGTACGGATACATTTAGTACAGTAGTTCAGTCCTTTTAAATATTGTTGTGCAGAGTAGGCATACAGTAAACGCTGTCACTCCTGCAAACTGCATCGTCATAACGTTTATTTTATTGTTGTTGTTGAAGGTAGGCGAAATGCTACACAGGCAGCGTAACTGTGCAGAGAGCGATATCCTGACAAGAACCCACCTCCTCGACGGATGTTTTCTCGTCTTGTTGCGACGCTTCAGGAAATGGGATGTTTCAACCCACGACAACGCAATCGTTGTAGCACTCGCACAGACGAAGCTGGCAAAGTTACTGTTCTCGCTTCCGTTGCTATGAATCCACATATGAGCACACGACAGCTTGAGCACGAGATTGGCATCCCTATAACCAGTGTGCTTCGTATTCTTACACGTCACCGGTTCCATCCTTGTCATGTACACCTACATCAAGAATTTCATGGGAATGATTTCCAGAATCGTGTACAGTTCTGTCAGTGAGCACTGCAGCAAATCCTCGCCAACCCGAACTTCTTCTCCAATGTTCTATTTACTGATGAATGTTCCTTCTCAAACAAAGGACAGGTAAATACAAGGAACGTGCATTATTGGTCCAGCGATAACCCACAATGGCTTAGACAGGTAGAATATCAGCGTCAATGAAGAGTTAACGTCTGATGTGGGATGCTTGGTATTACAATTATTGGCCCTTATTTCATCAATGGTAGTCTAAACGGCACAGCGTGTGCCATCTTCCTGAGACTAATTCTTCCTCCTCTTCTGGATGAAGGGCCGCTAGGCAAAGAGGAATACAAACGTCTCAAAAATGAGATCGACAGGAAGTGCAAAATGGCTAAGAAGGGATGGCTAGAGGACAAATGTAAGGATGTAGAGGCGTATATCACTAGGGGTACGGTAGAGACTGCCTAAAGGAAAATTAAAGAGATCTTTGGAGAAAAGAGAACCACTTGCATAAATATCAAGAGCTTAGATGGAAACCCAGTTCTAAGCAAAGAAGGGAAAGCAGAAAGGTGGAAGGAGTATATAGAAGGTCTATACAAGGGCGATGTTCTTGAGGACAATATTATAGAAATGGAAGACGATGTAGATGAAGATGAAATGGAAGATATGATACTGCGTGAAGACTTTGACAGAGCACTGTAAGACCTAAGTCGAAACAAGGTCCCGGGAGTAGACAACATTCCATTAGAACTACTGATAGCCTTGGGAGAGCCAGCGCTGACAAAACAGGTGTTGACTATCAGTTTAATAAGCTACGGCTGCAAAATACTAACACGAATTCTTTACAGACGAATGGAAAAACTGGTAGAAGCCGACCTCGGGGAAGATCAGTTTGGATTTCGTAGAAATGTTGGAACAAGAAATGTTGGAACACGTGAAGCAATACTGATCCTACGACTTATCTTAGAAAATAGATTAAGGAAAGGCAAACCTACGTTTTTAGACTTTGTAGACTTAGAGAAAGCTTTGGGGAATGTTGACTGGAATACTCTCTTTCAAATTCTGAAGGTGGGAGGGATAAAATACAGGTAGTGAAAGGCTATTTACAGTTTGTACAGAAACCAGATGACAGTTATAAGAGTCGAGGGGTATGAAAGGGAAGTAGTGGTTGGGAAGGGAGTGAGACAGGATTGTAGCCTATCCCCGATGTCATTCAATCTGTATATTGAGCTAGCAGTAAAGGAAACAAAAGAAAAATTCCGTGTAGGAATTAAAATCCATGGAGAAGAAGTTAAAACTTTGAAGTCTCCGATGACATTGTAATCCTGTCAGGGACAGCAAAGAACCTGGAAGAGCAGCTGAACGGAAAGGACTGTGTCTTAAAGGAAGGATATAAGATGAACATCAACAAAAGAAAAACGAGGATAATGGAATGTAGTCGAATTAAATTGGGTGATGCTGAGGGAATTAGATTAGGAAATGAGACGCTTAAAGTAGTAAATGAGTTTTGCTATTTGGGGAGCAAAATAACTGATGATTGTCGAAGTAGAGAGGATATAAAATGTAGACTGGCAATGGCAAGGAAAGCGTTTCTGAAGACGAGGAATTTGTTAACATTTAGTATAGATCTAAGTGTCAGGAAGTCTTTTCTGAAAGTATTTGTATGGAGTGTAGCCATGTATGGAAGTGAAACGTGGACGATAAATAGTTTAGACAAAAAGAGAATAAAAGCTTTCGAAATGTGGTGCTACAGAAAAATGCTGAAGATTAGATGGGTAGATCACATAACTAATGAGGAGGTATTGAATAGAATTGGGGAGAAGAGAAATTTGTAGCACACCTTGACTAGAAGAAGGTATCGGTTGGTAGGACATATTCTGAGGCATCAAGGGATCACCAATTAATTATTGGAGGGCAGCGCTGAGGGTAAAAATCGTAGAGGGAGACCAAGAGATGAATACACTAAGCAGATTCAGAAGAATGTAGGTTGCAGTAGGTACTGGGAGATGAAGAAGCTTGCACAGGATAGAGTAGCATGGAGAGCTGAATCAAACCAGTCTCTGGACTGAAGACCACAACAACACACACACATATATATTGGAGTATACCGAAAATTACCTTTACATATGTTGATTTTGTTCCGTTGAAAGCGATGTGTTGATTTTTGTCTTCAAGAAAGTTTTGAATCCAGTTACTTATCTAGTCCGGTACTTGGTACGGTGGTATTTATTTTTCAGTCATTGGCAATGCGGGACGGTTTCAAACGCCTACCAGAAGCAATGGAAGCCGTTGACTACGGCGCTGTGGATCTCATGGAGGAACAGAGCGAGCTGTGTTTCGCAAGATCTCTGTTTGCGGAATCTATGTTGATTTTTATGGAGATTTTCGTTCTCCAAAAACACTCCCGCCTGAGTGGTGTCTCAAGCCAATTCTGAAATCTCAGCTGCTTTTTCGAGACCTCTTTCCAAATAATGTCCACCTGATTTTACAAGTTGCATGCGTTTGTAATTCTACCGACATTCCAGAATGAAATTTTAACTCTGTAGCTCAGTGTGCGCTGATACGATACTTCCTGGTAGATTAAAACTGTATGCTGTGGGCAGGAATCGTCTGTCGAGCTTGGGTAGCGCAGTCAGTAGAGCACTGGCCCCCGACGGGGCAAAGGTCCTGGGTTCGAACCTCGCTCCGACACACAATTTTAATCTGCCAGGAAGTGTCATACCGATATCCATTCAGTCCAGCGATCATCCATGTTTAGGACAGTCGGTCACAGGTACATAGTGTGTTTCCGGCGTGATATTCCTTCCTGACATAAAAAAATATGTGACAATACAGACAAAAAGAAGACACTTTGCATAGCTTGATAAATCCACAAAATTATGAAGCTACAAAATTGTACGAAAAGTGGATTGACTGACCGCTTTCAACATGTCCACGGGTCCACGTACAGCCGACTGGTACGTGCGTACTTTTCACTGTCATTACTTTCGTCAGCTTAAGAGGGTCAAGTGACTGTCTGGTACCGGTTCTACACCACACACAGAGGTCCAACGCATCCAGTCAAGGAGGTGTCCGGTGAGCTAATGTGTACCAGCAACTTTCAGAACCTGAATGTTACGTTTTTCGTTGCCGTATCCAGAAAAGTTTTAATAGCAATTTTGGAACGTTATCAAAATTTCCGCGCAGTAGCCGGCTTCCATTGGCGCTGCAATTTGGAAGCGCGATTAGCGTAATTGTTTAAGGGCGGGTACTGGTCTGTGTGTACTGAAGTTCGCTCTCGTACCTCGCAGATGGCGGCTCTCCACGTAAGGAGATGCCCGCGTCCGTCACCCAAGTTGCGCCGCCCGCGAGGTAGAAATTACGCCGGCGGCGCTACGAGCGACGCGAAACAAATTTGCGAAACTGTGTATAAATTCGGCTCTGGCGCTCGCGGCGCGCACCATGTACATACGGTACGAGGCTGTTTAGCCTGCGGAAGTCTAAAGCACAGGCGGGCGGGCGGCGTCATTTACGTGCACGCAATAGTGCTCTCTGCAGCGAGTGGGGGGCTCACCTGGCGGAGCGAAAAAGCAATTTCCAAGTCGGGCGATAAAGGGTGAAAGGGACTGTAATTACAGCGGAAGGGGGGGGATGAGGGGGAAGGGGTAGAGTGAACGCCAAATCACGCTCCGATAGCGCCGGACAAATTTACTTCCGCCGAGGTAAAGCACGCCCACTTTACAGGCGCGCTAGGCAACAACGCGAGCAAATACGCGTTACTCTTGCAATCCACTGTGTTTGTGTGTGCGTCTCGAACGCTCACAATTGCCGACGCTCGCAGAAGGGCATAAATTACGCAAAAATTGACAGATTGCCTGTTGTGTTCTGTGTCGCGTTCCTCGGCCGACGTTTGTTTGATGATGTTTCTGACGTTTCGCCAGCACTAGTGGCTGTCATTGTCTTACGTTCACCCTCCATTGCTTGAAGATGTCAAATTAAACACCTTTCAGCCTCTAGTTTCCAAACTTATTTTATTTGACTACCATTTTCGGCGATTTACTACGCCATCTTCAGGCCCCTCACGCGTATGAAGATTCCAGAGATTCAAAACAGCGACCAGCAAACTGCTATTAGTAGATTTCTGCTTGCTACAGCGATCACTTCAACCATCATCTACCGACTCGGCAGATGACGGTTTCTGAGCCAAAAATATCCTTTGAGATTGGGAAGGGTTATCCCAAAATATGATACCATATGACATAAGCGAATGAAAATAAGCAGAGTAGACTAATTTTCGTGTCGAACGACCACATACTTCAGATACCGTTCGAATAGTAAAAACGGCAGAATTAAGTCTTTGAACAAGATCCTGAACGTGGGCTTTCCACGACAGTTTACTCTCTCTCTGAATACCTAGAAACTGGAAACGTTCAGTTTCACTAATCATATGCCCACTCTTCGAAGTTAAAACGTCGAGCTTTGTTGAACTGGGTGTGAGAAACTGTAAAAACTGAGTCTTACTGTGATTTAGCGTTAGTTTTATTTTCTTTGTCAAGAACTGCACTGTTTGAAAAAGAGCCAGTGTTGCACACAACATCCTTTACTACCAAGATAGTGTCATCACCAAACGTAAGTATTTTAGAATTACCTGTAATACTAGACGGCATACCATTTACATAAATAATGAACAGGAGAGGCCTGAACACCGATCCGTGGGTCACCCCCCCCCCCCCCCCCCCCATTTAACCATACCCCATTCAGGCCCCACATCACAGCCATTCTCAACATTGTGAATAATGACCTTTTGCTGTCAACTGCTAAAGTAAGAGGTGAACCAGTTGTGAGCTACTTCGGTGATCAACACAGCGAAACGCTTTAGTTAAATCAAAAAATATGCCTAGCGCTCGAAACCTTTTGTTTAATCCATCTAGTACTCACAAAGAAAACAGAATATAGCATTTTCAGCTGATAAACCACTTCTAAAATCAAACTGTACATTTCAAAGGCAATTATGTGAAATAAAATGATCAATTATCCTTATATACACAGCCTTTTCAGTAACTTTAGCGAACACTGATGGCAAAGAAATAAGTCTAAAATTGTCTACATTATCCCTTTCTCCCTTTTGATAAAGCGGCTATACTACTGAGTACTCGTTCAAGAAACGACCATTCTTAAAGAAAAAACTACAAATATGGGTAAGTACAGAGCTAAGATGTGCAGCACAGTACTTTAATATTCTGCTAGGCACTCCATCACATCCATGAGAGACCTTGGAATTCAGTAATTTAATTATTGTCTCAATCTCCTCTTCGGCAGTATCACAGAAGAGTATTTCAGACATCAATCGCGGAAAGGCATTTTCCATAAGAGTGATATGATTCCCTGTAAAAACTAAATTTTTATTTAATTCACCTGCAATTCTCAGAAAATTTTTGTTAAATACTGTACATGTATCTGACTTATGAGCAATAGAAATATTTTTACTACGAGCTGACTTTATATCGTCGACCTTGTGCTGCTAACTAGACACTTCCTTCACAACTGACCATATGGTTTTAATTTTATCCTGTGAATTAGCTGTTCTATTTGCTTACCACATACTCTTTGTCTTATTAATAACATTTTAAGCACCTTAAAATACTGTTTTTAATGTGCTACCGTAGCTTGGTTGTGACTATTTCTAACAGTTAAACATAATTCCAGATTTGTTCTACATGATATCCTTATCTCACTAGTCAGCCACCCAGGCTGCCTTTTACTGCTAGTATTCCATTTAGAACGTCCTAATGAAAAGCAAGTCTCAAAGAGCATGAGGAATGTGTTAAGGAAAGCATTGTATTTATCATCTATATTATCGGCACTATAAACAACCTATCACTCTTGTTCCTTGACAAGGTTTAAAAAACTCTCTGTTGCTGTTGGGTTAACTTTCCTATATAGTTTGTAATTATATGTGACATTTGTTTGAGTACAAAAGCCTTTTAGTGTTAAAATTTGAGCATCATGGTCTGAAAGGCCATTCACCATTTTTCCTTCATCTTCGGAATCAAATCAAAGTTACAAGGACTTACGTCCGGGGAGTATGGTGGGTGGTACAGTACTTCCCAGTCCCATCGACCGAACAGAGCAGCCACAGCTGGCGCTGTTTGCGCCCGCGCATTGTCGTGCAAAATGATGGGCGGGTTGCACAGAAAGTGTCGCCGCTTCTTTCGCAAAGCTGGTCGCAGGTGATGCTCGAAAAGCGAACAGTAATACTGTCCATCGACGGTCTACCGTGGAGGAACGTAATGCGTTAGGATAACACCACCACAGTCGTACGCGAGAATCACCATAACTTTCACCATACTGGAGGTCTGACGCACTTTCGACTTTCGCGCCGACCCATAATGACGCCATTCACTGGGTTGGCGTTTCAGTTCAGGCTCGTACGATGTGGCCCATGTTTTATCCGGTGTTACGATACAGCGTAACAAAGCCTCTCCTTCGCGCTCATAGCGCTCCAAGTGCGTCTGAGCAGCGTCGTAACGCATCCATTTCTACATTTCCTTCAAGTCATGCGGAACCCATCGTGATGCAGTTTTTCGCATACCTAGGCGTTCCTTCAGGATGCGAGCTCACGAATCGTATGGCGTCGATCACGCGGCAACAGAATGCACGTCTTCTTCAGAGATGCTAGGATGACCTGCCCCATGCATGTCTGCCCCTGTTTGCCGACCTTCGTTGAAGGCTTTTATCCTACGTGCCACTGTTCTGTACGGCAATGACGATTTCCCGAACGTCTCTTGAAGACCTTGATGACACTGCCGTGCTGTACGACCTCTGGCACATTCAATCTTGATCAAACTCCGTTGCTCCTGTTTCGAAAACATAGTGACACCGTTACGTTAGACCGCACGCTCACAAGTGACTGTTTTTCCCTCGACTGTGCGCACGCCGGTGACGTAGGACGAGCGAGTTCATTTGCTCGGACGTAAGGTAGGAATGTCAACAACATGTGCTATCAGCGACAATAGTAGATTCCATTTCATAGTGTCTCCACAGCAGTGTTGCCACTATTTAAGTTCCAACCTACGTATTTTGATAAAAAATGCTAAGTCCTTCTCTACTTGGATACCTGACCTCCTCTGAAGGTGATTCCTTTGTTAGAAGGACTTTCCTTAAGCAGGTATACCTATCAGCTGACTTAAATCTAAAAAATATGCAGCTCTAATACCAACTACTACAGGAATATTTCCATGAGTGATCCCTGCAGAATGCCTGGTTGAAAAAGTGTAAGAGGAGGAATGTCATGTTCACTTCGAAAGACACAAGTATTGTGTAACACAGAAAATCTTTTTTTATGAAAGTATAAACTTGTATTCCAAAATACCATGTTGTCATTACATATTTTTGTACTCGTTTTCTTTTCATACCTCTACATCTACAAAACAAGTTTATAAAATATATAATCAGTATATTACCCAGCTTCATGTTTACAGTTTGCTTGCCATGAATATCAGTGTCTCGTAAGCGACACGTCGTTTTTGGAAAATCTAACTGATAATTTTTGAAAACAATTACAATTTCTTAATCCTCTCGGTCAGGTGATTACATGAAATAGAAATACACAGAAAACACACATTCACAAACATAACACTGGACAACTCAGCATCCTATCCCACCACACAGAGACATGCTGCATTTAGATCCGTGCTACACAGAGAACAATCTCTTGATCTAGAAGAAAACAGCATCAGGAACGAGTTAAATCCAATAAAAAGCATTGTCATAATCAATGGCTACACAGCCAACACAATTGACAATTTAGACCGTCAAATGCACTAAAGTAAGGCAACAAATGGCCACACTGTGAAAGAAGAGAAAATATTTGCCAGTATCCCATACCGAGGTCCCGTATAAAAAAATCGCTAACTCTTAAAAAAAATGTAACAACAGCATTTTCAACCAATAGTAAGTTAGGTAACTTGCTCGTCCATAACATAAAATCAAATACACAAAAGTTAAACATCAAAGTATCATGCCTCAGTTGCCCTGCCTACTAAGTAGGGAAAGCAGGCAGCAACTTCAAAACCCGTTTTCAAGAACATGTAAATGCTTTCATGCTCAACCACTTCGAAAAATCAGTTATTGCACAACCTATGTTGGAAACGAAACATATCATCAACACTGTAGAGAGTAATTTGGTAGTACTGCATAATGAACCCTATGGTAAGACCCTAACTCTCTTAGAACAACTGGAGGTATACCTCCATAAAATTGAAAAAAAAAACTGAATCTTTGTTAAATGAACAGACAGATTTCGCACGCCACAGTCATTTCAATAATTTCAAAGTCCTATTCAAAAGTTATTCCCTACACATGTCAATTGCTTAATAATTAGATCTCTGGCACGACTAATAAATTCATCTTTGACCAACCCATCCACAACTTCATCTTTGAGTTGTTTACAAAAATTGCATGCAGATGTGTCTCTTGCTTGAACAGGATGGAGAAACCATTGCATGATGGTGTTAAAAAGTTGAAAACGTATTTCTTGTATTAGGTGGTAAGTTTACACTGTTAATTTTTTCCACACTTTCGAATATATTTTCCGCATTTGACTTACGAAATTAATAACCTAACATCAAACCTTTTCATGACAGGAATACTCATTTCACCATATTCAAGATCAAAAATAAATCATTTATTAAGATAACTTACACCTGAGGACTGACCGACAAGGTCCGAAATGCATCGTGTATTTAATTAAACACAACAATTTGTGACTGAAAGCGTTTTTTAATTCATACTGACAGTGGAATAGAAATATTAGATGGATGAAAATACTTTTCTACTAGTTCAGTTCAAGAGATTAACAGTCGTCTTCTAGAACAAACAAGTGCCATGGAGTCCCGTAAAGCCCGTGAATTTATCCCAAAATAATGCAAAATAATCAAAACTCGCGATGGCAATGTCTCACTGAAATGGAAAACTGTTCCAAAATAGTTTCAAAACCAAACCGACACAATTAAACGGAATTCTGACTCTTTTACTTATGAGCAGAGCGAACTATACTCATCAGACCCCAGCGGAGAGTGCCTCAAACTTATTTCTCTGGTTCGCGCCACCAACAACGCGAATGGTGGGGGAAAGACTGGACCTGTTCCCAACCCTGTACATAAATTCCGAAGCAGAGTCCCACTCCCTGTTCCTGAGTTGTCTCTTGCTCTATCCCTAGCAGCAAAAATTTTTTAGTTGCACTACAGGCCCACAACAGTACGATAAAAATCTGACTACGAGAGGAGCGTGCTTCAGATCACTTGCATTCTTCCGGTTCCACACAATAACGTGCACTCAAAGATAAACTGAGAAGGAAAATGAGCCACATAAATAAAAAAATGAATAAACACGCGTGCACGCTTCCTTAGCAGAGGTTGTGTGGCTCAAATTTCAGAGAAACGAAATACAGAATATGGAGGGTGTATCATACTTAATGGCGTCAACGCATGCAGTTAAAAGTACACCATACTAGAAGCAAAAAAGTCTCAGTAAACATGCGGTCGAAAACGCATACCTTGGGAAGTGCCAGTATGGACCAAAACAAGAAAAAAATGTCCACTAAACATGTGGTCTAAAATGCGTACCTTAAAAGTCATGAGCATTTGTTCATTAGAAGAATTATGTTTCAAAGTAGCGAAGATGGAAAGGTGCTCCTAGCTCTTAACGTATGCATTTTAGAGCACTGGACGTTTTTCTTATTTTGGTCCATACTGCCGCTTCCCAAAATATGGAATGCATAGAGCTTTCAGTAGAAGAGATTTGTTTCACAGTGTCGAAGATGAAAAACTGTTCGCATCTCTTACGGCATGCATTTTCGACCCTATGTTTACTGAGAATTCGCGTAATTTCAACTGTATACGTTTACGCCATTAATTAATTTACACCCTGTATACAGGATGTTTGGGGTGTGATGACTGAGGGCAGTGTAATAATTATAGCTGTTTGGAGTAGTAAGTTTTTCGATTAGTTAGTACATTCAAGTAAGGGTGGCGACGTTTATCTTCCCTTGGGCAGCAAATCTGGTATTGAAGTTTGGACGTGTGGATTGAAAGTGGATAGTCTATATTGACAGTGGTAAATCACGTCATGGTGCTGTTTGTAGGAAGACTGTCAGATACATAGGAAGAGCAACTAACAGACTGAAGGGGGTACATACTAAAGCACCAACTAACACAATATCTGCACCTATGTGTGTGTGTGTGTGTGTGTGTGTGTGTGTGTGTGTGTGTGTGTGTGTGTGTGTATTGTGTGTGTGTGCGCTATTGTGTTATTACTAAGCGCGATTGGACCATATCAGATCACACAAAGCTATTATCTTTCAATCTCAGATGTTTCCAAGAACCTCTAATTTTTTTCTCCGCGGGTTCTCTTTCTTCCTTCAGTTCACTCTGCCACTGCTGTGGCAGTGACTTCATTCTCTAGCAGTACTTTAGATTTGCTAATTTTTTTGTATGTTTCAAGTTCCTGTTGAAAATGTTCGTGAGCTTATATGAACCTATTTCTAAGTCCTTTTTGAGCTGCTGGATCCAGAATATGGTTTTGAGTCGTTCTATTTAGTCGCAGTTTTGTGAGTTTTATTTTTGGGAGTCTGTGGATACACCCATAAAATTTCAGTCTTCTTTTTCGCACGTCTACTGCGAGAGCCGATTTTTTTTCGGTTATTTTTCGGAATTGTAGTCTCTATCAAATGGTTCAAATGGCTCTGAGCACTATGGGACTTAACATCTGAGGTCATTAGTCCCATAGAACGTAGAACTATTAAAACTAACTAACCTAAGGATATCACACACATCCATGCCCGAGGCAGGAGTCGAACCTGCGACCGTAGCGGTCGCGCGTAGTATCTATCGCTCTCCTGTTGAGTTGGAACCATCTTTCATAGAATTTTGCGTTCTTCTTTTAGAATACCTTCCAGATCTCATTTTCTGTGGCGTGTAAGCGTCTCGCTAGGGATTCAAGCTTCAGAACTGAGATATAGTACCTGATTGTTGTGCGTATATACACCCATTTCTTGTTGTAGATATTGCAGATTTTACCATACGTTCTCCTACGTTTCTGTATCAGAATTTTCTGTGCCATTGTCTCTTCCACTGCAGTGCGAAGAATTTCTCCATAGCATTTGAACGGAATTCTCTCGATTTTTCCATATTTTGTGATCAGTTCTTGAGGAGGATGTATTGAGCAGATGTACTGGGTATTTTGGGAGCATATTTGGAGGCCAGCTCTTTCTGCGAATTCCTAGAGAGTTTCTGTTTAATTGCTGTCGTCTCAATGTATGCTAATATTGCTAGATCGTCTGCGAATGCTAGGCAAGAAAGCTGATTGTCATGTTTAGGATTTCCAAGTCGTATGGTTTTCCAATAGCTCTAATCTTTAAGTTCATTTTCTCATTCTCGAATAACTTCATCCAAAAGCGGCTTAAAGAGGATAGGAGACAGACCGTCACCCTACCGATCACCGGTTTCTTTCTCTCATTTTCTTTTGTTTTCCAGAAATGGTTTTGACACATCACCCATGAACCTTACTTTGGAAGTTGTGTTGCTGAGTGTTTGTTGACAGGGTGAATGTTTGTTTGAGACGTAGGCTTTCGGGTCCTTATTCTTCGAGGATAACATAAAGGATCTGCCGATAGAATGACTCATTCGCCTTCTTTAAGTCCACAATGCAGCATATGGTCGGGCTCTTCCTGAGCTTTTTGTATTTTAATGCTCCTTTTTTTTTAACTGAATATTTACTCTGTACATTTTCTACCATCGTGGAAGCCGGCTTGATATTCGTCAATTTTGTGACCGAGTTGGTCCTGAACTCTTTGTAGAAGGTAAGCTCACAGAATGTTTCATGTAACTTGCAGGACGGGGATACCGCTAGCGTTATTTAAATCAGTTGGAAGCATATTTTGAGGCCAGCTCTTTCAGCGAATTCCTAGAGAGTTTCTGTGTAAGTGGTTTTCTTTTTCGTGCAAAGGGTGCATTAGCACCCTTTTCACTCTTAGGGAAGTTTTTGTTTCTGCTAAATGTCTGACGTGGTTTGTGTGACTTCTTTAAGGGAACTGGCGCCAAGATTTACGAGCAGTTCTGCAGTGATTTCTCCCGAAGCTCTTGAATTTCAGGATATGCCTTGTATCTCTTCTCGTGGGGTACTAGGGATCCGGTGTGGGTGTGAGCGGAGATTTCCTCATGGAATGTTGCGGGCGGTTCGGGGCAGTTGAGGAGTTTTGAAAAATATCGTGCCAGGTACCGACAGTTCTCATGGTTGATCAAGGTGAGTCATCCGTCTGATTTTACAAAACACAAATTTTGAGTGGTTTATCCTCAGATTGTTCCAGAAAAATCTTGTGTCTTGCAATTTTCTTCGATGGAGACCAGTTTGTTGATTCATGTACTCCCTCTTGCTTTGGATAATGGTCTAATTGCAGTCTGGTTTCTGCACAAGTTGTAAATAACCCTTCGCTCCCAGTGTTTCATCCCTGTTACCTTCAGAATTTCGGAGATTATGTTGCCAGTGGACACTGTCAAAAGCTTTCTCTAAATATAGAAATACTATATCTTCAGTATATCTTCTAAGATGAGTTGTAGGGTCACTATTGCCTCGCGTATTCCTACGTGACTCCGGAACCCGAACTGTTCTTCCCCGAGGCCGACTTCTACCACTTTTTCCATTCTTTTGTAAATAATTCGCGACAGTATTTGGTAAGCATGACTTACGAAACTAATGATTCGGTAATATCCACTTCTCATTGGTCCGATGCGACCCGCCACGAATTTCTCTCCTGTGCCACCCTCTTCATCTCAGAGTAGCACTTGCAACCTACGTCCTCAATTATATTCTGGATATATTCCAATCTCTGCCTTCCTCTACAGTTTTTACCCTCTACAGATCCTCCTAGTACCACGGATGTTATCCCATAGTGTCGTAACGCATATCCTATCGTACTGTCCCTTCTCCTTGTCAGTGTTTTCCACTTATTCCTATCCTCGCCGATTCTGCGGAGAGCCTCCACATTTCTTACCTAATCAATCCACCTAATTGTCAACATTCTTATGTAGCACCGCATCTCAAATGCTTCGATCTCTTCTGTTCTGATATTTCCACAGTCCATGTTTCACTACCATACAACGCTGTGCTCCAAACTTACATTCTCAGTAATTTATTCCTCAAATTAAGGCCTATGTTTGATACCAGTAGACCTCTCTTGGCCAGCAATGCCCTTTTTGCCAGTGCTAGTGTGCTTTTGATGTTCTCCTTGTTCTGTTTAAAAAAATGGATCTGAGCACTATGGAACTCAACTGCTGAGGTCATTAGTCCCCTAGAACTTAGAACTAGTTAAACCTAACTAACCTAAGGACATCACAAACATCCATGCCCTAGGCAGGATTCGAACCTGCGACCGTAGCGGTCTTGCGGTTTCAGACTGAAGCGCCTTTAACCGCACGGCCACTTCGGCCGGCCCTTGTTCTGTTCATCATAGGTTATTTCACTGCCTAGGTAGCATAATTCCTTAACTTCGTCTACTTCGCGATCACCAATTTTGATGATTTTATGTTTCTCACTGTTCTCATTTCGCTGCTTCCCGTTACTTTCACCTTTCTCCGATTTACTCTCAATCCATATTCTGTTCTCAGTAGACTGTTCATTCCATTCAACATATTGTGTAATTCCTCTTCACTTTCACAATGTGATCAACAAATTTTATCATTGATATCCTTTCACCTTGATTTTCACCTCTCTCTTGGACTTTTCTTTTTTTCTGTCATTGCATCTTTGATGTATAGATTGAAGTAACGTTAAAAGACTACGTTCCTATCTTACACCCTTTTTTGTCCGAGCACTTCGTTCTTGGTCTTCCACTCTTATTGTTCCCTCTTGGTTCTTGGTACGTATCGTATATCACCTGCTTTTCCCTAAAGCTTACCGCTTTTTTCTCACAATTTCGAACAACTTGCGCCATTTTACATTGTCGAACGCTTTTCCCAGGTCGACAAATCCTGTGAACGTATCTTCATTTTTCTTTAGTCTTCCTTACATTATCAATCACAACGTCAGAACCGACTCTCCCGTGCCTTTACATTTCCTAAAGCCAAACTGATCGTTATCTAACACATCTTCGATTTTTTTCCATTCTTCTACATATTATTCTTGCCAGCAACTTGTATGCATGAGCTATTAAGCTGATTGTGCGATAATTCTCACACTTATCGGCTCTTGCAATCTTCGGAACTGTGTGGATGGTGTTTTTCCGAAAGCCTGATAGCCAGTGTCATATGTCCTACACACCAACATGAACAGTCGTTTTGTTGCCACTTCCCCAATGATTTTAGAATTTCTGATCGAGTGCTATCTATCCCTTCTGTTCTATACAGACATCTTGTCAAGTAGTCGACAAGACCAGCGATTGGTTGAAAGTCATCCATAATGTTTGAAAAGAAGCAATATGTGCGCATTATAATAATAGAAGAGTCTAGTCTCTCTTGTGGCAAAGACTTGATACATTCTGCTGTGCGTAAGTCCTCGAAAGCCCTTTTAAATTCTGATTCTAATAGTGTATGCCCTGTCCCTTCTAAATCGACTCCTGTTTCTTCCCATATCACGTCATCAGACAAGTCTTCCGCCTCATTAAGCGTTTAATGTACTCTTTCTACCTGTCCGCTCTCTCCTCTGCGTTTAACAGAGGAATTCCCGTTGTACTTTTAATGTTACCTCCCCTACTTTTAATTTAAGCTATTATTTTTTTTATATATATATGCTGAGTCAATCCTTCCGACAACTATTTCTCTTTCGATTTCTTGACATTTTTTATGTATCCGTTCCGCATTAGCTACCCTGCACTTTTCATTTTTGTAATCCTGAACTTTGTGGATATTTTTTCTTCCTTCTTTGGTCGATCAATTGAAATACACTCCTGGAAATTGAAATAAGAACACCGTGAATTCATTGTCCCAGGAAGGGGAAACTTTATTGACACGTTCCTGGGGTCAGATACATCACATGATCACACTGACAGAACCACAGGCACATAGACACAGGCAATAGAGCATGCACAATGTCGGCACTAGTACAGTGTATATCCACCTTTCGCAGCAATGCAGGCTGCTATTCTCCCATGGAGACGATCGTAGAGATGCTGGATGTAGTCCTGTGGAACGGCTTGCCATGCCATTTCCACCTGGCGCCTCAGTTGGACCAGCGTTCGTGCTGGACGTGCAGACCGCGTGAGACGACGCTTCATCCAGTCCCAAACATGCTCAATGGGGGACAGATCCGGAGATCTTGCTGGCCAGGGTAGTTGACGTACACCTTCTAGAGCACGTTGGGTGGCACGGGATACATGCGGACGTGCATTGTCCTGTTGGAAGAGCAAGTTCCCTTGCTGGTCTAGGAATGGTAGAACGATGGGTTCGATGACGGTTTGGATGTACCGTGCACTATTCCGTGTCCCCTCGACGATCACCAGTGGTGTACGGCCAGTGTAGGAGATCGCTCCCCACACCATGATGCCGGGTGTTGGCCCTGTGTGCCTCGGTCGTATGCAGTCCTGATTGTGGCGCTCACCTGCATGGCGCCAAACACGCATACGACCATCATTGGCACCAAGGCAGAAGCGACTCTCATCGCTGAAGACGACACGTCTCCATTCGTCCCTCCATTCACGCCTGTCGCGACACCACTGGAGGCGGGCTGCACGATGTTGGGGCGTGAGCGGAAGACGGCCTAACGGTGTGGGGGACCGTAGCCCAGCTTCATGGAGACGGTTGCGAATGGTCCTCGCCGATACCCCAGGAGCAACAGTGTCCCTAATTTGCTGGGAAGTGGCGGTGCGGTCCCCTACGGCACTGCGTAGGATCCTACGGTCTTGGCGTGCATCCGTGCGTCGCTGCGGTCCGGTCCCAGGTCGACGGGCACGTGCACCTTCCGCCGACCACTGGCGACAACATCGATGTACTGTGGAGACCTCACGCCCCACGTGTTGAGCAATTCGGCGGTACGTCCATCCGGCCTCCCGCATGCCCACTATACGCCCTCGCTCAAAGTCCGTCAACTGCACATACTGTTCACGTCCACGCTGTCGCGGCATGCTACCAGTGTTAAAGACTGCGATGGAGCTCCGTATGCCACGGCAAACTGGCTGACACTGACGGCGGCGGTGCACAAATGCTGCGCAGCTAGCGCCATTCGACGGCCAACACCGCGGTTCCTGGTGTGTCCGCTGTGCCGTGCGTGTGATCATTGCTTGTACAGCCCTCTCGCAGTGTCCGGAGCAAGTATGGTGGGTCTGACACACCGGTGTCAATGTGTTCTTTTTTCCATTTCCAGGAGTGTATCTCTTCTGTTTACCGTGGTTTCTTCGCAGTTACCTATGTTTTTCTTTCGAACTTCTTTTATTGTTCTGTTTAGAGAATTCCTTTCCTCTTCAACTAAAGTGCGTGCTGACCTGATCACCATCGCAGTATCTATAGCCTCAAAGCGTAACTCTTTATTCCTTAGTACTTCCATATGCCATTTCTTTGCGCAGTGTTTCTTTCAGACTAGTCTCTTAAACTTCAGCCTGCTTTTCATAATTATTAAATTGTGATCCGTGCCTATATCTGCCCCTGAGTATCCCTTACAATCCAATATCAGATTTCGGAACCACTGCCTCACCATGGAAAATGGAAATGAGCGTACGGCATTGTAGGCCGGGAGTCCCCCATTCAGGGAAGTACGGCCGCCGAAGGCAAGTACTTATTGCATTCGAAGCCACATTGGGCGACTTGCGCGTCGGAGATGAGGAGGAAATGATGGTGATGACAACACAACGTCCAGTTCCTGAGCGGAGAAAATCTCCTGTCCCAGCCGTCCTTTGCCAAGTATGCCTCTTCCTCTTGTGATTCTTGGACAGAATATTCATTGTTACTTAGCTGAAATTTATTGCAGAACTCAGTCTTTCTCCTCTCTCATTCGTACTGCCAAGCCCATATTCTCCCGTAACTCTTTCTTCTACTCCTTCCTCTATAACTGCATTCCAGTCTCCCATGACTATTAGATTTACATCTCCCTTTACGTGCTGAATTACCAGTTCAATATCCTCATAAATTTTCTCTATCTCTTCTTCTGCCTATGTCGCCATCATATATACCTGAACTGTTTCGTTGATGTTGGTTTGCTGTCGATTCTGATGATAACAACCCTATCACTGAATTGTTCGCAGTATCTCACTCTCTGTCCTACCTTCCTGTTCATTACGAATCCTAGTCCCGTCACACCTTTTTCTACTTTCTCTGATCTTACCCTGTAATCATCTGACCAGAAATCCTTGTCTTCTTTCCATTTCACTTCACTGATCGCCACTACATCTACATTGAGCCATAGCATTTTCTTTTTCAGGTTTTCTAGCTTCCCTGCCCTATCCAGACTCCTTACATTCCATGCCCTGGCCCGTAAAATGTTACCCTTTCGTTGGTCATTCAATCTTTTTCTTATGGTCACCTTCCCCTTGGCATTCCCCTCTCGGACATCCAAATGGGAGACTAGGCCGGAATCTTTCGCCAATGGAAAGACCATCATGACGCTTTTCAGTTGCAAGCCAAATTTCCTGTGGATACACAATATGTGTCTTTAATGCAATAGTTCCCATTGCCTTCTGAATCCTCATGTCGTTGATCATTGGTGATTCTTCCACCATTTTTGGGGCAGTTTCCCACCCAAAGGGCAAGAGAATGCCCTGAACCTCTCTCATCTCCTCCGCCCCCTTCGACAAAGCCGATGGCAGAGCGAGAATGAGCTCTTAAGCCAGAAATCCTCTACCGAAATTGCGTTGATCTTTATTCTAAATTTAAGCAGTGGCGGGTTTGGGATGCAGGACCGAGGACGTTATGGTTACTAGATCACTGGAGTATCTTAGGATTACTATACGCCCGCAGCTCGTGGTCGTGCGGTAGCGTTCTCGCTTCCCGCGCACGGGTTCCCGGGTTCGATTCCCGGCGGGGTCAGGGATTTTCTCTGCCTCGTGATGACTGGGTGTTGTGTGATGTCCTTAGGTTAGTTAGGTTTAAGTAGTTCTAAGTTCTAGGGGACTGATGACCATAGATGTTAAGTCCCATAGTGCTCAGAGCCATTTGAACCCTTTGATTACTATACTCTTCCTGAAGTCAGAAGGTATTTCACTTGTGTTCACATATCTTACACACAGGTGGAATAGTTTTGTCATGGCTGACTCTCCCAAGGACATCAACAACTTTCAGGGATTTTCATCTATTCCAGGGTCCTTGTTTCGATTTATAATCTTCAGTGTTCTGTCAATTCTTTTCTGGCTGTATCGTACCACCCGTCTCATCTTCATCTACTTCCTCTTCTGTTTCTACAGTACTGACTTCAAGCACGTTTCTCCCTTCTATGTATTCCTTCCATCCTCCAGCGGTTCGTTCTTTGATCAGTACTAGTTTTCCACCTGAGCTCTTGATATTCATACAGCTCGTCTCTTTTCTCCAAAGGTTTCTTTAATTGTCATATAAACGGCACATGTCCTTCCAATAGTTATGCACGCTTTTACATCCTTCCATTTCTCGTCTAATCATCCCTGCTTTATCATCCTGCAATCTCACTTTTTAGATGTCTCTATTTTCCTTCTGTCTCATTCATTTGCTACATTTGTATGTTTTCTCCTTTCGTCAGTTACATTCAATATCTCCCGTATTATTCAAGGATTTGTACTAGCACTTGTCTTTTCACCTGTGTGATTCTTTGCTGCCTTCACTGTTTCCTATTACAAAAGTTATACATTCGTCTTCTATGTCGCTATCGTAAGTTTATAATTAATGGCCCTTTGTTCTTAATGGGATAACACTGATTCAGACAAATAAATAAATTTTTCCAGAAATAATAATTTCAGATTTTTTTGGAAATCTCCTCGTATTACTTGCTGCCACATACGTCTAGCGAAAAGACCCCGACGAGAAAATTAGAGCTCACTCGGGAGCTTATCGACGGTGTTCCTCTCACCCACCATTCGCAAGTGGAACACGTAAGAGGTCAGAAGAAAGTGGTGCCATAAGTACCCTCCACCGCACACGAAAAGGTGACTTGCGGAATATAAATGTACGAGGGTTGTGAAAGTGATGACACTTTCTGCAGGACCTGACCATCATTTTGCAGGACAATGCACAAGCAGGTACAGTGCGAACTGCTACTGATTTGTTTGACTGATGGGGCTGCTAAGTGCTATACCACCTACTGCACTCCCCTGACTTCAGCCCACGTGAGTTCAACTAGATTTCTAAACTGAAGGAAACACTTCACGTCATTCGCTTCAGAACTGCTACAAATCAGTCGGGCAATAGACCGCGGCGCTCGAATTGTCAACACAACTAGCACTGCTAAGAGTGTCCTACGACTTCCACATCCCTGGCAACGGGTTATACACGATGCTGGTGACTACTTCGAAGGTCAGTAAAACTTCGAAACGCGTATCTGTTTTGAACGACCTGTAAATAAATTGTTGCCAGTATTAAAGTTCCAATCCTCGTATTTTTTCATGGACAGGAAGAGGTGAACCAATTCCCTGCCTCCACGTTCTCCAACCCCGCTACAACTTTATTTGTGGAGGCATTTCATAGGGCTCATATACCGATACCCACTACAAAATGCAGAGTGCCTTCGTATCAATATTGCGGAAGGCTGCGAAGCCGTTCGCAATATTCAAGGGATGCGTCAGCGCGTCCAGGATTCAGTTCAGTGGCGGACTGATACATGTACCAATACTAGCTCAACCTTTCATGTAAGAGCGAGTTTCATGTGAGATTTTAACCTCCCCTCTCCAGAATCTGTTATGCAAATGACAGTGATCGCGTGAGCCCAATTTGGTGAAATGAGGGAAATCGTTTCAGAACTGATTCGTGGCGAAAATGAATAAGACGTTACTTCTGCAGATAACTTCACCTTCTTTCTCGTCTAAGTTTTGAATGATAGTCATAAAGCAATGCAAATCACAAACAACGAGGACAACGAAAAGTACAACGAAATTATGAGTAACCTACAGCTTATGAATGAAATTATTTCTAAATTCGGTCGTCAGTCCAATTAGACAAACTCAGTTCATTAAGCAGTCAGTTATCAGGACAATAAATTATTATGTAATCTAGCTAAACAAACGAGTGCTGATTAAATAGTTAGGACACAAACCCAACAAAAACACAGTACGACAGACCAAAGCTAGGATTTTAGGTGACTAAAGAAAATCAGTGTTAGCAATACGTAAACAAAATGCAAATAATACAAACAATAGTTACGGAAATGGCTAACTAGTGGTCTCTCTGTATTACAAATAAAACTGCGTTTCCTCACAGCAACGTATACCTTCACAGCCAAAACTCATTAACTTCCCAAGTAAAGATTACAGAATTCACTATATTAAATAATTCAGAAGCCTCTGCATATATTAAAAACTAGTTGGGATGCCAGACTTCGCTCAGACAATTGATATGAGATTGTGTGGTAGGTGGAATAAGTGGATCGAAAAATGTTCAAATGTGTGTGAAATCTTATCGGACTTAACAGCTAAGGTCATCAGTCCCTAAGTATACACACTACTTAACCTAAATTATCCTAAGGACAAACGCACACACCCATGCTCGAGGGAGGACACGAACCTCCGCCGGGACCAGGCGCTCAGTCCATGACTGCAGCGCCTCAGTCCGCTCGGTTAATCCCGCGCGGCAAGTGGATAGACCTTAAAGTATAAAAGGTAAAAAAAAATTTATCGAAAACATATTCTAACTATTTACTTGTTTAAGTACAAGAGGTAAAAAATTTTTATTGAAAGCATATTCTATTTATAATACTTGTCCATAAACAACATTTTTCATTTTGTTGTGCGCGGTCGGTATGAACAAATTTTTCGAATTTCCCCCTCTATAACAAGCGTTACAAAATTAGCAGATGCTATCCATTTTTCCGATTACGACATGTTTGTTTTTATTATATTCTTTCGTCGGTTCTTAGTGGAATGCATCATTTGTTAGGTTGTACTGTTTACTTGTCCTCTTCCGCGCTTCTCCCAGGGTGATATCGTCATGGCTGGCTTGAATTCGCAGTCTTTTATTATAAGATCGTGTCGCAATTCTTGATTCTTCAGTCCGTTCATTCCGCTGTTCTTCGGTTTCTCTGCTTCTCACGGTGTTTATTGTCGTTCGCTGGGAACTTAATCCTGCTTCGCGCTCTTCGTGTGTTTCGGTTTCTCGCTGTTCGTTGTCAAATGGCTCTGAGCACTATGGGACTAAACATCTGTGGTCATCAGTCCCCTAGAACTTAGAACTACTTAAACCTAACTAACCTAAGGACATCACACACATCCATGCCCGAGGCAGGTTCAAATGGCTCTGAGCACTATGGGACTCAACTGCTGAGGTCATTAGTCTCCTAGAACTTAGAACTAGTTAAACCTAACTAACCTAAGGACATCACAAACATCCATGCCCGAGGCAGGATTCGAACCTGCGACCGTAGCAGTCGCACGGTTCCGGACTGAGCGCCTAGAACCGCTAGACCACCGCGGCCGGCTGTTCGTTGTCTACAACATAAATCACTTCAACTTTTTACTAACAAATGCACTAAGTACACTTTACACACGCTCCACACTGCATGTTCGGTTTATACGGTATTCAGTCACTGTAGCAGTTTGACTACTCGGACTTTGCTGTTTGTTTTTACTCGCTCACTGCTCTACTGTTTCGATTCCTCCCTGCGTCACTGATAAGAAACTGACTTTCGAACCCACTATAGGTCTTGCTTCATATACCCCTACCAATTGGTAGCCCCAGCAGTGGCGAATTCCGGAACATACCAAAAAGGCTTCGAATGTTCCACTCTGTTCCAAAACATTCCACAACATTCGAGAGTGTTCTAGAAGGTTGCACAATGATATGCGATGTTCCTGGATGTTCGCGAATATTCTGGAATGTTCCAGAAATTGCCAGACTATTCCCGAACATTTCAGAACACCCCGAATTATTGTGAAACATTCCGGAACATTCTGGAATGTTGTGGAATGCTCTCGAAGGTTCTGTAATGTTCTCGGATACTGTCGAATCTTATGGAATATTCTAGAAATTTATAGAGGGCGAAACTTCCCAGGCGTTACGTCATCAAAAGCACGCTCTTCAGATAAAGAGGGGAACCGTCCTCACGGATGGGGGGATAGAGGGCTACCACGCCATTTATTGCGTTGATCGCACCGGAACTCGTTTCTGAACTTTAGTGGCAGGCACATTGTACACTTACTGTTATAATATACACTAATGGTCATTAAAATTGCTACACCACGAAGATGACGTGCTACAGACGCGAAATTTAACCGACAGGAAGAAGATACTGTGATATGCAAATGATTAGCTTTTCAGAGCATTCACACAAGGTTGGCGCCGGTGGCGACACCTACAACGTGCTGTCATGAGGAACGTTCCCAACCGATTTCTCATACACAAACAGCGGTTGACCGGCGTTGCCTGGTGAAACGTTGTTGTGATGTCACATGTAAGGAGGAGAAATGCGTACCATCACGTTTCCGACTTTGATAAAGGTCGGATTGTAGCCTATCGCGATTGCGGTTTATCGTATCGCGACATTGCTGTTCGCGTTGGTCGAGATCCAATGACTGTTAGTAGAATATGGAATCGCTGGATTCACGAGGGTCATATTGGACGCCGTGCTGGATCCCAACGGCCTCGTATCACTAGCAGTCGAGATGACAGGCATCTTATTCGTATGGGTGTAACGGATCGTGCAGCCACGTCTCGATCCCTGACAACAACCACCTGCACGAACAGTTCGACGACGTTTGCAGCAGCATGGACTATCAGCTCGGAGACCGTGGCTGCGGTTACCCTTGTCGCTGCATCACAGACAGGAGCGCCTGCGATGGTGTACTCAACGACGAATCTGAGTGCACGAATGGCAAAACGTCATTTTTTCGGATGAATACAGGTTCTGTTTACAGCATCATGATGGTCGCATCCGTGTTTGGCGACATCGTAGTGAACGCACATTGGAAGCGAGTATTCGTCATCGCCATACTGGCGTATCACCCAGCGTGATGGTATGGGGTGCCATTGGTTACACGTCTCGATCACCTCTTGTTCGCGGTGACGCTACTTTGAACAGTGGACGTTACATTTCAGATGTGTTACGACCCGTGGCTCTACCCTTCATTCGATCCCTGCGAAACCCTACATTTCAACACCACAATGCACGACTGCATGTTGCGGGTCCTGTACGGGCCTTCCTGTATACAGAAAATGTTCGACTGCTGCATATTCTCCAGATCTCACACGAATTGAAAACGTCAGGTCAATGGTGGTCGAGCATCACTACTCTTGATGAACTGTGGTATCGTGTTGAAGCTGCGCCATCAAAGCTCTGTTTGACTCAATGTGCAGTGGTATCAAGGCCGTTATTACGGCCAGAGTTGGTTGTTCTGGGTACTGGTTTCTCAGGATCTATGTACCCAAATTGCGTGAAAATGGTGAAAACGTAATGACATATCAGTTGTAGTATAATATATTTGTCTAATGAATACCCATTTATCATCTGCATTTCTTGTTGGTGTAGCAATTTTAATGGCCAGTAGTGTATATTGATAACCACAATTCAACGCCGATGCAGCGCTGAAGTACAGAAAACAAAACGACAGACAACACTTTCATGAAATGATTCAAGACATGAAATTCAAAAATTATACCCTGTGCAAAAATAATTATCACTGTTTCGAAATTCCGTAATTGTCTCCCATTCTGCCGGCCGGTGTGGCCATGTGGTTCTAGGCACTTCAGTGTGGAACCGTGCGGCCGGTACGGTCGCAGTTTCGAATCCTGCCTCGGGCCTGGATGTGTGTGATGTCCTTGGGTTAGTTAGATTTAAGTAGTTCTAATTTCTAGGGGACTGATGACCTCAGATGTTAAGTCCCATAGTGCTCAGAGCCATTTGATTTTGATTTTGTCTCCCATTCCACCGGATAAGCTTTAAATTGGGCTCAAAGATGACGAAAGCCTTCCTCTGTCATGGTGTAGAAGCACGGCTCCCTGCGATGTCGCCCTCGGGATCAGCGACGCTTCAAACAGTAAGGTGTCGACACGTGCGCAACAGAAAGACCACAGCTCAAAAGTTTATGTGAGGTGTCAGGTGGTTTACTGATGTCCCATAGGCACCAAATTTCACCACGATTCCGTCCAATGCCACCGTGGACGTGTCACACGATGGGAAAGTCATCACATCCCCTCTTACCAACATTTCACCCCTTCATTTGACGCCTCTACGATGGAGGTCAGAACCGTGACACAAAGAGTTGAAATCACGTGATTTTTCACACACCGCTACACAGAATTGACACGAAAAGGCCTCAGGAGGTGGCATAAAGGGCATCAGTTAAAAGATCCCCTTCCTTTGGGGCTTTTATTCCCACACATCTCGCGGTCGAAAACGACAACATCGCAACATCGCACTGATGAACAATAGGACGACGATGTTGTCAACGTTCGACATCTTAGAGGATTCAGCCCTACTCAGAGGGGCTACTGGGGTTGCAACCCCATTGAACGTGGTCTGACCCCTTTGGAGTTTAGTGTGGCCGCAACATAAGCTTTGCCTTCTAAAAAACAAGTATTACATGCGTACGATCTGCATGACTTCTTACTTTCTCCATATACGCAAATCATATCATAATCTCATGAGTTGTGAAAAGTGCCAGGCGGTTCTTTATATCCGCCAAATTTTATTTCTGAAGATACATTGACGATTACTGTTTCTACTCATCTTACAAATTCTGAAAACAGAACCCTACATTTTCAGTTAGCCAAAACACAAGGCAAATTAAAGTATACTTTAAATCTGGACTTTTAATTAATGAAACGGGACTGCCAATTAATATAACTCTCATCATTGTTTAAATTAATGCTTTTAGACACGTATGTTTAGCAATATGTTAGTCCTTATAAATGAGACCTTGTTTCCGAAAAAGAGACTAAGCTTCGTTATAAAAAATTGTGTTGTACAGGTACAAAAACGGCAAAAATTGCGACAGTGTCTGTATCAGTGTTGTCAGAAGATTTTCTTAGCGTGTGTTTAGAGAGCCATGTCTATTCTTTTATTCCACTGAGTCGAAATCTCCTTCTAATCTTGCGATGCTTCCGAAAACTTTCAACCTTACTCACGGAGCTTATATTTGTCTATCAGAAAACTGCAAAACTTTGTCATTCGAAAGAGGCAGACCAGGACGGTGACTGCCACAGACATAAAGTCTGTGATTCTGTTTAATATCATTAGTGGCAGAGAAGTAACTAGGAGACTTCGCAAGTAGCCAGCGTTAACTTTCTCGGGGAGGCCATCAAGTAATTACTAGAAACAATCAGGAAAATGACAAGAGTTACGATAGTGCACCAAAAGTCAAAGACATCCATCTCTCACTTCTAGGATAGTCATCAACACATCTTCACTACTGCACAAGTCTAGTTACTACTGGCTTACTTTCAAATACTGCGCATTGCAGCTAACGGCTTCCATGTACTAGAACTTGCTTCGTAGGTACAATGTCTGTAACATCGTAGGTAGTCGCCACATCGAGCCGCTTTTCTAATGCATCACTATTGTTCTGTACGTACAGTAAGCTGGGTTTTATAACACAGTACTACATAAAGACAAGTCGTTGTTTAACGTTGTTACCGAAAATGTCGTAAAGCACTTGAGAGATTTACCTCTAAATTTTACACGATACCCTAATGAAAATTCGCAGATATATATATATATATATATATATATATATATATATATATATATATACTACTGGGATCCTGAGAAATCAGTACCCAGAACAACCAATTATGGCCGTAATAACGGCCTTGATACCACTGCGTATTGAGTCAAACAGAGCTTTGATGGCGTGTATAGGTACAACTGCCCATGCAGCTTCAACACGATACCACATTTCATCAAGAGTAGTGACTGGCGTATTGTGACGAGCCAGTTGCTCGGCCACCATTGACCAGGCGTTTTTTATTGGTGAGAGATCTGGAGAATGTGCTGGCCAGGGCAGCAGTCGAACATTTTCTGTATCCAGAAAGGCCCGCACAGGACCTGCAACATGCGGTCGTGCATTATCCTGCTGAAATGTAGGGTTTCGCGGGGATCGAATGAAGGGTAGAGCCACGGGTCGTAACACTTCTGAAATGTAGTGTCCACTGATCAAAGCGCCGTTAGTGCGAACAAGGGGTGACCGAGACGTGTAAGCAATGACACCCCATACCATCACGCCGGGTGATACGCCAGTATGGCGATGACGAGTACACGCTTCCAATTTGCGTTCACCGCGATGCCGCCAAACACGGATGCGACCAATATGATACTGTAAACAGAACCTGGATTCATCCGAAAAAATGTCGTTTTGCCATTCGTGCACCCAGGTTCGTCGTTGAGTACACCATCGCAAGCGCTCCTGTGTGTGATGCAGCGTCAAGGGTAACAGCAGCTATGGTCTCCGAGTTGATAGTCCATGCTGCTGCAAACGTCGTCGAACTGTTCGTGCAGATGGTTATTGCCTTGGAAACGTCTCCATCTGTTGACTCAGGGATCGAGACGTGGCTGCACGATCCGTTACAGCCATGCGGGTAAGATGCCTGTCATCTCGACTGCTAGTGATACGAGGTCGTTGGGATACATCACAGCGTTCCGTATTACCCTCCTGAACCCACCGATTCCATATTCTGCTAACAAGGGAACCTCCACATCGCACCCCCCTCAGATTCAGTTATAAGTTGGCACAGTGGATAGGCCTTGTAAAACTGAACACAGATCAATCGAGAAAACAGGAAGTAGTTGTGTGGAACTATGAAAAAAATAAGCAAAATATACAAATTGAGTAGTTCATGCGCAACATAGGCAACATCAAGGAGCGTGCGAACTAAGAAGCGCCGTGGACCCGTGGTTAGCGTGAGCAGCTGCGGGAAGATAGGTCCTTGGTTCAAGTCTTCCCACGGGTGAAAAGTTTACTTTCTTTATTTTCGCAAAGTTATGATCTGCCCGTTCGTTCATTGAAGTCTCTGTTCACTGTAATAAGTTCAGTGCCTGTGTTTTGCGACCGCACCGCAAAACCGTGCGATTAGTAGACGAAAGGACGTTCCTCTACAATGCGAACCGAAAACATTTGATCGCAAGGTCATAGGTCAACCGATTCTTCGACAGGAAAACACGTGTGATATATTCTATACGACACTGGTGACGGCATGTGCGTCACATGACAGGAATATGTTGTCGACCCATGTAACTTGTACACTTGGCGAATGGGTAAAAAGATTCTTGTACCTTGCCCGATTTAGGTTTTCTTGTGGATGTGATATCATTCCCAAAAAAGTAATGAAAACATAAGAGTGTGTCACATAAACTGCAACAAATGAATGCAAAAGTTTCACAGTCGCACAGTTTTCCCTGTGCTCTGTCAAAACATATGTTTTTAACGTTTTCAAATTTTTCCGTGTGTAGACCGTAAAATCCTGCATATGTCCAAGCAAATCTGAACATGTCCTGGAATTTTGAAGAGCGAAGTTGATTATGTGTGATTGCCTGATCTTTGGTAACTGTCTGAAAATAAAAAATTAAACTTTTTAATCGAAGTAAGACTTGAACCTAGGACCTCTCGTTCTGCAGCTGCTCACGCTATCCACGGGACCAGGGCGCTCTTGAGTTCACATTCTCATTGATGTTGCCTATCTTACGCATGGACTACTCAGTTTGTATATTTTGCTTATTTTTTCATAGTACCACACAACTTCTTCCTGTTTTCTCGATTGATCTGTGTTCAGCTTTTCAAGGCCTATCCACTGTGCCAACTTACAACTAAATCTGAGGGGGGTGCGACGGGGAGGTTCCCTTGCAAGAGTCATTGGATCTCGACCAACGCGAGCAGCAATGTCGCGATACGATAAACCGCAATCGCGATAGGCTACAATCAGACCTTTATCAAAGTCAGAAACGTGATGGTACGCATTTCTCCTCCTTACATTAGGCATGACAACAACGTTTCACCAGGCAACGCCGGTCAACTGCTATTTGTGTATGAGAAATCGGTTGGAAACTTTCCTCATGTCAGCACGTTGTAGATGCCACCGGCGTCAATCGTGTGTGAATGCTCTGAAAAGCTAATCATTTGCATATCGCAGCATCTTCTTCCTGTCGGTTAAATTTCGCGTCTGTAGCACGTCATCTTGGTGGTGTAGCAGTTTTAATGGGCAGTAATGTATATATATAAAGGTATGTAATACGCAGATGTGTATGTAATATACAGAATGGAAATTCCCGTTACAAACTTCTCGAGAGGAGCCAGCACATAACATTTTGAATATGAACCATTGTCCAGAAACATACGGTTTCCGCTCTACGAGAGTTTCAGTTCAGATGTGTAACGCGTTCACGTTATTGAGGGAAAGAGAAAAGTGTCAGAGTTGCCTGTCCTGGTATGTGAGAGGGTAGACGCTCACTTGTCACTTAACGTCTGCCTTGCTACGATCTGGTGACACGAGTTCTGGCCGCTGCACTAGAAACTGAAGAGGCACCAAGAGGGATGGAGATTGTGTACCAGGACAATGCCTGTAACAACGTCGGCGGTCGACACATCGAGCCGCTGTTATAATGCATCAGTGCTGTTCTGTTTGTACAGTATTCTGGGCTCTTTTTTGTTCAGGAATAATATATTGATTAAGTGATGATACAAACAAATATGCTTAAGTGATAAACGGATTTTTCGTAGCTTTTCCTTTCCAAATGTTTCCTAACAGCTGTACTGCGCCACGCCTAATTCAGTTCCTCAAGCAGAAGTGGATGTGATAGCATATGTCGTTGAACGACAACAGTACGTTTCCGCACATGGGTTCATATTCAAAATATTACTCATTCTCTGTCCTCTACAAATTCTAGAAGTTTGTGATGGAAATTTGCGAAAACCCTGTATAAAGGGGAACGTTGTTATCAAATATCTCGACCATTTCTTGACCGATTTACTTCAAATAATTACACGTATTGAACATTCAGATGCACACAGGCTACCTATTGCTTAATGTATATAAAATATATAAATATATTTACCTATAATATATAAATGGAAATCGTTGCTAACAAACATCACGTGTAATGGGGAAATGTTGTTTACACGACACTTTAAAACCATTCAGATGGGCATAAGCTATATATTTTAAACACACACACACACACACATACGGGAGATATTGTTAAGAAAATCTGTAAAAGTTCTTGACCCATTTGCTTCAAATTTTTACACAATGCCCTAAAAAATATTTGGGTAAAACATATGTCATATATTTTTTAATATGTATCATACATAAATAATTGTAAAACACATAAAATGGAAACGTTTATAGCTAAAGTTTTGAAAATTGGTTGACTGATTTATTTCAGATTCCTGCACAGCGCTCTAATAAACATTCAGTCGGACATAGGCTAAATTTTTTTTTAACGGGACTGTACAGATTTGCTGTTGAAACTGTGAGAAAAAACATGCTATGCTGTGATGTAAATTTTTGCACTTCAGAAAACGAAAAAACGTAGTATCTTATGACTAATATCAATGAGTCGCTGCTCGTATCGACCAACTCATATCAGTATCTGGGTGTAACACTTTGTAGGAATATGAAATGGAATAATCACATAGATTCAGTCGTGGGTAAACTTTGGGGTATACTTCGGTTTACTGATAGAATGCTGGGGAAGTGCAATCAGTCTACAAAAGAGATGGCTTACAAGTCACTCGTGCGACTGATCCTAGAATATTGCTCAAGTGTGTGAGACCTGTACAAGACAGGACTAACAGGGAATATTGAATGTATACAGGGAAGGAGCATCACGAATGGTCACAGGTTTGTTTCACACGCGGGAGAGTGTCACAGACATACTGAAGGAACTGACCTGGAAGACTCTCGAACATAGAAGGAAACTATCCCGAGAAAGTCTGTTTCGGAAGTTTCAAGAACCGGCTTTAAATGATTACTCCAGGGATATCCTACAACCCCAAACGTATCGCTCACACAGGGATCGTAAATATAAGTTTAGAATAATTGCTGCGCGCACAGAGGTATTCAAACGATCGTTCTTCCCGCGATCCATACGTGAACAGAACAGGAAGAAGCCCTAATAACAGGCACAGTGGGACGTACCCTCTGTCATGCACCTCATGGTGGTTTTCAGAGTATAGATGTAGAAGTAGAAATATTTTAAACAATTGCCGGTGGTAATTCACAGTTTGTTCCATATCTGTGTGGTACGTAGTTATGAACTTGTTTAGTAAATACGACAATCAAAAATGTACTGACTTCTATAACAAGTTTTATTGTTGTGATTTTCCATGATTTTTCTGCGTGATTGACAGCTAGTGTTTCGGGTTCGTAGACTAGGGTATAATTTCATAGTTGCGCTCACAGCAGGCAATGAACAGGACTAGTAAGCATCAGATTTTTGGGAGAGAACGTATTATCTAGAACGACTTTTATTCTTAGTTTCTGAGAGTGCTAATACGCTAGCAAATGGATTCTTACGTAATTTTCTTTGTATATGTGTCCATAGTTCCTCTAAATTTTTGAAATGACGCCATAACTGCCTGCAACTGTAAACTACTTGGTTTATTTTCAGTAAAATGATACAATTTCGATCTTCAGGCATTTCAAATACATTATGTGTAAATTATGAACACGGAATGAATCACGTACGTGAAAACGGCTTAAGACAGAAAAGGTGTAACTCCACTGAGATTGAGACTGTTGCAAGCGGTTATTGAGCCATTCCAAGAAATTCTTAGCTGTTCAGTCACAATGAATTACACAGTTTGAAGTAGAACCCCAGACTTGGATGCCGTACCTTTAGGATGGCCTCGTTGCCCCAAAGGTACTGTTCCCGTGCATATGGGAAAACTTTGTATTTGCGTGTTCCACCTTCTCGTGTTGGACGAGATATGGTAATTTACTACGACTATGGTAACCGTTGTATGTGAGAAGATGGAGCTAATAGGATGCAGATGCTCACATATAACCGCTTTCGTAGTGAAGAAAAATGTTGCCGACCGCCAGCGCTGTAATACACGTCATTTGTACAATGTGACAAATGGTACTGTACAACACGGTAGCCTTGTATGTGTGGCAGCTAAAATAGTAGCCCCTCAGACGATGATTGCTGAATATTTCATGTTGAATATATAAGTAAGTAATATTAATCGTCATTTATGATATGACCGTACTGAATAATGTGACATAGGCAATGAGTTTTACAAAATGTACTTCACATGCGATGGAACATAATCATTTCGGCGACTGATGACTGAGTTTTAGCACGGCATGATTCCAGAATTTCCAATAAGTATTCGAGCAAGAGCGTTCCAATAACATCCACTAGGATAGTGTTGCTGTTCTTAAGTTCAGCTCCTATACATAGACCGGCAATGTAATCGACAACGATAGTTATGGGCCTGGATCTGAGCTCATGTTTACCGCACTCTTTCGCTACGAATGATCGTACCTATCATATGTCTGAACACGGACCATTCGTCTGCGACACCCTGTAATTGGTCGTAATAGAAAGAAGTGGTACGAAATAGGGAAAATCCTCCAAATCAGTGCCATTTAGGACGAAAGGAAGGCTTTCTTTGCTGGAAGGCTTCCCTGAAAAAGCAACAGCATATAAGACGTTGTTGTTGTTGTTGTTGTTGTCTCCAGTCCGATACCTGGGCTGATGCAGCTCTCCGAGCTACTCTATCCTGTTTGCAAGTGTCTTCATATGTGAATAACTGTTGCAACCTACATCCACTTGAATCTGCTTATTTTATTCGCCTTATAACACGATCGCTAGGTGTGCTATGTTACAACGATGCTGTCTCTGTCCGCTTCGAAAACTTAACGATATTAATAGTAAAAAGAAGAACACTTCTTAATGTTCTGAAAAATTTTATTTATTTGGTCATCAACCGGTTCTCGGCTTTTCAGGCCATCTTCAGGTGACAACTGAATGTCGTAAACACAGATAAACATGATGTGCGAGTAGCCGGCCGCGGTGGTCTCGCGGTTCTAGGCGCGCAGTCCGGAACCGTGCGACTGCTACGGTCGCAAGTTCGAATCCTGCCTCGGGCATGGATGTGTGTGATGTCCTTAGGTTAGTTAGGTTTAAGTAGTTCTAAGTTCTAGGGGACTGATGACCACAGCAGTTGAGTCCCACAGTGCTCAGAGCTATTTGAACCATTTTTTTATGTGCGAGGTATTACATCCGAAAATATTACAATAATTACACTGACTAAAAAAAAGAAGGGTAAACAAAGTTTTTATGTTGAGGTACATTTTACAAATGATGGGAGATATGATACATTTACTGCTTGAATCTAGGATTTGCAACGGAAACTTAATTTAACAAAGAGGAAAATGGAAACTGAGTCTTGTCACTTAGAACTCGGCCAGCGTTCTGTGTCAAGTGTTTGTTGATTTGCGATATTTCCAGTAGGGTCATCTTTCTGCTTCGTTGACCGAAAGAAAAAAAATTACTTTCTTCTTCATATGAATGGTTTTCTGCTAAGACAAATATAGTTTTGCAGAACGTTAGGAAGTGTTTTTCTTTTTAATATTATGATTATTTAATATTATTATTCTTTAACATTATTATTATCATCAGGCACGGACGGAAAATTCTGTTAAGGTTAATGGTTCAAATGGTTCAAATGGCTCTGAGCACTATGGAACTTAACATCTGTGGTCATCAGTCCCCTAGAACTTAGAACTACTTAAACCTAACCAACCTAAGGACATCACACACATCCATGCCCACGGCAGGATTCGAACCTGCGACCGTAGCGGTCGCGCGGTTCCGGACTGAGCGCCTAGAACCGCTAGACCACCACGGCCGGCCTAAGGTTAATGATATATTGGTTTCATTTACTGATGGTTTAAGGAAGCGGATAATGATGGCTTCGATTAGTACTTGTTACTGAAACTTCCTGCAGATTAAAAGCGGTTATCACTTGAACTCGGGACCTTTGCCTTTCGTGGGCAAGTGCTCAATTATCTTTTGTGTGTGTGTGTGTGTGTGTGTGTGTGTGTGTGTGTGTGTGTGTGCGTGTGTGTTTCGTCTGGGCGTACGTCACAAGACATCCGTTCAAGTTGATCGTTGATTCCTTTACTCCGTTTTTTAATACAGAGGGCGAGCAGCCCTCTGACCGAACACGCTGAGCTATCGTGCCGGCTTTTTTTCCGTTGCATGTGGTCGTAGCGGACGTCGCGTGACATCTGTTGAAGTTCGTTGCTGATCTCGTCACTTAGTTTCTTTTATTACAGAGATCAGACAGCCCTCTGTGCGAACACGCTGATCTACCGTGCCGGCGCTACCCAAGCATGACTCACGCCGCGTCCACACAGCTTCACTTCCGCCAGTACCTCGTTTCCTACCTTCCAAACTTCACAGAAGCTCTCCTGAGAAACTTGCAGTACTGCAAGATAACAGAAATGACAAAGTGCTTACATCCGAAAATATTACAAATATTACAATAATTACACTAACTAAAAAAAGAGGGGTAACCAAAGTTAATTTTATTAAGGCTCGCCCAACAAATACCCGCATCTTTGCAGTCCTTGGTGAGGAAATGGGAAGCATTTATAAGTGTTTATTGTCTCAGACTGAAGTTAGGTGACTATCTGGAGTCAGAACTATTTCCAGATAGTATGAGCTTAAAGACGAAGTTTACGTTTTTCTCATCAGCAGTGCCTTTCACAAAGCAAAGCGCGTGGAAGATGAAATCTGGCTTCAGACTTTAGTTTATTTGGCAGACGTTTTCTCAAAAATTAAGAGTTTAAACTTATCTCTTCAGGGGTCAAATATAAGCTTTTATATTATGCAAGACCGTATCGAATCATTCATTAAGAAACTTAGTTTCTGGGAAACGAGTTTCAATAGGAATCAAATCGACTGCTTTGATACCCTTCACGACTTTCTCGTGGAAAATCATCTTTCTTTGGACGAAAATGTCAAGAAAATGGTTTAAGAACATTTTAAGGGATTTAGAAAAACCATCAGAGAATATTTCCCTATATCTAATAATAACATTTGATTTCGCACTCCCTTCGAAGGGTCAACAATTTTAAATCCCAGAATAAACGTAAAGGAAAAATAGCAGCTTCTTGAAATTTACACTGATTTTCAGTTACAGAAAAGTTATAAATATTTGTCGTTCAGTGGTCTTTGGTTAAGTTTAAAGGAGTTCCCAGCGTTAGCAAATAAAGCCATAGCGTCTTTATTACCCTTTTCATCCACATATTTGTTTTTCTTCATGTGCCTATTTAAAAACTAAATACAGAAACAGACTTTGTGCTGAAAGTGACTTGTAATTTTATTTAATGTGTGTGGTTCCTGAGTTCAAAGCTCTGTGCCAAGGATAGGATTCACAACTTCCTCACTGAATTCCAAGGACAGAAGAGTAGTTACAATGAAAACTTGTATTTATTATTGCAACTAGGCCTACTCGTTGTGTAACTTTTATGCCGCAACTAGAGTAATTTTAGGTTTTAGCCGTTAAGGGTTACATTAATTTAAGGTTATTCAACCTTTTGCTTGGAATTACATTTTATGTATATCTCCTGCACATACATTTAAAATTCAGTGGTTCACCCAACTCAGATCGTTGTGGAAGGGCTTCTTGAGTCGAAAAAGATTGGGAGCCGCTGTTCTAATGTAAGTCATGAAGTCAATACTGTCTCATGTGTTCCTACGCTTGTCCCAAACAGAAACTGATCTGCCTTTTCCCGGCTTCTACCAATCTCTCTCTTCTTCTGTTTATATTTAGAATCAAATTTTACAACCATGACTGATTGAATTATCGGTTTTGTATTATTCACATATATCTTCTTTAAAATAGGAATTATTAACTTATTTTTTTATGTATGAGGGTATTTGGCCTGTCTCACACATCTTGTCTCCTAGTTTTGTCAAGGCTGGCCATCCCCTAAATAATTCCGAGGGAGTGTCGTCAATTCCAGGGCACTTATGTCTTTGTTTGGACTTGTGTCTTTCACTGCGTTGTCAAATTCTTCTCCCAGTAACATTTCTCCCATCTCACCTTCATCTACCTCTTCTTCTCTTTTTATAATATTGTCTTCAAGTTTATTTCTAGACCTTCTGAGTATTCGTTCCAACTATCAGCCTTCCTTTAGTTCCTTAATACAGGCTCGTCATCTGACCTCTTAATATTCCTAAAGCTACTTCTCTGTTTTTCGAAACTGTCACAAACCAAGGATTTCTGTGGGTGGAAACGATTCTGTGCTATTTTCCCAAACGAAGGCCATGAAGAATGACAGTTATTGGAAATCAGTTCCTGGGACCTAGATTGCGACCTAATGAAAGGTGAGTAGATGATATCCGAAAACATGCAACTGCAAGGTAGACGCAAATGACTGATAACCATAATACACGAGAAAGGAAAGGCCTTTTACAATTAATAAAATGTTCCTGCTATTATACCGTGGTCAAATTGATTTCACTTTAAAACCCGACGTCTCGTCCCCGTCCGCGGAGGACATTTTCAAGTGGGATCGTAGATTTGTAGAATGTCCGATTCACACCCTGGCTCGCTACTGACTACAGCAAAATTCCGCTTCGGCATAGTGGCGTGACGTCACATGTTTTGCACACGCTAGCGCAGCTGCCGTGATCAGCTGTTGCTGTCACTCCATTGTGGAAGACTGGTACACATCTTCTTCCACACCGGAATCCAAATGTCATGCAATTTCATGCCCTCCTCCTTACTACTGCAATTCCTGGGTGTTTTCCAATCTCTCAATCTCTTTGGCCTCTCTGTACAACCTTTCAGGGTATTCACATGTGGCTGCCAGTAATGAGTCCTATCAAAATGAATGTGATGGTCTCCTGTCTGTAAAGCATGTTCCGCAACAGCTGATCTTCAGTCTCCCCTCTCTTGCAATTGAACTTGTGCTGTTTTAGTCGTTTTGTGACAGTTCTTTTTGTAGTACCCACGTACACTTCCCCGCAACTACACGGAATCCTATAAATCCCAGCTTTTTCCAGCGGTTGGCAAGCATCCTTGGCCGATTTTAGGTGATCTTGTATCTTCCGTGTGTGTGTGTGTGTGTGTGTGTGTAAATTAACGCGATGTTCCATTTTTTAGGATTTTTCCTGCGCGGTCAGTCACGTCCTTACTGAACGGCAGGAAAACTTTCGATTTCACCGGCGCTTGAGCATCGCTATAATTTCTACGCGATGGTCTTAACGCCCATCGCACCTCAGCGAACGAATAACCATTCTTAAGTAATGCGTTGGTGCGATGTTTTAATTCTGCGTCAAGCAGCTGTGGTTCGCAGATTTTCCTTGCTCTATCCGCCAACGTTTTTATGATGCCTCATTTTTGTTGTCTACAGAAGAAGAGAATGCAGATTTTGTGTTCCCTCACATTTCTGTTCCGTTGCAGAGCGGTCAGTGTTGTTCCGAAGTTTTTGAGGATTAAGCGATTTCGCAGCTCGGCCAAGGCGCAGCGGATTTACAAACGGACGGAAGAGGCTTTACTACGAGAGCGGATTCAACAGAACCGCCGGGACCTGTCAAGCACAGACTGTGCTGTGTTACAGTCTCTCCATATAACTATCAGCAGTAAATGGTATGGTGGCACTGGGATAGAACTGACAGACTATTGCACGATGCTATGAGGAAGCATATGTTGACAACTTCTAATAGACAGAAGAAAATATTTGATAATTTGCAACCTAATAAGACCATCCACCATTTAGACTTTTCCAGCACGATTGTCAATTTATTCGGACGTCGTTATCTGACGATGAAAAATCTGTTCTTACCAAGGATCGAAATTTTGACATGAGACCGCGAGTTGTGCCCGCGGAAGAAATAATAGCCAATGTAGAAGCAGGCATTCGTAGTGTGGACAAGGTTACGGCTGGAGATATCCGTATATTGGGTGTTACAAAAAGGTACGGCCAAACTTTCAGGAAACATTCCTCACACACAAAGAAGGAAAATATGTTATGTGGACATGTGTCCGGAAACGCTTACTTTCCATGTTACAGCTCATTTTATTACTTCTCTTCAAATCACATTAATCACGGAATGGAAACACACAGCAACAGAACGTACCAGCGTGACTTCAAACATTTTGTTACAGGAAATGTTCAAAATGTCCTCCGTTAGCGAAGATACATGCATCCACTCTCTGTCGCATGGAATCCCTGATGCGCTGATGCAGCCCTGGATAATGGCGTATTGTATCACAGCCGTCCACAATACGAGCACGAAGAGTCTCTACATTTGGTACCGCGGTAGCGTAGACAAGAGCTTTCAAATGCCCCCATAAATGAAAGTCAAGAGGGTTGAGGTCAGGAGAGCGTGGAGGCCATGGAATTGGTCCGCCTCTACCAATCCATCGGTCACCGAATCTGTTGTTGAGAAGCGTACCAACACTTCGATTTGTAACACCATAGCTCTAATGCTCTACTGATTTATTTTGCTTTTGTTTCATTTAATATTACATCGATAAGCTTCTGTAAATATTGTTTGATTGAACGATAACACAAAACTGTATACTCCTTTCTTTGTCAAAACTTTGATGTCATGATTTGATCCTTTGCAATGTAGTATATCTGTAATTTAAATTCTTTGTCCCATTTGGAGGGAACAAAACTTACTGTATATAATCGTAATTTCTATGTGAATAATTTTTTGTGGAAATGTAAGTATGTGCAAATGTTCTGTTTTATTTAATGCATTTGGTTGCTGTTATGTAAACTGCTGGTCCTCATTTAGGGTTATTAGTTAGTTTGTATGTAAAAGGTGTAGTGGTTCCCCTCGGGAACGGAACTGTGCAGCGCGCGCAAATTGTGGTTGGCCTAGGTAGGAAAGGTGGAACAAGAGTCAGTCGGGGACGAGCTACGAGTCGGGGACGAGCTACCAAACTGTGCACTGCCATGTAAAAGATGCATATTGTGCTGGTTCCGAGAGAGGCTTTTTCTGCCACTTTCCAATGCCTCGGATGGATGGATAAATAGCTGGAACTATTTTGGAATTTGTATCTATCATCGCCACCAAGAACTGACAGAGTCCAGCAATTCAACCTGCAATTCCACCTACCAACATGCAGTTGCCACCACATTGCGCAATTCATTGCATCGGAATGCTACAATGATGTACAGTGAAGGATCAGCTTAATGGAGGTGTTAGTGTGCTCAAATATAAGGTAATTTATAACTGAATTTATGTACCTACCTTGATTTTTTCCCTTATCATAACACCTCTCAGGTTCCTCTCCGTTTGAACTAAAGTGATTACCGAGTATCCCTACTGAAAGAACATTAAAACCCAGTGTTTTGATAACTCTTGAACATAGTAAAAAGAAAGTTAAAGTTAATGTGGCAAGAGAGTGAGTTAAAGTAAATGATGCTTTCTGAAAATAATTTTCCTATCAAAACTGCTTATTAATGTGTTGTTGCCAAATTCAAAATTAAAAGTTCTTAAGACTGAGGCTTATAAAGTTATGCTTAGCAAATGATCACCTTGCTATCTGTAGTAAATTTTTAAAAGGTGATTCAGTTTCTTGCAATTTTGTCAACATTGTGTTTCGCTGCAGTTTGTCTATTGTGTTAATGCTCGGTAACAAGTAACGGAAATACCATTAATTATGAAAATCATAATTTCTTTATTCAAATGATAGTGAGAAGCAACCTGTTAGTGGATTCCAATTAACTTTCATTTTAAATAGTAAAGTATTTAACTGAGAGAGACTTAACCTATATCCAATTAATGATTCTGCAGTGAATAGTAATAATAGCGTTATAAAGACCATTCAGTTTGTGTAAGCCCTGAAAATAATAGTGTGTCTCGGTATCTGTTATAATTTTGCAAATAGTTTGTGCTGCTCTAGCTGCTAGCTTCAATCTTAACGTAAACAAATGTATGTGTCAGAGTTCACTGCACTCCCGTGTGACAAAGTATAGGTTGTGTTTATCCATTAAAATTACTAATAACTATTTTCTTGAACGAGAATGTTAATCACTCTCTTGCCTAGTTAGGCTGGCGACCGTTTTCTTTATCCATTAAACAGTGCAGATAGGCAAAATTTCGTTTGTTACTGTTCAAACATTTACGTAATTCTGACTTTCATTTCCTATAAGCCACCTCCGTTAGGTACAACACGGTCAACATAACAAAATTCCTCTCAGAGGGTAACACTGCTCTGTTGCTTTATACCATCATTGCTTTAACAAAATAGTTTTATTTCACAACCTGTTTCCAGCTTTAAGGTTATGGTACAGCAGTAGCAGACGGTAGAGTTATAGACTGAAATGTGCAGGAGCTCCATCGTGCATGAACCACATGTTGTGTCGTACTTGTAAAGCCACATGTTCTAGCAGCACAGATAGAGTATCCCGTATGAAATCATGATCACGTGCTCCATTGAGCGTAGGTGGAAGATCATGGGGCCCAATCAAGACATCACCAACAATGCCTGCCCAAACGTTCACAGAAAATCTGTGTTGATGACGTGATTGCACAATTGTGTGCGGATTCTCGTCAGCCCATACATGTTGATTGTGAAAATTTACAATTTGATGACGTTGGAATGAAGCCTCATCCTTAAAGAGAACATTTGCACTGAAATGAGGATTGACACATTGTTGGATGAACCATTCGCAGAAGTGTACCCGTGGAGGCCAATCAGCTGTTGATAGTGCCTGCACACGCTGTACATGGTACGGTAACAACTGGTTCTCCCGTAGCACTCTCCATACAGTGACGTGGTCAACGTTACCTTGTACAGCAGCAACTTCTCTGACGCTGACATTAGGGTTATCGTCAACTGCAAGACTCACCGAAGGAGAAACACCCCTCTGAAGATGTCCAGCGCAGCTCTGGACGAAACGTTAGGAGCTGAAGAGTTTCATGGACCACGACCTTACATCCCGGAAGGTTTACCAGAAGATATGCACGAAGAATTGCCTCGTCCATTGCAGGTGTCCTCGTCGTTCTAGGTCTTCCCCATTCGCGAGTCATAGGCTTGAATGTTCCGTGCTCCTTAAGACGCCGATCAATTGCTTCGAACGTCCTCCTGTCTGGACACCTTCGTTCTGGAAATCTGTCTCGATACAAACGTACCGCGCCACGGCTGTTGCCCCGTACTAAACCATACATCAAATGGGTATCTGCCAACTCCGCATTTGTAAACATTGCACTGACTGCATAACCACGTTCGTGATGAACACTAACCTGTTGATGCTACGTACGGATGTGCTTGATGCTAGTACTGTAGAGCAATGAGTCGCATGTCAACACAAGCACCGAAGTCAACATTACCTTCCTTCAATTGGGCCAACTGGCGGCGAATCGAGGAAGTACAATACATACTGACGAAACTAAAATGAGCTCTAATATGGAAATTAAGCGTTTCCGGACACATGTACACGTAACATCTTTTCTTTATTTGTGTGTGAGGAACGTTTCCTGAAAGTTTGGCCGTACCTTTTTGTAACACCCTGTAGAAGCTCTAAGAGTATTGCCTCCCGCAAAGTCTCCAAAAAGTAATTTAACTATGGGTGAAAGGAATGCCATAAAATCCCTGAATTAGGACGATAGTGTTATCATTCTCCCCAATGACAAGGGAAATGCAACGGTTGTTTTGAGTGTGACCGACTATTATAGTAACATTAACGACTTATTAGATCCGCAAACATATAGAAAACTAAATAAATACCCCACTGACGAAGTTCTTAGAACTGTTACCGGTTGCTAAAGAAGTCCTCTATCGAACAAGGAATTCAGACAAACATGTTCAATTTAGTTGCGCTAGCACCAAAACTTTGTGGATTGCCGAAGGTGCTATTGGCTCGCCCACCTATTCGATTGCCAAGTGTTGACAGCATTACTACGACAGTATGCGGGCCGAGCGGATTCGTATATCAAGAATTCGACACATTTTATCAGTAAATTAAATGACATAGTAGTACAACCAGAGGACATATTAGTTAGTTTTTATGTGGTGTCACTGTTCAGTATGGTTCCACTCAATGAAGTGATGCAACAGCTGAATCGGATTTTTCCTCCTTGTGTTTCGGAACTGTTTAAATATTGCCTCACAACCACGTATTTCAAATGTAACGAAGAGTTCCATGAACAGACGGATGGTTTCGCTATGGCGAGCCCATTAATCCCGGTTATAACGAACTACTTTATGGAAAAATTTGAGGAGTAGGCACTGGAAACTGCGAGCAAGATACCGAATATTTGGTTCCATTACGTAGAAGATACGTTTGTTTTGTGGCGGCCTGGCACGGATGAACTGGATCGTTTTCACAAACATCAGAACGGGATCAATCCAAAGATCCAGTTTACGAAGGACGAGGAGTTAGGCGAAAGATTAAATTTTCTTGATGTACTAGTTTTCAAGAAAGGAGATGATAGCTTGGACCACACTGTTTACCAAAGACCCTCGCCCACAGACCGTTACCTACACCGGGTTTCGACCCAACTCCCGCAACAAAAGCGATGCATCATAAAAACGTTGGCGGATAAAGCAAAGAACATCTGCGAACCAGAGCTGCATTACGCAGAATTAAAACATCGCACCATTGCATTGCTCAAGAACGGTTAAAAGTTCGATTAGGTGGTTCAAATGGCTCTGAGCACTATGAGACTTAACTTCTAAGGTTCAAAACTGGTTCAAATGGCTCTGAGCACTATGGGAGTTAACTTCTGAGGTCATCAGTCCCCTATAACTTAGAACTACTTAAACCTAACTAACCTAAGGACATCAGGGATTTTCTCTGCCTCGTGATGGCTGGGTGTTGTGTGCTGTCCTTAGGTTAGTTAGGTTTAAGTAGTTCTAAGTTCTAGGGGACTGATGACCATAGATGTTAAGTCCCATAGTGCTCAGAGCCATTTGAACCATAACCTAAGGACATCACACACATCCATGCCCGAGGCAGGATTCTAACCTGCGACCGTAGCGGTCGCGCGGTTCCAGTCTGTAGTGCCTAGAACCGCTCGGCAATCTCGGCCGGCTCGCTGAGGTGAAAAGAGCGTTAAGGCCACCGCGTAGAAATCAAAACGACGCTCAAGCGCCGGTAAAATGGAAAGTTTTCCTGTCATTCATTAAGGACGTGATTGACCGCACAGGAAAAGTCCTGCGAAAGCGGAACATCGCGGTATACGCACCCACGCGCAAGATATAAGGTCACCTAAAACCGGCCAAGGATGATCGCCAACCACTGGAAAAAGCTGGAAGTTTTAGGATTGCGTGTAATTGTGGGGAGGTGTACGTGGGTACTACAAAATGAACTGTCAAAAAATGACTAGAACAGCACACGGGTAATTGCAGAGGATGGGAGACTGATAGATCAGCTTTTGCGGATCGTACTTTACAGCCGAGAGACCACCACATTCCTTTTGGTAGGACTCAAGTACTGGCAGCCACAAGTGGATACCCTGAAAGGTGGTACAGAGAGGCCAAAGAGATTAAAAAACACCTCAGGAATTGCGATAGGGAGTAGGAGGCCGTGAAATTGAATGACATTAGTATTCCAGTGCTGAAGAAGATGTGAACCAGGCTTCCACCATGCCCTGTTAGTAACAGTGGACGAAGGCAGTCGACAACGGCCAACTGCGGTCGGGTATTCAAAACATGTGACGTCACACCAAAGCGGAATTTGCAGTTGTCAGTAGCGAGCCGGGGTGTGAATCGGACATTCCAAAAACATACGATCCCTCTTGAAAATGTTCTCCGCAGATGGGAACGAAAAGTCTGGTTATAAGGTGAAATCCAGTCGACCACGACATAATAGCCTGGAACATTTTATTAATTGTGATATTTCCGACCGTGAAAGTTTACATTTTACAAGTGTAGGCCCTTACCTAGCTCATAATAACAACAGGCTGACATATGTGATTTTACTGCTTCATAAATATTTTTATTTAGTTTTTTATGTAAATTGTGAAATATAGGGTTAGCATAAAACCTTTCACTGATTACAAAAATTTATTTACAAGGTACTATTCTAGTCGGTTTGTGCTCTGATAGAATCCGATTCCTCTTCTCTCTCTCTTGTTGGAGGTAGAGTAACTTAAAGTGTTGTTGTCACAGTGACATCCACACTGGAGATGATGTACTGTGTTTCGTGTTTGATGCAAGATGGTCGACTGTTACACTTCAGTGATAATTCTGAAGAGCCTATGGTCGGAATATGAAGAGCATGAAAGGGTGGTATAAAAAATTTTAGGAGACCAAAAGTGAATACAGAAATACAAATCACCGAGGAATAAAATAAACAGGAAGTGCAGGGAAGCTAAGACGAAATGGCTGCATGGAGAATGTGAAGAAACCGAAAAAGAAATGATTGTCGGAAGGACTGACTCAGCATGTAGTAAAGTCAAAACAATCTTCGGTGAAATTAAAATCAAGGATGGTAACATTAAAAGTGCAAGGGAATCCCACTTTTAAATGCAGAGGAGAGAGTGGGTAAGTGAAGGAGTACACTGAAGGCCTCTATGCCGGTCAAGATTTGTCTGATGCGATACAAGAAGAAACTGGAGTCGATTTAGTAGATACAGGGTATCCAGTATTAGAATCATAATTTAAGAGAGTTTTGGAGGACTTAAGGCAGAAGGAATAGATAACATTTCATCAGAATTACTAAAACCATTGGGGGATGTGGCAACAAAACGACTATTCACGTTGGTATGTACAATGTATGAGTCTGGCGACATAGCATCTGACTTTCGGAAAAATATCATCCGCATAATTTAGAAGACTGCAACAAGTGACAAGTGCGAGAATTATCGCACAATCGGCATAACAGCTCATCCAGCCAAGTTGCTTATAAGAATAATATACAGAAGAATGGAAAAAAATTGAGGATGTGTTAGATAATGATCTGTTGGGCCTTATTAAAGGGATAGGCACCAGAGAGGCAACTCTGGCGTTGCGGCTAATAATGGAATCAAGACTAAAGAAAAACCAAGACACGTTCATAGGATTTGTTGATCTGGAAAAAGCATTCGACAATGTAAAATATTGCAATATATTCAAAATTCTGAGGAAAATAAGGGTAAGCCATAGGCAGAGACGGGTAATATACGATATATACAACAGCCAAGAAAAAAAAGTCTTATTCAGTATTACAGTGCCTATGTTGATCAGAAGTACCGGCCCGGTTGGAGACTTCCCCCGTTCGAGGACTGGGTGTTGTCCTTACATTCTTATCGTCATTACTGGCGTGCCGCTGTTGGGATGGCTCTCTGAGCACGTCCAGAAAGCCAATACGCACAACGAAAACATTGAATTTGAATGTTTCTTCGAACATGCATGCATGTCCGAAGGACCAGTCACTGAGGCGACTCCAGCCGTTATGACAGACGTAAAATGTATTCACAGTTACGAATGTATACAACTATCTGCTGTATAATGGAATGACGAAATTGTTAGAGTATCGGTCCGGCACAAATTTTCATTGTCGTCATTCCATTATACAGCATATAGTAGTCCATTACGGAGGTTACGGAGATGCTACGGTAACACAAATGGGAATCCCTGGAGTGAAGGCGAACTTCTTCTCGAAGAACCCTATTGAGAAAATTTAGGGAAACGCCTTTTGAAGCTGAGTGCAAAATGATTTTACTGCCGCCGACGTACATTTCGCGTAACGCCCGCAGGGACAAGATAAGAAGAATTAGGGCTCACACGGAGGCATATAGACAGTCGCTTTTCCCTCGTTCTATTTGTGAGTGGCACACGAAAGGGAATGCCTAGTATTAGTGCAGGGTACCCTCCGCCAAGCACCATAGGGCGGCTTGCGAAGTATGTACGTACATATAGAAAGGCTTTATGTTCACCCTGAATCATAAAAATTGTTGAGTGTAATCCTACCAATGTCGTGCTTTAAGAAAAGAAAGATGCATTTATTATCCGAAGTACTGAAGATAAACAAGTAGCTTTCAGTATAACTCAATAGCCTCAATAAATGTTTAAAACGAAGTTAGAAGTGTCCCTATACTACATAATGCGCACCTGACGTATCCGATGTCCTCGGTGGAAAACATAATGATGTGTAATAACTGGACCTCGGATTTTAGGTAGAAACCTATTTTGTTCCTCATTAAATAAAGGCAATAAAAGTTGTACATACACGAATTACGTCAATTTATGATCGAAAACGCTAGTTTTATAGCACCTAAAAATATTTAATTTCAGGTTAGTATCTGATTTCACCTAAAGCTAAAAATCTAATTAAATAAAATTTTTATGACTAACATTCTCTTGTGGTCTTCCCAGTTAAGAATTACGCAAATGTTTTATCGAAAATTGTAATTTTATAGTACCTAAAATACCTAATTTCATTTTAGAACCTGGTTGTCCCTCATTTTTAAAAATTCTAAAAATACCAAATTTCACGTTAGAACCTGACTGTATCTAATTATTAAAAATCCAGTCATATAAAATTTGTATGACTAAAACTGCTCTTCTGGTATTCTCGGCTACTTAGGAAACAGTAATTGAATGATAAATTGTTTGTTTGCATGCATGAACGGCAATCGCATGATACATTCAGTCTTTCAATATTGGAAGGTCCACATTATCAGCAATGTTCTAGCATTCACACAGCGGCACGATTTTCCTTCTGAAATGAGGAGGTGGAAGGTGGCTCAAGATGCCACCAGTATATATTAAGGTGTCTCCACACTACTGGTGTGACTCGTGTGCTTCGCGAGCATTACGAATAATATAGATGGAGGTAGGCTCCGAGGACTCTCTGTGAGACGAGTTCACGAACCACCCGGACCTATGGTTTGTCTGAATCGGGATTATGTTCCCCGTGTTCTGCTCTATTTTGAACAGGACTACCAATCTCTTGACGGTTAAACAGTTTTATCACAACTGGACAAAGAATGTTGGGTTATCTACTACTTACCTTTTCGAATAAATTATGGAATAAATCTGTACCTCTAAGGATGAAACTCTAACGCAGCGAAATTAGTTGGATCAAAAATAAAGATCTATCATACAGCTGAAGCGGTCTTATTCATTAAGGTTCAGTTTTACAGCAGTGGATGCCCGCAACAGTTTAGTAATCTTCGAATAAGTATTGCCATACGATAAATAAATAAATAAATATCTTTCAATGACTTTGAAAGTTAAACTTTGTCAGCCGATTTGACTAAAAACCCTAACATCTTTTCGTCTTACATAAAACCAGTAAGTCGACCAAAATTTTCTATTCAGTCACCCAGTGACCATACTGGGATCGATATAGAAGATCACAGAGAGAAGGCAGAATTGATGAATTTGGTCGCTGGAAATTGTGTCACAGTGTAAGACCATAATTCGGTTCCTTCTTTCATTCATCGTACGAATGTCGAAATGGCAAGTACTGAGATAAGCGACCACAGAATAGCAAAACAACTACAATCGCTTAGCACTTGTCGAAGGGCATCAACACCAGAGGATACCTGTAGAAATTATCTCAAAGAACTTGTTCACATACCTGGAGCAGTTCATCGTAGGCTGCCAGAGCAACAAAGGGTACATAATGGTGGAAAAACGAGTAAGTCATTGCCTTTTCCAAGGACAGTCACAGGACAGATACACATAATTGCCCATAAATACGAAGGTTGTCCAGAAAGTAAGGTCGTGAAATAGAAACCACTGTGAAAATCTGATGAAGCTTTGCACAGGTGTGTTGGGCAGTGTCTCTGGTATGCCCGTCGATCGCGTCACGTCGCTCTTTTCAGTTCTCAGCGCACAGTGAGTACATAAACATGCCTAGAAGCCCGCATCTCGTGGTCGTGCGGTAGCGTTCTCGCTTCCCACGCCCGGGTTCCCGGGTTCGATTCCCGGTGGGGTCAGGGATTTTCTCTGCCTCGTGATGGCTGGGTGTTGTGTGATGTCCTTAGGTTAGTTAGGTTTAAGTAGTTCTAAGTTCTAGGGGACTGATGACCATACATGTTAAGTCCCATAGTGCTCAGAGCCATTTGAACCATTTGAACCATGCCTATAAAATAGCGTCTCCCGCCAGGTGTGAGTGCCTGGTGAGAGTTTCGCCTGATGTCATGCATCCCACGTAACATAACTGTCGTGCGTTTCCTTCTTCGTGACAATTCTTGGCCGCTCTCTGCAGGGGCAATGAAGCTGCTCCCACAGCGCTTTCGATGGGAAGTGTTTGATCACCCACAATACCGGCCGTAATTGGCTCCCCCTGTGTTTAATGTCTGTTCAAATGACCTGCTGGCTTTGAAGACAACGAGCTGTTGACTAGCGTAGAGAATTGGCGGAAATCACTGGCGGCTGCCTTGTACGACGAGAGTATTGGAAAGTTGGTACAACGCCATGACAGATGTCTAAGTCGGAGCAGTGACTATGTAGATACGTAGCTGGAAGTTGTACCTAACTGCTGCAAATAAAACATTTTCTTTATTTTCACAGTGGTTTCCATTTCGCTGCTTAAGAGTGCTTCACGTGTAGTGGGACTTCGTAATTTCTTCGCTGCGCCGCTGAGCGCCTATATATTTACTTAGACTCGCCGTGCGCTACAATTCACTTCCGGTGTTTCAAGGTCACCGATAAGGTTCGGCGACAGGATTTTGCGGTTAAGATAGCTGGACTTGGAGCTGTCGAATAGCAGCAGTGTGTCACTTTACAGTCATTGAATATTACTTACATTACTAAAGTCTCTTATTTATATTCTCATCTTTCTTTAAATAAAGAGAGCTACACATTGATCTTGTCAAAAGCCGAGAAGCGATTCTTCTTAGTGTTGAACAGCCTTTACATGTAATTTGAAACCTTTACAATTTTTTTTCTCTCACTGACAACTGTTGCAGACTGATGAAAGGAAAAAAGTTAACCACTTTCTACTTTTTCGGTGTCCATGCAATTAAAGTAACACGTGAGGAATGATGTTATAATATATTACTTCTTTACTACTAATTGTATTCACGACATATTTTGCAGACAGTATATACATGCAGCACTGAATGTAACTGCGAAATTATATTTCTATTAAAAATGAAACTCCTCCAGCTGTACTTAAGATTTCATATTTATTTGGCTACTACTTTCGACGTTGCGTCAATGCCATCTTCAGGCCTTATATAACACACCGTACATGTTTGTACCATATAAATTTCTAATGTCAAGGTAAATTGCATCTTAGTGAAAGTGAACGAAATGCAACTACTTTTAATGAAGTCATCTTTTAAATTATATGCTTGTAATATATTTATTTTGTACAATAGCTCACACACTACTGATGTCTCACATTGCTTGTTTTATATATGGTGTGTTATATAGGGCCTGAAGATGGCGTTGACGCAATGTCGAAACTAGTAGCCAAATAAACATGAAATCTTAAGTACAGCTGGAGGAGTTTCGTTTTTAATAAAGATTATACCAGCTGCTGTACCACCATCATCCAATTTAAATACTGATGTGCGAAGGCGAAATTATATCGTTGTGCGACGGGCAGTTCAGGAGATTTGACATCTGAAATAATGATATTAATGGAGAAGTGCTGCATCATGCACGACTTTTAAATCTGTTACTTCTTTGTTACTACGTCTACTAGCAATAAATTTCACGGACAGTATGCACATATATCGCTGAATGTGCCTGCAATATTATGACATTTTACGACGCAGAGCTCAGGAGATATGACGTCATAAACATCAAGCCCAAGGCCAGACGCTGAGTGATACGGGAGCGGACGCGCAGCTACATGTACACTAATGGGCCAAAACGTTATGACCACTGGCTACCGCGGCTTTGGATGCCGCCTGGTGGTCTTGCGGGCAAGCGACGCGGTAGCAAAAGTATGTAGGCGGAGCAGACTCGGACAGGGGATTACCGTAGCGAAGATACGGAATACAAATGGGGAAGTCCACTTAGATAAGTGACTTTGACAAAGGGCGAGTTATTATTACGCGGAGACGGTGAACTGGTAACTCGCAAACGGCAAAGCTGGTCGAATGTTCACGTGCTACTGTCGTGAGCGTCTGCGGAAAGAGGTAGAAGGACAGTGAAACTACCATTAGGCACTGTATGGTTGGACGTCCTCGACTGAGGAGGGCTATGCGAGAGGCGTTCAACGATTTTCGAAAGTAAAGTTCTATGTACTGACTTGGCAGAAAATGCTAAGAAATTTTGGTCTTATGTCAAAGCGGTAGGTGGATCAAAACAAAATGTCTCTGTGACCAAAAATAGTACGGAAACGGAGGATGACAAACTAAAGGCCGAAATACTAAATGTGTTTTTTCCAAAACTGTTTCACAGAGGAAGACTGCACTGTAGTTCCTTCTCTAGATTGTTGCACCGATGACAAAATGGTAGATATCGAAATAGATGACAGAGGGATAGAAAAACAATTAAAATCACTCAAAAGAGGAAAGGCCGCTGGACCTGATGGGATACAAGTTCGATTTTACACAGAGTACGCGAAGGAACTTGCCCCCGTACTTGCAGCGGTGTACCGTAGGTCTCTAGAAGAACGTAGCGTTCCAAAAGATTGGAAAAGGGCATAGGTCATCCCCGTTTTCAAGAAGGGACGTCGAACAGATGTGCAGAACTAAAGCCCTATATCTCTAACGTCGATTAGTTGTAGAATTTTGGAACACGTATTATGTTCGAGTATAATGCCTTTTCTGGAGGTTAGAAATCTACTCTGTAGGAATCATCATGGGTTTCGAAAAAGACGATCGTGTGAAACCCACTCGCGCTATTCGTCCACGCGACTCAGAGGGCCATAGACACAGGTTCCCAGGTAGATGCCGTGTTTCTTGACTTCCGCAAGGCGTTTGATGCGGTCCCCACAGTCGTTTAATGAACAAAGTAAGAGCATATGGACTATCAGACTAATTCTGTGATTGGATTGAAGAGTTCCTAGATGACAGAACGCAGTATGTCATTCTCAATGGAGAGAAGTCTTCCGAAGTAAGAGTGATTTCAGATGTGCCGCAGGGGAGTGTCATAGGACCGTTGCTATTCACAATATATACAAATGACCTTGTGGATAACATCGGAGTTCACTGAGGCTTTTTGTGGATGATGCTGTAGTATATCGAGAGGTTGTAACAATGGAAAATTGTACTGAAATGCAGGACGATCTGCAACAAATTGACGCATGGTGCAGGGAATGGCAGTTGAATCTCAATGTAGGCAAGTGTAATGTGCTGCGAATACATAGAAAGAAAGATCCTTTATCATTTAGCTACAATATAGCAGGCCAGCAACTGGAAGCAGTTAATTCCATAAATTATATGGGCGTAGGCATTAGGAGTGATTTAAAATGGAATGACCATATAAAATTAATTGTCAGTAAAGCAGACGCCAGACTGAAATTCATTGGAAGAATCCCAAGGAAATGCAGTCCGAAAACAAAGGAAGTGGGTTACAGTACACTTGTTCGCCCACTGCTTGAATACTGCTCAGCAGTGTGGGATCCGTACCAGATAGGGTTGATAGAAGAGCTAGAGAAGATCCAACGGAGAGCAGCGCCCTTCGTTACAGGATCATTTAGTAATGGCGAAAGCGTTACGGAGATGGTAGATAGACTCCAGTGGAAGACTCTGCAAGAGAGACGCTCAGTAGCTCGGTACGGGCTTTTGTTGAAGTTTCGAGAACATACCTTCACCAAGGAGTCAAACAGTATATTGCTCGCTCCTACGTATATCTCGCGAAGAGACCATGAGGATAAAATCAGAGAGATTACAGCTCACACAGAGGCATACCGGCAGTCTTTCTTTCCACGACCAATACGAGACTGCCACCACCAGTAGGCTTGCGGAGTATGGATGTAGATGAACGTGGGGTGCGAAGACTTGTCTGTTCTCTAAAGCAGGAGAGATGGTGATCCGTGGCATCTGTGCCGAAAGAGCAAAACGCTGGTGCACGCACAAGTGTTTCGGATCATACCATTCATCGAACATTGTATTCCGCTGCAGACAACCCTTACGTGTTCACATGTTGACGCAACGACATCGTCAGTTACGATTGCAGTGACCATGGGACCATCGGGATTCGACTGTCGATCAATGGAAACGTGTCGGCTCTTCGGGTGAATCACATTTTTGCTCCATTACATCGATAGTCGTCTCCACAGCGCCGTCATCGAGGTCAACGGCGGCTCGAAACGTGCAGCGCGCCACGCACCCAGGTCGGTGGGAACAGTATTATGCTACGGGAGACGTTCTCCTGCGCTTGCATGGGACCTGTGGTGGTAATCGAAGACACGGTGACAGCTCCACACCACCTGCGCCCCTCCACGCTCGATATCTTCCCTAATTGCGATGTCATCTTTCAGCAGTATAATTATCCGTGATTCGCAGCCAGAACCGTGGTACAGAGGTTTGAGGGGCGTTATAGTGAACTCACGTTGATATCTTGCCGACAAAATTCGTCTCACCACGTAAATCCTATGGGTCGCTATCGGGCGCCATCACAGCGTACGCAAATCAGCGGCCCGTTATTTAAGAGAATTACATGACCTGTGTACTGATATCTAACGCAACATACCTCCACAAACCAGTAAACAAGCTGTCGGATCCCTGATACGCAGAATCAGTTATGTATTTCGTTCCAAAGAGGGACAAACAAGGTGTTCAGCAGGTGGTCGCAATGTTTTGGTTCATCACCTGAGCATTGCCGGGTTTCTCTGCTAGTGGACCTATATCATAGACTTCATTCTCTTGTAGAATTATGGAACATATTTTATGCTTACGTATATCACCGTTTTGAAGGACAAACATCTTCTCTAAAAGATTAACATCGATTTCGCAAACAGAGATCTTGCGCAACTCAGTCCGTTCTGTCCCTCTTTGTGATCCACAGCGCCGTAGGTATCGGCGTTGAGTTCAAATGGCTCTGAGCACTATGGGACTCAACTGCTGAGGTCATTAGTCCCCTAGAACTTAGAACTAGTTAAACCTAACTAACCTAAGGACATCACAAAAATCCATGCCCCAGGCGGGATTCGAACCTGCGACCGTAGCGGTTTTGCGGTTCCAGACTGCAGCGCCTTTAATCGCACGGCCACTTCGGCCGGCATATCGGCGTTGAGGCTGCTGCCGTGTTTCTTGACTTCAGGAAGGCATTTGATGACATCGTACCGCATTGCTTTTCAGTGAAAAAAGTACGAGCTTTTCGAGCATCTGACTAGATTTGCGACTGCATTCAAGATTTCCTCGCACATAGAACGCAACTCGCCGCCTTTAACGGAACGAAATCGATTCTTATAAACATAAGTTCCGGAATATTCCATGTGTGATAGGAGCGTTATTGTTTACATTGTATATAAAGCGCCATAAGATTGTGCCGTTGTTTATAGTAAGGTAGCAACGCCAGAAGACAGTAACAATTTGGAGAAGGACCTGCAGATGATTAATGAATGATGCGGGCTCAGGTAGTTGACCCTAATTGTAAATAAATGTAACATATTGCATTTACATAGGAAAATAAATCCACTGCTGTACAGCTACACCATTGACGACAAACTTCTGGAAACAGTATCTACCGTAGGGGTAACTAACCGGAGCGACATTAAGTGCAATGACGAAACAAAACAAATAGTGGACGAAACAGATGCCAGACTGAGATACATAGAACGATCGTTAAGAAAACGTAACTCATCCACGAAAGAAGTGGCTTACAAAAGACCTATTGCACCGAATCTTGAATAGTGCTCATCGCTCTAGGACCTTTACCAGGTAGGACTAATAGAAGAGAGAGAGAGAGAGAGAGAGAGAGATAAATAGAATGTCCAACAAAGAGCAGCGCGTTTCGTCACGGGATCACATAGTGAGCGCGAGAGAGTTACAGAGATGCTCAACAAACTCCAGTGCAGACGCTACAAGAGAGCTGTTGTGTATCGAAGAGACATTTGCTATTGAAATTCCCAGAGAATACCTTCCGGCAAGAGTCGGACAATATACTACTTCTTCCCACACACACAGTCGGGAAAAAAATTTCTGCACCCTTTTAGAGGTTTGTAATTCACTCAGGATTTAGTTGTTGCAACATTGCATGTGTCGTACATGAAATGATTACTTTTACAGATCAATAGCACAAGGGGTTCTGAGGTACCAGGTCTTCCAGGTCTTGACCCATTGAAAGGTGGCTACACTGAGCCACTGCGTCAACAAAGCATCTGGCGTGTGTTCTTGTATTAGAGTGTAATTCTACTTTCCTTGAGCAATTATAGTATTCGTAATTTTCTTTTATCACGTCAGTAAAATTGGTATAAAAAAATTCTTGTCTTGTTGAAGAAGAACCGTGCCAGATGTGCGTTGAGTCATACTTCCACATACAGAACAGTTATACTTCTGCTTTGGTTTCGTAGGTTTCATAGTTGCTGGGGACTTAATTAATTAATTGTGTCAACGAAAAATTTCATTTCATTCTTGTTGTTGTTCTTTGCAGTCAGATAGCGTAATAATACTAGTCATGGCCAACCGATTACGAGACACAGCGTAATCGGACATACAGCTACGGAAAATTTAAAAAGTATTTTCATTATATTTAATTAAGCCCCCATGCACGTGGCGACCGCTGCTTCGGATCGTCCCTTGGAATTCTTCTGATTGTAAAAATAGTAGACCGTAGTATTGTTGTAGTAATTTGAGTTTAGTAATTGTAGTCTGTATTGCATGTGTAGATTTGGTAATTGTCATTCTTCTAATGGTATTTTTTTAAAAATTTAAATTGTTGTTTTGTATACGCGTTTGACAATCTAGTGCAATTAATTCAATTGTTCGATTGATCGTGTTTGAGGGAGACATTGCATGTAAATGGTATTGTTGGAGATAAAGAGTCATTGTGTGTAATTTTCGTACAGTGACGAATTTTTTTTATGTTTTGTAAATGATTACGCGGTCGATGAAAAAGGCGAAAATGATGAATAGTGAGAATGACGAAATGGTTGACATGGCGAACTCGCCAACACAGGAGAACAGTGTGATGAAAAATGAAGTGGAAAACAATGTAATAAGTCGGGAAAATAGTCCGGAACCATTTCAAAATTTTTCTCAATCATAAAATTCACAGAATACGAGATTAACGATCGAAGATTCTGAAATAGTGTCGAACACAGATAGCTTTACAGCTATGACGAAGGAAACTGGTTTTGCGGGACATGTTCGGGGCGAAAAGAATTTTGAACCAGTTAATATGGAGCAGTTGATGGATGCAATATTAAATTTGGGATCACAAATGGGAACAATTAAAACAGAGATAGGAACAATTAAAACAGAGATGGGAACTTTACGATCTGAATTAAAAACTGATATGGGAACAATGGAAACACGGTTAGGATCTGAATTTAAAACAGAGATGGGAACTTTACGATCTGAATATAAAACAGAGATGGGAACTTTGGAAACACGGTTAGACTTACGAATAGGGACATGTTTCAAAAATATGAAAGATGAATTAAAGAAAGAAGTCAGAGAAGAAGTACAACCAATTTTGAATGCTCACAATAATAGATTAATTGCAGTAGAAATCAGACAAAGGGAACAGGATAGAGAACAGGAAGAAAGAGATCGCGTGATAGTACAGAAATTTTCAGAGTTAAATTTACAACGTGCAAACGATAAGGAAGAAATATTTGAGAGAATCGAGGAATCCGTACCAAATGACAGAATAAATAACTTAACACAACAATATGAACAGTTAACTACCAAATGTGTCAATACTGAAACCCGAGTCGCGACACTTACGGAAGACGTAAATAAACAGAAAGAACAATTAGGTGACTTATCGGAAAGAGCTGAGGAAATTTCAGATAAACTGACAAATCTTAGTTTACATGGGGACAGAGATTCGGATGATACAGCTCCAGTACCATTTGCAGAAACCGAAGAGTATCAGAACATAAATAAGCATGTTGAAAATCAGGGAAAATTTAATGAACGCGTGAAAAGGGAATTTGAGGTATTAAAAAAGCAAGTCAAACAAATTCAAGGCGAAATCGTAGGAAAAGACGGCAAAGGAAATTTAGAATCACAGATACCAGAAGGGTTTGAAGAAAATAATTTATTTCATTTACGGGATGCAACAAGACAGCGCCAGGGGCGCGTACTTTACAATAATCGACATTCGGACTGGGACAGACGCGGTAGGTCTTTGTCGCCACGAGGCGAAAATTTTGACTATAAACACTTTTTGACTGTCCGGAAATTTAAGATCTTCCGTAATTCTAAGAATGACATACATCCATGTGCATGGTTAGATCAATTTATGTACGCACTTCCACCAAATTGGCCACTAAGTCACAAACTGGAATTTATGTGTGGATATTTAGAAAACGAACTGGCGACGCGGATGCGCGCACTCATTAGAGATTGTGATAATCTGAATGATTTTTATCATGCATTTCTATCGGCATATTGGTCCGAAAACACGCAAGACAGAGTCAAACACAGTCTTATTATGCAGCGTAATTTCAAACAGTCTGAGTTCCGCAAGCCAGCAGAATATTTTGAAGACATGATTCGAAAGAATCAGTTCCTGTCCAACCCTTACAGCCCGACTGAATTAATTCGCATTTGTTTAACTAAGCTGCCACAATCCATAAGACAAATTGCTTTAGCCGGAAGATGTAAAGACGACATTGAGACTTTTAAGACTTTGTTGCAAGAACTTGAGTATGACAACGACGACGGGACTTCTTGTAACTTTTTCAGTAACAGTAATTACAATAGATTTTCAGAGAAAAGGGATAGTGATCGGAACGGGCGTTATAGCGGTAATTTTGAGAATGACAGACGAAACAGACAGGACAATAGATACCAGCCTTATGACAATAACAGACGTTCTAACAGAAATTACACAGACAATCATAATAACGGTAATTCCTACCGGAATGATCAATCATACGGAAACAGTAATCGGTATCATCAAGACAGAAATTATTCATACAATAATAGAAATTGTTACTACAGAAATAACCAGGGTAGTAGATACAACAATAATTTCAGAAGTGACAGTCGAAATTACACAAGAGGTAGTTATGCAGACAGACAGGAAAACAGAAATTTTAATAACAGACACAACCAAGAATTTGCATCTAACAGACAGGAGGGACCTAATTGGCATCCTCCACGTGACAGAACTTCAGAGAGACAAGTGCAAATAGTAGAAATTGATCCGCGAAATGACGCGAATAATCAAAGACGTGACGCAAACAATCGACAATGACTTGCAGCTTCGGTTTCTGGCAGCAATATAGACGGTTCAGAAAGTAATGACACTACGACTTTACACTACGTACGCCTGGAAGACATGAGAGACATTTTGTTAGATGAAAAGGAAAATAATGTAGACGCATTTTTACATCCTGTTATTGAAGTATGTGTGGGTAAGAATAAGTTCACTGCAGTTTTAGATTCTGGGAGCCCATTGAATGTCATTAGTGAATCAGTTTTTCGTATATGTGAAAGAACTATTGCTTGTCCTGTGTTACCTATTTCTAAAACTACAATTCGAGGAGCGATTTCTGGAAAAAGTGTGGAAGTCAAACAACAGACCAATTTAAATTTCATTTGTCAAGGATACGAATTTTCTGCTAATTTTATTATTGTTCCATTACTCAGTACCCAAATTATATTAGGTATGGAGTTTCTTAACGCACATAAGGCAATTTTGAACTTTAAAGAAGGAAGTGTAAATTTGACTGTTGCCGGAATGCCGAAATGTTTGAAATTTTTCGAGTGTTTAACAAGATCTGAGTCAGATACAAAATGTTTAAGGTTTCTTACTTCTGATGTTTACGTTGAGCATTATGACGACAGTGTGTTTATTCATGACAATGACAGTAGATACAGAGACGCGATGGATGATATAATTAATAGCGAAGAACTAATTAATGAAAAGGTTAAGAAAGCTGAAGTGCCAGATGACGTTGCAAGAGAAGAGCTGCACCAAATTTTGACTTCACATGCTACAGTGTTTAGTCGTCACACAGGAACTATACAAGGCTTACAATATTTATTTAAAGTAAAAGAACACACACCATTTCGCGGGAAAACGTACGCTATTCCTTTGGCTTACAGAGACAAGGTTAAGAATGAACTTCAGTACATGTTAGATCAGGGCATTATTGAGCCTGCAGTCAGTCCTTATACTAGCCCATTACACGTTGTTCTTAAAAAGGATGGGTCAATTCGTTTGGTTCTGGATTCCAGACAGATAAATAATATCATCATTCCTGAAACTGACCGCCCACAAAATTTAGATGAACTTCTTCAACATTTCCATGGAATTAAAGTTTTATCCACGATTGATATGCGCGCAAGTTCTTGGCAAATAGAACTCCACCCTGATTGTAGAAAATATACTGCCTTTTTAGCCTTTGGTAATTGTTACCAGTTTCGGAAATTACCGTTTGGACTTACTGTATCTTCAGCAGCATTCATTCGTAGTTTAAATGAAATTTTACCTGTTTATCTTCGTGACAACATTACTTCATATGTTGACGATATTCTTATTGCTAAACATTCTTGGAGTGAGCACAACAAAATTTTGGATTCATTGTTACGTATCTTTGCAAGAGTTGGCATTACAGTGAACTTAGAAAAATCTGAATTTGGTCGTTCTCAGGTGAAATTTCTCGGTCACATTATTTCTACAGAAGGTATTCTTCCTGATCCAGAAAAATTAGACGCTATTCGTAATTATGCTGTTCCTACCACAAAACGTGATGTTCGTAGTTTCCTTGGTGTCTGTAATTTTCTTCGACGCTTTGTTAGATTGGACGATTTGGCCACACCTCGTTTATGTGAACTATCTGGAAAGAAATCTAATTGGTGTTGGGATGAGGAAGCTCAGTCAGAATTTGAACAACTCCGTGATGCTTTAGTTGCTGCTCCACTTCTTTCACATCCGGATTTATCTAAAGATTTTTGTTTGGCGACGGACTCATCATACAAAGGCCTAGGTGCACATTTACTTCAAGAGATAGAAGAAGAGGACGTTGTAGTACAGAAAACTATTGCATTTGGAAGTCGTGTTCTTTCTAAATCAGAAAAGAATTATTCGATTACGGAACTTGAAGCTTTGGCTGATGTTTGGGCTTTCACAAAATTTCGCACATTTTTGTTTGGCAGACACACTAAGGTTTATACCGATCATCGAGCTCTGGAATTTCTTACGTCCACAAAATTAACTCACGGCAGATTGTTACGATGGGCGTTTTACCTACAGGAATTTGATTTTAGTATTGTTTACATACAGGGTTCTTCAAATATTGTTGCCGATGCTTTATCACGTACACCTATGGGTTTGAAACAAAGTGCTGAAGAGGACGGCATAGAAAACAATTATTGTTTGATGTATATTCAAGGTGTTGCGTTTGAGAACTTTATTTCGTCTTCGCTCCAGGACATCGCTAAGGAGCAAAATAAGGATCCAATCTGGAAGGACATTAAGGAGAAGTGGAGGAGAAAGGAAAGCGTAGCGATTAGACAGCATTATTTAGTCCGCAATGACATTCTTTTTAAACGAAAATCGGTCGACAACTCTGGTTAGTTTGTATTCCTGATGAGTGGGTTAATAATCTGATATGGTATACGCATTTCAGTTATGCACACTTTGGTCCCAGAAAATGTTTTCACAAATTACGAGAAAATTGCTACTTCAGTAATATGGAAAAACGTATTCGATCTGTTCTGGCCAAATGCAAATTATGTCAAAAGGCTAAGCCGCCAACAGTTTCTCACAGAGCACCATTGTTTCCTATCATTCCAGCGAAATTAAAGGAGATGGCTGCAGTCGATTTGTTCGGTCCATTGGTTCGTTCTACTAATGGTTTTGCGTACATTTTCGTAGCAGTGGAGTTGACGTCAAAATATGTGTGTTTTACACCGTTACGCAAAGCAACAGCTCGTTCAGTATCTAATGCTTTCATCAAACATTTTCTTAAAGAAGTTGGTCATGTTGATAAGGTTATATCAGATAATGGATCACAGTTTCGTTCTAAAATTTGGCTTCGTACTCTACAGCATCGTAAAATTAAACCAATTTTCATTTCACTTTTTCACCCACAATCTAACGCTTCAGAGAGATGGATGAAGGAAATCAATAAATTGTGTCGTCTTTATTGTCATCAGAATCACAGAACTTGGGATCAGTATCTTCACATTTTTCAAAACATTCTGAATGAACTTCCTAATGATTCAACTTCGTAACCGCCTTTACTGATATTAAAAAATAAAGCACCGACAAATCGCATTTCAGAAATAGTTCCTTTACCGCCTTCACGGAAACTGCGGCATTCTGAAGTTGTCAACCTGGCTCTACGAAATATTGCATCTGCGGCTGCTAGAAGAGAGAAATCAGCTAAGCGTCCTGGTCGTTCAAAAATCTTGTCAGTTGGTCAGAAGGTGTTAATTAAGTCCCACCGTTTGTCTCACAAAGGAAAAGGCTTGTGTCGCAAATTTTTTCTGCTTTATAACGGTCCATATAGAATTCGTAAAATTATACATGATAACACTGTCGAAGTAGAAACTCTTAAATCTCGACGCTCTAAGGGAGTACATCATATATCAAACGTAAAAATTTTTGTGGAATGACATACTTTTGAGAAACCAACAGCTAGATGTAAACATGCGGAGAGTACAAGGATACCGCGCTGTGTTTTGGCGGCGGCACATACTCAAAGCAACAGTCAAGTCTGCGCGCCGCACAAGGCAGTCGTTGACCGGAAACAATTGCTTCCTACGTCACGCGCCTACAGCTGATCGAGCGCTCAGTGCGAATGCACTGACAGCCGTAAACAAATACACAGTCTAATTTCTCCGATTAAATTCAGTATAAAGCTATAGTGACTTGATGAATTATGTTATTAACATTCAGTATTTTTCAGGATACGGTTCTATAAAATATTTAAGAACTTCAGGTAAATTCTGTGTGTCTCCGACGTTAAGAGGACTTGCTATCGAGAAATTTTCAGGAAGAATGTAATTTCGAAGAAGAAACTAATAAACTAAAAAGGGTAACTATTAATTGAGTTTATTTTTCAGGTAACATATTTCCACTTAGGTACGTACTTTAGACGTAATTTGCTGCTCGCGATTACGTGATTCATACTTTGTGCTAATTTCATGTTCTATGAATTTACGTGTGAAGCGACGTGCTTGCGTACATTTGCTGATTTTTGTCAATGTTTATTAATGAACAGGATTGTTATTTGTATATATTATGCATCGCTTGGCTGCACTGCTTTTTCACTGATGTCATATTTTTTTAATTATGTGCCTGCTGTGCTTATTTATTTAAATTATAATTGTCACCTGATTAATTGTGCTGATGTGGTTAGGTATGTAAGTTATACTTTGTGATTTACCTGCTTGCGCCTTCATGTTTACTTATTAAGATTACATATGAACATTTATTTGCTTATGCTGATATGATGCTAATGACCTGTTTATTATGTTAGATAACATATGTTTACTGCTTTGCGTATGGATTGCATATTTATACATATCTGTTGTTGTCACAACTACTCTTTAATTTGGTATATAGAAATGCTGATATACTGTGTATGAACATAGAGTTTACGTCACGCTATTGGATTAATTATAGATTGTTCGCTTGGCAGAGCCTCGTTGTAAGGATTGTGCTGCATCCACTTGTTGACATTCTGTTCTCTACTGGTATATTTACTCGCTATTGCTTGTTTTGCTTACGCTAAGTGCCTTATATTTTTAAGAAAAGAAAATGAACTGCTATAATTCGACATAAACGACATTAGTACAAGAAACTTCAGAGAAGTCACATGAGCTGGAGGTTTTATGGAAGCTGTATAACTTTATGCTAATAGGAAGGAAGCTAACGACATGACATACCGTTACTAGGTTTAGACCATTAACAGTTATTACACTGCATTTTTCGTGAGCAATTGAAATAGGAAGTGACACTTGATACAAGAAATACTCCACATGTTTGCTTCTGCCATAATTCTTGAAGTGGTGTACACACTGTGAAATATTGTGATCATTCACATTCCGTAATCGTACTTAATTACTGAGAGTTATTGGAACTAAGTCTGTTAGAGGTCATGTATGCATTTCTTTTGTTTATAATTCATAATGAGTAGACGATTTGGCTCAGATGGATTACACAGAGGTTGTGTGTTGACAATGTGTCTTCGGATTGTATGGGATGATGAGGTTTGCATTAGGATTTTATCTGTACTTGTTCGAGGAGACTGACTAGAGGAAAGAGTTGTTATGGAAGTGAAATGATATTGGTAATAAGGTTTATATGTATCGACGCATTGAAGAGGTATTATTGAGGTATTATTGAGGTTGTGTGAAGTTGATGATTATTGGAGTTTTGGTGGATAAGAGGTAAAGTAACTGAGATGCATATTTTTTTTGTTGGTCTTATGGAACAAGGAGGATGAAGATAGCAGACTAGAACACTAAAGTAGAAGGAAGATAGTCTATACACACACTTAGTTAAATCACTAAGCAGTATATACTTTTTTTTGAAGAGAGGAAGTATTTGCATATCTTGGCTCACTGACAGTTGTTCAACAACAGTACATTTGATCTGGCTTGGCAAACATTGGTCTTGACTTGATGACTATGACGTTGACCTAACTATTATTGACTGTTATACATTGCTGCCACTGCTACTTGATACACATGATGAACATCAGATTTTGACAGAATTACATTTACACAGTTAACACCATTCAATTACACAGTAGTACTTAATGTGGATGAAAGATGAATGAGTGTGTTTTGTGTGTTTTCCTTTCCTAATCCTATCCACCTATCTCCTAAATATTATTTTATTTGTTTGTAGTGGCTTGCACTGACACTCATAAATATTATAGGTTTACTGATATTTGAGTATTTGTAATAGTTAATATGAAAATTATCTGACATCATTTGTGTGTTTGTTATGATTTGTATGTTTAGTGTAAAAGCATTTGTATGTGCATTCAAACTATTGTTCATGCCTGAACTGTCTGATTAGTGATGGTAAATATTATGAACTGTTACCTGCACTTTTTCAACATAATGTGTGACACTTAGGAATGATTAATTTCTGCTGATGAACTGTGTGATCAGTGATAGTGAATATCATGGACTGCTCTCTGGACCTGCTCAACATTGCTAGGTGCCACTGATGAACTGCTTCTACTGAAATGATGTCACTTGTTGCTGTCTGCACCTACTCAACATTGCTGGATGCCATTAATGGAACTGCTTCTACTGAAATGAAGTCACTTGTTGGTGTCTGCACCTGCTCAACATTACTGGGTGCACAGATGAAGCTACTTCTATGGAAATGATGTCACTTGCCGGTGTCTGCACCTACTCACCATTGCTGGGTGCCACTGTTAGAACTGTTTCTACTGAAATGATGTCACTTGTTGGTGTCTGCACCTGCTCAACATTGCTGGGTGCAACTGATGGACTGCTTCTACTGAAATGATGTCACTTGTCTGCACCTGCTCAACATTGCTGGGTGCAACTGATGGACTGCTTCTACTGAAATGAGGTCACTTGTTGGTGTCTGCACCTGCTCAACATTGCTGGGTGCAACTGATGGACTGCTTCTGCTGAAACGATGTCACTTGTTGGTGTTTGCACCTGTTGACCACTGCTGGGCTGGAATTATCAACTATTTGTTTTTTTTTTTTGAATAATTAAAAGTATTTTATGTGAACATTTGTATAAACTGATTTTTTGTGTATTGTGCAAACTATTATGTAAAGCCACATGTATGAAAAGAATTTGTATTGCCTACTGTATTTTATATATTAGGTTATTGAAAGGTCAGTGCAAAGCCAAAATTTTAACTAATTATGTGATATTTAGGTATTAATATTATCTTTTATTTTGTCTGTATTTTTGTGGACGACTTTGGTGGTATTTTCACCACCAATGCTGGCAAAAATTCCATCAAATTCTGGCCTGTGGAGGAGGGGCATATGAAAGGTGGCTACACTGAGCCACTGCGCCAGAGATTGCGCCAAAGAGTATTATTAAGCCGCCTCCACAGTGCCTGTTAAGAACTCGTAGAAGTGAGTGCTTGGAGAGAGCTCGTAGTAGTCAGTGCCTGTCGAGGTCTCGTGGTAGTCTGTGCTGAGATGTTGTAGCAGAGAGTGTTTGTTGAGATGTGCTATTAGGCAGTGCTTGCTGAGATGTGATATTGGAGAGTTCTGGTTGAGATATAATGTAAGGATTAGAATGATTTTCATCAATATAAATGAGGTAATTAACTCAGTTTGTTTTTATTTTAGTGTCCTAAATAATGCGTCATTACAGGTTCAGTCAACAAAGCATCTGGCGTGTGTTCTTGTATTAGAGTGTAATTCTACTTTCCTTGAGCAATTATAGTATTCGTAATTTTCTTTTATCACGTCAGTAAAATTGGTATAAAAAAATTCTTGTCTTGTTGAAGAAGAACCGTGCCAGATGTGCATTGAGTCATACTTCCACATACAGAACAGTTATACTTATGCTTTGGTTTCGTAGGTTTCATAGTTGCTGGGGACTTAATTAATTAATTGTGTCAACGAAAAATTTCTTTTCATTCTTGTTGTTGTTCTTTGCAGTCAGATAGCGTAATAATACTAGTCATGGCCAACCGATTACGAGACACAGCGTAATCGGACATACAGCTACTAAAAACAAAAAATATTTTCAATTATATTTAATTAAGCCCCCATGCACCATGCTAAGACACCCATAATAGTATGTGGTGTGTTCATGGAGCGGCACTGGAGACGCTGACTGTGGCATCCAGTCGATCGTGGAATGGAATGAAGTCCCATGCTACTTGACAGAGTGTATAGGAACGATGCGGGAGACCCGCACCGCCGTACTAGGCAAGGTCCTAATGGAGGTGGTTTTCCGTTGTCTTCCTTCGACCGTAATGGGGATGAATTATGATGGTGAAGACGACACAACAACACCAAGTCATCTCGGGGCAGGTGAAAATCCGCGACCCCGCCGGGAATCGAACCCGGGACCCTGTGCTCGGGAAACGAGAACGCTACCGCGAGACCACCAGCTGTGGACCAGTCGATCGTACAGATGGCAAATACTGTCGCGGAATACGTCATGCCTCGCCTGCTCGACCTGTCCACGTAGTTCTGTAACTGCTGTTGGTTGACGAGTCGCTCGAGTCACTTCTGGTCCCACACATGCACGATTGGAGACAAGTCCTGAGATCGTGTTACGCAGGGAAGTTGCTGCACGTCTTGGCGAGCACGTTGAGTTTGACGGGCAGTGTGTGGGCGAGCATTATCCTATTGGAGAAACACATCACCTTCTTGTTGCAAGAACGGAAAAATAAGGGCCTAGCAACGTGCTGCACGTACCGTCACGACCAGAAACACCAAAGGTGAACGAGAGTTGTAGCCTATCATACCCAGATCACGGAGTGGCCAGTGTGTCTTGGACGAATGCACTCTACGAGACAGCTCTCACCAGGTCTACCATACGTCGTACAACAAAACAACCATCACTTTAGTGCAGGCAGAGTCTGCTTTCGTCGTTGAAGACGCGCTCTTCCATCCTCCAAGTGATCCTCTGACGGCATTAGTCGAACCGTGCACAGCAATGGTGTGGCGTCAGTGTAAGACGGGCTGTTAGTGTGTGTGTCCGTAGTCGCACTGCTGATAACCGATTAGCAACAGTTTGTGTTGACACGTCGGGGCTCAGAAGCCCCTTTAAACGTGCTGTGGTACCTGTACGATGCGCCGCTGCTGCCCTTACAATACGAAGATCCTGGCGGGCGTCTGTGCTGCATGGACGTCCAGAACCTCGTCTACGGATGTGAGAATGTTCGCGCGACCACTGATACCAGGATCTTTGGACAACTGACGCAGCACGTCCAACGCTTGTGGCAATTCTCTGAAGGGACCATCCCACCACTCGACCACAATTTGACTCCTTTCAATCTCGCTCAGCCAGCCTCTGTAGCCAAGCAGTTCTAGGCGCTTCAGTCCGGAACCACGCTGCTGCTGCGGTCGCAGGTTCGAATCCTACCTCGGGCATGGATGTGTGTGATGTCCTTAGGTTAGTTAGGTTTAAGTACTGTGGTGTCACCGCCAGACACCACACTTGCTAGGTGGTAGCTTAAATCGGCCGCGGTCCATTTAGTACATGTCGGACCCGCGTGTCGCCACTGTGTGATCGCAGACCGAGCGCCACCACAAGGCAGGTCTCGAGATACGAGATAGCACTCGCCCCAGTTGTACGACGACTTTGCTAGCGACTACACTTACGAAGCCTTTCTCTCATTTGCCGAGAGACAGTTAGAATAGCCTTCAGCTAAGTCCATGGCTACGACCTAGCAAGGCGCCATTAACCGTATCTGAAGAGAGTCTTATTTGTATTATCAACAGCGATGTACCACAACATGGAATAAAGTTAAGTATTTGCGGAGCTGCATACTTTTCTTATTAGAATTCACTATTTATCCTGTTCCAGACTTGACGCCAGTCGGCGTGTGTGTACGCGTGCCTTTCGGCTCCCTTCTCAGTGTGGCGTAGCTAGCTTGTTACGCCACAACAAGTAGTTCTAAGTTGTAGGGGACTGATGACCTCAGAAGTTAAGTCCCATAGTGCTCAGAGCCATTTGAACCATTTTCTCTGTAACTCTCTCAAGCTCACTATATGATCCAGTGACGAAACGCGCCACTCTTCGTTGGATCTTCTATTTCTCTCTCTCTCTCTCTCACTCACTCTCTCTCTCTCTCTCTCTCTCTCTCTTCTATTAGTCCTACCTGGTAAGCGTCCTAGAGCGATGAACAATATTCAAAATTCAGTGCAATAAGTGTTCTGTAAGCCATTTTTTTCGTGGATGAGTTACATTTTCTTAACTTTCGTCCTATGTATCTCACTCTGGCATCTCTTTTGTCCACTATTTGTTTTATTTCGTCATTGCACTTAATGTCGCTCCGGATAGTTACTCCTACGGTAGATACTGTTTGGAGCAGTTTGTCCTCAATCGTGTAGCTGTGCAGCAGTGGATTTATTTTTCTAAGTAAGTGCAGTGTGTTACATTTATTTACAATTAGGGTCAACTATCACAGCCTGCATCATTCATCAATCCTCTGCAGGTCCTTCTGCAAATCGGTACCATTTGAACCGTTTTTGAATCTCGCTCACTTGGCTGTAAGATGTGTGAGTGCGTCTCCGTGGCATGGTAGGCTGCTTGCTTCACACGTTTCCACCATACTGAGCCTTCTGTCTGTGAGCATTCCGTATTAAAGGGTAGACACAGATGGCGTCCTGGTAGCTTTGTCAGTACGTTATCTGTTAGCGGGCGACGTTGAAGCCATTATCAGTACATCTACTGTCCACCAGGTGACATATGCCGGTTACCAGATCAAAATCGATGCGGTCTTTCCAGTTGTACTAATATTTTTCCGGCAGTGTACGACTCGCGAAATGACTACAAACAAAAAATTCTAGTAATTAGTGAGCCGTGCTCCTGTTAGAGTTTGTGCCGTTGACAGGTTGGCGTCGTGTATTCGGATTGTGACCTCTCGTTTTCTTAGTGCGTTCACCGGCGCCACTACGTTTGCTAGCTTTGTCTGTCCGTGAGTGGCAGCAGCGGCGTTTATCGATAGCGGGTACAGTGGTACTCTCTTTGGAGCGGCCTCTAGTATTTCCGGGTCGTCGTGTGTCGGAGTTCGGTTGGGACGGAGGACCAGTGAGTTTCGCACAGCCCCAGGACTCGCCGGGACAGCAGGCAATACATGCGCTACCCGACGGAAGGATGTGGCCGCGAGAGTGCGCGACCACGCCAAGGATCGGATTCAACTACTTTAAGTTGAATGGATCGTTAAATCCGAGTAGTGAAACCGCCACTATTGTGTGTGTGTGTCCGCCAGCCGTAGTGACCTCTTGGTAACAAGCTGTTAGTTGGCGATTCATACTGGGAAGTTTGCCTGGCCTGACTTGATCTAGAGCGACCGTTGGGTGGTCGTTCGGTCGTTCGGCTCAACGGACGACGTGTATTTGGTCTTCCGACGGCTTCTGGGTTCTCTGTGTTTGTGTCTACTTGTAATTCGCCCTTGTTGCTCCACAGTGACTGGTTTTAGTGTTGTTTGAGTTGTTTATGCAATTGTTTTCGCGGATCCGTGTGATCTATTGTGGTTTTGAATGAGCAACCATTTTAACGCTGTCTGCGTACTGGATTCGTGGAGGCAACTTGTTGTGATTACCTCGGATTATTCTTGGGTTTGAACATGTTCTCTTCGTCGTTTTACGATGTCAAGAGTGTAGTCCGCCCGACTGCCTGGCATGGGTTATTCTATCGTGTATTTGACATCGGACGTTAAGTACATTTTGCGAGAGTGTTGATCCTGCGTTTAACTGTGACTGGTCTGAGTTGTTATCCTGTTAAGTGAGTATAACACTGGGCTGCCTGTCTCACCGCTTACACAGCTGTAGCGACTTTTCTCAGGTCGATCCTTGGAGCACTGTCTGTGGATCACTCCCTTCTTTATTTGGTCTGATTGTGTCAATTGTTTAAAAATAATATTTTAGGTTTATAATTTATATAAAGAACAGCTACCAGCCACATGTATGGTTTAAAAAGGTTTATTATCTTCAGACCATGACCGGTTTCGGATTTTTCTTTACAAATCCATCTTCAGATGGCAGATTAAAAGCATTCTTAGTTGGACCTGGTTTTGTTTGTGTTATTCGTTTGCTGCACTGGGAAAGGAAAGAAATATTTTTGTTGTCATATCGGTAATGGTATTTTTACGAAAGATTTACTTCTTTTACCAGATCTAATTGCTCAAGGGATGGTTTCTATAAACATTAGTAAACTTGCAGGTTAGTGTACTTACGAGCTGTGTAGTTCTGCCTGACAAAATATTCGTGCGTTTATGTTTTCGAACGCAAGCTTAATACACTTTTCAATATGCACTATGTGAGTGCTATTCCAGTCAATGGACGTCAATTTCAACCTCATAATATTTTATTTAAATTATTCCTATTGCTTGTGGCCTTCAGCCGACTAATAATTTGAATTCTTCTTAATAAGGCCTTCAGCCGTCAGATAGGGTCTGTTTCAGTCTTTTTTTTTAAATGATTGTTTTAAAAATTATTTTGGTATTTTTAACATGTAATTGTCCTCCTCATTTGTAATTCAGGCATTCAACCGCTTACTGTTCTACAGTATTGCTTGTGGTCTTCATCCGACAAATAATTTTGAATTCTTTCGTAATAAGGCCTTTAGCCGTCAGTGTAGTTTGTGTTACAGTGAATCTTATGAAAATGATTGTTTTTTTTAATTATTTCCTTAAAGTGTACGTGGTTACTGTGTAACCAACGGTAACTGATTAGCCCCCGTCCACACCTTTTCCTGCCTTCCCTAAGTCCCACGTATCCATTAGAGCTAACACAGAGGTTTACTGACAGTCATTCTTCCCACGCACGACTCGCGAGTGGAACAGAGATGGCGGGGTCAATTAGTGGTGTCAGAAGAGCCCGCCGCCACACATCGTCAGGTGGCTTGCGGAGAATTGATGTAGATGTAGTTGTATGCTACTTACAGTCCAGAAAAAAGAAAAATATCCTGTCACAAACAGACAAATGAGAGTGATAAGAGAGATAAGGCCGCGCATAAGACCTGAACGCGATCCGTCAGTGGTGAAGTGACGGATCACCAGCAGTTGCATGCTACCAGCCATGCCGAACCGGCCTGCTTTTAGGGCTGTGAGGTGTTCTGGAAAAGGGGGGATCGACACCGCCCAGTGGCGACTGCTGAATAGCCTCTTGAATAAAGAAGCGGCCACATTGACACGCAAGAGGTGCTAGTGGCGTCAGGTCGAAGAAAATGCACCGCACTCCAATAGCGCAGCGAATGAGGTTAAATGTTTTTCTGGCATGAGAAACTGCATTCTACTTCCTAACGACATGTTACGTCACCGAGGAAAGTGACGTAGCAGTTACTGCAGCAGAACTAATTAATTCACCAATATTCTCCATGTGAAATAAACCGAAAGGCGAGTTTCTTGTTTATAGCACTTGATAACGTGAATATATGGGGGATCCAAAAACTGTACTCACTGTTTGATAGTCGGTATATTCCTGAAAATTTCTGTTAGAGTTACAGATATTGGCTCTGAGAGAATGTTAAATGTTTGAAATGGCCACCAGGGGCTTCTAAACATCGCCGACGATGCCACAAACTGCAGAACGAAATACGTGTGTCAGTGTATCTGGCAGCTCGTTGTGTAACCACGATTTCACATATATCGTCGACTGTAGATAGCTTTGTCGAGACACGTCTTACTGGGCGTTTTCCCGCAGGCAGTAGTCTGTAAGTGTCAAATCAATAGAGAAAAGTATGTACTCATTACTACCTTTTCCAGCTCTCACCACTCCGGCTACAGTGACTTCTAGGTACAAGCTGACATCTACATCAACATCCATAGCCTGCAAAACCATTGTGAAGTGCACGTACCATTTATTCGATGGTTCTTCACATTCCATTCACGTATGGAATTCGGGAAGAATTATAGTTTAAATGCTTCCGTGTGTGTGCTGTAATTTATCTAATCTTGTCTTCACCTTCCTTAGGGGAGCGATACGAAGGGAGTGTAGTGTATTCCTACAGCAGTCATTTAAAGCTAGTTATTGAAACTTAGTAAGCAAGCATTTTCAGGATACATAGTTTATGTGTGCTTTAAAGTATCTGCCAGTTCAATTTCTTCAGCATCTCCTGTGACAGTCTACCGCTGTTCAAACAAATCTGTTGCTATTCGTTCTGCCCTTCTCCTTATCTCCCGTTAGTCCTATTTGGTACGGGTCCCACAAACTTGAGTGATGTTCGAGGATGGGTCGCACGAGTGATTCGTAAGCAATCTCTTCTGTAGACTGATTGCATCTCGCTAGTATTCTACCAATAATGGCCGGACGCCTGCTGGCTGCTTTACCTACGACATTGCCTATATTATTGTTACATTATTTTCATACCCCTGCAAAGTGCTACACCTGGGTATTTATATGAGTTGACCGATTGCAGTTATGACTCGTCGATATTATAGTCACAGGATGCTACGTTTTTACGTTTTGAGAAGTGCACAACTTTACATTTCTGAACTTTTAAAGCGTGTTGCCAATCTTTAGACCAAACTTATTACGATCTGGCTGAATATTTGTGCAACATTTTTCACATGGTGCTACAAAAAATGGTTTAAATGGCTCTGAGCACTATGGGACTTAACTTCTAAGGTCATCAGTCCCCTAGAACTTAGAACTACGTAAACCTAACTAACCTAAGGACATCACACACAGGATTCGAACCTGCGACCGTAGCGGTCGCGCAGCTCCAGACTGTAGCGCCTAGAACCGCTCGGCCACTCCGGCCGGCGGTGCTACATTGTAGATAATCTGCTACATTGTAGATAACTCTATTATCTGCGAAAATTCTGAGATTACTATTAATATTGTCTGCAAGGCCATTAATACATATGAATAGCTAGGGAACCAACACGCTTCCCTGAGGCGCTCTCGAAATTACTTCTACATCTGATGATGACTCTGCAACTAAGATAACTTGCTGTGTCCTCACTACCAAGAAATCCCCAGTGCACTCGCAAATTTCACTTTGTAGCCCATACAGCTAAACTCTGGTAGTAAGAGTAGGTGTGATGCTGAGTCAAACGCTTTTCTGAAAGCGAGAAATACTGCATTTACCTAACTGCCTTTACCAGAACTTACATGATGTAATGCGAAAAAAGTGCGAGTTGGTTTCACATGATCGGTATTTTCGGAATCCATGCTGGAAATCATTCTGTTCGAGATACGTACTCAGATTTGAGGACAGAATACATTCTAATACTCTACGACAATTGGATGTTAGGGATAATGGACGGTACTTTTGGGCATCAGTTTCACAATCATTCGTGTAGCTCGGCGTGACCTAGGCATTCTTCCAATTCTTTGGCACCGTGTTTTGTTCCAGGGAATATCTCTTTGGTAGTGAGATGGAACTCCTCGTTGTAACATGTAAAACATTTGATCTTCATACAGGGTTTGTACGACAGCAAATATACACTCATGCTCATAAATTAAGAATAATGCTGATACATGGTGAAACAACGCTCTTGTGGGCGGTTTGCGGGTTTAAATCACCTCGGAGTATGACCATGTGGTGCATTTGACCTGCGGTCGTCGCACGGTGGCGCTGGCAGCAGTCCACATATGGAGGGGTGTGTTGGTGCATGTCAGAGTACGGTGCAGCGAGTAAGTGTGCAGAGGTTTTCAGACGTGCTAATGGTGACTGTGTGTTGAAAATGCCTCAAAGAACACACAATGATGACGTTATGTTGGGTAGAATACTAGGGCGACTGGGGGCTGGTCAAACACAGCAGGTCGTAGCATGGGCCATCCGTGTGCCACAAAGTGTGATCTCAAGTTTACGGCAACGATCCCAGCAGACAGGAAACGTGTGCAGGCGCTACAGTACGAGACGTCCACAGTATACAACACCACAAGAAGACCGATATCTCACCATCAGTGCCCGCAGACGGCCACGGAGTACTGCAGGTAGCCTTGCTCGGGACCTTACCTAGCCACTGGAACAGTTGTCTCCAGACACACAGTCTACAGACAACTGAACAGACATGGTTTATTCGCCCGGAGACCCACAAGGTGCATTCCACTGACCTCTGGTCACAGGAGAACCTGTAAAGCCTGGTGTCAAGAACACAGTACATGGTCATTGGAACAGTGGTCCCAGGTTGTGTTCATGGACGAGTCCAGGTATAGTCTGAACAGTGATTCTCGCCGGGTTTTTATCTGGAGTGACCCAGGAACCAGATACCAACCCCTTAATGTCCTTGAAAGAGAGCTGTATGGAGGTCGTGGTTCGATGGTGTGGGGTGGGATTATGATTGGTGCAAGTACATCCCTGCATGTCTTTGATAGAGGAACTGTAACAGGTCAGGTGTATCGGGACGTCATTTTGCACCAGTATGTCTGCCCTTTCAGGGGTGCAGTGAATCCCACCTTCCTCCTGATAGATGATAACGCTCGGCCCCACCGAGCTGCCATCGTGGAGGCGTACCTTGAAACAGAAGATATCAGACGAATGGAGTGGCCTGCCTGTTCTCCAGGACTAAACCTCATCGAGTACGTCTGGGATGCTCTCGGCCAACGTATCGCTGCACGTCTTCAAGCCCCTAAGACACTTCAGGAGCTCCGATAGGCACTGGTGCAAGAATGGTAGGCTATACCCCAGAAGCTGCTCGATCACCTTATCCAGAGTATGCCAAACCGTTGTGCGGCCTATGAATGTGTGCATGGCGCTCATATTCCATAATGATGTCGGTGTACATGCATAGGAAACAGTGGCATTTTGTTGACATGTGCTTCAGGACGGTTCTCTCAACTTATCACCAATAGCGCGGAGGTGCAGATCTGTGTCGTGTGTGTTCCCTGTGTGCCTATGCTGTTAGTGACAATTTTGTGTTGTTCCACGTTGTATGGCACCAAATTCTGCAACTATCCTTAATTTATGAGCATGAGTATCAAAATACGCCTGAGCAGTTATCATATTCTCGAAGAATGGACCAATCCAAACACAAATTATGACAGACAACATCACACATTTTGCCCCTGTCGGATTCACTGCATTGTCCATATGGGTGTGAGTAACCCAATCGAGACATTTGTGGACATTAAAAGTAACGTTAAGCATGAATTACGCCTCACCATAGCAGACAAAGTGTTCTGCAAATTCCTCATCCTCGAGAATCATGTGCTCAAACAACTCGTTGCATGCAGTCCTCGTTGAGGGATGTCGTCTTTCATGAAGCATAGAAATTACACTCTTAAGAATGCGTCTTACACTTGATAAGCTCATACCACTTTCACGTACTCCTTGCTTCAATGGTTTTTGCCGTGATGGTATGAAATGATGGAACACTGCACGCACTGAGCACCATACTTTTAATTACTCGCGGTCGGCCGGATCTTGCCTTCTGCACATCGTTAATAGTTCCGTCTGTTTCGAAATTATCACTAATGCGGGCAGTTGTTCGAAGCGTTGGTGGTTGTGTTCCAAACCCATTACGCCACTCCCACTGCGCTTCGTGAATGCTCTCACAGAGCCAGTATTGTTTCTGTAAACCTTTGTGTTCCGCGAATGATAACTTCACCTCAGCCATCCATACTAGTTGCAAAACTTTTGGGCGAAAGTAACTTTCGCATAATGTGTCTTTTACCAAATAACATAGCTTGATGAAACGTGGACCACGCGCAGAAGTAAGTCCTACAGTACAGAAGTTAATTGAAAGAAATACCCAATAAGAGTAACAGAAATGAAGAAATGACACTATTATTCAAAGACTGAAGGCACTGCGATTCATTTCATGACAGTCCCTTCGGCATTAGGAAAGGTGGGACATGGATCTTAATAGGTTGTGTGATAACGGAAGCTATGCAACGTGCTCCCATGGCAGCCACAGGGTTGGTGAGGATTTCGTGTGGCAGGGCGTTAATTCCGTGCACTAGCGCGGTTCACAGTTCCTTGCCCTGCGCTGTTCTATGCGGCCGCGCAATGTCATTCATAAAAATGAAGTCGCAGCCGTAAGCACCACTGGGAGGATGGACATGTTGAAGTTTCACAGTGTCACAATAATGTTGACCGGTGAACTGTGTTCAATGATCTGGAGGTCAGTACGCCCATGCAACAATATCTCTCCCCACACCATCACACCTGAACCACCAAAACGATCATGTTCGACATGTTCCCGGGTGCGTTATCTACCTTCATATGGAGAGATGTGGGGACATGTAATGCAATCAGGAACATGTCGAACATGATCGTTTTTTTGATTGTGGTGTTATGCTGTGGGGAGGCATAATGCTGCATGGGTGTACTGACCCGCAAATCTTTGAACACGGCACGCTCACTAATCAGTGTTATTGTGTCAATTTGGTACTTTATTATATGTGTCTTTTCGTGGGTGCTTTCGGGGCTCATTTTTATGGATGACAATGCGCCACTGTGTCGAACAGCGCTGGTGAAGGATCTCTTGGAACGAGAGGATACTCTGCCCATGGACTGACCTGACCGTACGCCCAACTTATCATTCAGCACATGTGGGATGCGATGGGAAGATACACTATGTGATCAAAAGTATCCGGATACCTGGCTGAAAATAATTTACAAGTTCGTGACGCCCTCCATCAGTAATGCTGGAATTCAATGTGGTGTTGGCCCATCCTTAGCCTTGATGACAGCAGGCATACGTTCAGTCAGGTGCTGGAAGGTTCCTTCGGGAACGGCAGCCCATTCTTCACGGACTGCTGCACTGAGGGGAGGTATCGATGTCGGTCGCTGACGCCTGGCACGAACTCGGCGTTCCAAAACATCCCAAAGGTGTTCTGTAGGAATCAGGTCGGACTCTGTGCAGGCCAGTCTGTTACAGAGATATTATAGTCGTCTAACCACTCCGTCACAGGCCGAGCGTTATGAACAGGTGCTCGATCGTTTTGAAAGATGCAATCACCGTCCCCAAATTCCTCTTCCACAGTGGGAAGCAAGAAGGTGCTTAAAACATCAATGTAGGCCTGTGCTGTGATAGTGCCACGCAAAACAACAAGGGGTGCAAGCCCCCTTCATGAAAAACACGGCCACAAAATAACACCACCTCTCCGAATTTAACTGTCGGCAACACACACGCTGGCAGATGGCGTTCACCACGCTTTCGCCGTACCCACATCCTGCCATCGGATCGCCGCATTGTGTACCGTGATTCGTCACTCCACACAACGTTTTTCCACTGTTCAATCGTCCAATTTTTACGCTCCTTACAAGAAGCGAGGCGTCGTTTGGGATTTACCGACGTGATGCGTGGCTTATGAGCAGCCGCTCGACCATGAAATCCACATTTTCTCACCTCCCGCCTAACTGTCATAGTACTTGCAGTGGATCCTGATGCAGTTTGGAATTCCGGTGTGATGGTCTGGATAGATGTCTGGCTATTACACATTACGACCCTCTTCAACTGTCTGCGGTCTCTGTCAGCCAACAGACGGAGTCGGCCTGTACGCTTTTGTGCTGTACGTGTCCCTTCACGTTTCCACTTCACTGTCACATCGGAAACTGTACCTAAGGATGCTTAGAAGTGTAGAAATCTCCTGTGCAGACCTATGACACAAGTGACACCCAATCACCTGACCAAGTTCGAAGTCCGTAAGTTCCGCGGAGCGCTCCATTCTTCTCTCACACGATGTCTAATGACTACTGAGGTCGCTGATATGGAGTACCTGGCAGTAAGTGGCAGCACAATGCACTTAATATGAAAAACGTATGCTGTGTGTATGTCCGGATACTTTTGATCACTTAGTGTATGTTGCAAAACCTTTACACTTACCGACGACCACCCAGCAGTTGTGAACCGCACTGCTGGAGAAACGGAAAACCCTACTTTATGAACTCCTTACCAAACTTGTAGCTGGCATGGGAACACTTTGCAGAACACGCACTGCTGCCCATGGTGATCACATGCCTTATTAACAACCATGTGCCGCCTTATGTAATCTCCAGGGGGCGTCGTCTTTGAGTAGAAGTGTCATTTCTGTTAGCCTCATTCCAACTTTCTTTGGGTTATCTACTATATCATACTGTAGCAGCTCTTTCTATTATGGTCCGAGTTTCATCACGGTACGTTACTTGCTGTGACACGTTAAGGCGATGATGGTGATGCTTGTTTTGTGGTGCCCTCAACTGCGCGGTAATCTGTGCCCGTACTAATTCCCAATCTGTAGACAGTCCAATCTCGCCACTTTCACGAATGATGATGAAATGATGAGGACAACACAAACATCCAGTCCCCGGGCGAAGAAAATCCCCGACCCGGTCGGGAATCGAAACCAGGGGGTCTTGACCCAGAGGTAGCAACGCTAGCCACTAGACCACGAGCTGCGGACGACACGTGAAGAGAAAGTTATTTTCGTCCTCAAGGTTTGCACACCAGTGCACCATAAGGCTGACCCGGTTCAGGGATCATGGTGCATAGCTCCCTTTTGCAAGTTGCCTATATAACGGCTTCCATGAGCATCAAAAGTATTCAGTAGCTCCTATAATTATTGGCCGAATTTAAAAATTTAAAATGCTGTCACGATCTACTAACAAAGGTCTAACACTGTAGTAAAGGTATTATAGTGAAAAACTGTGTGTATATGTCATGGCAACATAGTTTACGGTACGCCTGTTACCCAGACTGAATCCATCCAGTGTTTCTTAGTACTGGGAGTACTCAGCGACAAACATAATTTCAAACCTTGTGTAAACTTTTTCTCTCTTATATCACTAACGCCAAACACTGAACACCTAACTGATTTGTAAAGTAATGAGAGGTTTTTCAAAAATGACCTTGAGCACTATGGGACTTAACTTCTGAGGTCATCAACCCCTAGAACTTAGAACTACTTAAATCTAACTAATCTAAGGACATCACACACATCCATGCCCGAGGCAGGATTCGAACCTGCGACCGTAGCGGTCGCGCGGTTCCAGACTGTAGCTGAGACGTTTTTAACGTCAAATACTGAACACACATTTGTAAACTAATGAGACGTTTTAAGCTGTTTTATAGATGGCAGTTGGATTCTTTAAAAGATCGGGGACCTACTGGTTGTTACTTAACGAGTACAGGAGTACTGTAACCGCATGACGTTACCAGGGTCGGCTGTGTATACGTTGTGACTCCTTCACGATGATACACACTTTCATGGATATGAAATTTCTTCCAAATCGTGTAACTGGTTTCATGTGGACTGCCAAGAGTTCCTCTCCTCTGTCAACCTCATCATCTCAGTAGCACTTACAACCAATGTCCATCGTTATTTGTTGGATAAAAATCAGTCCTCTGTCCTGTCCTATGGTTTTTGCCCTCTTTGACACCGTCTAGCGCCAGACAAGTTATTCCCTGACGCTTTAACACATGTTCGTGCCCCTTCTTCTACACACTAATTTCCACACATCCGTCTCCCCGACGCTTCTGTGGAGCTCTTTCTTTCTTCTTATCTCTTTAGTCCGCTCAATTTCCGAGACCCTTTTATAACACCACATTTCAAATGCTTCTGTTCCCTTCTTCTCTGGATTTTCCACAATACATGATCCAATGTCATAAAACATTGTGCTGCAAACTTATATTCTCTTTCTTCCCAAATTAGGACTACGTTTGATAGTAGTACACACATCCTTCTTTCTTAATGCGTCATGAGCTTTTTTTCCTGGACGTGCCCATACAGCCATCTCAATATTGCAGTATCAATTAGGACAGTACGAAGGTAAGGACAGCACCACAACTAGTCCCTGAATGGAGAAAATCTCCGATTCAGCCGGGAATCGACCCTGGGCCCTTTCGGTTATTCAGTTCCCAAGCTGGCGGCGTAGCTACCGAGGCGGACGACTCAGTTTATTTTGAATGCACAGTAGCACAATTCCCTAACTTAGTCTTCTTAATGGTCCCAAGTTTTTATGTTAAGTTTATCGCTAATCTCATCATTTTCGTCTCCCTTTACGTTACCATCAACGCGTAATCTGTGCTCATTGTCCTGTTCATTCCATTCACCAGATGCTGCAGTTCTTCCTCACATCCACTGAGAATACAAAGCCACCAGCATTTCTTGTCATCACTAGACTCCCACCCTAAATTTTAACCCCACTCCTGAAACTATTTTATTTCTGTCATTGCTTCTTCAATATTTAGCTTTAACAGTAGTGCATAAAGAGTGCATCACTGGTCTAGACCCTTTGTATTCCGAGCACCATTTTCGTGCTCTTCCATTGTTATTGTGCCCTCCTGGTTCTTCCTCCATACCTCACTGTTGGCAATCTACATGATAGCAGCTAACGCTCTCCAGGTATTGGTGAAATACAAAACCTTCCATCGGATCGGCACAGGGTACGGCGTCAATCGTCACTCCAAATCACTCGTTTCAGTCAGCCACTGTCGAGTGGCGTCGTTCTTTTCACCACCTCAAGCATCAAGCTTAGCTTAGTATTGACTGCTGACATCGTGGCTCTTGAGGAGATGGTCCACCATCGTACCTCATTGTGTTTAACATCCCAAGAACAGTCATTGTGCTAGATGGACTGCTGGTAGCAATTTGGAACTCAGACGAGTGAATCCTTCTGCTGATTTCACCTGATTTGTTTTTTACAACCACCCTACACGATGCTCGACGATGCCTGTCCTTCAGTACAAGGGCGTATCCAAAAAAACTGGAATTATTTTTTAAAAGCTATTTATTTTCAAATTGTTTACAAAACAACCCTATCCCCTTCAAAATACCCTCCATTACAACTAATGAAGTTGTCCCACTGGACTTTCCACTGTTCGTATCATTTTTGTAGTCATCTTTAGAAATGGTTGACAGCTTCTCCCCCGTTTCTTCCTGACTTTTTCAATGTTGTCAAATCGGTGTCTTTTCATGCCCCTTTTCATGCGTGGTAATAAGAAAAAGATTAGAACCAGTCTCCTATCTGCCACAAATCGTATCTTTTTTGAAGAACACTGTAGGGAAATCTTCTTAAATTTTCCAGATAAAAGGTCTGAATGACAGTCTGATCTGGGGAACATTTTTTTGGACATGGAGACGGTGACGTCTTCCATTGGCATGACTGTTGATTTGTTTCTGGGTCGTAACCTTAGCACCAGGACTCATCACCAGTAACTCGAAGCACGACATGTTTCAACTAGGCGTTCCTTTTGAATGTCATTCAGAGCCCGAGAAACCAACTTGGCAGCAACCTTCATCATTCACAAATCTTCCATCAAAATTCGCTGAACAGATCTCCAAGATAACCCTCTAATCTCTTGACAATTGATCAATTGTATGTCGACCGTATGTGACAACAAGCTCTCGAATTTTTTCGATGTTTTCATCAGTTCGGGCAGTTGATGGACGTCCAAAACGAGGTTTGTCGTCAATCGACATGTCGCCATTTTTAAATCGAGCAAAGCACTCGTACACTTAAGTTTCTCCCATAGCGTCATCTTGGTAAGCTGTTTTCAACAGTAAAACAGTTTCAGCAGCTTTGTCATCGTGTAGAAAACAAAATTTCGCATCTGCACGTTGTTGACTTAAACTTGCTATAATAAAAAATGAAACAAGAACAAAACAGTGCTAGCAAAAACAATCATTGGAGATGAACAGAGAAAGCTAGGTCGACAACACAGGCGGCACTGAACTGGTAATGAGTTGCGCTAAGCACACCTAGCAGCAGAAAGGTGTACCACAAAAGCTCCGCGCCATGGCCATTTTATTCCTTTTTCTTCTTCTTTTTTTTACCTCCTCGTACGTTATGTCTGTCTGGTCTTCGTTTACCTGTGGATGTTCCTGCATATTTCCACTTCACAGCCACATCACCCAACTTGGGTAGCTTTAGAAGGATGGGAACGTCCCTTATTGACTTACTACTCGTGTGACATCCACTGACTAGTCCACGTTCGAAGTCATTGAGCTAGCTCTGCTGATCGATCCTTTCTGTTGTTGCTGCAGCTTTACTGGCAACACAATACTCCCCGCATCCTTTTACACTGGCAGGTCCACATACGAGGTGTGGCTAGAAAAAAACCGGACTAGTACTGGTGAAACAATAAAACGAATGCAATAAGGCTGAAAGTCGCGTGGCCTGTCACGTGACTCTCGCTCCGCCTACTGCTCGAGTTTCATCTGCCTCCTGCACTCAGTCTGCCCGTGGCGTCTGTTTCAAGTAGTTGACGTTTTGTCTGTGCGTCGGAAAATGTTGAGTGCACAGAAAGAACAGCGTGTTAACATCAAATTTTGTTTCAAACTAGGAAAATCTGCAAGTGAAACGTTTGTAATGTTACAACAAGTGTACGGCAATGATTGTTTATCGCGAACACAAGTGTTTGAGTGGTTTAAACGATTTAAAGATGGCCGCGAAGACACCAGTGATGACACTCGCACTGGCAGACCATTGTCAGCAAAAACTAATGCAAACAATGAAAAAATCGGTAAACTTGTTCGACAAGATCGCCGTTTAACAATCAGAGCAGTGTCTGAGTTAATAGGAGCTGACAAGGAAAGTGTTAGGCAGATTCTTCATGAAAGTTCCAACATGAACAAAGTGTGTTCAAAAATGGTTCCAAAGTGTCTCACAATTGAACAGAACGAACGCAGAAGAATGATTTGTTCTGACATCCTGGAAAACATTGAAAGTGATCCCACCTTCTTACAAAATGTTATTACTTGCGATGAATCGTGTTTTTTTAATTATGATCCCGAAACTAAACGCCAATCGATGCATTGGAAAACTCCTGGTTCTCCACGACAAAAAAAAGCACGAATGTCAAAATCGAAATTCAAGGCAATGATGATTGTTTTTTTTTTGACATCAAAGGGATTGTGCACATTGATTGGGTACCAGAGGGATAAACAGTGAATCAGCATTACTACATTAGCGTCCTGGCTACCCTACGTGAGCGAGTACGGAGAAAACGGAACGATTTGTGGAGAAAAAAGTCATGGATCCTTCACCAAGACGATGCCCCAGCTCACAGTGCGTTGTCAGTGAAGACGTTTTTGGCAAAACACAACATTCCCATCTTAGATCATCCACCCTACTCACCTGATTTGGCCCCCTGTGACTTTTTTCTTTTCCCTAAAGTCAAGTCAGCTTTGAAAGGAACTAGATTTGAGACTGTTGAAGCAGTAAAAGAAAAAGCGACGGAAGTAAGGTATGGACTTACCGAAAATGATCTGCAGCATTGCTATGAACAGTGGAAAATTCGTATGGAGCGGTGTAGAGACCGAGGAGGAGAGTACATTGAAGGAGATAACATGAAATTGTAAATAATTGTAAATAAATGTTTTTTCCAGCATCAGTCCGGTTTTTTTCTAGCCGCACCTCGTATCGTAACATCTGTTCGTCAGTTCTGCATCACATAGTGGTATCCAGATATTTTTGATCCGTTTGTCGGTTTGTGGAATTACAGGATAAATGCTTTTTATTGCAAACGTTAAACCCTACATAGCGAAACACTAAGGCCGTGTCCTACGTGAGCGACAGAAGCGAGCGACAGCGCGCGGCAAATTCAGGCGACAAAACACAACCGCAGGTGTAGTTACGGAAGTGCCCCAAGTGAGCGGCATCTGCGTCGCTGCCTGACTCCCGCTGCAACTGGTGACGTTTGAATTCAAAAGTGTTTGAACCTTGTCGCTGCAGCATGCGCGACAGACAGCGACAGCCACGTGTCTTCTCGGCAAAGCAGTGGAGCGGACGCGACGGCAGCTATGAATTACTTAACATCCGATTTTAACAAAACTATTCGGTGAAAAACTTTGATTCTTCCGCAACCTATAGCTTGATATCTTTAAACGATAAAGATCTGAATTTATTTTCGTTATTCGTCATAGTTACTGTGCTGCACGGTATTGAGAACATGGCTGCACGAAATTCTTAAGAATTTGCAGAGGTAAAATCACATTGTGTAGACTTTCGTATAGTCCATTTAAGGCCATACATTACTGCGTATGAAATGTAAACAATATATCTAAATTATATTTAAAGTTGAGAGCGGAATGATATCTCTTTTCATTCTTGAGATATTGGTTGTTATATCCGCGAACGGGTCGCTTGCGCAGAGTCCGAACCTTTCCTGTACTTCGGGAATCAAGTGGTCGTAAAAATCTTCACATCTCATAAAAGGTTCAAGATATCGAAACGAAGAATTTTGGAAATGACAGCACGCAAAAAGAACTATTTTATCATGTGATTAACACTCGATACGTTTTTGCAAACGCGTGAGCAAAGAGAAACAATACTCTCTATAACTTATACCACGAGATTTTGTCCAAATTTTCACAGCCAAACAATTGGAGAGAAACAGGTAAACTGGATATCAAAGTGACCAGCATGAGGTCTAGTTTGGCATGAAAATATTTAACTGTTTGAAAGTAATCAGGGTAACTAACCAAAAGTTAATTGATACGCTCAGGAAAAATTGAAATATTTCACGAAAAGCTGCTGTAAATAAAGTGTCAAAAAATTCATCTCCTCAAGACCTAGTTATTTTGCACATAAAAAGATACATTGGTGTGGTATTTAAATGTGAGAAAGGCTTCCTTCGAATCAAGTACGTCAGGAAGGCAAACGAGGCGTCAGTAAGGTCAAGCTGTCTGAATAAAACTTGAAATTAAAAAATGGAAGAAGTCAGTCAAATATTTTATGAAATGATTTGTGTAAAAGAAACATGTAGATCACAGAAACGTTCTACAAGCCTTTGAATGATGCTCGAAATCATGAACAGAGAATGAGGTGCACCAAACGTTCCCCTAATTATTTTTTTTATTTCATACTTTTAGACAAATCATTACACAAAACATTACTATTAAAAACAGTCTTGACCACAATTTATTTAATAAGGTGACCGGTTTCGACCACTACTGTGGTCATCTTCAGACCTATAAGTTGTATACAAAGCTCTAATTAGAGGGCTACATACATTAAACAGAATACATAAAGTTATAAAGCTATAAAACATTAAATTACCATTGAGTAGGAACCTCTTTGTTGGAGAATCACTACTGGAGAAACCAGTGCACGTCTTACTATATATAATGGAGGCTCCACCCACTTCTGACTGCATGATGTCATTATTAACCAATGAGTTATAAGTCGAATTACAAATTTAAAATTTCTTAGTTAAAAGAACATTGTCAAGAATTAGAAATAAATACACACTAAACTTAGCTTATTAAACAGCTATTGTCAATTAAGAAGCGTTAAAAATATTTAAATATGTAGGAAAATGAACTTCGGTTTGGCAGTAGATGGGTTGCCCTCTCGAGGCCTGTCAGTGAACCATTTGGAACCACTGGTTGCTATGGTGAAGTTAGACGCCGTTGCAAAGATGATGCAGCAGGCTTTCTTCACTGAAGTTGTTGTACAGTCGATAGTCGAACTAGTGGTTGCCATGGTGAGGACAAACACCAGTGCAAAGATGTGGCAGCAGGATTCTTTCCAACGAAGTTGTTGCGAAGTAGAATGGCAAAGACTGTGGCGTCAGACGATGTATTATTGAGTAGCAACTTGTCTTTATTGAAACGAAAAGAGTAAGCTACAATAATCTGTAGCTAACATGTATACTACATGCTGCCCAAATATGATACGAAGTAGTTGTCCATATATATGAAATATTATCTATGAAGTTGATATGTAGATTACATGAGCCTATTGTTTTTTTTTTTTTTTTTTTGATGCGTTGCTATTCCTCTGTATATATGCCAGTCATATAAGCAAATAAAAACGAAAGACTTTAAAATTATAAAATTATGAACCAGTGTCAAAAATAAAACGATGCGAATTAGCAATATGCAGTCTAAAAGCATAAAAGCAAAAATTCTAAAACATATAGTCAATCATAAAATAATGTTTGGTAAAAGACAATTACAATGTGAAGCTAAAATATTTGATAAGTCTTTATAGTTAATATATATATATATATATATATATATATATATATTATTTAACCTTTTAAAACAAAGAACAGAAGAGTAAACATTCTAAAGCAGATCATCGAAAAGCTCAAAGAAATGTTTGTCTTTGAACTGAAGTTGTTCATTTAAAACAGATAATGGATTACTTTTGTGAAGTGAAAAAATTTCAATTTCTTCTAAGGTATTTAGCAGTGGTCCTTTTGGCACAGTATGTAATATTTTCAAATTGCTAGAAATGCAACCTTCAGAATGATTGTATCCATCAAGATGTTGACCAAATATTGATTTTATGCGTGCAGTACCAGTAGTATGTTCTTTGAAACGTGTTAAAAAGTTACGGCCAGTTTGGCCAATATACTGTTTCTCACAGTCATTACATATTATTTTATAAACGCCTGACTTTTGGTATCTATTTGAGTCTCCAATTGTGTGTTTCAGTTTCATCTGTAGGGGGTTATTAGTTTTAAATGCTATTGTCATGCTTGTGTTCTTAAATAAACAGATGAAACTGAAACACACAATTGGATACTCAAATAGATACCAAAAGTCAGGCGTTTATAAAATAATATGTAATGACTGTGAGAAACAGTATATTGGCCAAACTGGCCGTAACTTTTTGACACGTTTCAAAGAACATACTACTGGTACTGCACGCATAAAATCAATATTTGGTCAACATCTTGATGGAAACAATCATTCTGAAGGTTGCATTTCTAGCAATTTGAAAATATTACATACTGTGCCAAAAGGACCACTGCTAAATACCTTAGAAGAAATTGAAATTTTTTCACTTCACAAAAGTAATCCATTATCTGTTTTAAACGAACAACTTCGGTTCAAAGACAAACATTTCTTTGAGCTTTTCGATGATCTGCTTTAGAATGTTTACTCTTCTGTTCTTTGTTTTAAAAGGTTAAATAATATATATATATATATATATATATATATATATATATATATATATATATATATATATATATTTTAACTATAAAGACTTATCAAATATTTTAGCTTCACATTGTAATTGTCTTTTACCAAACATTATTTTATGATTGACTATATGTTTTAGAATTTTTGCTTTTATGCTTTTAGACTGCATATTGCTAATTCGCATCGTTTTATTTTTGACACTGGTTCATAATTTTATAATTTTAAAGTCTTTCGTTTTTATTTGCTTATATGACTGGCATATATACAGAGGAATAGCAATGCATCAAAAAAAAAAAAAAAAAAAAATAGGCTCATGTAATCTACATATCAACTTCATAGATAATATTTCATATATATGGACAACTACTTCGTATCATATTTGGGCAGCATGTAGTATACATGTTAGCTACAGATTATTGTAGCTTACTCTTTTCGTTTCAATAAAGACAAGTTGCTACTCAATAATACATCGTCTGACGCCACAGTCTTTGCCATTCTACTTCGCAACAACTTCGTTGGAAAGAATCCTGCTGCCACATCTTTGCACTGGTGTTTGTCCTCACCATGGCAACCACTAGTTCGACTATCGACTGTACAACAACTTCAGTGAAGAAAGCCTGCTGCATCATCTTTGCAACGGCGTCTAACTTCACCATAGCAACCAGTGGTTCCAAATGGTTCACTGACAGGCCTCGAGAGGGCAACCCATCTACTGCCAAACCGAAGTTCATTTTCCTACATATTTAAATATTTTTAACGCTTCTTAATTGACAATAGCTGTTTAATAAGCTAAGTTTAGTGTGTATTTATTTCTAATTCTTGACAATGTTCTTTTAACTAAGAAATTTTAAATTTGTAATTCGACTTATAACTCATTGGTTAATAATGACATCATGCAGTCAGAAGTGGGTGGAGCCTCCATTATATGTAGTAAGACGTGCACTGGTTTCTCCAGTAGTGATTCTCCAACAAAGAGGTTCCTACTCAATGGTAATTCAATGTTTTATAGCTTTATAACTTTATGTATTCTGTTTAATGTATGTAGCCCTCTAATTAGAGCTTTGTATACAACTTATAGGTCTGAAGATGACCACAGTAGTGGTCGAAACCGGTCACCTTATTAAATAAATTGTGGTCAAGACTGTTTTTAATAGTAATTATTTATAAGACATTGATCACTGCTGTTCCCATAATGCATTCAAAAGTAATTACACAAAACGTTTGAGTTTCTTTTCAAAAATTTTGTTAGCCTTAACTTTAGAGACTACTTAGAGTAACTGAAACGCTTGGCCTTAATATTGAGTGCTGATGAATTACGTTCACAACATCAAATATCTGTAAAATTTCATGGTTCATTGTAATTTATTAGTAATTTAATGTGTGTAATGTACTGGGATAAGTGTGAAGATGAAGTTCTTTGGCAAGACCTTAAAAATGTAGTAACTGAGTCAGTAAAAATGAGAATCTAACCCAGGAACTTTTCTTCACACGTTATCGTCAACTGTATACGCTACCCTTCCACCACAGCTAACTTCCGTTCGTTGGTATCAATCTATATACTTAGGATGGTATTTAGCGTAGTTAGTCATGTGGTAGTCATTCCTCCACATTTATTGGCTGTTAAAAGTTCTTGATAATGCTAGAAAACATTCGTATTTAATTTATTGATGAGATAGTCGAATGCTCCACTGCTCATTCACGTGTATTCGAAGAATTTTTCTGGTGATCCTAGTTGATGATATTTATGAAATTCTCCATGGAGATTCCTCCCTTTACAAATTCCGTGCACAACATTCCTTTTAGCTTTGTTTCCTTAAGTAAACCTAATTCTGTAGCCTTACTCTCCAGCTACAGTATTCTACAGTTAATTGGCGCCGTTTTATAGAAACAGCTGGTTGGCTCTAAGCAGCCATCTCGTAGCGCGACACGGTCGCTCGCACGCAGCACATCCAAGCTTTCTGCCCGATGCCGCTGCTTGTCGCTGCAGTGTCGCGAATCCAGAAGTCGCTCGTTGTCGCTCACGTAGGACACGGCTTAACACGATTTTATTACACTTAAAAAGGAGTTTTAACTGTGTCATTGTAATAGAGAAATGTAGGAAATATATCAGTAATACCTTTAATTAAAAGGTAAATCCGTCCCCGAGTTTTGAATTTTCGACAACCGTATAGAATAATGTAATCATGTGTCTAATGAAGTGAAGAGAGAATAAGATTAAAATCAGCCGACCAGTTGCAATGGATAAAGTAATCTTTACCTAGGTTTCGACAGATTTAAATCTATCTTCTTCAGAAGGCGGCCTGAGGACAATGAACATCGTAATTTATATTAAAATGTATGAAGCATAAGTCAGGAATAGGGTTTAACACATATTAGAAAGCTCTTGTATTACAAAATATGAGAAGGATTCCTGGTACTTACAGTATTACATTAATATGGAATGATATGTCATTATCGTTTTTACAAATATCTGCATAGATCCATTAGTCCAAATAAAATATAGCCCTGAAAATAGGGTTTGTCAAGTAAATAAAAATTAGTGCATGGAAGTTGCAGAGCTCACGAGCGACTGAGTATAATCGGCCAGCCTAGTTACACTGCGGCCAGGGCAGGTGGCGCTCAAGTCGCGAACTATGTGCCGATTGGCGTACTGAAGCAACATGTAAAATATCAATATTAATTGCGTCCTTAGATAAAGTGACAATAAATAGAAGGAAAGCATTTAATACTCCCGTTGTAACAGTATGGGAGCCTTGGGAACATTAACGTAGATACATACATCAAAAAGGCAGGTGGCGCTTACGCCGTGAGTTACATGCAGTGGCATATACAGCCAGAATATAAAAGTTATATTACAATATTAGTGAAGGACACACACCGTATATAAGTCAAAACTTTAAAAATAATCAGTAATGGCTCTTAAGACAAAAATTGTGAACCCTGGTCCACAATCCAGTTAATACACATTCTCAGGGAGCCAAGGTTTTAGAATAAGAGAAAATCACATGAGGGCCGATGTAGTGGCAGCCATACATCGTGAGAAAACCACATTACATAAAAGGTAGTGAGCTTAAAGATTTGAAAGTGCATTATAGCTTCCTGAGAAAATAGACTACTGAGGTTACCAGCATTAATGTTATACAATAAACAGTACGGGTTTAAAGCCTTCGAAAAATTGTCTACAGGCAAGGTTCAACTGGTCGTTCAGTATATTACCGTCTTTGAGCTCTAGATGTTTAAAAATTTGTAACTCTTCCCACAGATCTAGTCTACGCCCTTTGACTTGTCTGTGTAGGATAACCGTGTCTTCTAACTGTTTAGGCGTATGGCCGGCTATCAAGAGGTGTTCAGCAAAAGTAGACTTGTGAATATTCGCTCCTTTTTTTACCTAATAGATGTTCTTTATATCGTGTTTTCACAGCTCTGCCAATATAATATGAGGGGCAGTTATTACAGGTTAGTTTGTAAACACCTGAATTGGGAAACCAATCGCTGGCAATCTCTACTGAATGTACAAGATTTCTTTTTAAACTGTTATCTGTAGAGAAGGAGACGTTACAGTTATATTTTTTATTTAGAAGACGTTTAATCCTATACGATATATTACCCAAGAAAGGGATGGAAATAATTTTTTTTTTTTAAATACTGAAGAGAGAATGTTGGACACATTGTCCCTTATGAACATGTGAGGCATCTGAAGTCGCTGAGTGGCTACTTTCACAAATAGAGATGGCATCAGCACCCGAACCAGACTGAAGTATCATGCTCCCACCTTTGCAACCACTCAACAACGAGAGAGCTCAATGTTATCTTTGAAAGGGAGCGCCTTAACCATAACAAGTACCCCAGACATCTAAGAGCTACACTGGACAGGACGCTCTCTGACAAGGAGCACCTGACAAAGACTGCAGGCAAAATGAGGACAAGAAACATCATTATCCACTAATTGTGCGGCGCTGCTTGGTATCCACGGGAAACACAGTCCGCACATCAGCAGAATACTGCGCTCCGATATGTATTGACAGCCCATACACAAAACGTGATTGGTGTGGTATTAAAAGACTCCATGCGCATCGTCAGCGCCACAATAAAATCTACATCTACTGTATGGCTGTCAACCGTGAGCCATAGAACCCAATAGACACGACGAAAAATTGCCCTCTTCAGAGAACACAACAAGGTAATTAATATCTCTCAGCTGCCCTTGCATAATGATACAGCTGACCTGAAGCGCAGAAGACTGCAACCATAGCTACTCACCGCTAAAGACATGACGACTTCCAACTTTGACATCCACAATCTCTGGAAACAACACTGCCTTCAAAAATGCCGCAGCTTCATGATAAATGAGAAACCGCTCGGCTTCAATCAATCTGGACAACTTTAAACCGCATAGTCACTGGCCACGGAAGAAGTGCTGACCCTCTCTACAAATGAGGAAAGATTCGAACTCCAAATTGCGACTGCGGTGCTGAAAAATAAACAGTCTACCGCATAGTGGAAGAATGCCGAGTTCGAACTTACAAGGGAATATTCATCGACTTCCTCGCTGCAACAGAGGAGGCTGTCGTTTATATTCAATGTCTGGATGTCAATTTGTAATTAAATTGCATACCAAGTGTATAAGAATAGCTATGTATGCCATATGATAAATAAATTTTTTAAAAAATTAGAGGTAGACGTTAATTTTAAAGGTGTAGACCAGAACTACATTCTTACGCTATACTTCACAACGTATTCTATACATACACTGATTGTAAGGCACAGTAGTCAGGCTGGACAAAGTAAGCCACACGGACGTGTTTTGCATGACCTGTCTTAAAACCACGATATACTGTTTTATTGATCTCAATCTACATTTCCCACTATAAGTTTTCTTCGCATTAAAGTGTGGCCACATTCATAAAAGTAGGTTATAAAATGGAAAATCTCAAATAACTATTCATTCTTAAATGGAATTATTTATTATTACTTCTTTTCATTAACTTGATATCTGCCTGACATCTACATCTACATTGTTATCCTGGAATTCACACTTAAGTGTCTGGCAGAGGGTTCAACGAACCATTTTCATACTACTACCCTACCATTCCTCTCTCGAATGGCGCGTGGGAAAAAGGAACACCTAAATCTTTCCGTTCGAGCTCTGATTTCTCTTATTTTATTATGATGATCAATTCTCCCTACGTAGGTGGGTGTCAACAAAATATTTTCGCATTCGGAAGAGAAAGTTGGTGATTGAATTTTCGTAAATAGATCTCGCCGCAAAGAAAACCGCCTTTGTTTCAGCGACTGACACCCCAACTTGCGTATCATATCAGTGACACTCTCACCCCTATTTCGCGGTAACACGAAACGAGCTGCCCTCCTTTGCACTTTTTCGATGTCCTCCGTCAATCCTACCTGGTAAGGACCCCACACCGCGCAGCGATATTCCAATAGAGGACGGAAAACTGTAAAGTAGGCTGTCTCTTTAGTGGGTTTGTCGCATCTTCTAAGTGTTCTGCCAACAGAGTGCAGTCTTTGTTTCGCATTCCCCACAATATTATCTATGTGGTCTTTCCAATTTAAGTTGCTCGTAATTGTAATCCCTAGGTATTTAATTGAATCGACAGCCCTTAGATTTGTGCGATTTATCGTATACCCAAATGTTATCGTATTTCTTTTAGTACCCGTGTGGACGACCTCGCACTTTTCTTTGCTTAGTGCCAATTGCCACTTTTCGCACTATACAGAAATTCTCTATAGATCATTTTGTAATTGGAATTGATCGTCTGATGATTTTATTAGACGATAAATTACAGCGTCATCTGCAAGCAATCTAAGGGGGCTGCTCAGATTATCACCTAGATCATTTATGTAAATCAGGAACAGCAGAGGGCCTATGACACTACCTTGTGGAACACCAGATATCACTTCTGTTCTGCTCGATTATTTACCGTCTATCACTACGAACTGTCACCTCTCTGAGAGGAAATCACGAATCCCATCACACAACTGAGACGAGACTCCATATGCACGCAATTTGATTAATACATAAAAGAACGTCCTACTTACAGTTCAAACCCTGATCATTTTCATCTGTCGAGGCTATAAAAAGTTAAAAAAATTCGTCACTAATTCCATTATCTAGAACACTGAAAATTCAAAGGGGTACGGAAAAGAGGTAAGTGTAATTATGAGTTTTCCCTTCACTTGTCAGCGTGAATCTACGCGTCGACTAAATTTACAGTTCTGACGTCATCGGAAACTCTCTAGATCTAATTTATTCATTCGTAGTTCCGAAAATTTTCAGGTGGAGTGGAAGTGTGGCGGTTTCCACTGACGCGTCTCTAATATCTAGAAAGGTCAAAGTAATGACGGTTACTTATTTACAACGACTCTCCACAACTGACAGTATCCGGATTCGGGCCGAGTCCTGTTAGATGATGATTACGCCTTCGGACGGGGGTAAGGCAGCGTTCTATCGGCTGCCACAGCGCTTGTACTTGCAAAATTCGCTAGTTAATCTTGCCAAAAATTCGCTACAAACCTGAACAAAGTCACATCATTGAATTTGTTTCCTTCCAAAAAGTTTCGAAAAACCAGTTAATAAACTATTCCACTCCACAAAAATAGATTTTCTTACCAATATAGGAAATAGGTGTCTCCTTTGCGTACTAGGAGGTTCGCTTTTCAGATTTTTAGAAAGAACGGTACATGGATTTGTTGTAATGTTGTGAGGCTCCGATGATCTCACACGTATCAAATATTTATTACTTTTTTGGTATTTTTTGCTAACTTCATTCTTTCATGTGGCTGCAAGTCGAGGTCTAAAGGATCGATAGCTGCAACAGCAGCTGGTTAAGCTATGTCAAAAAAATCATTGTTTGCCGGTATGTTCTCTGAATTATCATTGTTATTCGCGCAGTGCGAACTCTTAGCGTAATGTCGATAGCATTAATGATGTGCGAAAACGTTGCAATGTGTTTCACACAACATCGCCAAAATCAGGGTACTAGGAATTGGATCAATCATTCGTGGCCACGTTATTCATTGATTTGAAAGTGGAGTGTGTAGGACGAATGTAGTCCAAAAGCATTTTTCAGACACTGAGCATTTCCGATTACTGATGTTCGTACTACAAACGAAGCAATAAACAGAAATTGCGTTTATCATGTAGATAAGAACAATCTCGTTGTTTCTAACCAAACCTTTTTCGTCTATTCATACTACGTATTATGACTGGTTTTCATTTTTCTCTTCTTTTCGTGTGTCCATTGGTTCTTCTGCAGGCACTACATGCACTCAGTATGTGTTTCCAATTGACAGTACATCACATTTACACATTTCGCTAGACATGAAGTTCCTTGCAGCACGCTGCGCATGACATTGTTCGTTTCTGTAGTGTTACGACTGAAAGGTTAAGTGTAGTGAAACGTATAAATGGGACAGACTATTAACCGTAAACGTTTACTGTTTGCACTTTTGGCCTACAGAAGAACCAATAAACACATGAAAAGAACATAAAAATGAAAACCACTGGTGATGCGTAATATGAACCGGTGAAACGTGTTTGGTTGGAAACAGAATAAACGTTCTGTTACAAAAGAAGGAGTTGTTGCCATGTCTGATACTGAAGAGCTAATTTTGTCTGACTGCTGTATGATGATCTGATTTAGAAATCTTGTTTGATGCCATTTTTGTTTATTTTGTTGTACGATCACTGGAACATTGCTGGATAATGTTTTGTCCTCGTCTTTTCATCTGTTCATTTCATGTAATTTATATAATCTGATTTTTTTTTTAATTATGGTGATAAACACTTGCAACTGAGCTACTGTGTCACTAGATTGCACAAATTCTGACAAAACTTTGCATAGGTCTATGACTCATACTCCGAGACAACCTACTCTGAGAATTTTTAGAAGTTAGACATTGTTGTTCTCTTATTTCGTTCCAGAAAGGACTGCGTTGTTTACATTGAAGTCTTAGTCTGAGTTTACGTGGATGTGGCAGTTTTTTCCAAATTTATGTCCTTACAAGCGCACCTCCTCTTGATTACTAAATTATTGGGCGTAGGTTCAAAGTCATATCACAATCATTTTTCTCTTTCATTGAGCTGACTCTCTGGGTGATTATTATAAACAAGTTTACTTGCATATTGCTTAAGTGACAATATGGCTTTGCTGAATTTCTGTGACGAATAACTTTTCACACTTACATTTTCTACCTGTACACTAATTCTCATTTACACTCTTACACATTTGTTGGTATTCCGTGATGCATTACTTTTATATAGACATCACACCACAACATTGCGATTATTAGGTTAACTAGTTTATATATATATTCTGTTGTGTCACGCTTTTATACTGACCCTTACTACAAGGTACTTTGCTTATTGTGAGATAATGTTTTATCACAGTGAGTGACGTCACTGCTGATACTGACCTGATACTGACGCCACAACCTGTAGCGGAGAGTTTGTACCTCGGTACACTTCTCAGGCTTTCGCATCTACCCACTTTTGTAACAGAACTTAACATTTCTTATTCCACATTTAAATGATGTTGTATACATGGAAGAATCATGGAGATACTAGAAAGTATCAGATAGATTATATAATGGTAAGACAGAGATTTAGGAACCAAGTTTTAGATTGTAAGACATTTCCAGGGGCAGATATGGACTCTGACCACAATCTATTGGTTATGAACTGTAGATTAAAAATGAAGAAACTGCAAAAAGGTGGGAATTTAAGGAGATGGGACCTGGATAAACTGACTAAACCAGAGGTTGTACAGAGTTTCAGGGAGAGCATAAGGGAACAATTGACAGGAATGGGGGAAAGAAATACAGTAGAAGAAGAATGGGTAGCTCTGAGGGATGAAGTAGTGAAGGCAGCAGAGGATCAAGTAGGTAAAAAGACGAGGGCTAGTAGAAATCCTTGGGTAACAGAAGAAATATTGAATTTAATTGATGAAAGGAGAAAAGATAAAAATGCAGAAAATGAAGCAGGCAAAAAGGAATACAAACGTCTCAAAAATGATGTCGACAGGTAGTGCAAAATGGCTAGGCAGGGATGGCTAGAGGACAAATGTAAGGATGTAGAGGCTTATCTCACTAGGGGTAAGATAGATACCGCCTACAGGAAAATTAAAGAGATCTTTGGAGAAAAGAGAGCCACTTGTATGAATATCAAGAACTCATATGGAAACCCAGTTCCAAGCAAAGAAGGCAAAGCAGAGTGGAAGGAGTATATAGAGGGTCTATACAAGAGCGATGTACTTAGGACAATTTTATGGAAATAGAAGAGGATGTAGATGAAGATGAAATGGGAGATATGATACTGCGTAAAGACTTTGACAGAGCACTGAAAGATCTGAGTCGTAACAAGTCCCCGGGAGTTGACAACATTCCATCATTCCATTAGAACTACTGACGGCTTTGGAAGAGCCAGCCCTGACACAACTCTACCATCTGGTGAGCAAGATGTATGAGACAGGCTAAATACCCTCAGACTTCAAGAAGAATATAATAATTCCAATCCCAAAGAAATCAGGTGTTGACAGATGTGAAAATTACCGAACTATCAGTTTAATAAGTCACAGCTGCGAAATACTAACGCGAACTCTTTACAGATGAATGGAAAAACTGGTAGAAGCCGACATCGGGGAAGATCAGTTTGGATTCCGTAGAAATGTTGGAACACGTGAGGCAATACTGACCTTACGACTTATCTTAAAAGAAAGATTAAGGAAAGGCAAACCTACGTTTCTAGCATTTGTAGACTTAGAGAAAGTTTTTGACAATGTTGACTGGAATACTCTCTTTCAAATTCTAAAGGTGGCAGGGGTAAAACACAGGGAGTGAAAATCTATTTACAGTTTGTACAGAAACCAGGTGGCAGTTATAAGAGTCAAGGGGCACGGAAGGGAAGCAGTGGTTGGGAAGGGAGTGAGACAGGGTTGTAGCCTATTTCTGATGTTATTCAATCTATATATTGAGCAAGCAGTAAAGTAAACAAAAGAAAAATTTTGAGTAGGTATTAAAATCCATGGAGAAGAAATAAAAACTTTGAGGTTCGCCGATGACATTGTAACTCTGTCAGAGACAGCAAAGGACTTGGAAGAGCAGTTGAACGGAATGGACAGTGTCTTGAAAGGAGAATACAAGATGAACATCAACAAAAGCAAAACGAGGATAATGAAATGTAGTCGAATTAAGTCGGGTGATGCTGAGGGAGTTAGATTAGGGAATGAGACACTTAAAGTAGTAAAGGAGTTTTGCTATTTGGGGAGCAAAATAACTGATGAAAGTCGAAGTAGAGAGGATGTAAAATGTAGACTGGCAATGCCAAGGAAAGCGTTTCTGAAGAAGAGAAATTTGTTGACATCGAGTACTGATTTAAGTGTCAGGAAGTCGTTTTAAAAGTATTTGTATGGAGTGTAGCCATGTATGGAAGTGAAACATGGACGATAAATAGTTTGGACAAGAAGAGAACTGTTCGAAATGTGGTGCTACAGAAGAACGCTGAAGATTAGATGGGTAGATCGCATAACTAATGAGGAGGTATTGAATAGAATTGGGGGGAAGAGGAGTTTGTGGCACAACTTGACAAAAAGAAGGGACCGGTTGGTAGGACATATTCAGAGGCATCAAGGAATCACAAATTTAGCATTGGAGGGCAGCGTGGAGGGAAAAAATCGTAGAGGGAGACCAAAAGATGAATACACTAAGCGGATTCAGAAGGATGTAGGTTGCAGTAAGTACTGGAAGATGAAGAAGCTTGCAGAGGATAGAGTAGCATGGAGAGATGCATCAAACCACTCTCAGGACTGAAGACCACAACAACAACCACATTTAAATGATGACATCGCTTTCTATGTCCTGTAGCCTTTTTCTGAAATTACAAAAATAACTCCGAAAAATGATGGTTTCCCAAAGTCATGTACCTAGAAAGAAATATACTAGTGAATTTTAAAAGAATTGCTGTTCTTGGTAGTCTATCTGTTACATTATTACTATGCTACACACCAATAATCAGTAAGTGAAACCAAATTAAGCAGATGTACTATCAAAAACGAGTTGAAAATTAAATACGTTTTAAAAATGAAGCTGTTGAAAACAAACACAAATTTCCATTTTCTGAACAGGTGGAGTTGTTAACACCCGAAAGAAACTCAGTTAATTTTCAAAATAACCCATGTTTCATGGCCGTCTTATGTTTCAGGACACAAGATGGTAAACAACTGAAGAAGTATTGCACTTCTACCGTTCTCACAGTATGTAACTGGTTTTTAAAACATATAGTATTTTACTATCCATAAAATTATGTAACTGAAAAATTAATAATATAGTTTAATACATTATACAAAACTTAAATACGTAGAACTCGAAATATTTACAAATGCTGCCCAGAATACAACCTCACGTCTAGCAACAACAAAAACTGAAAAAATGGCGGGCACTGCTTATGGAGGTTTCTAGTGCGCATTCCTTCATCTGATTCTAAAATCAGTCGCTGGTCTGAATTACCAACCAAAATTCATCATGTGTTTCTAGATACGTTATCGTCTCGGTACAATACTCTCCCTTACTCATAGATATGTAGCTACTTAGATGATTAATTTACTGTGTGTTTTTTTGTGCAACTTCCTAAGACCATCGTAAGTTTTCTTTATTTTCTTACCTTTTATAGTTCATCTACATGAAGGAGCCAAGACCGAAAATTTTTGAAAGTTTTGTGAATGTAAGGTTACTGTTCTTACAGCTGATCTGAATATAGATATGCGCGTATGTTCCTATCGGGCAACAGCATCGGCCACTGCAACGAAATGTTCATATGGCATTGTTGGTCCGGAGGCCCCAACCGGGGAAGTGCGGCCTCCGTGAGCAAGCCTTGTTGCAGTCGACACCGCACTGGGCTACTTGCGTGCCAGTGATGAAGATGAAATGATGATGAGGACAACACAACACCCAGTCCACTAGCGGAGAAAATCTCCAACCCGGTCGGGAATCGAACCCGGGTCCACTGCATGGGAGGCAAGTACGTTACCACACAGCTAAGCAGGCGACTCGTGAAAGATGAGTAGAATTGCATCTCTGGCCACGGCAGTTGATGGGTTTTGTCTGCCCTGTGTTCAGCACCGCAGGGAATAGGAGTCGGTAGGTAGAGGCTTGAGCGAAGGGTCGTAGTGAATAATCGTACTGGTCGGTGGCGAGAATTTGACTTTGAGGTGATTCGCCTGTCGAACTGAGAAAATTGGTCCGCGAAATTGTTCCAAGGTTGAATTAAACTACTCATCATATAGTACAGTTAATAGCAGTAGCATATACGAGGACGGTTGGTAAAGTAATCTTCGTTTGGCTGCAAATAAAAAACTTACACTGGAAAAAAATACTATGCATATCTTGAAATTACAGATTTTTTTTTTAATTTTTCAACAAAGTCGCCATTCAAATTCAAGCATTTGACACAGCATTCCACTAATTTACAAATTCCATTTTCGTAAAATTCTACCACTTGCGCTCGTTCCCAGTCTTTCGCAGCATTTTGAAGCCTGTCGTCGTCATCATCGAAGTACTGCGACGCAAGTAATTTCTTCATGTGAGTGAAGAGATGAAGATTAGGTGGTGACAAGTCTTGACAGTTATCTTAATAAAAGTAATAAAATTTCCGTTATTCATCAAACCTTTTGCTTGCTGGGATGGTAAGCTTTCAACATAGGAATTGGTAAATCTTGAACATAAGAATTTCGAGTGCGACAATGTGTTGCAAAATCCGAATGCAAAAAAGTAACTTGAACGTGCCTATCTGGTTCATTCTCTGTTTAAACATTCGTAATGGCACGAATATTGTCTGAGTTCAACAGTGTGAATCATTAAACTTTTAAACTGATAAATTGACTCTGGAAAAACTCAATGTTCCCTTTCTTTTATTCTTTTATTTTGGCTTACCTCTTGCACAATGGAAACATCGTAACTGCACTTTTATTGAAAGAGCGCCGCATTTGTTGAGCTACAACTGACTTGCGCCTAGTGCAATGCGCTTTCTTTAAAAGAAAAGTACAAAGCATACTTGGTTCATAACAAATCTGAAGAAGTAAACATTAAAACACATGTTTTGGCATAGACTTTGGAAGCAGACAATAACTTGGGGTAAATTATAACGTCAAATATAATTATTTTTCTGATTGCAAAAGTTCTACATTGAAAGAATTATCTCTTTCTGTTCTTCACAAACCCTAACACACAAAAAAAGTTACTGCTCTTGAGTCAACAAATATAAGTAGTCTTTAACATCAAATGAGACTTTTTCAAAAATGAAACTCGTTAAAATGACATTAAATATTCAACAGTTATTCCCACCTCTAAATTCAAACTGAAAATTATGCACAGCTGTTTATCTTTCCCTGTAGTCATGTCTCTGGCTGTCTGACCAAAGCTGCCGCAATAAACTACAAAATCTAAAACCAATTACCTTAAATTAAGCTCTCTTCTGTTACTAATCAAAATAATCATAATAAAATATCCTTCTCAATATGCTGCAATCTCTTTCCTCATCTCAGATAATTAATCAGTAAATCAACATGTTATCCTTCCTCAGAACATAACTGCAACCGTACCACTCGGCCTATGGCGTAACGCCACTGCCGATTACTGTCACTCCTCATCTCACGATTAACAGTGCGCGTCATCTCTTGCTCATCCTGCAAAGCAGAGATGGTCCAAGCAAGCTTCCAGGCGACGCAGCATCTCTGATGACACTACGCGCTTATAATTTCAAACAGTACAAAGGCGCTTACGCGTTCATGACATCCAAATATTAGAAAAACGTCCATGTAACTATCTGCATCCCCCTGTCAGTGTAGACTGTCTGCAGTATGATCAGGAACGTTCCATTTGAACTGCTTCAAAATCTCTGGAGTTTTTCAGGCTCTGCGGGGACAAGCGTTGTCATGCAAAATCACCACACTGGATGTCAGCATACCGTGACGTTTGTTTTGGGTGGCTCGCTAAAGTTTCTTCAATGTCCCACAGAAGACGTCTCAAGTGACCTTCGCTCCGCGCTCCGTAAATTCAACCAGCAAAATTGCGTCGGTATCCGAAAAAAACCGCAGCCGCCACATTCCTCGATGACAAAGTCGGACGAGCCTTCTTCTGATTGCGTGGAGAACTGGTATGTCTACAATCTGTCGGGTGCTGTATCATTCCAGCGTTTACGTAGCCACGCGAGTTTCGTCACCAGTCATAATACTCTTCAAAAAAAGCATCTCCTTCCGCCTCGTGGTTTGAAAAGAAGTTTAAGACACCGCTCATTCGTTTGGCTTTTTGGACCTCTGTGAGAAATTTAGGTACCCACCGAGCACAGAACTTTCGATAACCTTAGTTATCAGTGACAGTCTCGAACAAAACCGAAGGAGAAATTTGCTGGAGTTATTCAGAAAGTTCAGAGTATAACATTGTAGTGCTTACGTAGATTGTGCTATCTATTTACCAAATTTGGTTAACTATGCACTTTGCCCTAACAGAACAAAATAGTCCTGTCACGGAAAAGCCACGTATAATACTACCGTCCGCTACTGTTATACTATAACCTCAAAGCTGGAGGCAGTTCGTATAATGAAATTATTTCTAATAAAGCAATTACAGTATAAAGAAGCACAGCAGTGTCACTCTCTGAAAGGAATTTTGTTGTGCTTACCGTGATTTACCTAACGGAGATGGCTTATCGGCAGTGAAAGTTAGAACTTCGTCAATATTTAAACAGTAACAAACAATATTTTACCTACCCACACTGTTCAAAGAATAAAGAAAACGGTCGCCAGCCTAATTAGGCATAAAAATGAGTAACTTTAATGGACAGACACAGCCTATACTTTGTCACATGAGAGTTTAATGAACCCTGTCACCAGCAGAGGTTGACGTTAAAGAAAGTCACTGAAAGGTTTCAATAATATTCGTATTAAAGTGCACTTTAGAATCATAAATTAGACATAGATTAACTATCACTTTTCAAATAATAAAGTTCACTGCAAAATTAAAAACTGGGAATAGGTTTAATCTTTCTTTTACCAATTACTTTTATAACTGACATGGGAATAAAAAAATTCACTAGCAAACTATTCCTCACTGTCCCCTGAATAAAATAAGTTACTGTTTTCATAGATAGTGGTCTTTCTATTAATTGTTATCTATCACGAGCATAAAGTACTAACTGTGGGTCCTGTTACACTGTTAATATGCACTTTCAATGCACATGAGAAACAAGTCTGAGTATATAACTTTCCACAGTTTGCAGTTTTCAAATTTTACTGCAGTGAGACACAAAATTGACATATTAATAAGATACTGACTCACCTTTTGCGATTTACAACAGGCAGCAATATGATCATTTACTAAGTAAAACCTCATAAGCCTCAGTTTTAAGAACTTTTAATTTTGAAGTTGACAGCTAACTGTTATAATACCTGTTTGTACTACTTTATTAATTTAAGTTCTATTTTTCACTTTAGTTTCTTAGCAAGCCCACAAACTTTTAATATGCAGTTTTAATTGCAAAACTACCTTCAGCAAACATTATTTACTTTATCTCACTATTTTACCATATTAACTTTAACTTTCTTTTTACTAAGTTCAAGAGGCATTAATTAGTAAAACACTGGGCTTTAATGTTCTTTCAGTAAGGACACTCGGCAATCACTTTCGCATGGGAAGGATCCTAAGTGGAAATGTGACAGAGGATAAATCAACGTAAGTTTTCATAAATAGTCTTTTGGTTTACCTTATAACTGAAAACAAATAAATCATCCACATGCGTTGATCCTTCACTGCACATTTCTACAATACCTTGGTTCCTCTTCAGCGATGGTGCAACGTGGTGGCGAGTGCATGTCGGTGGGTGGATTTGCAGGCGGAAACACTGGACCCTGTCATTTCTTGGTGGCGATGATAGATACCAATTCCAGGATAGTTCCAGCTCTTTATTCATCCTTCCGAGGCATTGCCACATTGGAAAACGGCACGAAAAGCCTCTCTCGACACCAGCACAATACGCAACTTTTACATGAGCAGTTGACAGTTTGGTAGCTCGTCCCCGACTGACTCTTTCTTCCACCTTCCTATCCATGCCAACCACATTTTGCGCGTGCTACGAAGTCCCGTTCCCGAGGGGAACCACACCACCTTTTACATGCAAAATAACTAAAAGCCCTTAGTGTGGATCAGTCTTTACATAACAGCAAGTAGTTACTTTAAACAAAACATATCATTTGCACATATTGGTATTTCTATAAAAAATTATTTAAACAAAATTACAATTATATACATTAAGTTTTGTTCCCTCAAAATCAGACAAAGAATTTGAATGGTAGGTACACTAAACTGCATAGAATCAAACCATGACAACAAAGTTTTTACAAAGTAAAAAGCGAACACTCTTGTGCTATCAATACAATCAAACAATATTTACAAAAACAGAAAGTAGAACAGACAAAAAAAAATATTTCAGTGGAGATATGGAGCTCTGGTGTTACAAGAGATGCTGACTCTGCGATTTTCAGGAACTGTTTGATCAATTTTCTTGACAAGATCATTAGTCACAACACTGGGCTTACAACTTCTTTCTTCATCATGAAGGTTTGCTCTACCATTTTTTTAAAATCGGACCCGTTTCCACACAACACCTTCGCTCATAAGGTTGGGACAGTATACAGTAAACGACTGACGATCTACGTCTGCTGCTGAAACGTTTTACGCCAAAAAAATCTTATTAGTGCTCTCATTTCCATGGATTTTTGGTTACATCGCTCATATTTTGAGGTTATTACAAGCGAATGCGCCAAAAAATGAATTTTCACTGCTGGACGCTCACCGAATCAGAGAATATGCAAATGTGACAATGGCAGCTGTCCGCGCACGAATATTATAGCCATGTTTACTGTCCGAACCGCCCTCGTAGTATTCAGCGAACTTTAGTTCAAGTGAAACAATCAATAGCAATAAATGGTATTTATCAATCTAAATGCCCGTGTAAGGCAATTAAATAACCGATTCGTAATGAATCCCACTTTAGGACAAGAGGGAACCGAGAGATATCCACGAGAGGGCAGGCATCGAAAGTACAAAGAGAGAGGTGTTATAGAGTGAAGCCTTTTAAACACCGACGGTAAACGGTATAGACAAGAAGTTTTTGAAATTAGGTGAAACAGCAGGATTCTTAACACTGGATGAGCAGATGGTACACGCAATGAGAGAAGCGTCCAGTGACTTTGAAAGTTAAACTTAGTCAACCGGTATGAGTAAACACCCTAAGACGTTTTGATCGTATGTAAAATCAGTAAGCGGTTCGAAATCCTCTATTCATTCACACAATGACCATACTGGCACCGGAACGGAAGATGACAGGGACAAGGCCGAAATACTGAATTAGGTCTTCCAAAACTGTTTCGCAGCGGAAGACACGTTGCGTCCTTCCGATCACCGTACGAATGTCGGAATGGCAGATATTGATATAATCGATGGCGGAATAGAAAAGCAGCTACAGTCGCTTAGTAGTGGGAAGGCTTCAGGACCACATGAGACACCTATAAGATTGTACAAAGATTACTCGAAAGAAGTTTATGGCATTTCGCTAGAGCAACGAAGGGTACCTACCGAAAGGAAAAAAAAAAGCGCAGGTCATTCTCGTTTTCAAGAAGGACTGCAGGACAGAGGCCCAAAATTACAGGCCTATATTGTTGACGTAAGTCTGCTGTAGAAGTGTGGAACATGTTTTGAGCTCACGAGTTATGACCTTTTTGGAGAACGAAAATCTCCTCTATAAAAATCAACATGTAGTACTATTTCACAGAGTTCCTGGAAACTCAGCTCGCTCTGTTCTTCCATGTTGTAGACAACGACGCTCAGGTTGATGCCGTGTTCCTTGTCTTGAGAAAGCCATTTGATTCTACCCGCACTGCCGTTTAGTGAAAGAAATTACGAGCTTATCGAGTATCGCAACAGTTTTGAGGCTGTATTTACGACTTCCTTGCAGGCGGAACCAACACGTCGCTGTTAACGGAACAAAATCGACGGATGTCAAAGTAATTTCTGGAGTAGAGCAAGGAAGTGTGATAGGACCGTTATTGTTTACTATGTACATAAACGATGTAGTAGGAAGCAGCGGATACTCCGTAAGTCTGAAGTTAAAATCTTGTTGATTATTAGGCCTCGTAATATTTCTACTAAAATGATCGACGTTTCGACCCCTCTGCTGGGATCTTCTTCAGGATCTTCTGGTGTCCACTACTGTTCTAGCAGTAGTGGACACCAGAAGATCCTGAAGAAGATCCCAGCAGAGGGGTCGAAACGTCGATCATTTTAGTAGAAATATTACGAGGCCTAATAATCAACAAGATTTTAACTTCAGTGACAACAGCCGCGAAAGCCTGTAGAACTCTGTAAGACTGTTCGCAGATGATGCCATTATTTATAAGAAGTAGCAACGCCAGAAGACAGTATCGGTTTGAAGAATGACCTGCAGAGGACTGATGAATGGTGCGGGCTATGGCTGTTGATCCTGGACGTAAATGTTACATTTTGCGTATACACAGGAAAAGAAATCCACTACTGTACAACTACACTGTTGATGAGGGACTGCTGGAAATACTCTACAGGAGTAACTACCAGGGCGAGCTTAATTGGAATGACCTTATAAAACAAATAATAGGAAAGGCAGATGCCAGACTGAGATTCAGAGGAAGAATCTTGAAAAAAAAAATGGTTCAAATGGCTCTGAGCAGTATGGGACTTAACATCTGAGGTCATCAGTCCCCTAGAACTTAGAACTACTTAAACCTAACTAACCTAAGGACATCACACACATCCATGCCCGAGGCAGGATTCGAACCTGCGACCGTAGCGGTCGCACGGTTTCAGACTGAAGCGCCTAGAGCCGCTCGGCCACAACGGACGGCCAAGAATCGTGAAGAAATGTAGCTCATCCACGAAATAAGTGGCTTGTAAGACGCTCTCTCGACAGATCCTTGAGTAATGTTAATCGTTATGGCATCCTCACGAGGTAGGAGTGACGGAAGAAATAGAGAAGACCCAATGAACAGCGGTGCGTTTCGTCACGGGATGGTTTACTTGTCGCGAGAGCGTTGCAGAGATGCTCAACAAACCCCTGTGGCAGACGTTACAAGAGAGGAACTGTGCATCACGGAGAGGTTTAATACTGAAATTTCGACAGCGCACTTTCCGGGCAACAATCGGACAACATATTACTTCCTCCTATGTACATCTCGCGTAATTCTCACAATGACAAACTCCCATGAATTAGAACCAATACAAAATCTTACCGCTAATCATTCTTGTCACGTGGCATTCGCGAATGGACCAGGGTAGTGGGGACCAGTTAGTGGTACCAGAAGTACCCTCCGCCAAACACCGTGGGGTATGTTGTAGATGTAGATGTAGAATAGTGAATGACGAAGTTCTGAATCGAATCAGGAAGTAAAGAAACTCATGGCGTAGCTCGACTAAAATAAAAGATACATTAGTAGGATGTATTATGAGACATGAATGATGCATTGCCAATTTTGTAATAGAGAGAAGTGTGTGTGGAGGTAGGGGTGGGGACGTGCCTATAGCACATCGAGATGAGCTCAGTGCAACGCTTTTAAAGCACGAATTACAATCACAGATCAAAACACTCTCACATTGAATATTTTATTAAAAGTGTGTTGACACCTTATTGTCAATGTAAAACCAACACGGTGTGGGAAAAAGTTAAGGAGAATTAAATTTGTTTTTGGAGGGCTGCCTAACCCGGTTCATTTGTACGACAGTAGTTTGGTACTGAGATGTAAATCAAGTTTGAATTTAATAAGTCATTTATTTGCTCAAAATCTCGTGGTATACCATATTAAAATGACAAAAATGCTTTGCCAACTAAATGAACGTAACGTCTCGTAATGCAACGGGCACAAAGTCGTCGAAAACAGTGGTCGCCAAGCTTATGGAGCTTCTGAGGTATGTTACCGTTTTTAAATTCTTTTTCCGCTACCAGAAGAAACCAGGATAGAAATGACAACTTACATATGTTTATCATCCGTAAACTTACATTGCCGGCCGGTGTGGCCGTGCGATTCTAAGCGCGTCAGTTTGGAACCGCGTGACCGCTACGGTCGCAGGTTCGAATCCTGCCTCGGGCATGGATGTGTGTGATGTCCTTAGGTTAGTTAGGTTTAAGTAGTTGTAAGTTCTAGGGGACTGATGACCTCAGTAGTTCAGTAGTTAAGTCCCGTAGTGCTCAGAGCCATTTGAAACTTACATTACTAATAAACATAAAAAGAATATTAATTAAATACTATTTTGTAACTATCACATAATGAATCTGTAGCTCCTAAAAAGGTAGTTTTTATTAATACGCTGTCTTGGTATTGTTTCTTATCCTCTGCAATATTTTTTTGAAACTTGGAATGACGCCTCAGGTATTGCTCGATTCTTATCTAATGGATTAAACCGTTGTTTGTTGGGCATTAAGGTTCCTTTCCCTAGAACAGAATCTAGAGGTAAATCGCTTTGAATCCCTGAGTAAACGGTTTTAAAGTCACGTTCGACCGTTCCTCTCTTCCCCATCGATATACAATACCTGCATAGCACAGTAAACACACACGTTTATACTGTACTTGAAGAAAGTAGTAATCAGTTCTCCATTACGAATGAAACTTCTTTTTAGTTTTTGCTTGAACACGTCATCATTAGAACAAATCTAGTTTAGCATCAAATCGTAAATCAAACTATCTACTTTAGGAAATACCTTATATACACATGCAAAAAGGTAACGTGCCTAACCTCACACACATACAGTCAACTATGAGGCTGACAATGTAGTAGTCTTGACTGACAATGGCAGTTGCGAGAAACAAACTGTCGTTACCATGAGCGTAGTCGTAGCTCAGAGGTGAAATCCAGGTTAGCCAACCGGAGTGGTCTACCGAAATGTTCCCGCGAGCTAATAGTAGCTCGCGATCGGCAGTTTGGTGACCACTCGTCTAAAATATTCAAACACAAAGCTCTCTGGAAGGTCAATTTAATCATGAATGTCTCGCCAACACTGTGGGAGGTGCCTCGCCTACGTCGGAGACTGCTTCGGAAACGCTGTAAGCTCTGCTAAGCTCTGCAGCTCGCTAATGCAAACTAAACGGGTCCAAGACCCATGAAATAATACAATTGATCAGGCAACTCGTTTGGCAAATCCCACGAGTTGTTATCTGCTCAGAAGGTGGATGGCGTTAATGAGAAATGTGACACTTACTCAGAACTCGAAAAACGTGTGGCAGGACGCGCTAACCAGCACCAGATGAAGACAGCAGAGATGGCGTCAGAGTAAGGGCGCCCATGACGACATCTGGACTTCGAGTGCCCCAGACGGCTCACACACGACAAGTACCCCAAAAATTATTCTGCTCGAAATCAGACTCTTGACTTTTTGAAAAACTCTGCATAGAAGGGAGGACACGGAGCACTTACCACAATGACCAGTTGTAACTATCATGTCTCAAGTAACTTCTTTGTCTGTTTATGCTTAATGTCACCATGTTCTTTTGGTGCGAGTTATATGTAAATGTTTTGTTCACATTTCGTGTCACGTTATATCACCGTACTTCATGTATGTATGTACTTTCAAAAATAATGTTCTGCCAAAGCACTGAAGTGTTAAAACAGTCTCTGTAGAACCGGCTCATGCATAGCGAATATACACTGAAGCGCCTAAGAAACTGGTATGGCGTGAGTATTGAAATACAGAGATATGCAAACAGCCAGAATATGGCGCTGCGGTCAGCAACGTGTATACAAGGAAAAAAAATGCCGGACGCAGTTGTTAGATCGGTTACTGCTGCTACAATAGCATGCTATCAAGATTTAAGTGAGTTTGAAAGAGGTGTTATAGTCGGCGCACGAGCGATGGGACACAGTATCTCCGAGTTAGCGATGAAATGGGCATTTCTTCGTACGACCATTTCACGAGTGTACCGTGAATATCAGGAATCTGGTAAAAGATTAAATCTCTGAAATCGCTGGGGCCGAAAAAAGATCCTACAAGAACGACTGAAGAGAATCGCTCAACGTGACAGAAGTATAGCCCCCCCCCCTCAAATTGCTGCAGATTTCAATGCTGGGCCATCAGCAACGGAACATCATCGATATATGCCTTCGGAGCCGAAGCCCGCTCGTGTACCCTTGATAACTGCACGACACAAAGCCTTACGCCTCGCTTGGACCCGTCAACTTCTACATTCGACTGTTGATGCCTGGATACATGTTGACTGGTCGGACGAGTCTCGTATGGGTGTGGCCACAATGTCATGAATCCATAGACCCTGAATGTCAGCAGGGAACTGTTCAAGCTTGTGGAGATCTTGTAATGGTGTGGGGCGTGTGCATTTGTAGTGATGTGGGACCTCTGATGCGTCTATATACGACTCTGACAGGTGACACGTACGTAAGAATCCTGTTTGATCATCTGCATCCATTCATGTCCATTGTGCATTCCGACGAACTTGGGCAGTTCGAGCAGGACAATGCGACACCCCACATGTCCAGAATCGTTAAAGAGTGGCTCCAGGAACACATTTAAAGACTTCCGCTGGCCACCAAACTCCCGAGACATGAATATTATTGGGCGTATCTGGGATGCCTTGCAACGTGCTGTTCAGAACAGATCTTCACCCCTCGTACTCTTTCGGATTTATGGACAGCGCTGCAGGATTCATGGTGTCAATTCCCTCCAGCACTACTTCAGACACTAGTCGAGTCCATGCCGCGTCGTGTTGCGGCACATCTGCGTGCTCCCGGGGGCCTTAAGCGATATTAGGGAAGCGTACCAGTTTCTTTGGCTCTTCAGTGTAGATAGCACTAATGTAAAATATGGCGTGAAGTCCCTGCGTAAGGAAACTCGAATGGCAGGATTAAGAAACGTCGAATGGAGTTTTGGTGGTAAACATTGTCAATAGGGTCGGTCGCTAGCATGCATACTGTTCACTTCGAGTGTGATTTATCAGGCGAGTAAAGCAGGAAGACTGAACATTAATGCCTCTGATGCGAAACATCACCGGCTAATTATTCGTGGCAGTTATTTGTTGGCTCTGGATCACAAAAAGCCGGCGTCTAGAAGATAATTTTTAGAGCGTTTTATGCATTGTGGTGACAAACGTCATGGGTTAGCGATTCACACGTGTACAGATGGCGGTAGCATCTTGCACACAAGGTATGAAAGGTGGGCATTGGCGGAGCTGTCATTTGTACCCAAGTGACGCGTTAAAGGTTTCCGACGTCATTATGGACGTAGGACGGGAATTAACAGAACGCAGAATGGTAGTTGGAGCTAGAAGCATGGGACATTCTGTTTCGGAAATCGTTAGGCAATTCAATATTTCGAGACCCACAGTGTAAGAATGTGCAAAGAATACCCACGTTCAGGCATTATCTTTCACCAACGATAAAGCAGTGGCTGACTGGCTTCATTTAACGACCGACAGCAGAGACGAATGCTTAGAGTTTTCGGTGACCGAGCGAGGTGGTGCAGTGGTTAGCACACTGGACTCGCATTCGGGAGGACGACCGTTCAATCCCGCGTCCAGCCATCCTGATTTAGGTTTTCCGTGTGATTTCCCTAAATCTCTCCAGGCAAATGCCGGGATGCTTCCTTTGAAAGGGCACCGCTGACTTCCTTCCCCGTCTTTCCCTAATCCGATGAGGCCGATGACCTCGCTCTCTGGTCTCCTTCCCGAAACAACCCCGAGCCAACTTTTCGGTGCTAACAGACAAGCAACACGGCGTGAAATAACCACAGAAATGAATGCGGGACGTAGGACGAACGTATTCGTCAGAACAGAGCGTCAAAATTTGTCGTCAATGGGCTATGCCAGCAGACGACCGACGTGAATGCCTTTGCTAAAAGGACGACATCGTCCGCAACGCCTTTCCTGGGGTCGTCACCATATCGATTGGAAAACCGTAGCCTGATCAGATGAGTCCCGATTTCAGTAGGAAAGAGCTGATGGTAGGGTTCGAGTGTGGCGCAAACACCACGAAGCCATGCACCCAAGTTGCCAACAAGGCACTGTGCAAACTGGTAGTGGCTGCATAGTGATGTGGGATGTGTTTACTTGGAAGGGGCTGTGTCCTCTGGTCCAACTGAACCCATCATCGACTGGATATGGTTATGTTCGGCTACTTGGGGACCATCTGCAGCCATTCACGAATTTCGTGTTGGAGACAACCACGTAACTTTTATGGACGACAATGCGCCTTGTCACAGGACCGACAGGTTTGAAGAACATTCTGGACAATTCGAGATAATAATTTGGCCATACAGACCGCCCGATATGAGTCCCACCGACATTTGTGGGATGCAGTCGAGAGGTCAGCTAATGTACAAAATCCTGCACAGGCAACACTTTCGCAGTTACGGACGGCTATAGAGGCAGCCTGGCTCAGTATATCTGGAGGGGACTTCGAAAGACTAGCTGAGTCCACGCCACGTCGAGGTGCTGCAATAGGCCGGGCAAAAGCAGGTCCGACACTATTTTAGGAGGTGTCCCATGACTTTTATCATCTCATTGTAGATCAAGAGCCATGCGTACGTTTGCCGTATTTATCTTAGCCACAGAAGGTCGCCACTGCCACCACCTTTGTCTCACGCTGTAAGTTGAATGCTCTAATCTTTCATGCACCAATCATCTGCTTTATCTGCCAATAATGACTGCTTTTGTTAAACTTTGTGCTGAGAACCTTATACTAATTCTTGGTCATTTTAACTAGACAGGATCAAATGGTTCAAATGGCTCTGAGCACTATGCGACTTAACTTTTGAGGTCATCAGTCGCCTAGAACTTAGAACTAATTAAACCCAACCAACCTAAGGACATCACACACATCCATGCCCGAGACAGGATTCGAACCTGCGACCGTAGCGGTCGCCCGGCTCCAAACTGTAGCGCCTAGACAGGATCCTGTTCCTAGTGATGCAGTTTCCGAGTGTCCTAATTTAACTAAGCACCAAAAATGTTTATTGCTTTAATAGTGACTATTAACTTCTTTGAAGTAGTATACATCTCAAGTATTCAATTAGTCCTGTTTCTGAGTCACTCCACGTGAATCCCGCAGCAGAATACTTTAGATTTTACCACAGTGTTGTTACAAAGAAAAGAACTATCTTTTATATAGAAATCTATCTTGCCGAAATCTAAATTCATTGTTAAGAGTAACCACATGCAACAGTGATCATCAGAGTAGTTACTGACCATTGCAGTTTAAGGATCAGCTTAATTAATACCTGCTTCACAGGTGTGCAGAGTGTTTATATTTATGAATTTTTGTTTGAAAGTTTTTGCTCATTTTGTCTTGCCAGAACTATTTGGTTCTCATCTCACCCAAATGATGGAATAGCTGCTGGGTCCCCATACTAAATGCTGAACCAACATTACAACCATTATTACAGTAAAACTTCTAAGTAGTTCAGCAATCATTTTAATAGCTTTTGTCTTATTTAGGGAGTAATTAACTACAACTGCTCAGACTACAACAGATTCAGTGCCACACGTTTATTTTTTGTTATGTTCAGTGTAAAAATAGATGCCACTAAAGCAAAAAGATAATAATCATATCAGTTAACATAACCATATAAAGAATAATTCTACGTGAGTGTTTTTCAATGGTGAAGTGTATAAAAGCTCCTTATGTCTAAACTAAATGTCCTCCTTCATTTAGTGACACTGTTTCATTAGTTTTTCTTGCGTCCAATACAGAAAGTATGTTAATAAGAGACCTTTTGTTGCCAGAACACTTTCAGATTTCACCTGTGTTGATCATGACCAACTGCTAGTCTAAGGCTTGCTAGATTGTGCCACTGTTTGGTGCCCTATTTGAGTTCCAGCATAAAGTCAAGCGCAAACACACCAGCCAGGAACATAGAGCAGAGAGAGCTACGAAGACGTCAGTCATTTGCATGTGGACCCACCCCTCTCTAGGATGACAATGCAACAGCAGCGCCCTCTACACGAAGAGGACATAAGAGCTGCACCAGACCTGCCGCGGCGCAGTTCTGCGAGTTCTACAGAAGAGTCAAGACCAGCTGTCTGGATAGAAGCATCCGAGATATTACTTACATATATTGGAAATTGTTATACTGAAGGGCATTGTTTATATTGCGTGTCGCCCTTTGCTTGGGATATACAGGGTGTTACAAAAAGGTACGGCCAAACTTTCAGGAAACATTCCTCACACACAAAGAAAGAAAATATATTATGTGGACATGTGTCCGGAAACGCTTACTTTCCATGTTAGAGCTCATTTTATTACTTCTCTTCAAATCACATTAATCATGGAATGGAACGTACCAGCGTGACTTCAAACACTTTTTTACAGGAAATGTTCAAAATGTCCTCCGTTAGCGAGGATACATGCATCCACCCTCCGTCGCATGGAATCCCTGATGCGCTGATGCAGCCCTGGAGAATGGCGTATTGTATCACAGCCGTCCACAATACGAGCACGAAGAGTCTCTACATTTTGTACCGGGGTTGCGCAGACAAGAGCTTTCAAATGCCCCCATAAATGAAAGTCAAGAGGGTTGAGGTCAGGAGAGCGTGGAGGCCATGGGATTGGTCCGCCTCTACCAATCCATCGGTCACCGAATCTGTTGTTGAGAAGCGTACGAACACTTCGACTGAAATGTGCAGGAGTTCCATCGTACATGAACCACATGTTATGTCATACTTGTAAAGGCACATGTTCTAGCAGCACAGGTAGAGTATCCCGTATGAAATCATGATAATGTGCTCCATTGAGCGTTGGTGGAAGAACATGGGGCCCAATCAAGACATCACCAACAATGCCTGCCCAAACGTTCACAGAAAATCTGTGTTGATAACGTGATTGCACAATTGCGTGCGGATTCTCGTCAGCCCACACGTGTTGATTGTGAAAATTTACAATTTGATCACGTTGGAATGAAGCCTCATCAGTAAAGAGAACATCTGCACTGAAATGAGGATTGACACATTGTTGGATGAACCATTCGCAGAAGTGTACCCGTGGAGGCCAATCAGCTGCTGATAGTGCCTGCACACGCTGTACATGGTACGGAAACAACTGGTTCTCCCGTAGCACTCTCCATACAGTGACGTGGTCAACGTTACCTTGTACAGCAACAACTTCTCTGACGCTGACATTAGGGTTATCTTCAACTGCACGAAGAATTGCCTCGTCCATTGCAGGTGTCCTCGTCGTTCTAGATCTTCCCCAGTCGCGAGTCATAGGCTGAAATGTTCCGTGCTCCCTAAGACGCCGATCAATTGCTTCGAACGTCATCCTGTCGGGACACCTTCGTTCTGGAAATCTGTCTCGATACAAACGTACCGCGCCACGGCTATTGCCCCGTGCTAATCCATACATCAAACGGGCATCTGCCAACTCCGCATTTGTAAACATTGCACTGACTGCAAAACCACGTTCGTGATGAACACTAACCTGTTGATGCTACGTACTGATGTGTTTGATGCTAGTACTGTAGAGCAATGAGTCGCATGTCAACACAAGCACCGAAGTCAACATTACCTTCCTTCAATTTGGCCAACTGGAGGTGAATCGAGGAAGTACAGTACATACTGACGAAACTAAAATGAGCTCTAACATGGAAATTAAGCGTTTCCGGACACATGTCCACATAACATCTTTTCTTTATTTGTGTGTGAGGAATGTTTCCTGAAAGTTTGGCCGTACCTTTTTGTAACACCCTATATATATATATATATATATATATATATATATATATATATATATATATATATATATATATTTGGATCTGGATGTCACATCAGGCCCTCTCTTACATATGACCAGGCATTCTACTTATTTTACTTTCATAAGTTTTAGTAAGCATTTTAAACTACATCTAGTACAAAAAGTGAATAAACAATTGCAAAGGCACACTTGTAAACATACATACGTATATAGTTTACATTCGTAGATGATAAGTACTGCTATATTTAGACATTATGATAGAGACGGATTCTAGACAGAAGTGCTAGCAGCAAGGCATATGAGGGAGACTCTGGGTTAAGGGAGGAGAAGAATAGGTACATGATGACACATAATTAAGGAAATATAAAGGAAAAGAAGATTGTGTGGCTAATGGAGACAGATGAAGAGGAAGAAGAGAAAGGAGCAAGATAGGAGACACGAACTTTGCTATTTGACAAAGGGGAGGATTGACATTGTACATTAATTTTGTGAAAATCGTTATGAGGATGATAATAGGAAATGCTTCAACTTCTTCTTAAAAGCAGCAATGGATTGAATTTTGCTCAAGGTAAGGGGCAGTTTGTTCCAGAGGCGGTCAGCGGAAACTGTAAAGGAGTTTGCAAAGTTTTTGTTTTGTGAGTGAGCACAGTTAGGATACCAAATAACAATGACCTCGTGTTTCGATTACGATGGTATGAAAGGTACTGGGGTGCTTGCGCGACGAGGAGCCGGTGAAGTAGATATAGAGTGTGGTAGTCACGCAATTTGTCCGGCCACAGCCACCCTAGCTGAGAATATGAGGCACTAACATGATCATATCGGCGAATGTTGAAGGTGTAACGCACACAGGCATCCGTGGTTAGTTCTAACCGTCTTTTGTTTTCACTATTCATGCCTTGTTGAGTTACGTCACAATAGTGGAGGTTCGGTAGAACGAGTGCTTGCACGAGTTGGCGTTTCAAGTCCTGTGGAAATACGTTCCGAAACTCTTTGAGAGCATAGAGACAAACGGACGTCTTCCGGCACACTGCGACTGTATTCTCTGTTCAGATGAGATGCTCATCCAAAGTTATACCCCAGTTCTTAACTGTTTTCTGATATGGTGCTGGAATACCGTCCAGCAGAATAGGAGTCAGCCGTTCGCGGAAATCTGAACTTATTAATTTCTGATGAGCAATTAAGTTTACTTGTGTCTTTTTTACATTTAGTTTAAGTCCCAGGGTTTTCTCCCATGTCACCAGTGAAGACAGATCATCATTCATCTAAGCGATTTCAATGTTTATATCTTCAGGTCTGACGCTTAGGTACAGCTGGAGGTCGTCGGCATAGAAATGGTATTTACTGGACAGAACCGACGAAATATCATTGACATATAAGGAAAACAAAAGTGGTCCTAAGACTGATCCTTGTGGCACTCCTGAGGAGACATGTTTCTGGGAAGATTTTTCAATTACACAGAGAACACATTGCTGTCTGTCTTTTAAGTAGCTTTCAAACCATATCATTGCACTATCTGAGGGAATTAGATTAGGTAATGAGACATTTAAAGTAGTAGATGGGTTTTTCTATTTGGGGAGCAAAATAACTGATGATGGTCGAAGTACACAGGATATAAAATGTAGTCTGGCAATGGCAAAGAAAGTGTTTCTGAAGAAGAGAAATTTGTTAACATCGAGTATAGATTTAAGTGTCAGAAAGACTTTTCTGAAAGTGTTAGCATGGAGAGTAGCCATGTATGGACGATAAATAGTTTAGACAAGAAGAGAATAGAAGCTTTCGAAATGTGGTGCTACAAAGGAATGCTGAAGATCAGATGGGTAGATCACGTTACTAATGAGAAGGTACTGAATAGAATTGGGGAGAAGAGGAATTTTGTGGCCCAACCTCACTAGAAGAAGGGATCGGTTGGTAGGACATGTTCTGAGGCATCAAGGGATCACCAATTTAGTATTTGTGGATAAAAATCGTAGAAGGATGTAGGTTTCTGTAGGTACTTGGAGATGAATCAGCTTTCTCAAGATAGAGTAGCATGGAGAGCTGCATCAAACCAGTCTCTAGACTGAAGACCACAACAACAACAACGTAGTCTCTAACTACTGGGGGGGCACTGGTTAGCAAAAGAAAGATTTTGTTAAAGAGGAAACACTGTATTTGGAAAATTTTGCCTTATTCATGTGACATCCAGATCCAAAAATTACATAGTTGTCAATAATTCCACTGCCCAAACATTATCAAATATACATTTATCATTATACATTTTCTTGCGTATTTTCTTGTAAAGACATCTTTTCATCTCACTTTACATTGCGTGTCCTCGCAACACAGAGTCATGTCCATATACTTCCCTTTCCACTCGCTAACTGCTAGTCCGTCCAACCACAGGATCCCTTGCCGAGAGCGCCGAGCGCTGCCAGGCATATTATCACATTCTATAGCTATGCCAACATACAAACAGGCTATTTACAAGCCCTTCGTGCCCAAATACTGTGGCGGAAAGACTCAGCCGATTGGATTACGATATCTGGAGGGAAAGGGAATGAATTTTGTCACGGAGGCCGAGCGGCGCCATGTGGGCTCGTTCTTAGGTCAGCGCACAGGGAATTGAATTGGTTATGAAGAATTATACTCTAGGTACTTGCAGTGGCATAGCGGCAACTGCCTTCAGAGGAGAAAACCGCATTCGCCTCCAGAGTGAGGGGCAGGGGGCTACCGCACGCGCTTCCGTTAACTCTTAATAAGATAATCTGAAGCCTTCCTTCACAGTTAGTAAGGCTTACACCCTCCTGAAAAATAGCTAAGGAATGAGCAAAAAAATAATCAAATTCGCTCACCGATATGTGACGCTCATGTCACAGACGAATGTGAACAGCTGCATCAGACCGGTCTTCGGACTGAAGACCACAACTACGACAACAACAACACTTAAGATACAGATTTACTTTCTTACGCAATATCTTGACAGTTGTCCTCAGAAACTTTCCCAGGGGTTACGAGGGTTGGCCTCATGCACATCAATCTGTTCTACGCTGCAGACACCGAGTTGTTGCGTCCAATTGTGTAATCCCCAACCTGCAGAACACCAGGAACTAATTTCCGCTCGTCAGTTCGTAAAGAATAATGAATTTCGGGCCCAGCCACCCTTGGAGTGTGTGATGCCTTTAATCTATAATTTTTAAAAAAATGTAAATAGTCTTCACGGGTTTGTCGCCGGGTGACTTCGTGCAAATTCCTCAATATTCCCTCGGAGCAACTGTCCAACATCTGGAAGTGGTTGAGCCTTGCTGGTGAGTAGCCCCAATACCAGTGTACGTCCCGTTTAACAGTTAACGCATATTATTCATACATAATCAGCATTTCTCCTAGTTGCAGTACAGTGTACTCACACAAATCTTCAAGCACTTTCCTTGTGTTTCCGTTTGTTCGCTGTCAACTTGTAAGCATAGAATTGTATCGCCGACTATCGATACTCGCCTGTCTGCCGAGCGCAGAGCGACAGTGGTGAGTCGAGGCGTAGCTTTGGTGGAGCGTGGGGCAAAGTATTGTGTTGATGCCGTGGCTGCAGCGCGTATCTTACTAGTTATCGTGAAAAGTAATTGAAAATGTTTGCCACGCAAGTTGTGCGTTTAATTTCAGTGTTCAGGACGCAGTATCAATGTTTATCCGAGAGATGATGTTCCTCGGTTTCGTGTGTCGTGTCGGGAGAACAACAATCAACCGCGTCGCGTCGGTTACGGAAAAATAATGTGCACTTGTGTGATCCTACTTGCAAGTTCTAAGAGAAAGAAACACATATCGTTTTGACTGGCTGAATATCACGGGCGCAGGAACTTTCTCGTTCGTATATCGTACCCAAAAGTCGCGATTCGATCACGCGCACGCTCGTGTTATAAGCTATTGAACTTTTTAGTGCTGTTGAAAGAACTGTGCCAATCGTAGAATGATAAGACATCGGTTGGACAGTGTTCTAAGCACCGTGTATTTGCACTGAATTCCATCATTTAGGCAGCAACCTTGTACTTCACAATGGACACGTGCTTGGGATACAAAAACTGATCGCATGGATAGTGGAATAATGTTAATTGTGAACAGTGCAACCCCACCTGAGCGAGTGTTTAACAGAACACAGTGAATTCTACCGGATCAACCTGGTATCGTTGTCGTGAGTGGCTCCTCTCCCTGCTAGATAATATTTATTACAGGACACATTGCAGGATGTGCAGAGAGCAGCAGATCAACCGGAATGGGAAAGACCAGGTACGTGGGTTTAGGCACACGGTCGTTAAATATCCAGCCTCGTTCTTGTGTCTAGGGAGTGTTGTACAGCCTCGAATGCTAAAAACTAGATTATATTAGTACTGCATATCTACCCCCTTTCCTCCCGGGCGTGTTACAAACTACAGCGATTGGACCAGTTACGTTACCCCGTATGCTAGTACAGAGAAGTCAGTTTCATATTACTTTTCTAATGACATCATGTGTACATGAGTGATGCACTGTGATACGTTTTTGAACAGGTTTTGAGGAAAGAATGGGAGTACTGAATAAAAATGTATAGGATGCTATTGAAAACAATCCCTCTAATATCCGTATCTTCGTAACGAACCAAGTTACGAGAAATGACATCCTTGTAGTTAATGTCCGCCTGTATTTTGGTAGTTACATGTTCCATAGATCTTATGAACGATTCTTTTCTTGAAATTATGTTGAACAAGTCAGTATACAGAATAAGAATAAGTGTATACGATTAGTGTTAACGTTAAAATACACATCATTATTTTCAGTCCACACAAATCAATATACTTAATTTTTTTTATTGGCTACCAGTTTTTAAGTAGAAATTCTACACTATAATAGAACGAGCTGTCAAAGGGAAATGATTTTAAATTAGATTTAAAACTTGCCTCGCTACCTGTCAGACATGTTATTGGGCAAATGATCAAAAATTTTTGTAGCTGCATATTGAACTCCTCTCTCAGCCACCGATAGGTTTAAGAATCGGTGATAAAGGTCATTTATCCCTCTAGTGTTGTAGGTATGTACATCACTGTTCTTCCTACATTTTGATGGGTTATTTATGACGAATTTTACTAGCGAAAATATGTAGTGCGACGGCACAGTTAAAATGCCTAGCCACTCGAAGAGGTACCTACGTGACGTCTGTGAGTGAACACGACATATTATTCTTACTGCTCGCTTTTGTGTAATCAGTATTTTCTAAGTGATTAGTTACTTCAGAGAATAATTCCATAAGACACTACTGGTTGGAAATACGCAAAATATATCAGATGATTGATAATCTGTTTCCAAGAGTAGCACTTATACCAAGAGAAAAAGTAGGTGAACTTAATTGTTTGGAAACGACAGTAATATGCTTTTTCCAGTTCAATTTTTAATCAGTATGTTCACCTACAAAATGGGAGCATTCTACCCCACTTACTGACTGATGCTAATATGCTACATCAGTTGTTGATATGTTCTATTTGTTATAAAGAACTGAATGTAGTGTATTTTGGAGAGTCCATTTTCAGAAAACCACTGAATAATTCTTTGGAAAACATCGTTTACCAAGTCGTCTGTTGCTTTCTCCCTGATGGGATTTATTATAATACTAGTATGTTCTGCAAAAAGTACGAATTTTCCTTCTTGAATGTTATGTGGAAGGTCATTCACATTTATAAGGATTAGGAGTGGACCCAAAACTGAACCCTGTGAGAGTCCCTTTATGATTCTTCCCCAGTGACTAAAATTTTCTACCTTACCGACATTGTTTGAATTATTCAACAATATTTTGCGATTTGCCCGTCAACAAAGAGTAAAGTATCATGACCTACACAGTCAAACGCCTCGGAAAGATCATAAAAAATAACAGGTGCCTATTCATTATTATTTAAAGTTACTACATTTGCTTCATATATTTCTCAATTTGCTTATGGACAAAAACTTATTTGGAATGGTCAAGATAAATGAAGGAGGTGTTTTGGGGGAGGTGTCCATTTTTGGCACTGACAGGGTGCGATGTTTTGATAAAATTCATAAATTATTATTTTTGTAGTAAAACAGGGTGTTTGAAAAAGAACTCCATAGTTTTAAGTATACATTTAATGGGGAAACTAAAGACAAATTACGTCAATGAATAGACATCATGAAAGAGAATTCCTTCAAGCTTTGTTTAATGTTACTACACGTCACTGGGGGATCCATTTGGTGCCCTGCACACGTCGAGATTATATTCCACCTTTCGCGACTTATTCACCAACATTCAGGTGCAGCTGTCCCAACCGCTGCAACGATTCTTTCCTGCAAATGATTGGTGTCTCTGATCTTTACACTGTACACAACATTTTTTATGTGGCCCCAAAAGAAAAAGTCTACTGGGGTTAAGTCTGGGCTTCGTGGTGGCCAAGGTATTGGGCCAGCCCTGCCTACCCACCTTTCTGGAAAGCGAGTGTCAAGAGTCGCACACACATGGTTAATGTACTGAGGTTGGGCGCCATCTTGTTGGAAAAACACAAGCCTCTTTCCCACCTCTATATCGTCCGTTTGGGGAAAGGCGTACTCTGTCAACATGTCACACTAAACGTCCCCGTTTACTGTTTTTTCTACAAGTATGAAAGGGCCAATCACACGATCCTCTATCAAACCGCACCAGACGTTAACTTTGGGAGAGTCACGTTGATGCTGAATAACTTCTTGTGGAAGCTCTGCCCCCCAAAAAACGATTAACTGTTTCACTGGCATGAAACGTAGCCTCATCAGAAAAGAGAATCCTTTTAAAGAAATTGACATCATCATCAATTCTGTGTAGAAAGTCAACATCAAACTCATACCTTTCGATTTTATCAGTAGGTTCTATTTCATGTAACAGTTGAAATTTGTAGATGTTCAACTTAAGTCTTTTACGCACACCAGCACACAGTACCTTTAAGCACTCCTAATTGTAGACTGTACCTGGTCAATGACTTCTTCGGGCTCTGAACACACGAAACACGGATGTGTTCATCTTCAGGAGTTCCTGGTCTAGCTGGCGATTTTGCTTTTAAAACACTACCGGTTTCCTTGAAAGACTTTAGCCAATGACGGATAGTTTTTGCTGTAGGCAGCTCACCACCATACTGGCGTTTAAAATGACGTTGCACTGTTATAACTGACTCAGTTTTCGCAAGCCAAATAACACACTGCGCTTTCTGTTGCGGAGCGCATTGTTGCTGGGTTGCTCGGCACTGCACTGCACGCACGCATGTACTGAACTGAGGGTACAGAGGAAAATAACAGCACTGGTACCCTCTCAAGGTCAAGCAGACCCGCCAACTGCAGGGGAACCAAACTTGGAACGTTGATGAATCTAACACCACAAACTAAAATAGTGTACGTCACTTTGTACAGATTCTAGGACACATTAAAATTAGGGAGTTCTTATTCAAACACTCAATGTGTATCAAGTAAATTACTATATGGAGTATAATTAACATGTTTTGCCAGATAAATGTCGAGAACGTTCAGTCATTAAAACTCCAGCGACCCGGTCTAGCTTCGCACGGGTAGCAGCGAGTAATCAGAGGACAGCGTTACGTAAGTGAAAACCATCGCTATCATGCAAAGCAAAAGGTTTAAGCAGGACACGCCACCTGCTGCTGTTCTGCAGCGCCTAAAAGCGTGGGCGGACAGCCCTACCGCAAGCCGCTAACAATGGTAGCTTTGCATCAAAGGCTCCGCGGTCGTTCATTTGTCGGCGGGACGGTCACGCCTTTGCGCCGCGAGCATCAAAACCCACACAGTAGTTCCTGAGTGTAGCCTTCACAGGCAGACAGAAAGACGCGGCGTGGGACTGTAATAATGTAATTCATCAAAGTACGTATACTGAAACGCCAGAGAAACTGGTATATTCATGCATATTGAAATACAGAGATATGTTAACACGCAGAATAAGGCGTTGTGGTCGGGATCTCCTATATAAGTGTCTTGCACAGTTGTTAGATCGTTTACTGCTGCTAAAATGGCAGCTTATCAAGATGTAAGTGAGTTTGAACGTGGCAAATAGTCGATGTATGAGCGATGGAACACAGCATCTCCGAAGTATCGATGAAGTGGGGATTTTCCCGTACAACCATTTCACGAGAGTACTGTGAATATCAGGAATACGGTAAAATCAAATCTCCGACATCGCTGCGGCCGTAAAGAGATCCTGCTAGAACGGCACCAACGACCACTGAAGAGAATCATTCAACGTGACAGATTACGCAAATTGCTGCAGGTTTCAATTCTGGGACATCAACAAGTGTGAGCGTGCAAACCATTCAACGAAACATCATCGAGCTGAAGACCCACTTATGTCCCGTTGATGACTGCACAACACAAAGCTTTACGCCTCGCCTGGGCCTATCAACACCGACATTGGACTGTTGATGACTGGAAACATGTTGCCTGGTCGAACGAGTCACGTTTGAAATTGTATCGAGCGTATGGACTTTTACGGTTATGGACACAATCTCATGAAACCATGGACCCTGATTGTCAACAGGCAGTGTTCAAGCTGGTGGAGGCTCCGTAATGGTGTGGCTCGTGTGCAGTTGGAGTGATATGGGATTCCTGATACGTCTAGATACGGCTCTGACAGGTGACATGTGCATAAGCATCCTATCTGATCATCTGCTTCCATTCATGTCCATTGTGCATTCTGACAGACTTGGGCAGTTCCAGCAGGACAATGCGACACCCCAACTTCCAGATTGCTGTAGAGTGACTGCAGGAACACTCCTCTGAGTTCAAACACTGCCGCTGGCTACCGAACTCCCCAGACATGAACGGTATTGAGCATATCTGGGATGCCTTGCAACGCGCTATTCAGAAGAGATCTCCATCCCCTTGTACCCTTACGGATTTATGGACAGACCTCCAGGATTCATGGTGTCAGTTGCGTCCAGCACTACTTCAGACATTAGTCGAGTTCATGTCATGTCGAGTTGCGGAACTTTTGCGTGCTCGCGGGGCCATACACGATGTTAAGCAAGTGCATCAGTTTCTTTGGCTTTTATATCGTGAGACAAGTTCTCGATAGGTGAAAACCCTTTGAAAAATTCCCACAGCAGTTCTTGCGAATAGCATGTACTGCAGGGCAATGTTTGTATGTGCAGGATGTTTCAAAATTCATGTTATACACTTCTAGAGGTTGTTTTTGTAGAGCAGGTGTTGTGGATCGCGCTTTACATAGTAACCCACGTCCGGAAATGTCATCCAACGACACTACAGAGTGTCAAAGTTATAGGTGACGGCACTTCTAAATGTATTCAGGCTGGTTCCGCGATTGCGTTAGAAACTTTCTAGAACTTTGAAGAAGGATAAATGTATCAATGTGATGTTGGGATCTTGCGCCAGAAACGAACGAGACGAAAGTTATAAGTGAAAACTGTTCTGATACCTCTTGACAGTGACTGGTAATGTTGTTGCTAAAGCCGGCCGCGGTGGTCTAGCGCGCCGGCCGCGGTGGTCTCGCGGTTCTAGGCGCGCAGTCCGGAACCGCGCGACTGCTACGGTCGTAGGTTCGAATCCTACCTCGGGCATGGATGTGTGTGATGTCCTTAGGTTAGTTAGGTTTAAGTAGTTCTAAGTTCTAGGGGACTGATGACCATAGCTGTTAAGTCCCATAGTGCTCAGAGCTATTTTTTGGTGGTCTAGCGGTTCTAGGCGCTCAGTCCGGATCCGCGCGATTGCTACGGTCTCAGGTTCGAATCCTGCCTCGGGCATGGATGTGTGTGATGTCGTTAGGTTAGTTAGGTTTAAGTAGTTAAGTAGGTTAAGTCCCATAGTGCTCAGAGCCGTTTGAACCATTTTTTTGTTGTTACTAAGGTTGTAGGATAGCCAACTTTCAGAGGTGGCAGTAAATATGGACTCTAAAATGCAGAGTTATGAGCACCTGTTCAGTAGAGATGTGTTTCACACTAGCGAAGATGAACAAGTGCTCACAGTTCCTCAGGTATGCATTTTACAGCCAAGGTTTACTGGACATTTTTCCTTGTTTTGGTCCATACTACCACCACTGACAGTTGTCTACCCTACAGTCTTAGGAACAACAGTACAAGTACCTGTATTTCACTGCCACAGTTATCAGAATGATTATCGTCTATAAATTTCGAGTCGTTCGTTTCCGATACACAAACCCCTATCTCAGATTGATACACTTATCCTTCTCCATCATCCTAGAAAGATTGTAACATCACCAAGGAATCACATACAAATTTGACGCTGTGTAGCGTCGTTGGATGACGTTTCCGGACATGGGTGCCTATGTAGAACTTGCTCCACTAAGTCCCCTTTACAACCTCTAGAAGTATGTAACATGAATTGTGAAATATCCAACATGTGCGAATTCTGGTAACAGTAACATCGTGTGGCTCAAAAACGACTCAGTCCAAGTCTTTCAACTCGACGTCACTTCGGCGGCTTCCGTCTCCCCAACTATTTATCCAACCGGGTAAAGGCGACATGCAGTGAAACATGAAATTTCAAAGACGTTTCGTTTATGGCGAATCTCCACTTCATTGAGAAGTGATTAGGAGGTTAAGAAACTGAGACAAAAATCCACGGTCCGAACAGGATTCGATCCCCAGGCCCGCCATTTTTTTCTTTTCCCCTCAAGTGCTCTACATGTCTTTTTTCCGCCTAACTATCTACTTATCTGACTAAGTTTAATCTTAAAAAGAAAGAAACAAAAGTCGAAGCTACTCCTACTTGGCACCGTTCCTTTTTTTTTTCTCTCATCAGTCTTCTGACTGGTTTGATGCGGCCCGTCACGATTTCCTCTCCTGTGCCAACCTCTTCATCTCAGAGTAGCACCTGCAACCTACGTCCTCAGTTATTTGCTGGATGTATTCCAATCTCTGTCTTCCTCCACAGGTTTTGCCCTCTACAGCTCTCTCTAGTACCATGGAAGTCATTCCCTGATGTCTTAACAGATGTTCTATCATCCTGTCCCTTCTCATTGTCAGTGTTTACCACATATTCCTTTCGATTCTGCGCAGAACCTCCTCATTCCTTACCTTTTATCAAAATGGTTCAAATGGCTCTGAGCACTATGGGACTTAACATCTGTGGTCATCAGTCCCCTAGAACTTAGAACTACTTAAACCTAACTAACCTAAGGACATCACACACATCCATGCCCGAGGCAGGATTCGAACCTGCCACCGGAGCGGTCACGCGGTTCCAGACTGAAGCGCCTTTAACCGCACGGCCACACCGGCCGGCTACCTTTTATCAATCCACCTAGTTTTCAACCTGTAGCACCAAGTTTCAAATGCTTTAATTCTCTTCTGTTCCGGTTTCCCTACAGTCCACGTTTCACTACCATATAACGCTGTGCTCCACACTTACATTCTGAGTAATTTCTTTCTCATACTAAGGCCTATGTTTGACACTACTAGTAGACTTCTCTTGGCCAGGAATGCCATTTTTGCCAATACTAGTCTGCTTTTGATGTCCTCCTTGCTACGTCCGTCACTGATTATTTACTGCTTAAGTAGCAGAATTCCTTAACTAGTTCTATTCCCTGGCCATCAGTCCTGATGTTAAGTTTCTTTCTGTTTTCACTTCTGCTCCTTCTGACTACTTTCGTCTTTCTTCAATTTACTCTCACTACATATTCTGTACCCATTAGGCTGTCCATTCCATTCAGTTGATCATGTAATTATGCTAGACTTTCACTCAGGATAGCAATGTCAACAGCGAATTGTTTCATTGATATCCTTTCACATCTAATTTTAATCCCACTCCTGAACATTTCTTTTATTTCCATCATTGCTTCTTCGATGTACAGTTTGAACAGTACACCGTTTTTAATCCGAGCACTTAGTTCTTGGTCGTCCATTCTTATTATTCCATCTTGGTTGTTGTACATATTGTATGTGACCCGTCTCTCCCTATGGCTTACCCCTACTTTTTTCAGAATTTCGAACATCTTGCACCATTTTACACTGTCGAGCGTCTTTTCCAGGTCGACAAATCCTATGAACGTGTCTTGATTTTTCTTTAGTCGTGCTTCCATTATCAACCGCAACATCAGAATTGCCTCTCTCGTGCCTTTACCTTTCCTAAAACCAAACTGGTCATCACCTAGCATATCGTCAAATTTACCGTCACTTTTACCCTATCATAAAAAATGAACTATCCCTGTTCAGAAAGAGAAATCAAACGCCTTTCAGCCGTCTAAATTTGCAAACTGTTATTTTAATGGGCTACCAGATTCGGCGATATATTACGCCATCTTCAGGTCCCTTTTGCCTGAAGATGGCGTAATATATCAGCGAAACTGGTAGCCCACTAAAATAATAGTTTTGAAATTTAGACTGCTGAAAGGTGTTTGATTTGACATTCTGTACTGAACAGGCGAGATCCCGTAAACATCTATGAAAAGATGGACATACAGAGAGACTCCCTTCAGGCGTTGCCCCTAATTATTCCAAAAAATTCTCCCAAGGCGTTAGGATCCATGGTGCTATAATTTTTTCGTTATGTAATTATAATTCTTAAACGTATACAAATGAAAATCCTATAAAACACGATGTTAGAAAAAAATGTTATTCAAAGGATAAACAAAAATACCATTTATTTGTTACTTGTGTTACATCAGCTAAAACAATCTTTCTTCAAAAAACGGAACCACTGGAAGTTTCGTGTCCATTGTTATTAGTGTTTTTTATGTCCAACAATTCCATGTAAAAATATCTACAACAGACTCATTCTGCTCCGCTAATTCCTCAGCTAATGCAGCTTTCCACGAATCCGGCCATCTCTGTCCTTCCTCACCGCTTACAGTTCAGGACATATTGTCTTCAATATGATGTTGCGTGGAAAGTGAAACTGAGCCTGGTACTTCTCTACTAGGTGGTGGTAGGGTTTAACGAAAATACAGCAAAATAATTTGCAAAGAGCTTACGGTACCTCGGTATGGGTTTGAGATCGCTGTGAGCGTTTCCCACGTACCACTAGCTCCGTTCCTAGACCTTCAAACAGCATGCCAAGTGGGCTCTGTGATAATGAGACCTACAGTTTAACATGGAAGAATCTGAACCACGTTTCGCTTCCGGCCAACGTCCACATTGTTGAAAGGTGACTGCTTGGCGCAAATACACTGCAAAATTGGTTCGACCGGGATTCTATCCCGCGACCTTTCGATTTTGGGGCATGTGCTAGACAATCAGGTCCAACTCAGATTCTGCTCAAAAATGGCTCCGAGCACTATAGGACTCAGCTGCTGAGGTCATTAGTCCCCTAGAACTAGTTAAACCTAACTAACCTAAGGACATCACAAACATCCATGCCCGAGGCAGGATTCGAACCTGCGACTGTAGCGGTCTTGCGGTTCCAGACTGCAGCGCCTTTAACCGCGCGGCCACTTCGGCCGGCCTCAGATTCTGCTCAAGCTTCGCTGCTGCTTGAAGTTGCAGCGGATGTACCGCTAGATGGGAGTGCCGTCGTTTTCACAGCCACAGCGACGATAGACTTTAATTGGCTCTTAGCGCTATGGGACTTAACTTCTGAGGTCATCAGTCCCCTAGACTTAGAATTACTTAAACCTAACTAACCTAAGGACATCACTCACATCCATGCCCGAGGCAGGATTCGAACCTGCGACCGTAACGGTCGCCCGGTTCCAGGCTGTAGCGCCTAGAACCGCTCGGCCACTCCGGCCGGCAGACTTTAATTCATCACACTTCAGACAGTCGACACGAAATATTTGTAGATTATACTGGGTAATTCAGCTGCCCGTACCCGTTTCGTTTTATGCAGCCCACAATGTTATATCTGGCCTTCATAAACCACTTGCGAGATTTTCATACTGTGTCACTCGCTACGCGCCGACTCTTGCGGAAAAACTCAGCAGGGCCTTTTCGTAGAAAGTTTAATGTAGTTAATTATTATAATGGGATACGATTTTGCTGGAGGCCATGATTTTCCAGTTATTCAAGAAAAACCCGAAAAGTAACCTATCACTCCACTCTCATCCTCCACCAGTTAGGATTTCTAGTGTGTTCAAATGGTTCAAATGGCTCTGAGCACTATGGGACTTAACATCTGAGGTCATCAGTCTCCTAAAACTTAGAACTACTTAAATCTAACTAACCTAAGGACATCACACACATCCATGCCCGAGGCAGGATTCGAACCTGCGACCGTAGCATTCGTGCGGTTCCGGACTGAAGCGCCAAGAACCGCTTGGCCACAGCGGCCGGCTGTTTTGTGTTGTTTGTGGCGCTCCCTTCTACCACTGTATAAGTATTTCCGCCTTCACGAACCTATTTCTGATATTCGACCTTTTTTGTCTGTGTGGATTGGGCTCTTACGACATCAGCACAGTCGGCTACTTCGTTAACATTATTAATTTAAACGTACCCGTGCGGGTAGTAAAACAATAAGGACTTATGTAAACATTACGCTAAAGCTAATTACGCAGACAATTGTATCAAAACTTAGCCCTTACAAGTTCAGTACTTTTGTAGTAAGAGGGCCTGACGAATACATCGATGTATTGTTTATTTTATGATGTTAAAAATTCGCAAAAATCGTCACTTTTGTACTTTGTAAGTGCTCGACTAAACCCTTGGCGCAACAAGGCCAGCCAATAAAGACCGAAACAGTTTGCAAGTGGGAAATAATTCGTGCGCTCGCAAATATTTGTACAGTGGTCGGGGAGGGGGGGGGGAGGAGGGAGTGCCATGACTAACATACTAGAAATCCTGACCGGCGGAGGCTGAGTGTGGCAGTGGGGCTGCGTTTGAACTCACTTTTGTACGTTTTTCTTGAATAACTACGGCCTCTAGAAAAAGCGTATAACTATGTTAAATTTCCTACAAAAAAAGTCCTGCTCATTTTTTTCTGTAGGACTAATAGGTTGTGCGAAGCGAGCGAGAGAATGTAAAAATCTCGCACGTGGTTCATGAAGGACAACTGTAACAATGCAGGTTGCATAAAACGACAGCGGTAGGGCAGCTAGATCAGGCGTTATACGAGAAGGTTCCTCGTGAATCAGTCCATCTGTTTGGTCACAACCGGATCAGAATCGCTACAATAGTTCCTGAAACTAGTTCCTAAATACATATGTGGGCAGGACTCAATTGATGTGTATAGGGAAGAGATTAGATATTAAATAGGTGTCCAAATTCGACACTTTTGCCGACGCACAATTCTTGGCAGAGAGCGGCTGCCGTAGCAACAACTGACGCACGCAGCGTACACTTACCTGAGGAGTTGTAGCGGTGAGCGAAGTGACGAGTGCGATGCAAAGCCGCAGCACCGAAGTAACCGCCACACCACCAGCCCAGCATCGCTGTCAAAGCGAGCATCAGTCGCAAGCTTCGCCTGCCCATACCGATCCGACACTGACTCCTGTAACGGGGGCTGTCTAGCCGACAGGCGTAAATATTTCTCTCACCAGACGTCCCGCCTACCCGAGCAGAATAAACTATCGCGTCTTGGCCACAGTCTTTATTGTTCCTACAATTTCCGTTAACAAGGAATTCGAAAATATTAATTGAGAATCACCTTCAGTAAATATCAAGGTAGAATTTCCTGCTTATCTCATTTGCAGTATTGAAAAGAAAGTATTACGTGCACGCGAATATCTATTAATGATCAATCTCTAACAGGGAAGATTAGTTACAGAAGTTGCGGTATGAATAACTAGTAAAATTTCTAAGTAAATCTTGAATAAATATGGTACTTAACACAAGACAGTAGCAACAGAAGTACATTTATTACAAATTCTTGTGGCCTTCTACGACGAGGATGTAATTCTATCTCGTGGCTGCGATAGTTAATGAAGTTGGGTTGGTATATGTACCCGATGCAAAAAAATCATAAATGTAAATTGAAAAGAGTAATTGCACCAGAAAAATCTGTCTGGTGTAACTGTTACGCTGTGTGATAATCGCGTAAGAAACGTATCGTGGGCAGAGCTATGTAGCCGTGTTTGGCACGTCGCCTTCAATTGCGCTCGACATCGCGTGAGCAGCGAAGTTCCCTCCGGAAATTGGTTGCGGTGCACCTCGGCCCGTGCTTCGCGCTGCGCGCCTGTCGGACGGCAGACCCGCACTGGCGGTGTGAGTGTTGGGCTGCCTACACGCCAGGCGCGGCGCTCCCGTCGCGCCGGCCGGCTATGGTGGGAGGTGTGGATGCGGGGACAGTGGGGGGAGGGAGAGGAGGGTTGGTCTGGACTCCAGCGCTTGCGTGTACTGCCCGTCCCAGCACCTGGCCTAAGTGACGTGACGGATCGGCTGTAAGTCGCCTTTACCTGCTAAGTGGGTGAAAATAACATTTTATCACTGACAACAAACGCAGAGATAAAAATCAAGAGGAGTAACTTCGGAAAATTTTGAAATTACAACAAGAGAGAGACAAGGTGATGGATACACTCCATTACTTTGCAACTGTTTCTTAGAAAATATAATCCAAGAGTGACGAAAGCTGAAATTGGAGTTTAAAATTGACGAACAAATCAAATTACAGGGGATGTCTTATGTGAAAACACTTGAATCTTTTTAAATAAAACAAAGGTTATTAACATTATACATCTTTATTCTTCATCTCTATTTATTTGCAGACCTCTACCTCTAGAGGACTTCGAACTGTAACGTGTAAGATGGTGGTGTGTAACCTAACTACATCGGTGCTTGAGAAACAGCTTGCTGTAATCGAGTTCCGAATGCGGCGACGTCGTCCACACATGGAGCATCGTCTCCTTCAGCCAGACAATGCCACAACACACAAGAGCGCTGCGACATCAGCAGCAATTTTGGGTTCACTGTCATCGATCATCCTCCATACATTACCAACTTGGCCTCATCCGACTTTCACCAGTTCCAAAACTTAGGGAACGCCTTCGAGGACTTCACTTTGATAGTGTTGAAGCGGGGCAAGCAGAGGTGAGATTTTTGTTCCGTTAACAAGGTCAAACATCCTAGAGTGACGGTATCAACAAAACTGTCTCTCGGTGGAAGAAATGTGTTCGTCGCCATGGTGCCTATGTTGAGCAATAAATATGTGAACATGAAGAATGGAGATGTATGACGTTTATAACATTTGTTTTATTTAAAAGGCTGTATTAATTTTTACATTAAAAACTCGGAGGCATTAGTTTTCACCCCTCCTTCGTATGAAGAACCAACATTAAGATAGACTGTTAACTTTCGCAGACGACCCGGCGATTCTATGTCAGGAAACTGAAACGGAGAAAAAACAAAACAATAGATATTTACAAAGAAACAGTAGAAAGAAAAGGGCTCCAAATGTAATTTGAAAAAATACACGCCTAACAGCTACGTGGCACCCAAATTCTAAAAATTAAATGCGGTAAGGTCACGAACATTTGTCAGTTAAAATATTTAAGTGAAACCGTTCAGTACATTTGTCTGTAAAAGACTGGTTTAGAAATTCGTTGTCAAAACAAAAAACACAGCTTCGAGGCTTGCAAGTGACATATGTAACAAAAAATGTAGCTCAAGATACAAGCAACTCTGACAATAAAACACAGTCGTCAAACCAAAGTGTCTTTATGAGGTTCAAAGAATTTATGCAGAAAGAGTGACACTGAATAAATTCAGAAGAGAGTACGTGAAGTAATCAGATAATGTTTAAATCCAGTTATTCTGAAGAAGGACATACATATTAAGAATAAATAAAGAAATTGAAAAGCATACCAACATTTATCTGGTTATGGAAAAACGCGAACTAAATTTTTATGGGCATGTTAAAGTAATGGAACCAACCAGATTAACGTGAGGACTTTTGTAGTTCTATGAAACCCGCTGTAAATCTAAAATCGAAACAATAAAATGAATCGACGCAGTGAAAGCAGTAGTGAAGGGAGCAGGAATCATAAAACTTGATACACCAGAGAGAAAATATTTTAAGCACAAAATTCACGATGGACAGTCAGCCTGGCAGGAAAACCCAAGTAGACTGGGACATCTTTGCCTGGCGAGAACCCATTCTGAGGGAATGAGAGTAATAGTAGCACCAAGGAAATCTAAATACCCCTTGTCGTACATAGTGTGGTCCAGCGGGGCCCAGCGTGAATAATAATAAACACAGACCAAGTTTACCTCAAGTGCAGTACAACTTCAGCTGCGGATGAAACAGGTTAATAGAAAAAGTATGAAAGTAGGCTTGGAAATCAATTACATTAAAACTAAAACATTGTACACCATTGTGTAGAACTTAAGGATGAAAGTTATTTTCGCATGATTTGTCTCTGTCAGTTACGCAGCTCGATGAAAAAGGACTACACATAGGAAGAACTGCTGCAGCACACTACAGAAGGTAACTGAAAGTAATGCGCAACTAGACGGCCACAAATGACACTTTTAGTCAAAGACAATAATTACCCTGGAGTTAGCGTGATTCATCGTAGTTGGTTGGTTGGTTGGGGAAGGAGACCAGAGAGCGTGGTCCACGGTGTCATCGGATTAGGGAAGGATGGGGAAGGAAGTCGGCCGTGCCCTTTCAGAGGAACCATCCCGGCATTTGCCTGGAGTGATTTAGGGAAATCACGGAAAACCTAAATCAGGATGGCCGGACGCGGGATTGAACCGTCGTCCTTCCGAATGCGAGTCCAGTGTCTAACCACTGCGCCACCTCGCTCGGTTTCATCGTAGTCCCCTGGACATTACAGAAGACGGAACATGGCTCTAAATGGTGTGTTCAATCACCACAGAGAGTTATGCATGGTCTGCGATGTGCTCCCATACAGGGCACAGGGTTGCTAACCAGTCGTTGTGCTGCGGTGTTCCATTCCTCCGACAGCGCGACTGATAGTTGGTGCGTGTGGACGTGCTGCAATACGTCTGCCAAACGCACCGCACACGTGTTCGATGGGATTTAAGTCGATAAGTGAGCGCTCTACCTTAAGTAACTGTGGGTGCAGTTTAGAGAGTGGCCGCTACTCTGCCTACTGACATTTATCACTACCTGGGCAGGTGAAAAAATCTTAAGTATGTAACCTCTTGATTGTGAATGCTAGTGTAACACCATAGCTTAGACACTACATACCTTTTGCTGATTCATTTTGCTTTGTGTTTTGTTCAACATTCCATCGTTGAGCTTCTGTAATCATTCTACAGAGTGAAAAGTATTTAAATCGACAAACTCTGGGAGGTTGTAGGGGACATCAAAACAAATATTTTCCCCTAATGTCATTTTTTCCTATGAGGATTATTTAAACCAGTGCAGGCCGTATTACGCTCCACAGTTGTTAGAGGCCACATTACGATCTTCAGTTGTTAGAGGGCGTATTACGATCTTCAGTTGTAGGCAACTGCTGTCCACCAGTGTAGTAGTGCATTGTCTCTGTTTACTAATGGAGCGATATACCTGGGGTGGGTACACTGATATGGTTGGTGCGTACTACGTAGCCCACCACAACGGACGAGCTGCAGAGAGGGTTTATCAATAACAATATCCTAATCGCTGTATCCCGCATCATACGACCTTTGCTGCTGTGTACCAACGTCTGCATGAGACCGGGTCATTTAGCAGATTACCTGGACAGGGACGCCGTCGCACGGTAAGAACGCTGCAATTTGAGGAAGCTGTCTCGCACCATGTGGAGCGGTATCCTTCAATCAGCGATCGTGCAATTTGACGTAACATGGATACGAATCAGGCGAATGTAAGAACAGTCCTTCGAGAGCAATTGTTACGTCCATTTCACTTACAGCGTGTTCACAACCTGGAACCAGTTGATTATCCACCCAGAGCACAGTTTTCGCAGTGGTAGTAGGTACCTGGAGCAGTGTGAAATGCATCCTACATTTCCATCCTCTGTGTTGTTTACCGATGAAGCAACGTTCGGGCGTGATGGAGTCTACAACTTGCACAATTCGCATGTTTGGAGTGAGGGTAAACCACATGCCACAGTTACTAGCGCTCATCAAGTGCGGTTATTCGTTAATGTGTGGGTCGGTTTTGTTGGGGACTGTTTAATTGGGCCGTATCTGCTTCCTAGTCCATTAAATGGCAGGCACTATTACAATTTTTCTCGCCAGAGCATTGCCAGAGTTGCTGGAAGACGTCACGCTCCCTACAAATCAACGCATGTGCTTCCAACACGACGGGGCGCCGGCACATTTGAGGCGTCGTGTGCGTCGATTCCTGAACCGACGGTTCCCAGAAACGTGGATTGGCAGAGGTGGTCCTGTACCATGGCCTGCTCGATCCCCAGATATGTCCCCTCTGGAATTTTTTGTGTGGGGAGAGATGCGCAACCTTGTTTACGTAACTCATGTTGCATCAGAACAGGATCTGGTTGCCCGGATAGTAGCAGCAGCAGGAACAATTCAGGATACTCCTGGGGTTTTTGCCCATGTCAGACAGAACATGATCCGACGTTTACGTGTCAATGGAGGCATTTTTGATAATCTACTGTAATTGAAATTGGGTTGTGTTAATGTGTTGTGTCTTGGCCATAAAAAATTGAAAAGTGTTTGTTGGTTTAATTAATTTGTCGCCAGAGAAATCTTCCTCTAGCGGTTTAAATACTCCTGATAGGAGAAAATGACATTAGGGAAAAACATTTGTTTTGATGTCCCCTATAACCTCCCAGAGTTTGTCAGTTTAAATACTTTTCACCCTGTGTGATTAATTCGGTACTATATAAAAATGTGTACTTTTTTCTTTGTAAAAACTTTGATGTCCTGGTTTAATCCTATGCAATGTATTGTCTTAATTAGTTAAACACTTTGCCTCACTTGGAGGGAGACAAAACTTATTATATATAACTGAAAATTTGTTTCAATTATTTTATGTTGAACTGTCAATATGTGCAAATGACATGTTTTGTTGAAAATGTCTTGTTACTCTGTATTTGCTGATCCTCACTTAGGGTTCTTAGTTCTTTATATGTATAAAAGGTGTTGTGGTTCCCCTCGTGAAGGGAGTCGTGCAGCGCGCGCAAAATGTGGTTGGCGTGAATGAAAAGGTGCACCAAGAGTTAGTCTGGGACGAGCTACCTATCCGTCAACTGCACATGTAAAAGTTGTGTATTGTACTAGTGCCGAGAGAGGCTCTTCGTGCCGTTTTCCAATGTGCCAAAGCCTCGGATGGATGGATAAATAGCTGGAACTATTCTGGAATTGGTACCTATCATCGCCAGCAAGAAATGACGGAGTCCAGCATTTCCGCCTGCAAATCCATCCACCAACATGCACTCGCCACCACGTTGCGCAATCAGTGTAACGGAACCAAGGAATGGTAGAAATGTACAATGAAGGATCAGCTCATGTGGATGATTTATTTGTTTTCAATTATAAGGTAATCAAAAGGACTATTTATGAAAACTTACCTTGATTTATCCTCTGCCACATATCCACTTAGGATCCTTCCAATGCTAAAGTGAATACCGAGTGTGCTTATTGAAAAAATATTAAAGCCCAGCGTTTTACTAATTAATGCCTCTTGAACATAGTAAAAAGAAAGTTAAAGTTAATGTGGCAAAAGAGTGTGCTAAAGCAAATAATGTTGGCTGAAAGTAACTTTGCAATTAAAACTGCTTATTAAAAGTTTATGGGCTTGCTAAAAGACCAAAATGAAAAATAGAATTTAAAGTAATAAAGTAATACAAACAGGTATTAAAACAGTTGCTGTCAACTTCAAAATTAAAAGTTCTTAAGACTGAGGTTTATAAAGTTATGCTTAGTAAATGATCTTAGCGCTGCCTGTTGTAAATTGCAAAAGGTGAGTCAGTATATCATAAATACGTCAACTTTGTGTCTCACTGCAGTAAAGGTTGAGAACTGTAACTGCGGGAAGTTATATACTCATGCTTGCCAAGTGCTTGTGCCTCTTGTGTATTGAAAGTGCATATTAATAATGTAATAGGATCCAAAGTTTGTCTATTGTGCTCATGCTAGATAATAATTAACAGAAAGACCACTACCTATGAAAACAGTAACTTCTTTTATTCAAAGGTCAGTTAGAAAGTGTTTGATAGTGAACTCCATTTAACTTTCATGTTAAGTAGAAGAGTATTTAGTAGAGAGAGACTTAATTTATGCACAATACATAATTTTGCAGTGAACCATATTCACATTTCATGTAAGATAGGAAAGTATTTGAAAAGTGAGACTAAATCTGTGCTTAATTGTATAATCCTAAAGTGCACTTTAATAGTAATATTATTGAAACCATTCAGTTTGACCAAGCCTTGAAGGCAAAAGTGTATGTCATTGTCCATTTACTGATGCGAATAGGTTTGTTCTGCTCTGACTGTCATTTCCGACTTTAGCGTTAACATATGCTTGTGCCAGAGTTCGTTGCACTCTCGTGTGACAAAGTATAGGTTGGATCTTTCCATTAAAGTTAATCATATCTATTTTCTTGAACACGAATGTCAATCATTCTCTTGCCTAATTAGGCTAGCGACCGTTTTCTTTATTCTTTGAACAGTGCAGATAGGTAAAATATTGTTTGTTGCTGTTTAAACTTTTACGTAATTCTGACTTTCACTTCCGATAAGCCACCTTCTTTAGGTGCATCACGGTCAACACAAGATTCCTTTCAGATGGTAACACTGCGCTGTTGCTTTTTACCATATTTCATTTTACGAGATAGTTTCAGTATACGATCTTTCTCCAACTTTAAGGTTATTGTATAACAGTAGCAGTGGGCAGTAGTGTTATACTAGTTTTGAGACATTGTGCACGTTGCTATCACGTTTGAAGCTTTTTATGCCATTTTGACTGAGTTTCAGCACAATCCACAACGGAATGTTTTGATGTGGTTTTAAGTGTCGTAAGCCAGAATTGTTCTTGTTGAAGTGAAACAAAGTTGTTAACTCGGAACGCTGTTTCACAGTAAGGATGTTTCGGTTTTCCACTCATTCCATAGCCTCAGCAGTTGACGGGTGCGCGCCGTCGTTGCTACAGGCGGCGCACTGCACGTAGGAGTATTTGCACTCTAAAACCGGTCAAAAATCAACATCGCCATATTACTTTAAAATCGTTTCAAACGTGTTAATCAAGGTCGATAAGCTGTCCGTCTTTCGGCAGTCAGAACCTTCCTCCGCACTCCCGCCACCTGTTGCGACGTCAGTCGCAAAGCAGACATAGAGGGACATAAATGTGTTTGCGACGTGTGTTTCCTTCGCTTTTGTCGTTACGATTAGATAAAAACACCTACTGAATATGGAAATGATAGGTATGTACTTCATACCATACCTTCCTGGTTTTATTCTTTAAATTGTGTGTCTGTAGACTATCTTCAAATTTCAACTGAAAGTCATTTGCTCTGACTCGATCGTTCGTTCGTCCATGAGCGTTAAAATGTTTGCCTGATTTTTGCTCAAAACTGAATGTACTATCCTATGTTATAAAAAGGTTGAACTGAAATTACCATTGTGCGCAGCATGTCACAATGGACATCCTTACATAAAGACAAAACTAACTGACGTTCACTGTGCAAGAAATTAAAACTGCTACTCAAGAAACCACTATCAAAATCAAACTGTGCACTGCCCAAAAAAATTTAATCGTTGATATTACGAAGCAACACTACGAAACACACACTGTTCACTGACTCATTAAAAATCTGAATTACAAATAAAATGCTTAGAATTTCCGCACTGGAAACGTTAAATGAGAAACGAAAGAACCAGCAAAATGTGGAAAGAATCTCACCTGAAAAATTACAGCGTAATCAGCAGCAACAGCACATCATGAAGAAATCGCGCCCGCTAAAATATGCCGAAGTAAAACTAAATTGCTGGGAGAAAGATTGGGATGATTTTCTCATACTAAAAAAAACCTCCTTACTGGATCCCTCCTGGAAATGAAAATACTAATTCGTTCATCACAATGACAATGCTGTATTTTAAACTCTTATTTCATAAGAACAAAACCTTAAAGAAAACCAAAAACTTTACTTTCTTTACAAAAGTTTTACAAGGCAACGCTTTTATGATTATGCAGATTGAAACAAATTAAACTGAAATGACCTAAACTGAGGTGGAGAGTTGGACGGTTCTATGACAAGAACCGCAAACGATATCAATAAGCGCCAGCAAAAATTATCACCTTAAAAACGCATCTATAAGGCAATCCATTCTCTCTGTTCCATAAAAGCTGCGTCTATAAGTCCTTCCATCAGATTAATAATTCCTAACAGTTTTCTTCAGAAAAATCCTCCTCCAATAAGCGCTACGCTGAAAGTTCTGCCCGCTTACTCTATGTCCAACACTCGATCTACCCTCTGCTCTACACCTGAGCAAAAGATACACAAGTTAAGAGATACTGCTGTCACTGCCGTAAGTCGACTATTCCACAAATGTCACGCGCGATTGCTTCGCTCTCGTAACATGAGATTTCATCTCATTCTGAAACTAACCGCAAATAAATGTACAGTCCACTTATATGTGTCCGCCTTTCACAATGTCTCTAGTTACCTGTTTTTCGAGCGCTATTTCTTTCACGGGCATGAAATTTTGACCGATGAAAGTTGTTTGACACACTAACGTCGTCCAACCTCCACCGCCATTTTGTTTTTATTCGTTCAAAGTGAAATGTTGAATTAGTTAAACTAGTGCAGCGTAGTAATTTTTCGTTTATTCTGTTGTAAATTCTTTGGGAAAGGTCAAGAAATGTACCAGAAGATCTTTGTATGATATTTTGAAGAAATTTAAATCGAAGAAAATAAATGATAAACTTTCGTTCATGGAAGAAAAACTTGCACAAATATTAAAATGTTCACCTGCTCAAAAAGCTGTTTTAAGTCGTGCTTTGAGATACGTCAAATGTGACTTCAGGAAAAAGTAGACAGCCAGAGACAAAGAAATCAACAATTCAAAAAGCTTGCAAAGAAGAAATAGGACTCCCCGAAGACATTTCCGAGCATGCATTAGGAATACAATTTTTTCTGATCCAGAATACTCTTACTCTTTTTGAGTCACTGGCCTCAATGTAATTTCATTAAGCGACTTAAAGTAATCCTGGAAGTGATTTTGAGTGGTAACAGAATTGACACGGAAATTTGATGCCTTTTCTCCTGTAACTGCAAAAATGTTCACAGATTTACAGTATGTGGTTGGTACCCTGCGTCACCGACTAGTCACAAATTTTACTGCATGGTACCGAATGCAATTCTAAACCACACTATGTGATCAAAAGCATCCGGAGACCTGGTTGAAGATGGCTTACAAGTTCGTGGCGCCCTCCATCGGTACTGCTGGAATTCGATATGTTGTTGGCACACCCTTAGCCTTGATGACAGCTTCTACTCTCACAGGTGTATGTTCAATCAGGTGCTGGAAGGTTTCTTGGGGAATGGCAGCATATTCTTCACGGGGTGCTGCACTGAGGAGAGGTATCGATGTCGGCCGGTGAGGCCTAGCACGAAGTCGGCGTTCCAAAACATTCCAAAGGCGTTCTATAGGATTCAGGTCAGGACTCTGTGCACGCCAGTCCATTGCACGAATGTTATTGTCCTGTAGCCACTCCCTCACAGGCCGTGCATTAAGAACAGGTGCTCGACCGTGTTGAAAGATGCAATCACCATGCCAGAATTGCTCTTCAACAGTAAGAAACAAGAAGGTGCTTAAAACATCAGTGTAGGCCTGTGCTGTGATAGTGCCACGCAAAACAATGAGGGGTGCAAGACCCCTCCATGTAAAACACGATCACACCATAACACCACTACCTCCGAATTTTACTGTTGGCACTACACACGCTGGCATATGACGTTCACCGGGCATTCGCCATAATCACCGCCTTTCATCGGATCGCCACATTGTGTACCGTGATTCATCATTCCACACAACGTTTTACCAATGTTCAATCGTCCAACGTTTACGCTCGTTACACCAAGCGAGCCGTCGTTTGGCATTTACCGGGGTGATTTGTGGCTTATGAGCTGCCGCTCGACCTTGAAATCCAAGTTTTCTCACCTCCCGTCTAACTTTCATAGTACTTGCAGTGGATCCTGGTGCAGTTTGGAATTCCTGTGTGATGGTCTGGATAGATGTCTGCCTATTACACATTACGACCCTCATCAACTGTCGGAGGTCTCTCTCTGTCAGTCAACAGACGTGGTCGGCCTGTACGCTTTTGTGCTGTACGTGTTTCTTCACGTTTACACTTCACTATCACATCGGAAACAGTGGACCTAGGGATGTTTAGGAGTGTGGAAATCTCGCGTACAGACGTATGACGCAAGTGACACCCAATCTCCTGACCACGTTCGAAGTCCGTGAGTCCCACGGAGCGCCCCCTTCTACTCTCTCACGATGTCTAATGACCACTGAGGTCGCTGATATGGAGTACCTGGCAGTAGGTAGTATCACAATGCACATAATAAGAAAAACCTATGTTTTTCGGGGTGTCCGGATACTTTTGATCATATAGTGTAGATCTACTCATAGGCCAATTGTCGGAGGAAGCAGCTGAGACCCGCAACAAGTACAGATGGCAATACAGAATTAAGTTTGCTCGTAAATTTTCACGTGTGTATTGTAACAGAGATGAACTACATAGATTATTCAGACCCATTTGTAGCAGACCAAGGCAACATACGAAAAGTGTTCCATTTTCGCAGTCAGTCTAATGGTCGCGAGCGCAAAATCTTTATCCCTAGAAGATAATAAAAGCGATGAAACCAGAGAGACAGGCAAAGACGATAAAGAAGACGATGGCCATCAGTTTGCCACTGAATAAAGGTATATTGTAATAGTTTGCAAATCAAATTTGTATATTTTGTAAATAAACATATATAAGGGACGTTCAAAAAGGAACAAGCCAGAGGTATAATTACAGAAACCAGTACCTGTGTGCTAGAAGTATTGATCCTGGCTGTTGAGACACTTGTCCCATTGCGACACAAGGCGGTGAATGGTTGTCTCATAAAATTTCCAGGGCTGCGATGTTAACCAGTTCCACACGTACAGCTGGAGTCGTCGTCCAAACGAGTGCAGGAAAGGTTATGCTAACGTTCTTCTTTGACCAAGATGACCCCCTTCTGATTCACTTCCTGCAGCATGGGACAACAGTGAACGCCCAGCGTTGCTCGAAAACCTTGACCACCCTTCGCCAAGCGATCAAATCAAACCAACCCAGCGATCCACTTCCCAACGACATTCCTGGCATTTTCAGTATCTTTGCCTGAGTGGAAATAATGCTTTCGTAAAGTGCACCTTTCCATCAGGATCCAGCTCTTACTCGCTGTTTCTTCCCCTTTCCTCTGAGGCCTCTTTTGCACAAAATTCTGGTTCGGTTTCAAGTTCAGAGCCTACCATAGTTTCTTTCAGTAACCTTCTGACACGTTCTCATTCTCTCTCGTAGTACATTATTAACACATCTTTTAAAAATGAAGTCTTACAATGAGTATAGTTAAGTAATTCATGACGACTATATGAAAGCACGCAAATGCTAATAAAATTGCAAAGATATCGAGTTTAACATACCTTTTAACTAACAGCTAACAATGTTTAAGCCATGCAAAGTTCGTGTGGTCGATCTAGGGGACTGAACAATGCGATCCTCACTAGTCAGCTGACTAACTCGTCGCGTGTAAAGCAACGTGAACGAGAAAGGCACACGGCAGAACAACTCGCTCAGTGCATTGATAGAAAAAATAATCGACAATGTTTAAGGAGTCGGCGTGTGAGATCGTACCACTCTAACGAGGGTTATATTTCGCCCAGCTGCTATTCGGATATCGACCCCACTACGGACACTTTCTTCCGGGGTTACGTTCTAGGTCTTTATACAGAGGTCTGTGAACGGGAACCTTGGCTTTGTTGCGAGATAAGGCGTTCTTGCCAGGCGAGGACACTTTAGAAATGTTATCATATTTCTGAAATAGGCTCTGTGGGAAAATATTTCGATGCCAATCCGTACAGTGTCGCCATCGAAAAGGCAGCGCGTGACCTGACGTATTGCCTGGCCCAAGAACAGACTTGAAGCCGTCGATTGAAATCAAAATCCCTTGAAGAAAAGCAATGTTGTTCTCACGAAACTCATTTGGGTACATTTAGAGAACCTCTGTTACAATAGGACAGCGTGACCATTACGTGACGAAACACTATATAAACACTAAAAACACAACATATTACCGACCCTAACGCTATGTAGGAAACAAGTTGACATTCAGAACATCTTCCAGTCGTCTCGGAATGGAAAAATACAGGTGATGTATAGTTTTCAAGGGAATCTTACACCATTCTGTCCCCAAAATGGTGGAATACCACGATATGACTGCCCAAATCGTCACAGAAGCCCTTCCATCTTTCACTGTTAGCATGTAAATTAGGCCAGATGTTGGAAACAACGTAAAACAAGACTGACGCGACCAAATTTCTTGAAGAAAATAAATACCGACAGACGAAATTTTATTAAATATATCATTGGACTACGACTTTCGTTGCCTCATTGGCACCGTCGTAAGATCCCTGTGTAAATCGACAAAACCGAGCTTCAAACAGACAACAAATCTGAAACTTCCTGGCAGATTAAAATTGTGTGCCCGACCGAGACTCGAACTCGGAACCTTTGCCTTTCGCGGGCAAGTGCTCTACCAACTGAGCTACCCAAGCACGACTCACACCCCGTCCTCACAGCTTCATTTCTGCCAGTACCTCGTCTCATATTATGGTAATTAGGAAAGCGTTCTTGGAAAAAAAAACAGGCTGAGTCATATTGTACAAACAATGGTATCATATACGGCGGTCGTACTGTAACGAAACGTCCTGATGACAGAGAATCTGTCTGAGCATATAAATATTGAAAAATAGGGAACCGAAGTAATAAATGAGCAAACACGATACAGGAATAAAGCAGTGTAACTGAATTGCGAAGGAATACAATAACGTTTAAAAAGACTAGAAAACTATAAATGAACCATGAATTTAGGTCAAAGTAAGAACCTAATGTCGAAAAAGTAATTTCCTGTTCTTTTCGTAGTATGTAGCTGTAATTCACATGTACTATTACACGTGCATCATACCGAACAACAACAAACATTTTGAAAATATAACAGAAGATATAAAACACAAGAAAATATAATACCAGAAGTCATCAACAAAGTAAACTCTCAGGCTGTATAAGCTGGTGTAGAAGCATAGAGGGAGTGAACCCTTAAAACTCAAGTCAGCCCTAACAGTAGCTATCCGTATATAAAGTAACGTGATAATTATTGTAATAAAAACATTATCTATCGTTATAAGCTGTAATACAATAGAATAAAATAGTTTATGAAGAAAACTGATATTTTAAAATAATGAGAACATATCCTTATATATATATCCACATATATGAGTGTTTGAACAAAGGACCAAGAGAGACTGAATAATATTAATAAGACACGATATGAACCAATATCTGTCAAAACGTTGGAACGCTGCACCAATATGGAAGATGAGACATGAACAAGCACATAGAAAACGTACGCAAATAGAATCATGGTTGGTGCGCCAAGGTAGGAAAACTCGAACCATGGAAACCAAAAAGAAGGAGGGATGCAAACAATCTCCTGCCGGATGATCATAAAGCTACACAAATAATAATGAAAAAGAGGTTGAAAGCCAAAAGAGATTATTAAAAATCTAATGAAACGACATCGTATATAGACACTGCCCAGCGTCAATGAAGCCCAACGTGGTTAAATTTGAAAGCTATGTTAAACAAAGAAGGGCTAACAAGAGAGAACATCAAATAAGGTAAAGTTTCGAGAAGGAATGACGTATATAATCGCATCCCCAAGAAACACCCACTCATCAAACGTCACATACAAGAAAAAGTATTCGAAAGTGAGTGACAGTCATTATTGGTTATTTGTCGCGATTACTATGCCCATACTACAAATAAATGTTGTGCGTCCACTTGTGTAAGTGCCAAAACGTATCAAGTTTGTAACCTAGCTCCCGCAATTGAAAATAGCAATTAATAACAAGGGAGACAATAATATGTTCTTTTATTTAAAATGCAGTAGTCCATTGATCATACAAGTGAAAGCACATGTCAGGGACGATCAGAAAACTAGAAGATATTATCGAAAATATATAAACAAATAAAGTAACACGCTAACAGCAGGCAACCAATATCACTAGATCCATTGAGGAGACAAGCAAAACCTGATGAAAGACCTGTCAGTTAGCAATAAACGTAATGGCCTCTGATTTCTCTGTTGCATAAATAAATGAAATAAGGCATGGTGCTAAAACTGAAACAAGTGTCACACTATCGTGATAGGCACCGCCTTAATTGCAGTAATATAAAGCCAAAACTGTCGGAAATCGAATGAAACCGTACCAAAAAGTAAAAGTAATGGACAGCTGTAAAGTAAAACGGGAAAACTACCTCTATTAAAAGGGCAATACGTACAGAGTACCTTAATCTTGAATAACGACGAACTCATTACACGAAAAATGCTATAAATAAGATGCCCAATATAATATGCCCTCGTAAGAATCAGTCTTAATATAAAATAAACATCAATTAAATGATAGAAGTATGAAGCAACATTTATGCATTATCCAGCGTCAACAAAGCAGAAAATATGAGATGAAAAGGTCAAATATGAAAGCAATAAAATAACAGGCGGATTCGGATTAACATAGGAGAACGCCAGACAAGAAAGGTTACAAGAAGCAATGACATACACAAACACAAACGCAGAAAACATCCACTCATCAACCGGCACATAAAAGAAACGTACACAAAGGCGAGAACAGTCGCCAGAGCTTATGTACGAACATTGTCACGCTCATACTATATAACGCAAAAGAGAATTCTACGTAACGAAAACAGAGGGTTTAGTATACGAAAAAGCGAAGCATCACGGACTACAAGAATATAAGCGTGAACTCAGAATGGCTGTGAAAACAACTAAATATGTAACCTCATGTTGTATAGTAAGAAACTAGTGCTTTCCGTAGCTGTATGTCCCATGGGTCAACCACTTATAAATGTTAACTATTTACATAATTTCAACATCATACGTTACAATGTAATTTCTCTACTGCAGATAGATTTTTACACATTCTCCATGATATCGTAGAGAACTTCTGGTTTTAAATTTTCTTGTGTTTTGTACCTTTTGTTCTAGTTTTAAAATTCGTTTCTTTTTTTTTTGTTCGATATAATTCACGTGTAATAGGACATGGGAATCACAGTTACATGCTACAAAAAAGAAAAAAAGCACTCCATCTTCAGGCCACAAGTGGCCCATCGGGACCATCCGACCGCCGTGTCATCCTCATTTGAGGACGCGGATAGGAGGAGCGTGTGGTCAACATACCGCTCTCCCGGTCGTTATGATGATTTTCTTTGACCGGAGCCGCTACTATTCGGTCGAATAGCTCCTCAATTGGCATCACGATGCTGGGTGCACCCCGAAAAATGGCAACAGCACATGGCGACCCGGATGGTCACCCATCAAAGCGCCGGCCACACCCGACAGCGCTTAACTTCGGTGATCTGACGGGAACCAGTGTATCCATTGCGGTAAGACCGTTGCCGCAAAAATAGAAACGGAAATTACTTTTTTATCTGAAGTCCTTCCTTTGACCTAAATGCAAGGTTCACTTCTAGTTTTCTAGTCTTTTTAATGATTATTGTAATCCTTCGCATTTCAGAAACATTGCTAGTGTTAGTTTTCTTTATTCATTTATCATGTTTATGCATTCATTATTTCAGTTCCCTATTTTTCAATATTTATATATTGAGACAGATTGTATTCAAGCCGTTTCGTTACAGTACGACCACTATACGTGATACCATCGTTAGTAGGATATGACTCAGCGTACTTTTTCAATAAAGGCTTTTCTCATTAATATAATATGAGGACATTTACTTTACTTCATAATTTTATGTTAGCTTTGTATTTTATGCCGTTTCTTTTAATACAGTTGATGGGTACATGACAATTTTGTTACCAATGTTTGCATATCACGCACTTTAGTTTAGCATCTTGATATCTGTCAGCTCTCTTCTTATACTTTTGACCAATGTACATATATGGTTAATTTAGTTTAAATAATGACATTTGGTGTTGCATATCATATTTGTTTTCTACTTGAAGCTTGATTTTTGTCGATTTGTACAGGTGTTTGAAGATGGTGCCAATGTGGCTAAGAAATTGGTAGTGTGATGAAATAATTAATAAAATTACGGCTGTCGGTATTTCTTCAAGTCTTTACCAGCGGCAGTCCCATACCATTTATACAAGCCACAACTGCAGAAACAAACTACTTTCTTCCATAGCCCCATAGTCCCAATTTTATGTCTTTGGCACCACGTTTAGATGTGACGGGCATTTGAATCAGTGATGAGTGGTTTTGGAATTCCTATGCGCCCTGAATTTCCTGCTTATGGATACCCTCCCCCCCTCCCCCCTCTCCCCCTCCCCCCCCCTCCCCCCCTCCCCCTCCCCCCCTCCCCGTCTCCCCCCTCCCCCAACCCTCTCGTGTTGTATTGGTGCTGAAAGGGTTCACGAGAGTGATATTCAGTTGTACAATAACTTTTGCAGCTGTTGGCCTCTTATTTTTTGTCACAGTGCTCTTCAGTGACAGTCTGTCACGATCAATCAACGTACACTTTGTAAGTATGCTGTTTGGGTTTTTATATTGGTAACGCCACGTAGCGCTCTGTATGAAAATCACTGACTCTGCTGCGTGCAATTTGTGGCTGGTTGGCATTCTTGAAATATTCGCTATTGTAGTGTTGGGTAGTTGGATGTGAACAGCGCGTAGCGCTGCGCAGTTGGAGGTGAGCCGCCAGCAGTGGTGGATGTGGGGAGAGAGATGGCAGAGTTTTGAGAGCAGACGATCTGGACGTGTGTCTCCATCAAAATCTTTCATTTGATAAGTATGCCTATCAGTAGTTAATGTCTTGAGTACTTAGAATCTTTCATTTAGCTGGCAGTATTGGCGCTCGCTGTATTGCAGTAGTTTGAGTAACGAAGATTTTTGTGAGGTAAGTGATTCATGTAAGGTATAGGTTATTGTTAGTCAGGGCCATTCTTTTGTAGGGATTATTGAAAGTCAGATTGGGTTGCGCTAAAAATATTGTGTGTCAGTTTAGTGATGTCTGAGTACGTTCAGTTTTGCTCAGCTGTTTGAAAATCAAATAATGTAAGAGGTTTATCATCACAGTAATTCATAAATTTCTCTAAGCGGACGTTTCAACTATGTGATCAACTTTTCTAAGGGTATGTTTCAAGCTGCGCGGGATTAGCCGAGCGGTCTGAGGCGCTGCAGTCATGGACTGTGTGGCTGGTCCCGGCGGAGGTTCGAGTCCTCCCTCGGGCATGGATGTGTGTGTTTGTCCTTAGGATGATTTAGGTTAAGTAGTGTGTAAGCTTAGGGACTGATGGCCTTAGCAATTAAGTCCCATAAGATTTCACACACATTTGAACATTTTTTGAGCATTGATGTTACAACTTCTGCCCGCGTTGTGACCTAGCGGACGATGTTTTGCTCTTTCCGTGTAGGCGGTATAAATCTTCGATACGGTGCCTCTTGAAACACCCGACAGTTCGGCCACCTTAATTGCAGAAACATCCACCATACAAGCACCAAAGATTTGGCTATGTTCGAATTCACTTGGCTACGACACGATGCACTAGCGACTGACAATTGCAACGTATAGACGACATTGCACAGGTGCCGTTCGTGGTCAAATACAACAGCGCTGCCAGCAGGCTCGGCTAATATCTTCAGTGTTCCCATATCGTTGTCCAACCCCCTGTAATGTTTCATTATATACAGATGTAGATGTTGTTACCCCTAACTACTTTGTTAGGTTGTGCCGAAATGCTAATCATTTGCATATCCAACAGTGTGATAGACGGCTTTGCAAGTAGACGTTAGTAGCGTATCGCCTTCATGGTGTTGTAATTCTACAGACCAGCACTGCATGCTGTAATAACTGATATCTCTTGCCCCTCGCAGTACGTCGCAAGTATCTGTCTTTCTTCGTTTTGGACTATGTAGCATGTAGCAGTTCTTTCTGTTTTGTCGTCCAATAAAGGACGTCGGTATTAGATCTTTTCAATATCCAGGCTACAGGGAAGTCGCGGAGACAGAAATCCATTTCAAAGGGTGTATTTAGTTCAATGCTTGGACGAAAATTCCTACTTTCACAGCTCTAAAGGACGGTAAATAATGTGTAGGATTCTGTTTCTCAGTTGCAGACCTTAATCTGATCTCGTGAGCAGTTTTCTCATATTAAACAACTGAGCCCTGGGACTTGCTCGTATAGCGTAACCCGCTGTAGCCTAGCTGACGAGACAGGGAGATGCGCTAGACTCGGTTCGCAACCGCGCGGCCAGTTAACGACCGTTCAGCCTGGGGTGTGGTTTTTAGGCGGTTCTCCACGCTCGTCGAGGCAAATGCTTGGCTGGTTCCCAAATTCCGCCTCAGAGAATTACGATACACTGCCAGTTAAAACACGATCACACACAGATTCACAAACAATTGGCGACCACGACTTCCCTCCCTGTGGTTCCCTTGGTGGTGGTGACGCCAGAAAGGGCTTCTGGCCACAAAGTAAATAACAAAATAAAATTTGCCGAATCCTGAAAAAGCGGACCCCGCACTAGACGCAAAAACGCTATCGAAAAAAGGATGATGACGAATTGTTTACTGGCGTGTTCAGTTCTGGATTTTATCTTGTTGGTTGCAAGTTGTGCCTAAGTGTTAGGTTGGTGCGTAAGTTCCTAGAGGTTCTGATTTGTGGCGTGCTGGTATTCCGGTTGCTATGGGTTTTTTTACCGATTGTCATTTTTTATTTATAGTTCAGTGTTGCTGTTTGAGTTCAAATACTATCGTTTCGTCCTTTGGAGATGGTGAGTGGAGCTGTGGACGCAGCGCGAAGAGCCAACTGGAGAAATCGTAACAGATCCAACATAGTCTTCTGTTGAAGCCGACTGCCGAACGAATCTACTGCCGCAAACAAACATTGCGCGCAAGGATCGTGAAGATAAGATACGAGAAATTAGGACTCATACGGAGGCATACAGACAGTCGTTTGTTCCTCGCTGTGTTTGCGAGTGGAACTGGAAAGAAAACGACAGGTAGTGGTACGGGGTACCACCGCTGCGTACCTTACGGCGACTTGCGGAGAATCTACTCCTGTAGATTTAGATGTACATGTTTGAGTTCAATAGTGCGATGTCAGCAGCGGTGGCAGCCAGAAACATTTGTAGGGTGTGGAAAAATTTCCGCTACCAGTCACAATAAAAGGTTATTTGTTTGTCACACGACCGGTTTCGGGCTTGCGCCCATCCCCAGGTATTTATACAGTGACCTCCAGCAATATAAACATGTACATGAATGTATAAACACCTGAGGATGGGCGCAAGCCCGTAACCAGTCGTGTGACAAATAAATAACCTTTTATTGCGACACCCTATAAAGAAACAGTCACGGAGTTCAACAGCATCCACTATGGATAAATTTCAGAAACATCTGTGCCGTGAATTGGGATAGTGTTAGTGGACAAAGCACGGGAAGAAAATGGTTTTCTCGTTTCAAGTAAGACTGTCATGGCATTAATGACTCTCCATGTTCAGGAAGATCTTCGAGGTTTGATGAAGATTGTTATACCCATTAATCCGCAATAATCCACATCAGTGTACTCGAGAACTGGCAGACAGGATGGACTGTGATCATTTCACCATCGTGTGACATTTGCATGTAATGGAGAAGGTTCGAACATCGGTTCTACATCTACATTCTACATTTATACTCCGCAAGCCACCCAACGGTGTGTGGCGGAGGGCACTTTACGTGCAACCGTCATTACCTCCCTTTCCTGTTCCAGTCGCATATGGTTCGCGGGAAGAACGACTTCCGGAAAGCCTCCATGCGCGCTCGAATCTTTCTAATTTTGCGTTCGTGATCTCCTCGGGAGGTATAAGTAGGTGGAAGCAATATATTCGATACCTCATCCAGAAACGCACCCTCTCGAAACCTGGACAGCAAGCTACACCGCGATGCAGAGCGCCTCTCTTGCAGAGTCTGCCACTTGAGTTTGCTAAACATCTTCGTAACGCTATCACGCTTACCAAATAACCCTGTGACGAAACGCGCCGCTCTTTTTTGGATCTTCTCTATTTCCTCTGGTACGGATCCCACACTGATGAACAATACTCAAGTATAGGCCGAACGAGTGTTTTGTAAGCCACCTCCTTTGTTGATGGACTACATTTTCTAAGCACTCTCCCAATGAATCTCAACCTGGCACCCGCCATTTAATTTTATATGATCATTCCACTTCAAATCGTTCCGTACGCATACTCCCAGATATTTTACAGAAGTAACTGCTACCAGTGTTTGTTCCGCTATCATATAATCATACAATAAAGGATCCTTCTTTCTATGTATTCGCAATACATTACATTTGTCTATGTTAATGGTCAGTTGCCACTCCCTGCACCAAGTGCCTATCCGCTGCAGATCTCCCTGCATTTCGCTGCGGGTATTGCATACTCTAAGCTAAAATCCCTACTCTAAGCTAAAATCCCCCCCCCCTCCCCATGAACCATGGACCTTGCCGTTGGTGCGGAGGCTTGCGTGCCTCAGCGATACAGATGGCCGTGCCACAACGGAGGGGTATCTGTTGAGAGGCCAGACAAACGTGTGGTTCCTGAAGAGGGGCAGCAGCCTTTTCAGTACTTGCAGGGGCAACAGTCTGGATGATTGACTGATCTGGCCTTGTAACAATAACCAAAACGGCCTTGCTGTGCTGGTACTGCGAACGGCTGAAATCAAGGGGAAACTACAGCCGTAATTTTTCCCAAGGGCATGCAGCTTTACTGTATGGTTAAATGATGATGGCGTCCTCTTGGGCAAAATATTCCGGAGGTAAAATAGTCCCCCATTCGGATCTCCGGGCGGGGACTACTCAAGAGGACGTTGTTATCAGGAGAAAGAAAACTGGCGTTCTACGGATCGGAGCGTGGAATGTCAGATCCCTTAATCGAGCAGGCAGGTTAGAAAATTTAAAAAGGGAAATGGATAGGTTAAAGTTAGATATAGTAGGAATTAGTGAAGTTCGGTGGCAGGAGGAACAAGACTTTTGGTCAGGTGAATACAGGGTTATAAATACAAAATCAAATAGAGGTAATGCAGGAGTAGGTTTAACAATGAATAAAAAATTAGGCGTGCGGGTAAGCTACTACAAACAGCATAGTGAACGCATTACTGCGGCCAAGATAGACACGAAGCCCACGCCTACTACAGTAGTACAAGTTTATATGCCAACTAGCTCTGCAGATGATGAAAAAATTGATGAAATGTATGATGAGATAAAAGAAATTATTCAGATAGTGAAGGGAGATGAAAATTTAATAGTCATGGGTGACTGGAATTCGAGTGTAGGAAAAGGGAGAGAAGGAAACATAGTAGGTGAATATGGATTGGGGCTAAGAAATGAAAGAAGGAGCCGTCTGGTAGAATTTTGCACAGAGCATAACTTAATCATAACTAACACTTGGTTCAAGAATCATAAAAAAAGGTTGTATACATGGAAGAATCCTGGAGATACTAAAAGGTATCAGATAGATTATATAATGGTAAGACAGAGATTTAGGTACCAGGTTCTAAATTGTAAGACATTTACAGGGGCAGTTGTGGACTCTGACCACAATCTATTGGTTATGAACTGCAGATTAAAATTGAAGAAACAGCAAAAAGGTGGGAATTTATGGAGATGGGACCTGGATAAATTGACTAAACCAGAGGTTGTACAGAGTTTCAGGGAGACCATAAGGGAACAATTGACAGCACAGTAGAAGAAGAATGGGTAGCTCTGAGGGATGAAGTAGTGAAGGCAGCAGAGGGTCAAGTAGGTAAAAAGACGAGGGCTAGTAGAAATCCTTGGGTAACAGAGGAAATATTGAATTTAATTGATGAAAGGAGAAAATATAAAAGTGCAGTAAATGAAGCAGGCAAAAAGGGATACAAACGTCTCGAAAATGAGATCTACAGGAAGTGCAAAATGGCTAAGCAGGGATGGCTAGAGGACAAATGTAAGGATGTAGAGGCTTGTCTCACTAGGGTAAGATAGATACTGCCTACAGGAAAATTAAAGAGACCTTTGGAGAAAAGAGAACCACTTGTATGAATATCAAGAGCTCAGATGGAAACCCAGTTCTAACCAAAGAAGGGAAAGCAGAAAGATGGAAGGAGTATATAGAGGGTCTATACAAGGGCGATGTACTTGAGGACAATATTATAGAAATGGAAGAGAATGTAGATGAAGATGAAATGGGAGATGCGATACTGCGCGAAGAGTTTGACAGAGCACTGAAAGACCTGAGCCGAAACAAGGCCCCGGGTTTAGACAACATTCCATTAGAACTACTGACGGCCTTGGGAGAGCCAGTCCTGACAAAACTCTACCATCTGGTGAGCAAGATGTATGAGACAGGCGAAATACCCTCAGACTTCAAGAAGAATATAATAATCCCAATCCCAAAGAAAGCAGATGTTGACAGATGTGAAAATTACCGAACTATCAGTTTAATAAGTCACGGCTGCAAAATACTAACACGAATTCTTTACAGACGAATGGAAAAACTGGTAGAAGCCGACATCGGGGAAGGGAGTGAGACAGGGTTATAGCCTCTCCCCAATGTTATTCAATCTGTATATTGAGCAAGCAGTAAAGGAAACAAAAGAAAAATTCGGAGTAGGTATTAAAATCCATGGAGAAGAAATAAAAACTTTGAGGTTCGCCGATGACATTGTAATTCTGTCAGAGACAGCAAAGGACTTGGAAGAGCAATTGAATGGAATGAACAGTGTCTTGAAAGGAGGATATAAGATGAATATCAACAAAAGCAAAACGAGGATAATGGAATGTAGTCGAATTAAGTCGGGTGATGCTGAGGGAATTAGATTAGGAATTGAGACACTTAAAGTAGTAAAGGAGTTTTGCTATTTGGGGAGCAAAATAACTGATGATGGTCGAATTAGAGAGGATATAAAATGTAGACTGGCAATGGCAAGGAAAGCGTTTCTGAAGAAGAGAAACTTGTTGACATCGAGTATAGATTTAAGTGTCAGGAAGTCGTTTCTGAAAGTATTTGTATGGAGTGTAGCCATGTATGGAAGTGAAACATGGACGATAAATAGTTTGGACAGGAAGAGAATAGAAGCTTTCGAAATGTGGTGCTACAGAAGAATGCTGAAGATTAGATGGATGGATCACATAACTAATGAAGTGGTATTGAATAGAATTGGGGAGAAGAGGAGTTTGTGGCACGACTTGACTAGAAGAAGGGATCGGTTGGTAGGACATGTTCTGAGGCATCAAGGGATCACAAATTTAGCATTGGAGGGCAGTGTGGAGGGTAAAAATCGTAGAGGGAGACCAAGAGATGAATACATTAAGCAGATTCAGTAGGATGTAGGATGCAGTAGGTACTGGGAGATGAAGAAGCTTGCAGAGGATAGAGTAGCATGGAGAGCTGCATCAAACCAGTCTCAGGACTGAAGACCACAACAACAACAACAAGCTAAAATCACAAACATCAAGAGGTGGCCATATGTGCATTTCTGCTTGTTTGTCATCAACTGGCTCATAAACAACATCGGCCATTCCTATCCTACATCATTAATCGTGACGAGAAGTGGTGTCTTTATGCCAACATAAGAGAAAGAAAGGAATGGTTGAACCCAAACAGAGCAGCAACTCCCGTTCAAACACCTGCGCGCATCGAAAATGGATAACGCTGCTATCTGGTCGAACAGTGACGTTGTAGTGTACTATGAATTGCTTCTCCGAGGTGTAAGATCACTGCTGACATCTGTTGTCAACAACTGAAACATCTTGCAGATGTAATGCAAGAATAACCATCAGGAAGATTGGGTGAAGTGATGCTGCTCTACGATAAAGCCCGCCAGGTTTCTGTTGGACTGACAAAAAACATTATACAGGAGTTAGGTTGGGAAGTCAATCCGCGCCTTATTTACCTGATCTTGAGCCTCAAAACCATGTGGTTTACACAGTAGCTGAATCGAAAAGTTACCTTAGCGTTGGCATACTGTTGTAAGTAATGAAGGAGAGTATTTTTTCAATGATTAAAGTATCCACTGAAGCCCGTTCGGCTAGCCGAGCGGTTTAACGCTCTGCTACCCGAGCGGGAAGGCGTGCCGGTCCCCGGCACGAATCTGCCCGCCGGATTAGTGTCGAGGTCCGGTGTGCCGGCCAGCCTGTGGATGGTTTTTAAGGCCGTTTTCCATCTGCCTCGGCGAATGTGGGCTGGTACCTCTTATTCTGCCTCAGTTACGCTATGTCGGCGATTGCTGCGCGAACACCATCACCATGTAAGTAGGCTTGTTTAGGTTTTTATGTTGGTAACGCCACGAAGCGCTCTGTATGAAAATCACTGACTGTGCTGGGTGTCTGTCGCTGATCTGCATTGTTGGAATATTTGCTATTGTAGTGTTGGGCAGTTGGATGTGAACTGCGCGTAGCGTTGCGTAGTTGGAGGTGAGCCGCCAGCAGTGGTGGATGTGGGGAGAGAGATGGCAGAGTTCTGAGAGCGGACGATCTGGACGTGTGTCCGTCAGAAAAACGAAATTTGTAAGAACGGATGTCGTGAACTAGTATATACATATTATGACTTTTGAACACTATTAAGGTAAATACATTGTTTGTTCTCCATCAAAATCTTTCATTCGCTAACTATGCCTATCAGTAGTTAGTGCCTTCAGTAGTTACAATCTTTCATTTAACTGGCAGTATTGGCGCTCGCTGTATTGCAGTAGTTTGAGTAACGAAGGTTTTAGTGATTCATGAAAGGTATAGGTTATTGTTAGACACAGCCATTCTTTTGTAGGGATTATTGAAAGTCAGATTGCGTTGCCCTAAAAATATTGTGTGTCAGTTTAGTGATGATCAGAATAAGCAAAGAGAGGAATGTCTGAATACGTTCAGTTTTGCTCAGCTGTTTGAAAATCATATAACGTAAGAGATTTACCAGCACAGTAGTTCATAAAGTTTTCTAATGGGATGTTTCAACCATAATTACTGTACCACGCAAACAGATGGGGTTACACTCGTCTGTTATGTGACATCCTGGGAGGGGGGGAGGGGGAGTCCACTGGGTGCCGAGCCGCACAATAAACTTAGGTTCGGTGTGGGGCGGCGGTGGGGTGGGTGGACTGCTGTGGCCTGTTGTGGGTTTGTAAACCACTGAGGGCCATGGCGGAACGAAGCGTCTCCGTCGTTTCTAGGTCCTCCGTTTAACATACAATAGGCTCACATAATATATCTGCTGTGTTTATTAAATGTGTGGTAAAACGCTACGAACTTACGCACCAGCCCAATATACGAATCAGACTCCTCTACTTACTGAATAACTTTGGCCCTAAAAGTTTAGCTCACACTGTACACAGTGGAAAATCGGTGTTTTGTCTCTTTTCTCTGCTTTCCGATATCCGTTTGACAGCAGAGTTCGCATCTGTGAATGCCACGGACTGAGGGCAGTGTTTTCGAACATTACAGCCCGTGGGCCGATGCAAACTGTCCCGCCTGTCACCACCTACATGGAGAGCAGCGGGCTGTCACGGCCTACGTTACAACATTAACGCTGTCTGCCCATCATACGCCTCCATGGCCAGGCAGAACGACAGCCTATATGTGCCAAATGGGGAGGCTGTGTCGAGTGTTCGTTGGACAGGAAGAATGGACCGGCGAGGCTCTGTAATTTCGTAATGAACTTTGTAACAATCGTTGGGTGATGATCAATGACCAGCATTGAACCTACCGAAGCCTGATTTCTAAAACGACTTTACGGTGCCGTGTTTTGTGAACTTGCAGGTCTTTCGGTTTTGACAGGGCCGCTCGTTATTTCTATCCAACATTCGGTTATTTGCAGCTCATTTTTTTTAAAGTTCAGCTGAATATTGTTTTTTATATGTTCAGAAGGCTCAAATGCTGGAGCCCTAAGAGGAGTAGCCATCCACGTGACTTACATTTCATTTAAGACTGATTAGACTAAAAATAATAATTGAATGTATTAATACCAATCATAATCTGAAATAAGGCATAAATTTCTACCTTCTGATGTTCAGAAGTTTAAGTCGCAGTTCATATTTTCGTAGCAAATGTAGCTTCTTGAAAGCCTGTGTTTTGCGCATTTGTCTATGTATCTTTGGTTTCGAGAGCGTGGTTAAGTGGGCATGTGTGGAACGGAGTGTGAGGAGGAATCTGTGTTAGAGTGCTTGTATCTCGGGACTAGCTGAATATCGGCTGTGGACACTTCTTGGTTATTTGGGTTATACAGAAGAACGTTTGATTTACCTGTTACTATGATGAGAATGGAATCTATCGTCTATGTCAAAAGTACGCGAAAAAAATTTTCCTAGATTGAGTAAACAGTCAAAAAGGAAGCTTGCGTTTTATTCAAGCAGCTGGTGAAAATCCGGACCATTATTTGTTGGTTGGCTGATTCGGAGGGAATGGACCAAACAGCGTGGTCATCGGTCCCGTCGCGTTGGGAAGGAAGTCGGCCGTCCCCTTTCAAAGGAACCATCCCGACATTTGCCTGAAACGATTTAGGGAAATCACGGAAAATCTAAATCAGGACAGCCGGTCGCGGATTTGAACCGTCGTCCTCCCGAATGCGAGTCCAGTGTGCTAGAACCACGGTTAACACCAAGTCAGCAGAAGAGCTCGTGCTTGAGACAACGCTGCCGAAGTTAAGCATCTACAATCGGTCTCTCGAAACTAATTCGAAATGCAAAATAGAACCTGTTTTTTTTTTAATTCCTTCATTAACTAACTGTTCTTATCAGTATCATTGTGGAAGGTGGGTGTAATTCAATGAGAAGCCATATTTTTTTTTAATTTTGCGATCGGATATCTGTGGATACAGATTTAGGGAGCCTATACACCGTCAGGTTAACTGCGCAGTTTATCGCATGTGGCGTCATCTCTGAGCCATGAACTGTACGATTACTCGAAGGGAATCGTCTTAAGCGACGATAAACTGCACAGTTCCCTCCGATAATCGTAATGTTCGCACAGTCTTCTTGTCACCTGTCACACGAACCTCAAACTGATGCCATCCGTCATAAAAAAGGCCTTTTGGCTTCTGTGAGAGCCCACCAGAATTTTCTCTGTACTCTGTGCTCCAGCACGTGCTAAATATTGGAATACTATATACAAAATGTGACCGTGTACAGTGTTTTGATGAAAAAACTATGTCTTCAGGATCTTAACACGATATGTGATAGTGCAGTGAAGAAAGTAAACAATGACCCGCTCTTCAAAAAGAATCCCGGATTCAACGCAGCTGCAGTCACACGAGCGTGCAAATTTCATTTTTCTGTCTCTCATTGGCCACTTTATCGCCACCAACACCAGAACTAAGAGAACTGAGATTGGAACTCAGGCAAAAACTAAATGTAGCCTGCGCACGTTCAGTTCAGATAATTTTACAGTTTTTTAATTTGGAACGATAACTTCGCAGTCAAACTGAAGTCAATCTGGGATCCTTACCAAATAGTACTGAGAGAGGAAAAAGACAAGATCCTAGGAAGAGCAGCACGTTCCGCTACAGGTTCGTAAACTAAGGACCAAAGTGTGACGGAGGTGCTCGGCCAATTACAACGGCTTACGCTGCAAGGAAGGCGTCTGCATAATGAGTTGAAGTTCCACCAGGATACACTGCGCGAAGATTCGACCAACCTATTGCTTCCTCCTACATACTACCTCGCACAAGCACCATGGACAGAAAGTCAGAGAGGTTGGTGCCCACAGAAAGGCTTAACAGCAATCTTTCTTCACACGAACCATACGCGTCTGGAACAGGAAAAGGAGGAAGTGACAATTGTACACGCAGTACCCTCCACCACACTCCGTAAGGTGCTTGCGGAGTGTAGATGTAGATGCGGAAAGTGTCCAGGACGCTATACGCTGACGAGCCAAAACGTTATGAGTAGTTGTGACGTCGCAAGTGCTATGTCCGCTATGCAATTATATTCAAAAAACCGTGTTTCGGTTGAGCGACATGTCGCTGGTAAGTTGCCATTCAGCGGCTGGGCCACGTAGACGAGTGGGCTCTGAGTCACTGCAGCGAGATGTAGCAGGAGGTGGGGCCGCTGTTTGGACGGCCGCAGTGCGCTCGGTTCGTACAAGGCAAACTCCCCATCGCACGATTCTCAGATTTAGTGGTGATTTGGCCCATTGCCCATTTGGCCTGTCAAAAATTAAACACATATCAAACATGAAAACAGGAAGAAGGTATACTGTACTGGGAAAAAAGGAGCAAAATAGAGAAAGTGAACTGTGCAGCCTCACGATGTGCAGCCATGAGCGAACTGGAAGAACCACGAGTTGTGGCTGCGTTGGTCTGCAATGCGGGAGATCCGTTTTCAAATCTCTGCCATCCTCCTTTTTTCTTCTTTTCACAAAATTATAGACTGTCCTTCCTGTCACTGACGTGTCCGTTCTCCTTCTGTAGTCTTGGCAATTACTAAACTATATATTGGTTACCTATAGAGTATGAGTCATGTGGTGAGAATATATTACCGTTGCAAGTAAATCTAATCAATAGTGAGAGCAGGTGAGATGTCGGATAGGCCTCTCACAGATACGAAAACAACAAATAACCGCTGTGCAGTCCGAGGCGCCATGTCATGGTTCGCGCGGCTACCGCCATCGGAAGTTCGAGTCCTCCCTCGGGCATAGGTGTGTGTGCTGTCCTTAGCATAAGTTAGTTTAAATTAGATTAAGTAAGCTTATGAACCAATGTCCTCAGCAGTTTGGTCTCACAGAACTTACAACAAATTTCCATTTCCAACAAATAACCGGGTGTGAACTATGTTACAACAAAGGACTTCAAGAGTCAAAACTTCCGAAACGGAACGCAAGTGTGATGACATGTGGTACTTGCGTAGAAAATTTGAAATTGTGGTAAGTTCCTACGGGACCAAACTGCTGATGTCATCAGACCCTAGGCTTACACACAACATAATGTAATTTAAACTAACTTACGCTAAGGACGACACGCACACCCATGCCCAAGGCGCATAGTTGATACCTACTTCTGAAGCAGGGCCATTTATAAAATATTGGTGTATCGATATTATATACAAAATGTATTGATGAATACCCATGATACATTTTCCACAAAAATATCGATATATCGATATCGAAACGGCACTAACGAGAGCTGTTAATTTTATTTCATATTACATGAGTATTTTTTTCGTAGTTCTCGGTAAATTTTTGAAGCTGTACTTTTGAAATTGTAGTAGAACATAATTTTACTTTCACTGTGTGAAGGAGCACTTTTTGAGCTTTCATCACTTCCAGTCTTTCTCTTTACTATGTGAAGAAAGTATAGATGGCACAAAGAAGATGTCCAGCAAACAGACATCCCAATGACCGGACGGGCAGTTGACAATTTTGTGAGCGCATAACCACCACACAACTGGGGTTGATATTAGGCTCGAGGTTACACATGTGTAGTGGCAACGTCTGGTTCAAAAATGGTTCAAATGGCTCTGAGCACTATGGAACTTAACATCTGAGGTCATCAGTCCCATAGACTTAGAAATACTTAAACCTAACTAACTTAAGGACATCACACACGTCCATGCCCGGGGCAGGATCCGAACCTGCGACTGTAGCAGTCGCGCGGTTCCGGACTGAAGCGCCTAGAACCGCTCGGCCACCGCGGCCGGCGCAACTTCTGTCACCGGATGTAACCGCAACACCAAATGTAGCAGGAAGAGGTAGAAGGCACCGTATTAAGATTCATATGAGCTTTCCAAGTGATTTACTGTTTGCATTTAAAGTGCCCCTGTTCCTCTCGATCTGTGTAACTGGTTCCCACAGTGCTGAGGACATCATTTCACTGTCTGCGAAATGGCTTGGCGCGGAATGGCTGCCTCAGCGACCCATGCAAGCACTGCTGTGTGTTGGTCTTGTATGGCAGCGGAGTTACAGCGTTGTCAGCATGCCGGCAGTTGACTGAGCGGTCTGCATCCCAGCCGACTCAGCGCCATTTGGTGTGAGCCACAGGGGTCCAGCTGCATGCTTCTCTCTAGCGTGGCTACGGTTACAGCGACAACCGCCCGCGATCCGGCGTCCGAATCTGCGGCCCTCACCTCAGGATGCCTCCAGCATGTGCTGGATGCCAGGACGACTGACCGCAGTTGCGAACCATGGAGTGGCCCCCCACTGGCTGGCTATGGACCCCACGTCCGCCTCAGAGGGTCGAACGAGCGACCCGCCGTGGACTGGAATGCTGGCGTCCCATCTGACGCTGCATGTAGCTGGTGGTGTGGCACTCATCGCCATCCAGGAGAGCTGCCACACTTAATGAATCTCGTTAGAAACCCGCACCTATTTATATGCAGCTGTGCGCCTCTGTTTTGCTATACGCACCGCTTTGGGTCACATACTCATAACACGCTAGGTTGGCTAGTGGGTCTCTTCTGCCTGACACGCAAAACTGCTACGTACACTATTTCAGCAATTTGACGGCCCTGTGGCTTCTAATTCTACTTTGCAACTGTTGGTATGCGTAACTCACTGCAATCCAGCCCGTACCTGGCTGTAACTTGTGCTCAGAATATTGCACAAAACTAACTTTTCCTATCCTAAATGGTGGTGCCGCTACACATCTTTAGCTTGGAACATTCACTGTTTCTATTTAGCTTCCTTTTGTTAACAGTTCAGTACACCTGCTCCGTGCTTTCACACTTGATCTGTGTTCAGTTTTTCACAGACTGCCAACTGGCCCCTCGTACCACTAAATCTGAGGGAGTGCGATGGGGAGTTTCCCTTGTTAGTAACCCACAGTGGTTGGGGTAAATGGTGCCCCCCTCCCCCCCCCCCCTCCCCGTGCTTGTGGACTCAAAGCGAAAAGGCTACATTTCATGACAGCCCTAAAACTCAAGCTTCAAAAATTCACAACAAACACAAAAATCACTTCCGGACATGATACAGGAAATCTAAATCGAATGCTGAAATCACAGGACGTAGAAGAACACATTAAAATTATTGCCGTGTAAATAAATTCATTATTAACAAAGTTGTTAACATTAGCACTGAATATTGTTTAGTTAGCTAGTTATATGTTCCATGGATCCTTTGAACGATTCTGTTATTGAAACGGTGAGGGAAAGTCAGTTTACAGGATATGTACACCTAGTAAGGGTTAACATTAATGAACACATTATCATTTTATTCCTACTCATGCAACTACACTTAAAAACTTTTCTTTATTGGCTACGAGTTTTAAGTAGAAATTGTTCAATGGAATTGAAGGAGTTGTCCAGGAGAAATGACTTTAAATTACATCTAAAACTTGCTTCTCTACCGGAATCATATGCTTTATGTTTTTGGACAAATGATAAAAAGATTTATTCCTGCATATCGAACTCCCCCTCTGAGCCACTGACAGCTTTAACAATGGGTAATGAACGTCATTTTTTCCTCTAGTGTTGTAAGTATGGACATCACTGTTCTTCTCAAATTATGATGGATTATGTATGACGAATTTCGTTACTGAAAATATACACTACGATGGCATAGTTAAGATATCTGGCCCCTTGAAGAGGTCGATGGGTCGATGGGTGAACACCACATATCTTTCTTACTGCTAGTTTTTGTGCACTGAATACTTCCTTTGTAAGTGATAGGTTACCCCAGAAAGTTATTCCATATGACAATTCTGAGTGGAAATATGCAGAACATGTCCAGAGGTTGATACGTTTATTTGTTTGAGAAGTACCATAATATGCTTCTTCCAGTTTAAGTTTTCATCAATATGTACACTTGAAAATTTGGAGCATTGTACCCTACTTACTGACAGCTGTTCATATGCTACATCAATCGTTAGTGTGACACTATTTATTGTACAGAACTGAATATGGCGGATGTTTTTCAAAATTGAGATACAGTCCATTCTGAGAGAACCACTTAATAATTCTTTGGAAAATATCATATACTAACTGTTCCAATGCTTTCTCTCTGAAAAAAGTACCAATTTTGCTTGTTGAAGGTGGAAGGTAATTCATATTTGTAATGAATAGACTTGGATCCAAAACTGAACAGACTGGGAGTCCCTTTATGACTGCTACATCTACATCTACATGATCACTCTGCAATTCACACTTAAGTGCCTGGCAAAGGGTTCATCGAACCACAATCACACCATCTCCCTACCATTCTACTCCCGAACAGCGCGCGGGAAAAACGAACACCTAAACCTTTCTGTTCGAGCTCTGATTTCTGTTATTTTATTTTGAAGATCATTCCTACCTATGTAGGTTGGGCTCAACAAAATACTTTCGCATTCGGAAGAGAAAGTTGGTGACTGAAATTTCGTAAATAGATCTCGCAGCGACGAAAAACGTCTTTGCTTTAATGACTTCCATCCCAACTCGCGTATCATATCTGCCACACTCTCTCCCCTATTACGTGATAATACAAAACGAGCTGCCCTTTTTTGCACCCTTTCGATGTCCTCCGTCAATCCCACCTGGTAAGGATCCCACACCGCGCAGCAATATTCTAACAGAGGACGAACGAGTGTAGTGTAAGCTGTCTCTTTAGTGGACTTGTTGCATCTTCTATGTGTCCTGCCAATGAAATGCAACCTTTGGCTCGCCTTCCCCACAATATTATCTATGTGGTCTTTCCAACTGAAGTTGTTCGTAATTTTAACACCCAGGTACTTAGTTGAATTGACAGCCTTGAGAATTGTACTATTTATCTAGTAATCGAATTCCAACGGATTTCTTTTGGAACTCATGTGGATCACCTCACACTTTATGTTATTTAGCGTCAACTGCCACCTGCCACGCCATACAGCAATCTTTTCTAAATCGCTTTGCAACTGATACTGGTCTTCGGATGACCTTACTAGACGGTAAATTACAGCATCATCTGCGAACAACCTAAGACAACTGCTCAGATTGTCACCCAGGTCATTTATATAGATCAGGAACAGCAGAGGTCCCAGGACGCTTCCCTGGGGAACACCTGATATCACTTCAGTTTTGCTCGATGATTTGCCGTCTATTACTACGAACTGCGACCTTCCTGACAGGAAATCACGAATCCAGTCGCACAACAGACGATACCCCATAGGCCCGCAGCTTGATCAGAAGTCGCTTGTGAGGAACGGTGTCAAAAGCTTTTCGGAAATCTAGAAATACGGAATCAACTTGAGATCCCCTGTCGATAGCGGCCTTTACTTCGTGAGAATAAAGAGCTAGCTGCGTTGCAGAAGAACGATGTTTTCTGGAACCATGCTGATTACGTATCAATAGAGCGTTCCCTTCGAGGTGATTCATAATGTTTGAATACAGTGTATGCTCCAAAGCCCTACTGCAAACCGACGTCAATGACATAGGTCTGTAGTTAGATGGATTACTCCTACTACCCTTCTTAAACACTGGTGCGACCTGCACAATTTTCCAATCTGCAGGTACTAAAATTTTCTACATTTCCGACAGTGTCTCCATTATTCAGTACAACCTTTTGCGTTCTGTTTGTCATAAATTCCGTAAAACTTGTGTTTTTGTAAGAGCGTATCATGATCTACAGAATCGAAGGCCTTAGAGAGATGACAAAAAATAGCGACATACGGTATATTATTATTGAAAACTTGTACTAGTTGATGAGTGAATGTATAAATAACGTTCTCAGTCAAGCAACCTTTCTGGAATCCAAACTGTGATATGCTAAATAAATTGATTCCACTTAAGTGAGCCACTGCTTTTGAGTCCATTACTTTTTCAAATACTCTGGAGAAAGATGTGACTAAGGGAACTGGACGATAATTGCTAAAGTCTGTCTTGTCACCATTCTTATGAAGTGGTTTAATAATTGCGTATTTTAACCCATCGGTAACAATTCCCTGTGCCAGTGACGTATTGCACATGTCACTAAGGACATTACATGTAACATTAATAACAGGTGTTATAGGCACGCAGTCCATGTTTGCGACATACGTTTGAATAGTACTTTATATCTGCTAAAGAATAATCTTGGTTTCATTACTGTTAAACAGTTACACAAATTGTTACAAGTAATTTACTGATTAATTCCTGAAATAGAACCAAAACCAAGATTTCTCCACATGTACACAGAAGATTAGCGTCACCATCAGTGATTTGTCGCGTTATCCGAATTTGTGTGAAGTTTCCCTAATAAGAAATTAGTAACATAAACTTTGTAAGATGACCGTATGAGCAACGTAGTGCTGGAGCGGCAAGCTGAGTAAAGTTGTCAGCATGACTTATTTTTCACTGTTCCGTTTATTTTGTATAAAGTTTAAGTTAAAAGTTAATCATTCAGCGACGTTCAGCATTTAATAAAGTAATATCAGACTGCAAATTAACTAAAAGTATGCGTAATGTATGTGAAACGTCAAAGAGTCTGAGAGCTTGGGACTGGATGGTACCGGTAGTTTTATGAACAAATGTCATTTCAATGTCTTTGTATATAAAAACTCAGCCTGCGTATGTTTTTGCTCGCAAAACTCGAAAAGTAGTCTGTCGACTGACTTGAAATACTGACACAACGCTGCTGTCGCAAATGTGTTTTTACACACATTGTAATATATACAATACATAAATGAATATGAAGTACATAGAGGTGAAACGTTATTACCAAAAATCTTGAAAAGTTCTTGATTGATTTACTTCAAATGTTTACACAAAACGCTTACGGACATATCTATTTAAATTGATATATAACGTACGAGTATGTAAGTAATACGTAAAGGGGAAACAGTGTTACCAAAAATCTTGAAAAGTTCTTGACAGATTTACTTTGAATGTTTACGCAATACCCTAATGACCATTCAGATGGATGTAGACTATATACTTTTTTAAAAATAACAACGTACAGCTTTTCTCGTAAGACGGACAGCGAGAAAGAAAATGCTTTGCTGTGCTCTGCTATAACAATGTGCGGTTTCCTCTATCGCAACCAGATTCAACTACGATAGGGGGCATTTCAGCCATTAGACAAATTGTTTCCTCCATATACATTTCTCCTCATTACAAGTATTTTTAAACAAAAATTTATGCACAATAATGTTTTTTAATTGTCAATGTCAATAAAATTCCATATACATTTCTCCTCATTACAGGTATCTTTAACCATAAATTTTATGCGCAACAATGTTTCTTAACTTTCAATGTCAATAAAATTCACCAACAGCCATATACTTTAAGATATTATTTTATTTTATTCTGAAGGCAACCAGTTTCGGCATTTCATTCAGGCCCCCTACGCTTCTATCCAAATAAACGAACTTGTCGTATAGCGCCTAAATCACTGGATATCGTGAATTCAACTGTCACGTCTTCAGTTGTCACGTCTTCGAATGAAGCAATAGTACAACGATTGAATTCACGATATCCAGTGATTTATGGCGCTATACGACGAGTTCCTTTATTTGGATAGTAGCGTATGGGGCCTGAAGATGGCATAATGAAATGCCGAAACTGGTTGCCTTCAGAATAAAATAAAATATCTTAAAGCACATGGCTGCGGGTGAATTTTATTAACACTGACAGTTACTTAACCAGCCGATGCCTCCTGACCATGATGGACCAACAGAGATAATTTTTTTTTTCTTCCTCGCCAAATGTTTTCACAGAAAACACGAAAGTTGTATTTCTGGCTTTTCCGCTTAGTACCAAAATATTACAATAGGAACTGAATTTGCAATAACAGCAAACAAGGTTCAAAGGGGGGGGGGGCGACGGACAAAGGGGTTGGAGGAAATGTATACAGAGAGCGAAAAGGAGGAGATGGACAGGGACAAAGGGCAGGAGGAGATAGAGAGAAAAGGGTGGAAGGAGAACATGGACACACAGAGGGGGAAGGAAGAGGAGATGGCAAAGAGCGGGAGGAGAAGATGGAAAGAAACAAGGGAAGAAGGAAATTAGAATGAATATGCAATTCCCGCACACATTAGAAACGTGTGCTTTTACCTTTTCTTTCTTTTCCATTTATTAGACTGAGCCACAGCCGCGTACAGCTAGTTAGTTAATAAAAGACCTAACATTATGCATAATTATATGAGCGACTGCACCATGCCTGATCAAACGAATCTGATCTCAAAGCACACTTTATCACATTTGGCCATAAAACAAGAAATTTTATCAAAATCGCTTCAAGCCGATATACGCTTAATGACATTTACCCATAATAAAATGAACATTTTGTCTAAGAATTGGAAGCAAAATATGTATGACTGTAATATCTCGTGCACATTATACAGGAAACATAACAAATCTCAGACATACATACTGCTAAAGCGCATTGCTCACCAAAGTTGATGAGAAAACTGAAAGCAAATGATCAATATAGAAACAAAGGTCGCCACAACAAATATTTAAATTTACAGTTGCTGTAACTTCGCAGCCTGTGATACTTTCCACTTGTCAATCTTAAAAGCATTTACAAGCAATCACCGAATTCTTTAAAATAAATGCTCATGTAAAACTCTAGAGGATAAAATCGTACATAACTCATGTATATCAGTTTGATTAACCTTAGCGCAACTGGCGCACTAAACTTGTAAGTAGGTTGTTCAGGTTTTTATATTGGTAACGCCACGTAGCGCTCTGTATGAAAATCACTGGCTGTGCCGTGTGCAGTCTGTGGCTGGTTTGCATTGTTGTTGGCTATTGTAGTGTTGGGCAGCTGGAAGTTAACAGCGCGTAGCGTTGCGTAGTTGGAGGTGAGCCGCCAGCAGTGGTGGATGTGGGGAGAGAGATGGCGGAGTTTTGAAATTTGTAAGACTGGATGTCATGAACTGCTAAATATATTATGACTATTAAGGTAAATACATCATTTGTTCTCTATCAAAATCTTTCATTTGCTAACTATGCCTATCAGTAGTTAGTGTCTTCAGTAGTTAGAATCTTTTATTTAGCTGGCAGTATTGGCGCTCGCTATATTGCAGTAGTTCGAGTAACGAAGATTTTTGTGAGGTAAGTGATTTGTGAAAGGTATAGGTTAATGTTAGTCAGGGCCATTCTTTTGTAGGGATTATTGAAAGTCAGATTGCGTTGCGCTAAAAATATTGTGTGTCAGTTTAAGCACAGTCATGTATAATTTTTCAAAAGGGGACGATTCATAAGTCGACACTTAGCCGAGGATACCTCACTGGAACCTTCTGATTTTTTCCATTGCTATGTTATCTTATTTTGCTCTTCAAATTGTGCTTATCTGTGTTATCATGTGAAATATTGTGACAATTATGGCGTGTGAAAAACGTAATACTAGGCTCCAAAGTGAACTGAGAAATGACAGTGAAGACGAAAGCAGTGTGTTAGCGCCACCGTGTAATGAATTAACTAATGTTCAACATAGTAATTTGGTGATTGTGCATAGGGAAATGGAGCGGGCGGCAAACAATGGCGTAGGCAGTGAAACAGTGAACAGGGAAGCATTATCGATCGATCGCTCGGCAACAGCTCGCCTCAGGAATCCGAAATGACAGGACACAATTTTGCAAATACTGTAGATTCAGGTTTTGCGTCCTCACCGTTTTCTCAAATAAGTCAAGACACATTTTCTGCTTGTCAAAATGTGAATGTTGCCGGTGCAAATGCACTGCCGAAAAGCGTAGAGGAACAGATTCCAGACATTAATGCATTGTTATTACAGCTAATGCAACAAATGGAACAAAATCAGAGGCAAACACAGCAAAAGCTTCAAAAGTTAGACACAATGGAACAACACCAGAGACAAACACAGCAACAGTTAGACACAATGGAACAACACCAGAGACAAACACAGCAACAGTTAGACACAATGGAACAAAATCAGAGACAAACACAGCAAAAGCTTCAAAAGTTAGATACCACGCTTGAACAAACACGTGAAGATTTAACTATTGAGTTACATAAAATAGAATCTAAATGTCAAAAAGTCTGTAATGTCGTAAAAACACAAATTTGTGAGCATTTCCAACCTATTTTTTCGCGTCATGAAAATGTATTATAGAATCACGAAGCAACCATAAAAGAACTGCAAACTATTGTTCATGAAAATCATGAGACCTTGCAAGCTAAAATTGACTCAGTTGCATCTACTGATTCGGTTACGCAACTTGCAAAAACTCAGGAAAACTTAAAGGACACAGTAGATACTCTGAAAATTGATTCAGAGAGACACATGGAGGAAATTAGTTCATTATCAGAGAAAGTAGTTGAACTTTCGGATCACCTAAATAAATTATCTACAAAGGTAGATAATAATCTGAATGACACAAAACCTGTAGTCCCTAATGACACAGAAGAGTGCGAACAAATTAGGAAATTCAAACAAAATCAGATCAAATTAATACGCAACACAAAAGAGAAATCCGGGAAGTACAAGATCAGTTGGCACAAGTAATACAAGAATTACGTATTTCAGAGGACACTCGCGCTCCAACACGGGAAGAGGGACTTAGAAGTACGGAACAACCACAAAATAATAACACAGGACACTTCGGAAATTATGAAAGAAATTGGCAAGGCACACCGAATTTTGAGATGGAACCGTCGCAACGACGTAACAATGACCGACATGCGACTCGCCGACATGATGATTTTGACTATAAGCTGTTCATTACTACACGTAAATTCAAAACATTTAAGAATTTTGGCAACGACATTCATCCACAAGCGTGGCTCCATCAATTCTCTCATTGTTTTCCTCCCAACTGGTCATTAGAGCATAGATTAGAATTTATGTGTGGCTACTTAGAGAATGAACCAGCTGTGAGAATGCGATCGGTCATTCACGATTGTCATAGTGAAGGAGAATTTTATCATGCTTTCCTCTCAGCATATTGGTCTCAAGCTACACAAGACCGAGTAAAACATAGCATCATAATGATGAAACATTTCGAACAATCTGAATTTTCCAGTCTTGTGAAATATTTTGAAGACATGTTGCACAAGAATCATGACCTGTCAAACCCACACAGCCCCTCAGAACTCATCCGTATTTGCTTAATCAAATTACCTGAATATTTACGACATATTATTTTGGCAGGACGTTGCAAAGATGACATTGAAGCTTTTTAGGGACTGTTACAAGAACTGGAAATTGACACTGACAATCGCGGAACGCGAAAACAGGAACACAACAATTACAGGTCACATCCGTCGCAATTCCGCGATGAAAGAAATAATAACTGGACACGACAAGGCTATTCTTACAACGCAAATCGTGAACAAAACAGACACCACCCATATGACAACCACTGGCAGAGTAATAGTTACAGAGAAAGATCGCATTTCCGTAGTAATGAATATGACAGAGATAACCATAGAAACAGACAATATGGGAACGAAAATAATTATTATCAAGGGAGACAGAATAACTTCAGACGCAACGGTCCACCACGCAGTTACTATTCTTGGAGAAATTCTCCACCACATGACCGACAAACAAGAAAATATGTAAACTACCGACAGAACGACAGACCTGAATTCCATCAGGAATGGTGAGCTTCAAACAGGACAGGCCCTTCTCGACAAGGTGAATTTGTAGAAGTTAGGTCCCCTAATCCCAATAACGACGCGCGCCAACAAAGAGACAGACAATGACTCACACCGCAGGCAGCCACGTGCGCCGGCTGGCAAAGCGAAAAATAACATAGACGCTAACCTTGAGAAATTTTAGCATTCCTTACCGACGTATACAACATGATAATTGCGTTGAAGTTGAAACTCTGCGTACTAGGAAGAGTAAAGGATTGCACCACATTTCACACGTAAAACCATTTATTGAGAGATAATCTGCCTTTTAACTTAGTCTTTCCTATAAAACTTTTCAATTTCCATTACTAGTATGCTTGTCAGACCTAGAATCTGTTAACATGCAACAATGTTTGAAGTTAAATATCCAGTCAAGAACCAAGCGAACTTATTGAAATTACGAATGCATTGTTATAGTGAACAGACATCACAGTGTTATTGTGTATGTACATTCTTGCTTGTTAGTTGCACGATTACGTAACGACTATAAGGCTTACATACTTAGAACATATACTGGTACTGCTAATGAGATTTTAATGCAACATTTTGGTTTACTTGAAAACACATTCTGGATTTAAAGTACTTTCTGTGAGATACCAGACGACACAGTGGTTAGTTTATGTGACAACTACATGGTTTTATCACGACGCTACTAATGAGTGACAATTTACAATGTTGCTTTTGCGGTGTTTCTGTTTTATATCTGCACAGTTTTTCTGCATTATTCTGGAAAGTAAAACATATTTTAGTAGTAACTCTTGTGGTATAGCAACAATGAGACAGCCTTTATCGTGGCACAACAATATGTTACTGTACAGTACTTTCTTCATCACGCCAATAAGCATAATAACTACGATATCTATACGCAAAGCATTTCACTTTTGTTTATCATGAGGTAAGTACATTGACTTCTGCAGAACTTAGCTTTCGGAGGACGATAACTGCGACACTTCCACAGAGATTATGTTGCAACAAGACGCACAGTTTAGCGCTACAGTACACGTATTTGAGTGATTAATTTTATACTCAAAACATTTATTTTTAAAGATTTTTGAATTACAAAGAAAGTTTTCCATGATACATTTCATTCCATTGCTGTAATCTGTAACACCTGAGGGTATGACTACATTAATCCTCAGGGGAGTACATGCCTACTTTGTGTACCATGTGTTTGGCAAGCACAAGGAGCCCTTGCTAATATGGTATTTGCTTATACAACTTTACAGATCGGTACCATATTTCTCTAACACACAAATTACACAGCTACCTGATCATTTAACTGAGAGAGACAAATATTTATTTTACTACATCAGTGACAGATGTTTACGTAATTACACAATTGGATAACTTCACACTTATGAACTTGTATTTTGTCTGTACTTTGTGAAATGTTCATATTTTTTTGGAACCATTGTGATATTACAAGATCTTTGAATGATGTATTTGGTATGGGATCACTATTTTAAAGTACGTTTGAGGTAGATGACACTATTTAAATGAGCAGAGAATTTTTTTAGGTTTTGAAATTGTTGGAGGAAGCTACGACGATTTTGAGAGTTGACTGAGGTGTTATGATGTTATTATTACGATGACTATGTGTATTATGCTGTTGCGGTATGTTTATGATCAATAAGCTGATGCTATACGAGTTATCTGTTATGATGAAATATTGTAGAAGTGTTGACGATATGTATATGTATAGTAAGGTAAGGAATAATGAGTAGTGGTTATGGACTCTGGTTTGTGAAAAAGGTTGTTGGAAACCAAGAATCGTACTTTAAGAGTTATGAAATGTATGTAAATGCGTGAAAGTATTACAATGCCGACGAAAATTTTTTGGGCTCTGTTATATCAATAGGATTTTGTTTCTACAGATTTGTGACGCAAATTCTTGACCTGTGAAATATTTTTATATGAGACTGTCACTGTAGCGGAAACTGCTGTCGTAAATATTTCCGTAAGAAAGTTAAGTGACCACCTGCACGTAATGCGTCATGGACAGCTGTGCAACAGTCGCCTGGAAAAAAGCCATTAGTGTGTGCCTTTCAGAGGCACAGGTGGAAAAAAAAGAGGCCATTATTCTCGCTATTGACATTCCTTTGTAGAAAGCATCGCAAATACGACACGCTCAAACTTGAAAACGTATGATTATACTGTGGAGATCTTAATTTATGATATTTACTAAAATGCCTAATGAAACGATGAGAAACATTTCACGGCTATTGTCTTGCTAGTTGAGAGAAATGCCATATGGCTTGCTTTATGTATTTATTTACTCATTTTGTTTAATATCAAGTTTCTAGCTGCAGCAGCATTGGTTAAAATAAAATTTAATAGATGTACTAATATAAATATTTTATGCCTACAGATCCAGTAAATAATTTTACGATCTATTCAAAAAAACGAAGGAGCATAAAAAGACATTTCCCTTCACAGGAATTGCATATGGAATTTTCTTTTCAACTACTTGGTAATTTTTTTGGTAGAATAACTTCTTGTGGTGCACCACTTTAATTACATAGACATTAAGATGTGAATATACATTTCCCTTGTCTGCATTGTTGTCTTTAGTGTAATATTTTTTCTGCTTGAGCTATGTCATGTTCAGATATAAGTTATTGCATTTGCTGCTGCTGTTTGCCAGGCATAGTGCTACTGAATTTGACTTTGTATTACGCTGTTAAGCCAGTTTTACTACGGATTTATTTTTCTTGTTTGCTGCACAGTGCCTTATATTAGTTGTAATATTACAATTGCTTCGCCAATTTGAATTTTTTGTCATTGATGTATGTGTTTTTTGTTTTGTGCTGCTGCATTGCCTCATTCCTTAGTTTAGCATCTGAGCTCAGTAGATTTAAGTTAGCTTAAGAGGGGGTAGACTATATAAGAAACTAACTATGATGAATTGGAAGAAATGCATTGAGAACCTATAAGAAAATGGTTTGGCCAAAAAAAAAAGATGGTATTTTGAAAGAGGATATGAACCAAAAAAGTAGGGTTTAGGGACAACAGGTTTAGGTAGGATTTTCTTGGAAATAAATGATGAGGTAAGATAATGGAAAATAAATAATGAGGTAAGAAATATGTGAACAAAATACAGAAAGCATGTTTGGATAGGACTTTTTGGAAATAATGAAGAATGACGGGAGATGTCCAAGAAGTAAAGACAGTTTTGTCTGCAAAATACTGCAGTAAAACAAACCCTGTCCTTTCCTTGTGTAAACCCACTATGTGTTTGTGTACTCTTGTGTATTTGTCTTCTTCCTGTCTTTATGTGTTTAGCTAATAAGATTTACCTTGTAGAATTTTTCAAATACTATGTTATTTTCTTTGTAAAGATGTTTAGACATGATGTATTCTGTTTTGTTGCTCATGTGTGAAGTTGATGTTTCATAAGTTATTCTGATCTTTTATGTAGATACTTATAATTCCTGTAACACTGATGTATATGTTATTTCGATTCTTTTGTAAAGCCTGTATTACTACAAATGTTATCTGTATTATTACGTTTTTAATGATGTTTTCTGTATCTTTGTAATTGTATTCTCATGTTATAAAATTGTAATTGTCACCAGTTCATCATATTATTAACTTGTAAGTTACATTTCACTGCACACATTTCTGTTGGTCATAGTATCTGGACAATATGTGAGAAGTAGGGACGGTTAGTGTTTGCACGTGTGTTAATAATTCAGCAAGGGACTGGATAACAGCATTGCTGGTTCTAAGGACAGTTCCAAAAACTTTGTGAGTGCACAAGTGGTGGTTATGGACTTGCTATATTATCCGCAAGACTCTTCAATGGTGATTGTGCACCTGCACAGTCACAACAGATGGCTGCTGGCTATCTCTACAAGGACTACAGTGGCTCTGCATCTTTGATGACCCACCAATACCATTATTTCTACAAGGACTACAGTGGATCTACACCTTTGCTGACTCACCAGTACCATTATTTCTACAAGGACTGCACTGGGCCTGCACCTCTGGTGGCCCACCAATACCGTAATCTCTACCAGGACTACAGCGGGTCTACTCTGTGATGACCTACCTACCAATATTCTTCAAAACTTCGACTGATTCTGCGGTGGGTTTGCTCTGTTGTGGCCCATTACCTGTCTGCATGTCGAGAGTCAGCACTGTCTTTCCGTTGGAAGGACAACACTACTTCTTCAAGACTGCATGGAAATCCACTACTTCCATGTGCATTTTCTTTTACTGCTCAGACTTTGAGAAAAACACTGCAATTTTACTGTGAAGAATGATCAGGACTGTCTTTATGGACTGTGAGAAAATTTTAGCTTTTGACCAACATTGTATGAATAAGTGTGTGCATTTGATATCTTTGTTATTGTAATTATGAAAAATTTTATCAAATCATTATTGGCCAATGCCCAAAACAATTTGTAAAATTTTTTGTGGGGAGCATGGGGGCTATGTAAGTAGGCTGTTCAGGTTTTTATATTGGTAATGCCACGTAGCACTCTGTATGAAAATCAGTGGCTGTGCCGTGTGCAGTCTGTGGCTGGTTTGCATTGTTGTTGGCTATTGTAGTGTTGGGCAGCTGGAAGTTAACAGCGCATAGCGTTTGCAGTTGGAGGTGAGCCGCCAGCAGTGGTGGATGTGGGGAGAGAGATGGCGGAGTTTTGAAATTTGTAAGACTGGATGTCATGAACTGCTATATATATTATGACTATTAAGGTAAATACATCATTTGTTATCTATCAAAATCTTTCATTTGCTAACTATGCCTATCAGTAGTTAGTGCCTTCAGTAGTTAGAATCTTTTATTTAGCTGGCAGTATTGGCGCTCGCTATATTGCAGTAGTTCGAGTAACGAAGATTTTTGTGAGGTAAGTGATTTGTGAAAGGTATAGGTTAATGTTAGTCAGGGCCTTTCTTTTGTAGGGATTATTGAAAGTCAGATTGCGTTGCGCTAAAAATATTGTGTGTCAATTTAAGCACAGTCATGTATTATTTTTGAAAAGGGGACGTTTCAAACTTTACAGATTCAAGTTGTGACACATTTACAAGCAACAACAAATTCTTTAAAATAGATATCCACCATAAAACCCTCTAAAACAGAAGATACAAAACATGTACATTAATTAACTTATATTAGAACAAATAAGCCCTCGGTCACAAACATTAAGTCAAAATTGACCAGGTTTCGACGCTACTATGATCGTCGTCTTCAGAATTAAACTAACTGTATTAAAATATATTAGGTATATAATAGATTGCCTTGTTGCAACCTTTGTCTACTCAAGTACGAGCAGCCCTTAGCGGCTCGCTATCTTATTTCCAACTATTCATGACGTCGCTTTTCCGGCTTAGATTTTTTAAAATGTGACTTGTAAGTACTGCATCGCCTTCCAGTCAGTACAAACTTTAATTTTGTTAATGTATTATATACCTAATATGTTTTAGAACAGTTAGTTTAATTCTGAAGACGACGCTCATAGTAGCGTCGAAACCTGGTCAATTTTGACTTAATATGTGTGACCGAGGGCTTATTTGTTCTAATATAATTCTGACACGGTCACTGAACCTTAGCAGCTATGTTCAAAGTTTTTTTTTATTAATTAACTTACCACACATCGAAGTTTTCGCATAGCCTTGGCGCAACTGGCGCACTAAACGTTACAGGATCTAATGGCAACAACCTGGAATCAGTAGCTTCACATACATGGAACCATCTAACAGACAACCTCAGCCGACCAGTGCAATAAATATTTAACAGCATTGAAGTGAAGGGAAACTTCACAATTTAACATCTCAATAAAACATGTCTGTCCTTTGCTGCAAGTAAAACACACAGTTACAGACACCAGTAGACAAACGGCAAGCCAAGCTAAACATTAACATGAAGCAACAGAGAAGTTTCACATTCGAGAACAGGCCACTAGCTTTGTATGGAAGCCCAGTGCACTGAGATACACAGTTTAACAGAAACCCTAGCCCAGTTTCCACAGGCAACACTGATACAACTTAATGGACTAGACAAACATGACATCAAAGACACCAAAAAAAAAAAGCAACGTTGCACGATCCGCAAAGGGCGACAAATAACGTCAGTCGCACACATGATCAACCTCCCGCAGCCGTAGCTAAGCACCACGCTAATCTGATGCAGTCGCTTTAGCATCCACACCAGCACAGACGTAAAAGGCGTAGCACGTACCTAGGCGACGTACCCCACACAGGGAAAGTGACAAGCCAGCTGTTTACGCCTCATGCTGGTGAGTCCACAGCGTTCATCCAGCGTCATATTTGGTACGCAGCACTGAAGTAGTGACAGGCAGAGAGTCTGCACTCATTGTGGGTTACGCCATGACATCCATAAAGGCGACGTACTGTGTGCACGCCACTGAGAAGTGGCAGACAAACACGAGTGTGTTGGGCGCATGTTATGTGTTAGTTTAAACCTTGGTTCCTATTCTGTGTTTGGTTTCCCGCGGTTATTGCGATTATGCTTTTGTTCGCTCTCTCCACGAGAGGCAGCAGCGGTGTGTATCGATGTTCGCACCTTGTACTATGTTTGGTCTGGTGCTTCTAGTTTCCAGCTGTGCTGTGTACGAGTAGGCGGTCGGTTGGCGCGGAGCAGAGAGGAAATCTCCATGGGGCGTGGTTGGGCCGGGCCCGCTGGTGGTCTCTACGCAGTGTCGGAGTGTGTGGTGCTGTTCCCATAGCTACAAGGTCCGTGGCCCACCGACCCTGGACACGAAAGTTGAGTCTGGATTTCATTTATCAGCAAGTCAAGACCGTTCACATTTTGCCGTCTAGTTCTCGTTGTTGGCTGTTGGGACATTCCCGCGAGCAACAATGTGTGTGTTCGAGTTGGTGAAGGTTTAGCCACCGTCTGGTGGAGTCTAACTATATTTGGTTATTTGCAATTGAAGTGCACCATCGGAATTTTCTGCCTTGTGGCCGTTAACGTTCCGGTTACCTGCCCTGGGCCATTGACGTAAATTCAGGCAGTGTTCTTTCCTCACCGTATTGTCGCTGTCCAGCGCAGTGGGTAGTTTGACAGCTTAATGTATACTTGGTTGTGGGCGTCCATGCATTTTACGTTTCGCATTGAACTCCGGATTGTGTGCTGGTCGAGTGGAGCGCAAGTTGATCGTTAGTATTTCAAGTCCTGGCTGACCCCCGAAACTTCTGAGCGCCATTAGCTGCACTGCCTTTTTTTATTTTCTGTTGTGTGTATTTGCATGGCTCATACACGATAGTTTTGAATTAAAGTTGAATTGTTTTTAGTGGTGTTTTAAGTCATAGGCCTTCAGCCGCTTTAAAGTTAAATTTCCTTGCTTGTCAAGTGTTAGATTGTTTGGGCCTCCAGCCTGATTAAAATATTTTTTTTTCTAAAGATAAAGCATTGAGCCTTCTGCCTATCAAAAATTATTTTAGTTGTGTTTTAAGTCATGGGCCTTCAGCCGTTTTAAAATTAAGGATCTTTGTCTTTCGAGCATCATACTGTTTGGGGCCCTCAGCCTAATTGAAGATAAGGCCTTCTGCCTTGTGTTTTTTTTTGTTTAATTTTACCTTGAGTCTTAAATCATGGGCCTTCAGCCGTCTTTAAATTACGGCTGTTGCTTTTCAAGTGTTAGATTTTTGGGCCTTCAGCGAAATTCTAGAACTTACTTAACGTGAGACCTTCTGCCTTCTAAATATTCTCTTTGGCGTCTGAATTTTGAGTTAATGGCTTTTGGACTTTTTTTTAATTAAAGTGGTTGTGCCCTTAAGGCTTAACATAGTGTGGCGTATCCAGCCGATAAATAAGTTCAAGAGTTTGTACTGCAATGTTTCCTCAAATAAATAAAGTTATATTTGTTCGAGTGTAACTGACAGCCGCTCATTTTGGCTCCTTTCCACAATTCTAACTACCTGTCCTGTCCTGTGGGTTTAGTAGGGCGTTTCCAAAACAAACGGCTCAGAACTGTTCTCATCACCCACGGACGCGACCATAACTCCAGTACACAAGCTGGATGATAACCAAGGCACTCCTCTCGTCTGTTACATTGCCATTTCGAAGTTTTCACATAACCTTGGCGCAACTGTCGCACTAAACCTTATTTTGTTTGCACATGATACAAACATTGCAACAAACAGCAGGTCAAGTATAGATTTAGAAATAGCTGCTAATCGAATTTTCACTGACATCAATAAATTAGTTAAACTAACTCACTGTCATTAAACTATCCACTGGACTAGGGAAGTCAATACAGCTGTGTTACCTTTACGACTGCGGTGGTGTACTGGCCAGCACACCTGCCCAGTAAACAAAGAGACCTAGATTCAAGCCCCAACTGGCGATCTTTTACAGAAGCTCGAAATGTAGAGCTGACGTCAATGCGAGATGCCTATAACAGTTTCCACAACGAAACTTTGTCCCGAAATCTGGCAGAAAATCCAAAGAGATTCTGGTCGTATGTGAAGTATGTTAGCGGCAAGAAACAATCAATGCCTTCTCTGCGCGATAGCTATGAAGATACTATTGAAGACAGAGCTGCCAAAGCAGAGTTACTAAACACAGCCTTCCGAAATGCCTTCACAAAACAAGCACACACTCCGTCTTCAGGCCATGTGTGGCCTACCGGGACCATCCGACCGCCGTGTCATCCTCAGTGGAGGATGCGGATAGGAGGGGCGTGGGGTCAGCACACCGAAGTAAATATTTCAGAATTCGAATCAAGAACTGCTGCCAACATGTGTAAGGTAGAAGTAAATATCCTCGGACTAGTGAAGGAATTTCAATCACTTAATAAAAGCAAGCCTTCCGGTCCACACTGTATACCAATTAGGTTCCTCTCGGAGTGTGCTGATGCATTAGCTCCATACGTAACAATCATATACAACTGTTCGCTCGACGAAAGATCCGTGCCCAAAGATTAGAAAGGTGCACAGGTCACACCAATGTTCAAGAAAGGTAGTAGGAGTAATCCACTAAATTACAGGCCCACATCGTTAACGGCGATATGCAGCAGGATTTTGGAACATATATTGTGTTCGAACATTATGAATTACCTTGAAGAGAACTGTCTATTGATACACAGTCAACGTGGGTTTAGAAAACATCGTTCCTCTGAAACACAACTAGCTCTTTATTCACATGAACTGTAGAGTGCTATTGGAAAGGGATTTCAGGGATTTCAGATCGATTCCGTATTTCTGGTTTTGCGGAACGCTTTTGACACTGTACCACACAAGCGGCTCGTAGTGAAATTACGTGCCTATGGAATAGCGTCTCAGTTATGTGACTGGATCTGTGATTTCCTGTCAGAGAGGTCACAGTTCGTAGTAACTGACGGAAAGTCATCGAGTAAAACGGAAGTGATTTCTGGCGTTCCCCAAGGTAGTGTTATAGCCTCCTTGCTGTTCTTAATCTATATAAACGATTTAGGAGACAATCTGAGCAGCCGTCTTCGGTTGTTTGCAGATGACGCTGTCGTTTATCGACTAGTAAAGTCATCAGAAGATCAAAACAAACTGCAAAACAATTTAGAAGAAACATCGGAATGGTGCGAATAGTGGCAGTTGACTCTAAATAACGAAGGAACTCGTTAAACTTCGCTTACACTATAAATGAGTCTAATCTAAAAGCCGTAAATTCAATTAAATACCTAGGTATTACAATTACAAACAAGTTAAATTGGAAAGAACACGTAGAAAATGTTGTGGGGAAGGCTAACCAAAGATTGGGTTTTATTGGCAGGAGACTTAGAAAATGTAACAGACCTACTAAGGAGACTGCCTACACTACGCTTGTCCGTCCTCTTTTAGAATGCTCCTGCGCGGTGTGGGATCCTTACGAGATAGGACTGACGGAGTACATCGAAAAAGTTCAGAGAAAGGCAGCACGTTTTGTATTACCGCGAAATATTGGAGAGAGAGTCACAGAAATGATACAGGATTTGGGCAGGACATCATTAAAAGAAAGAAGTTTTTCGTTGCGGCTGAATCTTCTCGCCGACCGGTGTGGCCGAGAGGTTCTAGGTGCTTCAGTCTGGAACCTCGCGACCGCTACGATCGCAGGTTTCAATCCAACCTTGGGCATGGATGTGTGTGATGTCCTTAGGTTAGTTAAGTTTAAGTAGTTCTAAGTTCTAGGGAGCTGATGACCTCAGATGTAAAAGTCCCATAGTGCTCAGAGCCATTTTTACCATTTTTTAAAATCTGCTCACGAAATTCCAGTCAACAACATTCTCCTCCGAAAGCGAAAATATTTTGTTGACACTGACCTACATAGGGAGGAACGATCACCACGATAAAATAAGGGAATTCAGAGCTCGTACGGAAAGATATAGGCGTTCATTCTTTCCGCGCGCTATACGAGATTGGAATAATAGAGAATTGTGAAGGTGGTTAGATGAACCCTCTGCCAGGCACTTAAATGTGATTTGCAGAGTATCCATGTAGATGTAGATGTAGATAAGTTTTAATTCATTTCTTCAGCTTCTAGCATTATCGTAGACAAATATCTGAAGGTAACTTTATCAGATCTGTAAACATTTCGAGTCAATGATCGTTTCAGTTTGACCAGAGGACCGAGTCTATTCCATGCAAAAACAGCCCACACAATTATGGATGCACCACCAGTTTGCACACTGCCTTGTTGACAACTGAGTTCCATAGCTTCGCGGGGTCCGCACCACGCTCTAACCCTACCATCAGCTGTTACCAACTGAAACAGGGACTCATCCGACCACGCCACGGTTTACCAGTCGTCTGGGGTCCAACCGATTTGGCCACGAGTCCCGAGAGAGGCGCCTCAGGCGATATCATGCTGTTAGCTAAGGTACTCATGAAGGTCGTCTGCAGCCATAACCCATTAACACCAAATTTGAACGCACTGTCCTAACGGATATGTTCGTAGTACGTTCCACATCGATTTCTGCGGCTATTTCACGCAGTATTGCTTGCCCTGTTAGCACTGACAACTCTACGCAAACGCCGCTGCTTTCGATCCTTAAGGGGAGCCGGAGGTGCCTATGCTGCCCATGTTAAAATCACTAAGTTTGAGGAACATTTATGAATAAACTACCAAATAGAAAAGTTTGAATTTTTTTTACATATAGAGTGGTTTAGTATTGCAGTTATGACAGAGGGATTTTGGAGTATCTTTTCTAGTTTCCTTCCAATTATTTTTTTTTATTAATGACCCAAATATTTTTACAAATAATTGCTTTATAATTAAACTGAAATGAAACTACTGAACATATTGCCAAATGGCTGTGTTACAATGTAAGTTTGACCACTAGGAGTGCTGTATAAAAATTTCATCTCTCTAGCTTGAGTGGATTTTGAGAAAATGTTCCTTATATTCGAAAAATTCTAATTTACGGGAAATAGCTATCAAAGTTTCTCAATACATTCCTGCACTATAGGATGGATTATCAGGGTCTTCTTCTTCATCCTCCAAAAGCTTCCTCTTCTGTCTTCTTTTCTGGCCTGTTGTTCCATCATACTTCATACGCCTTTCTCTTCTTTCTGCTCCTCTTATCCTTTCTCTGTCAATATTTCTTAGTGCTCGCACAGTGTTCACCCCAGCTGTAAATCCTAATGCCTTCAGAACTTCACACTTCACACTGTTCCCTTGGTTGTAGGTTGCTATTGCATCATAAATGCCAAAGTGCAGTGTTTCTATGCTTACAAGCACCCATTTAGGAATCACTTTCCAAATCAAATTGTTTACGCTCTCATTAGGATTCTACGTCTTTCCGTGTAGTCATTTGTGTAACAATTCTGGCTGTGCTAAGTCATGAAAAATTGGTTTTATTGTTCCCTCCTGATTCTTGTACATACTGCATATTACCCGCTTTACAGCCGGCCGAAGTGGCCGTGCGGTTAAATGCGCTGCAGTCTGGAACCGCAAGACCGCTGCGGTGGCAGGTTCGAATCCTGCCTCGGGCATGGATGTTTGTGATGTCCTTAGGTTAGTTAGGTTTAACTAGTTCTAAGTTCTAGGGGACTAATGACCTCAGAAGTTGAGTCCCATAGTGCTCAGAGCCATTTGAACCATTTTTTGAACCCGCTTTACACAAGAAGTATAATACTACCAACAACAGGCGTAACACTGAACTAATTCGAAACGGTAAACAGCAAAGAGACGATGTTCCGCGCTCTTATTCATTGTAGTATCGCAACTTGGTATTAGTGTTAATTTTCTTTTCCCTACGTTCTTCCTCTTCTTACATACACGGTTACTAAAACGTGGCATCGTAACCAGAACAAAATTGTACGACAATATTAAATGGAGCAAGATGTTCGAAATTCTGAGGAAAATAGGAGTAAGCTGTAAGGAAATACGGGTAATATTTGTCACAGAAAACAATGTAGCCAACCCTTGCACACTCGCTGTATGCGTAACATAAGGCACTGTATGCGTAACAGGCCGAGAAAATGCCAAGCAGTTCGCCAGGAAGTCACGAGAGGGTGTTAGATGCATTCAGCGGCCGCCCATTTCCTCTGTAGGCGTGGGGGAAAATGGTAATAACTCCACTTCTAGGGCGAGTAGAACAATAATTCAAAGTTTACATTAAAGAGGAATGTTCCAATTAATTTTCGGTAGCAAAACAAAAAATCGTAATTTTTTGGATTTGACCACCTCCGGCTCCCCTTAAGTACAGGCCGTCGGCACACCCTCTGGGGATGTTGAATTCCCTAACGGTTTCCGAAATGGAGTGGTCGATGCTTCTAGCTGCAACTGCCACTCTGCCAGCCTGTCTTTTAATTCCCGTCGTGCAGTCTTAATCACGTTGGAATCTTTTTTCAGATGAATCACCCCGGCGCAAATAAGAGCTCCGCCAATGGACTGCCCGTTCATACCTTGTGTACGCGATACTACCGCCGTCTGTACATGCATATATCGCTACCCCACGACTTTTGTCACATCATTGTAAATGACGTAGCAGATAATGTCGGAAGTGCCGTTAGGCTTCTCGCGGATGATCCTTTTGTACACAGATAAGCTGCAACTATGGAAAATTGTAGCGAAATGCGGGAAGACCCGCAGAGGATTGATGATTCGTGCATAGAGTGGCAATGGACCCCACTAAATGGATGTTGTGATGTCGTTCAAAGATCGCGGTGCCATAACAAAGTCGGCTACTCGCACCGATACTACAGAAGATAAAGCTCTCTCGCTGCATACAGCAACGATGAATTGGAGGCGGTGCTGTAATAAAGTGAAGTAATATTTCAAATATTGTAGTTCCACTTCACCACTTCCCAGACATGTAGTTTCTTCACGTCATAACAAATGTAACGTATTGCGAATACATAGGCAGAAAGAACTTCTATTTATTTTGAAATCGGACAGAAATTACAAATAATTTTATGCCACAGATGGTACTAGACGTCATGTACACTCATGCTCACAAATTAAGGATAATTGCAGAATGTGGTGCCACACAACGTGGCATTACACAAAACTGGCGCTAATAGCATAGGCACATAGGGCACACACACGACACAGATCTATATGTCCACGGTATTGATGATATGTTGACAATACCGTCCCGAAACACATGTACTACAAAACGCCACTGTTTCCTGCGCATGTACCCCGACTTAAATATGCGATATGATCACCATGCACACGTACACAGGCCGCACAACGGGTTGGCATACTCTGGGTCAGGTGGTCGAGCAGCTGCTGGAGTATAGCCTGCCATTCTTGCATCAGTGCCCGTCGGAGCTCCTGAAGTGTCGTAGGGGTTTGAAGACGTGCAGCGATACGCAGACCGATAGCATCCCAGGCGTGCTCGATGGGTTTTAGGTCTGGAGAACAGGCAGGCCACTCCATTCGCCTGATATCTTCTGTTTCAAGGTACTCCTCCACGGTGGTAGCTCAGTGGGGCCGTGCATTATTATCCATCAGGAGGAGGGTGGGACCCGCCGCACCCCTGAAAAGGCGGACATACTGGTGCAAAATGACGTCCCGATACACCTGACCTGTTACAGTTCCTCTATCAAAGACATGCAGGGGTGTACGTGCACCAATCATAAGTCTACCCCACACCATCAAACCACGACCTCTTAAAGGTCCCTTTCAAGGAGATTAAGGGGTTGGTATCTCGTTCCTGGTTCACACCAGATGAAAACCCGGCGAGAATCACTGTCCAGACTATACCTGGACTCGTCCGTGAACATAACTTGGGACCGCTGTTCCAATGACCATGTACTGTGTTCTTGACACTAGGCTTTACGGACTCTCTTGTGACCAGGGGTCAGTGTAATGCTCCTTGCACGTCTCCGGACGAATAAACCATGTCTGTTCAGTCGTCTGTAGACTGTGTGTCTGGAAACAACTGTGGTGTTGTACACTGTGGACGTCCCGTACTGTAGCGCCTGGACACGTTTCCTGTCTGCTGGAATCGTTGCCACAATCTATAAACAAAGAACACGTAGCCGTTCACACGCGAAGACACCGAAAGAAACTGTTGGCACTGCACACGGCCACTGATGAATTAGACGGTACAGGTAAAAGAAGGAGCGTGACGGCGAAAAACACTAAAGCACAAACACGATGGCACAGACACGAAACACTGATGGCGATTATCTCCGGCGCGCAAATGTCCACTCAGCGCGTGCGAGTCCTGGCTGAACGAGCGGCCGACCATTAAGTACGCTACCGGGGGCGCCGCTATTGGCCGCTGGGACCACGTGTTCCACTGCGGTGCCCTCACACTAAAAGCGGGCCAGGAGGCGCGCGCCGCCACAGCTTACGGCGCGATAGTGCAGAGACCTCTATGGGTCTTCGACGTCCATGACGTCTGGCGCGGATTCAAAGTCCGCGGCGCGCGGTACCAGAAGTCGCCCTATTATTCTACCCCTCATAACGTCATCAATATGTGTTCTTTGAGCCATTTACAACACACAATCACCATTAGCAAGTCTGGAAACGTCTGCACACTTACTCGCTGCACCGTACTCTGACAGGCACCAACACACCTCTGCGTATGTGGATTGCTACCAGCGCCACCGTACGACGACCGCAGGTCAAATGCACCGCATGGTCATACCCCGAGGTGATTTAAACCCGCAAACCGCCCACCAGAGCGTTATTTCACCATGTATCAGCATTATCCTTAATTTATGAGCTTGAGTGTATTTAGCTGCGTTAGACCCGTGGTATAGGGGTAGCGTCGTTGATTAGTAATGAAACTGTCCTAGCGCCCATGTTAGAGCCTCACCACTGCTTAAATTTTGAATACAAGTCACCAGCAAAAGCGGCCGATAACTTCCGGCATAAGAAGTCACCCTTGTTCTGCCAACTGCCTTTTCAAAAGGGCAGAGTAGCGGACGGAGATTCAGGACACTCTCTTGTCCTTGGAATGGGAAATTGCCCCTAAAAGGCGGAAGAATCAGTAATTGTCAATGTCAATGAAATTCACCAACAGCCGTGTATCTTAAAATGTTATTTTATTTTATTTTGAAAACCGCCAATTTCAGCACTTCAATATGCCATCTTCAGGCCCCATATGCATCTCTCCAAATAAACGAAAATGCCATATATAGCCATAAATTTCTGAACGTCGTGAATTCAGTCGTTACACTAGTGCTTCATTCGAAGACTTGACAGGAGTTGCCCTCGCTCGTGGAACCGCGGGACTCAGGTGTCTCCTCTGTGTTACCGCTCGCCGCGGTCCTCGGAGTGTTCTGTAGTTTTCGATTAGAACAAATTGTGGAGACGGTGGGGTCCAACTTACAGCCACTACTACTGTTCATCGGCTTTTCCGCTAGATGTATTTACACGGTTTCTATAATAACGGGGTCCCAAAAAGATGTTTCTGTGGTCAGAATCACAGTTCTATCACACCCATTTTAAGTACAGTGGAAATACAAATTTCGGTAATAATGGACTTGTTTGCTTGCAACGGGCGAGTGCAACGTTGGTGTTCAGTGCAGCGTTCTTTCACATTGTGTGTGGTCTGCCCTGTGTAAGCCGTACCACAATGAAAAGCTGTTCTGTAAATTCCGGCCCTCCACAATAACAAGTCGTCCTTCACTGATCCCAGAAAGGTCTGCAACCTTGAACGGAAAATCACTTCTGCCTGAAATTTACAGAGGATTCTTGCTATTTCAAACGAAATGTTGCCCACAAGCGGGCAAAAAAGCTAAACATTTTGCCGGCGTGTGATCATCTTTTCCACTTCCTGATTCTTGGTTTTAACCGACACTGCCCTCTTAAGCTGCTGGGTGGAACATCCATTTCCTGTGAACACTGTGTTTAGGTGGGCGAACTCTGTAGGCAGACTATCTATATCTGAGATAGCGTGAGCTCTGTGTGCGTGGGGTTTTTTACGCGCTCATAGTCTGCGATGGGTAATGACGACTTGACGCTTGCATCATCTTTCATTTAATTGATTTGTGACGATTTTGAATTAATCAGCTAATGTTGTTTAAAAACATCTCTGTTTTATTATACAGGGTGTAAATTTTAAGTTGACAAACCAGAATAACTCGAAAAATAAGCTTCACACGAAAAAACATGTAGAATCCAAAGTTGATTATTTTCTAGGGCGACATCTGCTGGTGCTAAAATTAGCGCGTCACGCGAGCCCCCTGGCGGAAGGGCTGGAGGCAACTTCAAATTTCAAATGGGAAACCCCATTTTTTTATTGCAGAATCAGATTCTACATAAAAAAACTACGTACATTTTGCCTTAAACATTAGTTCTGATTCTTGGTAGTTGGCGCTGTAATAGAAAGAAAATCCATGTTCTCATTTTTGCGTGGAAAATGGTTACGAGTAAATAAAAAATACTTATTTACTTAGTAAATTTTGATTCGCTAAATCTAAAACTCTCCCTCTCTCCCCATAGGGTGGGGTCTGAGAGAGAGGAATTAGCGTTTTAGAAATGTTGACCCACATGTTAATTTTTCCGGAGATTCGGATAAGTTTTGTTTGTTTCGCGGTCATGAGGCCACACAACTCACTCTTTAGTAAGTAGGATGTTTGGTTAGTTAGTTAGATAGTCAGATGATTTGTTTGATAATTAAAAGTTGTGTGGTCTCATGACCGCGAAACAAATAGGCGGTGTCGCTAACTCGCCGCGAGAACGCTGCGTGGCGTTACTGTGCTCGCCAGTCACTGCTGCAATCACTGGTGGCTCGTAATTATACATTTTGGGTGTTCACAAATTTTTAAATTCAGGTACATACGAGAGTGTGAAATTAATACCATCTGCTGCCTAACTGTTAGGCTTAACAACATATTTATACAACTGTCAATAATAATAATAATAGTATGCAAAACTTGTCTGGAAAAAGAAAGGTTTTTATGGAAATTTGTTCTTTTGTACATAGTTAAGTACGGTTTACGAGACCGAAATAATGTTTAAATGGTTCAAATGGTTCTGGGCACTATGAGACTTAACTTCTGAGGTCATCAGTCTCCTAGAACTTAGAACTACTTAAACCTAACTAACCTAAGGACATCACACACATCCATGCCCCAGGCAGGATTCGAACCTGCGACAGTAGCGGTCGCGAGGTTCCAGACTGTAGCGCCTCAAAATAATGTTTAAGCTTTCACTACTCTCCGTTTCAAATTTCTGTTCACGTCGGAATTTTCGTATTTTTTTATTTCTTTGGACAAATGTACAAGATTCCTAATCCATGTATTACTTAACGAATTAACTTCCGGCATGAAAATCAAACATTCTTACGTTGCTCCCACACAACAACTTACACTTATTATACGCTTCTTTGTTAAATTTTCGCTTGTAATCACGCTTATCTGATTTCGTCACTTTCTCAGAATCTGGTCTGGGACACCCTAGTTTCTTTGCGGCAAACTTTTCCTGGTAATCTTCTTTTCACTTAGCGCTTATAATACACTCAACAGAGTTCAGGTTGACAATGCACAAAAAAGCCGATTCTTGCACAGTAAACAAGCAACTCCAAACACTAACCGCCTCTTGCGGAAATGATTAAATTCAAGTCGTACTGTCTACCAACAAGGTCACTTGACTAGAATACAATCAGGCGCTGAAAGCCATACAGGCCAAAAGCAAACCATCTTCGACCCCACATGTAGATGAATATCAGAGAAGCCAGTAAGACAGCTACTCGTGAATGCCCATATATGTGCACAATGTGGGCCTACAATACAAATAAACCTGACTCACCATTATATCAACAGGTGTCAGAAGCACGACTAAATGCTAGAGTCACTATCGACGATGGTGTCCTTTACGGTTCCCGGCGCCTTAAATGGTTTACTTTACGATAAAACCGTAAACTTAATATTCTGTACCTCATTCAGAAACCTAAAAAATAGGTTTTTCTATCACTGTAACTATAACACATACTGATGTCCGACCTAATTTTACTGTATAGCGAGTCAACTGGCATATATGAGAAATGTGCTACCGTTTAGCGTGGTATGTGCTAAGCGAACGGGAAATAAAAGTCTGCTGCAGGTGCTACCATCGGATGGCATTTACATAAATTTGTAGATGACTGGTAAGGGCTATCTGTGCACGCCATGAACCGAGCACAATGTTTATCAACTCCGTATGTATTTGGCCCGTAAGACAGATACGTCATGGCAGTTGCGCATGCTCAAGAGCTACTTAAAACGTGCACGACTGATGGTGTCCTTACGACCCTAACGCCAAGTTTCACCGAGTCTAGAGAAGCAATTTAGCATAATGCGCTAGATTTAGTGCATTGATATCTAGTATGTGTAAAGTTTTGTGAGGGTTTTGCTGAAAAAGCGAATTAGGGAAGACCACTATTAAACTATTTTGTGTAAATTGAAGAAGGATGGGGAAAAACGAAAGGCAAAGGTTCCGAGATCGAGTCTCGGTCTGGAACACAGCTTTAATCTGCCAGGAAGTTTCATATCCGAGAGCACTCCGCTGCAGAGTGAAAATTTCATTCTGGAAACATCACCCAGGCTGTGGCTAAGCAATGTCGCCGCAGTATCCTTTCTTCCAGGAGTGCTAAAGTGCGCGTCATTTATGTTGGCGGCTGAGTTTAGGTTCGTTCTGCGCATCTGACGTCACAAATCACAGTCAGCCAATGAACAGAGAACGACGTTGCCAGATGTCGACTGCAGTGCAGAGCATGGACGAGTGTCAACAGTTTTAGAAACGTTCAGTCATAAATAAAGTAATAGAACAAAAGTAATGTCTTGATAGCAGACTTTCTTTTATAGAAAGTTTGGAAAAAGCATTCTTTATACCAATTGCTTCATATTCTATTAATTAATTAAATCAAACAAGCAATAAGACTCCTAGTTCAGGCGATAGCAAGGAAAGGTGTTTGTATCAATCTCACGGACCGCTTTTTCGCAATAAAGAACAGTGGTAATTGTTTATTTCCTATTGTACTTCGACGAAGCGTGAGTAATTCATAGTCAAACCAACAGTGTTTGTCAGTATTTTGCGTGCCCCGTTAGAGTCCTTGCAGCGTTCTGTAGTGAGAAGAGCTGCGTCAGCGTAACGGTTAAGGTGTTGGGCTTCTACGCCAACGTTTATGAGTTCAAACTTTCTGCGGTGCTTAATATTTTCATTATTTAAAAACAATATTGAAGTGCCTTACTCCACGAATTATATTCGTTTGAATGCAACTTTTTGAAATTTCTAGTGCTTTGTCTCTTCATTAACCCTTTCGCTGATGCAGACACGTGCTCCCTGCATTCCGCGCTGTGCGCGATTTTCTCATCACTGCACTGCTCGCCTGTGCAGACACGGTGTTCCCACTGCTTTGACACACTTGTCATTCGATTTCACAAAAACTATTTGGCCCAAAAATTTGATTTTTACACGTCTTCTTGACTGATAACTTCCCCCCATAAATGACTTAATTTTGTTTCGATGTTCAACGCAGTTATTATGCAGCATTAAATATAGTAAACCATTGCACGAAGTTTTGAAGAGTTTGCAGAGGTAAAAGTCCATAGCCTATACTTTCCGTACGGTCGATTTTAGTTGCCACAGTGTTGAGAATGAAATGTGGACAAGATACCTAAATTTCATTTAAAATTTACTGTATAACAATATCTCATTTAATTTAAGTACCACATATGTGTCTATGTAATACTGAGTAATATTCCGTCTTTCGCGACTGTAATAAAAGTTTTATTTACACCGGACGCGTTTGGCTTTATTTTAAAGCACTTCAATCAATGAAAGGTGTGGCACACACAATGGTACTCATGTTCTCTTTCTTGTTTTTGTTCCACAGTCGCAGTTTTACCAATGGTATTGAAATATATTCTTCTTCTGCAACTGTAATAAGCGACTTATTTAGACCAGACGCGTTTCTCTCTTTTGAAGCATCATAAGAGGACTGTATTTTGTATCCTCCATTGCCAAGTCACCTTTCGTAGTTTTGTGCTGCGGTAACACAATATTCAACGTTTGTGTTGGCTGATCAGTGCTTTAGCAAATAAATGTTGTTTGTGTGTGCCACACACAAAAATTATATTTGACATAGCTCAGAACACTTCACTGATAGACGGTATATTCAAGTCCTAATATTTTTGTAAGTCCACAGTTTTGTTTAATGTATTTTTTCTACTTCCTTTTGATTGATTGAAGTGCTTTCAAATAAAGCCAAACGTGCCCAGTGTAAATAAAACTTTTGTTACAGTCGCGAAAGATGGAATATTTCTCAATATTACATACGACACATATGTGGTACTTAAATTAAATGAGATATAGTTATACAGTAAATTTTATATGAAATTTAGGTATCTTGTCCACATTTTATTCTCAACATTGTGGCAACTAAAATCGACCATACGGAAAGTATACTCTATGGACTTTTACCTCTGCAAATTCTTCAAAATTTCGTGCAATGGTTTACTATATTTAATGCTGCATAATAACTGCGTTGAACATCGAAACAAAATTAAGTCATTTATGGGGGGAAGGTATCAGTCAAGAAGATATGTAAAAATCTAATTTTTGGGCCAAATAGTTTTTGTGGAATCGAATGATAAGAGTGTCAAAGCAGTCGGAACACGATGTGTCTGCACAGGCGAGTAGTTCAGTGACAAAATCGCGGACAGCGCGGAATGCGGCGAGCACGTGTCTGCAGCAACGAAAGAGTTAATGCGGCCGTGGTAGCCTTACTTCATGAACTGCGCGCTCTCACCTAAACGTAAGCTTGCGAACTATGCTATACTATGGCGCTGCTTCTCTTGGCGCGTGCGTCGTGTGCAACTGGCAACGCAGCAGTCTCCCGCGTCTGGGCGGGCATGCGCGATCCACCAAGATAAAAGAACTGAACTATAGTTCTGCAAGGTATGCGGGAGAGCTTCTGTTAAGTTTGGAAGGTAGGAGACAAGGTACTGGCGGAAGTAAAGTTGTGAGGACGGATCGTGAGTCGTGCTTGGGTAGCTCAGTGGTAGAGCCCTTGCCCGCGGAAGGCAGAGGTCCCGAATTCGAGTCTCGGTCCGGCACACAGCATACGTTCAGTCAGGTGCTGGGAGGTTTCTTGGGGAATGGCAGCCTATTATTCACGGAGTGTTGCACTGAGGAGAGGTATCGATGTCGGTCGGTGAGGCCTGGCACGAAGTCGGCGTTCCAAAACATCCCAAAGGTATTCTATAGGATTCAGGTAAGGACTATGTGCACGCCAGTCCATTACAGAGATGTTATTGTCGTGTAGCCACTCGACCACAGGCCGTACATTATGAACAAGTGTTCGATCGTGTTGAAAGATGCAATCGCCATCTCCGAATTCCTCTTCAATAGTGGGAAGCAAGAAGGTGATTTAAACCTCAACGTAAGCCTGTGCTGTGATACTGCAACGCAAAACAACAATGGGAGGAAGCCCCCTCGATGAAAACACGACCACACCATAACACCACCGCCTCCGAATTTTACTGTTGGCACTACATACGCCGGCATATGACGTTCACAGGGCATTCGGCATAGCCACACCCTGCCATCTGATCGCCACATTGTGTACCGTGATTCGTCACTCCACACAACGGTTTTCCACTATTCAATCGTCCAATCCTGACGCTCCTTACTCCAAGCGATGCGTCGTTTGGCATTTACCGGCTTGATGTGTGGCTTATGAACAGCCACGAAATCCAAGTTCTCTTTCCACCCACCTAACAGTCATAGTACTTGCAGTGGACGCTGATGCAGTTTGGAATTCCGGTGTGATGGTCTGGATAGATGTCTGCCTATTACACATTTCGACCCTCTACTGTCGGCGGTCTCTGTCAGTCAACAGACGAGGTCAGCCTGTACGCTTTTGTGCTTCACGTGTCCCTTCACGTTTCCACTTCACTATCACATCGGAAACGGTGGACCTAACTGAGTTTAGGAGCGTGGAAATCTCGCCTACAGACGTATGACACAAGTGACACCCAATCACCTGACCACGTTCGAAGCCCGTGAGTTCCGCGGAACGCCGCATTCTGCTCTCTTACGATGTAAATGACTACTGAGGTCGCTGATACGGAGTACCTGGCAGTAGGTTGGAGAAAAATGCAACTAACATGAAAAACGTATGTTTCTGAGGGTGTCCGGATACTTTGATCACATAGTGTATATTGTGTTCGAACCTCGAAGAAAACGTCTATTGACAGTGAACACCTATTTAGAAAAAATCGTTCTTATTAAACACAACTAGCACTTTACTCGCACAAAGTGTTGAGTTCTATCAAAACTGATTTCAAATTAATTCCGTATTTCTGGATTTCCGAAAGGCTTTCGACACGGTACCACACAAGAGGCTTGTAGTGAAGTGTCTGCCTTGGAATATCGTCTCAGTTATGTGACTAGATTCGTAATTTCCTGTCAAAGACGTCACAGTTCGTAACTGACGGAAAGTCCTCGGGTAAAACGGTAGTAATTTCTGACGTTCCCCTAGGTAGTGTTATAGCTCCCTTGTTGTTCCTTATCTACACTCCTGGAAATGGAAAAAAGAACACATTGACACCGGTGTGTCAGACCCACCGTACTTGCTCCGGACACTGCGAGAGGGCTGTACAAGCAATGATCACACGCACGGCACAGTTGACACACCAGGAACCGCGGTGTTGGCCGTCGAATGGCGCTAGCTGCGCAGCATTTGTGCACCGCCGCCGTCAGTGTCAGCCAGTTTGCCGTGGCATACGGAGCTCCATCGCAGTCTTTAACACTGGTAGCATGCCGCGACAGCGTGGACGTGAACCGTATGTGCAGTTGACGGACTCTGAGAGGGAGGCCGGGTGGACGTACCGCCGAATTGCTCAACACGTGGGGCGTGAGGTCTCCACAGTACATCGATGTTGTCGCCAGTGGTCGGCGGAAGGTGCACGTGCCCGTCGACCTGGGACCGGACCGCAGCGACGCACGGATGCACGCCAAGACCGTAGGATCCTACGCAGTGCCGTAGGGGACCGCACCGCCACTTCCTAGCAAATTAGGGACACTGTTGCTCCTGGGGTATCGGCGAGGATCATTCGCAACCGTCTCCATGAAGCTGGGCTACGGTCCCGCACACCATTAGGCCGTCTTCCGCTCACGCCCCAACATCGTGCAGCCCGCCTCCAGTGGTGTCTCGACAGGCGTGAATGGAGGGACGAATGGAGACGTGTCGTCTTCAGCAATGAGAGTCGCTTCTGCCTTGGTGCCAATGATGGTCGTATGCGTGTTTGGCGCCGTGCAGGTGAACGCCACAATCAGGACTGCATACGACCGAGGCACACAGGGCCAACACCCGGCATCATGGTGTGGGGAGCGATCTCCTACACTGGCCGTACACCACTGGTGATCGTCGAGGGGACACTGAATAGTGCACGGTACATCCAAACCGTCATCGAACCCATCGTTCTACCATTCCTAGACCGGCAAGGGAACTTGCTGTTCCAACAGGACAATGCACGTCCGCATGTATCCCGTGCCACCCAACGTGCTCTAGAAGGTGTAAGTCAACTACCCTGGCCAGCAAGATCTCCGGATCTGTCCCCCATTGAGCATGTTTGGGACTGGATGAAGCGTCGTCTCACGCGGTCTGCACGTCCAGCACGAACGCTGGTCCAACTGAGGCGCCAGGTGGAAATGGCATGGCAAGCCGTTCCACAGGACTACATCCAGCATCTCTACGATCGTCTCCATGGGAGAATAGCAGCCTGCATTGCTGCGAAAGGTGGATATACACTGTACTAGTGCCGACATTGTGCATGCTCTGTTGCCTGTGTCTATGTGCCTGTGGTTCTGTCAGTGTGATCATGTGATGTATCTGACCCCAGGAATGTGTCAATAAAGTTTCCCCTTCCTGGGACAATGAATTCACGGTGTTCTTATTTCAATTTCCAGGAGTGTATATAAACGATTTAGAAGACATTCTGAGCAGCCGTCTCAGGTTGTTTGCATACGATGCTGTCGTTTATCGATTATAAAGTCAACAGAAGATTAAAACTAATTGCCAATCGATTTTGAAAAAATAAATGTATAATGCGATATTGGCAGTTGACCCTCAATAACGAAAAGTGTAAGGTCATTCACACGAGTGCTAAAAGGAATCCGTTAAACTTCGGTTGTACGATAAATCAGTCAAATCTAAAGGCCGTAAATTCAACTAAATAACTAGGAGTTACAATTACGAACAAATTAAATAGGAAGGAACACACAGAAAATGTTGTGGGGAAGGCTAACTAAAGACTGCATTTTATTGGCAGGAGACTTAGAAAATGTAACAGACCTGCTAAGGAGACTGCCTACACTAAGCTTGTCCGTCCTCTTTTAGAATACTCTTGCGCGGTCTGGGATCCTTACCAGACAGGATTGTCGGAGTACATAGAAAAAGTTCAAAGAAGGGCTGCACGTTTTGTATTACCGCGAAATAGGGGAGAGAGTTTCACTAAAATGATACAGGATTTGGGATGGACATAATTAAAACAAAGGCGTTTCTCGGTGCGACGGAATCTTCTCTCGAAATTCCAATCACTAACTTTCTTCTTCAACTGCGAAAATATTTTCTTGACGCCGACCTACACAGGAAGAAACTATCACTATGATACAAAAGGGAAATCAGAGCTCGTACGCAAAGACATAGGCGTTCGTTCATGCCACGTGCTATACGAGAATCGAATAATAGAGAATAGTGAAGGTGGTTCGATGAACCCTCTACCAGGCTCTTGAATGCGATTTGCAGAGTATCCATGTTGATGTAGGTGTAAATGTAGAAAATTACATTCTTTCATCGGAAAATTTTATAGCAGATGGAAATAGTGTTGCATAATAAAAGCAAATGTCTCTGAGCACTATGGCACTTAACATCAGAGGTCATGAGTCCCCTATAACTCAGAACTACTTAAACCTACACATCCATGCCCGAGGCAGGATTCGAACCTGAGACGGTAGCGGTCGCGCGGTTCCAGACTGAAGCGCCTAGAACCGCTCGGCCACACCGGCCGGCTTTATGCATAATAACCGTACGGAAAAATACTCTCTTCTTTGCGTGCTATCATTTGCCAAAATCTCATTTCGATATCTCAAACCGTTCATGAAATATGAGGAATGTTGTGGATATTTCACTCTGGCGTGGTGCGATCGCAAATGAGTGCGCTACGTCAGATCAATTTTCTCGAGATTTGTGACATATAGAGACTTCCAACCCAGTCTAAATAAAAGTCGAATTTGTAAGCTAAATTGCATATGCAGCAACATATAATATAATATGCACCAGACGCTAAATCATTGCGACCCCTGTTTTTCATTGCAAGCTTTTCCGAATTTCGGACAATGTCTTACTTCCACGTAAATATCTTAGTAACTACGACCATTAACCAAATGATGGGCGCATCACTATGAACCTGATTTCTAAAGCTACAATTAAAGCAAAAATGAAATTTTTTGGCGAATAGTTTCTTTAAAATAGTTTGAGAAAGATCGCAGGCGCGCGCGTCGATTCTGTCATCGCCGACCGACTGAAAGGAGGCAAAGCTTGTCGGTTCTGAACAAACGAATGAACTCGCTCAGTTCTTTGGACGAAAACTGGTCACTGCGCATCAACCAACGTACCCTGCGCTACCTATACAACATTGTTTAACCAATAGCGTTCTCATTTATTTCAGGGAGATGGAGCACCGTCCTGTTGCCAAAGGAAGTTCTATGGTCAGCATCCTCCAATTGAGTGTGCTCCCTGCCGCCGTTGGATAAGCAGCTGCAGCAGCAAGTGGTATACTCCTAGCTCACTCGTTTGTTACGTAGTTTAATTCTTAATTTCTTTGCGTGTTTTTGGTACTTGCATTGTTTAATTCATAAATTTCGGGCGTATTATAGTATTTGAGAGTTGTAGCATCGCGTTTTAGTACCTGAATAGTGTAAAATCGCGCAGTCTCCTTCCGCCGCCGAGCAGTGTGTCAGCAGTGCGCAAGTAGCAGCATTACTGCATTTACTAGGCAATCTTGTATTTTAATAACCGTTTAAATTTTGTGTCCATTTGTTTGCGCTCTCTGTAGATTAGTTCAGACGTTCTTTGCACAACAGTTTTTAGCATGGATAGGGACTGCAACTGCTGTCTTCGGATGCAGGCTGAGTTGGCATCCCTTCGCTCTCAGCTTCAGGCAGTGTTGGCTGCGGTCACGCAGCTTGAGGCTGTTGCCAATGGGCATCACTGTGGGGGTCCGGATGGGGGTTTGTCGGGGACGGCCAACTCGTCCCACGCATCCCCCCATCGGACTACGACTGTGATTGCCCGGGATACTGCCCGCATTGAGGCTGATCCCTCACCTGTGGTAGAGTGGGAGATCGTCTCAAGGTGTGGCAGGGGGCGAAAGACATTCCGGAGGGCTGAACGGAAGGCCTCTCCAGTTTGTCTGATGAACCGGTTTCAGGCTCTGTCTCAGGCTGATACTGATCTTCGGCCTGACATGGCTGCTTGTCCTGTTCCAGAGGTTGCCCCTCAGTCTGCAAGATCCGGGCGGTCGCAGAGGGTGGGCTTACTGGTAGTTGGGAGCTCCAACGTCACGCGCGTAATGGGGCCCCTTAGGGATATGGCAGCAAGAGAGGGGAAGAAAACCAATGTGCACTCCGTGTGCATACCGGGGGGAGTCATTCCAGGTGTTGAAAGGGTCCTTCCGGATGCCATGAAGGGTACAGGGTGCACCCATCTGCAGGTGGTCGCTCATGTCGGCACCAATGATGTGTGTCGCTATGGATCGGAGGAAATCCTCTCTGGCTTCCGGCGGCTATCTGATTTGGTGAAGACTGCCGGTCTCGCTAGCGGGATGAAAACAGAGCTCACCATCTGCAGCATCGTCGCTGTTAGTAGTAGTTTATCCTGTAGTGAAGTAGAATTGCATAGTTCCTGTGAATTATTATGGGTGGAGGTTACACTCAACAACCGAGCTAGGTTAATAATTGGCTCCTTTTACCGACCTCCCGACTCAGCAGCATTAGTGGCAGAACAACTGAGAGAAAATTTGGAATACATTTCACATAAATTTTCTCAGCATGTTATAGTCTTAGGTGGAGATTTCAATTTACCAGATATAGACTGGGACACTCAGATGTTTAGGACGGGTGGTAGGGACGGAGCATCGAGTGACATTATACTGAGTGCACTATCCGAAAATTACCTCGAGCAATTAAACAGAGAACCGACTCGTGGAGATAACATCTTGGACCTACTGATAACAAACAGACCCGAACTTTTCGACTCTGTATGTGCAGAACAGGGAATCAGTGATCATAAAGCCGTTGCAGCATCCCTGAATATGGAAGTTAATAGGAATTATAAAAAAAGGGAGGAAGGTTTATCTGTTTAGCAAGAGTAATAGAAGGCAGATTTCAGACTACCTAACAGATCAAAACGAAAATTTCTGTTCCGACACTGACAATGTTGAGTGTTTATGGAAAAAGTTCAAGGCAATCGTAAAATGCGTTTTAGACAGGTACGTGCCGAGTAAAACTGTGAGGGACGGGAAAAACCCTCCGTGGTACAACAACAAAGTTAGGAAACTACTGCGAAAGCAAAGAGAGCTTCACTCCAAGTTTAAACGCAGCCAAAACCTCTTAAACATAAGCTAAACGATGTCAAAGTTAGCGTAAGGAGGTCTATGCGTGAAGCGTTCAGTGAATTCGAAAGTAAAATTCTATGTACCGACTTGACAGAAAATCCTATGGAGTTCTGGTCTTACGTTAAATCAGTAAGTGGCTCGAAACAGCATATCCAAACACTCCGGGATGATAATGGCATTGAAACAGAGGATGACATGCGTAAAGCTGAAATACTAAACACCTTTTTCCAAATCTGTTTTACAGAGGAAGACCGCACTGCAGTTCCTTTTCTAAATCCTCGCACAAACGAAAGAATGGCTGACATCGAAATAAGTGTCCAAGGAATAGAAAAGCAACTGGAATCACTCAACAGAGGAAAGTCCACTGGACCTGACGGGATACCAATTCGATTCTACACAGAGTACGCGAAAGAACTTGCTCCCCTTCTAACAGTCGTGTACCGCAAGTCTCTAGAGGAACGGAAGGTTCCAAATGATTGGAAAAGAGTACAGGTAGTCCCAGTCTTCAAGAAGGGTCGTCGAGCAGATGCGCAAAACTATAGACCTATATCTCTGACGTCCATCTGTTGTAGAATTTTAGAACATGTTTTTTGCTCGAGTATCATGTCGTTTTTGGAAACCCAGAATCTATTATGTAGGAATCAACATGGATTCCGGAAACAGCGATCGTGTGAGACCCAACTCGCTTTATTTGTTCATGAGACCCAGAAAATATTAGATACAGGCTCCCAGGTAGATGCTATTTTTCTTGACTTCCGGAAGGCGTTCGATACAGTTCCGCACTGTCGCCTGATAAACAAAGTAAGAGCCTACGGAATATCAGACCAGCTGTGTGGCTGGATTGAAGAGTTTTTAGCAAACAGAACACAGCATGTTGTTATCAATGGAGAGACGTCTACAGACGTTAAAGTAACCTCTGGCGTGCCACAGGGGAGTGTTATGGGACCATTGCTTTTCACAATATATATAAATGACCTAGTAGATAGTGTAGGAAGTTCCATGCGGCTTTTCGCGGATGATGCTGTAGTATACAGAGAAGTTGCAGCATTAGAAAATTGTAGCGAAATGCAGGAAGATCTGCAGCGGATAGGCACTTGGTGCAGGGAGCGGCAACTGACCCTTGACATAGACAAATGTAATGTATTTCGAATACATAGAAAGAAGGATCCTTTATTGTATGATTATATGATAGCGGAACAAACACTAGTAGCAGTTACTTCTGTAAAATATCTGGGAGTATGCGTGCGGTACGATTTTAAGTGGAATTATCATATAAAATTAATTGTTGGTAAGGCAGGTACCAGGTTGAGATTCATTGGGAGAGTCCTTAGAAAATGTAGTCCATCAACAAAGGTGGTGACTTACAAAACACTCGTTCGACCTATACTTGAGTATTGCTCATCAGTGTGGGATCCGTACCAGATCGGGTTGACGGAGGAGATAGAGAAGATCCAAAGAAGAGCGGCGCGTTTCGTCACAGGGTTATTCGGTAACCGTGATAGCGTTACGGAGATGTTTAACAAACTCAAGTGGCAGACTCTGCAAGAGAGGCGCTCTGCATCGCGGTGTAGCTTGCTCGCCAGGTTTCGAGAGGGTGCGTTTCTGGATGAGGTATCGAATATATTGCTTCCCCCTACTTACACCTCCCGAGGAGATCACGAATGTAAAATTAGAGAGATTAGAGCGCGCACGGAGGCTTTCAGACAGTCGTTCTTCCCGCGAACCATACGCGACTGGAACAGGAAAGGGAGGTAATGACAGTGGCACGTAAAGTGCCCTCCGCCACACACCGTTGGGTGGCTTGTGGAGTATAAATGTAGATGTAGATGTAGAGGGAAGAGCCGTAGTTCAGTGTATCAAGATAAGAAACACGTTACCAAAGAAGAAAGGTCCATAAACCTCCATCCAGGATATTGCACAAAATACATTCACTTCCGGGGATTTGCATTGCAACTGTACCATGCCGTAGGGATTTGCTGATCGCCAGAAGCGCACGTTATGTGTGTTTACATTTTTACCCAGATGAAATGTCGATTCATCAAAGACAACACAATCTAGAAAATTTTCATCGTCAATCAGCAACATTTCGTTTGCAAACTTGGCGCGAGAACCTGCGGCGTGCGGCGTTTAGCTGTGCAGCACTGCAATTTAGAAATCCACCTACCTCAGAATGGCGTCTGCTCGATGTCCCAGGAACGCAGATACAAGATGATGTAAAAGCAGCGCTGATAAAAGCACCATCTAATATCTACAATTATTGAGGCCGCGCAACTCTAGTAATGAAATAAAGTTCTGTAGAGAAACTGTCAATAAAAAAAATGTATCGGGCAGTAAGATAATGGATTGGCTTCTGGAAAATAATGTCCAAAATTTCCACACAAAAATGTTTATTTGTTCTTATCACCATGGAAACGGTACTATTCAGTCCCCATTTAAACTACTGGTTATTTTCGTCAAGTTCACAATTCGTACACTCATTTTGCACGCACATCACCCAGAAATCTGTCCAAATCCGACCCGAGTTAAACAATGTTTCCACAGTCATTAATTCCACCATTAACGTGAGTTATTACATTCGGTCCTTCTGGTGGATTTCAAAAAAGAAATTGCTCGCCAAAAATGCTCAGTGGTTGAATACTGAAACATGCCACACGGATACTACGTAGGCCAAATTTTCACACGCGAATATCATTCCAGCAGAACAGTTCTAAGACTTTCCAACTTCACAAAACTGTCCGTAACTAGATCAGCGTTTGTCACTACACGTATCAAACGTGAGTAACTCAGTATTCTTCCATTTTACACATTATTTTGACTCGCACTAGTTACATGACCGTTCGCGTTCGAAGCCAGCGAGCGACTCCTTTCTTGCAGCCTCACTCCCAATATAACTATCAGGTAACGAGCGGGAACCGTCTCAATTCTATTGGCTAACCATACTCGCTGCCAGTCAGAATGCTCTCTCATGATCATACTTGCGCCAAAACTGGCCTGCACCAATCCTTACATACAGACGCATCTACGTCATTCTGATAAACAAATAATAAAGTAATGTTTAATAAACGAAAACGAAAAGACAATAAATCTGGAAATATCCATTAGATACAGATAATACCCCAGCTGACTTTCTGGCTGCTCTGTTACAATAGCAATCACACCTAGACATACGTCATCAGCAAAGTGGGTAAAGTCCCTATGAACATTTTCCCACGACAGGCTTGCGTAACTCTTGCAGGTTACTTAAGACGAATGTTACACGTACACACTCTCATTCACTCACATATACTCCCACAACAATTTTAGACACCAATAATAATTTTGTCTTATTTTTATGTTACGAAAACGAAAAATAATTAAAATTTTAAGATGAAAATCTGAATTACTTAATTCTGCACCCTGCGAGTTTTGTTTGTGTTTTTAGATAATACCAACGGATAAACTATTATATTTCCTAACTGAATTTAGTTTCCTAAGTGTCAGTTTTTGACTTTTTTAGTAATTCTTTTTTATCTCTGAAACTATGATAGTTATGAAGCTGAAATTTGGATAAAATCTTCTCCTGAATGTCAAAAGGTAGTGTACCGATTTTGAAAATGATTGAGTAATATTTAACATCATTTATTTACGTTCTTTTAGGTGGTGAATGTACGGGTCCAGTAAGAGGCATTGGATAGCTTTCCAACGGCAGGTAGTGACATGCGCGTGTGTCTACCGGTTAGGCCAGCAGATGTCAGCCCCCGAAGTTACATGCAGCTAACTATCCTAAAACAAACATACGCTCGGAACAAACTTGCGACGCTACAAACCAGTCTGGAGGCTTTAGTACTCGCACTAACTGCAAACAAGAACAACACAGTTGTTGGCGTCTCCTTCAAAATCTCCACACATACAGTAATGGAAATAAGTATTCATACACTAGAGCGTGGAAAAGTAAACTGCCTTTATTGACAATACGAAACCAAAAACACTAATTGGATATGCACTATGCACATTTGCCAGTCGCCAATGCAGTTATGCTGGTATATAGAACGAAAACGAACAAGCCTTTACAAAACAAAATACAAAACGACTGCCAAGTTCTCTACTGCGCTGGGAATTAAGTATTCATACACCAACAGAAAATGACACTTCTAATAAAGCCAGAACGTGTTTAATACTTCGTATGCATACCCTTCCGATGTATTACTTCTCGCAACCTCCGTGGCATGGAATGGACCAATTTTCTTGTAGTTTCCGACGTGATACCTTCCCATCCTCGAAGGAGAGCCTCTTTCAAAGAGGCCTTACTACGGATGTCGTGTTTTCTCACTCGTGTTTCCATATCACTCCACAAGTGTTCGATGGGATTCAGGTCCGGACTCTGAGCTGGTGTTTTAAGAGTGTGTGAAGTGTTGTAGAGTAACCACAGCCGGACAATTTGCGCCGTATGTTTGGGATGATTCTCCTGTTGGAAGTAATAATTTCTAGGCAGACCCAAGGCGTCAACACTCTGTTGTAAGTTCTGTCTGAGAATGTTCATATACACAAATCTGTCCATGGTACCTTCCACAAACACTAATTTTCTGACAGTGGAGGCTGACATACAGCCCCATACCATCACTCCACCACTTCCATGCTTCACCGTGGGTTACGTGTTGTTCCGGTCGAGGTCTGTATTGGGTCTTCTCCAGACCAAAATCCTACCATCATTGTGCACGATATTAAATTTGCTTTCATCACTAAACAGTACAGTATCCCAGAAGTCTGCTGTATTGGATACATGCTGTTTCGCTAATTCCATCCGCCACTTCCTGTTCTTTTTGCTGATGTAGGGCTTTCGTCTCGGGACCCTGGCTCTGTAGCCCGAACGATTGAGAATGGTACGAACTGCCCTTGGAGTGATGTCCTTTCAGAATTGGTCATATACACATGCGGATAGTGCCGACGCTGTCGTTTTCGGGTTTTTCTTGATGATTCTTAGAAGCATTTTGGACTGTCTTGTTGTAAGCGTCTGTGGACGACCGATTCGTTCACTGTTTATTACTTCATGTCTGTCCTTATATCGCTTAATGATGGATTGCACAGTCGCTCGGCTTCGTCCTATGATGTTCGTTATTTCGGCATACGACTTGTGTTGAAGATATTGGGCGACAACGATGTTTCGTTCCTCAATGGTCGTTTCCTTCCCCTTGCAGCCCATTCTGCTATTCCACGACACCCACGTCCGATGTGCTGTTGCTTCACGGCCGCCACACGATTACACAAGTGTGGCATGCACTCCGGGGCTACGTCAGCCGTTTGTTTGGTTGAAAGTAGTCCACTGTATGAATACATTTTGCCCTATCGTCGACCGTGCGGAGTGTAACATATTTTATTTTCCCAGAACAGATTCATGGCATACGGGGAGCTTCGTTACTAAGAACATGATTATCTGACGCTACATCATCGTGAAACTTACTGGCAGATTAAAACTGTGTGCCGGAACGAGACTCGAACTCGGGACATTTGCCTTTCGCGGGCAAGAAGTAAAGCTGGGAGGACGGGGAGTGAGTCGTGCTAGGGTAGCTCAGTTGGTAGAGCACTTGCCCGCGAAAGGCAAAGGTCCCGAGTTCGAGTCTTGGTCCGGCACACAGTTTTAATCTGCCAGGAAGTTTCATATCAGCGCACACTCCGCTGCAGAGTGAAAATCTCATTCTGGCTACATCATCGTACTTATTCGTATCGGCGCTGTGGGTGATTTACTATCCCAACACACCATCGTAGTTTGTCACCACCTACTCTATGAATACTTATTTCTATGACTGTACATCACTGGAATTGCTAAATCACGACTAGTCTTCGAATTGGTTTCTTGGGGCAACGTGTGGAAGACACTCTCAGTCGTTCAAGGCGTTTGTTAGTCGCTCTTCCCTTTGCAAAGACAGCCGATGCCTACAGTATTCTATAGACGACACCATCTACGAATGTTATTATCACTTGGAGGATTACACTGGAAGTCACGTTGTATTGTACCCACAGATTCAGGCTCTGCAAACCGTAGTCGCCAGATTTGCTATTACCGCTTGCTAACGGTCACAGGAAACAGTGCTTGCGCATGCGCACAGGTATATGAACAAAACTGTTCGAGTTGCTCTTCCATTTAATGTATTATTTATAGTTGTAAGTGAATACGATAAATGCTACAAAGCCTTAAAACCCCCGATATTCGTTTTGAACCACCTGAATCGTACGGGAACTGGAGCGGATAACTGCGCTGTAACCACAGTTCTTCTGGAGAGGACGTGTTCAGCTTTGAGCTCCGCCGGCTGTGAGTGGCCTGCAGCACATATCGGCTGTGCTAATGACGCGCCATTCGCGCGGGACGCGGGAGGCTGCAAATTAAAAACAGCCATCCATCACGCTCGCCGGCGCTCTTCCGGCGACAGCCGCCAACTTCTGGCGAGTGGTCGACTATCGATCACGCGCTCCAAGTGGCGCCGGGCTGCGCTGTGCAGGTACCGGATAAAAGTGGCAGGAAGGGGGGGGGGGCGGCGAGCCCACCAGGAATCCCATTATCGGCTTGTAGGATCGATGCTCGGTGTAACTGTGCGGCTCAAGTGTCAAGTCTTACGTGCTAAATGGCCGGAAAATTTCCCCTTCCACAACTCCTGTACTTTTTATAGAAAATAATGCTAATCCCTCAAGGGATTGAGTCACAATGGAGGCATCCCAACGACTGTAAGCTACATTGGCCAAAGGGAGATATCGACACCAGAAGAAAAATATTCAGATAGGAGAACATGATGGAAAAACTACGTTGCTGGCATTTGTGAGGGGGAGGAATTATTTCAAGATGTACTACAAGAAGAAATAGGAATCGATAGGGAGGAGATAGAGGACCCGATATTAGAATTCAGAAGAGCTCTGAAAGACTTAAAATCAAATAAGGCAAAACAGATGGCATGCAATCGGAATTCCTAAAATCAATAGGGGAAGTAGCAGCAAAAAGATTTTTTGATTTGTAGAGTGTATGAGACTGGCGATATGCAGTCAGAGTTTCGGAGAAACATCATCCACACAAATTCCAGGATTGCGAGAGTCGACATGTGCGAGAATGATGGTACATCAGCTTAACAGCTCATGCGCCGAAGTTGGCGACAAAAATAATATACAGAAGAATTTAAAAGAAAATTGAGGATCTGTTAGCCGGCTGGTGTGGCCGAGCGGTTCTAGGCTCTTCAGTCTGGAATCGCACGACCGCTACGGTAGTAGGTTCGAATCTTGCCTCGGGCATGGATGTGTGTGAATTCCTTAGGTTAGTTAGGTTTAAGTAGTTCTAAGTTCTAGGGGACTGATGACCTCAGATGCTAAGTCCCATAGTGCTCAGAGCCATTTGAACCATTTGAGGATCTGTTAGATAATGATCAGCTTGACTTTAGGAAAGGCACCAGACAGGCAGTTCTAACGTTGCGGTTGATAATAGAACCATGACAGAAATAAAAGCAAGATTCAAGAGTGGGATTAAAATTCAAGGTGAAACCATATCAATGTGATGACATTGCTACCCTCAGTGAAAGTGAAGAAGAATTACAGTATGAGTTGAATGGAATGAGTCGTCTAAAGAGTACAGAATATAAATTGAGAGTATAGAAAGACGAAAGTAATAACAAATGGCTCTGAGCACTATGGGACTTAACTGCTGAGGTCATCAGTCCCCTAGAACTTAGAACTACTTAAACCTAACTAACCTAAGGACGTCACACACATCCATACCCGAGGCAGGATTCGAACCTGCGACCGTAGCGGTCGTGCGGTTCCAGAGTGTAGCGCCTAGAACCGCTTGGCCACCACGGCCGGCAAAGTAATAACAATTAGCAGAAATAAGAACAGCAAGAAATTTAACATCGGGATTAATGGTCACGAAGTAGACGAAGTTAAGGAATTCTACTACCCAGGCAGCAAAAAACCAATGACGGACGGAGCAAGGAGGGCAACATAGGAAGCAGACTAACGCTGTCAAAAAGGGCATTCGTGGCCACGAGAAGTCTATTAGTATCAAATATATGCCTTAATTTGAGGAAGAAGTTTTTGAACATCTTTGTTTAGAGCACAGCATTGTATGGTAATGTCATATGGACTGTCGGGAAACCAGAACAGGAGAAGCGTTCAACAAGTGGTGCTATAGAAGAACGTTGGTAATTAGGTGGACTGACAAGGTAAGTAAAGAGGAGATTCTTCATAGAACAGGCGAGGAAAGAAACATATGTGAAACGCTGACAAGAGGAAGGGGCAGGATGACAGGACATCTGTTAAGACATCAGGGAATAACTTCCATGGTACTAGAGGCAGCTGCAAAAGCATAAAAGCTGTAGAGGAAAACAGAGATTGGAATACGTGCATCAAATAATCGAGGATGTAAGTTGTAGGTTGTGTTAGAAGATGAAGAGGGAGGCACAGAACAGGAATTCGTGGCGGGCCGCATTAAACGAGTCAATAGACTAATGAAGAAAAAAAAGAAAAAAAATTGAAAAGCACCGGGTCATTTTAGGATACGTCTTCTCCGTTTTCAAGCCGCGTCAGTTCCAATAAAGTTCTCGAGATTTCGATGGCGGAGGTTCGAGTCCTCCCTCAGGCATGGGTGTGTGTGTTTGTCCTTAGGATAATTTAGGTTAAGTAATGTGTAAGCTTAGGGACTGATAACCTTAGCAGTTAAGTCCCATAAGATTTCACACACATTTGAACATTCTCGCATGTCTGCCCGTTCAGGTAGGCAAACCTCGTGATCTGCTTGCCACTCTGCCCCCTCCCATGGCGTCCCAACGTACGATCCATCGGCCTGCTATCATCTCTCTTTCCATTTACTAAGCTGTTAATATTTTTTGTAGTGTATATTAAAGTCGGAAGAAAAGAAAAGGCCATTGCAATGAGGAGATGGATGGCTGACGGGAAATCGACGAAGTCTGTGTTGTAGGTCTGTCTTCAGCATGATTATGCCCTACCGTGGAAAGATGATTTATCAGTTTTGTGCGTCACAATTGACTTTGCAGTAAAATCACGCTTATTAATCAGCATCGTACTTCGTTCTCGTCTAATCAAATGAAGACAGATTGTTTTTTTGGAAAGTGCTGTGCTCACTTAGGCTGCGACGATGGCCGCTGGCGTGTAGCAAAAGCCGTCAGGCGCCGACGCCATCCCGCAACACACCGCCGTCGTGTTGGTTGCCAGCTCAGCCCCTGCGAGAGCCGTGCACGTCTACTTTCTTGCCCCGCAGCTATTTCGCTTTTGCTTCGTTTTTGAGGATGATAATGTGCGACCGCATCGAGCACTGCATGTGGAGGAGCTGTTGTAACAAGAAGATATTCGGCGAATGGACTGGCCTACACTTTCCCCCTTGAATCACATGGAGCATGTGTGGTATGCTTTAGAGTAACGTACTGCAGGACTCCCATTTGCACCTACGACCATCTGGCAGTTGTCAACAGTGCTGGTGGAGATATTGATCCCCCTCCCACAAGAACACTTTATCATCTTTGTTAGTAGCACGGGAGCACATTGCAGAACATGCATTGCCGTCTGTGGCAATCACACACCCTATATACATACCATGTCTCATCTCTTGTAATGTCCAAGGGACCATTATAAATCACAATGACTTTAGTGTAATTATTGTCTTTCAATAAAAATATCACTTTGTAAGGTGGCAGGATAAATGAAGGTCAGATTTGCACCTTACATGAGAGCTTTATACATTGCAATGGGAAGGTGAATATGACACCTAACTTAATTCGGCGGTGATGAGCAAATTTGACTATCAGTATGTAATGCGAAAAGGTATGATAGTCAACCGACAGTAATTAACACACCGTTCCTATAATGCATGTTTGAGTGGAAGGTGAAAAAAGCAGCGAGAGGCGTTTTACTTTGGAATTCAGGGGGACGTGGGCAGAAGCAAGGCAGCGCTACAGGGGGTACCACAGAACCCACTTAAACGAGTGTCCCAGGCGGAAAGTCAACGACTGACCGGGTGACTCAGACGGGGGGAGCGAGTATAACGGCCCATCTGAGGGAGAACAGGAAAGAAAGCTTTTAGAAAACTGCATTTCGGGATTCCAAATGGATAGGAAACGAGACCAGTTACGCATTTTCGATCACATGTCCAGCGAGTGGTACACACGTGAGAGAGTCAATGTACTCATTTAGGCGTCTGGAATGGGCACAAAACGTTCGATTGGCGGAAACGCGTTAGGAAGGAGGAAAGAGCCAAAGTCTCGACACAATTTAATGGCAGGGACCTTGCGATTCGTAGAGAGAGATTCCACAAAATAAGAGGGACACTCCTATTGGTCGAAAAAAGCCGTGACGTGAAGAACAAAGAAACCCAGGTGGGGAGACAGTTTGGCTATGAGTAAGACAAGACGGAAATTTTTGGGGACTCTTCTCTGGATTGGCGTCAAGTACAGAATGGAGCGCATAACGCTCTGTACAACGCAGAGGAGTAATTTGTGTGAACACTGCGTTCACAGCGGTTGATATCCAGCTAGAAATTAGCTGTAGCATGGTTTAGCTCCAACTGTGGAGAAACGAACCAGGCAATTAGTTAATTGTTCTTGTGAGATCTGAGAGGGCATTATAATGTGAACGCTGCTCCAATCATGCATGTATATATCACCATATTCTAAGATTAGGGATAAGTACATGTTCTCTCGCATAACGAGAAACATAGGGAAAGTTTCTGCTGGAAAATTCAGCGAAGGTGTAATTAGTTTTGTAGGAATTTCAGCCTAGCAGACGACAGCTCATCGCAGCTTAAGGTAAATACCGCGTGCAGAGGTATAAACTTGTTGGTTCACCAGCTTGCGTCCACTGTAAACTCGAGCGACCTTGGGTAATCTTTTGCTCAATTTGTCACATAACTAACCATCAACTGTAGATTTGATTGTCATCCTAAAAATAGTAGCCGGCCGGAGTAGCCGAGTGGTTCTGGGCGCTGCAGTCTGGAACCGCGCGTCTGCTACGGTCGCAGGTTCGAATCCTGCCTCGGGCATGGATGTGTGTGATGTCCTTAGATTAGTTAGCTTTAAGTAGTTCTAAGTTCTAGGGAACTGATGACCTCAGAAGTTAAGGCCCTTAGTGTTCAGAGCCATTTGAACCATAAAAAATAGTACCGAACTTTGAACCGGAATCGGACGATTTTTGTAGTACTGACCAACATCATAAAGTAAGTGTAGGAACAGTTTCGTAAAGAAACTTCTAGTTAAACTTTAATATTGTCGTGTTTAGGATAATTTAACCTTCTGAGAATTAATATTTAATATTGCTGTGTTTAGGATTATTCCACTTTTTTATGTTGACGAGATGCGTTATCCTGACAACTGTTCTTTTTTTGTCACATTGAAAATTGTATAAAAGCGTGTATTTTTTCCAAATATTGCGACATTAAACATGTGATTTCAACGTACACAGTTGTCTTCAATCCTAGAATAAGTAACCACAAATATTGCACCTTACGACTTCTGTTCGTCTAACACCATATGTCTTTCGGTTACTTTCTGTCCTATATGTAGCAGTTCTTCCTATGTATGGCCCAAGTTTCATTGTGTAACGTTACCTAGCAGTGAGACGTCATGCGAAAGTTACATTTGTCCTAAGTTTTGAATAACGGTGCATAAAACCAGAGATATACAGGAAAGGCAAAAAAACTGGCCTGGAGCATATTTAGGATTAGACTGGCGCGTGACTGAGCCCCGTCAACAAACCTGACAGAAGATACTGGAAATGGCCACCGTTCACGTTTATGCAGCGCTAAGCTCGTTTTATCAAACTGTGTGACGCACATAGCCGCTCTGCATGAGGGATAGCAACAACAGCGTCTTCAATGTTCTACTGCAGCTCTTGCAATGAGTGAGGATTCTTTGCGCAGATCAGACCCTTCAATTTGTCCCACAGGTAAAAGTCACAGGGAAAGAGATCAGGCGATCGTGGTGGCCATGCCTCTGCTCACTTGTCCTCTCCTCAATTAACGTCTCGTGCACTCGTGATAAGGTTGTCAAGCTGGGTATGACGTTGCTCTATCTTCTAGAAATCATCCATTTAGTCGTTCATATTCTGTGAATTGGCCCACATATGGAGTACCGGTTGGCGTTAATAGTATGGTGAAAGCATCGCGTTACGATGCAGACACCACACACTGCGCACCAAACAATAGATTTGAGCTTCGTTGAGGTGAGGTCTACAGCTGCGGCCAATTTGTTGAATGATTTCGTGATGCCCTCAGCCGCCATTCTCTTTATTTTATGCACTCGATCTAAAATAGCGAAAAAGTATTTCTAATTATGATACTACAATTACATGCAGTCGTAGGAGAAAGGACTTCAATAAAATACTTGAAAATGGCCTAAGACCGAAATTGTACAAACTTACATCAAATAAAGAGAATGGCAGCTGAAGGCATCACAAAATAATTTTTTTTAAAATCTTGATGTTATTCGACGGCTCTTCACAGTACTTGCGCGGATTTTCTGATGCCCTAATGGTGAATGTTCTGTCAGTTCAGATACCCTGATAGGCTAAACCAGCCCTCATCTGATGAAATGAAAAACTGCAGATCCAAAAGTCCTCATGCCACTTTACTCACAAGGGAAACTCCCCCCCCCCCCCCATCGCACCCCCCCCCCTCACATTTAGTGGTAACATGGTCCAGTAAATAGCCCTTCAAAAACTGAACACAGATCAAGCATGAAAGCAGAAAGAAGGTGTACTGAACTGTTAAAAAAAAGCAAAATGGAATCATCGAACGTTCCAATCTAAAAAAAGTGCAATATCGAGTGAATTTAACTAACAGTGGCGTTCTTGTAATGTGGTCATGGTGTTGTTGGAGTGTGAAGAGGCAATCCGAGGTCAAATCACTCTCGTGCCCCATTTTTTTCTCTCAAAATTGTGAACCGTCCGTCCAGTCATTGACGTGTCTGTTCGCTGAATTCCAATTTGTGTCTGTACCGTAGTGTAACATCACTTTGCAGCAAGCAGGTGTAACGAAGGGACACTCACCTTTGTTCTACGCAAGTACCACATGTTATGATTCTCGTGTTGCGTTTTGGAGGTTTTGACTCTTGAATTCCTTTGTTGTAACATAGTTCAAAAATGGTTCAAATGGCTCTAAGCCCTATGGGACTTAACATCTGAGGTCATCAGTCCCCTAGACTTGAGAACTACTTAAACCTAACTAACCTAAGGACATCACACACACCCATGCCCGAGGCAGGATTCGAACCTGCGACCGCAGCAGCAGCGCGATTCCGGACTGAAGCGCCTAGAACCGCTCGGTCACAGAGGCCGGCATATATTTCACGTCCGCTTATTTGTAGTCTTCATTTCTGAGAAAGGTCTATGCAGGATCTCGCCTTCTGTCACTGTTCATCACGTTTCCTTGAGACGGTAATATGTTACTACCACATGACTCCTATTCTACGACCATCATATAGCATGACAATTCCCATGACTACAGAAGGAGAAACGTCAATGACCGGACGGACAGTTTATAAAATTGTGAAAAAAGAGGGCATGAGGGATATTTGAACACAGATCTCTATCGCTGCAGTCCAACACCACGACCACACAACTACGACGCCCTGGTACTTGCAACTCGCTCGCTGTTGCACATCTTGAGCGTGAACCGTTCACTGAGCCTGTTTTGCTTTTTTTTTTTTCACGGTTCAATACACCTTCTTCCTGTTTCCATGCTTGATCTGTGTCCTGTTTTTGATGGTCTATCCACGGGGCCATGATACCACCAAATCTGAGGGGGGTGCGATGGGGAGTTTCCCTTCTCGGAAACCACCGGCAGAACTCAGCACGGGAAAGTTCATCTGGTCGCTTTAACTCACGCATAACAGTAAATTTGTGAGGGTGCAGATGCAGGTCCCTTACTGATAGTGTCTCAACGCGATGATCTCGTAATCCCCACTTGCACAGACAAGTGACGTTGTGGTCTTGTCGGACTTTGTTGTGTTCTTTCCTTGTCTCGACCAATGTGTTCTTGTGTTCATACACTTTTCGGATAGTTAGGGTTTTCATTTGCCACAAAGAGCGTTTCGCAGCGTTTTACCGCTAATGTTTCCTGTGGTGTCACCGCCAGACACCACACTTGCTAGGTGGTAGCTTAAATCGGCCGCGGTCCATTTAGTACATGTCGGACCCGCGTGTCGCCACTGTGTGATCGCAGACCTAGCGCCACCACAAGGCAGGTCGCGATATACGATAGAGCACTCGCCCCAGTTGTACGACGACATTGCTAGCGACCATACGGACGAAGCCTTCCTCTCATTTGCCGAGAGACAGAATAGCCTTCTGCTAAGTCCATGGCTACGACCTAGCAAGGCGCCATTAGCCTTACCTACTTTGAGAGTTATAGTATAAATGTCTCAAGAAGAACGCTGTATTCATCACATAATAAAAGTTAAGTATAAAGCAGCTACGTACTTTTCTTGCTACCATTCAATAGTTATCCTGTTCCAGAATTGACGCCAGTCGGCGTGTGTGTACGCGTGCCTTTCTTCCGGCTACCTCAAGTGGCGTAACAGTCTTGTTACGTCACTACATTTCCACTGCAGACTTCGCTGCAGGTTTCGCCAGAACATTTTCAGCTTAAACTCTTGCACAAACGTTTGCGCACACGCTTTACACGAATTGTGCTTCACGTAATGCTCGACAACGAATGCGCAGTGTTTGATCGCGAGCTCCAATTTCTGTTGCGTTCAACTGGTCACCAAACATGTCTGTTCCACTGTCACTCAAACGCACTGACACATCGAAGCAGTCGGGACAGAGCATGAACGAGACACACATGTACAGAAATGCGCCAAGAAGCGCCTGGCGCATCGAAATCACGGTTCCCAGCGTCTGCTTTGTTGGGCAATTTTGCTGACCCTTAAAAGGGTAAATTCCATGTCAGTCTTATAATTACACTGGCGGAAAGAAATCACAACATCAAATAATAATTAACATAGAGTAATGAAATTTCGCGACTACATTTGTCTAGGTTACATATTTACGTGATTAACATTGCAAGATCACAGATCAATGTAAGCGTGAGATAGGCCTCTGCAAATATGAAGTACTGGTGCATTAATAAGCAGTGGGATCACCAGGAACTTGAATCTAAGCCTACAAACGTGTGTCCATTGTATTTTACAGTTTGTGGGCTGGAGTTGCATGGCTGTTCCACTTGGTCAGTCAATACGGGGACGGTTGTTGATGATTGTGGATGACGCTGGAGTTGTCGTCCGAGGACGTCCCACATGTGCTGGACTGGACACAGATCTGGTGATCGAGCAGGCCAAGGCAGCTTGTCGGCACTCTCTGGAGCGTGTTTGGCTACAACAGCAGTATCTGGAGGAGTGTTATCCTTTTGCAAAACACCCACTGGAATGTATAAAACTACTACAACGTTGGTTGTATCCTCATGCAGTTTACCTAGTGACGCTAAGATTTTAGCCCTGTCACAAGGAAGCCAAATATAACACTATACTGCATCGTTTGTTATACTGACACAACGTGAATTAACAATTATGGTATTACGTTGCAGTAAATGTTACCCTCTGGGAGGATTTAAGTAAACTGACCGTGAGTTACCTAATGGATTTGGATTATCGAACGTGAATTTAATATAACAGTAGACACCAGAGAACTAAAGATTGAAATTTGGAAAGTTTCTTAAGAAACCAAGTTTACTTAAATGAAATAAAATAGGGTCGCCAGCTTAATTAGGCATAGTAATATGAAACATTACTTTTAAAGAATCTGTATTGAATTTTGGTAAAGGACAGCTACCAATACTTCTTTCCCAGAGAAGTGCAATGAATCTCTACTATAATAGGATAAGTCATACAGTGAATACTAGCAGTCATAAATAGTATGTACAAGCTCTCACAGGAACAACTGACGCTTTATCTCTTCTCAACAATAATACTTTGTCATATATAAATTATCTCATCATCGAATGTTGTGAAAGACACTACTAAACCAAAAATGGACATTGACATAGTCCTGTTTCAATAGTTACTTTTCATATTGTACAAATACAGTTAAAAGTCACTGGCAATAGGATTTTTACACTCATTATGAAGTAATCTTGTTTCTATTTTTATGAATAAAAGCAGTTGCTGTAACTTTATCTTTTATAGGAAAAGACTTAGGTGGGGCCCTCAAACAGTCTTTCCAATTTTTACTACACAAAGCACACAAAACTCTAGAATTACTTCATCATGCAATTAGTAAATTCATTGTTCAAGAATGTTTCTTCTTATTAAGCAACACCAAAATGGAGATTCTCAAACTAACCATTATACTAAAGCAAGCTAAAGATACTTTTCTGAGACGATTTCGTAGGTGCAAATTTATGTATTACTTTTTGACAAATTTCACTCGCCTTGCATGGCATTTAAAACAGTTAATGCTAGTGATTTTTCATACACGTTCTTGATTATGACTTTAAATGCATTTACACTCTAACTAACTTCAAATCAACGTGCTATCCTATTGCCGTTTATACAACCAGTAATTTTCACTAACAGAATTTAATGCAGTTAATCTTTAAAGCACAAACACTTTGAAATAAAGCAAATCAATCACTATGGACGTTTTCATAAATGCAACACTAACTTCCTCTCTTAACTTCAATTGAAACCACAGTATCTCTAGACATATTTTTGCATTCAGAATTGTGCAAATAATCAACTATTTATTTTCACTAAATTTAAACACACAGGATACTCGGAAGTCAGTATTTATGTGGAGTGGATCTGTGGTGTCACCGCCAGACACCACACTTGCTAGGTGGTAGCCTTTAAATCGGCCGCGGTCCGTTAGTATACGTCGGACCCGCGTGTCGCCACTATCAGTGATTGCAGACCGAGCGCCGCCACACGGCAGGTCTAGAGAGACTCCCTAGCACTCGCCCCAGTTGCACAGCCGACTTTGCTTGCGATGGTTCACTGACTACTGACGCTCTCATTTGCAGAGACGACAGTTTAGCATAGCCTTCAGCTACGTCATTTTCTACGACCTAGCAAGGCGCCATATTCAGTTACTATTGATATTGTGAATCATGTACCGTCAAGAGCGACGTGCATCATTAATGGATTAAAGTTAAGTATCAAACTAATTACGTCCGCTTTCTGAATTCTAATTCCTTGTCATGTTCCAGACCTCACGTCAGTATAGTTCTTCCCTCCTCACGCCAGCCTGCTGAGCTAAAAAGCGTGCGCTTCGGCCTCCTCTAGTAACACAACAGGATCCTAAGAGGTATCATGAGAGGAACCAAATCAAGGATCGGACACAAGTTTCACAGAATTTGCCTTATTATTGCAAATTAATCAACTCTTAAATGTACTGGCTCATACTTTGACATAAATCTGACGTCTTAGATTTGCTGAAGTGATGGCACAATATTGGTGGCGAGTACATGGTGGCTACCTGGTCCTTCATCTGGATGTAATTTGCTCTATTATCTTCTTCTTGGCGACGATACTTCCGACATTAGAGCCTTTTCCGTTAATAGAGCACCATTTTATAGTCGTACACACACCCGAGGCCTTTCCGTATTAATCCAGGTACTGGATGCCACCCTCGGCACTTGCGCTGTTCACTCACTTGCTGCTCTGACCAGACCAGACTATCCAGTAGCTAGCTGCCGACTGACTGTGTTGTCTCACGTGGCGCCCAGACTGAGCGCCACATCCACCTTTCAGCCCGCGTCAACCACATTTTGCTGCGCGCCAACTCACTTCCGTTGCATATGGGAAATACTGTTGCTTTTCATTTTATACAATGCAAGTCCCTAGGTATAAACCAGCTTCTACATAGTTGTAAACAAACATCTTTTAAAAAATCTTAATATTTAAATACATTAACATGTCGACAGAAAAGCCAGATAATTATATAACATATTCCTTCAATTAATACAAAGAATTTAAATGGTAAAGCGAAAACATTTGATACAACTTTTCACTTCATTACAATAGCTCAAAGACATTACATACTGAAACATACATACTTGACATTGAACAGAATTAATCAGTACAAATATTTACAGTATTCATTATGGTGTTACAAATAATGCCGTTCATAAATGGCAGCCCGACAGGTCGAATAACCAGATTGACGTCCAATTCTGCAGTCAGGGTGCGTGCGATAACCACATTTTGTTGCGGCAATTTTCTCCCAGCACTGTATCTCCCAGCCCAATTTTATTTTGCCCATCCTGTAGTTCTTTCTTGTAGCACTTCTCAACATTAAACAACTTTCTCATGTTCACCTCACCTCTTGTTTTAAATTTCGTGTTAGACGGAAAGGATATTGAAACCTGGTAGTCAAGGGAAGGCAGGATTCGATTACGATTGTGGACGGGGCCGTAATCAGTTATTATTGGTTAACTTTTACAGTTACACACAATTTATTTTAAACCAGTAATTCCAGACTCATCAATAAATAAAAATACCACACGTTATCAATGAAGGAATAAACAACTGTGTAAATATTAGTGTTTTCAGTGAGTTACAATTTAGCTAATCGCCATTAAATACAGATACAGCAAATAATGTTTTAAAACAAGCCACTGTGATTTGGGCAGAAGGCCTTACACGCCAGGAATGGCAATAAATTAAGAACTGTTTAAAACTCGCTGCAACTTACAAATTACAGGTATTGAAATATTAAAGGCAAGTATCCACAAACACAGCAGAAGGCATCAGACGGCAGTAATGGTGGTAAATAAGGTTTTAAGGCTTACTGCTAAAATACAAATACAGAGTCAGAATTTTAAAGCAAATGACCACAATCACGGCTGAAGGCCTTACACGCTATAAACGGCAATAATATAAAAAAAATTAGAAACCTGCTGCAAAACAGCAAATACAATAGCAAAGGTAAATTAGAAAACGAGCAACTGATCACCAAACCGGTGAAATAAGATGATGGTAAACTTTGTAACACAACACTTAACATCCACTCAACACTACACTGCTATATTTATTCCAGAAGGCGCCCAGAACTATTAACTAGACATATATAACCTTTAATGTAGGCGTTACAAGGTATTGTACTAAATAATACAATAATAAAACACAAGTTCCTTAAAGGGTACTCAGGTAGATAATAGCCGCAGAAGGCGTGGGCTGAAGGAGCGTTACACTGAACTGCTGGCCATCAGACCTCCTTTTAGAACACATGTCTTACAAGAACCAAGGGCCACAGACAGTGCTCCAGGAATCGACCTCTGAGAAGGTCCAGCAACAAACACTTTCGCGAGCGATGAGATAGGCAGCTAAGAGTTGCATTCACTTCACAAGATGGTAACTCACACTAGTGGCAGCCTGACGAATGACTAATGATAATCTTGCTGAAGCTACCTGACGTCCGATAAACCAAATGCAACGATAGAACAATACGCCAAAGCCGGAACCGGCGGTCTGCACTACGTTCCCAGAATACTGTGTTTAGACTGCCCGGAAACAGAAAGGAATCACTACCACCAGAGTAGAAGAATCACCAACCGGCGTACAATTGAGAAAGCTGTCAAAACAACACTTCTTACCGGACAGCAGCGGCAAGGCGAGGAAACGTACACTGCCGTTACATACACTAACCTCCAGGCCAGGTCACTGGGGCGTTAGCGGCCACCAGGCAAGAAAAATTACCACTGGTTGAACTTAAAAAATTGTAACAAGTTGAACGCAGTAAATAGTAATAAGAAGTCCAGGAAAGCTAATCTCAGATCCGCCTTCCCCAAGCGCTCCATCCGCTGCTCTTCATCTCGGTGACACTACAAGCAGCAAAACGAACCCAAGTCACTGGAGAATCGCGAGATGTGACAATGGTGGAGGTCTCTCTACTTGGATTGAAATGCCCTCAACTTAAAACTTACAGAGTCTGGTTTACGACGAGGTCGTGCACCCTCGTGACCACAGGCCTTTGATCTGGCAGTCCCTGCGCGCCACCAGCAGTCCTGGTGTGTTTCCACACTGCACGGACCTCACTCCTCCTGAGTCCCCAACCGAACTCGCACACACTCACACCCAGAAAAGCATCAACGTCGGCCCAAAGATACACAACGATAACCGCCGCTGCTGCCACTAGCGGACTCTTGCCAAACCGAGTGGCGCCAGTCAATACTGGAAGGAGACAAACAACCGCAACCATGCCAACTAAACGATACCGTCTGCCCTCCAAGAGAATGCGGAACCCTACAAACAGCACCAACGCGAGCCGCAGCACGGCTCAGATATTATCTTCTTCCATATACACTGGGCAAAACCAAGTATCACTTTTTCTAAACCCCCGTAGTTATCGCCCATTGCGACGCTTAAGTTTGAAATTTGGCTGTATGGTGCCCGCAGCGATCCTCTGCCATGGTGCAAAAGCGTAGCGTCCTGCGACGTGACCACACTCTAAATACTGTTGGTAGGCTTCTCTTACAGTTCACCTTCTTGCGGTTTATCTGGTTTTGTAGTTTCTATACAAAAGACGTTCACAAAACGGAAAGACAAGGGAACAATCTCGGCTCCTCAATTCTTCCGCAGAGTTTTACACTTGTATAAAAGGCAATGTATTGTGTGACTGACTGAATGAATGGCTGATCATCGCCCAGCCCAAACCGCTAAGGAAAGAAACTTGAAATTTGCAAAGGGTGTCGATTTTATGCTGTAAGTGTCGTTTAAGAAGGCATTTTTCGAAATTCTACCCCTAAGGGGGTGAAATATGTGATGATGGGTATGTTTGAAAAATGTCGCTATTAAGCCTACTTTGAAGCTAGATCTACGAAAACTGGTATTTAGTTTCTCGGTCAAAAATAAAGAAATACTTCTTTAAGCATTTTTTGGAAATTTAACCCTATGGTGGTAAAGTAGTGGATGTAAGCTTTTTCTTGAAGATTTATCATTATTAAAGAACTGCCAAAGTATTTTTGACCGACATCTGCGAGCATTGGTATTTGACTTCTGAGTTACAAATAAAAAATGTGTGTTTCTGTGTTTTTTGGAAACTGAACCCCTAACGGAGTGAAATAGGGGATGAGATTTTTTATGAAAATATATTATTATGAAAGCATTTTTGAAGCTAAATCTATCAAAATTTAAATTTAGCTTCATAGTCAGAAATAAAAAAATATATTTCACTGTTTTTGGAAATGAATGAAAGTTTTTCTGGAAGTATTTCATTGTGCAACCATTTTTAAGTGGAGACTGTTGGCAACTTTTATCCCTATTCTGCCAATGCTATTTTACCGTTTTAATAGGTACACTTTTCAAAGGAACTATAAGTGATAAAACAATGAAATTTTAACTGCATGTGTATAACATGTATGCCTCAATTTACAAGTAAAATGAACATTATACCACTTATGGTTTTGAAGGAAAAAATTTTATCCTTTCACTAGCAAAATTTAACTTTTTTTTTACATTAATTATTATAAAAAAGTTTCTGATTGTTTGGTGATTCTCAATTTACTTGTAATAACTTATGACCATCTGCAGTACAAATTGAACAAATTTCATGTTTCTAATCCCATTAGTTTATCAAATAATGGTACCTGAAATTAAAAAAATGTGATTTTGAGAAAAATCCATTTAAAGTTTAATATTGCAATTCTAGTACAGCTATTGATGAGAATTACTTACCACTAATATTTTCCTGCACCATACTGAGCATCATCTGAATCCTAGTGATCTTCTTTTCTTCTCTTGGTCCCTCTCCTTTTCTGTCTGGCTTCTTTTGTGCATTTTAAATTAGCAATACCTGCTTTGCGGATTCTCTCTTTATCTATTTGCACCAAGGATTTTGCAGTATTTCAACTAGATTTTATGCCCAATAATTCCAAAACATCCATTTTTCTAATTACACCATCACTGAAGCATAAAATAGCATCTTAAATACCAAATTTGAAGGTTGTTTGCTGAACAAAGACAGTTTCCAAATGACAGAATTCACACATTCATTTAAATTTTGGGTTTTCCCATGAAGACATTTCTTCAACAAAGTATCGTTACAAAGGACTCTAAATATGGGTTTAATTTCGTTCATTACTGATGCAGGTAAAGAATGTTTGTGGTCATATCTGGCACTTCTCCTGTACTTGCACCAAGCGTCAGGATCATTCGGGCAAAGACCGTGCACTGGATTTTCATGAGTGGAAAGCTTATGGAAAAAGATAGCCCATACAGATGTTTTCTAAATTCCCTACATTTCTTCTTATGGCCAAGCCATAATGATTCTGTAATCTATCTATTTTAACATTTGTCAGGCGACCCTTACCATCTATCTTCTTACCATCTAATACTATTTTTTTCTTACTTTTCTTTCAATAATCTTCTTGTGGTGTCACCGCCAGACACCACACTTGCTAGGTGGTAGCCTTTAAATCGGCCGCGGTCCGTTAGTATACGTCGGACCCGCGTGTCGCCACTGTCAGTGATTGCAGACCGAGCGCCACCACACGGCAGGTCTAAAGAGTCGTCCTAGCACTCGCCTCAGTTGTACAGCCGACTTTGCTAGCGAAGCTACACAGACCAATACGCTCTCATTTGCCGATACGATAGTTAGCTTAGCCTTCAGCTACGTCATTTGCTACGACCTAGCAAGGCGCCATAGCATTTGATATTTATATGGTGAAGCATGTACAGTCAAGAGAGATGTTCTCCAATTGTGGATTAAAGTTAAGTATTCCAAGAACTACGTTCTTTTCTTTATAGGATAATTACTTTACCTTGTTCCAGACCTCACGCCAATCTGCGTGAGCTTAACGCGTGCCTTTCGGCTACCTCCGAGTGGCTTGGCTGTCTTGCCACGCCACTACACTTCTCAACCTGGACCCCATTCTCTTCTGGACATGCCCAATGCACTCTAATTTAGAAATTGTGACATTAGGGCCATGGGGTTGTTCTGCACATACCCGGTCATAAGCCTTGCTGTAACCGTCCCCAGACTGCACAGAGCGTCATGAAAACCATCATATCTCACCAAAAAATTGTCGTATTTATATAAAACAAAAACTGTTTCACGTAGGAAAATCCAGGCATTTCAAATATGCTAAAATCTAAAAACGGAATTTTTGAAGCCCACTTGCCATCCGTCTCCCCTTAAAGCTAAATCTATGTACATTTGTGTGTGGTTTCTCTGTTATAAGTAAAACGTACGCATGTCACTGTTTTTGGAAATTCAACCCCTAAGAAGGTGAAACAGAGGATGAAACGTTTTATGAAAATATTTCATTGCGAAAGCTCCCGCTTAGAGATGAAAAAAATTCATGTTTCACTGTTTTCGGAAATTCAATCCCTAAGGGGGTGAAATAGGGTCAGACTGACTCACTGCCTCATCATCGCCCAGCCCAACCACGAAGGATAGAAACTTGAAGTTTGGAGAGGTGTGGATCTTGTACTGTAACGTCCGCCCTCGGTAGCTGAGTGGTCACTGTGACAGACTGTCAATCCTAAGGGCCCGGGTTCGATTACCGGCTGGGTCAGAGATTTTCTCCGCTCAGGGAGTGGGTGTTGTGTTGTCCTAATCATCATCATTTCATCCCCACCGACGCGCAGGTAGCCGAAGTGGCGTCAACTCAAGAGACCTGCACCAGGCGAACGGTCTACCCGACGGGAGGCCCTAGCCACACGACATTTAATTTCATTTTTGTACTGTAACTATCGTTTAGTAAAGGATTGTCTGAGATTCCACTCCTAAGGTGGTGAAGAAGGGGATGAAAGCCTTTTTGAAAGTATGTCGCTATTAAGGGAATTTTGAAGCTAGAACTACGAATATTTGGTTTCTTAGTCAGAAAATAAAAAAAATACGTGTTTCAGCATTTTTGGAAATTCAACATGAAGGGGCTACAATAGTGGGTGAAAATTATTTGAAAATATATGATTACTAAATAACTACTGAAGGATTTTAAGGCTACATCTATGACAATTGATATTTGACTTCTCTGTTAGAAAAAAAAATTGTGTTTCATTGTTTCTGGAAATTCAGCCTCTAAGGGAGTGCAATAGGGGATGAAAATTTTTATGAAAATATTCTGTTACATTAGAAAAAATTTTAAGACTACATCCATGAAAATTGGTTTTTCACTTCTCGGTTAGATATAAAGAAATATTTGTTAGTGGAAGAAAGTTGCCATGGAAATATCTCCACAAGAACACAAATGGCAGGAATTACAAAACCTTTGGACTCCAGCTACCAGAATCGATTTTTGGTCAGAATTACATTCGGAAAAGACCTTGCTTATATAGCCTTAACTACTGTGAACGGCTTAGAAGGTGATGCAATTTGTGAACAACATAAAAATTCGATTAAATAAAAACAAAAACAAAATCTCTGGAGACTACACAGTGTATGCGGGCGAAGTAGCGGGCACTAAGCTGGTAAATTACAACTTCTCAAGGAAGAGCTCCGACTTTACAAGTCGATTTGTTTTATTTTCTTTATTATAGCACAACAAATATAAAGGTGCAGTTCATAATCTAGCTATACTTTTGCAACGATTTGTTCACAGCTCTTGCTATTCAGCCACCATTACAAAGAATTAATCATTCAGTTCAGATTTAGACGACATACTACGTGACTGAAAAATATCGCTGTTCTGTTACAACCTTCAGGCTTTCTGTTGTGGTGGACCGGCAGTCGAGCAGTCGGATATTGCTTCCGGAGACGTGTTAAGTCGTCCCATACCAACTATTGCCTTCAGAGGTCGCCAGATTTCCGTAGCTGTATGTGTAGGGAGTATAAACTAACAAAACACTTCGTAATTTCATTGCAAGCCACTGGCGATGTCATATGTCAATAAAACGAAATGCAAATGATGATAGAAATGCACATTTTCTAGTAGCTCCTCAGGTGGAGTTTAAATACTTCTAATAATTGTAAAGAAACCACAGACAGTTGCGATGTCTTCCACATATTTGTCAATGAGAAACATCGCCTCTGTGTTTTATTTCTACCAGCCTGTGCTGTCGTAGCTGTGTAGTTTATGCCATGCAATGTTCAGTTTTCTGTGAGAGCCAGAGGATCTAAATGTGTTAATGTCGGTTTAGCAGCAGTTGAGAGGATCTCTAAGTCATGGTATAAAACACAAAGCATACGGCGATGTACACTGACTGGGTATGTTACAAACGAAAACCAACAATGTGTTAAACTGCTTATGAAGGAACAATGCAGGGACCCTGAGAGAGGACAAGTTACTCTCTCACCTATTCTTCGCATACAGAAAATTATTTAAGATTTCATTACAACCTGACACACCTTGAGCGAGACTCTAGAAAGTTAACAGCCTCCGCAGACAATGATAGAGCCTCATAGGGCGCTAAAAGCAGGAGGCATTTTTGTGATTCTTAGCTCGTAGAAACGGCAGGTTGGGAGTTGAAAGCAATTGCGGCGAGCCCATCCCTTAGTAAATCTTGCCAGACATGCCCACAGGGCAGACCGGACAGCCCCTCACTGAGACACGTCTCCAGCAGAACAATGTTGCGATACCTGCCGTGGCGCCAGCAGTAGCCTGGGCTGGGGGGGGGAGGGGGGGGGGTGATGGTCTGAAGGAACGCATCTAGACAGTGAAGTCATAAACCAGGCATTGTGTGCAGAGCCACACGTAATAAAAAGTCACCTTTTTTGTGTTTGCCGATAGTGCAAATAGGTCAGTGTACCATATTCATCAGCCACTTTGGTTGTATAAGAAACCTCTGGCATCTGAGAAACGTTTGGAGATAGAATCTTTATTACACCTCATAGCTAGGACTAACAAGCTCCAAGGCACAGGCGATTTAGATAAAGATCGTCAAGATTGTATCTGTTTGCTTGTTGTTGTGGTAAGAGACACAACTTCGGAAAAAATCATTTTCCCCCTCTGCGAAAACTTAAAAAACGAGTAATTGGCGGTTTTTTTCCAGAGACCCAGATTTCTTAACTGTTGCCCTAGTTCGACATGAGTTTGTGCTGTCGTGTGGGAGGGGAGATTTAGCGCCTCTAGAGCCCTGTGATTGGTTCAAGATGGGGTGAATGTGGTGTTGGTGGTGCACTTTGCAGGAAAACGGATTTTGTTTCGAGAGAGGTGCGAAGCACGTGGGTGCTGGACTTTGGTCTGGTAAGCACTTCTGGTCGAAGCTGTGGCATGTGTGGTTGGTACTTGGGACCTGTCCTGAGACTGACTTCACTTGCGAGTAGTTTAGGCTGGCGAGCCTGTGGTGAAGTTCTTACTGTATCGACAGTGTGACTTCAAATGTCTCGGACTACTCGCTTGCCAAGGGCACACTCATTCGTTTTTTTGGTTTACCAATCTTGATGTTTGGTATCCCTGTGCGCTCTGTCGTATAAGTGAGCCAAATTGGTGCTTGGTACGACCAGCGAACGAGTGTGTCACACACTGAAATCTACCGTGATTTCAGGGCTCTGGTAGAGGGTAAATTGCGACCCGTCTGCCTGATCGCTAGACCGTGAGACTTTTGCGTTTCCTTCATGGCCATGATCGATTCACAGGTGCCGCCTCCACGTCTCACCTCCGCCGCACACATCTCGCCAGTTGCATGTTACAACGCCGCACGAATCAAACAGGGTAACGTACTGCCGCTCCGGCATTCTCAGGGCGTAAAGATCTCAACCGCTACTTCCTCTCAACTGTACCTACGTAGAGAAAAGTCAGTAGTTTTCATCAGTCGAAGTCTGCTCAGCGTCATATCAATTCAGATTGCGTTATCCACATGTTTAGGGCCAGACTACTTCATCACTCCATGTCTCTGCCACCCAGGATCCTTGTACAGTGTAGTCTTAAATAACCTGTTAGTTGTTTACGGTATTCAGTCAATAACTTGTTCAGCATAATTTATGTCTGTTTTGGGAAAATAAATGTTGTTAGTACACTAATTTATGCCTGAATTCTCAATCATTTATGTAGTTCCACCGGGGAACCTTTCATTGTGGCGTCCCCTGGCAGGATCTCAGACTGATGGCTCCTTCTGTGACCGTCAGATCGCGTTGCCTAGCGTAGCCATTCAATTTGACGTCCCTTCCGCAGAATTTTGAATTGATGGCACCTTCTGTGACCGTCAGATCGTAGATAGTGTTGCCAAGTGAAGTTTCTGTTTCCCATGTTTAATGTGGTGGACTGGGTAGAGTGGATTCGCGTTGCTGGCGCCTAGACATAGTACTAATATTTAATTATTGTATGTGTATATTTTCATGTTGTGGTTGTGACTTCTGTGTCACTTGGTTGTTTTTCTCTAACGGCGTTGTGCTGATTTGTTAGGATAGATTGAGAGTTTTGTTTGTTAGCATACACAAGCGTACTGTTATTTGAATCAGTAGCTCACGGGAGCGTAATTTAGAGTAGAAAGTGTGTGGCACAGGAATGTGTAGTTTTTAAATTCGTTTGCGTTAGAGTTAGAGTGCATGCTTACAAGAAACAAGGCACGTCTGCTACAGAGTAGCGGAAGTAATTTTGTTTTGTTAACCATGGATCCACGTCAGACTGTTAACGGCGACCAGGCTGATATTACACGGGAACCTCAGGTAACTGCGGTTGCGGACCGGGCAGAAATGACGAACGTAGAACCTGCAGAGTATGACGACGTGTCTCAGTCGGGTGGCAGCAGAAATGAACGGGAGACGGCAGCAGAACGAAATGTAGGAGCTGCTGGTTCAAATGGTTCAAATGGCTCTGAGCACTATTGGACTTAACATCTGTAATCATCAGCTGCTGGTACGAGACGCACCATTAGTGAGACTGGAAGACCAGAATGACGAAGGAAACGTCACAGAATGATGTAATCTCGTTCATCTAGTTCTGGAGGTGTTAGCTGTGGATATCAGTTTGAGGCTCTCATGCAATTCACGCAAGAGGCAAAGAGACGGGGGGGGGGGGGAGGGGGGAGGAAAGACATAAATTGGTCATAAGAATGGTCACAGACGGTATAAATGGAGTCAAGAAAGAGATCGCAGGAATCCAAAAAGAGCTAGACAATATCCAGAAACGCATGAGGTCGCGGGCCAGGTGAAAATGGTTCAAATGGCTCTGAGCACTATGCTACTTAACTTCTGAGGTCATCAGTCGCCTAGAACATAGAACTACTTAAACCTAACTAACCTAAGGACATCACACACATCCATGTCCGAAGCAGGATTCGAACCTGCGGCGGTAGCGGTCGCGCCGGTTCCAGACTGTAGCGCCTAGAACCGCACGGCCACTCCGGCCGGCGGACCAGGTGAAGCACGATGCCAAAACAGTGCGATTGGTAGCGCAAGTAGCATGAAAGGACGCATTAGTGGCCAAAGAACAAGTTGAACTGGCAAGAACTGAGGCGTGTAAGACAAAAAAAGACACTTTCAACGATCCACAAACAAGGCAAAGGAAAAACGAGTGAGGCTGCGAAGCGAATCGAATAGATAGAAACCAAACATGCCGAAATCTCTGAAGGTAAAGATCAGCATACCCGAATCGCCGCGCAACAAAACGAGTTGGCTAAGGACGTTCGGCAGGCACATGAGCGGGTCGCGCAATTGCAAACACAATCTCTTCCGGTAGAGCGCCATCGAGAGCATCACAGATGTGAAGAAAATGTTTTGCGACTCTCCAAACCTCTCTATGGGAATACACCCCCTGCACATGGGCGAATGCAGGAGCAATATGGTCCTGCCGCGGCAAAACGCGTAGTAGCAACACGCTCCTTTGGTAACAGGCAGCATGTCAGAGACCGAGCCGAAAACAATTGTACACGTCTACGGTGGTCAGAAACGTTATTACGTGAATCTGACAACACGAGGGGATACCATAACAGTGTACGAGTATCGTTTGCGCACTGATACATGGAGTTACGCGCTGCAGACGACAGGGAAAATTCGTACGGTGGATACGTCGAAACTTTCGACGACAAACTTTTCTTGACCATCCAGAATTTTCCAGTCTACAAGAAGGCAAACAACGCATTACATCCAAAGACCTGGATGGAACAGTACGATCACGTGCTACCAGAATCATGGACACTGAAGTACAAGCACCAGTTTATCTGTGGCTTCTTAGAAGGGTCGATTGCAGAACACATACGCGGAGTTGCGGAGAGTTGTCGCTCGTACCAAGAATTTAAGGACGCATTCCTTAGCATATACTGGTCGCAAGACACATAGGAAAGGATAAAACAGATCATCACGTTAGGAAAGGACTTAGAACCGTCCAGATTCCGCAGTTCTGCCTAATACTTCGAATCCCTGATCGAGAAGAACTGATTCTTGGATCAAGCGTACAGTCCCAAGGAAATTATAAGGCACTGCTACATAAAATTATCTTTACGTTACCAGCAATTGCTCATCGGTAGATGCGGCGATACAGTCGAAGCTTCCAAGAGTGCGCTGTGCGAACTCGATTACGTGAATGAAATTCACAACTCGCGGAAAAGTAGAAATATTGACCATAACTGGCCAGATTCGCCAGAGAGGAATGACAACGAACGAAATGGAGGAAAACATCGATCGGATCGAAACCGAAATTCAAACTTCAATGGGGATAACCAGCCATCATGGGAAAATAAAAGAAGACGAGGAAATTATAATCATAACAACAACAACTATCGACGAAACGGAAACTGGAGAGAGCAACAGAACTCGAACCAGAGCCAACTGGATTCTAGGGACCGACAGCAAAGCAATAGCAGGACATACAACGGTCAAGGTCAGTGGAATGACCAATGTAGCGAATGCGTGGAATTGAGGCCACCTAATGCATCGCAGGGGTCACACAGAGAAAATTCAAACAGGAATTGACACACAGCTACAGCGGGCTCGTCTCAAAACAATGCAACAGAAACTATCGGATCGAGCGATATTAACCTGTTAGAGTACAAGGTAAAAGAGAACTGCAACGAGAAGACACGGTGCAGTATGTAAATAGTCTCCATGGATGAACTGTTTAACGTAATTTAATGTTGATATTGTGTTGCTTAGCGTAATTTTCCGTTTGTTCTATTTCGGTGTTATTTTGTTTGTTTGTCATTTTCATTAGTTTTCAGCATGAGTCTTCGTTTAACGTCGCCAAATGAGTCGCGTATTTGTGTCATCTTCACGCCCACATTCACTGGCAGGTGGCAGATTGAATTCAAATTCCGTTGCAAATTATATCATATCAACAATTGGCACTTTTTGTGGCATACCATACCAGGCACGTTGCAATACTGAGTACTTCAAACAACTAAGTACTGCTACTACTTCCTTGAACCTCATAATTGTTGTCCGATTTCCGCTCCCAGGATAGCAAAGAGATCTGTCGTAAGTTGACCGCAACTGAGCATCGTAGTCTGTGATTGCATTCTCGTAGAAGAGCCTTCACAAGTATCACCATGGCCACTGAAATTGTCTCTGTTTACTTTCCGTGGTTTCTTGTACACCGCCCAAGAGACGGATGTACGTCACTTTATGTTTTTCGTGGTGTCAAGACGGTAAATTGTGCCATAGAGCATCTGCGTCTCGATTTTCGGATGTGTTTCGTATGGTGTTAGCAGTCTAAGGTTATGCGCGTGTCGACTGTAAGACGCAGTGTGTTATAAGCGAGTGGGTCTCGATCTTCGGATGTGTTTCGTATGGCGTTAGCGGTCCACGTTCTGGGCGCGTGTCGACGCTAAGACTCGGTGTGTTTTGAGCCACCGCCTGTTGTGCGATGTAGCCTGTCTCGTTGTGAAATTTTGCCAGCGCCATGTGAGCACCGTCGACGAAATATTGTGTACGGGGAATTAGCACGGACATGTGCAACAAGTCACGTTAGGGTGGCGAACCCCAGACCCGGAAATAGGAAGCAGAAACGAAATGATGGATCAAGGATGATATATATATATATATTCTCCGTATGTTCTTGTTTAAGTGAGTGTTTCTGTATGATGTTTCTAAACTGTTCTCTGTTGTTTATGTTGTCTTGATTCCCAGTTCTTTAATGTCTTCTTCTGCTTCAGTGATCCACTTTGTCTTGTTTTTGCTCTTGCTTACTATCTCAAAGATTTGTCTTGCGAGCCTGCTTTTATTCATCCTGCTGATAAAATTTCATCCTTCTCTTTCTAATGGTGTCTGTTATTATTTCTATGTCTTTGTAAAGCTCTGTAGTTGGCCTTTTCATCCAAATTCCTTCCCGAAACACTGGTCCATATATTTTCCTTGGAATTTTTCTTTCCTGCTTTTCAATCTCTCTGATCTTAGTATGACCATGAATCACTGTAGTTTCTGCAGCATAAAATACTTCTGGTAGGACTACTAAGTTGTAATGCCTTAGTTTCGCATTGTCAAAAATAGATTTCTTACTATAGTGATTCCAAGTGAGCTTATATACGTTTTGTAATCTGGAGATTCTATGTTTATTAGCTACTGAGTTCAGTCCTGATGGTTGGATTATATCTTCCAGATATCTGAATTGTGCAACTTGTGCCACTTTACCGTATTGAGTAGTAATGGGGAGATTATCTACAGGTTTGTTTTCCACATACTGTGTTTTATATATATATATATATATATATATATATATATATATATATATATATATATATATATATATATATATATATATATAACTCCGCCACTGCCGGTCCCAAGCCCGGGGCCTCATCTCGCAAGTGATGAGGAAGGAGGAGCGGGAAGAGTAACACCTCGTTAAAAAAAACATGGGTCCATCTGGCTCCGGATGGTAGCACCCTGTGAGGGCCCCTGCACAGGGTTACACGCGAAGCCCCAAAATCCAGACACGTCTGCATGGCAGCCACCGGTACTCTGGTCAGCGTCTGTTGGCTCTATGAGCTCGGCTGTAAGTTAATCTTCTGGAACTCAAAACTCCAGTCGAAATTATGTGAGATCCTTCGTGATTTCACCACCAATACCTCAACACAAACCAATAATCATGACAGAACAACGGGAAAGAATCCACTACCCTGGGCCCCAGTCAGTAAGACTGGGTAATAGACCTGATCGTCGGTTTCCAGGGGATCAGGCATGTCATGAAGAGAAGAATCGGAGCCTCTCAAAAACCCTCAAGATGAAGAAAGTATTTTATATGGGAACACTCAACACCAACACACTACTGAGGCCAGGTAAACTGAAACAATTAACAACCGCCATTGATAAATACAACATCAAAGTTATGGCAATACAGGAAACGATTTGCAGATGAGAACCACTTTGATTCTGAAAATTACAGAATATGTAAAGGGAAACCAGCCATAACCATCCCAGGAAGAAATCTCAGACTCTTCGGAACTGGTTTTGTAGTACATAAATCGATACTGGACTCCGTAATAGATTTCACCTCAAAATCAGAAAAAAAGTCGACACTCACGATAAGATCTGGAAACAAAGCCTATACATTAATCAATGGATATGCCCCCACAAATAATTATAACAAGAAGAACCCAGAGATGATAGAGGAATTCTGGGAAGATCTGGAAGAAACTACCAGCAAAATCTCGAAGAATCACATAAAAGTGTTACTAGGAGACTTCAATGCCCAGTTAGGCAAGGAAAGAAAATTCCGAGACACGACAGGGAAACACACGGCCCACATTAGAACAAACAAAAATGGAGAGAACTTGATAAACTTCTGCAGAAATTTCGATCTGAAAATCATGTCAACGCAATTCCAGAAACCACACAGAAAACTTGTAACTTGGAAATACCCCAACCATGCTCTAGGAGAATTTCAGATAGACCACGTAGCAATATCCACAAAAAACACCAGAGGAATAATGGACGTAAGAACAAGGAAAGGAGTTTTCGAATCTGATCATCACCTTCTCCAAATTAAAGTAAAATTTATACCCAATAGACAAATCAAGAGAACCAACAGACCTTTCAGAACAGATCCAGAGTACCTACAAATAAACAAGAAAGAAATAATAGAAGAAATTACGAAAATCAATAGCAACAACTGGACAGAACTGTCAGAAAAAATAAAAGAACTGATAAAATTGGGGCAGCCACCGAGAAAAAGGAAACACCGATGGTGGAACATGACATGCGACAGGGACATAGAAGACAGAATACAAGCCTGGAAAAAATTTAACAGTCATAAAACACGAGAAAAATGGGAGGACTTCAACAGGATACAGAAAAACAATTCAAAAATAATCCGAAGAGAAAAAAGAGGTTACGAAAACAGCAAGTTGTAGGAGATAGAAGAAGACTTCACCAGAAACAACACACGAAATTTTTATAGACTATTCCGAGAAAATATTACAGGATATCAGCCGCCAAGCTTATGCTTCAAAAGACAACATGGAACACTGGAGACAAATCCGAAGAAAAACTGTGAAATATTAGCCAGATACTTTGACACGTTACTTAACTGTGATAAACCAAAACAGAGATTACAGTTTACAAAACCAGAACCCAACCGGGACTCCGAACCCCCAACATATGAAGAAATCGTGAAAATAATAAAATCATTGAAAAATAACAGAGCACCAGGTGAAGATGGACTGATTGCAGAAATCTGGAAATTAGACCATGAAAGTCCGCAGCTCGTGGTCGTGCGGTAGCGTTCTCGCTTCCCGCGCCCGGGTTCCCGGGTTCGATTCCCGGCGGGGTCAAGGATTTTCTCTGCCTCGTGATGACTGGGTGTTGTGTGATGTCCTTAGGTTAGTTAGGTTTAAGTAGTTCTAAGCTCTAGGGGACTGATCACCATAGATGTTAAGTCCCATAGTGCTCAGAGCCATTTAAACCGTTTAGACCATGAAAACATTACACCCAAAATTCATAGTATAATCAAAAACATCTGGGAAACAAGATACCAGAACAATGGAAGCCAGCCCTAATTCATCCCCTCCACAAGAAAGGAGACAAAGCAGACCCTAATAACTATAGAGGAATTTCGTTACTGCCGGTGGCATACAGAATTCTATAAAAAGCTCTGTTAAATCGCCTAGAACCTCAGATAGATCCACAGATCGGAGAATACCAAGAAGGGTTCAGGAAGGGAAGATCATGCAGTGAGCAGATCTGGTGTCTGAGAACATTATTAACAACGAGAAAGTCCAGAAACACCACAGTAACATTTGTTGATTTCAAGAAGGCTTACGATTCCATAGACAGAGGAACACTTTTTAATACACTAGCAGAAATGAAGGTAGACAATAAGACCAGGAAATTAATTCAGGAAACATTAACAAATACAAAGTCAAAAGTGAAGTTCATGGGCGAGATCTCAGAATCTTTCGAAATCAAGACAGGAGTGAGACAGGGAGATGGCCTGTCACCCATTTTATTTAACGCTGTTTTAGAGAAAATAATCAGGACGTGGGGTCAATGGCGTAAAGATGGGGAGAGAGAAAAATAGAACCGTCAACATAAAATGTCTGGTCTTTGCCGTCGATATAGCCATCATTACAAATGACAGAAAAGAAGCCAGAGAAGCCCTAGAGATATTGCATGAAATCGCAGCCAGAACAGGACCGCAAATATCATATGAAAAAACCCAGTACGTGGACACAAAATCTACAGACAGAAGCCCATTGATAACAAAGTATGGAAAGATAACACAAGTAGAAAGTTTCAAATACCTGGGAGAGTTTATACAGAAAACAGGACTGAATTCAACGGCCAATGAAGAAAGGGTTACAAAACTACAAAAAGCATACAGACTTACATGGAACCATTACAATAAAAGAAATATTTCCGTCAATGTCAAATTAAGACATTACAAAACAGTAGTCTTACCTGAGGCCTTGTATGCCTCAGAAACAACAGTAATCAGAGGAAGAACAAAAATCACGGAAACGGAAAAGCAAGAGAGGAAAATTCTGAGAAAGATCTATGGGCCAGTTAAGAGACAGGGATCTGGATAAAGAGACCAACAGAAGAATTGTACAAACGGGCAGAGACAATTACAGACAATATCAGAAAAAGAAGGGCAAAATTCTATGGGCACATTCATAGGATGAATGAAAATAGGCTGACCAAGAAGATTTTTAACATAGTGGTGACGAATAAGGTGAAAACTAACTGGGTAAAGGAAACCATGGAAGACCTCAAAAATCTAAACATCTCCACAGAAGAAATATCAAACAGAGGAAAATACAGAGAAAAAATCAACAAACAGAAATTCGAAGAAACACCAAAAGAGAAGAAATCAGGAAAGAAGTGGACAGAAGAGAGGAAGAAGAAACACAGTGAATTTATGAGAGGTTTTTGGGAAGAGAAAAGAAAGAGACAGAAAAAAGTGCCATGAATTTGAAATGTACCAATTTATGTACAGGGTGTTTCAAAAATGACCGGTATATTTGAAACGGCAATAAAAACTAAACGAGCAGCGATAGAAATACACCGTTTGTTGCAATATGCTTGGGACAACAGTACATTTTCAGGCGGACAAACTTTCGAAATTACAGTAGTTACAATTTTCAACAACAGATGGCGCTGCAAGTGATGTGAAAGATATAGAAGACAACGCAGTCTGTGGGTGCGCCATACTGTGCGTCGTCTTTCTGCTGTAAGTGTGTGCTGTTCACAACGTGCAAGTGTGCTGTAGACAACATGGTTTATTCCTTAGAACAGAGGATTTTTCTGGTGTTGGAATTCCACCGCCTAGAACACAGTGTTGTTGCAACAAGACGAAGTTTTCAACGGATGTTTAATGTAACCAAAGGACCGAAAAGCGATACAATAAAGGATGTGTTTGAAAAATTTCAACGGACTGGGAACGTGACGGATGAACGTGCTGGAAAGGTAGGGCGACCGCGTACGGCAACCACAGATGGCAACGCGCAGCTAGTGCAGCAGGTGATCCAACAGCGGCCTCGGGTTTCCGTTCGCCGTGTTGCAGCTGCGGTCCAAATGACGCCAACGTCCACGTATCGTCTCATGCGCCAGAGTTTACACCTCTATCCATACAAAATTCAATCGCGGCAACCCCTCAGCGCCGCTACCATTGCTGCACGAGAGACATTCGCTAACGATATAGTGCACAGGATTGATGACGGGGATATGCATGTGGGCAGCATTTGGTTTACTGACGAAGCTTATTTTTACTTGGACGGCTTCGTCAATAAACAGAACTGGCGCATATGGGGAACCGAAAAGCCCCATGTTGCAGTCCCATCGTCCCTGCATCCTCAAAAAGTACTGGTCTGGGCCGCCATTTCTTCCAAAGGAATCATTGGCCCATTTTTCAGATCCGAAACGATTACTGCATCACGCTGTCTGGACATTCTTCGTGAATTTGTGGCGGTACAAACTGCCTTAGACGACACTGCGAACACCTCGTGGTTTATGCAAGATGGTGCCCGGCCACATCGCACGGCCGACGTCTTTAATTTCCTGAATGAATATTTCGATGATCGTGTGATTGCTTTGGGCTATCCGAAACATACAGGAGGCGGCGTGGATTGGCCTCCCTATTCGCCAGACATGAACCCCTGTGACTTCTTTCTGTGGGGACACTTGAAAGACCAGGTGTACCGCCAGAATCCAGAAACAATTGAACAGCTGAAGCAGTACATCTCATCTGCATGTGAAGCCATTCCGCCTGACACGCTGTCAAAGGTTTCGGGTAATTTCATTCAGAGACTACGCCATATTATTGCTACGCATGGTGGATATGTGGAAAATATCGTACTATAGAGTTTCCCAGAACGCAGCGCCATCTGTTGTTGAAAATTGTAACTACTGTAATTTCAAAAGTTTGCCTGCCTGAATATGTACTGTTGTCCCAAGCATATTGCAACAAACGGTGTATTTCTATCGCTGCTCGTTTAGTTTTTATTGCCGTTTCAAATATACCGGTCATTTTTTAAACACCCTGTACCATATTGTCATTGTGAATATTGATTGTGCTTTAACGCTCTCCTTAATGGGGAATTAACGATAATAATATATATATATGCTTGTGTTTCATTTCAGCAGCAGCGATCTTAACAGAGGAGACTGGAGGCATCCTTCTACTATGTAAAATTACGTGTACACAAACATAAAATGCCACTTCAAGGATTTCAGGCAAACCACCAGCACCTGAGTGAGTAGACACACTTCTTTTAGCCACTTCAGCGTCAGCAGACAACACCGCCAGACATCGAAAAATAAAGGAGGAGTATACAAGGAATAAAATGCATGAAAATTCGCTTCGGTAGTTAACTGGGTCCTGCAGTCATTAAATTTATTTTTGGATTTGCCTTCTTAGTAATAAAAAATAAATATAATTTTTTTTTACTCATCATTATTTTTTTCTGTAAATTGATTATTTCGATGTAATGACATTTTTGAGAGAATATGGCACTTGACCACGCTTGAGGATTGTGCAGACTCCAGAACCAACACAGCAGACTGGACGTCACGGTCCACGCCAGCCAGCGAAGGGCGAGTGCAGCGGGAAGCCGTAATGAGTCAGCTGTAGCAGGCTAGTTGCGGGAGACCAGACCATTTGCTGCGACAGAACCGGCCCACCAGCTGATGCGCCTACGTCACGTAGCCCCAGTGCGAGGCCAACGCAAATTGCTGCAGATTTCAGTGTTGGGCCACCAAAAAGAGTCAGCGTGCGAACCATTGTACGAAACATCATCGATTTGGGCTTGCAGAGCCTAAGGCCCATTCGTGTACCCTTGAGGAGTGCACGGCACAAAGCCTTACGCCTCGCCTGGGTCCGTCAACACCGACATTGGACTGTTGACGAGCGGAAACATGTTGCCTGGTCGGACGAATATAGTTTCAAATTGTATCGACTGGGTGGACGTGTACGGGTATGGAGACAATCATGTAAATCCATGGACCCAGCATGTCAGGAGGGGGACAGTTCTAGCTGGTGGAGACTCTGTAATGGTGTGGAGCGTGCAGTTGGAGTGATATGGAACCCCTTACACGTCTAGATACGACTCAGACAGATGACACGTCCTGTCTGATTACCTGCGACCATGCATGTCCATTGGGCATTCCGACGGACTTGGGCAGTTCCAGCAGGACAATTCGACACCCCACATGTCCAGAATTGTTACAGAGTGGCTCTAGGAACACTCTTCTGAGTTTAAGCACTTCCACTGGCCACCAAACTCCCCAGAGATGAATATTATTGAGCATATTTGTGATGCCTTGCAACGTGCTGTTCAGAAGGGGTGTCCACTCTCTCGTGCTCTTATGGATTTATGGACAGCCCTGCAGGATTCGTGGTGTCAGTTTCCTCCAGCACTACTTCAGACATTAGTCAAGTCCATGCCACGTCGTGTTGCGGCACTTCTGCGTGCTCGCGGGGGCCCTACGTGGTATTAGGCAGGTGTACCAGCTTTCTTGCCTCTTCAGTATAAGTCAATAAAATGAAATGATGATAGAAATACGCATTTTCTAGTAGCTGTTCAGATCAACTTTAAATACTTGTACTAATTGTAAAGAATCTGCAGACAGTTACGGCCATAGAAGTGTAAAATTCATGCCGCCCACTTAGTCATCACTGTAAAATCTTTGTTGTTGTAAAATTTCCGGACGTTTCTAGCATTTGTAGACTTAGAGAAAGTTTTTGACAATGTTGACTGGAATACTCTCTTTCAAATTCTAAAGGTGGCAGGGGTAAAATACAGGGAGCGAAAGGCTATTTACAATTTGTACAGAAACCAGATGGCAGTTATAAGAGTCGCGGGACATGAAAGGGAAGCAGTGGTTGGGAAGGGAGTAAGACAGGGTTGTAGCCTCTCCCCGATGTTGTTCAATCTGTATATTGAGCAAGCAGTAAAGGAAACAAAAGAAAAATTCTGAGTAGGTATTAAAATCCATGGAGAAGAAATAAAAACTTTGAGGTTCGCCTATGACATTGTAATTCTGTCAGAGACAGCAAAGGACTTGGAAGAGCAGTTGAACGGAATGGACAGTGTCTTGAAAGGAGGGTATAAGATGAACATCAACAAAAGCAAAACGAGGATAATGGAATGTAGTCGAAATAAGTCGGGTGATGCTGAGGGAATTAGATTAGGAAATGAGACACTTAAAGTAGTAAAGGAGTTTTGCTATTTGGGGAGCAAAATAACTGATGATGGTCGAAGTAGAGAGGATATAAAATGTAGACTGGCAATGGCAAGGAAAGCGTTTCTGAAAAAGAGAAATTTGTTAACATCGAGTATAGATTTAAGTGTCAGGAAGTCATTTCTGAAAGTATTTGTATGGAGTGTAGCCATGTATGGAAGTGAAACATGGACGATAAATAGTTTGGACAAGAAGAGAATAGAAGCTTTCGAAATGTGGTGCTACAGAAGAATGCTGAAGATAAGGTGGGAAGATCACGTAACTAATGAGGAGGTATTGAATAGGATTGGGGAGAAGAGAAGTTTGTGGCACAACTTGACTAGAAGAAGGGATCGGTTGGTACGACATGTTTTGAGGCATCAAGGAACCACAAATTTAGCATTGGAGGGCAAGGTGGAGGGTAAAAATCGTAGAGGGAGACCAAGAGATGAATACACTAAACAGATTCAGAAGGATGTAGATTGCAGTAGGCACTGGGAGATGAAGAAGCTTGCACAGGATAGAGTAGCATGGAGAGCTGCATCAAACCAGTCTCAGGACTGAAGACCACAACAACAACAAAAAGACGTATAATCATTCTGTGAAGAGACTTGTTAGTCTTGAGGAAGATTTAAGATTTTCAACAACTCTCAACGAAGCTCAACATCACAGAAAATATCACTGGAGAAGAGCTGCTGTTTGGGGCCAACCCGCAACGTCAGTTAAGCACCAGCTATTGTTGGCTTGAGCCACTAATTTGATTACAGTTAATGTCCTTAAGCATTCTTTTTCAGTTGCAGTGTTTTCACTGATTACATATATCTCTCTGTAGTTGTTGAATGAGTATATGTTTTCCGTGTGAGGAGTAAATTCAAACTTTCCCGTGTCCAAGCCAACTTACAGTCTCGTGGTAGGTCACGCATTCAAAGTACGTGTGTGGTGACATGAGATTTTATCTGAGCCACGGTCTGTCAGTTTTCTTTACTCCACAAGCATCAATTTAAGCTAATACGTGTTACGACAACAGAATCGTATCATTTTAATAAGCTGCACACTCTAAAACTATGGGATCAGAAAGAGACGAGAGTGGTCTCAATAAATTTTACTGCTACAAAACTTTTCTTCTTCTTTTCGTTTTGGCCACCTACGGACCTCATCATTTCTGACTGGCTTATTTCTGTCTTTATCCTCGTCCATTATTCTTTAAGGGGACATGCTCGTGAAAATGACCAAAACTTTGAAAAACTCTTCTTGGACTATAGAAAAGAGCATTTCATGCTGATTTCAAAAATGTATAGTTTATGGGCGTTATCATTTTCTATTGTTCTAAAATTGAGGTTGAACGTAATGTTGCACAGGGGCCACGCCCATCTGTCGGTTTGAAGTGCATCAGAATACGTGATGCTTTATTTCGATCTTCCGTTTTTTTCCGTCGTTAGTTATGGATTGTTTACAGAGATGTATTCTAGAAAGCACTGACTCCCGAAACCAAAGCACAGGCATGTCTAGAAGGCTATGGTTCGAAAGTAAACAAAGATTTGAGAACATATGATTTCGGAATTTCATATGTGTGTTGTTTTGTACTTATTGTGTGTTGTTTTGTTTCTGTATATGTGTTTCCTGTACTACAAATGCCGAGAGTAAAGAAATTTTGCCCCAGACGAAAGTTTCGCGGCAACCAGTTCCAAACACAACCGAATAGTACACATCATTTGCTTCAGAAGTCGCTCGCAGTAACTGTGTCTATAGGCAGTGCTTCTAGACGTAAACTCTCGCTTTCTAAATGTAATAAGAACAAGCCTAGTAGTATTGTGAGCAGCAATAGCAACGGAAATGTTATTGTGCACCTAAATATGCTTTCAAGACTTTAGAAGAGTGGTGTGAAATGTAAGTTCTGCAATTGTGAAGATAGTATTGACGTTTCTGAAAACATTTCAGCAAGGAAGGATCTTTCAAGTCTATTAGTGATTGCCTGTAACTCGTGTAAGATGCACAGTCATACTATGACATCGCCAGTAACTGACAGTAGACATTACAGTGTAAATATTCAGCTTGCTTATGCAATGCGATGTATTGGAAGGGGAAGGAGAGCGGCTCATCCTTTTTGTGCAGTGATGGATTTGCCGCCACCTCCACTGAGGTTTGACAGGTACAATAAATTAATACATAATGCTTTATGTGGTGTAAGTGAGCATTCAATGAAAAGAGCAGCAGAAGAAGCAGTAGCCTTGTCTGAGAATACAGACATTGTAGCAGCATTTGATGGATCTTGGCAGAAGAGAGGTCATACTTCTCTGAATGGGGTTGTAACTGCCACATTTATTGAAACTGGTAAGATACTAGATTGCGAATGTCTAACAAAGTACTGCCAGGCTGGTTCAAGTAAATTTATTGCCACCCATGTTTGTGCAAAGAACTTTGATGACCCAAGTGGAAACATGGAAATGAAGGAGTTCTAAACAGTTTTAGAAGATCAGAGGTCAGTAGTGGTGTGAGGTATGTAGGCTGCCTTGGGGATGGAGACTGTAAAGGACACACTACTGTTGTTAATGACAGGCCATACGGGGACACTCTGATAGAAAAGCTTGAATTTGTTGGGCATGTACAAAAAAGAATGGGAGCTCGACTGAGAAAATTACGTAAAGACTTCAGTAGAAAAAAACTGTCAGACAGAAAACACATAGGGGGTCCAGGTCGTCTTACAAAAAGTAAAACTGATTCTTTGACTCAATATTATGGACTAGCAATAAGGAGAAATGTAGGGAATTTGGAGAACATGAGACGAGCTGTTTGGGCAACATGGTTTCACAGTGTCAACAGATTTGTGTTTGTGTCCAAAAGGGGAAGTTTCTTGGTGCAAGTACTGGTTGAGCAATGCTATAGGCATACAATATACCCACAAGCATTCCTTACCACTTGCTGTAATGGAGGTAATTAGGCCTATATACATGGATATGGCAAATAAAAATCTACTTAGGAAATGTATACATGGCCTCTCTCAGAATGCAAATGAAAGCTTCAACAGCTGTATATGGGAGAGAACACCCAAAACCGTATTTGGTGCTGAAGATTGGTGTAATGGATGCAATAATAACATTCAATGATGGCGCAAATCCAAGGGTCAATGTTATGAAGAAACTGAACATCCAGACAGGAAGGAATATGGCTTCAGCTCTAACTGCTATTGATAAGCGGCGGGTAACCGAAGCGGAGACAGCTGCAGAAGCTGCTACCAAGGAGTCAAGGATAGAGAAAAGAATGAAGAGAAAGAGTATGGAGGATAAGGAAACAGGAGGGCAACTACAGTATGCTTGCGATTTACCAAAAACTTGAATTTTCATCACTTAGGTACACTTTTCTCCTAAATGACTGAAGTCAAACTTACAAATATTGGTAAAGATGTTTAGAATGACCTTTTCTACCTCCCTTGCGTACTATTTCCTGAAAAATTTATAACATGATGATGATGATGTCGGTGATATTTGAGCTACATTTTTAAATATTTTTGTTGTCGTAAAATGATTACTTGTCTTTTTCACAGATCAGCATCAGGGAAGGAAATCGGAGGCATAAAACACTTATGTGAATGTTGTCTGAACTCTGAATCTTTTTCCAAGCTGTGCAGTCGGTGGTTCCAAAGAAAATGGTACCGCAGTGAAATAGTGTTCCGTTTCTTATACTATTATAAATATTGTTGTCAGTAGCAAAATATACTAAATATCTCAATGATTTTTTGGGAAATGCTTTGGCTAATGACCTCAATTGTGTGTAAGAATTTTGAGCTATCTCTCATTTACAGATAAGCTGCACTGTGAGGGTGAAGATAACGCTAAAACGCAGCCCGTTCAGGGGCATACCCACTTAATTCCCGCAATATGGATCCTGAGCCGCTCCACGGTATATGAAGCTTTGGTCCTCGGTCTATTACTACGGTGGAAAACCGTGAAAGCCAAGATTTTCAAGATTTTTTGATTTGAAAATTGTCGGTATCCCTTTCCTGTATGCCTATATCTCTTGGATCTAGTGCACACTTTTTTTGCTCATAAGAAACAGCACAGTACCTCATACGTTGGCATCCCATTGTCCAATTTCCCCATTGATTGTACAGTGTTGTTGGGGGCTTCAGTCCGAAGACTGATTTGAAGAAGTCTGCCCTGTACAAGCCTCTTCATCTCTGTATAACTACCGAACCTACATCCTACATTCCCCCCATGAACCATGGACCTTTCCGTTGGTGGGGAGGCTTTCGTGCCTCAGCGATACAGGTAGCCGTACCGTAGGTGCAACCACAACGGAGGGGTATCTGTTGAGAGGCCAGACAGACATGTGGTTCCTGAGGAGAGGCAGCAGCCTTTTCAATAGTTGCAGGGGCAACAGTTTGGTTGATTGACTGATCTAGCCTTGTAACGCTAACCAAAACGGCCTTGCTGTTGTGGTACTGCGAACGGCTGAAAGCAAGGGGAAACTACAGCCGTAATTTTTCCCGAGGGCATGCAGCTTTACTGTATGATTAAATGATGATGGCGTCCTCTTGGGTAAAATATTCCGGAGGTAAAATAGTCCCCCATTCGGATCTCCGGGCGGGGACTATTCAGGAGGACGTCGTTATCAAGAGAAAGAAGACTGGCGTTCTATGGATCAGAGCATGGAATGTCAGATGCCTTAATCGGGCAGGTAGGTTAGAAAATTTAAAAAGGGAAAGGGATAGGTTAAAGTTAGATATAGTGGGAATTAGTGAAGTTCGGTGGTAGGAGGAACAAGACGCCTGGTCAGGTGAATACAGGGTTATATACACAAAATCAAATAGGGGTAATGAAGGAGTCGGTTTAATAATGAATAGGAGGATAGGAATGCGGGTAAGCTACTACAAACAGCATAGTGAACGCATTATTGTGGCCAAGATAGACACAAAGCCCATGCCTACTACAGTAGCACAAGTTTATATGCCAACTAGCTCTGCAGATGATCAAGAAATTGATGAAATGAATGATGAGATAAAAGAAATTATTCAGGTAATGAAGGGAGACGAAAATTTAATAGTCATGGGTGACTGGAATTCGAGAGTAGGAAAAGGAAGAGAAGGGAACGTAGTAGGTGAATATGGATTGGGGCTAAGAAATGAAAGAGGAAGCCGTCTGGTAGAATTTTGTGCAGAACGTAACTTAATCACATTTAACACCTGGTTCAAGAATCATGAAAGCAGGTTGTATACATGGAAGAACCCTGGAGATACTAAAAGGTATCAGATAGATTATATAATGGTAAGACAGAGATTTAGGAACCAGGTTTTAAATTGTAAGATATTTCCAGGGGAAGATGTGGACTCTGACCACAATTTATTGGTTATGAACTGTAGATTAAAACGGAAGAAACTGCAAAAAGGTGGGAATTTAAGGAGATGGGACCTGGATGAACTGAAAGAACCAGAGGTTGTACAGAGTTTCAGGGAGAGCATAAGGGAACAATTGACAGGAATGGGGGAAAGAAATACAGTAGAAGAAGAATGGGTAGCTTTGAGGGATGAGGTAGTGAAGGCAGCAGAGGAGCAAGTAGGTAAAAAGACGAGGGCTAGTAGAAATCCTTGGGTAACAGAAGAGATACTGAATTTAACTGATGAAAGGCGAAAATATAAAAATGCGGTAAGTGTAGCAGGTAAAAAGGAATACAAACGTCTTAAAAATGAGATCGACAGGAAGTGCAAAATGGCTAAGCAGGGATGGCTAGAGGATAAATGTAAGGATGTAGAGGCTTATCTCACTAGGGGTAAGATAGATGCTGCCTACAGGAAAACTAAAGAGACCTTTGGAGAAAAGAGAACCACTTGTATGAATATCAAGAGCTCAGATGGAAACCCAGTTCTAAGTAAGGAAGGGAAAGCTTAAAGGTGGCAGAAGTACATAGAGGGTATATACAGGGGCGATGTTCTTGAGAACAATATTATGGAAATGGAAGAGGATGTAGATGAAGATGAAATGGGAGATATGATACTGGGTGAAGAGTTTGACAGAGCACTGAAAGACCTGAGTCAAAACAAGGCCCCGGGAGTAGACAACATTCCATTAGAACTACTGACATTCTTGGGAGAGCCAGTCCTGACAATACTCTACCATCTGGTGAGCAAGATGTATGAGACAGGCAAAATTCCCTCAGACTTCAAGAAGAATATAATAATTCCAATCCCAAAGAAAGCAGGTGTTCACAGATGTGAAAGTTACCGAACAATCAGTTTAATAAGTTACGGCTGCAAAATGCTAACACGAATTCTTTAAAGACGAATGGAAAAACCGACCTCAGGGAAGATCAGTTTGGATTCCGTAGAAATGTTGGAACACGTGAGGCAATACTGACCCCGCGACTTATCATAGAAGAAAGATTAAGGAAAGGCAAACCTACGTTTCTAGCATTTGTAGACTTAGAGAAAGCTTTTGACAATGTTAACTGGAATACACTCTTTCATATTCTGAAGGTGGCAGGGGTAAAATACAGGGAGCGAAAGGCTATTTACAATTTGTACAGAAACCAGATGGCAGTTATAAGAGTCGAGGGACATGAAAGGGAAGCAGTGGTTGGGAAGGGAGTGAGACAGGGTTGTAGCCTCTCCCCGATGCTATTCAATCTGTATATTGAGCAAGCAGTAAAGGAAACAAAAGAAAAGGTCGGAGTAGGTATTAAAATCCATGGAGAAGAAATAAAAACTTTGAGGTTTGCCGATGACATTGTAATTCTGTCAGAGACAGCAAAGTACTTGGAAGAGCAGTTGAACGGAATGGACAGTGTCTTGAAAGGAGGGTATAAGATGAACATCAACAAAAGCAAAACGAGGATAATGGAATGTAGTCGAATTAAGTCGGGTGATGCTGAGGGAATTAGATTAGGAAATGAGACACTTAAAGTAGTAAAGGAGTTTTGCTATTTGGGGAGCAAAATAGCAGATGATGGTCGAAGTAGAGAGGATATAAAATGTAGACTGGCAATGGCAAGGAAAGCGTTTCTGAAAAAGAGAAATTTGTTAACATCGAGTATTGATTTAAGTGTCAGGAAGTCGTTTCTGAAAGTATACGTATGGAGTGTAGCCATGTATGGAAGTGAAACATGGACGATAAATAGTTTAGACAAGAAGAGAATAGAAGCTTTCGAAATGTGGTGCTACAGAGGAATGCTGAAGATTAGATGGGTAGATCACATAACTAATGAGGAGGTATTGAATAGAATTGGGGAGAAGAGGAGTTTGTGGCACAACTTGACTAGAAGAAGGGATCGGTTGGTAGGACATGTTCTGAGACATCAAGGGATCAGCAATTTAGTACTGGAGGGCAACGTGGAAGGTAAAAATCGTAGAGGGAGACCAAGAGATATACACTAAGCAGATTCAGAAGGATGTAGGCTGCAGTAGGTACTGGGAGATGAAGAAGCTTGCACAGGATAGAGTAGCATGGAGAGCTGCATCAAACCAGTCTCAGGTCTGAAGACCACAACAACAACAACATCCATTTGAACCCGATTCCTGTATTCAGGCGTTGGTCTCCTTCTACAAACCCGCGTCCCCTCCCCCCAACGTACCAGATCGATGATTAGTTAATGCCTCAATAAGTGTTCTGCCAATGGATCTCTTCATGAAATTAAGATGTGCCATAATTTTCTTTCTTCACCAATTCTATTCATTACATCCTCATTTGTTATTTAGTATCGAGCAAGGTGGTGCAGTGGTCAGCACACTGGACTCTCATCCGGGAGGACGACGGTTCAAATCCGCATTCGACCATCCTGATTTAGGTTTTCCGTATTTTCCTAAATCGCTCCAGACAAATGATGGTGTGGTTCCTTTGAAAGGGCATGGCCGATTTACTTCCCTGTCTCTGAATTAGTCCGAGCCTATGCTGCGTCTCTAATGATCTTGACGTCGACAGTATGTTAAATCCAATATTCCTTGAAACTTCCTGGCAAATTAAAACTGTGTGCGGGTCCGAGACTCGAACTCTTTTTTTTTTTTTTTATAAAACCTCTATTTAAAAAAACAATGTTACACATTGCAAATACATACATGAAGTTATTTAAACAAAGCGGTTTGATCATTTCAATTGCGCTGACATTAAGGAAAGACAACAGATGATTGTGTTACTGACTAAATCACCAGAAAGAATTAAATTAAACATAAATACTTGAGAATAGCGGAAAGGAGATATATAATAAAGTTGACTAGCCTTCCAACTACACTTTCTGGACATTAATTGAATCTAAGTATTTGAAGTGATCAGATCTATATAATCAGTCTTTCACTGCAAAAATGAACAGGGCAATGTGCCAGCCATTGAATATTACATTTATCGGATAGAATCTTATGGTTTTAACCAATCGATAAGGAGATTTCTATAAAAACTGTCTATTTCCAAATTTCTAGTATAAGCCAATAATGCACCTTTCATGTTTTGTGTTTGGCACTATTAGACACACAATCTCAATGTCACATAAGTTCTGTACATTAGCTTATAAATTTCAAAAAACTACTCTCTGAAGTAGAGAAAGCACACATCATAAATATACTGTAAAATCTTAAATAGTATCCTCAAGGTAACTGCAATACATCACTGTCAACACAGTCTTCTTTTTTATATTAACCAATGCCCATTCTTTCAAATACAATTTTTAGCATATTACCGAACTTTTTCTTGTGATTCGAATAGCTTCTAATTTTGTGGAACTCACACAGCATGTGTACCTTGAACTCTATGATGCTATCGGATCCTAATTTGTTAAGGACGTAGTTAACAAAATTTCCCAGCAACCAGTACACAGCGTTATTTTTTGCTTCTGGGAAATAGCGTGCTTCAGGCCTGTGTATCAATGACAGCGATATATACTCAGGGGATGTTCTTGTAATCAGAGCTATTTGCTCCCGGATCCACTTCCAACTATTCATGCGACCACTGCAAGTATATCGATGAATTACTGTGTCAACTAGATGGCATTGTTGACATAAATTTGTTTCACAGAGTCCGATTGCGTGCAGTCTTTCATTGGTGCTAACTATGTTGCTAACTGTCTTGTACCATGACGTTTTTATATTAGGCGTGAGCACATTAGAACTAATGTTTTTCCAAATCTCAGTCCACTCAATGTTTGGAAACTGTCGTTCTATTTTGTTTCTTCCTTCGCTTTTCTTTCGTTCCCGCATTATGGCTCTCGATGTTAAGTGTCGGGACTGCCTGAGTTCGACACTGACATAACTAAACTCAACATAGAAAATCCTCACGTGCTGTAAGTGACTGTTGATATTCTGCACGTCAATCGGGGGAAGCAGGCTTGGAGGTTTAATGATCTCGAAAAGTTGGCTGGTTATGCTTTCTCGTGAGTCTCTTATTAAATTAACTTGCCTTTTGATAAAAAGAGCAGAGGCTTTATCCGTTATATCAGTTAATCCTAGTCCACCATTTTTAGGATCTAAAGTGGCTACTTTAGCAGGTACTCTGAACACTTCACCTCTCCACAAAAGTTTTGTGATTTTGGACATTATTCTCCTCGCTATCATTCTCGGTATTGGAAACAGCTGGGCAGTATAATAAGCCTTAGCAAGGATGCATGAGTTGATATACTGTGTTCTTTGAACTTGGTTCATATATCGAGTTAAATTCTCTACAATGGCTCCTTGCACTTTATCTGCTGCAACTTTCCAATTTAAAGCCGTCATTTTCATAGGGCATGCTGTCAGGGTGATCCCAAGTGTTTTATGTTGTCGGACTAATTTTGCCCACTCGACGTTGATATTATCAAAACCTCTGAGATTTAACATCTTACTTTTTTTTTCCGTTTGCATTGGCTCCAGATGCTCTACAGTACGAATCAATCACTGTTGCTAGCGTGGTTACCTCGTCATTATTCCTTATAATGACCCCTATATCGTCAGCATAGGCTCTTATAACTGTTTTGTTTCCTGATAATGTTAAGCCTTTTAATGTAGCATGGACATGTCGGAGGAAAGGTTCCAGCGAAATTGCGAAGAGCGACATGGACAGAGAACTTCCTTGAGGAACACCTCGTTGGATTTGCATCGGCCTGGATTGTTGACAATTCACCGCTATTTTAGCATTTATTCCAGTTGCTATGTTCTTAATCAACTGTATAACCCTATCGTTGAAACCTATTTTCTTCAATGTCTGTAGAAGATATTCATGGTTTACTACATCGAACGCCTTATAAAAATCTAAAAACAATAAAGCACACTTTATGTTTGTTACAGAAGTTATTGCAATGATATCCCTGAATTCCGCTAGATTTTGAAAAATGGTTCTGCCTTGCGCACAGTTCTGATGTTGACTAATAATTTTATCTGTAAGGCATGAAATTCTCTTGTTTATTATTCTAGCTATTAATTTACAATCAGAATTCAGCAGTGTAATTGGACGAAAATTATTTAAATCTTTGTTTCCATTATTTTTTGGCACCAGAACAATTTTACTCTCGTTAAACTCAGCCGGAATCATTTTACCCTGAATAACCTCATTTACAACGTCCATGATTTTCGCACCTACTACTGGCCAGTAACGGATGTAAAACTCTGCTGGCAGACCATCCGGTCCTGGGGATTTTTTTGGTGGCGAGGCGCACAGAGTCTCATACACGACTTCTTCACTGACAACCTCGAGAAAATTTTCGTTGTCATCTTCTGTCAGCTGTGGGGCTAGGATGTCAAGTAATTCTTCCAAGGAAGCATCACTACTTTGGTGTACAGAATATAGCTCGCAATAATAGCGAAAAATCTCGTCCATGATATCCTGCTGGGTTCTGAGAATGGTGCCGTGTTTTGTTAGAATTTCTTCAATAAAAGTCCTTCTCCAGTTTTTCGTATGCTTCACTAAATGATATAGGAAGTAGTTTCATCTGCTGACACCGAATTTGCCTTCGATTTTATTTTCAACCCTTCCATTTGACTTCTCTTGATATTAAGTAACTTGGCTTTGACTTTTTTTATGTCTGCTATCCGAAGTGAGGAACCTGCTGAGACTTGATCATATAGATCTCTCAAAACGGAATAGTAATACTCTATAGTGCATTTCATTTCCCTTGCGCTCTGGGCACTGTATTGAATAAGAACTTTCCTCAACTTTGGCTTTGCCATTTTAACCCACCAGTCAATAGCAGTGGCATATCTACTACGGGCTCGCAGGCATATTGCCCATGTTTCTTTAATCAGATCTTCTAAATCATGATTAACTAACAAGGAAGTGTTCAAATTCCACTGATTCTTGAATCGGCGAACCGGCTGTCTTGTTAGATTTATGCAAGCTAAGACACTTGAATGGTCTGAAAAGTACGTAGGAATGGTTTCTACTTTTGTCACGGAAGTTAAAAGATTTTTAGAAATGTATAGTCTATCAATCCTGCTACGTGATGTTGCCGTGACATAAGTGAACTCAACAGTGGAGGGGTATTTGATTTCCCATATATCCTTTAATTCTAAACCAGTAACTAATTGTTTTAGTTCACTTGAGAAATTAAAATTAGGTAACTGATCTTTTCGATTTAAAACACAATTAAAATCACCTCCAAGTAATAACTGTCTTGGTGATTTCCTTAACAAGTATATCAAGTCATTTTTGAAGAAACGTGCCCTGTCAGCTCGATGAGAACTTCCTGAAGGGGCGTACAAGTTGATGATAGTCACATCATAGATATTTAGTCCTATTCCCCTTCCGGATTCCAGTCGTTCCACCTCGCTTACTGTAATCCCTTCCCTTACCAAAATAGCTGTTCCAACACTTGTTTCGGGAGACACATTTATGTAACTGACAAAACCGGGAATTACCAAATCCGAAATTAGAACTTCTTGTAACAGGGCAATATCAGTCGCGGATTCGTACAAAAATTCCTTAAGAGCCGATAATTTCCAACCGGTCGTGATTTTATTTATGTTTATAGTGGTGACAGAATAAGATTGCGTCATTGTGCTGTCACTATGTAGTTGTTTTGTTGAACTAATTTAGTTTACTGTGATTCAGGGTTCAGATAAGCTGTAACAGTTTTCTCGGAAGGCTGAACATGGAATAACACTTCAATCAGTTTATTAGTCACTGCCCCGTTTTTTTCTACTTCTGATGTTTTCTCTTGTACCGCAAGCAGACTGATTTCCTGGTAAACTCTCTGATTTTTCCTCCAGTGATTCGTGTACGACCGTTTCGGACTGAACATTCTTTGGGCTTGGGTCGCCCCTACTGGATTTTCCCTTCCCTTGGTTACGAGCTACATTCTCATTTGGTTGCGTCGGTATTTTACTTCGCGGCTTATCTGGAGCAGCAGCAGACGCTTTAGCAATTTCGGTTGCCGGCGCCTGCCCTGAGGTGTTGACCGTGATTTCAGTTTGGCCACCACTTCCTCGTTCTTTATTAATTTCACTCACTTTCTGATCGAGGGAAACAAATGGAGACTGCAGTTCTGCATCCTCTCCCTGAATTTGTTTATTAACAGATAGATTCTGATCTTTGCAATCGGCTACTGCACCTGTTGTTTCTTGCAAATTAATGCTGCTTACACCCCTTTCATTTTCTGGTACAGTATGTGTATTATCTTTCTGTTCATTAGTTTCCATTCGCATTTTGCCTTCAGGTTCCTCTGCCTTCTCATCGCACTGTTTTTGCTTGCGAAGTGAGGGAGTGGGACAAGACAGCTCGTCCTCTGAACAACTATCAGTTATCTCCAGAGGTCGTTTTTTCGGTGGCATTTCAGTTTCACGAGTAGTGGCAACGGGGTTTCCTTTTGTTGTTAACGGGGGAAATTGACTGTTATCGTGAAGGGAGACATCTGCTTGCCCCGCTGCGTTAACATCCTCAACCAGTTGTTCCGGGCTATTCTTTGGTAACAGATCATTTAAGGTAAGCTTCTGACGCTGTATCAAATTACTTTTAAGCACAACAGTTCTCCGCGGACATTCCTGTTTGAAGTGGCCGGTTTCGTTACATATATGACATGTAGCTTCCTGACCTGTATAAACAATTTGTGCCTTATACCCACAAACTGTTATGTGAGACGGAATATTCGTCTTAACGTCCATCTCTACACAGCGGACCCCGTTAAAACACTGCAGTTTAAAGCGAGGCGACCATCATTCATTTGCAATTGATTTAACGTCTCCGTAGTTTAAAAGAGCTTCCTTAATCTTATCATTTTCAATTTCAATGGAGAGATTCAAGACACGAACGGTTTTGTAATGAATGTCCGCTCTATAGATGGAAACCTTACTTTTATAACCATTTCTATGCACAAAATCTACTTCATAGCCCCACTTTCGTAACACTTTATCAACAGTCGAAGCACTGATTAACTTGACAAAAACACAGTATTTTTCCTGATCCAGTTGCCAGGTATGAACGGTTTCAGAATGTAGACCAATTACCTGTGTAATCCAGTCGTCTCTATCCAGGGATGTCGGCTGAACAGGACGGGATTCTTTGTCAAAAGCAAATACCAGAGTATTCTTCCTGAGGTTTGTAGCCATGGTTAATCCAGCGAAGCAATTTCGGTTAAACAACCAAAATTCCAAGTAGCAGCAGCAAGACCAGAAAGAGCGATCAGATCACAAGGAACAGGAACGAACACGGAGATTAACGGATGGACGGCACTCGGCGAAGCACAAGTACAGCGATGTAAACAAGGAAGTGCAGCGCAACAGTTAACAGCGGCCACTCGCGAGCGCGGCTGAAACGGAACTAACTCGGGACCTTTGCCTTTCGTGGGCAATTGCTTTACCATCTGAGCTACCCAAGCACGACTCACGCCCCGTCCTCACATCTTTACTTCTGCCAGTACCTCGTCTCCTACCTTCCAAACTTTACAGAAGGTCTCCTGCAGACTTTGCAGAACTAGCACTCCTGAAAGAAGTTTTAATCTGCCAGGAAGTTTCATATCAGCGCACACTCCGCTGCAGAGTGAAAATCTTATTCTGGAAACATCCCCCAGGCTGTGTCTAAGCCATGTCTCCGCAATATCCTTTATTTCTGGAGTGCTAGTTCTGTAAGGTTTGCAGGAGAGCTTCCGTAAAGTTTGGAAGGTAGGAAACGAGGTACTGGCAGAAATAAAGCTGTGATGACGGGGCGTGAGTCGTGCTTGGGTAGCTCAGATGGTAGAGCACTTGCCCGTGAAAGGCAAAGGTCCCGAGTTCGAGTCTCGGTCCGGCACACAGTTTTAATCTGCCAGGAAGTTTCACATCAGCGCATTCTGCGCATTCTGGCCAATGTTCCTTCCTTCCTGTTATTCAGTCTATTCATCTAATCTTCATCATTCTGCTGTTGCATCAAATTTCAAAAGCTTGTAACTTCTTCGTATCTGAACTGTCCATCGTCCACGTCTTAACTACGGTACAAGGTTAAATCCCAGACAAGTGTCGTCTGCAAAGACTGGAGCAGTACGAAAACGTACACATGAGATCATCTGAACGCAGGAACTGTCTCTTTCTTACCGTAGGTACTCCGATGATAAAAACGTTTTGACAGTTCTCGAAGGAGTAATAACTTTCTTCTTAGATGGTTCAAATGGATCTAGGCACTATGGGACTTATCATCTGAGCTCATGAGTCTCCTAGACTTAGAACTACTAAAGTCTAACTAACCTAAGGACATCACACACATCCATGCCCGATGCAGGATTCGAACCTGCGACCGTAGCAGAAGCGCGGTTCCGGACTCAAGCGCCTAGAAGCGCTTGCCCACAGCGGCCGGCTTCTTCTTAGAAACACAGCGAATATTTATTATATTTATTTAAACTATCGTTTTTATTGTTGCAGTAGGTTTATTACATTTTTACTATATCTAATATTAGCATTTGGCAGATATATGTGATAGCAAAAGTACAGTTGAGCAGTTGTAGTATATCAGATTTCCGTAATTTTCAACACAGAGGTGTTCCCCCCTGTATTCGTTTGCACTTTGGGTTCGCAGATACCACGCCGTTACTGCATTAACCGGACAAATGTTGCTTTTGTCACGCTATTTAACGTTGTCTATGTTGTAAACGACCGTAATTAACACGGGTGCATGAATCACCGTGTATCTCGGAAGGAAACTATTTATTCGCTGTGTCGGCCTAATCGTGCGAACGTCTGGCGCAAAGGGGGCGGTTACTGCTTCTGAAACTGGAGATAAAGGTTAGGAGTGACGTGAAACGAGTGATTTGTGGAACGTGGACTGTACACGCAAAGAGGTATTGTGTCCCGCGAATAGGTGTACTGATAGTAGAGAGACAGATGGTGCTTAACAGGGCGGACTAGTGTATAAAGGTAACGAAACAATACGAAGTCTGTTAAAGGGACTAACTGCAGAAAAACACGCCCCGCATGAGTGATAACTTATTTACACTTAAAAAGAGGTTAAAATGCGGATTTAGCTGTTGATCGATGGTCATGCCACTCCAGGCGGGTATAAAATGAATGTGCCCAACGGAAAATACTGAACGCAGAAATGAAGATTTGGCCCTGTCTGACTACCCCCTGAAGTGGTGATATTATCTCCTCCTTCTTGCTCTTCAACATATAAATTACAACATAAACATAAATGAATGATTAAGCAAACTAGTAACTACAAAATGATAAGCACTGTTTCTGCTTATACGTTTATTGTAGATTAAAACCCCTTTATATATTACAAATGTCTATATATCAATGCCCAATGGACATAAAGAGACACAAATGAATTTCCTGACTAATATTAGTGATAAATTGCCCAAATCTGCCCCCTTTTATGGCTACACGATCCAATATAAATAACGCGACATGACTGACATCATCTACTTAGCAAAGACTGGAAGACACTATTCTTCAAAGATGATCTACAGTGGTGTGCAATCTCAGTGGAAATAAAAGTTACATGATGACAGCTGTTTAGCTTTATAGCCCTAATAAGCCGAAGCAGTTAGCAATATCACCGTATATACTGCATCCGGTGCGTCGGAGTGATGGTTCTTGTACACATCTGCGTTGATGGAAGAACTCCAGCCACAAAATAAACTCTTTCAAACAGTAGGACGGCAGAAGGCGGTCCTCTGACTAGTATAATCTAATACTGTCTTCTCCTCTCTGTGTTCTACAGACGAGAAACGCGAACTCCCAGCTACAAGGACGGAGTTCAGATAACATCTCAACCTGAGTACAGGCAGAAGAAGTGCTCTCAATCACTGAACACTGCGTACTCAACGACGACTCCCTACCTGGAGGCGAAGTCCAGAATCGTATAAGTTCATGTGTGTGTGTGTGTGTGTGTGTGTGTGTTTGTGTGTGTGTGTGTGGCGAGAACTTTGTCAATTTGTTTAGTGGTGGCGAAAGTACACTTTCCAGCATTAGCCGTATGGTTTGGTGGAGGTACAGAATTCACTGAGCGGTGAACAACGCACGAGTGCTTGCACTACAGGTAATGTCAGGTAACTTACATTTCGAGAAAGTGCGCATGGTTGCTATGTCGCCAAAGTGTAGCTAAGGCACAGACAGGACCCACCAAACAACCCTGTTGTGCTTTCGCTTACCGTACCAGCGAGAAAAGGTGGTCCAGTTGTATTGTTATGTAGGAATTGTCATTCGTCGCTTCTCCTTTTGGGACGAGGATGTTAATTCTTATTTTGCTTTTAGCTAACGACGAGGAGCAAGGTGTTCCGCTTCACGGAGCAGGCCATGATGGAATGTTACAAACCACCTGAGTGAGGGTAAATTCTACGCGATTTTACGATTCGAAATCATATTAACACTGATCGATGTGAAGCAGTAACGTCCTTTCCGCAGTGGTAACACCAGTTCCCGTCAGATCACCGAAGTTAAGCGCTGTCGGGCTGGGCCAGTACTTGGATGGGTGACCATCCTCTCTACAGAGCGCTGTTGGCAAGCGGGGTGCACTCAGCCCTTGTGAGGCAAACTGAGGAGCTACTTGATTGAGAAGTAGCGGCTCCGGTCTCGTAAACTGACATACGGCCAAGAGGGGGGTGTGCTGACCACATGACCCTCCACATCCGCATCCGGCGACGCCTGTTGGCTAAGGATGACACGGCGGCCGGTCGGTAGCACTGGGCCTTCATGGCCTCTTCAGGCAGAGTTTAGTTTTAACGTGAAATAGTACACGTTTATTGCTGAATATCTTGCGTTACTATGAAGAACTGCATTCATTTGACTTTGTCAAACTTCACGTGTACGAAATATCCATAATAACAGTTTGCACATCTTGTAGGATAAAAAGAATTTGTCTATTCTGAGTGACCCTTTGGTTTTTTTTGGGACGTTGTACCTCATCATTCCCAACTACTCGTTTGCAAACGTTTTCACTTGTAATGTTACCGTCACAATACAAAGTTCTTTTTTGGTTCAGCAAGCTTAGCAAAAGTCCTGTTACACGTACCCCTGTTACTTTCACTGTCTATATTCCCTGTGCAGGAACGTGCACCTGTGCAGCGGACTGTGACGACGTAAATCGGAGGTAATAAAATGGCACACCTTCAGCCTTCCTTTCGATGCTATTTATTATTTAGCTACCAGTTTCGGAGATTCAATAGACCATCTTCAAGTCCTAACTGACGCTGAGGGAGCTAACTCCAATCGTATACACGATTTCATTGGTAGCTGATGGAACAACACAACATCGCTGTTACAGTGTACGAAAACCAGTTCATCGATGTTGCCCACTGATGGAATCTCGTATAAGATGAGATTTAACCCTCTCAGCGCCAGTCAATGCCTGAAGATATGTACTGAATCACCGAAACTGGTCGCCATATAATAAACAACATCGAAAGAACAGCTGTAGGTGTTAACCTTTGGTCAGAGGTATGGACATACAAAAGCTAAATGGGAGGTGAGTGGATGGTGTGGGAGCGGAAACTGGAGCCCCCCTGAGATAGAGGGACGCAGGGAGGCGACGTTTCATTAGCACGCACCGCCATCCGCCACCTGCTTCCCAATTCAGCGACTGCGCTTTTGACGCAGCTCGGCCCACCTCTCAAGCCACTGAGGCTTTCCTCATTCGGTGCGTCAGTGTAAATGTGGGCGCGTAGAATGACGATCTTTATACCGTAGCGCCTGTTGGCTTTTGTCTCGGGGTCTTCGCCCGACGTTTATCTGTCGATTTTCTGACGTCTCACCAGAACAAGTGACTGGCGTTGTATCAAGTTTCACATCATACCGCTGGTGTTGGACAATTGTGGGGGTGCGCCCCGTGACAATGCCAGTAACTTTTACTGGTGAAACGTCAGAAAACCCGTTAATCAAATTTCGGGCGAAGATACCAAGATAAGAAATGGCCAAGAAACCCTCAACAGATTTTTTTTCAAATACACTCCTGGAAATTGAAATAAGAACACCGTGAATTCATTGACCCAGGAAGGGGAAACTTTATTGACACATTCCTGGGGTCAGATACATCACATGATCACACTGACAGAACCACAGGCACATAGACACAGGCAACAGAGCATGCACAATGTCGGCACTAGTACAGTGTATATCCACCTTTCGCAGCAATGCAGGCTGCTATTCTCTCATGGAGACAATCGTAGAGATGCTGGATGTAGTCCTGTGGAACGGCTTGCCATGCCATTTCCACCTGGCGCCTCAGTTGGACCAGCGTTCGTGCTGGACGTGCAGACCGCGTGAGACGACGCTTCATCCAGTCCCAAACATGCTCAATGGGGGACAGATCCGGAGATCTTGCTAGCCAGGGTAGTTGACTTACACCTTCTAGAGCACGTTGGGTGGCACGGGATACATGCGGACGTGCATTGTCCTGTTGGAACAGCAAGTTCCCTTGCCGGTCTAGGAATGGTAGAACGATGGGTTCGATGACGGTTTGGATGTACCGTGCACTATTCAGTGTCCCCTCGACGATCACCAGTGGTGTACGGCCAGTGTAGGAGATCGCTCCCCACACCATGATGCCGGGTGTTGGCCCTTTGTGCCTCGGTCGTATGCAGTCCTGATTATGGCGCTCACCTGCACGGCGCCAAACACGCATACGACCATCATTGGCACCAAGGCAGAAGCGACTCTCATCGCTGAAGACGACACGTCTCCATTCGTCCCTCCATTCACGCCTGTCGCGACACCACTGGAGGCGGGCTGCACGATGTTAGGGCGTGAGCGGAAGACGGCCTAACGGTGTGCGGGACCGTAGCCCAGCTTCATGGAGACGGTTGCGAATGGTCCTCGCCGATACCCCAGGAGCAACAGTGTCCCTAATTTGCTGGGAAGTGGCGGTGCGGTCCCCTACGGCACTGCGTAAGATCCTACGGTCTTGGCGTGCATCCGTGCGTCGCTGCGGTCCGGTCCCAGGTCGACGGGCACGTGCACCTTCCGCCGACCACTGGCGACAACATCGATGTACTGTGGAGACTTCACTCCCCACGTGTTGAGCAATTCGGCGGTACGTCCACCCGGCCTCCCGCATGCCCACTATACGCCCTCGCTCAAAGTCCGTCAACTGCACATACGGTTCACGTCCACGCTGTCGCGGCATGCTACCAGTGTTAAAGACTGCGATGGAGCTCCGTATGCCACGGCAAACTGGCTGACACTGACGGCGGCGGTGCACAAATGCTGCGCAGCTAGCGCCATTCGACGGCCAACACCGCGGTTCCTGGTGTGTCCGCTGTGCCGTGCGTATGATCATTGCTTGTACAGCCCTCTCGCAGTGTCCGGAGCAAGTATGGTGGGTCTGACACACCGGTGTCAATGTGTTCTTTTTTCCATTTCCAGGAGTGTACAACACCGAATTTTTGCTTCATAATGACAGCTGCCAGAGTCGAATTCAACCACTCCCGGTACCGACAACACCTCGTTATACGTCACCTCACACCATCAGCACCGAGCGAGGTGGCGCAGTGGTTAGCACACTGGACTCGCATTCGGGAGGACGACGGTTCAATCCTGTCTCCGGCCATCCTGATTTAGGTTTTCCGTGATTTCCCTAAATCGTTTCAGGCGAATGCCGGGATGGTTCCTTTGAAAGGGCACGGCCGATTTCCTTCCCAATCCTTCCCTAACCCGAGCTTGCGCTCCGTCTCTAATGACCTCGTTGTCGACGGGACGTTAAACACTACCCACCACCACCACCACCACACCATCAGCGCACTGCGACTGGGACCAAATCGAGAACGCCAAGCGGATTTACTTTGAACGCATTAGGACGGAATTTTTCTTTGTACGTTCACTATCTTCTCAGTTCATACTGTTTACTGCATTTCAAATACAATGACTGTCAAAAAATGTGGAGCATCCAAAAGGTGAGGAACCTTCACTGTTTCAGAGCGTATGTGATTTCAGTGATTGTTGTTGTTGTGGCCTCCAATTCAAAGGCTTGTTTGATGCAGCTCCCCATCCTATTCTATCCTGTACAAGCCTCTTCATCTCCGAATAAGTACTGCAGGAAGTGCAGGAAAGCTAAGATGAAATGGATGCAGGAAAAATGTGAAGACATCGAAAAAGAAATGATTGCCGGAAGGACAGACGCAGCATACAGGGGGGAGGGGGGGGGGGGAAGATTTGTCTGATGTGATAGTAGAAGAAATAGGAGTTGATTTAGAAGACATAGGGAATCCAGTACTAAAATCAGAATTTAACCGAGCTTTGGAGAACTTAAGCTCACATAAAACAGTAGGGATAGATTACATTCCATCAGAATTTCTAAAACCATTGGGGGAAGTGGCAACAAAACGGCTATTCAAGTTGGTGTGTAGAATGTACGACTCTGGCGACGTACCATCAGACTTTCGGAAAAGCATCATCCACACAATTCCGAAGACGGGAAGAGCTGACAAGTACGAGAATTACCGCACCATCAGCTTAACAGGTTATGCATCCAAGTTGCTGACAAGAATAATATACCGCACAATGGAAAATGAGATTTAAGATGCGCTAGATGACGATCAGTTTGACTTTAGGAAAGGTAAAGACACGAGAGAGGCAATTCTGACGTTGCAAGACTAAAGAAAAATCTAGACACGTTCATAGGATTTGTCGACCTGGAAAAAGCGTTCGACAATGTAAAATGGTGCAAGATGTTCGAAATTCTCTGAAAAGTAGGGGTAACCTATTCAGACAGACGGGTCCTACACAATATGTACAACAGCCAAGAGGGAATAATAAGAGTGGACGACCAAGAAATAAGTGTTCGCATCAAAAAGGGTGGAAGACAAGGATGTAGCCTTTCGCCCCTACTGTTCAATCTGTACATCGGGGAAGCAATGATGGAAATAAAAGAAAGGTTCAGGAGTGGAATTAAAATTTAAGGTGAAAGGATATCAGTGATACGATATGCTGATGACATTGCTATCCTGAGTGAAAGTTAAGAAGAATTACATGATCTGCTGAACGGAATGAAAAGTCTAATGAGTACAGAGTATGGATTGAGAGTAAATCGAAGAAAGTCGAAAGTAATGAGAAGTAGTAGAAATGAGAACAGCGAGAAACTTAAGATCGATATTGATGATCAGGAAGTAGGTGAAGTAAAGGGATTCTGCTACCTAGGCAGCAAAATAATGCATGATAGACGGAGCTAGGATGACATCGAAAGCAGACTAGCACTGTAAAAAAGGGTATTCCTGGTCAAGAGAAGTGTACTAGTGTCAAACATAGGCCTTAATTTGAGGAAGAAATTTCTGAGAATGTACTTTTGGAGCACACATTGTACGGTAGTGAAACATGGACGGTGGGAAAACCGGAACGGCACAGAATCGAAGCATCTGAGATGTGGCGCTGCAGACGAATGTTGAAAATTAGGTGGGCTGATAAGGTATGTAATGAGGAGGTCCTGCGGAGAATCGGAGAAGAAAGAAATATGTGACAAACAATTACAACGTGAAGGGACAGGATGATAGGACGTCTGTTACGACATCGTGGTAGTAGAGGGAGCTGTAGAGGGCAAAAACTGTAGAAAAAGACAGAGACTGGAATAGATCACCAAATAATTGAGGACGTAGGTTGCAATTGCTACTCTGAGATGGAGAGGTTAGCACAGGAGAAGAATGCGTGGTGGGCCGCATCAAACCAGTCAGACGACTGATGACAAAAAAAAAAAAAAAAAAATCTGCACCATACATCCCTCTGAATCTGCTTACTGTATTCATCTATTGGTCGCTCCCCCACGCATCCCTCCAGTACTGAATTGGCGATCTCTTGATACCTCAGAATGTGTCATAGAAACCGATGCCTTCTTCTAGTCAGGTTGTACCACAAATTTCTCTTCTCCGCAGTTCTATTCGGTACCTCCTCATTGGTTATCTGATCTACCTATCTAATCTTCAGCATTATCCTTTAGCACCACATTTCAAAATCTTCTATTCTCTTCTTGTCATCACTTTTTATCGCCCATGTTTCACTTCCATGCAAATAATTTCAGGAAGGACTTCGTGACACTTAAATGTATACTCGGTGTTAACAAATTTTTCTTCTTCAGAAAAGCTATTCTTGCCATTGCCAGTCTACATTTCATACCCTCCCTACTTCCCCCATCATCAGTTATTTTTCCTCCCAAATAGCATAACCCATCTACAACTTTAAGTCTCTCTTTTGCTAATCTAATATCCTCAGCATCACCTGATTTAATTCGACTACATTCCATTATCCTCGTTTTGCTTTTGTTGATGTTCATCTTATATCTTCCTTTCAAGATATTGTGATTCCGTTTAACTGCTCTTCCAAGTCCTTTGCTGTCTCTGATAGAATTACAGTGTCATCAGAACCTCAAAGTTTTTATTTCTTCTCCATGGGTTTTAATTCCAACTCAAAATTTTTATTTTATTTCCTTTGCCGCTTGCACAATATACAGGTTGAATAACATCGGGGATAGGCTACAACCCTGTCTCACTCCCTTCTCAACCACTGCTTCCATTTCAAATCCCTCGACTTTTCTAACCGCCGTCTGGTTTCTGTACAATTTGTAAATAGTCTTTCACTCTCTGTATTTTACACCTGCTACCTTCAAAATTTCAAAGAGAGTATTCCAGTCAACATTGTCAAAAGCTTTCTCTAAGTCTACAACTGCTATAAACGTAGGCTTGCCTTTCCTTAACCTATGTCCTATGAGAACTCATAGTGTCAGTATTGTCTTGCGTGTTCCTACATTTCTCAGGAATCAAACTGATCTTCCACGAGGTCGGCTTCTACCAGTTTTTCCATTCTTCTGTAAAGGATCAGAGTCAGTATTTTACAGCCTTGACTTTTTAAACTAATACTCGTATTTCGGTAATTTGCACACCTACCACCACCTGCTTTTTTTGGAAGGTATGGAATGAGGAACGGCACAGACCCAAGATGATGCCATCATCATTTAACCATACAGTAAAGCTGCATGCCCTCGCGAAGTCATTTCCAGGTCTCTTCCCCATATACGACCTTTTCTCGTATTCTTAAACCAAGTGTTAGCTATGACTAAATTATGCTCTGTAAAAAATTCTACCAGGTGGCTTTGTCTCTCATTTCTTTCCCCTGTCCATATTCCCCTACTACTTTTCCTTCTCTTCCTTTTTCTACTATCGAATTTCAGTCCACCATGACTATTAAATCTCCCATGACGTAACTATCTGAATAATTTCTATTATCTCATCATACATTTCCTCAATCTCGTCCCTATCTGCGGGGTTAGTTGGCATATAAACTTGTACTACTGTAGTAGGCGTGGGCTTCGTGTCTATCCTGGCTACAATAATGCGTTCACTAATCTGTTCATAGTAGTTTATTCACGTTAAAAAATTTTTTTATTTATTATTAAACCTACTCCTACATTATCCCTATTTGATTGTGTATTTATAAACCTGTATTCACCTGACCAGAAGTCGTGTTCCTCCTGCCACCGAATTCACTAATTCCCTCTATATCCAACTCTAACCTATCCATTTCCCTTTTTCAGTTTTCTAACCTACTTGCCCGCGGTTCTAGGCGCGCAGTCCGGAACCGTGCGACTGCTACGGTCGCGGGTTCGAATCCTGCCTCGGGCATGGATGTGTGTGATGTCCTTAGGTTAGTTAGGTTTAAGTAGTTCTAAGTTCTAGGGGACTGATGACCACAGCTGTTAAGTCCCATAATGCTCAGAGCCATTTGAACCATTTTTTTTCTAACCTACTTGCCCGATTCAGGGATCTGACATTCCACATTCCGATCTGTAGAACGCCAGTTTTGTTTCTCCTGATTACGACGTCCTCCTGAAAGTCCCTACCCGGAGATCCGAATGGGGGACTATGTTACCTCCGGAATATTTTACCCAAGATGACGCCATCATCATTTAACCATACAGTAAAGCTGCATGCCCTCGGGGAGAATTACAGTTGTAGTTTCCCCTTGGTTTCAGCCTTTTGCAGTACCAGCACAGCAAGGCCGTTTTGGTTGAAGTTACAAGGCCAGATCAGTCAATTATCCAGATTGTTGCCCCTGCAATTACTGAAAAGGTTACTGCCACTCTTCAGGATCCGCAAGTTTTTCTGGTCTCTCAACGGATACCCTTCCGTTGTGGTTGCAACTATGGTACGGCTCTCCGTGTCGCTGACACGCGCAAACCTCCGCACCAACCCACAAGCTCCATGGTTCTGCACAGTCAGCTTTACAAAGAACTTTGCAGAATGGGCCAAGTTATCAGTATGACGTTGCATCCACTCCGGCTTCGATGCATGCACTTGTTCAGTTGGGAAGGCAGTCATAAAGTCATTGCAGTTCCTCCTGAGATTAGCTGGTCCACAACTATTGTAACTGGCTCTTGATATTCCAGACAATGGCACTGGGACATACTTTGCATACGTATTGGTCCCATACAAGTTTTGTTGGGGACGGATCTGGGACCCTTGCTGGCTACAGGAGTAAAATTACTGAGATTAGTCTGGATAGAAAGTAACCTTTGACCTTTGAGTAGCCTACATACAGGTGCAAGGGTCAATGACCTCTAACCTTTGACCTTGATAGTGCCCAACATGACGCCATCGATGAACCTGAACTCATGATATCATCAATCTGTCAGTCAGTAGTTGGAAATGGAAAGGATACGCCCCACACCCCGTCCTCTCCATAACCAACCAATCAAAGCTTGGTATAGAAATGGTGTCAAATTACATTACTTATGTTCAAACTATTTTTGTGTCTTAGAGCCCTTCCTCCTCTTTCCAAGCAGTCATCTCTGTATTAAAATCCCAAGAACATGGAAGCGGACCAGTTATGTGATTTACACCGCATCACGTTACTCTTTCCAACCAGTCAGAGTAGTATAAAAATGGTGTCAAGTTACATTGCTTATGTAATGGCCATTGCGTGTCTTATAATCCTCCTTCTTTTCCAACCAAACATAGCACAGTACTAGAAATCCAAGTTGGCGGAACTAGACTAATCGAGTGCTTTATACCCCCTCCCCCCCTTTCCAACCGTTCAGTGAGTAATCTTTAAATGATGTACAAGAATGATGCCAGATATGTAGAAAAAATTATGTAGGCTGTACTTGAAAGTTAAAGATATTCATTATTTCTGGCTTAAAAATGGCTTCATGTGACATTATTTAGATACACACTAATTGTTTACTTCATATCCCCTCCTTCTCCCCTTTCTATTAAATCAGTGTAATATAAGATAATGTGTAAAAATGACCCCAGGTCCATGATATTTACATAAAATTTCGTGGATACACGCTGCACTCCTATGATAGCCTTGTATTTGATTTTAGAGTCAACTACAGTGTAGTCTCTCATCTGTGCTGTGCTCGAAAGTATCCGAACGACCTGAATTATTTATCAACACAAAAATACATCACACACCTACCTCTCCTCTCCTCCAATCATAACCTAGTATCACTGTCGCAGTATACCCCCATCTGCGCTGTTCTGAAAAATATTCGAAACACTTATCAAAAAATACATCAACGTATGTGAACTATGCAAAAAATAACGAACTTTCTTTACATTACTGACTTCTGACAAATCGTTTATGGAGTGGCTCAGCAGTCACATCGTTAAATTTTATTCGAGCTACGTATCATTCGCTATCGAATTGTGAAACGAATATGTATTTTCTATAAATAATTAAAAAACGTTGGTTATTAAATATAAACAACGAATTAGGAACAGTTTTACCCTTGATACTGTTCTGTAAACCGTGAAAACTGGAATTGAAATCAACTGGTGTTTTATACCCAGTTGCTTACTGTCACCAACACGCGTCCCCACTGTTAAAAAGTGTTATATGTTCAGTCTCTGTACCATGAGTGATTCTCACTGTCACTAAAAGGACTGCGCACTGCTAAAAACATTCAAAATTCGATCTAGAGACAGCACTTGGCTTAAGACACAACAGAGCTTTAAATTAATTATTTTCCACGTCTTGATACTTGTTGCGAGTCACAATGTTCTAAAATATCTGAAAAATTCTTCGGCAACACAAAAAGTGCAATGCTTATGTCAGTTATCACTGTCTTTTTCGTGGAGCTATTTTCCATCTATAAAACATGATTGTGTCATGTAGACGAGGGAGTGAAGGTAACGCATCGCTAGAGAAAACATAATCGATAACAATTAATGCAAATGTTCGGGACTTAGTTGAGGCTAAGTACGACATCTTGTAAGGTACAAATTAATTTATTTTAGCTCAGTTCAGACGCGTGTCAAATGCCACACTATTCTAAAATGCTTCAGTGAAGCAACAAAATGTAACGTTTACATTGCAAGAGTATCTAAACACGTAAAGTGTATTCAACCTCGACCTCTGCTCCTGAATGTAGGCAACCCTTGTCAAAAGTCAATTTGTATGCAGAATCCTCATAGTAATGCTACGTTAACATCACGCAGACAGCCCATAGAGACACGCTCCATCTACATATGCGTACATACTCTGCAAGCCGCCATACGCTGCGTGGTGGAGGGTACGCCATACTACTACTGGTCATTTCCTTTCGTGTTCCACTCACACGAATGAGAAACGACTGTATATAAACCTCCACACTAGCTCTGATTTCTCTCGTTGTAACTTTTTGGTGTTTACGTGAAATGTACTTTGGCGCCAGTAGCATCGATCTGCAGTCGACCTCAAACGTCGGTTCTTTAAATTTCCGCAACACTTCCTCGCGGAAAGAGCCGTCTTCCCTCTAGGGATTGTCTTTTCAATTCACGAAGCATCTCACAGCATTGTTCTGTTGAAATATGGCACCAATGCAATGTTTCATGAGACTTTACACATGAGCACGTAGAATGTCCCTGATGTACCGTTCTGCCGTCACACATTCCTCAATTACTACAAGCCGTTACTTGAAGTCATAACCGATGAGTCCCCACCGCTGTGCCTCTCCAACACATTGGAAGAATGGGACATCTCCCGAGGATGCCGCCAAACTCGATGACGATGGTCATGCGGGTTAATGCAGAACGACGATTCACGCTGTAATGCTACTTGAATTACGTAACCATTATGGTACCTCACCTGAACCTCTCAATACCAGTAATATTCTACTGTGTTTCTATTAACTACTTAACATATTTCTGGGACAACATTCAGATTTGATTTCATTTGTGATACATCGATATGTTTATATTGCAATGATATTATTCTTATGTGTATTCTTTCTTTTGTCACTATGATCTTTGACGTACTTGTAACTCTGATTTTTGGGCGCGTAAGCGATAGTTAGTTGTGAAGTTGTTAGAGAGTCGGACCATGAGAAAGTCAAGTGTTGGACGTCATGTTGGAAAGACGCATAACGTAGTCCGCTTATAAAATGTGAACTTTAACAGTGACTGTGAGGAAGATGTTTTCAAGTATGTTTTGTATTGTGAAGTGATGTTTTGTGTTTACGTGATATTGCAATTAAAAGGAGGTGTAACTTAAATTCGAGGGCTGATTGCTTTTTTTACATCACCATTGTCCTGCAAAAGTGTAATCTTCAAGAATGATTTGTGAAGCGCATCTACAAAACTTTTGAATATAGCAGAATAAAACCTAGGCCTCTTTGCATCCGAGCTTGGAGTCATAACCACCTAGATTTTTAACGATTGAGCCATGATTTTACGACGAGACCAGCGTGGGAAACACAAAAAGATGAGTGCCTAGTTTTTTCATTATTACATGAAGTGACTTTATTAACTGTGCTCTAATGACACCTGCCACATAATATGACTGTTGTTGCCCGAAAATGCAGTATTTAGCAGCGTGAGCAACACCACAATCGTTATTTAATGCTGACCTTTGTCGTGGTAGGGTTGTTAGAACGCTGAACACAGTGCGACAGCGCCCATCAGCAGTCAGACTCCCCAGACACGGTGCCACTCTAAGCAAAACAGTTCGTGTTGTTGATCAGACTCAGTTTACTTTTACCCATTTGATATGCTAAGTTTCATTTACAAATACTTGACCCAGAATGTAAATTAATCTTATTTCTCATCACCTGTTAAGAGGAGACGGAAGGCAATTTTTATCCCTATTCTGCCAACGCTATTTTACCCTTTGAATAGGTACATTTTTCAAAAGAACTATAAATGATAAAACAAAGAAATTTTTCCTGCATACATATAACATATATGCCGCAATTTACAAGTAAAATGAACGTAATACCGCTTATGGTTTTGAAGAAAAGAAATTTTATTCTTTCACTAGTAAAATTTAACTTTTTTGTACATTATTGTTATAAAACAGTTTGTGATCGTTTGGTGTTTCTCAATTTACTTATAAAGCTTATTACCATCTGCAGTACAAATTGACTAAATTTCATGTTTGTAACCCCATTAGTTTATCAAATAATGGTACCTGAAAGTAAAAACTGTAGTTTTGAGATAAATCAATTTAAAGTTTAATATTGCAGTGCTAGTATAGTTATTGATGAGAATTAATTACCACTAATATTTTCCTGCACCATACTGACCATCATCTGAATCATACTGATCTTCTTTTCTTCTCTTGGTCCCTCTTCTTTTCTGTATGGCTTCTTCTGTGCATTTTAAATTAACAATATTCTCTCTTTATCTATTTGCACCAAGGATTTTGCACTATTTCCACTAGATTTTATGCCCAATAATTCCAAAACATCCAGTTTTCTAATTACACCATCTTCGAAGCATAAAAAAGCATCATAAACACCAAATTTGAGGGTTGTAAGCTAATCAAATACAGTTTTCGGTAACTGGTTCCAAATGACAGAATTCACACATTCATTTAAATTTTGGGTTGTTTTTCCATGAAGACATTTCTTCAACAAGGTATCTTTCCAAAGGATTCTAAATATGGGTTTAATTTTATTCATTACTGATGCAGATAAAAAATGTTTGTCGTCATATCTGCCACTTTTCTTGTACTTGCACCAAGTTTCAGGATCATTCAGGCAAAGACCGTGCACTGGATTTTCATTTGTGGAAAGCTTATGGAAAAAGATAGCCCATACACCTTTTTTCATGTTTTCTAAATTACGTACATTTCTTCTTATGGTCAAGCCATAATAATTATGTAATCTATTTTAACATTTCTCCGGCGACCCATACCACCTACCTTCTTACATCTTCCAATACGAGTATCGATAGTAGATACAGGGAAGGAAAAATTGAAGCGATAAAACAATAGAATCATGAAATAATATACAAGGCGTAAAAGAATGCTGTGCATTATCTCTGCATGGCGCAAAAAGGAAGGAGTGGCATTTAAATGCCAGATTGCACAGAGCGTTAGGAAAACAATAATACCTCACGAAAAAATTGTCGTATTTATATAAAAGAAAAAGTCTTTCACGCAGGAAAGAGCAGGCATTTCAAATATGCTAAAATCTAAAAATCGAATTTTTGAAGCCCATTTGCCTTCCGTCTCCCCTTAAGTGTATCTCTACATAGAATCTGTTTCCTCCTCTCTTTTCCTTAATGTAATTATTTCTATGTGACAAACAATGTAACGTTTTCCTATGTAAGCAGTGCACGTCATTTTTGTATCTTCTATACAAATAACCTCTGTGTAGGTCGTACATCATTTTTATATGTTTAGATGGCCTAAGAAGTAGAAAGCATATTCCTGTCCAAATAAACATAATTTTGCAGAACATTAGGAAGCGTTTTCCTGTTTAATATTATTACGATAGTCTGCCTTCACTGACAGAAAACTCTGTTAAAATTATATTCTTCCTCATTCAAATATATGGCTGGTTATTTGCGAATATGGTGCGATTTACGATGGCTTCGTTCGGCAGGAACCCAAGAGCACAGCTTAAAAACTGCTGCGAGTGAAAGGAGCAGAAAAGACAATTATATTCTGCAATGTCACAAAGGTTTAACTGAGATTTTCCGTCGAAATTTCCGAGAGTCCTGTTACAGACGGGAGAGTCTGGTGTCACTCGGACTATGCTGCTATGGACTTCCGTGGGCTCATGGAGTGGCACGTCATTCTGACGCCGCTTCTGGGCAAGATTCGAGTGACACGAGATTCGTCCTAAGCAGAAAAAGCGGAAACAGAAATCTTCCCATCACTCGCCATCAGGGACAGTCAAATGAGAACGAGAAACATGGAAAAAAGGTAATTAAACTATTTATTGTTTCAAAAGTAATAGCCATAACTGTTAATCTTCTTACATCCATAGTTGAAACAGAGGACAGTGGAACGTCAACTGGTATTAATTTATATTAAAAATGAAGAAATTCCACCAGCTGTTTTTAAGGTGTCGATTTTATTTTGGGAACTAGTTTCAACTTTCTAAAAACGTCATCTTCAGGCCCATGCACTTGTTGACGTCAACTGCGTGCGGCTGATACTTGAAGTCGGTCGTGAGATACGGACGCGCTCCGTGTGGAAGGTGGTTGGTTACTAACAGCCGCACGTAGTTAACGTCACCAGGTGTATGGGCCTGAAGATGACGTTGTTACAACGTTGAAAGTAGTTGCCAAAATAAAATCGACACCTTAAATACAGCTGGAGGAATTTATTCATTTTTAATATAACTGTTAATAATTGTATCCCACTGTGAGGCAAGACGATCAGTGCCTTCACGGAAAAATGTTTGCTGTTGCCTGTGGGACCATGATTGTACCCAGGAGTGCATCGCTTCATTCGAAGCAAATCGACGGCCACGAATGTCTTCCTTCAAGGCTCCAAAAATATGGAAATCGCGATGGGAAAGAGCTGAACTGTATGGATGATGAGTAAGGTCTTCGCAGCGAAATTTCCGCAACGTAGTCCAAACAACTTTGCCACAATCTGGGCCCGCCCATATTTTTGTAGCCTGAAGGAAGACATACTTGGCCACAGAATTGCTTCGGACGAAGAGATGCACGGCTGGGTAGGATCACAGTTTCATTTTCAAATTAACCCCTTTACCAGCTGCTTAAATACTGAAAGTTTTAATCTGTGTTTGTCACCGAGCGGTTCTAGGCGCTTCAGTCCGGAACCGCGCGACTGATACAGTCCCAGGTTCGAATCCTGCCTCGGGCATGGATGTGTGTGATATCCTTAGGTTGGTTAGGTTTAAGTAGTTCTAAGTTCTAGGGGACTGATGACCTCGGATTTTAAGTCCCATAGTGCTCGGAGCCATTTGAACCATTTTTATGTTTATCATACACTTCTTCAGTATAGCAAGTAAGATCTTGTGCATTTACTGGTACGGTAAAGTGTACGATTCCAAAGTAGAAAATTAGAATCCGTTTCTGGCAATCGTCCTCAGAGTGATTCTCGGAGTCCTTGGGTGGCATTAGCAGCAAAGGAAAAAACTAACATTTGATCATTTCCAGAATTTATTCATAAATGCAGATAAAAACGTAGTCACAGCAATATTCTTGTGGTCTTCAGTCCAGAGACTGGTTTGATGCAGTTCTTCATGCCACTCTATCTCGTGCTAGCCTCTTCATCTTCCAGGAACTGCTGCAACCTACGTCCTTCTGAATCTGCTTAGTATATTCATCTCCTGGTCTCCTTCTACGATTTTTACCCTCCACGCTGCCCTCAAGTACTAAATTGGTGATTCCTTGATGCATCAGAACGTGTCCTACCAACCGATCCCTTCTTCTAGTCAATCTGTGCCACAAATTGCTGTTCTTCCCAATTCTATTCAGTACCTCCTCATTAGTTACGTGATGTACCCATTTAATCTTCAGCATTCGTCTGTAGCACCACATTTCAAAAGTTTCTATTCTCTCCTTGTCTAAACTACTTATCGTCCATGTTTCACTTCCATACATAGTTACGCTCCATACAAATACTTTCAGAAAAGACTTCCTGACGCTTAAGTCTATACTCGATGTTAACAAGTTTCTCTTCTTCAGAGACGATTTCCTTGCCATAGCCAGTCTACATTTTATTTCTTCTCTAGTTCGACCATCATCACTTATGTTGCTTCCCAAGCAGAAAAACTCATCTACTGTTTTAAGCGTCTCATTTCCTAATCTAATTTCCTCACCATCACCTGATTTAATTCGACTACATTCCATTATCCTCGTTTTGCTGTTGTTGATGTTCATCTTATATCCTCCTTTCAAGACACTGTCCATTCTGTTCAGCTGCTCTTCCAGGTCCTTTGCTGTCTCTGACAGAATTACAGTGTCGTCGGCAAACCTCGAAGTTTTTATTTCTTCTCCGTGGATTTTAATTCCTACTTCAAACTTTTCTTTTCTTTACTTTACTCCTTGCTCGATATACAGATTGAATAACATTGGGGATAGGCTGCAATCCTGCCTCATTCCCTTCTCAATCACTGCTTCCCTTCCGTGCCCCCCGACTATTACAACTGCCATTTGGTCTCTGTACAAACTGTACTTCCCTTTCGCTCCCTGTATTTTACCCCACATTTAGAATTTCAAAGAGAGTATTCCAGTCAACATTGTCAAAAGTTTTCTCCAAGTATACAAATGCTATAAAAATAGGTTTGCCTTACCTTAACCTATTTTCTGAGATACTTCGTAGGGTCAGTATTGCCGCGCGTGTTCCAACATTTCTACGAAATCTAAAGTGATCTTCACCGAGAGCGGCTTCTACCAATTTTTCCATTCGTCTGTAAAGAATTCGTGTTAGTATTTTGCAACCGTGGCTTATTGAACTGATGGCACGCTAATTTCACACCTGTCAACACCTGCTTGCTTTGGGATAGGGATTATTATACTCTTCTTGAAGTCTGAAGGTATTTCACCTATCTCATACACCTTGCTCACCGATTGGAAGAGTTTTGTACTGGCTGGTTCGCCCAAGGCTATCAATATTTCTAATGGAATGTTGTGTACTCCTGGGGCCTCGTTTCGACTTATGTCTTTCAGTGCTCTGTCAGATTATTGTTCCCGCCATTTTCCATAACCTCTTTCCCTAACCCGTTCCACAGCTTTCAGTCGGGAAACAATTGCCAGACAAAGAGAGTATAGCAACATTGTTTAACATATGCTTTCACTCCGACAAGTGCAAAATACATCAGAGATCTAGACGGTGACTGTTTTAGAATCCGACTGACTGTCTTTTGAGCCAAGTGCTAGTATACATAGAAATTACGTTGTTCTACAACCTTCTTGATTAACCTTATCAATTTAGTTTGCATATTTAATGTTCAGTAATTATAAACAGTGAAAATAAATGAACAAAGTGCAGTATTGCTTCTTAATAACTCTGTAAATCAGATCTGTGATGATAAAAAGTTTACGTAACACCATAATGACAATAAAAGTGTTTCAAATATTTGTCTCAGAAATTTTAATTGCATTTTTTAAAAATTGCAAATTTTTATGCATATGACAAAACAACCTTGGTAACATGTGAGCTAGCCCACATTTTCCATATTGTCCCGATCTCTCCCCCTGCTATTTTTATAGCCCTGAAAAAAGATATTCGTGACCGTCGATTTGCTTCGGGCGAAAAGGTGCACACCTCTGTATAATAATGAATCCGTCGGGAACTGCAAACATTTTTCCGTGATGTCACTGACCATCACGTCTCACAATGGGATAAATCTATATCTTCTGCAATAATAAACAATTAACTTATTTTTTCCATCCGTCTCGTTTTCATTTGACTGCCCCTTATATATCTTTGGCTATCGAGAAACATTCATAGTAGAAGCGCAGAAAATAAATCGTGTCATGTGTACATTCAATGTGTTACGAGCATTTATACACTCCTGGAAATTGAAATAAGAACACCGTGAATTCATTGTCCCAGGAAGGGGAAATTTTATTGACACATTCCTGGGGTCAGATACATCACATGATCACACTGACAGAACCACAGGCACATAGACACAGGCAACAGAGCATGCACAATGTCGGCACTAGTACAGTGTATATCCACCTTTCGCAGCAATGCAGGCTGATATTCTCCCATGGAGACGATCGTAGAGATGCTGGATGTAGTCCTGTGGAACGGCTTGCCATGCCATTTCCACCTGGCGCCTCAGTTGGACCAGCGTTCGTGCTGGATGTGCAGACCGCGTGAGACGACGCTTCATCCAGTCCCAAACATGCTCAATGGGGGACAGATCCGGAGATCTTGCTGGCCAGGGTAGTTGACTTACACCTTCTAGAGCACGTTGGGTGGCACGGGATACATGCGGACGTGCATTGTCCTGTTGGAACAGCAAGTTCCCTTGCCGGTCTAGGAATGGTAGAACGATGGGTTCGATGACGGTTTGGATGTACTGTGCACTATTCAGTGTCCCCTCGACGATCACCAGTGGTGTACGGCCAGTGTAGGAGATCGCTCCCCACACCATGATGCCGGGTGTTGGCCCTGTGTGCCTCGGTCGTATGCAGTCCTGATTGTGGCGCTCACCTGCACGGCGCCAAACACGCATACGACCATCATTGGCACCAAGGCAGAAGCGACTCTCATCACTGAAGACGACACGTCTCCATTCGTCCCTCCATTCACGCCTGTCGCGACACCACTGGAGGCGGGCTGCACGATGTTGGGGCGTGAGCGGAAGATGGCCTAACGGTGTGCGGGACCGTAGCCCAGCTTCATGGAGACGGTTGCGAATGGTCCTCGCCGATACCCCAGGAGCAACAGTGTCCCTAATTTGCTGGGAAGTGGCGGTGCGGTCCCCTACGGCACTGCGTAGGATCCTACGGTCTTGGCGTGCATCCGTGCGCCGCTGCGGTCCGGTCCCAGGTCGACGGGCACGTGCACCTTCCGCCGACCACTGGCTACAAGATCGATGTACTGTGGAGACCTCACGCCCCACGTGTTGAGCAATTCGGCGGTACGTCCACCCGGCCTCCCGCATGCCCACTATACGCCCTCGCTCAAAGTCCGTCAACTGCACATACGGTTCACGTCCACGCTGTCGCGGCATGCTACCAGTGTTAAAGACTGCGATGGAGCTCCGTATGCCACGGCAAACTGGCTGACACTGACGGTGGCGGTGCACAAATGCTGCGCAGCTAGCGCCATTCGACGGCCAACACCGCGGTTCCTGGTGTGTCCGCTGTGCCGTGCGTGTGATCATTGCTTGTACAGCACTCTCGCAGTGTCCGGAGCAAGTATGGTGGGTCTGACACACCGGTGACAATGTGTTCTTTTTTCCATTTCCAGGAGTGTATTTCGTACTAACGAATAAAGACCTCCTACTTCTTGTGAAACAAGAAATATTCTCGCCTCCGAAATTATATGAGCCTTTGCTATTTATATACTTGGCCGTTCTGTAGCATATGCGATAGAAAGGTAACGAGCCAAATTAAGAAGCGTCATATTCGTAGTCCGCTAATGATTATTTTTGTAACCATTAATGACATGTAGTGTTACAATTTTACCATCTTAAGCTGTTTCGTATAATATAAATTGACATCTGTCAATGTTGTGTATTTAGATGACTGTTATATGTGTCATGGATACAAATTTATATTGAAGTATGAATTAGCAGCACGAGGACGTTAGCAAAGAAAAAAATTTGGATTATAATATTCTGAGTCAAACGTGGTGAGGTGCCTCGAACAGAATAACATCTTCCATGTCAACCGACGTTGATTTCGAAAATACTGTTCTTGCAAAACCCAACTTAAGCTTTTCATACATAACGTTCTGAAAGTCACGGATCAAGGCAGTCTGGTAGATGAAGTATTTCTCGAATTTCGAAATGCATTTGCTCGATACCACACCAAAGTTTACTATCGAGTACATGACTGAATGGAGTCTCAAGAGAAATTTGTGACTAGGTGTCAAGATCTCTTCGTAGGAAGGACGTAGCATGTTATATTGAACGCAAAGAGTAGATAAGTGAAGTGTGTTGGGGCCCTTGCTGTTCATATTGCAAGTTAATGATCTTGCAGGCAATACTAATAGTAAACCTGATTTTTTTTTCGACTAAGCAGTGAGTTAGTTAATTTTCTGTACATCATATTAACCATTCTTTTATCATAATTATGCGAAGCGAGTCATTTTACGGGTATACATGATTACTGTTAACATTAATGAGGACTTTTGTTGCCCTTCTCATGCAAGTACAGCTAATAAAACTAGACAACTAGCTGCGTGCATTTTTTTACGTGCTACCAATTTTTTAAACAGAAATTCGTCCATGGAATAGTGGCAGTTGTCCAGGAGAAATGATTTTAGGTTAGATTTAAAACCTGCTTTGCTGGTAGGCATTTTATGGTACCGGGCAAATAATCAAAAATTTTTGGTGCCACATATTGAACTTCTTTCCAAGCCACTCACAGCTTTAATAAGGAGGAATACAGATCACTTTTCCCTTAGTGTTGTTCTACGGTTTAACACTATACTTCTCAAATGGTGGTGGACTATTTATGACGAATTTCACTATGGAATATACGTATTGCGAAGGTGCAGTTAAAATTCCCAACACACGACACCGCGTGAACACGATTTACTGCTCGACTTTGTTTAGTCAATACTTTCTTTCCAAGTAAAGAGTTACCCCAGAAAATTATCCAATAAGACATTACTGATTGAAAATTTGCAAAATATGTCAGGTGGTTGATTCGTCTGCTTTCAAGGCTAGTAATTACGCGAAGAGCAATGTTAATTGAACTTATTTTGTTTGAGAAACTCAGCAATACGCATCTTCCAATTCAAGCTTTCATCTATATCAACACCCAAAAATTTGGAGCATTCTACCTTATTTACTGACTCCTGTTCAAGTGCTACTTTAATTGCTCGTGTGACTGTGTCTGTTGAACAGAACTGAACATAGCGTGTTTTCTCGAAATTTTGAGGTAGTCCATTTTCAGAGAATAACTCAATAATTCTTTGTCAAACATCTTTAACAATATCTTCTGTTGCTTTCTCGCTAATGTGATTTATTGTAACACTAGTGTCGTCTGCAAAAAGTACCAGTTCTGCTTCTTGAATGTTAAGTGGAAGATCATTCACATATATTAGGAATTATAGTGAAGTATTGTCTGAAAAGATGCTCAGACATTCAGTGAGATCCTGATAAAATTTCAAAATGGTGTGCAAAAGTTGGCAGCTTGCTTTAGAACGTAAAACTGTGCTTTCGACAAACGCGGAAACGTAGTATTCTATGACAGCAATATCAATGAGTCACAACTGCAATCAATCAACTTTCATAAATACTTCGGTGTAACAGTCTGCAGTTACATGAAATTAAATGATCACATTGCCTGGTAAAACATTTGAAAGACTGCGCTTCTTTGTTAGAGTGCCTGGAGAATTCAGTCATTTTACAAAGGAGATTGCGTACGAAACACAGGGAGTATTCAAAATGAACAAAGAAGGGGAACAAGAATGGTCACAGATTTGTGTGACTCACGGTCGGCGTTACGGAGATGCTCATAAATCTCCCGCGAAACCATAACTGCAGTGTTTCAAGGACAAGCGTTAAGAGATGAATCTAGTGGTGTCCTTATAACACTACTGTCCGCTACTGCTATACCATAACCTTAAAGTTGGAGGCAGGTCATGAAATGAAAACTTACATGTTAAAGTAAATATGTATAAAGGAAAAGTGCAGTGTTACCCTCAGAGAGGAATTTTGTTATGTTGACCGTGTTGTACCTTGTGGCTTATCGGAAGTGAAAGTCAGAATTACGTAAATATTTAAACAGTAACAAACAATATTTTATCTATCTACACTGTTCAAAGGATAAGCAAACGTTCACCAGCCTAATTAGGCAAGGGAATGATTGACACTCTTGTTCAAGAATATAGGTATGAGTAACTTTAACGGACAAACACAACCTATACTTTGTCACACGCGAGTGCAATGAACTCTGGCACCTGAATACTGTATGTTCACGTTAAGGTTGGAGCTACCAGATCAGAACAAACTATTTGTATAAATACAACCTTATAACATTACACGCTATTACTTTCAGGGCTTATTCAAACTGAATGGTCTTTAGAACATTACTATTGATATTCACTGTAGAATCGTAAATTGGACATAGGTTCAGTATTACTTTTCAAACATTTTCCTAGCTGACATAAAATTTTAAATGTAGTTCACTGCAAAATTATGAACTGGTCACAGGTTAAGTCTCTCTCAGTTAAATACTTTTCTATTTAGAATGAAAGTTAAATGGAATTCACTAACAGATTACTTCTCACTGTCTTTTGAATAAAGAAATTATTGTTTTCATAGATAGTGGTCTTTCTATTAATCGTTATCTAGCATGAGCACAATAGACAAACTGTTGATCCTGTTACACCACTAATATGCACTTTTAATACACAAGGGGAGTCCAATATTGTACAGAAGTTCACTTGAATAGGAAGAGTAATTAAAACTTGCTATAATTAAGTAACTTTGTGAATTTGAACTACTTTCAGTGGAGGGAAACCCCTAATCTTGACTAATGTAGCAGAGCATACTAGACACACTTTCAATACACTAAAGAAACAAACCCTTAACAAGTATGAACATGTAACCTTCAACAGTATTAGTTCTCAACTCTTACTGCAGTAGAACACAACTTGATGTAGTTATAAGACAATAGCTCACCTTCGGTTGATTTTCAACACACTTCACTGTGATCACTTACTAAGCAAAACTTTGTAAGACTCAGTTTTGAGAACTTTCACTTTAGAAGTTGCTTTTAATAAGCAGTTTTAATAGAAAATTATTTTCAGCAAGCATTATTCACTATATTACTCAGTTCTGCTAAAACACTGAGCTTTAATGTTCTCTCAATAAGGGCACTCGGTAATCACTTTAGCTTGGGAAGGACCATAAGTGGTTGTGTTACTAGAGATAAAAAATCAAGGCAGGTATAAGAGTTCAAGTTATATATACCTTATATTTGTGCACACTAAAACATCCAATGAGCTGATCCTTCACCATACATTTCTACTATTCCTTGGTTTCTTATCAGAGATTGCGCAATGTGGTGGCGATTGCATATTGGTAGGTGGATTTGCAGATAGAATTGCTGGACTCCGTCATTTCTTGGTGGCAATGATAGACATCAATTCCAGAATAGTTCCAGCTCTTTATCCATCCATCCGAGACATTGGAAAGCGGCACGGAAAGCCTCTCTCGGCACCAGCACAATAAACAACTTTTACATGAGCAGTTGACAGTTTGGTAGCTCGTAGCTCGTCCCCGACTGACTCTCAATTCCACCTTTTCCACCTAGGCCAACCACAATTTGCGCGCGCTACACAGTTCCGTTCCCGCGGGGAACCACAACACCTTTTACATACAAAATAACTAAGAACCTTAAGTGAATGTGCACAAAATGTGTGTGACATCTTATGGGACTTAACTGCTGAGGTCATCAGTCCCTAAGCTTACACACTACTTAACCTAAATTATCCTAAGGACAAACACACACACCCATGCCCTAGGGAGGACTCGAATCTCCGTCGGGATCAGTCGCACAGTCCATGACTGCAGCGCTTTAGACCGCTCGGCTAATTCCGCGCGGCGGCCCTAAGTGAAGGTCAGCAGTTTACATAACAGCAAACAAACATTGTAAATAAAACGGAACCTTGCATATATTGGTAGTTCTACACCAAATTATTTAAATAAAATTATTTAATTTTAAAGATAACCAAAGAGATTATATGAGGAAGACAAAAGATCATTACAGAGATTATACTTCATTACAGTATCGAATTAATCGTACACTAATTACAGAAGTTCAACGATGGGAAGTTGAACAAAATAGAAAGCTAAATGAATCAACAAAAGGTATGTAATGTCTAAGCTATGGTGTTGCATCCTTCATCCCCAAACGTATCGCTGTGGTTGACAACGCGAAGAAAAGTTTCGACTAATTACAGCACCCTCAAAGGCGTTTCAGAAATCATTCTTCCCACAGTCCATATTTGAATGGAACAGGAACAAGCCCTAATAAATTGAAAGTGCCTTCTGTAATGCACTCCACAGTGGTTCGCGCAATATAGTGTTAGAAGTACACTGGCATGCAAAACTTTCGCCTGATGTTATCACTGTCAACATAGCTCGATGAAACTCGGGCCATACATAGAAAGAACTGCTACACAGAACTTAACTGAAAGAAATACCAATGACACTTTTATTGCAAAATGATAATTGCACTTTAAAAAAATAAAAATAAAAAGAAAAAGCTTTTAGACGCTTTCCCGAAAGAGAAGGGTGGGCCGATTGAGAGCTTGCGACCTTCGTTCTTAAGTTTTTTCCTCTTTATTTCTTTTTCTTTAATATGTTAGGTTAATATTACTCATTTAGTATTAACAATAGTTTCTTTTTTAAACAAAGTGTTAAAAAATACAAATTTTTGCATTATTCGGTATTATCAATAATATCTTTCTTTAAATTGTGTGTTAAATATACAAATTTTGGCACGAGTAGAGACTAAACACTGTTACATGTAAAAGTCAATATAATGGTAGGTGGTAAAATCCATTAAGATCAAAGAAAACAGATATTAACTTATTTATAGAGGGAAATAGAAAACTGGTCATTACACAAAAGTAAAACATTGGAATCTAAGTTTTAGTTAGTACACTGAAGTATACAAGTATACTTTCATTTTTAATTCTGATATTATATGTATATATATATAGTCTCAGGATGTTACTCATGCCTGGTCTGTTCTTTAAGATTGAAATATCCCCTTAGAAAAATTTATAAATGACAGTGCTGTAAACCTCTTACGTTATTTGATTTTCAAGCAGCTGATCAAAACTGAACGTACTCAGACATTTCTCTCTTTACTTATCCTGATTATCACTAAACTGACATACAATATTTTTAGGGCAACGCATTCTGACTTTCAATAATCCCTACAAAAGAATGGCCGTGGCTAACAATAACCTATACCTTTCATGAATCACTTACATCACAAAAATCTTCGTTACTCGAACTACTGCAATACAGCGAGCGCCAATACTGCCTGCTAAATAAAAGATTTCTGACGGACACACGTCCAGATCGTCCGCTCTCACAAGTCTGCCATCTCGCCTCCCACGTCCACCACTGCTGGCGTCTCACCTCCATCAGCGCAACGCTTCGCGCTGTTTACATCCAACTGCACAACACTACAATAGCAAATATTCCAACAAAGCAAACCAGCCACAGTCTGCACACAGCACAGTCAGTGATTTTCATACATAGCGCTATGTGGCGTTACCAACATAAAAACCTAAACAGTCTATTTACAAGACGTGTCTTCCAAACCTGCTACGAAGGGTTGCGAGTCTCGTCTGTAGTGGCGCAACTTTAGCTGCAGTGTAACGTGTCATCAGCCGGGGTGCGCCACGGCAGGTGAAGGATGTTACGCAGCAGGCAGCGTTCGCCGAACACCCCGCTATTTATGACGGTTCCCTTGACATTACAAAAGCGGGATATGCTTCCAAATAGGAAGCGTAATAACTAATGACACCTGTGAATGCTCCGTAGCGTAATCCCATACTGGTGACAAGAATGGTGAGGACTTGTTGTGGGAGGTCGTTCCATATCTCCACCAGTGCTGTTGACAGCTAATGGATGGTCGTTGGTGTATGTGGACGTGCTCCCTACCGCAACCCACAAGTGTGTGTGTGTGTGTGAAACCTTATGGGACTTAACTGCTAAGATCATCAGTCCCTAAGCTTACACACTACTTGACCTAAATTATCCTAAGGACGAACACACACACCCGTGCCCGAGGGAGGACTCGAACCTCCGCCGGGATCAGCCGCACAGTCTATGACTGCAGCGCTTCAGACCGCTCGGCTAATCCCGCGCGGCGCAATTCACAAGTATTCGATGGGATTTAAGTCGGTGGAACGGGCAGGCCAGTACATTCGTCGAACGTCCTCTCGTTCCAAGAACCCCTCCACCTGCGCTGCTCGATGCGATCGCACACTGTCATGCTGAAAAGACGCAAACGGGGAAGAAGTACAGTGGCACAATAACACTGACTGGTTAGCGTACAGTGTTCAACCATTCGACGGTCAGTACGCCCATCTAACGTTGTGCCGCACCGCAACATAACGATCGTGTTCGACAGCGTTCCTGGATACATTACGTGTTCCCACGTATAACGGTACCTACAGAATCACCACTTGTAACGTCGCGAGTCAATACGCGATAGCATTTTATTGTAGTAAGTTACTTTGAAGTACGGGCTCGTAGCTTTGGAGCCGTTGGCGGTGGCAATATACAGCCGCTGGTATCTTAGCGTGACTCATTCGCACCTATCGCTAGCCTAGCCATGGGAAGCGGTACCTGTGTCAGTTAGAGCGACAGAATATTCAAGCCCCTAAGAATCTAAATAAACTATATTAAATATTATTCAATTTAGTTAAAAGTCAATATACTGCCCTTTGTTATTAAAAAGAAGATTGTGTAAAAATCTCAGCTTTCTAGCTGGTATACGTTCAGAGTTACAGAAAACTATCTAAAACACCCCAAACTGACACTTAGAAAATTAAATTCAGTTAGGAACTATAACAGTTTATCTTTTGTTATCATCTGAAAACAAAACCAGAACTCTCAATGGGCAGAATTATTTAATTAATATTTAATTAAAAACGTTAACTACTTTACATTTTCGTAATATAAAAATCAGACAAAATTATTATTTGTGTTTAATATTGTTCCGGGAGATAATGATAATGTCGTGTGACGAGGGCCTCCCGTCAGGTAGACTGTTCGCCTCGTGCAAGTCTTTCGAGTTGACGCCATTTCGGCGACTTGCGCGTCGATGGGGATGAAATGATGATGATTAGGACAACACAACACCCAGTCCCTGAGCGGAGAAAATCTCGGGCACAGGAGGGAATCGAACCCGGGCCTTAGGATTGATATTCTGTCGCACTGACCACTCAGCTACCGGGGGCGGAACCGGGAGTAAATGAGAGTGAGTGAGAGTATGTACGTGGGACATACGTTAAATTTCAAGATTAAATTTATGTAACACCTTACGTAATAATAGCGTGGGATAGATGTTTGTGGCCACTTTGCTGATGACATATGTCTACATGTACTTCCTTTTGTAAGGAGGCAGCCACAATAACAGTTGAAAGTAAAATCATATTCTAAATTTATTCCAAGATTAATTTTCTTTTCGTCTGGTTTTATTAAATCTTATATTAGCATTTTCATGTTGGAATGACGTAAATGCATTGTAAGGTGTCAGGCAAATCCAACACCTTCCATGAAAACCCTGACATGATAGCAAATCCGACAGTATGTCACATAGTTCCGAATAAATCCTGACATTAAATTAACCAAAGTAAACGATCAACGGGTGACCAAATGGAATACCACAGACTAACACAAGAACGCCTAAATGCATGTCATACCTTCCCACCGTGAAACAGACGCAGTTCCGAGGGGAGAAACGAGAACAGAGGCAGAGAGCAGAATCGTGTAGGCTAGGAGGCCCTACGATAAGGGACGGACACCCTCGTCGCCAGCCGACCGCCAAGACCACCCCCAGCCCATGTTAAAAGAAGAACGGTATAGATCTTACGATAACACTAAAAGGGCCACACCAGCTGAAAGCTTTAGCGTGAGACTACACGCGTCTCTGTTACGTTGCAAACATTAAAAACATTGCCCCACCATGAAAAGTATAACGTTTCTCATTGGATAGACAGAAGTTTTGTAGGCAGAGCTTAAGGTCAACATTGAGACCCTGATTGGTCAGTTGAATACACAGCCAGATAGCTTTTCTAAAACCAACTTTGGTAAATGGTAGTAAGGAGAAGTTAGAGTTGCTTCCGAGACGGCGAGGTGTGTGGAGCTGCGCCGCCCGCCGCCCCCTGACCCTGCCTAACCAACGACAGGGTAATGAACGCACACGTCATAAGGCTTCACTCAGAACTGCAGAAGTCTCATCTGTTACACCCCCTTTTTACATAATACTAGTGTCGATCGTCAATTAAACTTCGTGGTATTCACATTTGCTATTAGAAGTTAAAAATCTGAAACGCGATGATTTTTCTGTTATATAATTATTGAGAAGCCGCATCAGCCACTGTAATTTACGACAAGTTAAATAAGTAATTGAAGATAATTGAGGGTCACTGTAGACCATTTTGATAGTTTTCTCTTTTATGAAAATTAATTTAAACCTAGATTATAGATGTGATATGGCATAGGCCATCCTTCGATCCATTATAGAACTTGGAAACCCATTCAGGGAATATTCGTTCACATTTTTGTTGAACGCAGTTGGTTTTTATCATCCTGTATTAAAATATTTCCTTTCATCAATAGCGCAATTTATTAACAATGTTTTGTGAGTAGAATAAAATTTCCAATGGTAAACGTAACTGTTTTAATTTATAAACAATGTTTTGTGAGTAGAATAAAATTTCCATCGGTAAACTTAACTGTCTTTTCGACGTTATTTTACCAGCTAACTAAAAATAGGAAAGCCTTGAACGCCTTCGACTAAATTTAGTTAGTATTAAGATTCTTTTATAGGGAGGGCAGTGGAGCTGACGCTGAAATCACTAACTATTTGATTATATCATCGCTAGTCTCACTGAACTCTTCTGAACTCTACATGTCATGTGTGGTCTGGCGTCTCCTCACTAGCAACAGGTCCCAGGTTCAAACTAGTCAAGTCCCTAAAAAACACGCTCAGAGCGTCGCTGCGCGAAAGTGGTAGGGAGACACGACTTAGAACAAACAGACAACACGCAGAATGTTAGAGCATTTGTGAATAATGACTGGCGTGGGACAGTTTTGACGCGAGAGTAATCTCGAACGATTGTTGTAATTGGCCGGTAATTTTGATCAACCAATCAGAGTTAGGCAGTTCCCGCGCACTGCTAGGTAGTTATAGGCTGTGGAAGGAGTAGCATAGAGGAGTCGCTGTCTAGCTATCGGACGTGTAGGTCAAGTTGGGCGTATCCGTCTACGTTATGAGTAAAATAAAGAAGTTACGGGTATTTCGCGTCCAGATTGCCGTGAAAGCAGTTGCATTTACGGACAGATTGCGGAAATTTGATCTTTTTGAAGTGTTTAATTGGAAAGATAAAAGCGTGTGAACTTTCGGCCTTTGTAAGGAGGCAGCCACAATAACAGTTGAAAGTAAAATCATATTCTAAATTTATTCCAAGATTAAGATGTTTCATATTCATCTATGGAATATCTGGTGAGCAATTTCTTTATTAGAAATTGCAGAATTTTGCCATTTTTCTAAAGAGATGAAGCAATCGCCCTCCACCCGAAATTTGGTATAAGATATTACAGGATAGCTTGCTACCAGAGTTTACGCAGACTTTGCAAACGTAAGTATTGACGGTGTTTTTCTTCAACGCTACTTTTAACATCGTCTGGACAGTATCTACGTATGCAGAGAAACGGGCTGGTGAAAAATGGCTCAAATGGCTGTGAGCACTATGGGACTTAACTTCTGAGGTCATCAGTCCCCTAGAACTTAGAACTACTTAAACCTAACTAGCCTAAGGACATCACACCACATCCATGCCCGAGGCAGGATTCGAACCTGCGACCGTAGCGGTCGCGTGGGCCCAGACTGTAGCGCCTAGAACTGCTTGGCCACTCCGGCCGGCCGGGCTGGTAATCCGTCGCCGTACTGAGGGAGGTGGAACTTTTGTAGTGCACAATACGACGAGAGACAGTGATCAAACAAGTACGCCACCCGCCTAAACACGCCCCACCTCACACTCAGACTGAATCTATTCTCGTACGAGAAGAGTATGGAATCCCATTCCTCGTCGGCCCACTCCCTATGCTCTTGTCACAATCACAAACGACGCCGCCGATGTGCGGGTGCCAACAGAACACAACGAACTGGTGCTCGGGCAGAGAGACCACCCCAAAGCATTCGCCATGCTACTGCAGAGACTGCACAGAGTCCTGTAAAATGTGGTTGCAATTGGTTCCTCTGTTTGACGTGGGTCTCTTCTTGCCTGTTGTACAATGTAACGGTCATCTACTGCTTTAGTTGACTGTGGCCGACCATCTCCTTCAATCTTATTCGGAACGCTCACCGTGAACGTGAAACAATGCTGTCAACAGTACCATACTCCTGCGCTGCATTCGTCACACTTTTTCTTTCTAGTTCCTTGATAACTCTTCCTAAGTCATCCAGATGGTATCTCTGGGCCATATTGTAATGAAGAACACGACCACAGTGCATCGTAACAGCTCGCTAATTGACACACATTGCCTTTTCCCGCTCCTTCAACAGTCTCGTGTTGCTGGTCCAGTCCTATTTGGCGCTATAATCACGTTCACCTCTCACCATGTGACGTCCAGATTTCTGTGCGCGACTGGGAGACCTCTGGCAACATGTTCCCGCATTGTCATTCATTTCTACACAAAAGTTAACATTATATTATTTTCCTTGCTCGTTCTTAAGTTTTGCACAGCAGTGTTTATGTTCATTTTCTGCCACTACAATGAAAAAAAACAGGCTGACTACTTACAGGAACAAGAACATCCCTCAAATGTTTTGACACTATTGAAAACAAGTGTGTGCGTGTGCGTATGGATGTAAATGTGTTTGCTGATTTTGCCCATTTTAAAACTTGTCTGTTAACCCAAGAGAGAGAGACTTTTTCGCTACGGTACTTATTGAAGTATTACTCTTAATTGCGTTGACTGTCTGTTCCGTTGGTTCTTGATAGAATGTTTTCCACAGTATAATTAAACACACACAACACTGCTGTAAAATACTACGATATTTATTAGTTATTACACGAACCGGTTTTCGGCTGTTACGCCAGCACCAGGTAGAAAGACACTATCCGGTGCAGTGAAATTCTGTTGGATCAAGGATTTTAAATTAAACCATGTATAAAGTATCTCCATTTCCAGAGATGAAAATGTTGATATTAGAGTAGGAATAAAACTTTGGTAACATATTCCAAAGAACTATGTACAACTGTTGTAATGTGTTCATAGTTCATTAGTTAATGTGACACATATTTTATCTTAGTTAAATAATATTACATCGTATGATACACTGAAATAACCTTGCTTGTTTTATTCCCAATCCAACATTAACATTTTCATCTCTGGAAATGGAGATACTCTGTAGATGTTCTAGTTTAAAATCTTTCATCCAACAAAACTTCACTGCACCACATATTTATCTTTGAACCTGATGATGGCGTAACAGCCGAAAACCGGTTCGTATAACAAATAATAAATATTGTAGAATGTAGATTATTACACCAGTGTTTTGTGTGTTTCATTCATAAAATTATTCTTAAAATAAATGAAATTTTTATTTTAAATTACTCACACATTCGAGTAAAAGAAAGATTGACACTTAAATGTAGAGTCAATATGCCAAAGTTGAAGTAACAGTATCGGTGTATCCAAAAGCCAATAAATGTAAAAAATTAAAGAGAGGAATTTCACCGCCAGAAGAATTTCAGAGAGTAAAGAGCAGAATAAAGTATGTCAGGTTTTCTAAACTAGTTGTGGAACGTGGGCCAATACTATGCGGGATTGATTTGTACGTCAGCGACAAAACCGAGCAGACGCCTTATGGTATCAGTCCTTTCTGTACCTGAAATATCGTTTTTGGTAGCCTCTGTATTACAACCTGGGGCTATCAAAACATGCATTTTAAAGGCCTTCGCACTGTAACGATCTGCCGAAAGGGCAATGTTTCTGGTTAATTAATTACAGTAAAATATCGGTAAGTGTTACGCCGCTTGTTAAAAGTACTACCACACTTTATATCGTCCCTCTCTCTTCTTTGGTATTAAATTGTTTTGATTTTAATGTAAGATGTGGTCGGGGTTGTTGGGAAAGAAAGGTAAAGCATATTTAATAGAATGCTGGCGTCGCGTACATTATGCACGCTCGTCAATACGGCTTGCTTATACACCGATTATAATCAAGTTTAAAACGCAGAACAAATATTATTAAAAATGGGTACAGTTTTGCTTCTGATGGTTTAATTACGTTATATAAACTCGCGGCTAGCTCAAAGATAATCTGAAGTAGCATGCAACTATTAGTGTTATTGCCCCTTAAATTAATTGTTGCGAAAATAGACACAATATAACCACCTACGTAGCTCATGATAAATAATTTCATTGATTTTTCCTTGGGTTCAATTTAGGGTAAGCATTTCCTTGACAGAAATAAATTAATTGCAAACTTAATGATATCGTAAAGCAATTCTAAGCCTTGTTGTCATTTGGGGTTAAATCCATCCATGCAATTGCGTAAAAATTCTGATAAAATGAATTTTGCCAACATTAATGCTTGAAAATTATTACCAGCATCCAAGTATTTATTATGTTAACTTGAGGGTGAAGCCCCATATTTAATATTTCAATTAGATTCCACGTAATGGCCGCCTGTGCGCCATTACAACAAAAGAAAGCCGGATGGGCAATCTTCTACACAACTCACTTTAAAGAATTATTTTTCACTTAAATATTTCCACAGGGAGGGGAAGGTTTTGAATAAGAGAAGGTGAAATTCACTTTTTACTACATATATTAACAAAAAATACGTTTATAAAATACTTGGTCCGGCAGAACAAATAAGCGACTTCATTCTTCAACAGCAGAGACAAAAGTAGTATTCGATCTGTGAACCGAGTCTTTTTTAACCTTATTGAGATAAGATGTTCATATTTAAAAGAAAGTCTTTACATTGTGTAGTTACTCTTTGATACAAAAATACGTATTTTATTAACATTTCTAACACAAAAAAATATCACATTAACAAGTTCTTGATTCTATAGTTGCCTCTCGTATCAGCTACGGATTTTTATCGACAGAGATACACTCAGTTTTGTACCTTTTTTTGACTTCACATTTACACGTCTGGTATGGGTTTAGTTTAATTTTTATAAGGCTTTCCAGGAGACGTAACAACTTTTAAGTGTAAGGCATAGATGGAAATATAAACTTAATCTATGCTCTGCAAAACACTGTGAACTGTGTGGGAGAGAGTACTTCCAACTTAAATCCTGTAGCACTTATCAGAATTTCTTCCTGTTCCATTAGCGTCTAGACGACGGAGGAATCACGCCGCTGTAATTAGTCTAATATTGTCTTCGCGATCCCTATGTGACTAGGAAAGCGTTAGTTACTTCTTTTCTTCGGTGCCCACTTCTGAAGCTAGTCATGGGCAGAAACAAGTTGTCGTTTTATTTTGGATCTATATTGTACAGTAAATTTTCTTAGTCAGTATTGTCATACAGTCGAAGCAAGATTATTTTATTTATGGACTGCACTGATGTATTTAGCTGTGTCCTGTTGTATGTTATTGTTCCTCATTGTGACGTAAGCTTATTGTATTTTTGTTAGGGTGGTTTATTATTTTGATCTCTTGTATCGTCAAATCCCTAAAATTATTTTTCTTGAAATTGAAGTTGAGTGCGAAGGCCTAATATTCGTAAACGCTCTGGTGTTGTAATACATGGTTTTATGAAGGAAATATTAACTGTAAGCCAAAGTTACCAAAATCCCTATCTAACTCCTGCGCTTCAGTTATTATCCTTTAACTGAAAATATGTTTAAGATTTCTTTATTTATTCCACATAAATGAGCAACATTTTATTTGGGATCTTTGGTAGGTAGATTAGTATATCTTTTTTGTTTATAAATGTTTATTGTATGTTCCTGCTTTATGACATGTTGTGCATGCTTGAGCATCTCCTCACTATGCCTCTATCATGGCTCTTCTACGTCAATTTACGTTGGGTGGACTTTTTAAAGAAGGCATTCCTGCAATAGAGATTTGATTTATTTATTTAGCGTATGGCAGTAAACGCTTCTTACAAATGTTTAAACAAAGATATACATAAAAAACACAATAAAACATACAGATAATGGGCAATACAATTAAATAGAGACATCAAGATTATATATGGTCAATACAATTAAATACAAACATCAAGATTATATATAAAGTCTTTTGCGGCGTCTGTTGCCATCAGAAAATCACTGAACTTGCCGCTGTATGCTCTTCTGTCGCACTCTTGGACGATGTGGTGGATGGTCTCTATGTTGGCTCCGCAGTCACAGTTGGGAGTTGGTGTTTTCCCCATTTGTAAAGGGTATCTGCACATCTTTAGTGATTTGTCAGTATTCTGTTAAGGGATGACCATATTATACGTGGTAGGTCATATCCGGGCGGTCTCTCTGTGATGCAGGGGAGGGCTTGACAATGCTCAGGGCACACCTCTCGCCACTGTTCCTTCCAGGTCTTCGTTACATCAAAGTTAATACTTTGCAATTCCTTGACTGTTATCATTATTGGATGTCTAGACCGAAGTCTGTTTCTTTCCAGGTCAGGCATGTCACAGTGTATAGGGAGCTGTGCGTTGTCGAGTATTTTCCTATATTCCCAGAGAAGAGCATTCTTCCGACGTAGGTCCGCAGGTGGTATGTGGCTTAAAATTGGCAGCCAATGTGTTGGGGTTGATCTCATGGTACCGCTGGTAATTCGCGTCGTGCTATTCAGCTGCACGTCGATTTTTTGTGTATGAACACTGTTCATCCAGACCGGAGCGCAGTATTCCGCGGCCGAGTAGGCCAGTCCGAGTGCCGTCGTGTGTAGCGTGTCAGCCGAGGAGGACCAAGTAGTGCCGCACAGCTTCTGGAGAATATTATTCCTCGTCTTTCGTTTGGATGCAGTATTGTCCAGATGTCGTTTATAAGTGAGCGCTCTGTCCAGAGTGACTCCAAGGTACTTTGGTTCTCTTTAGATCGGAGCCGATTTCCCTCGAGACGAACGTCATGCTGTTTGTTTCTTAATTTGTTATTCAGGTGGAAACACGTAGTTTCGGTTTTTGTAGGATTTGGCTGTAATCTTCATCTACGAAAGTATGTACTTAACGTCTCCAAATCAGATGTCAAGGTTGTTTCCAAGACCTCGAAGTTCTTATGTTGTGTTACCAAGACCCAATCATCTGCGTAGCCAAACTTCCTGGAAGATGTGGATGGCATATCGGCAATATATAAGCTGAAAAGTAGTGGAGCCAACACGGAGCCCTGCGGTAGGTCGTTGTTCAGGGTTCTTTGAACGCTTATCTGTTCTCCTGTTACTACTTGGAATGTTCTAGCAGCAAGAATGGCATCTACAAGTCTGGTAGTTCTCAAGCAAGGGATTGTTCGCATGAATTTGTACAATAGGCCATGTCTCCAGACAGTGTCTGTTGTGACTTGGCAAGACAGCCAAGCCACTAGGAGGTGAAGCCGAAAGGTACGCGTTTAAGCTCACGCAGGCTGGCGTGAGGTCTGGAACAGGACAAGGTAATGAATATAGCAAGTAAAGTACGTAGCTTCTTGAATACTTAACTTTAATCCATAATTGGTGAACATCGGTCTGACAGTACATGCATCACAAGATAAATAGCAAATGATAATGGTGCCTTGCTAGATCGTAGCAAATGACGTAGCTGAAGGCTATGCTAACTATCGTCTCGGCAAATGAAAGCGTAATTTGTCAGTGAACCATCGCTAGCAAAGTCGGCTGTACAACTGGGGCGAGTGCTAGGAAGTCTCTCTAGACCTGCCGTATGGCGGTGCTCGGTCTGCAATCACTGATAGTGGCGACACGCGGCTCCGACGTATACTACCGGACCGCGGCCGATTTAAAGGCTACCACCTAGCAAGTGTGGTGTCTGGCGGTGACACCACAGTGTCATAGACAGCAGACAGATCTAATAAAACAGCTGGTGTTTTTAATTTCCTTTGGCACCCAGCCTCTATGTATGTAGTTAGTAAAATAACCTGGTCCGTACAGCTGCGCGCAGGGTGGAACCCGTCTTGCTCCACGGGAACTGACTCTAGAATTTTGGTGGCAATGCGGTTATAGAGAAGTCTTTCCAGGAGTTTATAGACACAGCTTAATAATGCGACTGGGCGGTAGCTCTTTGGCTCGTTACTCGGCTTCCCCGGCTTTAGGAGAGCAACGATTTTTGATCGTTTCATTTGCTGAGGGACTATGCCGTGTGTTATATCTGTTAAGAATTCTGCAAGGCTAGTTCGCGTCCTAGTAGAATACCACACGTGTACCCTGGATAGTGTCTAATTATAGACGTGAACTAAATGAACTAGCGCTAACTGGCAGCCAGACAATCATATTGATCTCCTGGCTATTTAATAGCACATCCTAATCGCAATAGAGATTTTGAGTTCTAACAAACTCCAGCATTCGTTCGCCTCTATCATTTCTCCAGTGTAACACAAATTAGCAATGGTCCATGGATCTCCATATTCCTCTTGTCCCATTTTTCCATTGAAATCTCTCATGGTATCCAGTTGTGTCTTCTCCGAATCTCTTGCATTAGTGATATCTCCGTATCATCTTCATCAGAATTTCTGACTGGAGCAGAGATCTGAATGACTGAGATACACTGGAAGAAACCTCATGAAATGTAGTCCATCAACAAAGGAAATAGCTTACGAAACACCTGTTCGACAAATACTCGAATATTGCTCGTCAGTCTGGGATCCGTGCCAGATAGGACGGATAGAGGAAACAGATAATATCCAAATAAGAGCGGCTCGTCGGCACAGGTTCATTTAGTAACAGCGAAAGCGTCACAGAGATGATCAACCGACTCTAGCGGCAGGCGCTGCAAGAGAGGCGTTCTGCATCACGGTGTGGTTTATGGTTAAAAGTTCCGAGAGCGTACGTTTCTAGGTGGACCAACAAATTTGTTGCTTCCTCCCACGTATATCTCGCGGGAAGACAATTAAGCTAAAATTAGACAGTTAGTTTACTGATACTAAGTATGAAGGGGGCTATCCGTATTTACTTACTTAGGAGAAGAAAAACTTCTAAGCCAAGATCGCAATAAAACACAGTATTGTGGCTAACCGGCTTCGGTAAACTCTGTTACCCTCATCAGATCTTCGTACGGGTTATTATAAACATCTTGTGCCAGATGCACTCAAAATCATTCCATTAAATCTCCAGATGCACAACAGATGACATGAATGATGCATCGACATCTAGGAACTGCTGTTAGTCTTGTGGCCCCCTAGTAGGCATGACGTGTGATCATATCGATGTAACGTTGTGCCGGTTTGTGTACACAGTAATTTTAACTTTTGCTTTTGACGTGCCAACGCATCATTAATGTCATATGTTGTGCATCTGGAGATTTAATAGAAATATCTTGTGTGCATTTGGCTTGAAATGTTTATAATAACCTGTACGAAGACCTGATGATGGTAACACAGTTTACGGAAGCCGGTTAGCCACAATACGGTGTTTTATTGCGATCTAGGTTAAGAAGTTTTTCATCTCCTAAGAAAGTAAAATTAGAGAGATTAGATACCACGCGGTGCCTTAGCGGTATTCGTTCTTCCTGCGGACCATTCGCGACCGCAACATGAAAGGAGAGAACTGACAGTGGTGCACAAAGTAACCTCCGCCACACACCGCAACGTCGCTTTCGGAGTAGTGGATCTAGCTTTCCTGCGTCCTGAGTATTCGTAAAGATGTTCGATGACTCTGAAGAGAAGGAAAATTTAATGAATGGTACAAAAGGCGTGTGAGAGATTTAAGACGAATGCAGAATGTGATGTGGAGTCCAAGGAATGTCGGTGGCCATTACCTTAATTACGCTGCTTGACAAAAAAGTGAAGCACCCACAAGAGGAGGAGGAAACGAACTGAAACAGCTTGGTTGACCGCTTAACAACAAATAGTCCCGAGCAAACAGAGAGCACCACGAGAGGTACAGGGATTAGTGACCACTGCCGCGACGGCTGCAGGCACTGTATGTTGGTGGTGTCTCTAGATGGTCAGAAAGTGAGAGGTCAACATCGCCTGCAAGGACGGAGCTCCCGCGGGGAATCCAAGCGTGTGGCGGGACGGTGCTGTTTGGATTTCACTCTCTGGACTGACGGCCGTCGAACATTTTTTGGGCTACCACTCTGCGTGAGTTGTTGAGTTGGCACGAGGGAGGATTCCGAATAACAGGACACATCCGTGTATCCTGTAGCCCTAAATACTGATCGTTAGTTCCGTATGTACACCATAAGTAACCACGAAGGAATATGTGAGTGGGACGGAAATCTGGAGATGTGACCTACTGTATGGAAGCAGCCTACTCACGCTGTAATAAATTCTCATCAGTCTTTCCATTGTGTGCCAGCCAGTCCGCTGTAACTAGCTCTGACGTCATAAATGTTGCGCAATACTTTAAAAAATTAAGCAAATAACCTGAAACGGTTTTAGCATGTCAGGAGTAATACTAAATTAATATGTGTTGAATATCAATTCGATAACTATAACCATTTTCGAAATTTGGACGTTTTTCTGTAAAAATCATTGGCGCAACAGAAAAGAGCTAGAGAATTAAAAATTTATAATTAGATTCCTTTTTCATAATTATTTAATAGAAACAGTCTTCTGGATCTCACAAATTAAGATTTTAGTTGAAATTCATGATTTTCTGGTTTTCGTCTTAAAAATTAAGGAAGCAAGATAGATTAAGTAGGCTAATAAATAAGGATAGGATGTTTATATTTAAGTAGAATGGAGATCCGCTATAACCATAAAGATGTGAGAAGTTTAATTTGAATAAATATAAAACTATAGCGATAGCATATCTCCAAAGGGCCAGTTCAGAGCTCGTCTACTGCGTGCAGTGTAATTAAATTAATTCTCTCGCCCAAAATATTTAACTTAGCCACGTCAAACTTTTATTAGGATTACTTACGTGTGTGTTGAATGCACATTTAAATTGAGAGCTTCATCGGCCATCAGCAAAAGAAGCTATGATTTATTCGGTAACTTAAATGTGGTGCATTACTGGCCCAGCGGCTAGTCGGGAGAGCCGATTTGATCAGGCGTTCCCTTAGCCGTCCGCACCACGGCTTTATAAATAAGAACGCTGCGCGAGGAAGGAAGGCCTTAGTTCTCTCCAGACGCTGAATAGCACGCCATCTGTGTCGGGAGTCGCGTCGCGTCGGTATCATTGCTACAAACAGCCTCGGATGCCGTATTAAGTTACTCGGAATATGCGTAACCATGAAATCATTTTCGAGTGAAGTGTTAATTCTGGGATGACTTTAATTATCGATCTTCAGTTTGCGTATGTCGTATTTTCACGTGCCGCCGTGGGACGAACATTCTACCATTATTTAGCGTGGCGTTTGATGTACATTATCATCAAATTATGGCGAGCATTCATTTAAATATTTAATTTGGACAGTTATAGTGGCATCAGCGCATTAGACTCTGAACTGCTCTGTTAGTTAGATTGTGTGGATTCTTTTTTTTTTCATCTGTGACTTTCAGAATATAGAGAGAGTTTTTTTTCACGATCGTTTTTGATTATAAATCCCAGACAATCTCCTAATTCCTCAGAGCTATAAGCTGTAGCTATAAGTGTATTTCTCAGATGAAGTGGGCACTAGGAATTCTAATTACAGGCTTCACGTTTTGCTAATCACTTTCTGGTTGCCAATATTGTAGTTAGAGAGCCAGTGTTGAGAACGGCAAACAACAGCATAAATAATAGGAACACTTATATAACAAATAATTCCAACCAGCCGCCCCACATATGGTTAAACGGCCGGGAAATGCATCTTTTCTACATCACAAAACATTATATAAAACAGTAATTCCTACCCGCCGCCCCACACTGCGTGTACAGACAAACAAATGATTACACTTTCAGAAAAATTGGATGATTCTTTCAAGAGGAAGAGTTTCACTAATTTAACAGCTCAATAACGCGTTGGTTATTCGACTCGGCATTGATTAACAGAGTGGTTGTGCGTCCTCCTCAGAGACATCGTGCCAAATTTTGTCCAATTGGAGAGTTGGATAGTCAAAATCCCGAGATGGTTGGAGGGCCCTGTCCATAATACTTGGGAGAGGCCCAGCATCGGCGTTGGCAAGCACGAAGACAAGCATAGAAACTTTCGCCGTGTGCGGGTGCGCGTTATCTTGCTGAAATGTATGCCCAGGATGCCTCGACATGAAGGACAACAAAATGGAGCATACAATACCATCGATGTACCACTGTGCTACGAAAAGAAATAGCAACCTAGAACATCACTCCTGGTTGTCGGACCAAATGGCACGCGGGAGTCGGGTTGGTATCGCACTGCTGTCCAGGACGTCTACAGACATGCCTTCAGCCTCGAATCTCATTCACTGGAGTATAATTGTCTTCAGTGATGAACCCAGCGTCATGGACTGTGCGGCTGCTCCCGGCGGAGGTGTGTGTGTTCGGGCATGGATGTGTGTGTTCGTTCTTAGGATAATTTAGGTTAAGTAGTGTGTAAGCTTAGGGACTGATGACCATGGCAGAATTCACACACATTTGAACAGCATTTTTTTTTATGAACCCAGCTTCGAACTGCGCCCCGATGACCAATGATTTTTTGTTGTTGTCACACGTGACGTCCTTACAGCATAGCGTTAAGTCTATAGCACTCTACGCCCCGTTTTGTTACCGTTCATGGGCAGCCATCCCGAGCTCACATTCCAGCGAGATAACATTCGACCGCACATGGCGAGAGATTTACTGCTTGTCTTCCTGCTAACCTTTGCTAACAAGGTCGTGTCTCTCCCCACTTGACAACGTTCAGAACATTATGGGCGGGGCGCGCCAACCATTTCGGTTGATCTCCATTTTGACAATCGGACGCTCCAATTGGACAGAATGTGACACGACATACCTCAGAAGGACATCCAACATCTCTTTCAATCGCTGCCAAGCCACATAACTGCTTGCTTAGGACCTAGAGACGGTCCTACACATTATTGACTTTCTTAATCTGATTCGCTGATTACATTACAATCCTGAGTGAAAGTGAAGAAGAATTACATGAACTGTTGAATGGGAAGAACAGTCTAATGAGTACAGAATATGGTTTGAGAGCAAACAGAAGAAAGACGAAAGTAATGAGAAGTAGCAGAAATGGGAATACGAGAAAATGTCAGCATTGATGGTCAGTAAGTAGATGAACTTAAGGAATTCTACTACATAGGCAGCAAAATAACCAATGACGGACGGAGCAAGGAGGACATCAAAAGCAGACTAGCACTGGCAAAAAGGGCGTTCCTGGGCAAGAGAAGTCTACTATTATCAAACATAGGCCTTGATTTGAGGAAGAAATTTCTGAGAATGTACGTCTGCTGCACAGCAGTGTATGGTAGTGAAACATGGACTGTGGGAAAAGCGGAACAGAACAGAATCGAAGCATTTGAGAAGTGGTGCTACAGATGAAGTTGAAAATTATGTGGATTAATAAGGTAAGGAATGAGGAGGTTCTACGCTCAATCGGAGAGGAAAGGAATATGTAGAAAACACGACAAGAACAAGTGACAGGATGATAGGACATCTGTTAAGACATCAGGAAATAACTTCCATGGTACCAGAAGGAGCTGTAGAGGGCAAAAACTGTAGAGGAAGACAGAGATTGGAATACATCCAGCAGATAATTGAGGACGTAGGTTGCAAGTGCTACTCTGAGATGAAGAGGTTATCAGAGGAGAGGAATTACTTCATAGTGTTCCTAAAGTGTATATCTGTTCTCTGTCCTTTCATTAACTATTGGTGACTTGACCTGTTGTGAAATTAGTTACGCTGTTAACCAGTGAGGCAAAATAAATGGTTTTAAAGCGTGTGCTACCTCTCAATCCAGTACCACCACTCCTCAAATCCCAGTTCTCGCTACCGTGAAAGCGGGTGAACTGCAGCAATCAACATCACCGAATGTTGGTAGAGCTTCGACATCTAAACGTCTGTGAGTGACTTCAGGTGAAAGTGGCATAGCAGACTTTTCCGCCTTCTTCCTCTTCGAAATCAGCTTGTTGTCAAGACTACAGGCGGTGTTACACGGCATAGCTTTATGTCTCCGGGGGCGTATAACTTTTTGTCCGTAAATACACTCCTGGAAATTGAAATAAGAACACCGTGAATTCAGTGTCCCAGGAAGGGGAAACTTTATTGACACATTCCTGGGGTCAGATACATCACATGATCACACTGACAGAACCACAGGCACATAGACACAGGCAACAGAGCATGCACAATGTCGGCACTAGTACAGTGTATATCCACCTTTCGCAGCAATGCAGGCTGCTATTCTCCCATGGAGACGATCGTAGAGATGCTGGATGTAGTCCTGTGGAACGGCTTGCCATGCCATTTCCACCTGGCGCCTCAGTTGGACCAGCGTTCGTGCTGGACGTGCAGACCGCGTGAGACGACGCTTCATCCAGTCCCAAACATGCTCAATGGGGGACAGATCCGGAGATCTTGCTGGCCAGGGTAGTTGACGTACACCTTCTAGAGCAAGTTGGGTGGCACGGGATACATGCGGACGTGCATTGTACTGTTGGAACAGCAAGTTCCCTTGCCGGTCTAGGAATGGTAGAACGATGGGTTCGATGACGGTTTGGATGTACCGTGCACTATTCAGTGTCCCCTCGACGATCACCAGTGGTGTACGGCCAGTGTAGGAGATCGCTCCCCACACCATGATGCCGGGTGTTGGCCCTGTGTGCCTCGGTCGTATGCAGTCCTGATTGTGGCGCTCACCTGCACGGCGCCAAACACGCATACGACCATCATTGGCACCAAGGCAGAAGCGACTCTCATCGCTGAAGACGACACGTCTCCATTCGTCCCTCCATTCACGCCTGTCGCGACACCACTGGAGGCGGGCTGCACGATGTTGGGGCGTGAGCGGAAGACGGCCTAACGGTGTGCGGGACCGTAGCCCAGCTTCATGGAGACGGTTGCGAATGGTCCTCGCCGATACCCCAGGAGCAACAGTGTCCCTAATTTGCTGGGAAGTGGCGGTGCGGTCCCCTACGGCACTGCGTAGGATCCTACGGTCTTGGCGTGCATCCGTGCGTCGCTGCGGTCCGGTCCCAGGTCGACGGGCACGTGCACCTTCCGCCGACCACTGGCGACAACATCGGTGTACTGTGGAGACCTCACGCCCCACGTGTTGAGCAATTCGGCGGTACGTCCACCCGGCCTCCCGCATGCCCACTATACGCCCTCGCTCAAAGTCCGTCAACTGCACATACGGTTCACGTCCACGCTGTCACGGCATGCTACCAGTGTTAAAGACTGCGATGGTGCTCCGTATGCCACGGCAAACTGGCTGACACTGACGGCGGCGGTGCACAAATGCTGCGCAGCTAGCGCCATTCGACGGCCAACATCGCGGTTCCTGGTGTGTCCGCTGTGCCGTGCGTGTGATCATTGCTTGTACAGCCCTCTCGCAGTGTCCGGAGCAAGTATGGTGGGTCTGACACACCGGTGTCAATGTGTTCTTTTTTCCATTTCCAGGAGTGTAATTACGTCCTGCCCAGCTCTTTGTCATAAGTTATGTAGACACTCGAAAGAACAGAAACAATAATCCGTAAGCAACTCACCGTTCGTGTGAAACAGTTATGCAGATTGGCTAGTGCGACGCTACGGTGGTAAATAAGGAGGATAAACGTTTGGACGTGTAGAAATTTGCAGCGCGCCGCGCCCGGTTGAATCTGACACGAGCCACTTACACAGTGCTGAGGCGAGCGCTCGGCCGCGTCCTCTGGGACCTCAGGCAGTGTCGCAGCATTTCCGCCCCCGCTGTCACCCTCTGGCCGCTAATTAGGGGCTGAACTCCGGCGCGATAGGTAATCGATATCCGCATATCCACTTTGCTAATGGGTATCACTCAGGCTGTGGCACGAGGCCAAAGAGTGGACAAAGTCCCTCGACGCTGAAATCGTTACTGCTGGGGCATCCGCTCAGTCGCAGTTGGACAATGCTTGGATACTGTTTCGCTCTTGTTTTTTTTAATTTTATTCTGGGAGTTTTACATTAATTAACCGTTCTAAGTTACACTAATCACTGTTGCGTTAAATAAATAAGTATCCCAGATGCAGATTAAATTCAACCGAGGCTGTATCCCAGAGGCTGTTGAAAGCCACTGCTTTGGCTTGCGTGTTAATTTCACTGCCAATGTTTTGTCAGGCGATTTTGCACCTATCCTCGTGACAACAAGTAACATCTTATGTGGCTACTGTGAATTGAACCCAGGACCTCTGCAGTGATGTCTCTTTTTTGTGTCGAGGGTAACATCACGAAGTTGTATTCAAACTATCGCTAATATAGAAACGCTATGTCCTGGGTAGTTATAATTAAACTTTCCCTATTTAACTAGTTATAACTCGAAAACTAATTACCATACGAGTACCAAACTTTGTAGTGTTAATGTCACGGACATAGAGAAACGAAACAATGCAGATTAAATTCAACCGAACCGCCTTTAATATGCTGCTACGGTACATCATACCATTACATACCGGTACCATCACTACTAGAAAAGGGGCTCAGTATGGCGCCCTTCACTGTTCAGAAGAGTCTGAAAGCGCAGAATTGCATTCTGCACAGCAGACGGAAGCATATCCGCAGGTATGTTGGCTACCTGTCTTGATGTGCTGCCCTTCAGAACAGCACATGTGTGAATGTTCCCCTGGTAAACCCCGTCCTTCAGGTAGGGCCACAACCAGAAATCACTGGGAGTGAGATCAGGTGATCGTGCCGGCCAAGCATTTGGAAACGATCGGGTGATAATTCGATTGTTTACAAATGTGTTTCGGAGAAGCAGGTGAACTTCACAAGCGATGTGCGGTGGGGCCCCATCTTTCATGAAAACTGTTGAGTTCAATTCCTCTCTCTCCTGTAGGGCGGGTATGACATGCTGGCGAAGCATATCATAATAACGCTGGCCAGACACACTGCGCGTCTTCGGTCCTTGAGCACCAACCTGTTCAAAAAAGAATGGACCAATGATGAACGTATCCGTGAAGCCACACCATACAGTGACACGTTCAGCACACAGAGGAACTTCATACTCAGTGAGACTGGAGGTGAACATCCGCACACTCGGCAATTCTGTGCGTTCACCTCACCCGTCAGAGAAAAATGAGCTTCGTCTGTTCGTAGGATGGTCCAGGGCCAGTCCTCACCAACTTAAATCTAGCGAGAAAGTGAATAGCGAGGTCAACACGTCCTTATGCGCTCTGTGGTGCGAGCTGCTGTGCGATATGGATCTTGTACGGATACCATTTGAGAATGGTTCGAAGCTCCTTCCCTACAGTGGATCACGGGATGTTCACCTGTCGTGACACAGCACGCACCCTGCCTGACGATCGGAAATTGCGCGCAGCGTTGTCTGCCATAGCAAAAGCGATTTCATCAACCATCTGTGATGCAATCGGTCGTCAGTCTTTTCCAGGACCGACGCCCAGTTCTCCAGTTGATTCGTACTTCTTAGTCGTGCTCTGCATATCAGGTGGAGAAAGATGATGATGATGTTTGGTTTGTGGGGCACCTGTACGAATTCCCAAACTTTGCTCGGTCCAATCTCGCCACTTTCATGAATGATGATGAAATGATGAGGACAACACAAACATCCAGTCATATCGAAGCAGGTGAAAATCCCTGACCCTGCCGGGAATCGAACCCGCGACTCCTCGAAGCGAGAACCCGACCGCGAGACCACCTCAGAAGGTGACCGCGAGACCACATCAGAAGGACATCCAACATCTTGGAGAAAGAGGTCCCTTCCGTAATCGTTTCAGCCGGCGATATTCTCGAAGTACATCTGCAGCATCACTGTTTTTTTTTTTCTTTTATAATAGAGCATCACCAATAATGCTCCGCTCCTCTTGTCCAAGCTCATGTTGACACGTCAACAAGTGCATTGCGACTGGACAGGTGATCGCTTCACCTGGGGGCCATAGTTGGAACTGGACGGCGGCGCTGTGACGCATGGAAATCATTCACCCCATACTCTGGACATTAATGTTAGCAAGTTTGGTACTCGTAAGGCAATTAGTTTCCATGTTATAACGAGTTAAATAGGGAACATTTAATTATAACCACACGGTATAATAAAGGATACAGACGTATTTTCTGCAGTACTTTTATAGGATTTTTTCGCCGATACTCGTCGATTTGTTGCACTGAGATGGGAAGCATTGTAAAGTTATCGGCAGCCATTACGTGAACACTCGGTTCCCTGAGTGGGAGCGGAGTCATCTGTCGATTGCCAGAAGATGCAACTGTTCAGAAGAGCGCAACTTAAACCGTGCTTAGCGCCTCACACAAAGGAGTCTGATATTACTACGTGAAGAAATCGCTAGGAAGGGTTGTCGTTATTCACTACAGCCGACGTATTCGTCTTGAGAGATTCAGCAGCTGTATTAATGTAATTCTTCAAGCTTTCCCGGTGAGGCGTTGTCATGTTGATTTATCGGGTTTCTGCCGGTTATTCGCGTCTTTCCTGCTCGATATTTCAACTGCGTGACTCGCAGTCTTCTTCAGGTGCTGTCTGATACTGTATCAGCACCTGAAGAAGACTGCGAGTCACGCAATTGAAATATCGTGCAGGAAAGACGCGAATAACCGGTAGAAACCCGATTAATCAACATGACAGCTGTATTAATATGTAAGATGATTCTCATTTATTGTTCAGCCTCCGTTGCACATTTTTGATTATATCACATGTTTCTGACATTCAGAATCATCTTCAGACCTAATTAGTTGCATCAGTAACCCGTCTTGCGTATTCAGGACCACATATCAGAGTACTGTCTACTCTCTGACGTAACTACTTAGATCTGAAGATAATCCTGAGAAATCGAAACGTGTAATCTAATTTAAATGTGAAACTGAGATGGACCAATAAATATTAAGTTGTCATTATTGTTAATAACGAATTACGATGTGCAGGAAATAATTCCACATTCAATTGCGAGTATTAGCAAGTCTATATACGATCTTTTATTGACACACAGAAATATAAGTATCTGTGCGTAAGATTATGAAGCTAATGTTAACTAATCAGACGTAAATGTCGTTTTCAGTTCTACATTTTTTCTGCGTAAACCATGGGAAACGATATAGTTAGGTGCTTTCACCTGGAAGAGGAAGAATTTCTTCATTTTTGCTTAAAATGCTATTGCGGAAGTGCTTAGCATCTATTTTTTATTTTCACTTGTTTTTATTTCTTCCAAAAAAGGCAAAGGGTTATTGTAAAAGGAGCAAGATTTATTTTATGAAATTCCAATTACACAAGTCATGTGTGTATAACTGAAATAAAGTCACGCTGTGGTATTGTAATGCACTTCATTCTACGTCATATGGTTCAGTGTTTGACAAGAATAATTGACTTCATTAACTGATCCGTTGCTTGAGAAAGGCTAAATATGATAGGAGAAAGTGCATATGTAAGGAAATTTGTGGTAAGGTCTTATGGGACCAAACTGCTGAGGTCATCGGTCCCTAAGCTTACGCACTACTTAATGTAACTTAAACTAACTTACGCTAAGGACAACACAAACACCCATGTCCGAGGGAGGACTCGAACCTCCGACGGGGGGAGAAAGTGCATATGTTTTTGCAACAGTAGATATGAAGCTTGGTAGCATTAATGTATTTAAAGTATAATGTACTAAAAATTACTTCTTCTATATTATTGGTAAGATGAAAGCCAGCATTCCCAAACATCTTAGCCTACGTCGCTAAAGAGTTCTTAAGCAGTTGGGTTGGGTTGTTTTGGGGGGAAGAGACGAAACAGCGAGGTCGGGCTCATAGGATTAGGGAAGGACGGGGAAGGAAGTCGGCCGTGCCCTTCCAAAGGAATCATCCCGGCATTTGCCTGGAGCGATTTAGAGAAATCACGGAAAACCTAAATCAGGATGGCCGGACGCGGGATTGAACCGTCGTCCTCTTAAGCAGTGCTTAGACAATCTAGAGAAGTATAAAAAGTCAGTTTCCTTACCATAAATCTAGCGAAGGAAACGAATCAAAGGAAACTGACCTCGGAAGGTGTAATTAAATTTCGTGAGTACAAATTTCACTGAGCAATTTCATTTACATCTGAAAAATATTTCAATGCGACGAACGACATGTTGGAACGATTAATATAACTAAATGAACTTCTGCTTCTGCATGTTAGCTATTTTGAGACGATCTTAAGAGTTGTTCGGTTTTGGAATGAAACGCATTCCCCATTTACGTACACATCTTTTCAGACAGAAGTGTCGTACGACAGTCTGTATCACATTCCATGTCTTACGGTCAAGTTCGCGCGCAAGAAGGGTAATCAATTATATCTCCTTTTAGTACATCAAGAAACTAATTGACCGTCGAATTTTATTTGTTTGCATATTTACTGAAACAGTAGGAAAAGCTCGTTAAAAAAATCATTCATTGTTTCATTGTCTCAGGACAGTGAAAATCGTCTACACTTTTGTTATAACACGATTTTAATTTTCTCACTTTACCTTCTCGGCTTCAATAACATTTTTGCGCCACATCAACATCTACGTGATTCCTGTGCAATTCACAATGAAGTGTCTGACAGAGGGTTCATCGAACCACCTTCAAGCTATTTCTCTATCGTTCCACTCTCGATCACCTCGCCTGAAAAACGAACACTTAAATCTTTCCGTGCGAGCTCTGATTTCTCTTACTATATTATCATGATCATTCTTCCCTATATAGTTGGGCCCCAACAAAATATTTTCACACTATGAAGACGAAGTTGGTGATTTAAATTTCATCAGAAGAGCCTGCTGTAACAAAAATCGCTATTCCTTAAATGATTGTCTTCCCAATTCGAGTATCATGTCCGTGGCACTCTCTCCCCTACTACGCGATGATGCAAAACGAGCTGTCCTTCTTTGAACTTTCTCCGTGTCCTACGTCGAACCTCATCTGATGCAGGTTCCAAGCCTCACAGTACTACTCCAGAAGAGAATGGACTACATTGTGTAAGCAGTTTCTTAAGTAGACCTGTTGCATTTTCTAAGTGTTCTGCCAAACAGTAGCAGTCTTTGATTTGCTTTCCCCACAACATTATCTATGTGATCGTTCCAATTCGTAACTGTAATCCATAAGGATTTAATTGAAGTTACAGCCTTTAGGTCTGTGTGTTTTATTCTGTAATCGGAATTTACCGGATTCCTTTTAGTAGTCGTGTGGATGATTTCACACTTTCATTATTTAGAGTCAACTGCCACTTTTCGCATCATGCACATATATTATCTAAACCATTTTGCAATAGGTTTTCATCATTTTATGGCAGTACAAGACGGTAAATGACAGCTTTATCTGCAAAAAATGTAACAGATCTGCTCAAATTAAATGCTAAGACGTGTATATATATGAGGAACAGCAGGTGCCGTATAACACTTGCTTCAAGAGCACCACACATTATTTCTGTTGTATCTAATGACTTTCCGTCAGTTACTACAAACTGTGAACTTTGTGACAGGAAATCACGAATCCAATCGCACAACTGAGACGATACTCCATACAAATGCAGTTTGATTAGATGTCTTTTGTGAGGAACGGTTTCAAAAGCCTTCTGGAACTCTAAAAATATGAAATGAATTTCCACCCCATGTCGATAGCACTGACAACTTCATGAGAATAAAGAGCTACTTAAGTTCCACAATAACGACGTTACCTAAACCCCTGTTAACTGTGTGTCAGTAGAGTGCTGCCTTCGAGGTAATTCATGATGTTCGAACAAAATGTATGATCCAAAATCGTACTCCAAATCGACGTTAGAGATTTGGGTTTGTGATTCAGTGGATTACTCCTTTTTGCTATCTTCGTTATTGGTGTGACTTCTGCAACTTTCCAGTTTTTAAGTGCGGATCGGTCGACGAGCGAGCGGCTCTACATGACTGCTAAGCATAAGGCAATTTTATCAGCATACTCTGAAAGCAAAAGCGAAAAATATATCTATCCAAAAAAGCAGATAAAAATTCACTTGGCGCCTTCCTGAGAGACAATCTCCACTCCTTCCAAATTAACAGTATAATGTAAACCAGATGTGTCTTGAATTCAAAGAAATAGTATCAACAGCAGTTGAGAGATTTATACCAAATAAATTAACAAACGGTGGAGCTGATTCTCCTTGGTACACAAAACGGGTCAGAACACTGTTGCAGAAACAACGATATAAAACATTCCAAATTCAAACGAATTCAAAATCTTTAAAATTCGTGATCTTATAAAGAATCTCCAAATTTAGTGCGGACATCAATGTGAGATGCTCACAATAGCTCCCACAACGAACCTTTATCTAGAAACCTGACACAAAATCCAGAGATTCTGGTCGTAAGTTAAGTATGCTAGCGGCTAGATACAGTAAATGCCTTCTCTGCGCGATAGCAATGGAGATACTATCGAAGACAGTGCTGCCAAAGCAGAGTTACTAAACACAGCCTTCCGAAATGCCTTCACAAAAGAAGACGAAATAAATATTCCAGATTTCGAATCGAGAATAGCTGCCGACATGAGTAACATAGAAGTAGATATCCTCGGAATAGGGAAGCAACTTAAATCACTCAATAAAAGCAAGTCGCTTGGTCCACATTGTATAACAATTATGTTCCTTTCAGAGTATGTTGATGCAATAGCTCCATACTTAACAATCATACACAACTGCTCGCGCGACGATAAAACAGTACCCAAAGACTGGAGAGCTGCACAAGTCACACCAATATTCAAGAAAGGTAGTAGCAGTAATCCACTAAATTAAAGGCCCATATCATTAACGTCGACATGCAGTAGAATTTTGGAAGATGTACTGTGTTCAAACATTATGGATTACCTCGAAGAAAACGGTCTATTGATACACAGTCAACGCGGATTTAGAAAATATCGTTCTAGTGAAACAAACTAGCCTTTACACGCTCGAAGTGTTGAGTGCTGTTGACAAGCGATTTCAAATATCTTCCGTGTTTCTAGAGTTCCAGAAGGCTTTTGACACACAAGCGGCTTGTAGTGAAAATGCATGCTTATGGAATATCGTCTCACTTATGATTCATGATTTCATGTCAGACAGGTTAAAGTTCGTAGTAATTGACGGAAGGTCATCGAGTAAAACAGAAGTGATTTCTGGCGTCCGCCAAGGTAGTGTTATGGGCCCTTTGCTGTTCCTTATGTATATAAACGCTTTAGGAGACAATCTGAGCTGCCGCCTTAGGATGTTTGCAGATGATGCTGTTGTTTATCGTCTAGTAAACACATCAGAAGACCAAAATAAATTACAAAACGATTTAGAAAAGGTATCTGAATGGCACGAAAATTGGCAATTGACCCTAAATGATCAAAAGTGTGAGGTCATCCACATGAGTGTTAAAAGGAATCCGTTAAACTTCGGTTACACGATAAATCAGTCAAATCTAAAGGCCATAAATTCAACTAAAAACCTAGGAATTACATTACGAACAACTTAAATTGAAAAGAACACACAGAAAATGTTGTGGGGAAGGCGAACCAAAGACTTTTATTGGCAGAACACTTAGAAAATATAACAGATCTACGTAGGAGCCTGCCTACGCTACGCTTGTCCGTCCTCTTTTAGAATACTGCTGAGCAGTCTGCGATCCTTACCAGATAGGATTAACGGAGTACATCGAGAAAGTTCATCGCGAAATATGGGAGAGAGTGTCACGGACATGATACAGGATTTGCGATGGACATCGCTAAAACAAAGGTGTTTCTCGTTGCGGAGGGATGTTCTCACGAAATTTCCATCTCCAACTTTGTCCTCCGAATGCGAAAATATTTTGTTGACGCCGACCTACACAAGGAGAAACTACCACCATGATAAAATAAGAGAAATCAGAGCTCGCACGGAAAGAAATACTGTAGATGTTCGTTCTTTCCGCACGCTATACGAGATTGGAATAATAGGGAATTGTGAAGGTGGTTCGACGAAACCCCTGCCAGACACTTAAATGTTATTTGCAGAGTATCCATGTAGATTTAGGTGTAGATGCCGTTGTCAAGGTGAAACTTTTTCAGCTTGTTTTCAAATTTTACTTTGCTGTCTGTCAGACATTTCATATCACTAGGTAAGTGATCAAAAATGTTTGTTGCAACATTGTGCACCTCTTTTTGTGCTAAAGACGACCTTAATGTGGGATAATGAATATCAATTTTCCTTTCGTAATGTAATTAAATTCATCATTATTCCTTTGGAGCTGTAGTGGATTATTTACAACAAACTTCGTTGGGGAATAAATATACTATGAAGCAGTGGTCAGAATGGCCATATCCCTAAACAGATGTTTATAAAATGCTCGTGGGTGAGCACCACATGTTATCCCTACAGCAGGTTTTTGAACAATGAAGACTTTTTCTCTTAAAAATGAGTTACCCGAGAATACAGGGTGATTCAAAAAGAATACCACAAGTTTAAAAATGTGTATTTAATGAAAGAAACATAATATAACCTTCTGTTATACATCATTACAAAGAGTATTTAAAAAGGTTTTTTTTCACTCAAAAACAAGTTCAGAGATGTTCAATATGGCCCCCTCCAGACACACGAGCAATATCAACCCGATACTCCAACTCGTTCCACACTCTCTGTAGCATATCAGGCGTAACAGTTTGGATAGCTGCTGTTATTTCTCGTTTCAAATCATCAATGGTGGCTGGGAGAGGTGGCCGAAACACCATATCCTTAACATACCCCCATAAGAAAAAATCGCAGGGGGTAAGGTCAGGGCTTCTTGGAGGCCAGTGATGAAGTGCTCTGTCACGGGCTGCCTGGCGGCCGATCCGTCGCCTCGGGTAGTTGACGTTCAGGTAGTTACGGACAGATAAGTGCCAATGTGGTGGCGCTCCATCCTGCTGAAATATGAATTGTTGTGCTTCTTGTTCGAGCTGAGGGAACAGCCAATTCTCTAACATCTCCAGATACTGTAGTCCAGTTACAGTAGCACCTTCGAAGAAAAAGGGACCAAAAACTTTATTGGCTGAAATGGCGAACAACTCTACAACTAAATGAAACTTTATAGCTCCCTTAATTCGCCGACAGATAGTGCTTAGCTCTACCTTTTGTCGTTGCAGAGTTTTAAATTCCTAAAGTTGTGGTATTCTTTTTGAATCACCCTGTATTATTTCATATGACATTACTGAATAAAAATATGTAAAATGTGTCAGTTCACTGATTTGCTTCTCCCCAAGATTTGCAATGATTCTATGTGCAAATGTGGCTGAACTAAGTTATTTTCGGGCTTTCAGAATTTACGTTTTCCAGTTTAAATTCTCATCAGTGTAGTTTGCACCCTATTTATTACTTCCTCACCATGTGTTACACTTATTATTGGTGTAGATGCGCAGAACTGATTATGTTGTGTCGTTTTAAAGCTGAGTCTGAGAACATTCGCAGAAAATCAGTCCTCGGACTATATTGGTTGAATTGCTTAAGTACAACTTCCTGCATTCTTTTGGTTAGATATGACTTTGTCCATTCTTTGGCTGTAGCATCCGTCCCATAAAACTTCAATTTATCTAGGAGAATACCGTGATTCACACAATCAAATCCCTTAGATAGGTCGCAGAAAATACTAACCTCCGCGATCTTATTATTTGTTGTTGTTGTTGTGGTCTTCAGTCCTGAGACTGGTTTGATGCAGCTCTCCATGCTACTCTATCCTGTGCAAGCTTTTTCATCTCCCAGTACCTACTGCAACCTACATCCTTCTGAATCTGCTTAGTGTATTCATCTCTTGGTCTCCCTCTACGATTTTTACCCTCCACGCTGCCCTCCAATACTAAATTGGTGATCCCTTGATGCCTCAGAACATGTCCTACCAACCGATCCCTTCTTCTGGTCAAGTTGTGCCACAAACTTCTCTTCTCCCCAATCCTATTCAATACTTCCTCATTAGTTATGTGATCTACCCATCTAATCTTCAGCATTCTTCTGTAGCACCACATTTCAAAAGCTTCTATTCTCTTCTTGTCCAAACTATTTATCGTCCATGTTTCACTTCCATACATGGCTACACTCCATACGAATACTTTCAGAAATGACTTCCTGACACTTAAATCAATACTGGATGTTAACAAATTTCTCTTCTTCAGAAACGCTTTCCTTGCCATTGCCAGCCTACATTTTATATCCTCTCTACTTCGACCATCATCAGTTATTTTGCTCCCCAAATAGCAAAACTCCTTTACTACTTTAAGTGCCTCATTTCCTAATCTAATTCCCTCAGCATCACCCGACTTAATTAGACTACATTCCATTATCCTTGTTTTGCTTTTGTTGATGTTCATCTTATATCCTCCTTTCAAGACACTGTCCATTCCATTCAACTGCTCTTCCAAGTCCTTTGCTGTCTCTGACAGAATTACAATGTCATCGGCGAACCTCAAAGTTTTTATTTCTTCTCCATGAATTTTAATACCTACTCCGAATTTTTCTTTTGTTTCCTTTACTGCTTGCTCAATATACAGATTGAACAACATCGGGGAGAGGCTACAACCCTGTCTTATTCCCTTCCCAACCACTGCTTCCCTTTCATGTCCCTCGACTCTTATAACTGCCATCTGGTTACTGTACAAATTGTAAATAGCCTTTCGCTCCCTGTATTTTACCCCTGCCACCTTTAGAATTTGAAAGAGAGTATTCCAGTCAACATTGTCAAAAGCTTTCTCTAAGTCTACAAATGCTAGAAACGTAGGTTTGCCTTTCCTTAATCTTTCTTCTAAGATAAGTCGTAAGGTCAGTATTGCCTCACGTGTTCCAGTGTTTCTACGGAATCCAAACTGATCTTCCCCGAGGTTGGCTTCTACTAGTTTTTTCATTCGTCTGTAAAGAATTCGTGTTAGTATTTTGCAGCTGTGACTTATTAAGCTGATAGTTCGGTAATTTTCACATCTGTCAACACCTGCTTTCTTTGGGATTGGAATTATTATATTCTTCTTGAAGTCTGAGGGTATTTCGCCTGTTTCATACATCTTGCTCACCAGATGGTAGAGTTTTGTCAGGACTGGCTCTCCCACGGCCGTCAGTAGTTCCAATGGAATATTGTCTACTCCGGGGGCCTTGTTTCGACTCAGGTCTTTCAGTGCTCTGTCAAACTCTTCACGCAGTATCATATCTCCCATTTCATCTTCATCTACATCCTCTTCCATTTCCATAATATTGTCCTCAAGTACATCGCCCTTGTATAGACCCTCTATATACTCCTTCCACCTTTCTGCTTTCCCTTCTTTGCTTAGAACTGGGTTTCCATCTGAGCTCTTGATATTCATACAAGTCGTTCTCTTATCTCCAAAGGTCTCTTTAATTTTCCTGTAGGTGGTATCTATCTTACCCCTAGTGAGATAGGCCTCTACATCCTTACATTTGTCCTCTAGCCATCCCTGCTTAGCCATTTTGCACTTCCTGTCGATCTCATTTTTGAGACGTTTGTATTCCTTTTTGCCTGTTTCACTTACTGCATTTTTATATTTTCTCCTTTCATCAATTAAATTCAATATTTCTTCTGTTACCCAAGGATTTCTACTAGCCCTCGTCTTTTTACCTACTTGATCCTCTGCTGCCTTCACTACTTCATCCCTCAAAGCTACCCATTCTTCTTCTACTGTATTTATTTCCCCCATTCCTGTCAATTGCTCCCTTATGCTCTCCCTGAATCTCTGTACAACCTCTGGTTCTTTTAGTTTATCCAGGTCCCATCTCCTTAAATTCCCACCTTTTTGCAGTTTCTTCAGTTTTAATCTACAGGTCATAACCAATAGATTGTGGTCAGAGTCCACATCTGCCCCTGGAAATGTCTTACAATTTAAAACCTGGTTCTTAAATCTCTGTCTTACCATTATATAATCTATCTGATACCTTTTAGTATCTCCAGGGTTCTTCCATGTATACAACCTTCTTTCATGATTCTTAAACCAAGTGTTAGTTATGATTATGTTGTGCTCTGTGCAAAATTCGACCAGGCGGCTTCCTCTTTCATTTCTGTCCCCCAATCCATATTCACCTACTATGTTTCCTTCTCTCCCTTTTCCTACACTCGAATTCTAGTCACCCATGACTATTAAATTTTCGTCTCCCTTCACAATCTGAATAATTTCTTTTATTTCATCATACATTTCTTCAATTTCTTCGTCATCTGCAGAGCTAGTTGGCATATAAACTTGTACTACTGTAGTAGGCGTGGGCTTCGTATCTATCTTGGCCACAATAATGCGTTCACTATGCTGTTTGTAGTATCTTACCCGCATTCCTATTTTCCTATTCATTATTAAACCTACTCCTGCATTACCCCTATTTGATTTTGTGTTTATAACCCTGTAGTCACCTGACCAGAAGTCTTGTTCCTCCTGCCACCGAACTTCACTAATTCCCACTATATCTAACTTCAACCTATCCATTTCCCTTTTTAAATTTTCTAACCTACCTGCCCGATTAAGGGATCTGACATTCCACGCTCCGATCCGTAGAACGCCAGTTTTCTTTTTCCTGATAATGACGTGCTGTTGAGTAGTCCCCGCCCGGAGATCCGAATGGGGGACTATTTTACCTCCGGAATATTTTACCCAAGAGGACGCCACCATCATGTAATCATACAGTAAAGCTGCATGCCCTCGGGAAAAATTACGGCTGTAGTTTCCCCTTGCTTTCAGCCGTTCGCAGTACCAGCACAGCAAGGCCGTTTTGGTTATTGTTACAAGGCCAGATCAGTCAATCATCCAGACTGTTGCCCTTGCAACTACTGAAAAGGCTGCTGCCCCTCTTCAGGAACCACACGTTTGTCTGGCCTCTCAACAGATACCCCTCCGTTGTGGTTGCACCTACGGTACGGCTATCTGTATCGCTGAGGCACGCAAGCCTCCCCACCAACGGCAAGGTCTATGGTTCATGGGGGGGGATCTTATTATTTAATGCTTGTAAAATCTGGTGAGTGAACGTGCAAAAGGCATTCTCAGTAGAGAAACTCTTCTGAAACCCAAACTGTAATCTGCTGAGGATATTATTGTTGGTAAGATGAGATACTATTCTAGAATACAACACTTTTTCAAAGATTTTGGATGGAAAGGAGAAGCCTTTGGTCATATTAGATTGACTGGACGATTTATTGCATTCGGCGCAGGGAGAGACACATTGGAGTCCGGCAGTTGTTTAAAAGGCTCTGAGCACTATTGGACTTAACATCTGAGGTCATCAGTCCCCTAGAACTTAGAACTACTTAAACCTAACGTCCATGCCCGAGGCAGGATTAGAACCTGCGAACGTAGCAGTCGTGCGGTTCCAGCCTGAAGCGCCTAGAACCGCTCGGTCACCGCGTTCGGCCCGGCAGTTGTTGTGGCTGTTGTTTTGATTGGTTGATTTGGGGGAGGGGGACCAAACAGCGAGGTCATCGGATTAGGGAAGGATGGGGAAGGAAATCGCCCATGCCCTTTCAAAGTAACCATCCCGGCATTAGCCTGTAGCGTTTTAGGGAAACCATGGAAAATCTGACTCAGGGTGTCCGGACGCTGGTTTGAACCGTCGTCCTCCCACATGCGAGTCGAATGTTCTAATCACTGCACCACCTCGCTCAATCTATTGTCTCGAGGAATGTGCGGAATGTAGTGTGTTCTGTGGCTACTAGTTCCGAAGTACTGCATTCTGATTGTACTCTGCTTCTGAGCGAGATCGATGTCTTGAACTATACTGCGAATAACGGACCCTTGACGGCCGTCGTTAGTAGCTTGCGTTCCTGCACTAGCCATAGCGAGGTGTAGTGCTAGAGACTGGGTGTGCGTGGCTGGCCGCTATTCGCAGTTTGCGGTTTCCTTCCGGGACATATCTTAAGCCGCGAGAGGGATTTCTGCAAGACTGTTATTTTGCATAGCACCTTCTGGTGCGACGGTTATTACCCCCTCCCTATTTCTGGGCGTATTTGCGAGTTGTACCTGCAGTTGTGGGGCATTAACGGCGGGCCGAGGCACTGGTTATGAAACAAACTGTGTTACGAAAAAAAAATTGGCCAGGTATGTGTAGGACTAGTGCGGTGAGGGTTCAGTACAAACTTAAGTATTTATATAGACAGTTCATCCATTCAGAAAATCAAGAATCACGACGATTTTTCCCTGTTATCGGTATTCACACTGGCGAGATATCAGTTCCACGGATTCAGAGATTTTCGAGAAAGTTTTAATTTCTATAATATCAATGTGATATAAAACCATGCAGGAGGCAGTTAACCATTATTCTAATAATTAGTAGTTCTCCGCTGACTGGGTCGCAATGGTGAAAGCTAAACATCAGGCAAGAATTGGCTGTTTCTATTGCTCATATGACGCGTTTCGGAATTCGTCCGTCATCAAATATCCAGGAGCGATTACTGCACGTACGTATGGCGTTTCAGAGAAATCTGCGAAAGTTTCAAGTCGTACGCGAAACAAACATTCGTAGATTAGTATGCGAATGTACGTTCCACATACGACTTTAAACGCCATATTTACGTGCAGTAATCGTTCCCGAATATCTCGTGATGGATAAATTGCGAAAGGTGTCATACGAGCGATAAAGTTATTCCTTGCCTAATGTTTGACTTTTACCAATGTGGCCCAGTCAGCCACAATGCGGAAGTGCTGACTGTTTTAATTTCAAGTTTGGCGTCGGATACCCAATGAGAAAATATTTTTTTTCGTGTGATATAATTACAGTTTAACAATTTTCTGAATTTTTTCTTTACTTGTACTGTGAAACCTTCCTTTTTGTCAAATTTCATGATTCTAGGCCAATGACAAATACCGTGTAGGTTTCCGTGACTGACTTGGCGAATATTATAATATTTGATATGTATGGCCGTATCTTTTCACTGCATTTACTTAGAAGCTTCAATGTTTTCCACCGCTAAGAAATCACTGGTCTTAGTTGTTGTTGTGGTCTTCAGTCCAGAGACTGGGTCTCTCAATGCTACTCTATCCTGTGAAAGCTGCTTCATCTCCCAGAACGTATTGCAGCCTACATCCTTCTGAATCTGCTTAGTATATTCATCTCTTGGTCTCCCTCTTCGATTTTTACCCTCCACGCTGCCTTCCAATACTAAATTGGTGATCCCATGATGCCTCAGAACATGTCCTACCAACCGATCCCTTCTTCTAGTCAAGTAGTGCCACAAATTTCTCCTCCCTACAATTCTATTCAGTACCTCCTGATTAGTTATGTGATCTACTCATCTAATGTTCAGCATTCGTCTGTAGCACCACATTCGAAAGCTTCTATTCTCTTCTTGTCCAAACTATTTATTGTCCATGTTTCACTTCCATACATGGCTACACTCCATAAAAATACTTTCAGAAACGACTTTCTGACACTTACATCTATACTCGATGTTAACAAATTTATCTTCTTCAGAAACTCTTTCCTTGCCATTGCCAGTCTACATTTTATATCCTCTCTACTTCAACCATCATCAGTTATTTTGCTCCCCAAATAGCAAAACTCCTTTACTACTTTAAGTGTCTCATTTCCTAATCTAATTCCCTCAGCATCACCCGAGTTAACTCGGTTACATTCCATTATCCTCATTTTGCTTTTGTTGATGATCATCTTATATCCTCCTTTCAAGACACTGTCCATTCCGTTCAACTGCTCTTCCAAGTCCTTTGCTGTCTCTGACAGAATTACAACGTCATCGACGAACCTTAAAGTTTTTATTTCTTCTCCATAGATTTTAATACCTACTCCGAATTTTCCTTTTGTTTCCTTTACTGCTTGATCAGTATACAGATTGAATAACATCGGGGATAGGCTACAACCCTGTCTCACTCACTTCCCAACCACTACTTCCCTTCCTCGACTCTCATAACTGCCATCTGGTTTTTATACAAATTGTAAATAGCCTTTCGCTCCCTGTATTTTACCCATGTCACCTTCAGAATTTGAAAGTGAGTATTCCAGTCAACATTTTCAAAAGCTTTCTCAAAGTCAACAAATGCTAGAAACGTAGGTTTGCCTTTTTTAATCTATTTTCTAAGATAAGTCGTAGGGTCAGTATTGCCTCACGTGTTCCAACATAAATTTCAAGTTGATACGTCTATCGTTCCTTATATAAAAAAGGGTCTCAACAGACCGACAAACAGACAGAAAGTCTGATAACAAATGACAAAAAAAATCTTTTTGTGTGATACAATTACAAATTAATAATTTTCGGATATTTTTCCTTTATTTGTATTGTTGGACCTTTGTTCTTGCCAAATTTCATCATTCTAGGCCAAAGGGAAGTTCTGACAAGTTAATTTGTGAGTACCAAAATATGTGACGTAAATGATCGTATGTTTTGATTGCACTGACTTAGAAGCTTATATTTACTACACTACCAAGAGAACTTAGACTTCATTATGTGACATAAATTCCAAATTGATACATCTGTCCGTTCCTGGAAAAAGGAGTCAATAGATTGACGAAGGGAAACAGTCGGATAACAAATGAAAAAAAATTTTTTTCCTTGACATTATGACACTCAAACAATTCTCAAATTTTTTTCCTTTAGTTGTACTGTGAAACCAATGTTCTTGCAAAATTTCACGAGTCCTTGTCAACGTGGAGTACCCTATATCTTTTGATGAGTTAGTATGCGAGTATCAAAACATGTGACAGAAATGGTCGTATCTTTTGATTGCTTTGACTTAGGAGCTTCAATATTTTGCACACTAAGGGACCATACACCTAAGTATGTGGCATAAATTTCTGTCGTACGGACAGACAACGAAGCGGTCCTATAACAGTTTCGGCTTTAAGATTGAGTTGTGGAACCCTAAAAAATTAACATCTCTGGGATATTTCTAAGCAAAAATGTTTTACGTCGTAGTTTGTTAGTTCTTAGCTAAAAGGGAGTTAAACTGGTAAGTCCTTAATAGTCAAAATATCCACGGGTGTGCTGCCGGTCTACAGTGTCCAACGGGCACAATATTTCGGCGATCATACATGTCGCCATCATCAGGTGAACTGACGGACTGAGCTCCTGTGAACGTGCCGGCACGGAGATCCGTACGCTATGGCTGCTCAGAGGGAACTGGGTTCGGTCGCGACGGCGGCTGATTTAAATACCCTCCGCCCGCGGCGCGCTCCCTCCGCCGTCCGCGCCCCGCGCCACGGTCGCGCGGTGGAACAGATTGCGACGGCGTCTGAGATGACGTCGGAGTGATGGCTCTGTCCGCCGTGGTCGTCACAACTATACGTTTGCTCGATTTACTCTTGATTAACCCGATCGCTGGTTCCCAAGCCTTGCTAAGATTATAGCCACAGTCACGGTTTATGAGGTCGTCATTGGTGCGAATTTCGATGGCCTCTCTAACAACGCTGTCCCAATATCTCGACGTCTGTACCAGAATCCTCGTGCGGTCATATTCCATGGCGTGATTTTCCGACAAACAATGTTCAGCGACCGCCGACTTGCTCGGATACATCAGACGAGTGTGCCTCTGGTGTTCACGGCATCGATCTTCGACGGTACGCATCGTCTGACCAATATACGACTTGCCACATTGACACGGAATCTGGTACACGCCGGCCTTCCTCAAACCGAGGTCATCTTTGGCACTCCCCACCAGTGCACGAGTTTTATTTGGAGGACAAAACACAGTTCCGACCCGGTGTTTCTTCAGAATGCGAGCGATTTTCCCCGAGAGTGCGCCTGTGTAAGGAGTAAATGCAGTGCCTACCTCCTCCCTCGTGACTTCATCCATCTCAAGAGGTTGTGCTGCAGTGGTTGGGCGGAGAGCACGTCTTAATAGTTTAAATTTTAATGCACGGTATTAATAGTAGTTCATTGTCGGATTGCCACTCAAGTGTTAACCTGCTTTGCCTTTGTTAGAGATGAATGAGGAAACTGAAGTCTTGGCGGTACATTACACATGACAGTGCCCAGAATTTGTGCATATTTGGTGATGTGGGCGCCACAGTGGAGACGCCGAAGAATATCTGACATTTCATGAAATATTGGAGGCTCTGCACGAATTTGAGCTTTTAAAGGTTTTAATGCTTGTACTTAGCCACATGTCGAAAACTAATTCTTGTTAGCTGACATTATTATTCGCCAGTCTGCATTCTAATGTCAACAGAGCAAAAAGTATTAACCAACATCTTCTTCAGCTTGGTGTCATTAGCCGAGCCCACCAAGACATTTCTCCCAAGTAAGTTTCTGATGTATCGATACTGTGGTTGGTTTTCCACTGCAAGGGGATAGGAGAGAGGTGGGACATACGCTGATCATTTTTTGGGAAGCAAATGGTCCTGTACTGGAACTGTAGAATAGACCCTCTATTGTGCACAATACCCAATGTTGCGAAATGTGTTCATATACTCTCACATTTAGCGTTTTCTGAAACGCAATAATGAGGACCACACCCTAACCACAAAAAATATGCTCATATCATGATACTCATATCCTATTACCATTACCTCCGCACTTCATTGTTGACATTCGTCAAACCTAAATCCCTACGCCGGATATCCACGGGATATAGACTGGTTCGTCACTCCTAACCACTCGTTTCCAGTCACCCACCGACCAGTGGCATCGCTTTTTACACTACTGGCCATTAACATTGCTACACCACGGAGATTACGTGCTACGGACGCGAAATTTAACCGACAGGAAGAAGATGCTGTGATATGCAAATGATTACCTTTTCAGAGCATTCACACAAGATTGGCGCCGGTGGCTACACCTACAACGTGCTGACATGAGGAAAGTTTCCAACCGATTTATCATACACAAACAGCAGTTGACCGCCTTTGCCTGGTGAATCGTTGTTTTGATGCTTCGTGTAAGGAGGAGAAATGCCTACCATCACGTTTCCGACTTTGATAAAGGTCGGATTGTAGCCTATCACGATTGCGGTTTATCGTATCGCGACATTGTTGCTCGCATTGGTCGAGATGCAACGACCCTTAGCAGAATATGGAATCGGTGGGTTCAGGAGGGTGATTCGGAACGCCGCGCTGAATACCAACGGCGTCGTATCATTAGCAGTCGAGATGATAGGCATCTTGTCGGCATGGCTGTAACGGATCGTGCAGCCACGTCTCGATCCCCGAGTCAACAGATGGGGATGTTTGCAAGACAACAACCATCTGCACGAACAGTTCGACGACGTTTGCAGCAGCGTGGAATATAATCTTGGAGACCATGGCTGCGGTTGCCCTTGACGCTGCTTCACAGACAGGAGCGCCTGCGATGGTGTACTCAGCGACGAACCTGTGTGCACGAATGGTTAAACGTCATTTTTTCGTATGAATCCAGGTTCTGTTTACAGCATCGTGATGGTCGCATCCGTGTTTGGCGACATCGTGGTGAACGCATACTGGAAGCGTGTATTCGTCATCGCCTTACTAGCGTATCACCCGGCGTGATGGTATGGGGTGATATTGGTTACACGTCTCGGTCACCTCTTGTTCGCACTGACGTCACTTTGAACAGTGGACGTTACATTTCAGATGGATTACGACCCGTGGCTCTACCCTTCATTCGATGCCTGCGAAACCCTACATTTCAGCAGGATAACGCACGACCGCATGTTGGAGGTTCTGTACGGGCCTTTCTGGATACAGAAAATGTTCGACTGGTGCCCTGGCCAGAACGTTCTCCAGATCTCTCACCAACTGAAAACGGCTCGTCAATGGTGGCCGAGCAACAGGCTCGTCACAATACGCCAGTCACTACTCTTGATGAACTGTGGTATCGTGTTGAAGCTGCATGGGCAGCTGTACCTGTACACGCCATCCAAGCTCTATTTGACTCAATGCCCAGGCGTATCAAGGCCGTTATTACGGCCAGAGATGGTTGTTCTGGGTACTGATTTCTCAGGATCTCACATGTCAGTTCTAGTATAATATATTTGTCCAATGAATACCCGTTTATCATCTGCATTTCTTCTTGGTGTAGCAGTTTTAATGGCCAGTAGTGTAAAACCATCTAAAGCGTCGCTTAGCAGTGAGACAGAAACGTGTGGCATCTGAGGAGCTCCTCGATCATTGGGGGTACCCCATTCTTTTTAACTCCTTACGCGCAGTCTTCTTGCTAGAGGAACTGGTGGTAGGACTGTGGTAATCACGACAATTTTCTTCACCTGATTTTATTTACAGTGATCCTGAGTAAAGGTCGACAGTTTCTGTCCATCAGTACGTGGCGTCTGCCTCGTCTTGGTTTACCTACAGTTCCACTTCACAGACCCATCACCAACAGTCGACTTGGACAGCTTTAGTAGCGTTGGAATGTCCCTGATGGATCTGTTACTCAGATGACATCCAATGACTGGTCGACGTTCGAAGTCACTCAGCTCTGCTGACAGAACCATTCAGCTGTCACTGCTTCTCTACTGCCAACACAGTACTCCTCGTCTCCTTTTATACTAGCGGGAGCGCCCATCGTGACATCTGGCGGTCAATTTGGCATTACTCAAAGGTACCCGCATGTTTTTGCCTACATATGGTACACATATCTACGTACGTCGCTCAGACTACAAGGAGAACGTAATAACTCCAAAGGAAGCAGGTGCTTACATAGGTGAATACTGCGGAGCTATTACTTTAATGAGTCATGGTTGCAAAATATAACAAGAACTCTTTACAGAAGAATCGAAAATCTCGTAGTACGCGAACTCGGGGAAGATCAGTTTGGACTTCGGAGAAATGTAGAAACACGTCAGGGAACGCTGACATTTTGATATATTGTAGTAGTAGTAGCAGTTGCTTTATTCATCCGTAGATCTCCTTTTACAGGGATATAGGAAATGTCAAAGTATTTACAAGTTTAGACCAATTTAAAATAAGCTAATTCGTATACATATACATTTACAGACATCTAGTTAGAGACAATCATTAGATTTACTCCTTGTATACAATACTTCTTTCACAAATAACCTATTACATTCAGTAATGTCACATCGTTCATTCACTATCAGTCGCGGCACACGCTATACACACATCGTTTCATAACACTTCACTTGCTACACACACAAAAACACACGCACTGGAGATCTCTGGGCCATTTTCTGTACCGCAACTTCCCATTTGCTATCCTGAAAAAACTGAATCAGCATCCCTCTGTAATGAGTGAGATGTTTAGCTCAGAAAGAAAGTGTTACCATTGTGCTATACATTGCTTGAGAGTACGTTGTCTAGAAAAGGAAAAAAGAAGGTATTCTGTGGAATATTGGATGTTTTATAATCATTATTATTATTTATTTGTAAAACTTTTTTTACTAAACCCTACTCTGTTTTATCTAATAATCCTCCAATGTATAAAATGTACTGCATAACAGGTACTTTTAGATGCCTTTTTAAATAAGTGTATTTTTGCAGTTTAATCTCTTTTGGTAATTTATTGTACAGTTTTATTCCTTGCTAGAAAATGCTGTTTTGAGATTCACGTTTATTTTTCTTGGTAAATGTATGTTGAGTCTACCTCTTGTTCCATGGTCATGGACAGAGCTGTTTGTGCAGTAATTACCAATACCATTTTTAATGTGTACAACTGACTGGTAAATGTATTCACATGGAGCACGTAAAATCTCCAGTGTTTTTAATTGATCTTTACAATGAGCTCAACTAATAATTCTGGTTGTTATTGTTATGGCTCTATTCTGGAGTTTGAAAACTGTGTTCATACTTTGTGCGTTTGTTCCCCAAAAAAGAATGCCATAACTAAGAACTGAGTGTACATATGAATAGTATGCAACTAAAATACATTGCATCTTACACACTAATGATAGGATTCTGATGACATTCTGTTTGCAAGTACCTTTGTATATCTGCACCACTTCAACTGCGAATCAATATGATTTCCTAGAAATTTTGCACCTCTATAGAGGTGCCATCTAAATTTAATTTAACACTGTCATTTTCCCTCTTCAAACTGAAATTCATGGCATTAGTTTTCTTCATATTCACTGTCACTTTATTGCTTATTGACAATCATAAACTTTTTGTTTTCTCAGTAACTATAATATTGCTGTCATCAGCAAAAAGAATTTTTTCACCATGAGTAACACTACTGGGAAAGTCGTTGTGCACATCAGGAATAATATTGGTACTAACCCTTTTATTAATGTATTTTGGTTCTGATAATTGTTTTACTAAATGTTTAAATCTATTTGAAGTATTTGTTATCTGTACTCTTTGTACCCTATATGCTAGGTATGATCAAAACCAGTCATTTGCTACCACTCTTATTGCTAATGCTTCTAATTTATTCAATAGAATCTTGTGGTCGACTGTATCAAAGGCCTTAGAAAGATCCAAATATGCCTGTGACACCCTCATCTTTACCAAGAGCATCAAGTACAAGTTTTGTGAATTCTACTATATATTTTCCACTACAGAAACCAATCTGTGATTAGCTTAAGAGATTGTATTTATTCAGGTAATTCATTAATCTGTCTTTCATAATTGCTTCTATTATTTTTGAGAATGGTGACAGCACGGAACTTCATCCCAGCTTTGTTTTGCTAGTTCTTTTGAAAATTTCTGATATATGTCGTTTGTAGGCTGGTAGTGGCCACATGGTCAATTGCTGATGCAGTCATCATAGCAACCCTTGTTGCACTATTGACCAATAGGGACATGCCAAATCTTTGAAGGATATTTAAGAGGGTGCTGCTGGATTCGTTTCTGATATTAGTGTTGATGTTAGTGTCCCCACTCAGAATTATGTTGACGTTTATATTTGAGACTTTATCTACAGCTTCTGTTAATTTACTGAAAACAGTGTCTCTGCTACCACTGCGAGATCTATACACACACAAAATGTTTAATTTCTTGGTGATATGAAGCCCCATTAGTTCAATAGCTGATATTTCAGAGTGTTTGTCTTCACTTACTGTACTGAGGTCATGTCTTGATTTGAACTGTCTTCCTTTTCTGATATAAATGCGTGATCCTCCACCCCTTGAAGCAGTTCTGCTGTAAGAGTTTGCCCTTTGATACAATGATAATACTACATCCTGGACTTCCGTGTCTCTACACCAGTGCTCAGTAACACAAACTATTTTGTAGTTCAAAGACTGGAGCTCAAGTGCTAATACTTATATTTTATTTTGTTTTGACTGCATGTTTTGATGGAGAATTGCTAAGTCTGTGAAATGCTCCACGTTACTCTTTCCAGTGGTTTGTTTATCTTTGTAACATCTGGTATGTGTGATATTTAGAGTGTTAAAATCTGTCTTGTGAGTGGTAGATACTTGTTTTTGGTGTTGATAATAAAACTGTCAGCTCGCGTTCTCTTTCTTCCTATCCTCCTACCAGCTGCCAGTTCACAACCACCCTCCTCGCCCCTATCTCTTTATGTATTTCATTGTGCTTGTGTTTTTCGTATAGTTACAGAGTCGCACAGAGTCACATATATTTAAAAAACCAATCTTTTGTGCAGCTATAAACTGTCGCAGATGTTTTGTGAACTATTTGCTTAGTCTTAAGTTGTCTGAGGGTGGCCTAGGAACCGGAAACCCAGTTCTAAACCAACTTTGAAATGAATATTATTATCGAACGTTAGCAATGTGTATATCAGATTTCAATATTTCAGCAAATAACAATAAAATTCATTTTTAGATTGTAGACTTCAATGTGGATGCCTTTTTCCGCACAGTGGAGGCAATTCGAATATTTTCAATCACGTGACCTACTTAAATCATAATTTTAAGATCAACATTTAAACATCATCAGTAAAGTGTATAAATAAACGCCACTCTTCTAGTGCCATTATACGCTCGTCCTAAATGTAAGCCCACTGCCTCGCTCAGACTCATTTACAGAGCATCGGTATCACTAAAAGTGACAGGAAATACTGATATCGGGAATCTTAAATGGAGCTCTTGTTACGAACAGATATCCAGTACGTTTCTCAGACCCTAGTCGTGTAGTTCGAAGAGCAATAAGAGCCTAATTACCCGCACATCGATGCTTATGCCCGCAGCATTTCCCTGCTAATTGCTCCATTTAGGACAAAAGAAGGGCCCTCTTCCCAGAGATGGTCTCCGCGGGGATTTTTTCTGTCCACTCTCTTATTCCCTTCCCCTCACTTTTCTTCCCCTGCCGTTTCTGCGCGAAAGAGGTTTTGATGAGGCGCACTATCTCTGTAGGAACAATATCTTTCGCAGAACATTTGCTATCGCAGATAATTTGATTATCAGACAGCTAACAAACCTATCTAGTAAGTTATTATACGCAAAGTAACATGTTCTGAATAGTCACAGCTTTTAACTTGCAATAAAGAGCGATGTACTGGATATATAATATTATTCCATTAGAAAAACGTTTTTACAGGATGATTAAAAATACGGGAAATTTCAGTTAGATTACATCATGGTCAGACACAAATTCCGAAATCTCATACCGGATTGTAAGGCGTACCCAGGAGCTGATATAGAGTCAGATCACAATGTAGTAGTGGTGAAGAGTAGCTCAAGTTCAAGTGATTAGTCAGGAAGAATCAATGTGTAAATAAATAGGATACAAAAGAACTAAGTGATGACGAGACACGCTTCAAGTTCTCTGAGAAATAGCTCATTAGACAGTACAGTTAAACAGGAAGGGTTATCTCTAAAAAGGGCAATCACAGAATTTGTAGGTGCAAAGAAGGTAACTGCGAAGAAACCATGGATAACAGAATATTTGAGCTGATTGATAAAAAAAGGAAGTACAAAAATGTTCAGGGAAATTTAGGACTACAAAAACATAAGTCACTGAGGAATGAAATAAATAGGAAGTTCAGGGAAGCTAAGACGAAATGACTGCATGAAAAATGTGAAGCAATCAAAAAAGAAATGATTATCGGAAGGACTGATTCAGCATATAGGAAAGTCAAAATTAAAAGTAAGTGCGGAAACATTAAGAGTAAAACGGGAATTCCACTAATGAATGCAGAGGAGGGAGCAGATAGGTGGGAAGAGTACACTGAAGGCCTCTATGAGGGGGAAGATTTCTCTGATGAGATAGAAGAAGAAACAGGACTCGATTTAGAGGAGATAGGGGATCTAGTATTAGAATTAGAATTTAAGATAGCTTTGGAGGACTTAATATCAAATAACATGGAAGGGATAGATAACATTCCACCAGAATTTCTAATATCATTAGGGGAAGTGGCAACAAAACGGCTATTCACGTTGGTGTTGTGATTTTTCCACCTTTCTACGTAATTCTGTAGCTCTCAATTCGTTCGAGCAATCAATCATTCATGACAGGAAACACAGTCATAGCTCAGTCACTCAAAATGACTCTGAAATTTTACTTGTTTAGAATGAAATCAGGCGATGATTCTTCTTCTCTGCAGGCTCGTGCTTTGCGGCAGTCTGCTAATCTGTACAAATAAAATGCCTCGTAATTTTGGGAGCGTTGTATAATCAGTCGGGAAACCTCATATCAAGCGGATATTTGACTTTGATGAAGTTTAACCTTCCGAAGAAGTAATGGAGCTCTTGGATTATTAAATGTAGGTTCGTATCCAGTCTTTCGGAAGTTCCCTTCTGATTAACAACTACGCAATATATCGATAAATATCATTAATTCCCAAATTTCAAATACACACCTTTTATTTGAAGTAGCAATCTATATATATTTCCTTTTAATCGTACAGTTCGTATCAGTTATCTTCTGTGATAAATCTCAATAATCAGATTACAGATCTTCCAAACCAAGCTCAGGCTAATCGGCACGAAGACAATCTCGGAAGCTCCCTTTCTTTTTTTTTTTCTAACAACCACCAGAAAGAGTACTACAAAGAATACTTATGCACTCATGGCATAGCTATTCTATGAACTACTTTTCGCATGGATTCTGCGAGTATGAAGATAGAAAATTAGTAAACGTCATTCAAGGGTAGAATTGTATCTGAATAATTCATCGAATATAAAGAGATATTACAGTGTGTAAAATCTATGAGTCTGGCGATATACCATCTAACTTTCGGAAAAATATCATCCACACAATTCCGAAGACTGCGAGAGCCGACAATTGCAAGAATTATCGCACAATCAGCTTAACAGTTCATCCATCCAAGTTGCTGACAAGAATAATATACAGAGGAATGAAAAGAAAATTGAGGATGTGCTAGATGACTATCAGTTTGGCTTTAGAAAAGGTAAAGGCACAAGAGAGGCAATTCTGACGTTGCGGTTGATAACGAAAGCAAGACTAAAGACCTGGAAAAAGCGTTCGACAATGTAAAATGGTACAAGATGTTCGAAATACTGAGAAAAATAGGGGTAACCTATAGGGAGTTACGGGTAATATACAGGTGTACAAGAGCCAAGAGGAAATAATAAGAGTGGACGACCAAGAACGAAGTGCTCGGATTGCAAAGGGTGTAAGACTGGCATGTAGTTTTCCCCCATACTGTTCAGGAGTGGAATTAAAATTCAAAGTAAAAGTATATCAATGATACGATTCGCTGATGACATTGCTATCCTGAGTGAAAGTGAAGAATAATTACAGGATCTGCTGAATGGAATGAACTCTCTAGTGAGTACAGAATATGGATTGAGAGTAAATAGAAGTTAGACGAAGGCAATGAGAAGCAGCAGAAATGAGAACAACGAGAAACTTAGCATCAGGATTGATGGTCACGAAATAGCTGAAGTTATGGTCTTCTACTGTCTAAGCAGCAAAATAACCAATGACGGACGTAGTGCGTGCTTGTTTTTCGTCTACAAATATTTGATGATAAAGTGCCTGTTAAGCGTTTCCTACCCACAAATCAATAATGTAAAGAAATTTTTTTTAGGGATCAACATAAACATCATTTCCGCGCTTTTCTTCTGCTCATGAAAACTACACATTGCATGTTGTACCATCATACAGCGAGACCTTCAGAGGTGGCGGTCCAGATTGCTGTACACACCGGTACCTCTAATACCCAGTAGCACGTCCTCTTGCATTGATGCATGCCTGTATTCGTCGTGGCATACTATCCACAAGTTCATCAAGGCACTGTTGGTCCAGATAGTCCCACTCCTCAACGGTGATTCGGGGTAGATGCCTCAGAGTGGTTGGTGGGTCATATCATCCGTAAACAGCCCTTTTCAGTCTAACGCAGGCATGTTCGATAGGGTTCATGTCTGGAGAACATGCTGGCCACTCTAGTCGAGCGATGTCGTTATCCTGAAGGAAGTCATTCACTAGATGTGCTCGATGGAGGCGCGAATTGTCGTCCATGAAGACGAATGCCTCGCCAGTATGCTACCGATATGGTTGCATTATCGGTCGGAGGATGGCATTCACGTATCGCACAGCCGTTACGGCGCATTCCATGACCACCAGTGGCGTAAAGGCATATGCGACACTCATCGGTGAAGAGAACGTGACGCCAATCGTGAGCGATCCATTCGGCCCGTTGTTGGGCTCATCTGTACCGCGCTGCGTGGTGTCATGTTTGCAAAGATGAACCTCGCCATGGACGTCGGGAGTGAAGTTGTGCATCATGCAGCGTATTGCGCACAGATTGAGTCGTAACACGACGTTCTGTGGCTGCACGAAAAGCATTATCCAACATGGTGGCGCTGCTGTCAGGGTTCCTCCGAGCCATAATCCGTATGTAGCGGTCATTCACTGCAGTAGTAGCCCTTGGGCGGCCTGAGCGAGGCATGTCATCGACAGTTCCTGTCTCTCTGTATCTCCTCCATTTCCTAACAACATCGTTTTGGTTCACTCCGAGACGCCTGGACACTTCCTTGGCTGAAAGCCCTTCCCTGGCACAAAGTAACAATGCGGACGCGATCGAACCGCGCAATTGACCGTCTAGGCGTGGTTGAACTACAGACAACACGAGCAGTGTACCTCCTTCCAGGTAGAGTGACTCGAACCGATCGGCTGCCGGATCCCCTCCGTCTAATAGGCGCTGATCTGGCATGGTTGTTTACATCTTTAGGCGTGTTTAGTGACATCTCTGAACAGTCAAAGGGACAGTGTCTGTGGTATAATATCCACAGTCAACGTCTATCTTCAGGAGTTCTGGTAACTGGGGTTATGCAAAACTGTTTTTGATATACAGCGGGTGATCAAAAAGTCAGTATAAATTTGAAAACTTAATAAACCACGGAATAATGTAGATAGAGAGGTAAAAATTGACACACATTCTTGGAATGACATGGACATATTGAGCATTTCCTGCAAACAACATCATCTTTTCTTTGTCTTACTTTGTTATGCTAATTATTGCAATTCTGATCAGATGAAGCGCCATCTGTCGGACATTTTTTGAACATTTGTATTTTTTTGGTTCTAATAAAATCCCGTGTCATTCCAAGCATGTGTCAATTTGTACCTCTCGATCTACGTTATTCCGTGATTTATTCAGTTTTCAAATTTATACTGACTTTTTGATCACCCGGTATATAGGGCTTTTCAAAGAAGGAACAGATACATATATGCTGTAATGGGTGCTAATGTTCCGAAACCAATTGTTAGTTGTCATGGTTCTATATAACTGCCGGCCACCAAGCCACATTGGAGGTACTGAATTTAAGGAGAAAACAAAAAAAAAAAAAAAAAAAAAAAAAAAAAAAAAAAAAACAAGAAAAAACACAAATGAATCGGGTGAAAAGTAAGTGTTACAGCATCGATCTCAGGCAGGCCACACAGCCAGCTGCAGGATACTCGGGCGAGCCGCCAACATAATTCTGCAGGTGGACGCAGACTGGCATTGTGTCCTGCAATGCATCGGCCTGCTATAACCGTGCGCTGCATTGGTATACTCTGCGGCACAATGGGAGGGCACCTCCTGTCATAAAGCGCCGCCCAGGGCGAGTACAAAGAGCCTCGCTCAGCCAGTATATCAGCACTTCCACCGACGCCGTGCATTCGTTCGCTGCAGTCTCCACACCAGTCTGTGGCCAGCGGACCAGCCAAGCAGCTACAGCTTCTTCAAGCAACGCCGTATGCTAGGTGAAGTTGCCAGTCTACGATCTGTAGGCTAGCCTTGTCAGTTCCAGGCTTCAAAATGGCGCTGCTGAGGCGAGGCCGCCCATTGGGTGTCATCACCCGACACCAGCCCGTCTTCCAGAGTCCTACGTTCAACTCGGGGTTTCTGCACGCCTCTGGCAGCGCCCTTGGGTAGAGTGCATTGATCGCCATCCAGCTCTCTAACCAAGCCCACAACAGACTGCCATCTCGCATCAGCAAGGCCTTGTCGCTGCCAGCTGTGGCCACTAATGTATCCTCCGTCAGCGGATAGGAAAATCTCAGAGTGTGAGTTATAGCGTTTTCATTTAAACTAAAGTCTTTCTTCAAAATTAGCAAAACAATATTCGTGAGGTAGGACTGATCCTCAAAGCCTTTTTTTTTTTTTTTGGGTCATCAGTCTACTGACTGGTTTGATGCGGCCCGCCACGAATTCCTTTCCTGTGCTAACCTCTTCATCTCAGAGTAGCACTTGCAACCTACGTCCTCAATTATTTGCTTGACGTATTCCAATCTCTGTCTTCCTCTACAGTTTTTGCCCTCTACAGCTCCCTCTAGTACCATGGAAGCCATTCCCTCATGTCTTAGCAGATGTCCTGTCCCTTCTCCTTATCTGTGTTTTCCACATATTCCTTTCCTCTCCGATTCTACGTAGAACCTCCTCATTTCTTACCTTATCAGTCCACCTAATTTTCAACATTCGTCTATAGCACCACATCTCAAATGCTTCGATTCTCTTCTGTTCCAGTTTTCCCACGGTCCATGTTTCACTACCATACAATGCTGTACTCCAGACCTACATCCTCAGAAATTTCTTCCTCAAATTAAGACCGGTATTTGATATTAGTAGACTTCTCTTGGCCAGAAATGCCTTTTTTGCCATAGCGAGTCTGCTTTCGATGTCCTCCTTGCTCCGTCCGTCATTGGTTATTTTACTGCCTAGGTAGCAGAACTCCTTAACTTCATTGACTTCGTGACCATCAATCATGATGTTAAGTTTCTCGCTGTTCTCATTTCTGCTACCTCTCATTACCTTCGTCTTTCTCCGATTTAGTCACAAACCATACTGTGTACTCATTAGACTGTTCATTCCGTTCAGCAGATCATTTAATTCTTCTTCACTTTCACTCAGGATAGCAATGTCATCAGCTAATCGTATCATTGATATCCTTTCACCTTGTATTTTAATTCCACTCCTGAACCTTTCTTTTATTTCCATCATTGCTTCCTCGATGTACAGATTGAAGAGTAGGGGCGAAAGGCTACAGCCCTGTCTTACACCCTTCTTAATACGAGCACTTCGTTCTTGATCGTCCACTCTTATTATTCCCTCTTGGTTGTTGTACATATTGTATATGACCCGTCTCTCCCTATAGTTTACCCCTGCTTTTTTCAGAATCTCGAACAGCTTGCACCATTTTATATTGTCGAACGCATTTTCCAGGTCGACAAATCTTATGAAAGTGTCTTGATTTTTCTTTAGCCTTGCTTCCATTGTTAGCCGTAACGTCAGAATTGCCTCTCTCGTCCCTTTACTTTTCCTAAAGCCAAACTGATCGTCACCTAGCGCATTCTCAATTTTCTTTTCCATTCTTCTGTATATTATTCTTGTAAGCAACTTCGATGCATGAGCTATTAAGCTGATTGTGCGATAATTCTCGCACTTGTCAGCTCTTTCCGTCTTCGGAATTGTGTGGATGATGCTTTTCCGAAAGTCGGATGGTATGTGGCCAGACTCATATATTCTACACACCAACATGAATAGTCGTTTTGTTGCCACTTCCCCCAATTCTTCCAAACATAAACTGTCTGTAGTAACCATACAACTTCACCAATCCAAGCCCCAGGCGTCTCGTGAAGAGCGGCGTGGAGTTCACGTTGCCGTCACGTGAGTCCGAGGACGAGTAGAGAGGATGGCTCCGGTACGCTGGCGGCGGTGGACTATGACGCGGCGGCTACGATGGCACCAGTGGGCTCGCTCGGCGTGAACCGCCTCTCCAGGCTCCTGCGAAAGCCTAAATACTGCTCGGCGCATGGATATGGCTGACTCTATTTGCAGTCACGTGTGGAGCGGAAGGAAAGAGGTCCGCGGCTGTAGCGACCTCTTGCGGCGCCGTGGACGCCTCCTGGTGGTCCCTGGGAAGAGTCTGTGTTTCCGGGACGACCGGCCAGGCTGACCCCTACTCGGTCCGGGGCCCGCTGTACCGACCTGCTTCACGGGAAGCGAGAGTTGCAGGCGCTTAGTCTTGACACTGTAGCCGCACTTTTTCAGCTTCCCACAGCCTTGTCAGACTCTGCCCACCACTGGCAGCACCTGGCCACTGCCATCGACCTTCTGAATGAGAAACCACACGTCATAAAGAACGTTGTGCTCAGCCACAATACAGGGCTATTACAAATGATTGAAGCGATTTCATAAATTCACTGTAGCTCCATTCATTGACATATCGTTACGACACACTACAGATACGTAGAAAAACTCGTAAAGTTTTGTTCGGCTGAAGCCGCATTTCAGGTTTCTGCCGCCAGCGCGCTCGAGATCGCAGTGAGACAAAATGGCGACAGGAGTCGTGCTTGAAATGCACTCACATCAGTCAGTCATAACAGTGCAACGACACTTCAGGACGAAATTCAACGAAGATCCACCAACTGCTAACTCCATTCGGCGATGGTATGCGCAGTTTAAAGCTTCTGGATGCCTCTGTAAGGGGAAATCAACGGGTCGGCCTGCAGTGAGCGAAGAAACGGTTGAACGCGTGCGGGCAAGTTTCACGCGTAGCCCGCGGAAGTCGACGAATAAAACAACCAGGGAGCTAAACGTACCACAGCCGACGGTTTGGAAAATCTTACGGAAAAGGCTAAAGCAGAAGCCTTACCATTTACAATTGCTACAAGCCCTGACACCCGACGACAAAGTGAAACGCTTTGAATTTTCGGCGCGGTTGCAACAGCTCATGGGAGAGGATGCGTTCAGTGCGAAACTTGTTTTCAGTGATGAAGCAACATTTTTTTCTTAATGGTGAAGTGAACAGACACAATGTGCGAATCTGGGCTGTAGAGAACCCTCACGCATTCGTGCAGCAAATTCGCAATTCACCAAAAGTTAACGTGTTTTTTGCAATCTCACGGTTTAAAGTTTACGGCCCCTTTTTCTTCTGCGAAAAAAACGTGACAGGACACATGTATCTGGACATGCTGGAAAATTGGCTCATGCCACAACTGGAGACCGACAGCGCCAACTTCATCTTTCAACAGGATGGTGCTCCACCGCACTTCCATCATGATGTTCGGCATTTCTTAAACAGGAGATTGGAAAACCGATGGATCGGTCGTGGTGGAGATCATGATCAGCAATTCATGTCATGGCCTCCACGCTCTCCCGACTTAACCCCATGCAATTTCTTTCTGTGGGGTTATGTGAAAGATTCAGTGTTTAAACCTCCTCTACCAAGAAACGTGCCAGAACTGCGAGCTCGCAACAACGATGCTTTCGAACTCATTGATGGGGACATGCTGCGCCGAGTGTGGGAGGAACTTGATTATCGGCTTGATGTCTGCCGAATCACTAAAGGGGCACATATCGAACATTTGTGGATGCCTAAAAAAACTTTTTGAGTTTTTGTATGTGTGTGCAAAGCATTGTGAAAATATCTCAAATAATAAAGTTATTGTAGAGCTGTGAAATCGCTTCAATCATTTGTAATAACCCTGTACTTGACTGCACGCTCGCTGCTGGACTCGAAGATCCTGTTCTGACAGAGTCTCACACACAATTCTGAGGGTAGAGGCGTGTGACAAAGTGAGCAACTTGGCAAACTTGGCGAGCTGTTAGTTGCTCAACAGTTGCACGTTTGATAGCCCTACACATGTCCGCAGCCGTCGTTCACCCTTTTCTTCTATTGCCCATGGTGCACCACAGTTGCAGTTGCACAGTGTTTGATAGCCCCATTTTGCCAAGCACGGTATACTTCAGCCACGACAGCAGATTACAAACTTTGCCGTTGCGGAAATGCTTCTACCCTTGCTCCGAAAGCCAATGATCTTGCCCTTTTGGACGTCAGATAAACCGCTCCATTTCCGCATTACGAGAACAACTGCACAATTTCCTGTGCGGTGCCGTTGCGCATTGCATACCCCCACAGCTACTGTTTCCACCTGCCGTCTGCGAATAGTTATTTTTCGTTGACACTGAACGTTGGCGATGGGAAAGTTAATGTGACTGGACCGTGTATCACGCTAAGCCACATCAGTTCTTAAATGTTCTACGGGCCAAAAGGCAGCAGTACACAAGTGCCCCTTAAATACAGTCGAGTCAGAATAATTATACGCTCTGTTCTTGCCCAATCACTCCATGTTACTACTGATGAGACCTCAGTGAACACGCGATTGCTTTGCTCGTGCAAAAATCGGCGCAGTTAGCTCGCAAGTGACAATCCTGCAGCAATGGTATCAGCGTTGCTGTCTGTACAGACAGAGCTGACAGAAGTAATGGTATAACAATATACACATATAGAGATGTCAGTAGCACCGCTTACACAGGGCATAAAAGGACATTACATTGGCGGAGCTGCCATTTGTACTCAGATTGTGAGCGTATTGTCATGTCGCTGGCTTGGTTGCGGAGTATCTTTGCGGGCAGCGCGTTTACAGACTCGAGCATGGGACACGGAATTGTAACGTTGTGTTGTGGGTAGCTCTGCATGTGAGAGGCATTGTTAGTATGGAAGTTGAAGTGTTGCTGCAAGTGTTATTACAGTAAAGTGATAAAATATGCAAATAATTCAGAGGAAAGTGCGTCAAGAAGTAATTTAAAAATGAGCAGTGCCGCTGATACCGTATTTGTGTTTCCTCTCGTTGCGTGTCGTACCGTACAGCATCAATCATCCGCGACGCGTTCGGTCTCTCAGAATGAACTAGCGTAACAGAAAAAAATTAGTTACCACAAAAGAGCGCAGTCAAGTGCCAGTGTCTTATAGCGAGAGCGAGAACGTGCGTTCGATCATCGCGTTTCCGCATTATCAACAATCAGCCGCGCCGCGACGGTTACGCGCACGCTCTTACAAGATTTAATGAAATTAATTGAAAGAAAAATAAATATATAATGAACTGATTTTGTTTTCAAATGCTACCTTTTTTTTAAATTTGTGTTTAGTTAATTTGCCTTTCTTTCTTTCTGTACGAACTTTGTTGTAGAACCCCTTATTTACGTGTGGTAATAAAAACTCATTTAGACAGAATTAAGTACATTTAAAATTACGTGAACTTAGTCAACCATCTCATGCTGATAAATTCATATTAACTGATTAAGAATATTTAGTTGAGAATTAAATCTTTTATATAATTCGGCCTTGGCACACATTTTCTAAATGCAGTGTTTTTTTTTTTTTATATTTACTGAATTCTTTCCCGGCGTTAGTAATGGAACACAAGACTGTCTCTATTAGCAGAAAATGGTTAAATATTGCCAAGCCGACGTTTAATTATCATTGATAAAACACACTTCACTAAACATTTAAGTCATTTGAAAGAACAAACAAATTGTTAAATTTCAACGTTAACTATCCGCCTATGAATGCACAAATGTGAAACTAGTAATAAATTCCGTCAGTCTCAGGATCGCTGTAAAAGAAAAACATTTTCTTAATTCACTGCTAATTTTTATCTGCTCCCGATTTACGGGTTTGGTTAATTTTTCTTAGCGGAACAGTTTTTTAAATGTGCCGCCGCTGCAAATCGTTCGGTCGCGGCACAGGCCAGCAACACCGCTAAAATGCTAAAAAAAATGCTGAAAATTCTTTAACGAAATATTGTAGATGACATGGGCAAGCTAATTTACATTAGTAATACACACTTTTGATAAATTATAATGTATTTAGACCACAACAATAATTCAACTTACATTAGTTTGTAATTTCTCCTCTAATGGCGGCTAAATCTAGATACAGACAGATGAAGTCTACCCGTTCATAAAATGCTACGTCACAGGTTCCTCTCTCTCTCAGCTCTCGAGGAAGAAGACAAAGAATGCACACTATGTATTCCTATTTATATCACTATCAACCGTTAATGTCTCTTTGCAATCTGCGGCTGTATTTTACATTTTTGCTATCACAGATATTGACACATTTCGCTATTACATTATGAGTATAGAAATATTACAATCATAAATACATCGAGAATATTACTACAGAAAATATTACAATAATAACGATACAAAATTAAATAATATTTTTTGTTAAATAATTACAGTATATACAAATTGCTTCATAGCGGCGTATATAGTACAATTAAATTTTAATTTATTAATAGTGTGTGTGCTGCCAGGGAACGTTACATTGCCCCCTGGCAGCATTTGGCAAAGAGTTTCTGTACTTTGACACAATGGTGCCAGTAACGTTCTTTACAATTCTGTATTTTTTTATGGAATGGCTCTTTTAATTAGTCCCAGGGTTACATATGTTCATGGCTCCCCCATTTGGGCGAAGGCAGACAGAAAACCTAGGCAAAACTGTGCCGGAGCCCAGCCATCCCAGTTGGTTCATGATTAATCTTGTCTCTATAACAGTCATTCTTTTGAATTGATTTAGCAGTTTGTCATCTACGGTTACATAATATCACAGTCACATACAGTACAACGAAAGTTTGTTGTGTGTGATTAACAACTCGTAATTATTATTTTTTCGATATACTGCAAGGTCACTTGTCCTAGGATATATCACTTAAGTTTTTTGAAATCATTTAGCACAACGTCACTTTTCATAATGTTCCAACTACCTACGTATTACAAATCTTGTTAGTGTTCATTTTCTCTTGTCAATTTACGGGTATACATAATAAATGTTCAATGTTTTTTTCAAAAATCGAGTTCATTGATATGTTATGCAGTTTGTGTAAATATTTTGGAATATGTCAATAATGCTGTAGTTGGTGAGCGGTGCGGTGTGATTGTTGAGCGGCGCTCGGCGCGGCGCGTCGGCTCCGTGTAGGTCACCGCCCCCGGTGTTGACAGCTACGGCGCGGAGAGGCGTGTGGCTGTCTGGTGTGCTACGGGCTGCTGCGGCCGCTGCATGGCTGAGGTAGCCGGATGCGCGTTGTATATCAGCTCACCCGTGTGACATCTTCTTGCAGTGCTCCAGCAAACATGCAACAAGTTCACAAACAGTGTACTATCCTTATGGGCATTTTTCTTGCTGTGGGAAAGAACGCACACAGTTATTGGCAGTTATTATTCAGTAGGCCTTCACTAGTCTGGTTTGCACAACGTTTCGTTGTCACAGTAACACGATTTATGGGCACACAATATTTTTTCACCATGTCATGACTTGTCATTAGTCACACGCAAGTTTTCACCTTAGGACAAAATGTATCTCTGTAGTCAATGCGCTTTTCTGGCGTCCCTTGACACACAAAGAGTTATAGTTTGACACTAACTTGGTCCACCGTCTGTTATCGGCTCACTGTTCGTGTCGTGCTAGTTCCTTGTCCACTCGCACACACGGCGAAGATACAGTTTCTTATTGCTTGTTCAAAACAACCTAGTGACGTGTTGCTGCAGGTTTAACAGTCACTGTCTGTCTCTGCCACACAATACTGCACTTTTGTTTAAGTTTTTTCAGTTACAATGTCCGTTGTGCAATTTTTTTGTAACAGCACATTCGTAACTTCTTTGTTCGCTCTTTACCAAGGTGTGCGATAATTGCGTACATGGTAACAAATATTAAAATTTCGTATTAGTTTGCCCAAAAATCATCTATATTTATGTTCGAGTAGATTTTGTTTGTGCATTCCAGCCGGATTCAGGCATATTGTTCAATAACTCCTTTGAAGTTATGTCTCACTTTACTTGCAAGGTCCTACGTAACTACAGTGTAGTCTCTGTAGGCTAAAATTGACTTGGACTGTATCAGGCTAGCTCTTTTCACTGATTGGATCTGCACATGCTTCAATTGAAGCTTCTTTGTGCGTAACTTTGCGTCCCATGGTGCCCTCGGGTCACTACTAGGTGCATTATTCTCTTTGATAACACTGGTTTGAAAATAAAGTTCTCAGGGTCTCATATTACTGATATTATTCTGGGTTCGAATCTGTCAATCTGACAGCTACAAACACACACACACACATATATATATATATATATATATATATATATATATATATATATATATAGTACCAAGAAATATTTCAAGTTTGACACACATATAGAATATTATGCAGTACACAAACTAATCACTACTAAAATGTTCCTCCTGACTGATCTCTGTCACAATTTAACACTATAAATAATTGCACTAATCAGGTTATCTGTCCAGACATTTAGAGCATGTTTAAGCTAACACTAATTAAAAAAAGACATAACACAAATATTCATAAACAAAAGAGAAAGTCAGTCATATTCTTATAACTAAATACTTCTACACTAGTACATTATCTCTACAGATCACACATCATTAATGTTCATTCATTTTCAAAAGAATGGTGTACCTTTTTTACACATAACACATAGGACTATTAGTCATTTACTGCAGGAATATTTTCACATCTTTACGCGGATACAGTCCCCGTACTCTTCCTGAGTGGGGATCTGCTAAGAGATAGCTACTATTTCCTTCTTGGACTAAGGAATGGAGTATGAGGCTCGACAGTAGGTTTTGTGAGGCTTCACCTCGATATTGTATTGATACCCCTTAACAATTCCTGGTCGTTCTGAAAATACATTTGCATAGTTAGATAGTAACTGTACCAAATCCTGCTGTTGCATTTAATTCAAATTTTCGGAACGTGATACTTTGTTCACAAGTGCGTCCACATTTGCTTTTAATTGATCACTTTGTATGTCTGGATAATAGAGATTTTGTCCTAGAGAATGATTGTCTAAATGTAGTATCCATTGATTGCTACATTTTATATTAATAGCACTACAATTAGGCACAGGTACCTCTTCAGATCTGAGCATGGACAATTCTATCCTCCTACCCGCGTTCATCAAACTTAATTTTCCCGTAGAAAGGTCGATTACTGCGTCCCTTTCTCTCAAAACATCTACCCCCCAGGAATGAGCACGCTATGGCTTCTCCCCCTATATACATCTCTACCCGCACTTGGAGTTTAATTATTTGTCGCTGTGCACTGATGGCTCCAGTGACTTTGCAATTGTTCACAGGAAAAGTCAGCATACGCTTTTCTTTCCCCAGTACTCTGAATAAGTCAATACTCATGAAACTGACAGTAGCACCTGTATCTACGATTGCTTGCACATCAATATTGTTAATTTTGATCTTTATTATCGCTTGTACTTTGTCTTTGTGCTCCTTTATGCACGTGGGTGGTTCATTTATTAATTCATGTCCCATCTGTACCCCGTCATTATACCTGAGGATACAGATTCCCGATGTTTTTTTCTGTGTCGGGCTGCTCTCACTCCAAACCTCAGCCGACGATGGAGAGCGCATCTCGGCTGAATCTAGTTTGTTAAATTATTACAGGTGGATGGGTGTGGCTGCTCTGTGTCGCTGACCTCCACTATGTGTAAGTTGTGTTGCGTCGGCCGCCACGGTTGCGCAATTGGCGCATTTTGTGGTGGCGGTCGGTTATTGTCATATCTTTCACTGTTTTGTCGGTCCGGACTGGGCCTCTGGTTCTGTGGCCAAGTTCGGTTTGCATCGTTATAGGTATTAGCGTTCCACGGCCCCCTGGCATTTTTCCATCTACTATTGCTTGGTGGGCCTGTTTCATATCGCTCATCTGACCTCCTTTTCCGGTCATTATTCACCGGCGGACTACTGCCGTTCCGGTCTCTACTTCTATTCCCGTTTTGTACATAATCTTGTCTCCTATTGTTACCTCCGCCGTTTCCATTATTTGGTGGAGGCGTGTTATTTCGACCAGTTCTGTAACCGTTTCCATTACTTCTAGCCTGTTCAGAGGCTGCTTTAACATCCTCCTGAATCAGGTCAATTGAGTCCAGAACAGACAGGAAATGTTCCATGTCGTTCTCCGGTACGTGTATAAGTTTTTCCTTTACGTGTATCGGCAAGTGTGATTTCAAAAGTCTGATCAAATCCCGGGATGAAATCTGCTCGTCCCAGTAACGGGTCTTATTAATGTATTTCTCAAAATATTTTCGCAAATTGTCAAAACGTGGAGAATACGGCTCTGGATTATATACCTCTTTCCGTAATCTCTCCTGAATACATGTTGACCAATATTTGGCCAAGAATGCCCTTTCAAATTGCTCATATGTGTCGCAACTGTCAGCTGCTTTGGTTGCCCATAATGCAGCATCTCCTTGTATGTAAGACATAACGAACTGTATTTTCTATGTATGACTCCAAACGCTAGGCAAAATGTTTCTAAATCCCTTGATAAATACTACAGGGTGAACAGATTTCTTCTCCGTTGTAAAGATCTGAAACTGTCGGTTTTTTATCAGGCTTTCTTCAATTACTATTTTAGAGTGACATTTGTTTGTTTCGCTAACATTGGTTGTCTGTTCTGTCTCGCAGTCGCAATTTTTCACTGCTGTATTTACAGGATGGAACAATTAGAAATTGACACGAGTCAAGTAATTGAGCAGAAAATGCCCGAACAAGTGCACAAAATTGAAAACCAATTTATAAAAAAATAGACGAGAAGGTGCACGCCGCGATTGAAGCCAAAGACTTGTGGGTGGTACAGTATTTCTACTATCAACTGAATCACTGGCTGGCAGTGGCAACACTTCTTGCCCTTCTGCCCCCAGATTCTGACATTGTACTTCCTGAACTACGCCACTAACATTACTTCGTGCCTCACTTTCTAACTCGGTATCACTGCTTGCTAACCGTTGTTCATTATCCATGTTTATATCTTTCTGACTACGCAATCTAACCATAGTCAACAAAAGAAGCAAAATCTGAACTAAATATCCTAACACTCATGTTTCACTGACATAATCACACAAGAAATGGTCATTTGTTGAAACACACTTATAATATACTACGATGACTAACTACTCAAATGTCCTGTTATTTTAAAAAAAGAACACTAACAACAAGCACACCACTAATGATCCGAGAACACCGCACTGAGGCTACTTTACTACCCACAGGACAACTACACTGTGGCTTTACCTTTTGGTGATCTATCTTGGGTGCAGCTGCCCCCTGGTATTGTGGTAGGTAATTAATCTTTTGATATAATGAGCTCTCTTCTTCAGCTTGCCTCTGGGTATATAGTGTTCTCAGGCAAAAAAATCATATACAGGTATTACCACACAATATTGGTTAGGCAATACATACAATACATGAAAAAATTATTAATTGATCTCCAACAAATTTCGGCTACAATAATTCCCTAGTTATCTCATGGGTATTTTGTGGCCACTGCATATTCGAGCCCCGCATTATTGGGCACCAATTTAATGAAATAAAATTAAAAAGGAAATATAAATATATATAAAATGAAATGTGAAATGTTTTTGCAAAATGTACAGGGGGGAATTGTAAATTTTACTTTTTAAATTGTTTTTGTTATTATTTGCTGTTCTTTCTTTTTGTACGAACTTTGTTGTAGAACCCCTTATTTACGTGTGGTAATAAAAATTCATTTAGACAGAATTAAGTACGTTTAAAATTACGTGAACTTAGTCAAACCTCTCATGCTGATAAATTCATATTAACTGATTAAGAATATTTAGTTGAGAATTAAATCTTTTACATAATTCGGCCTTGGCACACATTTTCTAAATGCCGGGGGTTTTTTAAAATATTTACTGAATTCTTTCCCGGCGTTAGTAATGGAACACAAGACTGTCTCTATTAGCAGAAAATGGTTAAATATTGCCAAGCCGACGTTTAATTATCATTGATAAAACACACTTCACTATACATTTAAGTTATTTGAAAGAACCAACAAATTGTTAAATTTCAACGTTAACTATCCGCCTATGAATGCACAAATGTGAAACTAGTAATAAATTCCGTCAGTCTCAGGATCGCTGTAAAAGAAAAACATTTTCTTAATTCACTGCTAATTTTTATCTGCTCCCGATTTACGGGTTTGGTTAATTTTTCTTAGCGGAACAATTTTTTAAATGTGCCGCCGCTGCAAATCGTTCGGTCGCGGCACAGGCCAGCAACACCGCTAAAATGCTAAAAAAAATGCTGAAAATTCTTTAAAGAAATATTATAGATGACATGGGCAAGCTAATTTACATTAGTAATACACACTTTTGATAAATTATAATGTATTTAGACCACAACAATAATTCAACTTACATTAGTTTGTGATTTCTCCTCTAATGGCGGCTAAATCTAGATACAGACAGATGAAGTCTACCCGTTCATAAAATGCTACGTCACAGGTTCCTCTCTCTCTCAGCTCTCGAGGAAGAAGACAAAGAATGCACACTATGTATTCCTATTTATATCACTATCAACCGTTAATGTCTCTTTGCAATCTGCGGCTGTATTTTACATTTTTGCTATCGCAGACATTGACACATTTCGCTATTACATTATGAGTATAGAAATATTACAATCATAAATAGATCGAGAATATTACTACAGAAAATATTACAATAATAACGATACAAAATTAAATAATATTTTTTGTTAAATAATTACAGTATATACAAATTGCTTCATAGCGGCGTATATAGTACAATTAAATTTTAGTTTATTAATAGTGTGTGTGCTGCCAGGGTACGTTACATTGCCCCCTGGCAGCATTTGGCAAAGAGTTTCTGTACTTTGACACAATGGTGCCAGTAACGTTCTTTACAATTCTGTATTTTTTTTTATGGAATGGCTCTTTTAATTAGACCCAGGGTTACATATGTTCATGGCTCCCCCATTTGGGCGAAGGCAGACAGAAAACCTAGGCAAAACTGTGCCGGAGCCCAGCCATCCCAGTTGGTTCATGATTAATCTTGTCTCTATAACAGTCATTCTTTTGAATTGATTTAGCAGTTTGTCATCTACGGTTACATAATATCACAGTCACATACAGTACAACGAAAGTTTGTTGTGTGTGATTAAGAACTCGTAATTATTATTTTTTCGATATACTGCAAGGTCACTTGTCCTAGGATATATCACTTAAGTTTTTTGAAATCATTTAGCACAACGTCACTTTTCATAATGTTCCAACTACCTACGTATTACAAATCTTGTTAGTGTTCATTTTCTCTTGTCAATTTACGGGTATACATAATAAATGTTCAATGTTTTTTTCAAAAATCGAGTTCATTGATATGTTATGCAGTTTGTGTAAATATTTTGGAATATGTCAATAATGCTGTAGTTGGTGAGCGGTGCGGTGTGATTGTTGAGCGGCGCTCGGCGCGGCGCGTCGGCTCCGTGTAGGTCACCGCCCCCGGTGTTGACAGCTACGGCGCGGAGAGGCGTGTGGCTGTCTGGTGTGCTACGGGCTGCTGCGGCCGCTGCATGGCTGAGGTAGCCGGATGCGCGTTGTATATCAGCTCACCCGTGTGACATCTTCTTGCAGTGCTCCAGCAAACATGCAACAAGTTCACAAACAGTGTACTATCCTTATGGGCATTTTTCTTGCTGTGGGAAAGAACGCACACAGTTATTGGCAGTTATTATTCAGTAGGCCTTCACTAGTCTGGTTTGCACAACGTTTCGTTGTCACAGTAACACGATTTATGGGCACACAATATTTTTTCACCATGTCATGACTTGTCATTAGTCACACGCAAGTTTTCACCTTAGGACAAAATGTATCTCTGTAGTCAATGCGCTTTTCTGGCGTCCCTTGACACACAAAGAGTTATAGTTTGACACTAACTTGGTCCACCGTCTGTTATCGGCTCACTGTTCGTGTCGTGCTAGTTCCTTGTCCACTCGCACACACGGCGAAGATACAGTTTCTTATTGCTTGTTCAAAACAACCTAGTGACGTGTTGCTGCAGGTTTAACAGTCACTGTCTGTCTCTGCCACACAATAATGCACTTTTGTTTAAGTTTTTTCAGTTACAATGTCCGTTGTGCAATTTTTTTGTAACAGCACATTCGTAACTTCTTTGTTCGCTCTTTACCAAGGTGTGCGATAATTGCGTACATGGTAACAAATATTAAAATTTCGTATTAGTTTGCCCAAAAATCATCTATATTTATGTTCGAGTAGATTTTGTTTGTGCATTCCAGCCGGATTCAGGCATATTGTTCAATAACTCCTTTGAAGTTATGTCTCACTTTACTTGCAAGGTCCTACGTAACTACAGTGTAGTCTCTGTAGGCTAAAATTGACTTGGACTGTATCAGGCTAGCTCTTTTCACTGATTGGATCTGCACATGCTTCAATTGAAGCTTCTTTGTGCGTAACTTTGCGTTACTTAAATTTGCAACAAGTTTGCCTCCCATGGTGCCCTCGGGTCACTACTAGGTGCATTATTCTCTTTGATAACACTGGTTTGAAAATAAAGTTCTCAGGGTCTCATATTACTGATATTATTCTGGGTTCGAATCTGTCAATCTGACAGCTACAAACACACACACATATATATATATATAGTACCAAGAAATATTTCAAGTTTGACACACATATAGAATATTATGCAGTACACAAACTAATCACTACTAAAATGTTCCTCCTGACTGATCTCTGTCACAATTTAACACTATAAATAATTGCACTAATCAGGTTATCTGTCCAGACATTTAGAGCATGTTTAAGCTAACACTAATTAAAAAAAGACATAACACAAATATTCATAAACAAAAGAGAAAGTCAGTCACATTCTTAGAACTAAATACTTCTACACTAGTACATTATCTCTACAGATCACACATCATTAATGTTCATTCATTTTCAAAAGTATGGTGTACCTTTTTTACACATAACACATAGGACTATTAGTCATTTACTGCAGGAATATTTTCACATCTTTACGCGGATACAGTCCCCGTACTCTTCCTGAGTGGGGATCTGCTAAGAGATAGCTACTATTTCCTTCTTGGACTAAGGAATGGAGTATGAGGCTCGACAGTAGGTTTTGTGAGGCTTCACCTCGATATTGTATTGATACCCCTTAACAATTCCTGGTCGTTCTGAAAATACATTTGCATAGTTAGATAATAACTGTACCAAATCCTGCTGTTGCATTTAATTCAAATTTTCGGAACGTGATACTTTGTTCACAAGTGCGTCCACATTTGCTTTTAATTGATCACTTTGTATGTCTGGATAATAGAGATTTTGTCCTAGAGAATGATTGTCTAAATGTAGTATCCATTGATTGCTACATTTTATATTAATAGCACTACAATTAGGCACAGGTACCTCTTCAGATCTGAGCATGGACAATTCTATCCTCCTACCCGCGTTCATCAAACTTAATTTTCCCGTAGAAAGGTCGATTACTGCGTCCCTTTCTCTCAAAAAATCTACCCCCCAGGAATGAGCACGCTATGGCTTCTCCCCCTATATACATCTCTACCCGCACTTGGAGTTTAATTATTTGTCGCTGTGCACTGATGGCTCCAGTGACTTTGCAATTGTTCACAGGAAAAGTCAGCATACGCTTTTCTTTCCCCAGTACTCTGAATAAGTCAATACTCATGAAACTGACAGTAGCACCTGTATCTACGATTGCTTGCACATCAATATTGTTAATTTTGATCTTTATTATCGCTTGTACTTTGTCTTTGTGCTCCTTTATGCACGTGGGTGGTTCATTTATTAATTCATGTCCCATCTGTACCCCGTCATTATACCTGAGGATACAGATTCCCGATGTTTTTTTCTGTGTCGGGCTGCTCTCACTCCAAACCTCAGCCGACGATGGAGAGCGCATCTCGGCTGAATCTAGTTTGTTAAATTATTACAGGTGGATGGGTGTGGCTGCTCTGTGTCGCTGACCTCCACTATGTGTAAGTTGTGTTGCGTCGGCCGCCAGGGTTGCGCAATTGGCGCATTTTGTGGTGGCGGTCGGTTATTGTCATATCTTTCACTGTTTTGTCGGTCCGGACTGGGCCTCTGGTTCTGTGGCCAAGTTCGGTTTGCATCGTTATAGGTATTAGCGTTCCACGGCCCCCTGGCATTTTTCCATCTACTATTGCTTGGTGGGCCTGTTTCATATCGCTCATCTGACCTCCTTTTCCGGTCATTATTCACCGGCGGACTACTGCCGTTCCGGTCTCTACTTCTATTCCCGTTTTGTACATAATCTTGTCTCCTATTGTTACCTCCGCCGTTTCCATTATTTGGTGGAGGCGTGTTATTTCGACCAGTTCTGTAACCGTTTCCATTACTTCTAGCCTGTTCAGAGGCTGCTTTAACATCCTCCTGAATCAGGTCAATTGAGTCCAGAACAGACAGGAAATGTTCCATGTCGTTCTCCGGTACGTGTATAAGTTTTTCCTTTACGTGTATCGGCAAGTGTGATTTCAAAAGTCTGATCAAATCCCGGGATGAAATCTGCTCGTCCCAGTAACGGGTCTTATTAATGTATTTCTCAAAATATTTTCGCAAATTGTCAAAACGTGGAGAATACGGCTCTGGATTATATACCTCTTTCCGTAATCTCTCCTGAATACATGTTGACCAATATTTGGCCAAGAATGCCCTTTCAAATTGCTCATATGTGTCGCAACTGTCAGCTGCTTTGGTTGCCCATAATGCAGCATCTCCTTGTATGTAAGACATAACGAACTGTATTTTCTATGTATGACTCCAAACGCTAGGCAAAATGTTTCTAAATCCCTTGATAAATACTACAGGGTGAACAGATTTCTTCTCCGTTGTAAAGATCTGAAACTGTCGGTTTTTTATCAGGCTTTCTTCAATTACTATTTTAGAGTGACATTTGTTTGTTTCGCTAACATTGGTTGTCTGTTCTGTCTCGCAGTCGCAATTTTTCACTGCTGTATTTACAGGATGGAACAATTAGAAATTGACACGAGTCAAGTAATTGAGCAGAAAATGCCCGAACAAGTGCACAAAATTGAAAACCAATTTATAAAAAAATAGACGAGAAGGTGCACGCCGCGATTGAAGCCAAAGACTTGTGGGTGGTACAGTATTTCTACTATCAACTGAATCACTGGCTGGCAGTGGCAACACTTCTTGCCCTTCTGCCCCCAGATTCTGACATTGTACTTCCTGAACTACGCCACTAACATTACTTCGTGCCTCACTTTCTAACTCGGTATCACTGCTTGCTAACCGTTGTTCATTATCCATGTTTATATCTTTCTGACTACGCAATCTAACCATAGTCAACAAAAGAAGCAAAATCTGAACTAAATATCCTAACACTCAGGTTTCACTGACATAATCACACAAGAAATGGTCATTTGTTGAAACACACTTATAATATACTACGATGACTAACTACTCAAATGTCCTGTTATTTTAAAAAAAGAACACTAACAACAAGCACACCACTAATGATCCGAGAACACCGCACTGAGGCTACTTTACTACCCACAGGACAACTACACTGTGGCTTTACCTTTTGGTGATCTATCTTGGGTGCAGCTGCCCCCTGGTATTGTGGTAGGTAATTAATCTTTTGATATAATGAGCTCTCTTCTTCAGCTTGCCTCTGGGTATATAGTGTTCTCAGGCAAAAAAATCATATACAGGTATTACCACACAATATTGGTTAGGCAATACATACAATACATGAAAAAATTATTAATTGATCTCCAACAAATTTCGGCTACAATAATTCCCTAGTTATCTCATGGGTATTTTGTGGCCACTGCATATTCGTGCCCCGCGTTATTGGGCACCAATTTAATGAAATAAAATTAAAAAGGAAATATAAATATATATAAAATGAAATGTGAAATGTTTTTGCAAAATGTACAGGGGGGAATTGTAAATTTTACTTTTTAAATTGTTTTTGTTATTATTTGCTGTTCTTTCTTTTTGTACGAACTTTGTTGTAGAACCCCTTATTTACGTGTGGTAATAAAAATTCATTTAGACAGAATTAAGTACGTTTAAAATTACGTGAACTTAGTCAAACCTCTCATGCTGATAAATTCATATTAACTGATTAAGAATATTTAGTTGAGAATTAAATCTTTTACATAATTCGGCCTTGGCACACATTTTCTAAATGCCGGGGGTTTTTTAAAATATTTACTGAATTCTTTCCCGGCGTTAGTAATGGAACACAAGACTGTCTCTATTAGCAGAAAATGGTTAAATATTGCCAAGCCGACGTTTAATTATCATTGATAAAACACACTTCACTATACATTTAAGTTATTTGAAAGAACCAACAAATTGTTAAATTTCAACGTTAACTATCCGCCTATGAATGCACAAATGTGAAACTAGTAATAAATTCCGTCAGTCTCAGGATCGCTGTAAAAGAAAAACATTTTCTTAATTCACTGCTAATTTTTATCTGCTCCCGATTTACGGGTTTGGTTAATTTTTCTTAGCGGAACAATTTTTTAAATGTGCCGCCGCTGCAAATCGTTCGGTCGCGGCACAGGCCAGCAACACCGCTAAAATGCTAAAAAAAATGCTGAAAATTCTTTAAAGAAATATTATAGATGACATGGGCAAGCTAATTTACATTAGTAATACACACTTTTGATAAATTATAATGTATTTAGACCACAACAATAATTCAACTTACATTAGTTTGTGATTTCTCCTCTAATGGCGGCTAAATCTAGATACAGACAGATGAAGTCTACCCGTTCATAAAATGCTACGTCACAGGTTCCTCTCTCTCTCAGCTCTCGAGGAAGAAGACAAAGAATGCACACTATGTATTCCTATTTATATCACTATCAACCGTTAATGTCTCTTTGCAATCTGCGGCTGTATTTTACATTTTTGCTATCGCAGACATTGACACATTTCGCTATTACATTATGAGTATAGAAATATTACAATCATAAATAGATCGAGAATATTACTACAGAAAATATTACAATAATAACGATACAAAATTAAATAATATTTTTTGTTAAATAATTACAGTATATACAAATTGCTTCATAGCGGCGTATATAGTACAATTAAATTTTAGTTTATTAATAGTGTGTGTGCTGCCAGGGTACGTTACATTGCCCCCTGGCAGCATTTGGCAAAGAGTTTCCGTACTTTGACACAATGGTGCCAGTAACGTTCTTTACAATTCTGTATTTTTTTTTATGGAATGGCTCTTTTAATTAGACCCAGGGTTACATATGTTCATGGCTCCCCCATTTGGGCGGAGGCAGACAGAAAACCTAGGCAAAACTGTGCCGGAGCCCAGCCATCCCAGTTGGTTCATGATTAATCTTGTCTCTATAACAGTCATTCTTTTGAATTGATTTAGCAGTTTGTCATCTACGGTTACATAATATCACAGTCACATACAGTACAACGAAAGTTTGTTGTGTGTGATTAACAACTCGTAATTATTATTTTTTCGATATACTGCAAGGTCACTTGTCCTAGGATATATCACTTAAGTTTTTTGAAATCATTTAGCACAACGTCACTTTTCATAATGTTCCAACTACCTACGTATTACAAATCTTGTTAGTGTTCATTTTCTCTTGTCAATTTACGGGTATACATAATAAATGTTCAATGTTTTTTTCAAAAATCGAGTTCATTGATATGTTATGCAGTTTGTGTAAATATTTTGGAATATGTCAATAATGCTGTAGTTGGTGAGCGGTGCGGTGTGATTGTTGAGCGGCGCTCGGCGCGGCGCGTCGGCTCCGTGTAGGTCACCGCCCCCGGTGTTGACAGCTACGGCGCGGAGAGGCGTGTGGCTGTCTGGTGTGCTACGGGCTGCTGCGGCCGCTGCATGGCTGAGGTAGCCGGATGCGCGTTGTATATCAGCTCACCCGTGTGACATCTTCTTGCAGTGCTCCAGCAAACATGCAACAAGTTCACAAACAGTGTACTATCCTTATGGGCATTTTTCTTGCTGTGGGAAAGAACGCACACAGTTATTGGCAGTTATTATTCAGTAGGCCTTCACTAGTCTGGTTTGCACAACGTTTAGTTGTCACAGTAACACGATTTATGGGCACACAATATTTTTTCACCATGTCATGACTTGTCATTAGTCACACGCAAGTTTTCACCTTAGGACAAAATGTATCTCTGTAGTCAATGCGCTTTTCTGGCGTCCCTTGACACACAAAGAGTTATAGTTTGACACTAACTTGGTCCACCGTCTGTTATCGGCTCACTGTTCGTGTCGTGCTAGTTCCTTGTCCACTCGCACACACGGCGAAGATACAGTTTCTTATTGCTTGTTCAAAACAACCTAGTGACGTGTTGCTGCAGGTTTAACAGTCACTGTCTGTCTCTGCCACACAATACTGCACTTTTGTTTAAGTTTTTTCAGTTACAATGTCCGTTGTGCAATTTTTTTGTAACAGCACATTCGTAACTTCTTTGTTCGCTCTTTACCAAGGTGTGCGATAATTGCGTACATGGTAACAAATATTAAAATTTCGTATTAGTTTGCCCAAAAATCATCTATATTTATGTTCGAGTAGATTTTGTTTGTGCATTCCAGCCGGATTCAGGCATATTGTTCAATAACTCCTTTGAAGTTATGTCTCACTTTACTTGCAAGGTCCTACGTAACTACAGTGTAGTCTCTGTAGGCTAAAATTGACTTGGACTGTATCAGGCTAGCTCTTTTCACTGATTGGATCTGCACATGCTTCAATTGAAGCTTCTTTGTGCGTAACTTTGCGTTACTTAAATTTGCAACAAGTTTGCCTCCCATGGTGCCCTCGGGTCACTACTAGGTGCATTATTCTCTTTGATAACACTGGTTTGAAAATAAAGTTCTCAGGGTCTCATATTACTGATATTATTCTGGGTTCGAATCTGTCAATCTGACAGCTACAAACACACACACATATATATATATATAGTACCAAGAAATATTTCAAGTTTGACACACATATAGAATATTATGCAGTACACAAACTAATCACTACTAAAATGTTCCTCCTGACTGATCTCTGTCACAATTTAACACTATAAATAATTGCACTAATCAGGTTATCTGTCCAGACATTTAGAGCATGTTTAAGCTAACACTAATTAAAAAAAGACATAACACAAATATTCATAAACAAAAGAGAAAGTCAGTCACATTCTTAGAACTAAATACTTCTACACTAGTACATTATCTCTACAGATCACACATCATTAATGTTCATTCATTTTCAAAAGTATGGTGTACCTTTTTTACACATAACACATAGGACTATTAGTCATTTACTGCAGGAATATTTTCACATCTTTACGCGGATACAGTCCCCGTACTCTTCCTGAGTGGGGATCTGCTAAGAGATAGCTACTATTTCCTTCTTGGACTAAGGAATGGAGTATGAGGCTCGACAGTAGGTTTTGTGAGGCTTCACCTCGATATTGTATTGATACCCCTTAACAATTCCTGGTCGTTGTGAAAATACATTTGCATAGTTAGATAATAACTGTACCAAATCCTGCTGTTGCATTTAATTCAAATTTTCGGAACGTGATACTTTGTTCACAAGTGCGTCCACATTTGCTTTTAATTGATCACTTTGTATGTCTGGATAATAGAGATTTTGTCCTAGAGAATGATTGTCTAAATGTAGTATCCATTGATTGCTACATTTTATATTAATAGCACTACAATTAGGCACAGGTACCTCTTCAGATCTGAGCATGGACAATTCTATCCTCCTACCCGCGTTCATCAAACTTAATTTTCCCGTAGAAAGGTCGATTACTGCGTCCCTTTCTCTCAAAAAATCTACCCCCCAGGAATGAGCACGCTATGGCTTCTCCCCCTATATACATCTCTACCCGCACTTGGAGTTTAATTATTTGTCGCTGTGCACTGATGGCTCCAGTGACTTTGCAATTGTTCACAGGAAAAGTCAGCATACGCTTTTCTTTCCCCAGTACTCTGAATAAGTCAATACTCATGAAACTGACAGTAGCACCTGTATCTACGATTGCTTGCACATCAATATTGTTAATTTTGATCTTTATTATCGCTTGTACTTTGTCTTTGTGCTCCTTTATGCACGTGGGTGGTTCATTTATTAATTCATGTCCCATCTGTACCCCGTCATTATACCTGAGGATACAGATTCCCGATGTTTTTTTCTGTGTCGGGCTGCTCTCACTCCAAACCTCAGCCGACGATGGAGAGCGCATCTCGGCTGAATCTAGTTTGTTAAATTATTACAGGTGGATGGGTGTGGCTGCTCTGTGTCGCTGACCTCCACTATGTGTAAGTTGTGTTGCGTCGGCCGCCACGGTTGCGCAATTGGCGCATTTTGTGGTGGCGGTCGGTTATTGTCATATCTTTCACTGTTTTGTCGGTCCGGACTGGGCCTCTGGTTCTGTGGCCAAGTTCGGTTTGCATCGTTATAGGTATTAGCGTTCCACGGCCCCCTGGCATTTTTCCATCTACTATTGCTTGGTGGGCCTGTTTCATATCGCTCATCTGACCTCCTTTTCCGGTCATTATTCACCGGCGGACTACTGCCGTTCCGGTCTCTACTTCTATTCCCGTTTTGTACATAATCTTGTCTCCTATTGTTACCTCCGCCGTTTCCATTATTTGGTGGAGGCGTGTTATTTCGACCAGTTCTGTAACCGTTTCCATTACTTCTAGCCTGTTCAGAGGCTGCTTTAACATCCTCCTGAATCAGGTCAATTGAGTCCAGAACAGACAGGAAATGTTCCATGTCGTTCTCCGGTACGTGTATAAGTTTTTCCTTTACGTGTATCGGCAAGTGTGATTTCAAAAGTCTGATCAAATCCCGGGATGAAATCTGCTCGTCCCAGTAACGGGTCTTATTAATGTATTTCTCAAAATATTTTCGCAAATTGTCAAAACGTGGAGAATACGGCTCTGGATTATATACCTCTTTCCGTAATCTCTCCTGAATACATGTTGACCAATATTTGGCCAAGAATGCCCTTTCAAATTGCTCATATGTGTCGCAACTGTCAGCTGCTTTGGTTGCCCATAATGCAGCATCTCCTTGTATGTAAGACATAACGAACTGTATTTTCTATGTATGACTCCAAACGCTAGGCAAAATGTTTCTAAATCCCTTGATAAATACTACAGGGTGAACAGATTTCTTCTCCGTTGTAAAGATCTGAAACTGTCGGTTTTTTATCAGGCTTTCTTCAATTACTATTTTAGAGTGACATTTGTTTGTTTCGCTAACATTGGTTGTCTGTTCTGTCTCGCAGTCGCAATTTTTCACTGCTGTATTTACAGGATGGAACAATTAGAAATTGACACGAGTCAAGTAATTGAGCAGAAAATGCCCGAACAAGTGCACAAAATTGAAAACCAATTTATAAAAAAATAGACGAGAAGGTGCACGCCGCGATTGAAGCCAAAGACTTGTGGGTGGTACAGTATTTCTACTATCAACTGAATCACTGGCTGGCAGTGGCAACACTTCTTGCCCTTCTGCCCCCAGATTCTGACATTGTACTTCCTGAACTACGCCACTAACATTACTTCGTGCCTCACTTTCTAACTCGGTATCACTGCTTGCTAACCGTTGTTCATTATCCATGTTTATATCTTTCTGACTACGCAATCTAACCATAGTCAACAAAAGAAGCAAAATCTGAACTAAATATCCTAACACTCAGGTTTCACTGACATAATCACACAAGAAATGGTCATTTGTTGAAACACACTTATAATATACTACGATGACTAACTACTCAAATGTCCTGTTATTTTAAAAAAAGAACACTAACAACAAGCACACCACTAATGATCCGAGAACACCGCACTGAGGCTACTTTACTACCCACAGGACAACTACACTGTGGCTTTACCTTTTGGTGATCTATCTTGGGTGCAGCTGCCCCCTGGTATTGTGGTAGGTAATTAATCTTTTGATATAATGAGCTCTCTTCTTCAGCTTGCCTCTAGGTATATAGTGTTCTCAGGCAAAAAAATCATATACAGGTATTACCACACAATATTGGTTAGGCAATACATACAATACATGAAAAAATTATTAATTGATCTCCAACAAATTTCGGCTACAATAATTCCCTAGTTATCTCATGGGTATTTTGTGGCCACTGCATATTCGAGCCCCGCGTTATTGGGCGCCAATTTAATGAAATAAAATTAAAAAGGAAATATAAATGTATATAAAATGAAATGTGAAATGTTTTTGCAAAATGTACAGGGGGGAATTGTAAATTTTACTTTTTAAATTGTTTTTGTTATTATTTGCTGTTCTTTCTTTTTGTACGAACTTTGTTGTAGAACCCCTTATTTACGTGTGGTAATAAAAATTCATTTAGACAGAATTAAGTACATTTAAAATTACGTGAACTTAGTCAAACCTCTCATGCTGATAAATTCATATTAACTGATTAAGAATATTTAGTTGAGAATTAAATCTTTTACATAATTCGGCCTTGGCACACATTTTCTAAATGCAGTGGGTTTTTTTTAAAATATTTACTAAATTCTTTCCCGGCGTTAGTAATGGAACACAAGACTGTCTCTATTAGCAGAAAATGGTTAAATATTGCCAAGCCGACGTTTAATTATCATTGATAAAACACACTTCACTATACATTTAAGTTATTTGAAAGAACCAACAAATTGTTAAATTTCAACGTTAACTATCCGCCTATGAATGCACAAATGTGAAACTAGTAATAAATTCCGTCAGTCTCAGGATCGCTGTAAAAGAAAAACATTTTCTTAATTCACTGCTAATTTTTATCTGCTCCCGATTTACGGGTTTGGTTAATTTTTCTTAGCGGAACAATTTTTTAAATGTGCCGCCGCTGCAAATCGTTCGGTCGCGGCACAGCCCAGCAACACCGCTAAAATGCTAAAAAAATGCTGAAAATTCTTTAAAGAAATATTATAGATGACATGGGCAAGCTAATTTACATTAGTAATACACACTTTTGATAAATTATAATGTATTTAGACCACAACAATAATTCAACTTACATTAGTTTGTAATTTCTCCTCTAATGGCGGCTAAATCTAGATACAGACAGATGAAGTCTACCCGTTCATAAAATGCTACGTCACAGGTTCCTCTCTCTCTCAGCTCTCGAGAAAGAAGACAAAGAATGCACACTATGTATTCCTATTTATATCACTATCAACCGTTAATGTCTCTTTGCAATCTGCGGCTGTATTTTACATTTTTGCTATCGCAGATATTGACACATTTCGCTATTACATTATGAGTATAGAAATATTACAATCATAAATACATCGAGAATATTACTACAGAAAATATTACAATAATAACGGTACAAAATTAAATAATATATTTTATTAAATAATTACAGTATATACAAATTGCTTCATAGCGGCGTATATAGCACAATTAAATTTTAGTTTATTAATAGTGTGTGTGCTGCCAGGGAACGTCACAAAGAGAGAACTGAGGACTGAAAAATTAACTTTACGAACAGTGTTATAACATTACTAGTGTCTAGGAGGACTGGTACCAAAAGAAATCTGTGTATGCGTGGCGAGCGTAAGAACTTTCTTTCGATTATTCGGCTTTCGCATCATCAACAATCATCCGCGCCGTGTTCGGTTACGCGTACACTCGTCCCATCCAAACTTATCACTTAGAATTTAAGCAGTGCAACCTGTGATTTCTTTTCGTCTCAGAATATAGATGTTCATACCAGGCGTAGGACAGTGTCGTGCTTGACAAGTGGCTCCCCTAAACCCGCTTGCATATTTAGATAGATAATTTTAGGCAAGCTAGCAGCAGTGTGGAGCAGAACAATACGACCGCTGCGGGATTATCAGGTACTTGGTGTGGACTGGGAGCACGGCCAAGAAAAGCAGGAACGAGAAGCCAGTATAAAAAATTCGCCCACCCATTTGTACCTCCGAGCGTGTTACAAGGTGACTCATGTGAAAAGGGTCCCGGCGTCGTTATGGTTACGCTACGCGAATTAACAGACTTTGAACGCGGAATAGTAATCGGAGATAGACGCACGGGACATTCCAGTTAGTAAATCGTTAGGGAATTCAGTATTCAGAGATCCACAGTGTCAAGAGTCTGCCGAGAATACAAAATTTCAGACATTACCTCTGACCACGTGCAACACAGTGGCCGACGCCTTGACAGTCGAGAGAAGAGGCTTTGGCGTAGAGTTGTCAGTGCTAACAAACAAGCAACACTGTGTGAAATAAGCACAGGAATCAATGCGGGGAGTACTGCAAACGTATAGGTTAGGACAGTGCTGCGAAATTTGCCGTTAATGACCTTTGGCAGCAGACAACTAACGTGACTTCGCTAACAGCACTACATCGCCTACAGTGTATAATTGTAAGCTGTTGTGGAAAGCCCATGTCCAGGATCTTGTTCAGAAACTAAATGCTGCTTTATTTACCATTAGCACAGTATCTGAAATAAGTGACAGTTCAACACGAAAAGTAGTCTACTTCGCATAGTTTCATTCGCTTATGTCGTATTGTATTATTTTTTGGGGTAATTCTTCTGATTCAAAAAGGGTATTTTTGGCTCAAAAACGGGCTGTTCGAGCTATATGTGGTGTAAGTTCGAGAACCTCTTGTCGACCCCTATTCAATAGTCTGGGAATTCTGACATTGCCCTCACAGTATATATTTTCTTTAATGTCGTTTGTTGTTAGCAATGTTAGCCTATTCCCAAGAGTTAGCAGCTTTCACTCAGTTAATACTAGGCAGAAATCAAATCTGCATGTGGAATGCACTTCCTTGACTCTTGTGCAGAAAGGAGTGCAGTATTCTGCTGCATCCATTTTCAATAAGCTACCACAAGAACTCAAACTCTTTTAAGTCTAGACTGAAGAGTTTCCTCATGGTACACTCCTTCTAATCTGTCGAGGAGCTCCTGGAAGAGCTAAAAAATTAAGCAAATTCCAGTGTTACATTGGTGATTTTCTTTATTTAAACTTACGACTTGTCGCCTGAATATGTTTTTTATATTTCATTTTATCTGTTTCTACTATTGTGTTATAATTTCATGTATTGACTCGTTCCATGACCATGGAGAATTCTCCTTAATTTGGTCCCACGGAACAACAAATAAATAAATAAAGTGCCTCTCCTGGGCTCGTGACCATAGACTAATAGACAAACGTGGTCTGGCCAGGTGACACATTATTTTACAGGTCCATCTTGACCACTTTTTCTTCATTTCACTATGACCGGTCTGTGTTACTGCCATCTTCAGATCAAAAAAAAATTCTAAATGTAGTATCAACGTCAAACTAATAATGTAGGTACATAATAAGTGCACTTACTATGCACCTGCATGTTTAGTTTTGCGTTGATACTACATCAGAATATTTTATGGTCTGAAGATGGCAGTAGCCGAAACCGGTAACAGTGAAATGCATTAAAGAAAAGAAAAATTGTGTGATCGACACGGACTTATAAAATAAAGTGCCAAAAATATGATCACGGACTCATTTTCAGGCTTTATGTCTTCAATTGATAACTGGTCAGGTGAGTCACGATTTCACTTGGTAAGAGCTGTTAGCTATATATATATATATATATATATATGAGATGAACAGATTGGCACAGGGGAGCAATTCTTGGCGGGCCGCATCAAACTAGTCAGAAGACTGATCAAACCACTCAAAAGACTGATAACCCAACAAAACTAAATAACCCAGAGAACAAAGAAAATTGGATGTATATATAAATTTTGTTTTCCGAATCGTCAATCTTGGATGCGGTCTGCCAAGAATTCCTCTCCTGTGCCCATCTCTTCATCTGAGAGTAGCAATTGCAACGTACGTCCTCAATTACCTGCTGGATGTATTTCAATCTCTGTCTTCCTGTATAGATTTTGCCCTCTACACTTTTCTCTAGTACCATGGAAGTCATTCCCTGACGTCCTAACAGATGTGCTATCAATCTGTCCCTTCTCCATGTCAGTGTTTTCCACATATTTCCTCCCTCTCCGAATTTGCGTACTAACTCCTCGTTGTTTACCTTATCTGTCCACCTATTTTCAACATTCGACTGTAGCAGCACATCTGTAAATGCTTGGATAATGGTGTGAGCTATGTTTACAGGGATGATTGACTGGAAATGGTTATGTTCGGATACTTGAAGGCCATTTGCACCCTTTCATGGACTTTATGTTCCCAAACAAGGGTGGAATTTTTATGGATAACAATGCTCCATGTCACCTGGTCCACAATTGTTTGCGACTGGTTTGAATAACAACCCGAGCGAATGGAACTTCCTGGCAGATTAAAACTGTGTGCCGGACCGAGACTCGAACTCGGAACTCCGCTGCACTCCGCTGCAGAGTGAAAATCTCATTCTGGAAATATCCCCCAGGCTGTGGCTAAGCCATGTCTCCGCAATATCCTTTTTCTCCAGGAGTGCTACTTCTGCAAGGTTCGCAGAAGAGCTTCTTTGAATTTTGTAACGTAGCAGACGAGATACTGGCAGAATTGGAGCGGCGAGGACAGGTCGTGAGTCGTGCTTGGGTGGCTCAAATGGTAGAGCACTTGCCCGCGAAATGCAAAGGTCCCCCGTAGTTCGCCGGCGGACTTCGTGACCATCAATCCTGATGTTTTCTCGCTGTTCTCATTTCTACTACTTCTCATTACCTTCGTCTTTCTCCGATTTACTCTCAAACCATACTGTGTACTCATTAGACTGTTCATTCCGTTCAGCAGATCATTTAATTCTTCTTCACTTTCACTCAGGATAGCAATGTCATCAGCGAATCGTATCATTGATATCCTTTCACCTTGTATTTTAATTCCACTCCTGAACCTTTCTTTTATTTCCGTCATTGCTTCCTCGATGTACAGATTGAAGAGTAGGGGCGAAAGGCTACAGCCTTGTCTTACACCCTTCTTAATACGAGCACTTCGTTCTTGATCGTCCACTCTTATTATTCCCTCTTGGTTGTTGTACATATTGTATATGACCCGTCTCTCCCTATAGTTTACCCCTACTTTTTTCAGAATCTCGAACAGCTTGCACCATTTTATATTGTCGAACGCTTTTTCCAGGTCGACAAATCTTATGAAAGTGTCCTGATTTTTCTTTAGCCTTGCTTCCATTATTAGCCGTAACGTCAGAATTGCCTCTCTCGTCCCTTTACTTTTCCTAAAGCCAAATTGATCGTCACCTAGCGCATTCTCAATTTCCTTTTCCATTCTTCTGTATATTATTCTTGTAAGCAGCTTCGATGCATGAGCTGTTAAGCTGATTGTGCGATAATTCTCGCACTTGTCAGCTCTTGCCGTCTTCGGAATTGTGTGGATGATGCTTTTCCGAAAGTCAGATGGTATATCGCCAGACTCATATATTCTACACACCAACGTGAATAGTCGTTTTGTTGCCACTTCCCCCAATGATTTTAGAAATTCTGATGGAATGTTATCTATCCCTTCTGTCTTATTTGACCGTAAGTCCTCCAAAGCTCTTTTAAATTCCGATTCTAATACTGGATCCCCTATCTCTTCTAAATCGACTCCTGTTTCTTCTTCTATCAGATAAGACAAATCTTCACCCTCATATAGGCTTTCAATGTATTCTTTCCACCTATCTGCTCTCTCCTCTGCATTTAACAGGGGAATTCCCGTTGCACTCTTAATGTTACCACCGTTGCTTTTAATGTCACAGCCGGCCGTGGTGGCCGAGCGGTTCTAGGCGCTACAGTCTGGAACCGCGCGACCGCTACGGTCGCAGGTTCGAATCCTGCCTCGGGCATGGATGTGTGTGATGTCCTTAGGTTAGTTAGGTTTAAGTAGTTATAAGTTCTAGGGGACTGATGACCTCAGCAGTTAAGTCCCATAGTGCTCAGAGCCATTTGAACCATTTTTTAATGTCACCAAAGGTTGTTTTGACTTTCCTGTATGCTGAGTCTGTCCTTCCGACAATCATATCTTTTTCGATGTCTTCACATTTTTCCTGCAGCCATTTCGTCTTATCTTCCCTGCACTTCCTATTTATTTCATTCCTCAGCGACTTGTATTTCTGTATTCCTGATTTTCCCGGAACATGTTTGCACTTCCTCCTTTCATCAATCAACTGAACTATTTCTTCTGTTACCCATGGTTTCTTCGCAGCTACCTTCTTTGTACCTATGTTTTCCTTCCCAACTTCTGTGATGGCCCTTTTTAGAGATGTCCATTCCTCTTCAACTGTACTGCCTACTGCGCTATTCCTTATTGCTATATCTATAGCGTTAGAGAACTTCAAACGTATCTCGTCATTCCTTAGTACTTCCGTATCCCACTTCATTGCGTATTGATTCTTCCTGACTAATGTCTTGAACTTCAGCCTACTCTTCATCACTACTGTATTGTGATCTGAGTCAATATCTGCTCCTGGGTACGCCTTACAATCCAGTATCTGATTTCGGAATCTCTGTCTGACCATGATATAATCTAATTGAAATCTTCCCGTATCTCCCTGCCTTTTCCAAGTATACCTCCTCCTCTTGTGATTCTTGAACAGGGTATTCGCTATTACTAGCTGAAACTTGTTACAGAACTCAACTAGTCTTTCTCCTCTTTCATTCCTTGTCCCAAGCCCATATTCTCCTGTAACCTTTTCTTCTACTCCTTCCCCTACAACTGCATTCCAGTTGCCCATGACTATAGATTTTCGTCCCCCTTTACATACTGCATTACCCTTTCAATATCCTCATACACTTTCTCTATCTGTTCATCTTCAGCTTGCGACGTCGGCATGTATACCTGAACTATCGTTGTCGGTGTTGGTCTGCTGTCGATTCTGATTAGAACCACCCGGTCACTGAACTGTTCACAGTAACACACCCTCTGCCCTACCTTCCCATTCATAACGAATCCTACACCTGTTATACCATTTTCTGCTGCTGTTGATATTACCCGATACTCATCTGACCAGAAATCCTTGTCTTCCTTCCACTTCACTTCACTGACCCCTACTATATCTAGATTGAGCCTTTGCATTTCCCTTTTCAGATTTTCTAGTTTCCCTACCATGTTCAAGCTTCTGACATTCCACGCCCCGACTCGTAGAACGTTATCCTTTCGTTGATTATTCAATCTTTTTCTCATGGTAACCTCCCCCTTGGCAGTCCCCTCCCGGAGATCCGAATGGGGGACTATTCCGGAATCTTTTGCCAATGGAGAGATCATCATGACACTTCATCAATTACAGGCCACATGTCCTGTGGATACACGTTACGTGTCTTTAATGCAGTGGTTTCCATTGCCTTCTGCATCCTCATGTCGTTGATCATTGCTGATTCTTCCGCCTTTAGGGGCAATTTCCCACCCCTAGGACAAGAGAGTGCCCTGAACCTCTATCCGCTCCTCCGCCCTCTTTGACAAGGCCGTTGGCAGAATGAGGCTGACTTCTTATGCCGGAAGACTTTGACCGCCAATGCTGATTATTTATCAAAATTTAGGCAGTGGCGGGGATCGAAGCCGTGACCGAAGACGTTTTGATTAGGAATCAAAGACGCTATCCCTAGACCACGGGTCCACCCTTCACTGACAGTATACCTTACCCTAAAACAAAACGAAACGCAATCAGCTGGTTGAAAGGCCAAACGATGCATTACATCCTAACAAAAGAATCAAGCAATAGGGAGGCCTTCTGGGTATACCTTATAACTGAGCACCACAAGTTGATGTGTACTAAAAAATACAAAGAAAACTACGCAAATTTTTTAACTAAAACAATACTGTAACCAATAGAAGTGCGTAATTTACATTATCCACCGAACCATTTCGTTTATTAGACGAATGCCTTGTGGTAAAAGGTTGCACTTCACGTAGCAGGAGGAGGATATCCATCAGCCAGTAATCAGAGATGATCATCAATATAGACCAGTTAAGCCTATATGTATATATTACCTTGTTTTGAGGGAAGCATACGACACAGTGATGAAACTGGTATCTACCCTTTATTTAGTTTCTTTCTTTCATTCCTTCTTTTCACAGGAAGACATATTTATGTGTAAAATCAAGCAGCAGAAACCTACTTCAATTCATTACCTTCTGAAGAAGAGAATTTTACTTATCAGCAATAATGAGTTTGCTTCTTTCCGTTTTACCACGCACGGTGAAAGAAAGTTATAGATGCAGTTACGTTTCCATAACAATTAAGTGAATGCCTTCTCAATGGAATTTACATTTATTTTTATTCAAGTCATGTTTCAAACAAAGGCAGCAGAAGGGGCATACTTAGTTTGTCGGTCAGAAGAAGCGCGTTTCCACATTCTCTCTTAAAGGCGGAGAAGCCGGGCCGAGAAGGCAAAAATTGGCGAGCGTAAAGGACGGGTTGAAGGGGAGGAAGGCAACCCACAAAAAAAAAAAAGTTGTAGAGCACTTCCCCGCGAAATGCAAAGGTCCCGAGCTCGAGTATCGGTCCGGCACACAGTTTTGATCTCCCAGTAAGTTTCGTATCAGTGCACACACCGCTGTAGAGTGAAAATCTCATTCTGGAAACATCCCCCAGGCTGTGGCTAAGCCATGTCTCCGCAATATCCTTTTTTTCCAGGTGTGCTACTTCTGCAAGGTTCGCAGAAGAGCTTCTTTGAATTTTGTAACGTAGTAGACGAGATACTGGCAGAATTGGAGCGGTGAGGACGGGTCGTGAGTCGTGCTTGCGTAGCTCAGTTGGTAGAGCACTTGCCCGTGAAATGCAAAGGTCCCGAGCTCGAGTCTCGGTCCGGCACACAGTTTTAATCTGCCAGTAAGTTTCGTATCAGCGCACACTCCGCTGCATAGTGAAAATCTCATTTTGGGAACCCGAGCGAATGATTTAGCCACCCAGATCGTCCGACATGTATACCGTCGAACAATTCTGGGACGTAATCGAGAGGTAAGTTCGGGCGCAAAATCGTGCACCGGCAATACTTTCGCAATTATGGACGGCTACAGAGGCAGTATGGCTCAACATTTCTGCAGGGGACTTCTGACTTTTTGAGTCCGTGCCACATCGAGCTGGTGTTCTACGCCGGGCTAAAGGAGGTCCGTATTAGCAGGTAAATCATGACATTTGTCACCTCAGTGTAGATGTAGTGCTGTAGCACGCCAGTCCGCTACAGAAGCAATAGTGCATCTCAACTAATCTGATCTGCTGCAGGAAGGTACCGAGCCGAGTACAATGAAGTGGCAGCGGCAGTGCGGTCCCCTGTAACAGACGAACAGGGCGAGTGACGCGGCACCGGCGTTTCATTAGAGAGGGAAACTTTTTTAACGAATCCCCAGGTGCGGTTTAATCCGGGCCGCCGGTGCGCCGCTTGACGCACGGCGTCGGTAATTGGGCAGATTTCCAGAGGCCGGTTGCACCGCCGCGCGCTGGCGTCGTTATCCCTGGCGGTGCGCAGGGCAGCACTTAATAAAGCGACGCGACGCGACGTGACGCCAGGCAGTGGAGCGGATTCTGCGCCACGGCGAGCTGGCGCGTGCGTGGCCAGAGGCCGCGAGGAGTTAATTCCACTTCCCCCACTGCGCGACGGCGCCGCTAGCTGCGATAACACCCCAGCCGCGGCCACCGAATGGTGCGCGGCTTCACCACAGCGGGTCGCCATCTGCAGCCTGAGTGACGTAACGCACAGATCCCTCAGGCTTAAACAGCGGGGATTCTGCTCGTATCTGTAGCTGCGAGACGTCACAATCCTGCAGCACTCTGATCTCCTTCTATTGCGGCGGGGATGAGTCCGTAGGCGGAGGAATTTCGGTTTCATTTTATGTTTCCATTCCGCTGTAGAGTAATTTAAGCAAACACACACGCTCACTCACTGTCTCTCTCTCTCTCACACACACACACTATGGGATATTTGATACTCTGCTTTGTATAAATTATAACACTCTACACTACTGGCCATTAAAACTGCTACACCACGAAGTTGACGTGCTGTGATACGCAAATGATTAGTTTTTCAAAGCATTCACACAAGGCTGTCGCCGGTGGCGACACCTACAACGTGCTGACATGAGGAACGTTTCCAACCGATTTCTCATACACAAACAGCAGTTGACCGCCGTTGCCTGGTGAAACGTTGTTGTGATGCCTCGTGTAAGGAGGAGACATGCGTACCATCACGTTTCCGACTTTGATAAAGGTCGGATTATAGCCTATCGAGATTGCGGTTTATCGTATCGCTACGTTGCAGCTCGCGTTTAGCGTTGGTCGAGATCCAGTGACTGTTAGCAGAATATGGAATCGGTGGGTTCAGGAAGGTAATACGGAACGCCGTGCTGGATCCCAACGGCCTCGTATCATTAGCAGTCGAGATGACAGACATCTTATCCGCATGGTTGTAACGGATCGTGCATCCACGTCTCGAACCCTGAGTCAGCAGGTGGGGACGTTTGCAAGAAAACAACCATCTGCACGAACAGTTCGACGATGTTTGCAGCAGCATGGACTATCTGCTCGGAGACCATGGCTGCTGTTACCCTTGACGCTACATCACAGACAGGAGCGCCTGCGATGGTGTACTCAGCGACGAACCTGGGTGCACGAATGGCAAAACGTTATTTTTTCGGATGAGTCCAGGTTCTGTTTACAGCATCATGATGGTCGCATCCGTGTTTGGCGACATCTCGGTGAACGCACATTGGAAGCGTGTATTCGTCATCGCCATCACCCGGCGTGATGGTATGGGGTGCCATTGGTTACACGTCTCGGTCACCTCTTGTTCGCATTGACGGCACTTTGAACAGTGGACGTTATATTTCAGATGTGTTACGACCCGTGGCTCTACCCGTCATTCGATATCTGCGAAACCCTACATTTGAGCAGGATAATGCACGACCGCATGTTGCAGGTTCTGTACGGGCCTTTCTCGATACAGAAAATGTCCGACTGCTGCCCTGGCCGGCACATTCTCCAGATCTCTCACCAACTGAAAACGTCTGGTCAATGGTCGCCAAGCAACTGGCTCGTCATAATACGTCAGTCACTACTCTTGATGAACTGCGGTATCGTGTTGAAGCTGACTGGGCATCTGTACCTGTACACGCCATCCAAGCTGTGTTTTACTCAATGCCCAGGCGTATCAAGGCCGTTATTACGGCCAGAGGTGATTGTTCTGGGTACTGATATCTCAGGATCTATGCACCCAAATTGCGTGAAAATCTAATCACATGTCAGTTCTAGTGTAATATATTTGTCCAATGAATACCCGTTTATCACCTGCATTTCTTCTTGGTGTAGCAATTTTAAGGGCCACTAGTGTATACACACATATCAAAAACAGTGTTGCATCTAGGATTGTTGATATTTTTAAAAATAACGGAAATCCGATTTATCGATATTTAAATACATATCGTTATCGTCTACGTACAAATCGAAAAAGTTATCGATATATTACGGATAAATATCGACGTACAGGCGTATAAATATTGCACATTGCCGGTTTATGGCTGTATATTTAAGTATTGATTTAGTATTAGATATTCTGTACCTCAACAAGCTACCAGCCAGCTTATCCCCCTTAGAGCAAGTACTGAAAGGAAAACGATGCACTTTCATCCTTGGCCATAACCACTTTGCTAACAATGGTAAAAATGTAAATGTCGTGTGACTAGGGCCTCCCGTCGGGTAGACCGTTCGCCGGGTGCAAGTCTTTCGATTTGACGCCACTTCGGCGACTTGCACGTCGATGGGGATGAAATGATGATGATGATTAGGACAACACAACACCCAGGCTTTGAACGGAGAAAATCTCCGACCCATCCGGGAATCGAACCCGGGCCCTCTGCCGCGCTGACCACTCAGCTAACGGGCGCATACGACTTTGCTAGTAATATCCTTCTCTCCTTAAATTCCGTCCATATGAGAAAATCGCTCCCCGTTCTTGTGATCTCATTAATAATACCAATTCCCCAAGCACAGCCCAGTCGGACTCCGAACCCAGCCGCCCCGATGATGGCTAGGCTAGACAATCTGGGGGTATCCCAGAACAGTCCCCCGACGCACCCACCAATGAATCGGGTGCACCTGACAAAATTCACCAGCGAATCCACTTGCTCGATGATACTCCGGCACGTCACGCTCCCCATCCTCCCAAGATGACAATATTTAGGCAGAAAACCGACGACTTGGTGCAGAACGGGGCCACTAGACCATCAACCTCTCCACATGCCCCGCCCACACTCCTGACACCCAAGGTTCAAATGGCTCTGAGCACTATGGGGTCTTAACATCTGAGGTCATCAGTCCCCTAGAACTTAGAACTACTTAAACCTAACCAACCTACGGGCATCACACACATCCATGCCAAGGGCAGGATTCGAGCCTGCGACCGTAGCGGTCGCGCGGTTTCAGACTGAAGCGCCTAGAACCTCTCTGCCGGCACCCAAAGGGCAGGCGAGGATCGCAGGCCGGTTGCCGACTACGGAGTCCCCAATGAGAAAGCAGTTCCGGAGTCAGCTCCCCTGCCTGACCTCCATAACCACCCTTGCTGGCGCCTGCCATCCCTTGGTACCTGATTTAAATCAGGCTTACTATCAGATACGACTGAGTGAGGTATCCAAACAGGTTACTGCATTTTGTATGGCTACAGGGGCTGCTGTGCTTTCACGACTGTTAGATCACGATTAAGGGGATCTTAAGTTCATTTGTGTGTATAATTACCTCGATGATGTTGTTGTTCATAGTCGCACCCTCCACGAACACCCCTCCCAACCCGAGCAGGTATTGACGAGGTTCGACTTGGCAGGATCAACAACCAAACCATCCAAAGTCACTCTCGCCAGGCAACAGACCCTCCCCCCCCCCTCCTGGGTCACCGGGCTTTCAGGGACGGTACCAGGACCGACCAAGTAACTGGATGTAAATGGCACAATAAAATGCGTCCGATGGGTGCATCGTTAGGTTTCGTCACATATCGGCTTTGTTCGGAACACTTCATGTAGACTTCCCCGTTTTTTTCATTTCTGCAAACGCCAGAGAACTAGCAGACGTAGTACCAAAATTCCGTGTTTAAGTTAAACGTTGCAGTTTCTGTTAGTAGTGCCGAGCGCCGATTACGTCAGCATTTCCCCTCACAGGTCTCGACCCACTGTAAAGGTCAGTCTTGTCATTTAGACTTTCGTTCATCATTTTCAGCAACTGTTTTTGAAGAATGTCGATGTGAAGAAATGGCACGCTAGTTGCGCTAAAAATTGTTTTTTAACGCAACTGGTGTACTATTTCTTCACACTGGAAATCTTGTTATTCCTTTCACACCACCACCTCCCAGTGCAATCGGACGTCTTCTTTATGCCACCTATGCTTAGATTAGATTAGATTAATTATTCGTTCCATAGACCCACAAAAGAGGAGATCCTCCTGGGTGTAGAGCATGTCAGATAAACACATTACAAAAATGTAATTAGAAAAACTCGAGTTTCATTAATTTTAATGATCCTCAGTCAACAAAAAGTAAAATTATGTACATGAATTAAAATTAAACTTCTAATATTTACAGATTTAATACTTACATCTGCTTTCATTAAATCCACCAGCCACACAGTAGCTAGTTACTTGCCTATTACAACCAAGTATTGTCAAAAATTAAAGTATAATAAATTTTCATTAAAATGGTCTACTGCACTTGTTGAGAAATTCATAGATGGAATAGAAGCAGTCGGCCACCAAAATTTCTTTTAAATTATGTTTAAATTGTGTCTTGTCTGGAACTTAACTCTTAATGGTTGCTGGTAACTTATTGAAAATATGCGTTGCTGAATACTGGACTCCTTTCTGGGCAAGAGTAAGTGATTTTAAATCTTTATGTAAATTGTTCTTATTCCTAGTATTGATACTGTGTACTAAGCAGTTAGTTGAAAAAAGAGATGTATTGTTTACAACAAACTTCATTAAGGAATAAATATACTGAGAAGCTGTGGTTAGTATGCCCAGTTCTTTGAACAGGTTTCGACATGATGTTCTTGGATTTGCACTACACATTACTCTTATTATACGCTTCTGTACTCTAAAAAATTTTTTGTCGGTTTGTGGAGTTACCCAAAAATATGATACCATATGACATAATGGAGTGAAAATAAGCAAAATATGCCAGTTTTTTATGTTTATATCTCCTATGTCTGACATCATTTGCATAGCAAAGGCAGACTTACATAGGCGCTTTAGCAGTTCGTTAGTATGTCGCTCCCAACTGAATTTAGTATCAAGTTGTAATCCCAAGAATTTTACACTCTCAACTCCTCCTATTTTCATGTCATCATATTTTATAGACACACTAGAAGGAAATCTCTTAGAAGTTCTGAACTGCATATAGTGGGTCTTTTCAAAGTTTAATGACAGCGAATTGGCTATGAACCACTTATTAATGTCAGTAAAAATTTGATTAGCTGCCCTTTCTAAATTTATATTTGATTTTATTATTTACTGCAATGTTTGTATAATTTGCAAGTGAGACAAACTTGGCATCTGGTGATGTAAGAGATGACAGGTCATTAATATGCACGAGAGAAAGTAGTGGACCTAGTATGGAACCTTGGGGAACACCACATGTAATTTCTTACCAGTCAGATGATATCTGATTGCCTACTGCTGAAGTGTTACGTTAGTAAGATATGACTGAAACCACTTAGCAGCACTACCAGTGATGCCATTATATTTTAATTTACTTAAAAGAATGCTGTGATTCACACAATCCAAAGCCTTTGACGGGTCACAGAATATGCCAGTTGCCTCTAATTTATTGTCTAATGAAATACGTACATTTCAATTGTAAGTGTAAAGAGCCTTCTCAATATCAGAACCCTTAAGAAACCTAAAATGTGACTTTGGTAGTATGTTATTTTCACTGAGGTGCTTAAGTAGACTTTCGAACATAACCTTTCCACAGATTTTTGAAAAAGCTGACAAAAGTGAGATCGGTCCGTAATTTGACGGCATTTCTTTGTCCCCTTTCTTGTGGAGAGGTATAACTTCAGCATATTCAAGCCAGTCCAGGAATGTTCTTGTGATAAGTGATTGATTACACAAATAACTTAAGGTATGACTAAGCTCACATGACCACTCTTTTATTAACTTTGTTGATGTGTTATCATAACGACTAGAATGCTTTGATTTCAAGAACTTTATGATGGATTCTATGTCTTTGGGTGAAGTAAGTGTCAATTCCATTTTACTGAGATTGCTTGTGTGCACTGGTCTCAGATATTCCATTGCTCCACACTGTCAAAGAGAAAGGCTGTACGTGATGAAATCTCAAAAAGTAGTAAGACAGCTTAACATTGTGAAAGTAAAATTATATTTTACCACTGTTTCAAAAGAATGGTTCCAAATATTTACCGAAAATTGCAAAAAAAATATAAAAACATCGGCAATCGATATTGTCCTACAGAGATCGATATCGATCTATTGCTGAAAAAATATCGACTATATATATAATATTTCTTGGAAAGAATATCGATATATATTTTACCAACAGCCCTAGTTGCATCACTACTGTTCTAGGAGTCCCTGATCCTTTACATAGAAAATTGGAATGGAGATATACAAACAGCATTTCAGATCTCTTTATTGATCACAAAACAAAGGACTGCAACGTGCGCAGTAATAATCTAGGCTTTCTGAATGTGTGTTACAGATTGCCAGCTTACACCAGTACCTCTAATACCCGGTAACACGCCTTTCTGCATTGATGCATGCCTATATTCGCATGAAGTAATGAGTACTGCCGACATGGGATCTCACATTGTTTCCATGTTTCTAGATTTCCAGAAGGCTTTTGACACCGTTCCTCACACGGGTCTTCTAATCAAATTGCGTGCCTACGGAGTATCGCTTCAGTTGTGCGACTGTATCCGTGATTTCCTCTCAAAATGCTCAGAGTATGTAGTGATCGATGGAAAATTATCGACTAAAACGGAAGTGTTATAGACCCTCTACTGCGCTTAATCTATAGGGTGATTACAATTAATGTAAAACTTTCAAAACGCGGTAGAAATAACACCACTGGTCAGAATCACGTCAAACTGCACTGTAATGTTATCGGAGAACGGGGAAAACGTATGGCAGAAGAAAAATAAATAGTGTGAAAATTGATCAATAGATGGCGCTGTATGTGTCATAATACGTAAATGCAAACACCTGTCGTGCGCACGTCCCATTGAAGTTGGTATAAACATGCCGGGTACACGACTTTTCCCACTTTCCAGCTTTTCCTGTCTGAATGCAGGATCGCGCTCTGCTTTGTGAGCGTACAAGTTGTGGCAGGAGATTGGAGCGGCAGTTCCCCGCCGCAGAGCACGTGGCTGGCAGTTGCTTCGGGGCCGCGGCGTGCGGCAAGCGTGTAAGGGGCGTTGGAAAAACCAGAGTGGGCGCTTGGCAGGGGCGCATATGGCCGTGTTTGCGCTCTTAAAGAAATTTGCATGCCACAGAAAAATTGATGAAAATAGAAGTAAGAGCGACACGGAGGTGCGAGTTGGCACTCATGGACAGAAAAATATATAATGCTAAATTATCTAGAGCCCCATAAAAATATATAACAGTTTAAAAGTTACTGTTGTCTTAAAAATTGTAAATTTATGAAAGTTCAAAAGCTAATATCTCGACAATGCTTTGGCCGATTAATATGAACAAAGGGTCTACTGATGCGGCGAGTAGAGCTGCATCGAGCAATCTTAGTCGATGTAGCATAGTGTGTCTCATGTTTGAATGAGAGGTCGGAATAGGGGTTCGACTGAGAGAAATTGCGTTTTGAGTAATAAATAAATTTGCCGGCCAGGGTGGCCGACCGGTTCTAGGCGCTTCGGTATGGAACTGCACGACGGCTACACTCGCAGGTTCAAAACCTGCCTCGGACATGGATGTGTGTGATGTCCTTAGGTTAGTTACGTTTAAGTAGTTCTAAGTTCTAGGGGACTGATGACCTCAGCAGTTAAGTCCCATAGTGCTCACAGCCATTTGAACCATTTTTGAATGAATAAATTTAAAGAGACAAACTAGCGGCAGCATTCTAAAGTTTAAAAAGGTAGATGAGCAATTAAGTATGTATTTTTATGTGTTTGTGTATGTTTAGTATACGAAATCTGGGAAAAGCAATATCACGCCATAAGAACATTATTTATAAAAAAACGGTGGCAGATACAGAAAATTGGACCTTGAATTGTTACTGCCCCTAAATTTTCCATATTTTTCAGTGTATCATATGTGTTTTTGTGTTTAGTTTTAGAATATTCGTAATGCTTATTGTCAAACATTGTTTTGAGTTATACAGTCGTTTCGAGAGCGCATAGGGCGGCCATTTTTGATGACAGGACATTTGGTTCTGAGCGACGCTAAGAGCCGGACGTGCCGCCCAACTGGGGGGGGGGGGGGGCGGTGGTCGGTAGCCACGAAGACCACAACAACAGTAGATTAAGTAATGTAGAATTATGTATGGCTAATGGAAGTATGAAATGCCCTATGGTACATGTACCCTGTGAAAAGACTTTTTCAGAGGAAAGCAAGCACCATATTGTAGATTTTTTGGCAGCATGAAAAGACTATTTTGTTGATGGTATGAGTCACAACGGCAAAATTAAACTGGTAAAAAGGTTCTTGGAGGGTTCTGCTCATACATGGGCAAATCAGTGTAGCGAACAATTTAAATCATATAGTATATTTGAACAGATGTTTCAAAATAGATATTGGAGCCAAGCAAAACAATGCAGATTACAGAATGATGTTTTGAATGCGACAGTTTACAGAGGAGGTAGTCAAACTATAAGAGAATTTTGTCAGGAGGAATTAAGGAATTTGGTACATTCGGATAGGCCATTGGGAATTTTGACTGAGATTTCTACTCTAAGGAGAAGGTTACCCGAAAATGTACAGTGGGAACTGATACATTGTCCAACAGATTCTATAGAAAATTTCTTGAATTTTATTGAGAGGATGGACCTGGCCAAACTCAGGGGGTAATAATTCAGGGAATAATCAGAGGAATAATGGAGAGAGAAGAAATGATGTGAGTTGGGCTAATAACCACCACAATTCAATCAAGCATGAAAGGAAATCAGAATGGTAACTGGAGAGAAAACAAAGGTAGAATTCAAACTGGAACTTGCAGAGATAACAGGGAAAGATTTAATGATGATGTCAGGTACCAGGGAGGTGCCTGGGGAAATGGAAACAGTAGTGATCAAAGGCCAATGCAGGAACAGAGAGATGGGAAAGGGACAAAATTCTTTGAACTGAGATTTGTTCCAAATAGGGTCCAATTTGGAACAATAAACCATGCAGCAAATAGGACCATGAGATGGGAAAATAACTGTGGGAGAAAAATGGTGGATCTTCTAATAGTTTTAGGCAAAATAATGGGAGGTATTTTAACGAAATAACCGATGTGATTAACACTTTTTATGCGGATTTTGGCTTCAGCACAATTGAAAACCGATTTTTTCCATGCACACTGAGTAGTATAGTTTGTTTAACGTCAAACATACACCTTAGGCATTGCTGTATGATTCGTCTGTCATTTGCAGTCGACCACTATTAAATTATGACGTTTACTGCGCCATCTATTGATACATTATGTAACTATTTATTTTTATTTTGCCATACGTTTTCCCCAATCTCCGATAATATTCCGTTGCAATTTGACGTCATTCTGACCGGTGGTGTTATTTCTACGGCAGTTTGAAAATTTAACTTAATTATAATCACCCTGTACATAAACGATTTAGGAGATAATCTGAGCAGCTCTCTTAGAGTGTTTTTCCGGTAGTACAGTCTAGTAAAGCCACTATAAAATCAAAACAAAATGCAAAATGTCTTAGACATGTATCTGAATGGAGCGAAGAGTAGCAATTGTCTCTCAATAAAAAAAGTGTGAGGTAATCCACGTAAGTTCAAATAGAAATGGTACAATCTTAAAGAATATCAGCTGGACTAAATACCTAGGAATTACAATTACAAACACATAGATAATGTTGTGGGGAAAGCAAATCAGAGATAACGTTTTACTGCCAGGACACTTGAAAGATGCAACAGATCTACTAAAGAGACTGCTTACACATCGCTTGACCGTCCTCTGCTAGAATACTGCTACGTGGTATCGTATTCTTACCAGATAGGATTGACAGAGGACGTAGAAAAAGATCAAAGAAGAGCAACTCGTTTTGTATTATCATGAAATAGGAAATAGTGTCACAGATATGATAAGCGAGTTGAGATGGCATTCATTTAAAAAAAAAAAGCGTTTGTCGTTGCAGCGAGATCCTTTTACGAAATTTCAGTCACCAGATTTCTCCTCTGAATATCAAAGTATTTCATTGTCGCCAGCCTACATAGGGAAAAATGCTCATCATAATAAAACAAGGAGAATCATAGCTCGTACAGAAGTAATTAAGCTTTCGTTTTCCCCACGTGCTGTTAGAGATTGGAACGGTAGAGAAATAATCTGAAGGTGGTTCAAAGAACCCTCTGCCAGACACTTTCGTGTGAATTACGGGATGGCCATGTAGATGTAGATGTGGATGGTTTAGACATGTTCATTTGCTGAAAGGTCGAAGGGTTAGTGTGTGGAGAACATGCTGTCCATTCAGATCTAGCGATTTCATTATCTTGAAGGAACGCATTCACAAGGTGTGCGCGATGAGCTAGAGAATCGTCGTCTACTAAGGCTAATTTATCTCCGAAATGCTGCCGGTATGGTTGCATTATACGTCGGAGGGTGTCAGTTTTGTACCGTATAGCCGTTTGATTGCCTCAATGACCACCAATGTTATACGTTAACATTATGCCACACCAAAACATCAGGGAATCACCACCTTGCTACAGGCCCTGGACAGTGTGTCTAAGACGTTCAGGCTGACCAGACTGCCTCCAAAAACGTCTCCGACAATGGTCTGGTTGAAGGTATAGGCGAATCTCATCTGCGAATAGAACTTGATTCCAAAACTGGCGAGACCATTCAGCATGTTGTTGGACTCATCTGTACCGCGTTGCGTGGTGTATAGGTGTCAAAGTTGGACCTCCCGTGGGCGTCGGGAATAAAGTTGCACATCTTGCAGCCTATGTCGTACAGTTTGAGTCGAAACACAAAGTTCTGAGGTTGTACGATAATCATCACTCAGCATGGTGGTGTTCCTCTCAGGATTCCTCCGAGCTGATATTCGTAAGTAGCAGTCATCAGCTGCAGTAGCAGTCTTTGGCCGGCCTGAGCGAAGCAAGTCGTAGACAACTCCTGTGTCTCTGTCTGAACAACAGCGCTTTGGTACACTCTGAAACGTCTGGAAACTTCCTTTGATGAGAGCCCTTCCTGACACAAAGTAACAATGCGGAAACGATCAAATTTCGGAACTGATCTTCTAGTCATGGTGGAAGTACAGATAGAACAAGTAATGTACTTCCTTCCTGGAGTCATGACTGGAACTGATCGGCTGTTTACAACTTTGGGTGGGTTGAGTGGCATCTACAAACAATCTTAGGGACTGTGTTATTGATGCAGTATACACATTAACGTTAATCTTCATGAGAGCTTGGAACCGGAGTGTGCAATACTTTTTTTGAGTGCCCTTGGTAAGAAACCAAAAAACACGTCCATTGAAATTATCCTTGCTGTTATGCAGTGGGCGGTTGATGAATTCTGTGTCAATTCCCAACGTTTCGTCCCCGTCTGCGGAGGACATCTTCAAGGGGGTCTGTAGCTCGATGGAAGGTCCAACACACCCACTGGCTCGCAACTGACTGTCAGTCAGTCAGTCAGTAGCGAGCCAGTGGGTGTGTTGGACCTTCCATCGAGCTACAGACCCCCTTGAAGATGTCCTCCGCAGACGGGGACGAAACGTTGGGAATTGACACAGAATTCATCAACCGCCCACGGCATACCAGAACGGATAATTATAATAGACATGACATTTCCGGCCGTGAAAGTCTACATTTTAGCATAAAAAAACACGTGTTTATCTGTTTTCGGAAATTCAATCCCCATGGGGTAAAATAGAGGGTGAAATTTGTTATGGTAATATTCCGTTAAGCAAGTTTTTTTGAGACTAAATCTATGAAAATTTATATTTGGTTTCTGTTTCAGAAATTAAAAAATATGCATTCACTATTTTCTGAAATTCACCTCTCATGGGGTGCAATAAGGGGTAAAATTTTTTATGACAATGTTTCATTGTTAAAGTATTTTTGAAGCTAAATTCATGAAAACTGGTATTTGGCTTCTCAGTTATAAATGAAAAGGACATTTTTCAGTGTTTTTGGAAATTCAACCTCTAACAGGTTTAAACAGGGCTAGCCCAATTCACTGACTTCTCATTTCCCAGCCGAAACCGCTAAGGATAGAAACTTGAAATTTGGGGTGGGTTTGGATTTTATATTGTAGGCATCATTTAAGAAGGTACTGTTCGAAATTCCACTCCTAAGGTTATGAAATAGGGGATGAAAGGATTTTTAAAAAAATTTATGGCATTTTGGAAGCTACAAGAACTGGTATTTGGTTTCTAAGTCAGAAATAAAAAATTATATTTGTTTCAGCATTTTTGAAAATCTAACCATAAACGGGGTAAAGTAGGATGTGAAAGCGTTTTTTGAAAGTAAATTATTATCAGAGAATTAATCAGGCATTTTCAAAGCTATATCTACAAAACTGGTACACGACTTCTCAGTTAGAAATAAAAAATACGTTATTCAGTTTTTTTGAAAATTCGGTGCCTAAAGGGGGGGGCGGGGAATAGGGGATGAAAATTTTGGGTAAATATTTCATAATATTAAAGAATTTTTGAAGCTAAATCTATGAAAATTGGTATTTCAATTTTCGGTTATATACAAAGAAATATGTGTTATGGAATGCAAGTTTCTGTGCAAGTATCATCACAAGAAGCCAACAGGCAGGATTAACAAAAACTGTGGGATCCAGCTACCAGCACAGCTTTTGGTCAGTAGTACATTTGGAAAAGATCATGCTTCTATGATCTTAATTACCTTGAAAAGCTTATATGTTGTTGCAATTTGTGAACAACATGAAAATTCGATCGAAGAAAAACAAAACAAAAAAGATCTGTGCAGACCATACAGTCTCCACAAACGAAGCAGAGGGCGCTAAGGTAGTATTTAATAAGAAGACAAACAGTTTGGGAGAAAGAGAAGATGAAAATCTCCCGTGTGGTTTCTGAAGGCATTGCGGGTTGCATAAAACCTATCGGTAGGGGCAGCTGAATCGCCCTGTACATAGGTCGTTAATTGTCGCCTGAAAAAAAAAATGGTTTTCCTTTATGGTGGAATTATAGCTCCAAAACGCGTTGGGCTAAAACAGAAAACACGGCATATTAATACCAAAAATATTAGTAACCTACTGTGTTTTACTAGTTTATATTCACTTAACAAATACGCTTATGCTAATAAGTATTGTGGTAGTTTTCTGTATTCTCCTTTTCTTTATTAGTTCCTTTTTGAGTTATAAAGTGCCGTATTATAACAAAATACCATTGTTGGTTAACACGTTTTCCAGTCTCTCTCTCTCTCTCTCTCTCTCTCTCTCTTTCTCTCTCTCCTGTTCGTTGTTGCTTGCAGCTGCCTTGGGTCCTTTGTACGCCTTCGTTTTCCATCTCAGGCAGCGAAAATTTCTTGCGGCGTAATGAAATAGTGTAGCGAGGAACGCACACAATGTAAGAGTGTTGCCCCGGGCTTTCCATATTCTCTCGGTTTGTTGCGGGGATTTATAGGTGAGGCGCGACTTTGCGTGATTACTGGGAAGACGGCCGCAGAGCCGGTGGGTTCGGGCGGCGCGGCCGGCGCTTTCTCCCCCTCTTAACCCCTGCGGCCGCCTCCGCGAGACAATGGCGGCAGCGGGCGAGGCGCCTCTGCGGACACACAATAGCCGCGAGCCGCCCGCCTGCTCCTACTACCGAGTACTGCAGCCGCCGAGCCACTCGTTCCCGGAGTACACCGCGGCCTGCGGTCCACCCGCCACGCATACAGCCACTGCACGGAACACGATGAGGTGCTACGCGAGTGGCGACGTGAAAAACTGTTGTTCTCAGTGAAGCAACAGTGCCAGCGCCTGAAGCTCCATTCACACACGACGGCTGCTGATAAAGTGACAGTTGTCACCTCTTTACAGGATTTCCCGTGTGGGATGTGAACGGAAAAGGAGAGGTGCTTGACAAGGACGATTAAGAAGTAATAAAGTAAAATAAGACGTCTGCGTTTATTGCAGTTTCATGATGCAATGGGAGCCTACAAGAAGGATGTACACTCATGCTCATAAATTAAGAATAATGCTGATACAAGATGAAACAACGCTCTGGTGGGCGGTTTGCGGGTTTAAATGACCTCGGCGTATCACCATGCTGCGCATTTGACTGCGGTCGTCGCACGGTTGCGCTGGCAGCAGTCCACATAAGCAGTTGTGTGCTGGTACATGTCAGAGTACGGTGCAGCGAGTAAGTGTGCAGTTGTTTCCAGACGTATTAATGGTGACCGTGTGTTGAAAACGGCTCAAAGAACACATCTTGATGACTTTATGAGGGGTAGAGTACTAGGGCGACTGGAGGCTGTTCAAACACAGCAGGCCGTAGCCCGGGGCCATCCGTGTGCCACAAAGTGTGATCTCAAGATTATGGCAACGATTCCAGCAGACAGGAAACGTGTCCAGGCGCTACAGTACGAGACGTCCACAGTGTACAACACCACAAGACACGTACGTAAGCATCCTGTTTGATCACCTGCATTCATTCACGTCCATTGTGCATTCCGACGGACTTGGGCAATTTCAGCAGGACAATGCGACACCCCACACATCCAGCATTGCTACAGAGTGGCTCTAGGAACACTCTTCTGACGTTAAACACTTCCGCTGGCCACCGAACTCCCCAGACATGAACATTATTGGGCGCATCTGGGATACCTTGCAACATGCTTTTCAGAAGAAATCTCCACCCCTTGTACTCTTACGGATTTATGGACAGCGCTGCAGGATTCATGGTGTCAATTCCCTCCAGCACTACTTCAGATATTAGTCGAGTCCACGCCGCGTCGTGTTGCTTCGTGCTCCCGGGAGCCTTAAGTGATGAATTATGGAGGTGTCCCAATTTCTTTGGCTCTTCAGTGTACACTCATGCTCATAAATTAGGGATAAAACTAATACATGGTGAAACAACGCTCTGGTGGGCGGTTTGCGGGTTTAAATCACCTCGGGGTATGACCATGCGGTACATTTGATCTGCTGTCGTCGCACGGTGGCGCTGGCAGCAGTCCGCATACGCAGAGGTGTGTTGGTGCATGTCAGAGTACGGTGCAGCGAGTAAATGTGCAAATGTTTTCAGACGTCCTAATGGTGACTGTGTGTTGAAAATGGATCAAAGAACACATATTGATGACGAAATGAGGGGTAGAATACTAGGGCGACTGGAGGCTGGTTAAACACAGGTCGTAGCACGGGCCCTCCGTGTGTCACAAAGTGTGATCTCAAGATTATGGCAACGATTCCAGCAGACAGGCAACGTCTCCAGGCGCTACAGTACAGGACATCCGCAGTGTACAATACCACAAGAAGACTAATATCTCACCATCAGTGCCCCCAGACGGCCACGGAATACTGCAGGTAAGCCTTGCTCGAGATCTTACCGCAGCCACTGGAACAATTGTCTCCAGACACAGTCTACAGATGATTGGTCAGACATGGTTTATTCACCCGGAGAGCTGAAAGGTGCATTCCACTGACCCCTGATCACAGTCGAAGAGATTTCTTTCAATGCAATGATGATTAGGGGACCCTAGGCGGGTCAGCCAAATGTCGGGGTTTTTAACAAGAATGATTTTATTTGTTAACTTTGCCTACTGGATCGAGTCGTTGGCTCTGGCTGAAGGCCTGTTATGAGACCCAACCTGTTAATTAAAACTGCCCCTTCACTAATTCTGATTAATATTCAATAACTAAATAGTGTTCAGAGAACTGATCACTACTAAACAAACAAGGATAGCATCGAACAAATTTATTGAACAGCAATCTTCCTGACATCAAACTAAACAATGACATACATTTATAAGTAATAAAATTAAGCTAGTAATGGCAATGGCCCTTAAATTCCAAAACTAACTCTTAAGGTCGGATAACGCATCTGTACTTGTTATTTTCTACACTCTCCCCTTGTGAGACGGCATAAAATACGTCAGACAAACCTACTGCAATTAACAAATTCTCAGTAAGAGCGTGGCTGGAAAACTGAGCTCTGGTAATCACAGGCGTGCGTAATATCGGATTAAATGCCGAAGTTGAGCATCACGTTACCAAATGCAGCGTCGTGGACACGACAGAAAGCTGCCGATGGCGACTGCGCCGTCGAGGAGCCTCAATTGTAACAAAAATGAATTTATTTTCGCGAACAGGCTTCCTGATCGTAAACTCCTATTCAAAAGCTAATTCTGCTTTCTTTCCAATCGTCTCGCACTCTTTAAGACGGGGCTCATCAGCCCAAAGGCGGAATCCAGTAATGTCTTTAATAAAGTATGACTCAAGGAAATTGCTGTACTCCTGTCTGCTTCCTGTGAGACAGTATTTCCAACCGTAATTAGCGGAATCAGCCTTTCTCTAACAGTAAAACATGACACTTCCCCTTACTGAATACTAGTTTCAGTTGCAACTGGCAGACTTATTCAAAGTCCTGCACAGCACTCTGAAAAGAATTTACTCTCTTACAGCGGAGCCGAAAGCACGACGTCTGCTCGCTACAGGAGCTAAGACGTTTCTTCTCCATAACAGCTCCAAAAGCTTCCCTCTGCAAAAATCAGCACCCCCACCCAATTTTCGAGCTGACCAATCCCGTGGCTCTAGACCAGCACAGTTCGCTACCACTATTATTTCCTGGTTTCTTACAGCCAATTAAAACATTCTGCGCCTTACTGCGCCTAGAATGTTCTGGAACAAACTGAAACTCCGTTCAAAATTGAACGTACCAATCGTGTCTCTTTGTTCGCCCTCGCGCGGGGAAAGGTCATTGCACTAGCTTAACCGCGTTTCTTAGAAAGCCCCAGAAAACGTTAAGATTCGTGGGAAGGCTCCCTTAGGCGTCAGCTCATCTCGACATAGTGGCGTCGGCGTAACGCCCAGCGCCAGCGAGGCGCCGTCCCTCGCAGGTCTGTGTCTGTTGTCGGCGCAATGGGTGCCTACCTGCTCCGGCGGCGCGTCTCCCCCAGCGGGACGCTTTCGCATGCCGACTCGTAATGGTTGGTTGTGAACTTCCGCACCCCTCTGCCCTGCCTTTGAGCAGTGCCGCTCGTCCGCTCCAGCCAAACTCCCTGAAAATATCACCTGAACTCCGACTTCATGCAACATGCGAATTTCTTAAAGTTAATACGCGTCTTATGCCGTCTGATACTCCCTATATTAATTTCAATAGGCTGATTGCCTGATAAATAACATAATAAGCGATATCTAACTCGTCTTTGCAACAATTATTGTTGTGGCGTAACAAGACAGCTACGCCACACTGAAGTAGCCTAAAGGCACACGTAAACTTAAGTAGACTAGATAGAGGTCTGAAACAGGATACTTATTAATGTTATAAAGAAAAGTATGTAGCTACTAGAACACTTAACTTTTTATATAGTCCTTTGGTATACAAGTGAGACTCTATCTTGAGGTACATGCAATGTTACAAATGGCGCCTTGCTAGGTCGTAGCCATGGACTTAGCTGAAGGCTATTCTAACTGTCTGCTCGGCTAATGAGCGATGCTTCGTCCGTGTAGTCGCTAGCAATGTCGTCCGTACAACTGGGGCGAGTGTTATTCCATATCTCGAGACCTGCCTTGTGGTGGCGCTCGGTCTGCGATCACACAGTGGCGACACGCGGGTCCGACATGTACTAAATGGATCGCGGCTGATTTAAGCTACCACCTAGCAAGTGTGGTGTCTGGCGGTGACACCACAATTATTATATTACAGTAAGGTGCAAAATACTGCTACCTTACAATAGGAGATCCCGTAAAGCCTGGTGTCAAGAACATAGTACATGGTCATTGGAACAGTGGTCCCAGGTTATGTTACGGACGAGTCCAGGTATAGTCTAGACATTGATTCTCACCGGGTTTTCATCTGGCGTGAACCAGGAACCAGATAGCAACCCCTTAATGGCCGGCCAGGGTGGCCGAGCGGTTCTAGGCGCTACAGTCTGGAACCGCGCGACCGCTACGGTCGCCGGTTCGAATCCTGCCTAGGGCATGGGTGTGTGTGATGTCCTTAGGTTAGTTAGGTTTAAGTAGTTCTAAGTTCTAGGGGACTGATGACCTCAGAAGTTAAGTCCCACAGTGCTCAGAGCCATTTGAACCAACCCCTTAATGTCCTTGAAAAGGACCTGTATGGAGGTCGTGGCTTGATGGTGTGGGGTGGGATTATGATTGGTACACCTACCACCCTGCATGTCTTTGACAGAGGAACTGTAACAGGTTAGATGTATCGGGACTTCACTTTGCACCACTACGGCCGCCTTTTCAGGGGTGCAGTGCGTCTCACCTTCCTCCTGTTGGATGATAAAGCACGGCCCCACACCGAGCTGCCATCATGGAGGAGTACTTTGTAACAGAAGATATCAGGCGAATGGAGTGGCCTGCCTGTTCTCCGGACCTAAACCCCATCGAACACGTCTGGGACGCTCTCGGTCGACGTATCACCGCACGTCTTCAAACCCCTACGACACTTCAGGCACTGGTGCAAAATGGGAGGCTATACCCCAGCAGCTGCTCGATCACATGATCGTGTGCATGGTGATCATATCACATATTGATGTCGGGGTACATGTGCAGGAAACAGTGGCGTTTTGTAGCACATGTGTTTCGGGACGGTTTTCTAAACTTATCACCCATACCGTGGACTTGCAGACCTGTATCGTGTGTGTTCCCTACGTGCTATTAGCGCCAGTTTTTTGTAGTGCCACGTTGTGTGGCACCACATTCTGCAATTATCCTTAATTTATGAGCATGAGTGTAGTTATTCCATATGCCAATAGTGTATGTTAAGAGGGGAGGGCATGGCCACACGTTAAAAGGAACTAGAAAGGGCGAAATCTGAATAGTAGAGACTGGAGCAGGCGGAAGTCATGAAGGGCGCTCTGTATAGATTTACACTTTATTTATCCCCAGCAATTACGGTGTGCCATCTGATGCATCATTATAGTTGTAAGTCTCCAGATCTTGGCTGATATACATTTATAGAGCGGCAATTTAAGTGTTATATTTCTCTGTGTTATCCTCGTAGTATATTTACTCGTATTTAATTCCGTGCGTGTTTCTCTGTTTAAGAGGTTAAACCTCGCGTTTATGTAAAGGTGAATTCATTGTTTTCCGTATACATAAATGATTTGACGAACAGGGTGGGCAGCAATCTGCGGTGGTTTGCTGGTGATGCTGTGGTGTACGGTAAGATGTCGAAGTTGAGTGACTCAAGGATGGCCGCGCGGGGTATCCGAGCGGTCTGGGGCGTCTTGTCACGGTCCAAATGGTTCAAATGGCTCTAAGCACTATGGGAATTAAAATCTGAGGTCATCAGTCCCCTAGACTTAGAACAACTTAAACCTGATTATCATAAGGACATCACACACATCCATGCCCGAGGCAGGATTCGAACCTGCTGTAAGTAGGCTGTTTATGTTTTGTTATTGGCAACGTTACGTAGCGCTCTGTATGAAAATCACTGGCTGTGCTGCGTGCAGTCTGTGGCTAGTTTGCATTGTTGTCTGCCATTGTAGTGTTGGGCAGCGGCAGCTGGATGTGAACAGCCCGTAGCGTTGCGCAGTTGGAGGTGAGCCGCCAGCAGTGGTGGATGTGGGGAGAGAGATGGCGGAGTTTTGAAATTTGTAAGACTGGATGTCATGAACTGCTATGTATATTATAAGTTTTCAACACTATTAAGGTAAATACATTGTTTGTTCTCTATTAAAATCTTTCATTTGCTAACTATACCCTTCCGTAGTTTGAATCTTTTATTTAGCTGGCAGTAGTGGCGCCTGCTGTATTGCAGTAGTTCGAGTAACGAAGATTTTTGTGAGGTAAGTGATTTGTGAAAGGTATAGGTTAATGTTAGTCAGAGCGATTCTTTTGTAGGGATTTTTGAAAGTCAGATTGCGTTGCGCTAAAAATATTGGGTGTCAGTTTAAGCACAGTCGTATATAATTTTTCAAAAGGGGACGTTTCACTGCGACCGTAGCAGCAGCGCGGTTCCGAACTGAAGCGCCCAGAACCGCTCTGTCACAGCGGCCGGCTTGTCACGGTCCGCGCGGGTTCCTCCGTCGGAGGTTCGAGTCCTCCCTCGGGCATGGGTGTGTGTGTGTGTGTTGTCCACAGCGTAAGTTAGTTTAAGTTAGATTAAGTAGCGTGTAAGCTTAGTGACCGATGATCTCAGCAATTTGGTCCCATAAGACCTTACCACAAATTTCCAGTTTTGACTGAAGGAAGATACAAGACGACTTGGACTAAATTTCTAATTGGTGTGATGAATGATAGCTAGCTCTGTATGTGGGAAAATGTAAGTTAATGAGGATGAGTAGGAAGAACAGTATTACTGCTCTTCTGCTTGACGCAGTCGAGGCGTTTAAATATCTGGGCGTAACGTTGCGACACCATCGTGAGATGGAACGGGCATGTGAGAGCTGTGGTAGGAAAAGCGAATGGTCGACTTCGGTTTATGTGGAGAATTTTAGGAAAGAGTTCAAAAAATGGTTCAAATTGCTCTGAGCACTATGGGACTTAACATCTATGGTCATCAGTCCCCTAGAACTTAGAACTACTTAAATCTAACTAACCTAAGGACAGCACACAACACCCAGCCATCACGAAGCAGAGAAAATCCCTGACCCCGCCGGGAATCGAACCCGGGAACCCGGGCGTGGGAAGCGAGAACGCTACCGCACGACCACGAGATGCGGTCAGGAAAGAGTTGTTCACTTGTATAGTAGACCGCATATAGGACTACAGCCTGTATTAGCGACTGCTGTCGCCATCAAGGACAGCACTGGACCACGTTGTTTCTGTGGAAGGAGGGTGAAAATACTGTAGATATTTACAGGCGATAGGTGGCAGCAAGTGGAGAGTGGGCCTCGTCACGAAAAACTGTGTACAACTGGGCGGATAGCTGGAAAAGTAGCCAGACATTGACGGAGAAATGAACCACTGTTGGAAGGAAAGTGACGGCGATTACACCAGGCAACATTTCAAGAGTGGAAAAGTACATTGAGGAGAGTAGGTGCATCACGTTCAGAGGAACTTGAGGCGGCCACAAGACTTGCCAGAATCACTCTGCGCTGTGTACTGCAGCACCACCATTAGCTTCGGAAAGTGTCTGAAAGGTGGGTTCTGAAGTCCCCGACCGCAGCTCAGACAAAACACTCCAAGGATGTGTCGGTGATCTCCTTCAAGGACACAGCCCGGATCCAGAATGCTTAATGTCCAAACCCGTGATTGGCGAACAGATATGGCTTCTCTACCGTGATCAAAGTCCAGTCAATCCAAGGAAAGCATACAGGCAGTGTAACACCCCACCCGTTGCTTGTCCGATTTTGCGTGTGACAAACAACTTACAGAGAAATTGGGAGTGGAACTGTAAGCAAACATGGATAACGCTAGATTTAAATGTAGCCCTATCATCCCTAAATAATCTGCGATGGTAGTGTTGACCATAAATCACACCTATTTTTCCTTCCAAACATGAACGATCTCGAACCCTTACGGTGTTCAATGATATCAAACACATACACAAATATAAAAAATAAGCATAAGGTAAATTCAGGATCAACTATTGAAAGTAAAGGCTCTACTGAATCACGATAATTTTATTATAGCCTTCAGATCAATGCTGAATAAAACACAACGCACAATTTACAAATTATCTTCCTAACTGGCATTGGCAGTGAACTGTGTTGAAATCGGTCCAAAACGCGATCTCTTATAACTTGGCTGATCGACTGACATCGACACAAAACGTAAAATACGAAGAACCACTACACCCCAAAGTATCTTGAAACCTCTGTGGAAACAGCAATTGTACGTGATCCAACTATTTAACGATACTCCTAACACAGGCCGATGGCGGAGCGATCTCACCTAATGTTCCTGTTGTAGCGGCGGTCTCCGACGGCGCGGCCGGGTGGTTGGCGTGTGGCGTCTCGGAAAGTACAATACTACAGTATTCGAACAACAGACTGCTGTCCGTAAACTTCTCTAATTGCGACAGTGTTTCCGTCAGCAATGTGCTGGCGCTTCTAACGTCTTCTCAGAACGAAAGACCAAGAGGGGAGACGACTTGGCTAACGTCCTCTCAGTACGAGAGCCAAGAAGGGAAGACATCTACCGAGAGCCGAGCAAGATCGCTCTTCACCTCTGTTTTCCCACCTCAACTTTTACCGAGCGAATCACATCACTAGAAGCTCTCAAAATACACAGTTTGCCAGTCCCGACCAATGTACGGCCTGGGAATAGAATTTTCCACAATTCTTCTCTTTCTACAGAATTTCACAAGTAAACTCCGCCCACTCCGGTTGGGAAGAACCACAGCTGTAGGCAATAACACGTTTGGTTCAAATGGCTCTGAGCACTATGGGACTTAACTTCTGAGGTCTTCAGTCCCCTAGAACTTAGAACTACTTAAACCTAACTAACCTAAGGACATCACACACACCCATGTCTGAGGCAGGATTCGAACCTGCGACAGTAGCGGTCGCGCGGCTCCAGACTGTAGCGCCTAGAACCGCTCGGTCACAACGGCCGGCAATAACACGTTTACTAGAATTTTTCTCCTAAGGGACGACTCGAGATTTTCCCGGCAAGATTTCCCGCCGTAGCGAAGACAGACTCCTGCATTGAAAGTTTTTGTTATTCCGAACTCCTGGGCTACCCCACTTGAGCTACTCGAAGGCGTAAAATTAGTGGGACATAGGCGAGAGCACGCACAGGAAAGCCCGTCCAGCTATCCACTGCTCTGTTTTGGTAAACACTTGAACACCTGCAGCCGCGCGTCCCTCAGAGGCTGGCGGCCGCTGTGGCCTCTCTAAACGGATTACAGAACTTCCCCAGTTCACCATTCATACCGTCAGGCTCTGGCCTTCGGCGGCTAGCCGGGGAGGTAACTGAGCTCTGTCTCGCTTGCAAAATCTTATAATTACAAAATAGCGGAATTCTCGCTGTATTTCCTAGGCAGCGTGCCGATGCGTTCCACATAGATTTCCTGCACCGTAATTTAGAGTATTACTTCGACAGACAACAACTACTTATCTACAAAGCGATTGCGCCGCTGTCAGTCGTTAAATGGACTCATGTAAGGTGCAAAACCGTTGCCACCTTACAGCAGCACCCCACCAAAGAAGATCTACACAGAGACGTCGGTGAGAAAAGACAAGGGCACAGTCTTTTGGGACGAGGACTGAATCCTCATTATTGATTGACTGGATGGAGCGGGAACCATCATTAACGGCGTTGCGTATGTGGACACGCTTCTGAGATTGCGCCACGCAGTTAAAAAAAAAGGCTAGGAAAATGGGCGAAAGGAGCGCTGTTGCAACACGATAACGGTCGCCCCTATACGAGTTGGAGAACCACTGGGTTGCCGTCATGGACATGCAGTTTCGGGTGATGTAACACCCACCGTATTCCCCTGAGTTGACAGCTTGCTATTGCCACTTATTTGTGGCTTGGGGAAACATCTGTGTGAACACCTTTTCGCAGACATACATCTGTGTGAACACCTTTTCGCAGACATACAGGAGAACTGCGTGCAGCTGCGAGCGATGGTTGCGACAGACTTCAAAAAAGTAAGTTTTCGAAAAATGGTTTGAGGAGAGCCTACAGAAGTTACGATATCGGTGGCGCATGTATGTGCAGCTTAATGGAGACTATGTTGAAGTATTTGCTGAGACCTAGAAGTTCTTAGTGCGTGTGAGAAAAAAATAAATAATGGAGTGCAGCTCGTACAATAAAACAGGGGAGGATGCAAAATGCAAGAGTACAGCGGCAGGCTGCCTAAGCCCTCTGACCTGCAGCAGTGGGAGGCAGTCACTCGGCTCCTCTCCCACGCCTCACAGAATGCTGGGCTATGCTGCACCTTAGTTGGGACTCTGCACTGTCCTTGGACTTTGGTCTAAATGGCTCAAATGGCTCTGAGCACTATGGGACTTAAAATCTGAGGTCTTCAGTCCCCTAGAACTTCTCTTCTCTTCTAAGCGACCACAGGCCGTGTAGACTACGCGCTGCATCAGCGATCTGCTTCCACCGTCTTCTATCTATCGCAGCCTCTCTCCACCCTGCGAAAATTCCTAATGCTACGATGTCCTTCTCTATGTCATCTTGCGAGGTGCCGGGGCAAGCAGTGTATTTGACACTAAATTCTTCTAGAATCTACATATGTAAATGATGCTCTAAGCCCCCCCCTATTCTAACTCCGACTTTTGCTGTTGCACATGGATTAAAAAATATACGCGAACTGACTGTAATCAACCCTGCAAGTGGAGTAGAAAAGAGTTTGGCACCTGCAATAATTTAATTTGATAAATAAGTTAAAATAAGGAAGGTTTCATTAACGTAGTGAGAAATGATGGGTTGCTCTACCGATTAACAGAATGAAAGTTCTGTCCAAAATAACAATATGATTTATTAAGACTAAACACAAAATAATAAACAAAAACACATGAAACATTTATAATACATAAAATTGGCTCAAATTGGATACTCAAACAAACGCTGTAAAGGTGAAGTTGTCCCTAAACTAGATTGTGAGGTTTATGACGAAGTGGTATGTGGAGCCAATTCCTTGCCACTCAAATCTTAAGAGAGACACACAGCTAACCCAACATTAATGGCTGCTACTCAAGACAGAACAAAGTTAGAAGAAGACGAACAGGCGCGCTCTGCTGAGCTCTGATTATCACCTAGGAAAATCCCTATCTGCCGGTGCTGCGGACATACATCACCAAACTGTCTTCTGAACTGCCAGAACACGATCTGGCGTACCGGAGGCGATGGCTGGTTGCTTCGACGTCCTCGACCGAAAGGCGACCGACGACTACCCACAAGAGCACCCGTACAGGCCGAACACACAACATTCCCGCCCCCACGACAGTGGCCGTGGTTAAACGTTCCAATCAGCAACTCGAAAACCGGCGGAAAATTCCACTCTATTGCCGGAGCACTACCATTCCACCAATGGAGATTCTTGGCGCCAATTTCTGCGCTGATTTTGCTACGTCACGGAGCTATGCCCTGAGCAAGCCGATCACAGTTACTATTTTTCAGAAAGTGCGGGAATTTTCCCGCCACAACTGCCTGGGTACACAATTCATTCCCACGTCTCACTGGTAGCCCGCCAGAAAGTGTTTTCGCTAAGTTTCTGCGAAGTAATGGAACCTCTAGCTCAGCCGCTACTTCAGGCCCCTGCAGGGCGTGTCTCTTGACAATGTCGGCGTCTGGAAAGCATTCACTCGACTCTCTCACACTCGTCGGCTTAACCCTCTCGAGATCCGCAGAGCCCGCCTGTCACCGGACCACCCGGGTGACGAGAGACGCTGCGTGGGAAGTCCGCGTGTGAAGGAATAGCAACTTTTCACCACATGCAATTAGAGACGAAAATCGTAAGACAGAAATATGAGAGGGGGCTCATGCCACCTCTCAATCTTTCCACCTTGTACGAGGTCGGCCCCATGGTCTTGACTTCCAGCGCCCCTACGACAGCATCCACAGAAGTAGCCTCTACAACACCTTACGAGAATTTAGTATACCCAGTAAAATCATTAGGATGATACAACTGTGCATGGATGGCTCCCCTAGAACTTAGAACTACTTAAACCTAACTAACCTAAGGACAGCACACACATCTAGAAGGACTTTGGTGTGCCAGGTGAGCATGTGTAGCTAGCCAGAACGACTGTGTACTGAATGCAAAATTTTAGCGTGATAGAAAGACAATAAAAATTACTGTTTTGTGGGGATTCGTGTCGCATTTGACAACTGAGGTTGTACACCTCTGCAAAATAAATTTGCATGATCAACATTTTGTTTTTAGAGCTCATGTTTACTGGACATTTATTGCTTGTTTTGGTCCATACTGCCACCTCCGAAAGTTGGCTACCCTACAATTTTATCAATAACATTACCGGTACATATACAGGCATTCCACTGTCAGATCTATCAGTACGGTTTAGGCTTATAATTTCCGACTCGTTTGTTTCCGGTAGTGGGATCCTCACGTCTAATTGATACATTTATCATTCTCCATCGTCCTAGAAAGTTTATAACATCAAAAATTAATCATCCTCCATTATCATACATTTAGAGGCGCCGGCGCCTGTAACTATGACGCTCTGTAACGTCGTCGGATGACGTTTCCGGACAAGGGTTCCTATGTCAAACTTTATCTACTAATTCCCCTCTACAATCTCTAGAAGTATTTACATGAATTACGAAACACATTGTATATCTATTAAGTGATGTCTTTTCTTTCGGACATACCCTATGTGATCAAAAGTATCCGGACGCCTGGCCGAAAATGACCTACACGGTCGTGGTGTCCTCCATCGGTAATGTAGGAATTCAATATGGTGTTGGCTCACAGTTTCCACTCTCGTAGGCATACGTTCAATCAGGCGCTGGAACATTTCTTGGGGAATGGCAGAAAATTCTTCATGGTGTGCTGCACTGAGGAGAGGTATCGATGTCGGTCCGTGAGGCCTGGCACGAAGCCGGCGTTCCAAAACATCCCAAAGGTGTTCTGTTGTATTCACGTCAGGACTCTGTGCAGGCCAGTCCATTACAGGGATGTTATTGTCGTGTAACCACTCCACTTCAGGCCGTGCAATATGAACAGATGCTCGATCGTGTTGAAAGATCCAAACGCCATTCCCGAACAGTGGGAAGCAAGAAGGTGCTTAAAACATCAATGTAGTCCTGTGCTGTGATAGTGTCACGCAAAACAAACAAGGCGTGCAAGCCTCCTGCTTGAAAGACATGACCACATCATAACACCACCGCCTCCGAATTTTACTGTTGGCACTACACATGCTGGCTTATGACGTTCACAGGGCATTCGCCACACCCACACCCTACCATCGGATCGCCACATTGTGTACCGTGATTCGTCACTCCACACAGCGTTTTTCCACTGTTCAATCGTCCAATGTTTACGCTCCTTACACCAAGCGAGGCGTCGTTTGGCATGTACCGGCGTGATGTGTGGATTATGAGCAGCCGCTCGACCTTGAAATCCAAGTTTTCTCACCTCCCGCCTAGCTGTCATAGTACTTTCAGCGGATCCTTATGCACTTTGTAATTCCTGTGTGATGGTCTGGATAGATGTCTGCCTACACATTATGACCCTCTTCAACTGTTGGCGGTCTCTGTCAGTCAACATACGAGGTCGTCCTGTGCGCTTCTGTGCTGTACGTGTCCCTTCACGTTTCCATTTCATCATCACATCGAAAACAGACGACCTAGGGATGTTTAGGAGTGTGGAAACCTCGCGTACAGACGTATGGCACAAGTGCCACGCAATCACCTGACCACGTTCGAAGTCCGTAAGTTCCGCGCAGTGCCCCATTCAGCTCTCTCACGATGTCTAATGACTACTGAGGTCACTGATATGAAGTACCTGGCAGTAGGTGGCAGCACAATGCACCTAATTTGAAATACGTATTTTTCGGGGGGCGTCCGGATGCTTTTCATCACATAGTGTATGAAGCCTAATATGGTCATTCAGTACAGAATACTCTACGCCCGACCTCTTGCGGAACTTTGTGCGATGCGACGAGCAACAAAGAGGGAAGTGTTTTAGGGGATGCTACTTTGGTAGCGGAGGGGAATTTGGATTCAGGGGGGAGGATTGTTTGTGTAGTCCGTGCAGTTGTGTGTAACCACTGTGCCCACATGGCATAGCCGATTAACACATCTGCATACTATGCAGGAGACGTGGGCTTTGGTACAAATTTTAATTTGCCGCCACTGAATTCTTTCATTGCCCGAATGCAGCAGAGATCGGAATTTCTCATTTTCGAACGTATTGGTTGGACGTTTAACTAGAAGTACCTGGTCCAAGCCGCTCCTGAGTGCGCTGTACATTACGCGATTGCTCGCCCCTGGTCGCTGTCAAGAGGCTGCTTTGTACCGTTACATGTTCTGTTTGTGCCACCGTAACTGAAGCTGACCAGCACCTCCCTCTGGGAGGATCTTGCGACTGCGTGCGGAACGGCGTGTGTTCATGTAATGCTCCTGGCCGCGCTCTAACATTTATTCATTCCGTGCTAGTCGGCTTGCCTAGTGAAACAGTGTATACATTAGAAGGCTGCCAAGCAATTAGTAGTTGCCTTTATTTGACTGTTTTATGGGAATACCTCGAGCACACAGTTTCTGAATACGTGTTCTGCTTCAGCTACTTTTTAATGCCAATTGTACAGAACACCGGTAAAATTTTGTTTCCTATGTTCGTTCCACAAATCCACCTGAGCCGTGCGCGGCTAGTGTTCGTGCCGTTTGTTTACACCTTGTCTTTACGGTATTGCCGTCTCTTTTCTTATTCGATTTACTGGCGTCACTGAGTTACTGGCTTGCCTGCCCATGAGTGGCAGCAGCAGCGCATATCGATAAGAGCACTGTCGTACTATCTTCGAAGCGACCGCTAGTTCAAAATGGTTCAAATGGCTCTGAGCACTATGGGACTTAACTTCTGAGGTCATCAGTCGCCTAGAACTTAGAACTAATTAAACCTAACTAACCTAAGGACATCACACACATCCATGCCCGAAGCAGGGATTCGAACCTGCGGCCTTAGCGGTCGCTCGGCTCCAGACGGTAGCGCCTAGAACCGCACGGCCACTCCGGCCGGCGACCGCTAGTATTTCCGGGTCGTCGTGTGCGGTGAGTTCAGTCGGGTTTGAGCGCGAGTGAGGTCCGGACAGCGAGTCTCGCCCGACTGTTTCCGGTCCCCTTCAGTTGGTCATCTTTTGGGACGTGGGTCGGTTCCTTGCTTGTGCGGAAATGTCGGGTGGTCAAGCGCCAAGTGTTCCCTCTGCATGGTTCGGTCCGAGCCAGTGTCTCTGGGTCGGCGTGCGTCCGAAGGGAGTCGGGACGCAGTAGCAGTGAGGTCCGGTCAGCCATGACTCGGCCGACCGTTGCCGACACACATCACTTGAGTGGGACCACCTTAGTTGGTCGTTCGGCCGGTCGCCTTATCGGACGACGTGTATTTGGTCGCCGACCGTTTCTGGGTTTTCTGTCTGTGTCGATTTGTGATTCGTTCTCGTTGTTCCACAGTCACTGGTTTTAGTATTGTTCGAGTTGTTTGTGGAAGTGTTTTCGCGGAACCGTGTGTAGCTTGTGTAGTTGGACTGAGCAGTTATAATTAATGCTCTCTGTGTGTGTGGCAGTGGGTCGGTTGGGACCGAGCAGCAAGCAAGTGTCCGCGGCGCGAGGCCAGGCCGGAGCCGCTGGCGGTGCGCACGCGCTGTCGGATCATGAGGCGCTCATGAGTTGCGAGAGCGACAAGTTCGTTGCCCACCGAACCTGGACGTCGAAGTTGAGTGATCAGTTAATCTGTTATGAAATCTCAACTATTGTGACATCTCTTCGATCATTTGCAGGTTGTTGCCCATTTGGCTGTTCGGGCTGGCAGCGGCGTATGATGTGTTGGAGTCGGCGAAATCTTGCAGCTGTCTTCCTATGTTGTGATTAATTATTCAATTGACTGTTGCTTATCAGTGAAGTGCACCAGCGGTATTTTCTGCCCTGTGGCCGTTAACGCTCCAGTTACCGCCCTGGTCGTTAGTGTAGTTTGTAGGCAGTGTGCCTTTTCCTCGTCGTGTTGTTGCTGCCCAGCACGGCATGTAGTTACACAGCCTTTTAAGTCGTTTGGTTCATACTTGCTTAGAGTGGTTATTGTTCCGCTGGCTGTTTTTAGGCGCCAATTTCTGGAGGCGTGGTGCTGTTCGTTTTCTCGTCCTCGGCCGACATTCTCCATCGTTGTGCCGTTGGTCGGACGGAAGGGAATTGGTTAAATTGTTGGTCGGTCCTTGGGCCATCCCTAGTTTGGGTTGCCATCCGATTACCTAACTTTAACTCTTGGCTGCCTGTCTCACCTCACCTTACGTTTGGGATACCTTCCCAGGCTGACCCAAGGAACCACTTGTTCTGTTTGTTTTAAATTGTGATTTTAATTTTAGTTGAAGTATTCTGCGAGGCCTTTGGCCATGTATTAATTCAATATTTTTAAATTTACATAAAAGCCTTCAGCCATGTTAAATTAAAATTTTGAGCACTGATTGTTTCAGAAAAAAAGTTTATTCTTAGAAGTTGTTCTATCTGAAATAGTTTGTAATCTAGGCCCTAAGCCGTTGGTTGTTCCATGTGTTATGTGTGGCCTTCAGCCCAGGATTTGCGTGAACCCGTTAATAAGGCCTTCAGCCATGTCTGTTCTTTAAAGGAAAATTTTTTATATAAGAAGCAAGGGGATTATTCTAAATAATTTATTTGACTTGTTGTCCAGGCCTTCAGTCGTTGTTTCAAATTTGTTGTGGCCTTCAGCCGTGCAATAACTTAATCAGGTTTCGGCCATTCTGTTGTAAGTTTAAAAGGAAATTTTCTTCCTTAAAAAAATTGCTTATTAATGTGCCTTAGTTACAGTTGTCCTTCAGACGTGTAGTCTGGGCCTTCAGCCGTTAATTGTTTTCATTGCATGTTTTTTTTAGATAATAATTTTCACCTTCTATTTTTAATTGCTTTTGATTTCTAAGCCAGGTCTTCAGCCGTTCTGGTTTTCTGTGTGGTTTTGGGCCTCCAGGCCAGAAAGCCTCTCACGTTTTCCTCTAACTAGGCCTTCAACCGTATTGTTTAATTGTGATTCTTTAAGCCAAGGGGTAAATAAGTGGTTCTTAGAAAAATAAAGTTGTGTGTTTGGTTGTGCAACTCACAGTAACTGTTGACGCCCCATCCATAACCTTAACCTTATCCCGTGCGCTCTCTGACTACCTACCAATCAGGTCTCACCACCGTGTCTATTGTGAGTTGTGACTGTCGTTCTGGTAACTCGGTTTTTATATGTTATTTGAATGCGTGATGTCTGTTCTTTAGGGGGACTGCGTGTAGGTGGCGATATGTGGGATGTGGGTCTGCCGAGAGGCGTGCCTGCCTCCAGATGGAACAGTCGTCAACGCAGGCTGCCGCAGTAAGCAAGAGATCCCAATGCAGCTGAAATCAATAGTGCCTTTCCCTCCAGTACCAAATTGGTGATCCATTGATGCCTCAGAACGTGTCCTACCAACCGATCCCTTCTTCTAGTCAGGTTGTGCCACAATTTCTTCTTTTTCCCAATTCTATTCAGTACCTCCTCCTTAGTTACGTGATCTACCCATCTAATTTTCAGTATTCTTCTGTAGCACCACATTTCGAAAACTTCTATTCTCTTCTTCTCCTAACTATTTATCGTCCATGTTTCACTTCCATACATGGCTACACTCCATTCAAATAGTTTCAGAAAAGACTTCCTGACACTTAAATCTATACTCGATGTTAACAAATTTCTCTTCTTCAGAAACGCTTCCCTTGTCATAGCCAGTCTACATTTTATATCCTCTCTACTTCAACCATCATCCGTTATTTTGCTCCCCAAGTAGCAAAACTCATCTACTACTTTAAGTGTCTCATTTCCTATTCAAATTCCCTCAGCATCGTCTGATTTTCTTAATTATATTGTAGCTGAAACCCTTTATTTGATAATTAAGTTAAAAGTAGTACTGTATGTTGCAGACTATAAGACGCTACGGGCTGTAAGACACACCTTACATTTTAAGCAATTTTTTTTAAATAACATTTTTACCATTTTTCTTATTAGATTGCAAAGCCAGACTAAAATAATTCTTAGTTTATAAAACAGAACTGATGTTTAAAATCCGTGAAAATCTTCATCTGAACTACTTCTTCTTCTTCTTCTTCGTCATCATCGTCGTCCTCTTCATACATAAGATGGTCTTCACTGCCATCGAGAGTGTTACTTATGCTGCATTTTTGAAAGATTTAATAATATTGACTTCTTCTGTCACGCTAGACCACGTCCGTTTTATCCACTGACACACTAGTTTGATTGTAGGTCGTTTTAAAGCTCCCTTCGGCGTGGATTCATGTTGGGTGTCATCCAACACCCATTGTTCCATTCCTCTCTGACAAACACTTTAAATAACATGAACCAACTCCACCCTTAAAGTTCCACTGTAGCTCTAGCTTACGAGCGTGTATTTGAATCAGTTTTGCACTAATTCCAGTGCCATTTTCACGGTGTCCTTGAATCCATTTCAACACGTCATCTTCTAGTTTTGGCCATTTTTCATTCAGTTCTCTATTTGCACATTTAGTCGTCCTCATTTTTTTTCAGTTCTTCTTTACCAGCCCGCCAATCGCGAATGGTTTTTTCTGTTGGTGGAGGCCCCAAATGCCGCTCTGTTTCCATGTTCTTCTGCATATGCCATTACTTTCAATTTGTGGCCCGCATCATATGAATACCTTTTATTTTTTCCACTAGAAGATAGGTATTAACAAAAATATAGTACTGTTATCGATAACACAAATCACTTTCAGTTCAATTTCACTGGCACCGTAGACTGAAATGACGCATCATAGGCTAGACAGTGTTCTGGGTTTGTGATGGCGGGGCGAGAGGGAGACAGTGGCAGCAAGTTTGTGAATCATGGCAGTTCATGTTCGTCGCACCGGTGCACTGCTGCTGCGAGTTGAATCCAGTGTTGCCAAATAGAGATAGATTTCCCGCGGCATCGAATACGGGGCCATTTTTAAGACTGGTGGGAATTTTAATCATACACTAGACATTTTTTATATTATTTTCGAGTATAAGCTGCACCTGACTTCTAGAGGCAATTTTCCGAAGAAACGCGTCTTATAGTCGGTAAAATACGGTAATAACTGAGCTCAGTACATTGGTCTGGTAATTTAAGTATTGTTAATGAAGAGTTGCTTTTAGATAATGGTTATTATTGTACCAAATTTCCTTGTTTAAAAGAGAAAAAAGGAAAAGAGACAAAAACGCACTCGGAAATAAATGTATTACACTCTGACAAAAGTACTTCTTCTCTGGGTAAGAAGCTCCAGCCACTTCAACGTGCTTGCTTTTGCTAACCAGGACCATTGCCGACAGGATTTGAACCGGCGACTCGCAGCTCGTTCAGCCACAGACACTGGCCGCCGCTTCACGTTCCGTGCAGCACGGCGGATTGCGACGCTATTACCGCCGCGTCAGAATTCCCTTAATTAGAGACCAACAAGCCCTTGCGGCTAGCAATGATATTAATTAGTGTCGACTATAATTTGACTTGCGATTTTGTGTGCTGCAAGAACGAACCAGAGGCACCAAACAGAGCGTAATAATGCCGCGCTACAGAGGTACTGTCCGTAATTTTATTTTTTTTTTCGTAAGGCATGGTTTTAAATAACTCTCACAACACGATCTCTTCCTCACTGGCATCCGAGCTCTTCTGTAGTCGAGGCGCCTTTCCGTGGCTGCTGCAGACAATATCTAGACAACTATAGTCAACATAATCGCCCTGAGAGTCTCAGTAACTCTATAGATTTTTAAGATAATTCTTATTTATTGTTCCGTCTCACTTGCAGATTTTTAATTATATTACACGTTTCGATCACCCTGGATCATCTTCAGATCTGTAACAAACTAAAACTAAATATTTTACAATAAGCAGAAAAGAAAAGAATAGTACATTAGCGTGGAATGTACAAAAATAGTTGCCTCAGCAACCCGTCTTGTCTGCTCAGAACCACATATCAGAGTACTGTGCTTTGCAACTGCTCAAATGGCTCTGAGTACTATGGGACTCAACATCTTAGGTCATAAGTCCCCTAGAACTTAGAACTACTTAAACCTAACTAACCTAAGGACATCACACACAGCCATTTGCAACTGCTGTCAGTGTTGTAAATAGGTATATGTTGGAGGTAGGTCACACGGCGGAAGGGGAAACGAAGTGAGGTTGACTGAGGGAGCGAAGGGGAAGAGAGCAGGGAGGGGGTGGTAGGGATATCATGAGTTTAACAAGAGGGGTCGTGCTAAAATTATAGAATGTACAATATAATTATGTAAAATTTCTCGCTGAAAAACTAATAGTGTGGAACAATGGGTACGTGAAATGTAGACGCAATAAAACAGAGAAATAAATTATAAATGGAGCGAGGGGAACTGAGAGCGGGCAAAGAAGGCAAGGGGGGGTCGGGGGGCGGGGGGAGGGATAGTGGCAGGAATCTATGGCTCAAAAAATGGATGTGAGCACTAAGGGACTTAACATCTATGGTCATCAGTCCCCTAGAACTTAGAACTACTTAAACCTAACTAACCTAAGGACAGCACACAACACCCAGTCATCGCGAGGCATAGAAAATCCCTGACCCCGCCGGGAATCGAACCCGGGAACCCGGGCGTTGGAAGCGAGAACGAGCTGCGGACAGGAATCTATGGGTTCAGCTAAATAGGGTCTTATACTAAAATTGGAAAAGTCAATAATATAAAAAAACTTAATGTTAAGATAAGAGAACGGATGTGTAAAACTGTAAAAAGGCTAGAAAATAGTAGACTGTAAGTCGAAAACTGGGTTAGTATCTCAAGATATTCAAAGAGTGAAATTGTGAAAATATAAGGACGTAAGTTCTTACTCTGAAACTACAAAAATAAAATTATATAAAAATGTTTTCGATAAGTATTAGAAGTGTAAGCCTAGAACAATGCGTATATAAATAATGAAATACGTAATGACCATAAAATTACTGAAGTGGAATCATGTAGAGGACCTACAACCGCATGAAGTCTCATTAAATATTCTGAATTTAACAAGGAAAAAAACATTGAAAGTATAAAGCCATAAAAAGTAAAAAACAATGTATTATAATGTTGCACCTATACGTAGTATCTAGAGTTACAGGCAACAGGGTGTGGCAATTAGAGGTAATTGCATTTACTTCCGGTTGGTGGCGATGACACAGTAGTTTGATTGAGAGCTGCAGGCACCAGAATGTCAATAAAAACGGGTAACGATAATCGCTAGTTGCGACACTCAAATCATCTGGAATTACGAAGGCAACTCCTAAATATGAACGCGTCCGACGCCTCAATGCAGCCGCTACAATAACCTAACTACACTACTGGCCATTAAAATTGCTACACCGAGAAGAAATGCAGATGATAAACGGGTATTTATTGGACAAATATATTACACTAGAACTAACATTTGATTACATATTCACGCGATTCGGGTGCATAGATCCTCAGAAATCAGTACCCAAAACAACCACCTCTGGGCGTAATAACGGCCTTGATACCCCTGGACATTGAGTGAAACAGAGCTTGGATGGCGTGTACAGATACGGCTGCCCATGCACCTTCAACACGATTCAACAGTCCATCTAGACTAGTGACTGGCGTATTGTGACGAGCCAGTTGCTCGGCCACCATTGACCAGACGTTTTCAGTTCGTGAGAGATCTGGAGAATGTACTGGCCAGGGCAGCAGTCGAACATTTTGTGTATCCAGAAAGGCCCGTACAGGACCTGCAACATTCTGTCGTGCATTGTCCTGCTGAAATGTAGGGTTTCGCAGGGATCGAATGAAGGGTAGAGCCACGGGTCGTAACAGATCTGAAATGTGACGTCCACTGTTAAAAGTGCCGTCAATGCGAACAAGGGATGACCGAGACGTGTAACCAATGGCACCCCATACCATCACGCCGGGTGATACGCCAGTATGGCGATGACGAATACACGCTTCCAATGTGCGTTCACCGCGATGTCGCCAAACACGGATGCGACCATCATGATGCTGTAAACAGAACCTGGATTCAACCGAAAAAATGACGTTTTGCCATTCGTGCACCCAGGTTCGTTGTTGAGTACACCATCGCAGGCACTCCTGTCTGTGATGCAGCGTCAAGGATAACCGCAGTCGTGGTCTCCGAGCTGATAGTCCATGCTGATGCAAACGTCGTCGAACTGTTCGTGCAGATGGTTGTTGTCTTGCAAATGTCCCCATCTGTTGGCTCGGGGATCGAGACGTGGCTGCACGATCCATTACAGCCATGCGGATAAGATGCCTATCATCTCGACTGCTAGTGATACGAGGCCGTTGGGATCCAGCACGGCGTTCTGTATTACCCTCCTGAACCCACCGATTCCATATTCTGCTGATAGTCATTGGATCTCGACCAACGCGAGGAGCAATGTCGCGATACGATAAACCGCAATCGCGATAGGCTACAATCCGACCTTTATCAAAGTCGGAAACGTGTTGGTACGCATTTCTCCCCCTTACACGAGACATCACAACAACGTTTCACCAGGCAACGCTGGTCAACTGCTGTTTGTGTATGAGAAATCAGTTGGAAACTTACCTCATGTCAGCACGTTGTAGGTGTCGCCACCGGCGCCAACCTTGTGTGAATGCTCTGAAATGCTAATCATTTGCATATCACAGCATCTTCTTCCTGTCGGTTAAATTTCGCGTCTGTAGCACGTCATCTTCGTGGTGTAGCAATTTTAATGGCCAGTGGTTTAGTTCTGCTGACATGGAACATCGTGAGTCTGTATTTATCTCGCTCACCCTCAGTTAAATGTTTCATTTCTTAGTTCGAGTCCTCTGGTTTCTCAAATTCGTATATGCTTTTTTCTTGACTGAACAATGGTTGTCTCTATATCCAGGTGCTGTTGCTACCTATTTCAGTGCCTTTTTGTCTTACTGAACTGAATGAGTTTCACTGTCGGCATACACTTGCTGAAAAATAATCGCAACACCAAGGAGTTGCGCGACACAAACGAAAATTGGCAGGCGTGTTTCTACATCTGGAAGATTATTCCTAGTGAAATTTCGTGCCAGTAGCGCCACTACGAGGATGAAAATCAGGTTTGCTTTAAATACACGCTGTCAGCACGTTAGTTACTTTTGAGATTGCCCTTGTTTATGTTTGTCAAGAATAACTTTAAGGCGCCAAATACGCCATTATCAACACCTCCCTGAGTTTGAACGAGAACTTGTAATAGGACTAGGAGAAGTTGCACGTACCTTCTGATATCGCAGAAAGACTTGGTAGGACTGTAGAAACTGTGCATGATTGCTGGTAGCGGTGGGCACGAGAATATGCTGTCGGAAGACGACCGGGCTCCAGACGGCCATGTGGCGTTACCAAGAGGGAAGACCCTTCGTGTTCGGCGTATGGCCCTGGATCATCGTACTGCATCTGTAGCAGGAATTTGAGCAGCTGTTGGCAGCACAGTGACACAAATCGGTTGCTTCAAGAACAACCTTGGAGCAAGACGCCATATAGCATGTATTTCACTGACCCCAAAGCCCCGCGCCATTTGCGAATTCAGTGAGAGCTCACTGGAGGGCAGGGTTGAGGTCTCTTCAGTTTTCTGATGAAATTTGGTTCTGCCTCGGTGCCAGTAATGAAATGAAATGAGCGTAAGTGATGGCCGTGTGTTGAGTGGAACGTAGCCAGCTAAGAGCCTGCAACCAACCTGTGTGTGTGCTAGACACACTGGACCTACACATGGAGTTATGGTGTGGGATGCGATTTCCAGGAGCACACTCGTGGTTAACCCACGCACCCTGACTGCAACTCTGTGCGTCGATCTGGTAATTCGACCTTTTGCTTTGCCATTCATCAACTGCACTCCAGGGGTGTTTTGCAACAAGATAACGCTCGCCCACATACCGCTGTTGAAACCTAACATGCTTTACAGAGTGTCGATACGTTGCCTTGCCCTGCTCGAGCACCAGATCTGTCTCCAATCGAGAACATTTGGGGCATCATCGGACGACAAAGTCAAGCGTCATCGGAAACCAGTGTTAACCGTCCCTGTATTGACAGACCATGTGCAACAGGCAAGCAACTCTACTCCAAAAACTACACTACTGGCCATTAAAATTGGTACACCCATGAAGATGATAAACGAGTATTCATTGGACAAATATATTATACTAGAAATGGCTTGTGATTACATTTCCACGAAATTTGGGTGCATAATCCTGAGAAATCAATACCCAGAACAACCACCTCTGGCCGTTCAGAAATGGTTCAAATGGCTCTGAGCACTATGGGACTTAACATCTATGGTCATCAGTCCCCTGGAACTTAGAACTACTTAAACCTAACTAACCTAAGGACATCACACAACACCCAGTCATCACGAGGCAGAGAAAATCCCTGACCCCGCCGGGAATCGAACCCGGGAACCAGGGCGCGGGAAGCGAGAACGCTACAGCACGACCACGAGCTGCGGACCTCTGGCCGTAATAGCGGCCTTGATACGCCTGGCCATTGAGCCACACAGAGCTTGGATGGCGTGTACAGGTACAGCTGCCCATGCAGCTTCAACACGATACCACAGTTCATCAAGAGCAGTGACTGGCGTATTCTGACGAGCCAGTTGCTCGGCCGCCATTGACCAGACGTTTTCAATTGGTGAGAGATCTGGAGAATGTGCTGGTCAGGGCAACGGTCGAACATTTTCTGTATCCACAAAGGCCCGTACAGGACCTGCAACATGCAGTCGTGCATTGTCCTGCTGAAATGTAGGGTTTCGCAGGGATCGAATGATGGGTAGAGCTACGGGTCGTAACACATCTGATATGTAACGTCCACTGTTCACAGTGCCGTCAGTGCGAACAAGTCGTGACAGAGACGTGTAACCAATGGCACCCCATACCATCACGCCGGGCGATACGCCAGTATGGCGATGACGAATTCACGCTTCCAATGTGCGTTCATCGCGATGTCGCCAAACACGGAATGCCTCCATCATAATTCTGTAAGCAGAACCTGGATTCATCCGAAAAAATGACGTTTTGCCATTCGTGCACCCAGGTTCGTCGTTGAGTACACCATCGCAGGCTCTCCTGTCTGTGATGCAGCGTCAAGGGTAACCGCAGCCATGGTCTCCGAGCTGATAGTCCATGCTGCTGCAAACGTCGTCCAACTGTTCGTGCACATAGTTGTTGTCTTGCAAACGTCCCCATCTGTTGACTCAGGAATCGAGACGTGGCTGCACGATCCGCTACATCCATGCGGATAAGATGCCTGTCATCTCGACTGCTTGTGATACGAGGCCGTTCGGATCCAGCACGGCGTTCCGTATTACCCTCCTGAACATACCGATTCCATATTCTGCTAACAGCCATTGGATCTCGACCAACGCGAGCAGCAATGTCGCGATACGATAAACCGCAATAGCGACAGGCTACAATCCGACCTTTATCAAAGTCGGAAACGTGATGGTACGAATTTCTCCTCCTTACACGAGGCATCACAACACCGTTCCACCAGGCAACGCCGGTCAACTGCTGTTTGTGTATGAGAAATCGGTTAGAAACTTACCTCATGTCAGCACGTTGTAATGTCGCCACCGACGCCAACCTTGTGTGAATGCTCTGAAATGCTAATCATTTGCATATCACAGCATCGTCTTCCTGTCGGTTAAATTTCGCGTCTGTAGCACGTCATCTTCGTGGTGTAGCAATTTTAATGGCCAGTAGTGTAATATCCGGCACCTGGACAACAAAATGCATTCACGTTTGCATGCTTGCATTCAACATTCTGACGGTTACGCTGGTTGTTAATGTTGTAAGTGGGCTACTTCTGTGTTGGCAGCGCTGTGTAGCGCTTGCATTGGATGTCTGACTGCACTTTGTTAGAGACTCTGTGGCCGGTCAGACTCGTTGTTGGAAGTTAATCGCCAGTACTGTTGGGCAGTTGGAAGTTAGTCGTCAGCAGTGATGGAAGTACTGTTGGGCAGTTGGAAGTGAATAGCCAGCTGTGATGGATGTTAGATGTGAGAAGTAGCATTGATGGAGGGTAGAGGTCTGAAGTGTTAGCGTAAGCTAACGATCTGTACATGTTCGACTTGGAGATTGAATATTATTCATGATTATGTACCTTTGTACTAGATGTCAATGACGATTTATATTCGTGTTTGAACTGGATGTCACATTATTAAGGTAAGAAATACATTATTTAGCTTGTAACAAAATCTTTCCTTTGCTAACCACATGCCTATTAGTAGTTGATGGGTTTGGTAGCTAGAGTCTTTCATTTACCTGGCAGTATTGACGCTCGCTGTATTGCAGCAGTACGCGTAATGAAGATTTTTGTGAGGTAAGTGCTTAATGAAATGTATAGGTTATTGTTAAGATTTCTTTTTAGTCAGGGCCATTCTTTTGAATTAATTATTTGAAGTCAGGTTGTAATTTTTTTGAGCAGTCAGATTGCGTTGCGCTAGAATATTGTGGGTCAGTGTTAACATGATAAGAGCGCGACCGCTACGGTCGCAGATTCGAATCCTGCCTCGGGCATGGATGTGTATGATGTCCTTAGGTTAGTTAGGTTTAAGTAGTTCTAAGGATGTAGAGGCTTGTCTCACTAGGGGTAAGACAGATACTGCCTACAGGAAAATTAAAGAGACCTTTGGAGAGAAGAGAACCACTTGTATGAATATCAAGAGCTCAGATGGCAACCCAGTTCTAAGCAAAGAAGGGAAGGCAGAAAGGTGGAAGGAGTATATTGAGGGTCTATACAAGGGCGATGTACTTGAGGACAATATTATGGAAATGGAAGAGGATGTAGATGAAGAGGAAATGGGAGATAAGATACTGCGTGAAGAGTTTGACAGAGCACTGAAAGACTTGAGTCGAAACAAGGCCCCGGGAGTAGACAACATTCCATTAGAACTACTGATGGCCTTGGGAGAGCCAGTCATGACAAAACTCTGCCATCTAGTGAGCAAGATGTATGAGACAGGCGAAATACCCTCAGACTTCAAGAAGAATATAATAATTCCAATCCCAAAGAAAGCAGGTGTTGGCAGATGTGAAAATTACCGAACTATCAGTTTAATAAGTCATGGCTGCAAAATACTAACGCGAATTCTTTACAGACGAATGGAAAAACTGGTAGAAGCGGACCTCGGGGAAGATCAGTTTGGATTCCGTAGAAATGTTGGAACACGTGAGGCAATACTAACCTTACGACTTATCTTAGAAGAAAGATTAAGAAAAGGCAAACCTACGTTTCTAGCATTTGTAGACTTAGAGAAAGCTTTTGACAATGTTAACTGGAATACTCTCTTTCAAATTCTGAAGGTGGCAGGGGTAAAATACAGGGAGAGAAAGGCTATTTACAATTTGTACAGAAACCAGGTGGCAGTTATAAGAGTCGAGGGGCATGAAAGGGAAGCAGTGGTTGGGAAAGGAGTGAGACAGGGTTGTAGCCTCTCCCCGATGTTATTCAATCTGTATATTGAGCAAGCAGTAAAGGAAACAAAAGAAAAATTTGGAGTAGGTATTAAAATTCATGGAGAAGAAGTAAAAACTTTGAAGTTCGCCGATGACATTGTAATTCTGTCAGAGACAGCAAAGGACTTGGAAGAGCAGTTGAACGGAATGGACAGTGTCTTGAAAGGAGGATATAAGATGAACATCAACAAAAGCAAAACGAGGATAATGGAACGTAGTCAAATTAAATCGGGTGATGCTGAGGGAATTAAATTAGGAAATGAGACACTTAAAGTAGTAAAGGAGCTTTGCTATTTAGGGAGTAAAATAACTGATGATGGTCGAAGTAGAGAGGATATAAAATGTAGACTGGCAATGGGAAGGAAATCGTTTCTGAAGAAGAGAAATTTGTTAACGTCGAGTATAGATTTAAGTGTCAGGAAGTCGTTTCTGAAAGTATTTGTATGGAGTGTAGCCATGTATGGAAGTGAAACATGGACGATAACTAGTTTGGACAAGAAGAGAATAGAAGCTTTCGAAATGTGGTGCTACAGAAGAATACTGAAGATAAGGTGGGTAGATCACGTAACTAATGAGGAGATATTGAATAGGATTGGGGAGAAGAGAAGTTTGTGGCACAACTTGACTAGAAGAAGGGATCGGTTGGTAGGACATGTTTTGAGGCATCAAGGGATCACAAATTTAGCATTGGAGGGCATCGTGGATGGTAAAAATCGTAGAGGGAGACCAAGAGATGAATACACTAAGCAGATTTAGAAGGATGTAGGTTGCAGTAGGTACTGGGAGATGAAGAAGCTTGCACAGGATAGAGTAGCAAGGAGAGCTGCATCAAACCAGTCTCAGGACTGAAGACCACAACAACAACAGTTCTAAGTTCTAGGGGACTGATGACCTCAGATGTTAAGTACCATAGTGCTCAGAGCCATTTGAACCATTTGACATGATAAGAAAAACTAAAGAGAAAGTAGGCTCAGTACATTCAGTTTTACTCAGCTGTTTCAGAATCAAATAACGTAGAAGTTTCATCCTCTCAGTCATTCAGCAATTTAAGTACAGACACACACTTTTAAATTGAGAATTTAAATGTACCAGCGTTTCACATTTGCAATGTGTTTTCTCCTGCTTGCATTAACCTGTGATCTTGCTATGGTAATCACTTAAATATCTTACCTAGACAAATGTCTTACCGAAGTTTTATTACTCTACATTAATTATTTTTTGCTGTTGCTATTTTTTTTTGGCTCTCGATCTTCCACCATAACCGAGTCCATCAACAAGAGGTAACAAATATGAGGTAGCTAAGGAGGTGGAAACGTGGGTTCTACTATGCCAAACTGCTTGGGAGCTACAACAGGAAAACGCAATTAATTAGCAGGAGTACAAAATAAGAAAGTATTTATTACGTAACTTTCGTGTAGTCCATGATCTGTTGGTTGACAATTATAGAAGACGCGACTAGACTAAGTATCTGTAGAATGACATAATTTACAAGTCACAAATCTTGCAGAGACGAATTAATCTCTCGTAATCTTGGATGTCGAATCCGGTGAATTTAAAGACTAACTTGGCTGCGGACATGACAGAACGTAGAATTGTTTATAACTGCCAACTTAGTACTGTTGACTTTAATGTAGTGCTATTACGAAACTTTACAACTGGGCTACAAAGACTTGATGGCAGACCACTGAACGCGGCTACGAAGTGTAGACTGGCACAACTGCACTGTACTCCTGCTACATATGAAGTAGCCTAGCGGCGAGCATAAGTACTGTGACTGGCTGTGTACTCTTTGGCTGGCACAGCCGTTCTTCTGTTCCGTTTATCGACAGAATCGCAACCGGCGGATCGATCTCTCAGGCGGCGGTGTGGTCGTGTTACTGACGACATCAAATTTTTTCCGTCAGTGTATTTGGGAAACTGCATCACAAGAGGTGGTAGAAGCCGGAAAGAAATTGTGAGCACGTTTAAATACCATTTAATTTGAGTAAGATGTTACTCACCAGAAAGAACATCAGTCTGGAAATAAGGAAACGGATCATGAAAGCGTTTGTTTGGAGTATGGTGATACACGGGTGTGAAACGTGAACAATAGGAAAACAAGACAGAAGACGGCTAGAAGCACCGGGGATTTTGTGCTACAGAAGAATGATGATCAGCTGGCGAGGTCGAGTTACCAATGGAAAGGTACTGAGAAGAATACAGGAAACGTGATGTCTGTCGAGGCACATCCAAAGAAGAAGAGACAAATTCGTAGGACACTTTTTATGACAGAACATCTCTGGAACAATATCTGACGGAGATATTGAGGGACGGTATCGCAGGGGAAAACCAGAGATGTCACGCACACAGCACGTTGAGAATGATATGATATGTATGAAGATGGTATCTGTTCTTTCGGACGTGTCCGAAAGAACAGATACCATCTTCATATAGCTGAGGCTAAGCGGTTATTGACCTTCTTCTTCTGTGCGGATGCACACGTATTGCCCGAACTCTTACGGGACTCGGTGAGATTGTCTGCCGCAAGTAATGAGTGTAATGGGCAGGGGCACTACGAATGTAGTGTCTGGACATTAAGTTGGGAATGTGGGTCTCACGGGGAGCGTGCAAGGAATAAGTCCCTGCACTTGCACTATCCTCTGTGCCCTTGGTGGCTCAGGTGAATAGAGCGTCTGCCATGTAAGTAGGGGATCCCGGGTTCAAGTCCCGGTTGGGGCACACATTTTCAACCGTCCCCGTTGATGTATATCAACGCCTGTCGGCAGCGTAGGGTCTTGACTTAATTATCATTGATATGATATGCACTACATAGGCAAAAATGAAGAGGAAGTCAGGCGGAAGAGGAGAATGACATAGTGCTGCAAACAACCTCTGGTCTGAGCTTTACAGACTTTCATCAGATTTTAATGTTATTCTTTGCAAGATTCGCGTAATTGTCTTGAGATATTGAACCATAGTCCCTGACTAATGTACTGAAAGTAAACTGGTTGATACGTCTGGTACCTCTGTAATTGTAATTGTAGCCTTCATCGTCAACACTGCTTTCTTGTTACTCGGCAATGTGACTAGTGAACGGTGTTGACTGTAAAGCGTTGCTTTTACACCTGCCACCGTGGCGACGTTTCCAGCAGGAGTAGAACTGGGCCGTGACTGGGACCGCAGATGCCAACAGTTTTAATTTTCCGCGATGTCCGCGGCGTCTTGGTTTAATTAAAACGGCCCTGGAAATTAAAACCGCTGTCAGCGGCAGGATTGGGCGACCGCTGTGGGGCGCGCGCTGTTAATTCCAGGTGACGCATTGTCAGGCCGGCAGGGCGCCGCCAAAGCGAAAGAGCACCCAGGTTAGCGGGAGCGCTCGGCGCCGACTCGAGGCGAGTCTGCCTCGAAGGCGGGCTCGCTTCTGGTTGACTGTACTGGCTGGCCCCTTCCATGGTAATGATCTAATCATTATTCGGCTGCTTACCCCAGTTACCTTTGTTTCTGTGAAAATACCTGCGTAACTGTGAGGAAGCCTGTAATACGCAGTCACCACAACGGAAGAAAGTTGGACGTCTATGAGTGTGGTGTGTGCATTTCACAATCTCTGAGTCTGAGATATTATTATCGCGAGTTGTAGCGAGCGAGCAGTTGTCGAGGGGAGTCGGAAGTGGACGGAAGCAGCGTGCGGTGGAGAAAAGCCGCGCGACATGAGAGTAGCGCCGGAGGAGACTTTGGTATTAAGTGAGGACTTTTTGATAATTTACCTTTTCGCTGCATGTAATTTGTTGGCTGCTTGCGCACTGGAGGGATTTTGTCAGATTTATATATGCTTACACTCAGTCATATATGTATCTTTGTTGCGACCAGAAACGTGTTTATTGAGTATAGAACTAAACTCTTCCCGAACAGCCCATGAAGGGCCAACGGTACCGACCGGCCGCCGTGTCATCCTCAGACCATAGACGTCACTGGTTGCGGATGTGGAGAGGCACGTGGTCAGCATACCGCTCTCCCGGCCGTATGTCAGTTTTCGAGACCGGAGCCGCTGCTTCTCAATCAAGTAGCTCCTCAGTTTGCCTCACAAGGGCTGAGTGCACCCCGCTTGCCAACAGTGCTCGACAGAACGAATGGTCACCCATCCAAGTGCTAGTCCAGCCCGACAGCGCTTAACTTCGGTGATCTGACTGGAACCGGTGTTACCACTGCGGCAAGGCCGTTGGCCTTATTGAGTATATTGTGGAATAATTAAAAATTCACCAATTGATGAAACGGGTTCGTAATTATTTTCACAGACGTACGGAAACATGTGTGTGACGTTCCGCCTGTGAAAATAATAGAATTATGGTTGAGAACAAAAAAAAGAAATAGGAACAGAAAATTAATCATTCCTCCCACGAATTATAAAGAAATCAATTTTCAACAATGTGACACTCTTGACACAGACTTTTAATTATTCCACAATGTCTGTACTCAATAATATAGTGCGGACGTCAATGCGAGATGCTTTTAATGGTTTCCACAATGAAACATTGCCTCAAAATATGGTAGAGAACCCAAAGAGATTCTGGTCGTATGTAAAGTACACCAGTGGCAAGAAACAGTCAATACCGTCACTGCGTGATAGTGACGGAAATGTCACCGATGATGGTGCCACTAAAGCGGAGTTACTAAATACAGTTTTCCGTAATTCCTTCACGAAAGAAGAAGTCAATATTCCAGAATTCGAAACCAGAACAGCTGTTAGCATGAGTGACATAAAAGTAGATATCTTAGGTGTTGCGGAACAACTCAAATCACTTGAGAAAGGCAAGTCTTCCGGTCCAGATGGTATACCAATCAGGTTCCTTTCAGAGTATGCAGACACAATAGCGCCTTTCTTAGCAATCATATACAACCGCTCACTCGACGAACGGTCTGTTCCTAAAGACCGGAAAGTAGCACAGGTCACACCAATGTTCAAGAAAGGAAATAGGAGTAACCCATTGTATTACAGACCCATATCACTAACCTCAATTTGCAGTAGGATTTTGGAGCATATACTGTACTCGAACATTATGAATCACCTTGAAGAAAATGACTTATTGATACATAACCAACACGGATTCAGAAAATATCTTTCTTGTGCTATCTCTTTATTCTCATGAAGTAATGAGTGCTGTCGACAAGGGGTCTCAGATCGATTCCATATTCCTAGATTTCCAGAAGGCTTTTGACATCATTCCTCGCAAGCGAATATTAATCAAATTGCGTGCATATGGAGTGTCGTGTCAGTTGTGTGACTGGATTCGTGATTTCCTCTCAGAGAGGTCACAGTTCGTAGTGATAGACGGTAAATCATCGAGTGGAACAGAAGTGATATGTGGCGTTCCGTAAGGTACTGTCATAAGCCCTCTGCTGTTCCCGACTTACATAAATTATCTAGGTAATAATCTGAGCCACCCCCTTAGACTGTTTGCAAATGACGCTGTAATTTACCGTCTAGTAAAAACACCAGACGATCAATTCCAATTACAAAATTACCTAGAGAGAATTTCTGTATGGTGCAATATGTAGCACTAAACAAAGAAAAGCGCGAGGTCATCCACATACGCACTACAAGAAATCCGAAAAATTTTGGGTATACGATAAATCGCACAAATCTAAGGGCTTTCAGTTCGACTAAATACCTAGGAATTAGAACTACGAGCAACTTAAATGGAGGACCACATTGATAATATTGTGGGGAAGACTGTGATTTGTAGGCAGAACACTTCGAAGATGCGACAAACTCACTAAAGAGACAGCTTACATTACACTTATCCGTCCTCTGCTGGAATATTGCTGCGCGGTGTGGGATCCTTACCAGGTAGGATTGACGGAGAACATCGAAAAAGTGCAAAGAAGGGCAGCTCGTTTCGTGTTATCACGCAATAGGGGTGAGAGTGTCACTCAATAGGGGTGATAGTGTCACTGATATGATACGCGAGTTGGGGTGGCAGTCACTGAAACAAAGGCGGTTTTCTTTGCGGCGAGATCCATTTGCAAAATTTCAATCACCAACTTTCTCTTCCGAATGCGTAAATATTTTGTTAACACTCACCTACGTAGGCAGAAACGATCATCATAATAAAATAAGAGAAATCAGAGCTCGAACAGAAAGATTTAGGTGTTCCTTTTTCCCACGTGCCATTCGAGAGTGGAGTGGTGGAGAAGTAGTATGAAAATGGTTCGATGAATCCTCTGCGAGGCACTTAAGTGTGAATTGCAGAGTAACCATGTAGATGTAGATGTAAACACGTTTCTGGTCACAACAAAGATACAAGTATGACTGATGATATGCATACATAAATCCGACGAAGTCCCTCCACTGAGCAAGCAACCAACAACGACGTGCAGCGAAAAGGCGAATAACCAAAAAATCCTAGATTAATACCGAAGTCTCCTCCGGCGCTATTAGCAGAAAGCTAGGCCTCTGAAAACGCTGAGACGCCACCGAACATACAGCTATTACAAAATATTTGTTTAAGGACGCAAGACCTATGGACTCTGGTTCATCTCAACTTTTTCAAGAGTGAGAAAAAAGAACAACAGTCCCAGATGGAAGCTGCCTCATTGACCGAGAAGAGAGGCAAGAATAGCAAGGAATGGCTTTTTTCAGAGGAGAACTGTGCGAAGGAAATCTTTGGTTAAATACGCAAAAAATAGCCAAGAGGACAGGATCTGCACTCTCTGAGGAGCATTTTGATTGTTTGGAGATCGGGAGATTCAAAGCGCAGCCAATCAGATTGAGCACGTATCGAAACACGCAGCAATGTGAGGATTCCTTGTCGGATGTCATCACACAGGAATCACTTCACTTTGCTGCTTCTTCTTCTTGCTTGCTTGGTAACCAACTTCAGATATTGTCTTCTTGCCTCTAGCCTTGGAGTATTGCTCCGATTCTGTCATCTTTATCAGCTTCAGCCACCATCTGATCTGTTGCGAGTTGGGGAGTTAGGAAATTTTCAGGCCATCCAACACTTAGTCGCAGGAGAGGAACTTGGCACTGGCACTGATTTACGTCGCAGTACTTCACTCACCGACACCTCCACTATGGCGAAACTGAGCCGCTACTGCATCAAATGTAGGAAATTTCAAGTCAATTTACAATTTTACAATCTCAGAGCCTCACTCTGAAGATTAGCCTTGCGAAGTCATGAGTAGTTTGCTTCCAAAATACGCAACAGATGTGACGTATTACCTTCAATAATCCTACATATTAGCCCGCATCTCGTGGTCGTGCGGTAGCGTTCTCGCTTCCCACGCCCGGGTTCCCGGGTTCGATTCCCGGCGGGGTCAGGGATTTTCTCTGCCTCGTGATGGCTGGGTGTTGTGTGCTGTCCTTAGGTTAGTTGTGTTTAAGTAGTTCTAAGTTCTAGGGGACTGATGACCATAGATGTTAAGTCCCATAGTGCTCAGAGCCATTTGAACCAATCCTATATATTACATTCAATGGTTCTACATATTAGCTTCAGTACTTCTATTCAGTGCTAACCAATTTCAAGACAATCACTCAGTACTTGCACGATTTGTCATAAGTTTTTCCCCCTGACCCTCATGTTAGATCCATCAGATTTGCATTAGATCAGGTTGCCATTACAAAACGTTTGTGAATAGGTTGCCACAAGTTCCCATTATTGTGTATGAAGAATTAATTATCAATTATAATGAACATAATTTTTGGTTGGTTGGTTGGTTTTGGGGAAGGAGACCAGACAGCGTGGTCATCGGTCTCATCGGATTAGGGAAGGATGGGGAAGGAAGTCGGCCGTGCCCTTTCAGAGGAACCATCCCGGCATTTGCCTGGAGTGATTTAGGGAAATCACGGAAAACCTAAATCAGGATGGCCGGACGCGGGATTGGACCGTCGTCCTCCCGAATGCGAGTCCAGTGTCCAACCACTGCGCCACCTCGCTCGGTGAATATCATTTTTCCTTAAATGTTAATTGCCTTACTTTTGATATGGAAATAAATCAAATTAATTAGAATATGTGTATCGATTAAAATGCTATGGATTCTCCCCAACGAGGATCTTACATAGTGTACTAGGGAACGTATATGCAGCACACGTGGTTAGTAAATCCTGCTGGTTCGGTGAAATCTCGTCGTTCCAGGGCCGGCATTGCTAAAGGAAGCCTAGACTCACTGGGAAGCTTCAGCGGACATTTTGTCCCTCACAAATGTTGTTCCACGCGACGTGATCTATAGTCTGTACACATTTATCGCAACATCTTTGAAACACCCTGTGTAGGCCGATTTATCGACCATTGTCGCACGTGGCCTTTGTCAGCGAGAGTCGTTTGCTACTGCGCCAGTGCCACGTTCAGGCCTTGTATAACGTAATTTCAGCATCCTCGTAGACTCAGTTAGTCAGAACTATCGTTGACATGTGTGCTATTTTTGAATGAATGGCTGAAGTTGGGAGGCTGGGAATTATAACTTTTGTTCATACCTTTTTGTAATTAAAATATTTATTTATGTTGTAGCAGTGAATTTTGTCCTGTCGGCTAGATACTTTTCCTACAATTTTTTAACTGATTGCTCATGTATTCTACTCAACGAATTAAGTATATTATAGAGATGTATGTTAATGTTTTAATGAACTATTTTTCTTATCGTAGTATTTTGGTGTGTTAGTTGGGGAATTATAACAAAGTTAGCAATAGGCTATAAGCTAACCTATGTTAATCTAATTGTCTACGAACACGTGTACACTGCGTGAGAAAGAAAAACTGAAGCACCCAGGACGGGAGGACGAAACGTAATGAAACTTCGCAAATTGAAACTGTATGAAGTGATTTCTGGCGTTCCCCAAGGTAGTATTATAGGCCCTTTGCTGTTCCTTATCTATATAAACGAATAGGGAGACAATCTGAGTAGCCGTCTTCGGTTGTTTGCAGATTAATAAAGCCATCAGAAGATCAAAACAAACTGCAAAACGATTTAGAAAAAATAACTGAATGGTGCGAAAAGTGGCAGTTTACCCTAAATAAGGAAAAGTGTGAGGTCATCCACATGAGTGCTAAAAGGAACTCGTTGAAAAAATATCTGAATGGTCCGAAAAGTGGCAGTTGACCCTAAATAACGAAAAGTGTGAAGTCATCCACATGAGTACTAAAAGGTACTCGTTAAATTTCGGCTACACGATAACTCAGTCTAATCTAAAAGCCGTAAATTCAACTAAGTACCTAGGTATTACAATTACGAACAACTTAAATTGGAAGGAATACATAGAAAATGTTGTGGGGAAGGCTAACCAAAGACTGCGTTTTATTGGCAGGACACCTGGAAAATGTAACAGACCTACTAAGGAGACTGCCTACAGTACGCTTGTCCGTCATCTTTTAGAAAGCTCCTTACCAGATAGGACTGACGGAGTACATCAAAAAAGTTCAAAGAGAGGCAGCACGTTTTGTATTATCGCGAAATATGGGAGAGATTGTCACAGAAATGATACAGGATTTGCCGGCCTTAGTGACCGAGCGGTTCTAGGCGCTACAGTCTGGAACCGCCCGACGGCTGCGGTCGCAGGTTCGAATCCTGCCTCGGGCATGGATGTGTGTGATGTACTTAGCTTGGTTAGGTTTAAGTAGTTCTAAGTCCTAGGGGACTGATGACCTCAGAAGTTAAGTCCCATAGTGCTCAGAGCCATTTGATTTGATACAGGATTTGGGCTGGAAATCATTAAAACAAAGGCGTTTTTCGTTGCAACGGAATCTTCTCACGAAATTCCAATCCCCAACTTTCTCCTCCGAATGCGAAAAATTTTTGTTAACACCGTTCTACATAGGGAGGAACCATCACCACGATAAAATAAGGGAAATCAGAGCTCGTACAGAAAGATATAGGTGTTCATTCATTCCGCGCGCTATACGAGATTCTAATAATAGAGAATTGTGAAGGGGGTTCGATGAACCTCTGCCAGGCACTTAAATGTGATTTGCAGAGTATCCATGTAGATGTAGATGTTATTGCACTGATTACAGCATCGAGTCAAATTCACAAAGAACTTGGTAGTACGGGCCCGTGTTTAAATGTGTAACTGCCGGAAGTTTCGTTGTTAAATGTCTGTTGAGTGTTGTTCAGTGCTGTACTTAGACAGAACGTCGTGTCGCACAGTTTGCAAATTTCGTGATGGCAGAGTTAGAAGAGCAATGAATCTGTCTTACATTTTGCGTGAAACTCAAGAAAGTCTTTACAGAGACAGACCAAATGATGCAGGAAGCCTACGGTGACGAGTGCTTAAGCCGCGCTCGGTGTTGCGAATGGTTCAGACGGTTTAAAAATGGACGGAAGGAAGTTAAAGAAGACCCTCGTTCAGGATGCCCTTCGACGTCTACCGACGATGCTCATGTCAGGAACGTCGACGAAATCGTGCGTGCCATTCGAAGACTGACATTCCAAGAGACTGTAGCACGTAACATTTCAGTTAGGTCGTGTCATGAAATCTTGACACCGCGTTTGGGAATGCACCATGTTGCCGCCAAGTTCGTCCCAGCACACGAGTCAAGACCAGAAAAGCGACCTCGCAATCTGTGAAGAGCTTTTGGATGGCACAATGCAGAACGAGATGTTCTTTAAGAGAACCATGATTGGTGATGAGACGTGGGTCTACGTTTATGTTGTTGAGGCCAAGGTTTAGTCTCCACAGTAGATAAGGAAAGATTATCCGGGACCAAAAAAGCTCGTCAGGTCTGGTCAAATGTCAAAGACATGCTGATAGTTTTTTTGACTTTGAAAGATTATTTCATCATCAATTCGTCTCACAGGGACAAACTGTTAATTAATGGTATTATAGGGAGGTGTTGCGACGCCTGTGAGAGAATGTGAGAAGGAAACGGCCCGAAATGTGGCGTGACAATACATGGTTCTTCAATCACAATAACGCATCCGCAAATTCATCCCTGTTGGTGCGTGACTGTTGCTCAAAAAACGAAATCACTCTGCTCCCTAATTCTCTGTACTCTCCAGACCTGGTCCCTGTGGAACTTTTATTATTTCCAAAATGAAAACCCCGTTGAAAAAACGAAGATTTGGAACGATAGACGCGATAAAAGAAAATTCGCATACGGCGCTTAGCGCGATCCAGCAAGAGGCGTACCAAGACTGCTTCCGGAGGTGGAAACGGCATCGCGAGCGGTGTATCAATTGTGGAGGAGAGTATTTCGAAGGAGACCATGCACAATAAATAAAAGATAAGTGAAGAAAAATTTTGTGGACAAAGTTTCGGAACTTTTTGAATATACCTCGTATTAGTACAACATTGCTCTGCTTACAGCCCTTGATGTACGCACTCATTGTGTTGGAATGGATGTATCCTCTCCTGGGACAATCTAGCAGACAAATCTAGTAATTCTTCCAGAATGAGATATTCACTCTGGAAGGGATTGAGCGCTGATATGAAACTCCCTGGCAGAGTAAAACTATGTGCCGGACCGAGACTCTAACTCGGGACCTTTGCTTTTCGCGGGCAAATTCTCTACCACCAGGAGACGAGGTACTGACAAAATTTAAGCTGTGACGATGGGTCATTAGCCGTGCTTCGGTAGCTCAGTTGGTAGAGCACTTGCCCGCGTAAGGCAAGGGTACCGACTTCGAGTCTCGGTCTGGCACACAGTTTTAATCTGCTAGGAAGTTTCTTGGAATTCTTCTTTGAAATCATCGATACTGGTACTGGAACAGAATTTACGTCAGAGCTGTCCCCACACGCGTCCTATCACGGACAGATCCAATATCTTGCTAGCTGAGTACCTCAATATCACTCAGATAGTTCACAGGGACATACACCATTTGTGGACGAGAATTATCCTGTTCAAAAATTGCCTTACGATGCTATCCCAAGCCAGGTAACACACGAGAACGCAGGATGTCTGTGGCGTACCATTGTGCCACCAGAGTTCCATCAGTGACTACCAGCTGTTGCCTGTAGCCATAGTCAGTGGTTCCCCACATTATGATGCCACCAAAACCTCTCCAACAGGTCGGCACCGTATTCTCCGACGATGTTCATCTGCGGTAGTGTTCATCGCTCAACACAATTTGACACAATTCATCAGCAGTCCGTGGTTCTCAGTGACGACACCACTACAAACGTAAGAATCTGTGATGTGGTGTTGAGGGCAGCGTACATTTGGGATGGTCATTTCCCAGTCCAGGTGCTACTGACTACTGACCAAAGTTGCCTGATGAGACAGAATGTTGCAAGGAGTTGTAATCTTACCGTCCCACACATCACTATTAAAATTCTCTGTCTTTGCACAATTTTTGAAAGCTTCGAGAGGTGTAAGATACACAAAAGAATAACTTTTTACATATCTTCATTACCTCGTGTTTGTTGTCGATGGCTCAAAATCTTGTCTAGGGGTACATTCTTGCAGCTGAATTTCGATTTTTGTAGGTTCTTGATGACTAAATAACTGACGAAGATTTGCCTGTTTATTCTTGAAATATATGTGTTGTCACATCTTTCAACCTCACTCGCGTTTTTTCATTATCCACATTCACATAAAAAATAATAAAAAAAACAATAATTACATTGTGTGTGACAAACTTAGAAAATGTCTACTTCCATCAGAGGCATGCCCACCACTACTTACATTCTGCGGTACTCTCCTAGTTCCCAAGACTTAACAAAGCAAAAGAGATTACAAACTTTCTTTACCAAAGAAGAATCTTCACGAAATTGTATCATTATTTTATAAATAAATGCAGAAATAAATTTAATAATTAGAGTTAGATTGTGAAATTAATAATATGAATTTTAAGTATACCAGAAACCTCGTAATTTTAAGTATTTTTAAAAGAAGAGTAATTTTAACCATACATACAGAATGTAACAAATTAATTTCTTTTTATGCCTTTTAGCCTGAAACATAACACATAATATACAAAATATGTAATTCTTTTAATGAAACAGCTGAGATTATTTTAACCTATGCAAGAATCGATAGTACACATGGTATCGGTTATCTCTATAACAAAGAAAGGTAATGTTAGGTCAGGGTGATTCATTATATAGTCAATTACTTGTTCTCGAATGGTAGGCACAGATGTGAAGAACGGTTACGATGTACTTGGTGAACCGTACAGCGATTCTCCTTTGTGGCGGTCACTCGTATACTCCACCACCCACGGTAACAACACTAAACGTGAACAACACTAGTGCACTCTCGTGGTTGCTCTACCTGTCACGGAGAATTCTAAGGATTAACACAGCCGCTGATAGTGGGTACGTGTATGAACGTTCATTGACAACTGACCACGTCTTCCGGGTGTCTCACTAATTTTGTCAGGCAGTTTACGTTTCTGGCATTAGAAAGAGTGTTTGCCATTTATTTTCTAGTACTATTACACCACATTTCTCTGTTTAATCCATAATACGTACCTCACGCGAGGTGCCTGAAAAAGTACCTACTTGTTGCTACACCTTGTAACTATCCTGAATATAGTTAATATTGTGAACCACAACTGTAATGGGCTGAACTGGTTTCCTGTCTTTAACTTCGTGTGTGTCTATGTTGTAATCCTGAACAATGTAAGTGGTGTAATTACGGAAATGTTGTCTGATAATAATGAGTCGCCAAAACTATCTCAAACGGTATAGCTGTATTTGAATCAACATTTACCAAATTAATTAGAAAACGTAAAACTGTATGTTAAATGTGCTGTCCTGTGAAACTGTATATTATATAGTGCCGTGGACAGTGCTACAATGCGTGACATCACAATATCTGACTTGCAATTCCAAGATACAAAACTAACCGAATAAAAATGAGTCATGAAATTACAAAATAATTTTGAAAGAATAAATAACCACAAATGTTTCCCAAAAATGCCCTGTGGTTCTACATAAGCAATTGACTAAATAAATTCCAAACGTTAGGTCAAAGGTCAAACACGTGTAAAATTAACGCTGCACTACAGGAACAAGTCTGTCTGCATAAGAAATGAAATCTGAACTGATCTTCGCCTCAATTGAGCCTAATATTAATTTTAAATTTTAAAGTCTAACTTCGAATGATCTTACACTACTGGCCAATAAAATTGCTTCATCACAAAGATGACGTGCTACACACGCGAAATTTAACAGACAGGAAGAAGATGCTGTGGCATGCAAATGATTAGCCTTTTAGAGCATTCACACAAGGTTGGCGCCGGTGGCGACACCTTCATCGTGCTGACATGAAGAAAGTTTCCAACCGATTTCTCATACACAAACAGCAGTTGACCGGCGTTGCCTGGTGAAAAGTTGTTGTGATGCCTCGTGTAAGGAGGAGAAATGCGTACCATCACGTTTCCGACTTTGATAAAGGTCGGATTGTAGCATATCACAATTGCGGTTTATCGTATCGCGACATTGCTGCTCGCGTTGCTCGAGGTCCAGTGCCTGTTAGCAGAATATGGAATAGGTGAGTTTAGGAGGGTAACACGGAACGCCGTTCTGGGTCTCAACAGCCTCGTATCACTAGCAGTCGAGATGACAGGCATCTTATCCGCATGACTGTAACGGATCGTGCAGCCACGTCTCGATTCCTGAGTCAACAGGAGGGGACGTTTGCACGACAACAACCATCTCCACGAACAGTTCGACGACGTCTGCAGCAGCATGGACTATCAGCTCGGAGACCATGGCTGCGGTTATCCTTGACGGCGTCACAGAGAGGAGCGCCTGCGATGGTGTACTCAACGACGAACCTGGGTGCACGAATGGCAAAACGTCATTTTTTCGGATGAATCCAGGTTCTGTTTACAGCATCATGATGGTCGCATCCGTGTTTGGCAACATCGCGGTAAACGCACATTGGAAACGTGTATTCGTCATCGCCATACTGGCGTATCACCCTGCGTGATCGTATGGGGTGCCATTGGTTACACGTCTCGGTCACCTCTTCTTCGCATTGACGGCACTTTGAACAGTGGACGTTACATTTCAGATGTGTTACGACCCGTGGCTCTACCCTTCATTCGATCAGGATAATGCACGACCACATGTTGCAGGTCTTGTACGGGCCTTTCTGGATACAGAAAATGTTCGACTGCTGCCCTGGCGAGCACATTCTCCAGATCTCTCACCAATTGAAACCGTCCGGTCAATGGTGGCCGAGCAACTGGCTCGTCACAATACGCCAGTCACTACACTTGATGAACTGTGGTATCGTGTTGAAGCTGCATGGGCAGCTGTACCTGTACACGCCATCCAAGCTCTGTTTGACTCAATGCCCAGGCGTATCAAGGCCGTTATTACGGCGAGAGGTGGTTGTTGTGGGTACTGATTTCTCAGGATCTATGCACCCAAACTGCGTGCAAATGTAATCACATGTCAGTTCTAGTATAATATATTTGTCCAATGAATACCTGTTTATCATCTGCATTTCTTCTTGGTGTAGCAATTTTAATGGTCAGTAGTGTATTATCCTGACTGTAATGTAAATCACTCCCTAATAAATTTCAGTAGCATGCTTGTGGCAACAGAAACTCGCTACTGCTCGAAACCGATGAGCAGTAAAATAACAACATAGGCGGCAAAATAATAAAAGAAAATCTTTCAAAACTGTAATGCATGGACATAGCAAATATGCTGATCACCCTAAGCTTGAGCTTTGCTTTTGTGCAGTTGTGTTCCACCCAGTGCAATGTGGCGACACTAGGACACTCAAAACAAAAACTTCTTGAGGAGGACATCGGATTTACTGAATGATGTAATGAGGCTAGCATTCAAAAGCTATATTGAAAAACTGATGCCTTCCTTAACGCTTACAACCATCTTTACAGAACTTACTTCTTATTACAAACATGATTCTGCCTTGAAACTAATTATTTAAATGGTAAAGAGCAGTAAATCTATAACTTATGAGTACGAGCCATTTGAGAAGATAACTTCACTCAGTCACGTCTCAACAATCGAACTGACCCGCAACAGTAAACAAAAATCTTATTAAAATTTTCCGTTTTCGAAGCACGTAATACATTATGCGCAAAGCAAAGCAGCAACAACATTAGCTAAAAATCTTCATACTTCTCAAATTTATCCCGAACAAATAATTTCCAGAATTAAACATCCTTTGTATCTCTGAACTCTGCAAGCTATTTCCAGACCATTCAACACCCTTTACACTCACTTACTTCTCACAGAATGCTACTGGCAAAGACAGTCCTACTCGCAATTAAAGATCACATCGTTTGCAATCAGAACCCTTGTTGCGTAACATATCGCCTTGAAGACTATCGTTTTAAAAGCGTCCAGTGTACAAATATGAACTATTACACAGTGAATGAAAATATAGCTCACATCACTCTCACTGCATAACAAAAATAAACTAGAAACCTTACAACGTCTCACTCAGAGTCAGCCCTATCAGGATAACACGAACTGAGTCTCTAACTGTTGGAGGAGCCAGTGCCTGATACACTGTTTCAATGAACTGTGAGACGATCAGATGACGATATGTACATCTGATACAGAACCAAACACCTACGCCCGTACCTCTCTGCCCCTCTCTGCCAGATCCCCGTGTGGCCATGTCCTCCACCTTCTTACTTTACGGTGACAGAGACTCTAGAATTAACCTTTGGTATGTCTCCACGACCATCATGGGTCGGTGTCTGATACAACCCAGATGGGACTCATTTCGTTTTACTGATGGCACTTTACCCTACTGGCGAATAAGGGCCAAGCCTTTTCAGACATTCTTGTATCAGAACAAGTCCACGTGTTTACAGAAAAGCAAGTAAACTATCTGAAGAAGAATGTATAATTTTAAACCGCTAGTGTGAAACTAGCTCTGCAGAAGATGAAGAAAATGATGAAATGTATGACGAGATAAAAGAAATTATTCAGGTACTGAAGGGAAACGAAAATTTAATAGTCATGTGTGCCTGGAATTCGAGAGTAGGAAAAGGGAGAGAAGGAAACATAGTAGGTGAATATGAATTGGGGGTAAGAAATGAAAGACCATAACTTAATCATAGCTAACATTTGGTTCAAGAATCATAAAAGAAGGTTGTATACATGGAAGAATCCTGGAGATACTAGAAGGTATCAGATAGATTATATAATGGTAAGACAGAGATTTAGTAACCGGGTTTTAAATTGTAAGACATTTCAAGGGGCAGATGTGGACTCTGACCACAATCTATTGGTTGTGAACTGTAGATTAAAACCGAAGAAACTGCAAAAAGGTGGGAATTTAAGGAGATGGGACCTGGATAAACTGACTAAACCAGAGGTTGTACAGAGTTTCAGGGAGAGCATAAGGGAACAATTGACAGGAATGGGGGAAAGAAACACAGTAGAAGAAGAATGGGTAGCTCTGAGGGATGAAGTAGTGAAGGCAGCAGAGGATCAAATAGGTAAAAAGATGAGGGCTAGTGGAAACCCTTGGGTGACAGAAGAAATATTGAATTTACTTGATGAAAGAAGAAAATATAAAAATGCAGTAAATGAAGCAGGCGAAAAGGAATACAAACGTCGCAAAAACGAGATCGACAAGTGCAAAATGGGTAAGCAGGGATGGCTAGAGGACAAATGTAAGAATGTAGATGCTTTTCTCACTAGGGGTAAGATAGATACTACCTACAGTAAAATTAAAGAGACATTTGGAGAAAAGAGAGTCACTTGTATGAATATCAAGAGCTCAGATGGAAACGCAGTTCTAAGCAAAGAAGGGAAAGCAGAAAGATGGAAGGAGTGTATAGAGAGTCTATACAAGGGTGATGTACTTGAGGACAACATTATGGAAATGGAAGAGGATGTAGATGAAGATGAAATAGGAGATACGATACTGCGTGAAGAGTTTGACAGAGCACTGAAAAACCTGACTCGAAACAAGGCGCCGGGAGAAGACAACATTCCATTGGAAATACTGACGGCCTTGGGAGAGCCAGTCCTGACAAAACTCTACCATCTGGTGAGCAAGATGTATGAGACAGGCGAAATACCCTCAGACTTCAAGAAGAATATAATAATCCCAATCCCAAAGAAAGCAGGTGTTCACAGATGTGAAAATTACCGAACTATCAGTTTAATAATCCACGGCTGCAAAATACTAAGACGAATTCTTTACAGACGAATGGAAAAACTGGTAGAAGCCGACCTCGGGGAAGATCAGTTTGGATTCCGTAGAAATGCTGGAACATGTGAGGCAATACTGACCCTACGACTTATCTTAGAAAATAGATTAAGGAAAGACAAATTTACGTTTCTAGCATTTATAGACTTAGAGAAAGCTTTTGACAATGTTGACTGGAATATTCTCTTTCCAGTTCTAAAGGTGGCAGGGGTAAAATACAAGGAGCGAAAGGCTATTTACAATTTGTACAGAAAGCAGATGGCAGTTATAAGAGTCGAGGGGCATGAAAGGGAAGCAGCGGTTGGGAAGGGAGTGAGACAGGGTTGTAGCCTCTCCCCAATGTTATTCAATCTGTGTATTCAGCAAGCAGTAAAGGAAACAAAAGAAAAATTCGGAGTAGGTATTAAAATCCACGGAGAAGAAATAAAAACTTTGAGGTTCGCCGATGACATTGTAATTCTGTCACAGACAGCAAAGGGCTTGGAAGAGCAGTTGAATGGAATGAACAGTGTCTTGAAAGGAGGATATAAGACGAACATCAACAAAAGCAAAACAAGGATAATGGAATGTAGTCTAATTAAGTCGGGTGATGCTGAGGGAATTAGAGTAGGAAATGAGACACTTAAAGTAGTAAAGGAGTTTTCTATTTGGGGAGCAAAATAACAGATGATGGTCGAAGTAGAGAGGATATAAAATGTAGACTGGTAATGGCAAGGAAAGCGTTTCTGAAGAAGAGAAATTTGTTAACATCAAGTATAGATGTAAGTGTCAGGAAGTCGTTGTTTCTAAAAGTATTTGTACGGAGTGCAGCCATGTATGGAAGTGAAACATGGACGATAAATAGTTTGGACAAGAAGAGAATAGAGGCTTTCGAAATGTGGTGCTACAGAAGAATGCTGAAAACTTGTATCAGGTGGGCTGAGGCATGATGTGGAATTTGGATTGAGGAGTAGGTGCGCGAAGCGACTGTACCAGGATGGCGAAGTGGTTAGCACATGTGCCTAGTGAGCATAAGACCCAGGTTCGAACCCTGGCCTTGGTATAGAGTTCAGTTCGCATATATACATCATTTTTCTTCTTTAATTTAAGATATAAATTGCATTGCATTTCCCTCGTACAAACCCACTTCCTATCAAATGGTGATTTGCAGTAAGCCTAATATACTTTCCTATATCTCGGCAGAAAGATAACATTTAAGTCTGTAATCCATGATATATTACTTTGGCGTCTGAAAATGCTGCACTGTTTCCAAAAAAAATTCTAATGGCTCTGAGCACTATGCTACTCAACTGCTGAGGTCATAAGTCCCGTAGAACTTAGAACTACTTAAACCTAACTAACCTAAGGACAACACACACATCCATGCCCGAGGCAGGATTCGAACCTGCGACCGTAGCGGTCGCGCGGTTTCACACTGTAGCGCCAGAACCGCTCGGCCACCAGCGGCCGGCCACTGTTTCCACACCATAATAACGTTAACTTGGCTCTGAGCACTATGGGACTTAACATCTGAGGTCATCAGTCCCCTAGAACTTAGAACTACTTAAACCTAACTAACCTAAGGACAGCACACAACACCCAGTCATCACGAGGCAGAGAAAATCCCTGACCCCGCCGGGAATCGAACCCGGGAACGCGGGCGTGGGAGGCGAGAACGCTACCGCACGACCACGAACTGCGGACAATAACGTTAACTGTACTGTAAGAAACTGATAATTTGTATTTATTTATTACAGGTACCTAGCAAGTTTGAACATGAATTCTCCGTTTGTAGTTTCTGTGTGTGTGTGCGTGTGTTTGTGATGTCTTCTTTACTGTGGCTAAGCTTCATAAAGTTTAACAAGTGACATTCTTCAGTTTGTCATCTTCCTATTTTTTTCCATGACTTGCTGTAATCAATGAGGCTGAATCTGCCCCACAATGTTAATCGTAGGAACAGTTGTAAACTTCGTAAACTTACCAACTTGTTTTGGTACCTCATAATTCTCGTAGATTTCCTCCTTCGCTCTGTACCTACAGATTGGAAAATTACGGAGGTCGCACCAGTGTTTAACAAGGGTAGTAGGAGTAATCCATCTAATTACAGACCTATATCATTGACGTCGGTTTGCAGTAGGGTTTTGGAGCATATACTGTATTCAAACATTATGAATCACCTCGAAGGGAACGATCTATTGATACGTAATTAGCATGGTTTCAGAAAACATCGTTCTTGTGCAACGCAGCTAGTTCTTTATTCGCACGAAGTAATGGCCGCTATCGACAGGGGATCTCAAGTTGATTCCGTATTTCTAGATTTCCGGAAAGCTTTTGACACCGTTCCTCACAAGCGACTTCTAATCAAGCTGCTGGCCTATGGGGTATCGTCTCAGTTGTGCGACTGGATTCGTGATTTCCTGTCAGGAAGGTCGCAGTTCGTAGTAATAGACGGCAAATCATCGAGTAAAACTGAAGTGATATCAGGTGTTCCCCAGGGAAGCGTCCTGGGACCTCTGCTGTTCCTGATCTATATAAATGACCTGGGTGACAATCTGAGCAGTTCTCTTAGGTTGTTCGCAGATGATGCTGTAATTTACCGTCTAGTAAGGTCATCCGAAGACCAGTACCAGTTGCAAAGCAATTTAGAAAAGATTGCTGTGTGGTGTGGCAGGTGGGAGTTGACGCTAAATAACGAAAAGTGTGAGGTGACCCACATGAGTTCCAAAAGAAATCCGTTGGAATTCGATTACTCGATAAATAGTACAATTCTGAAGGCTGTCAATTCAACTAAATACCTGGCTGTTAAAATTACGAACAACTTCAGTTGGAAAGACCACATAGATAAAATTGTGGGGAAGGCGAGCCAAAGGTTGCGTTTCATTGGCACGACACTTAGAAGATGCAACAAGTCCACTAAAGAGACAGCTTACACTACACTCGTTCGTCCTCTGTTAGAATATTGCTGCGCGGTGTGGGATCCTTATCAGGTGGGATTGACGGAGGACATCGAAAGGGTGCAAAAAAGGGCAGCTCGCTTTTGTGTTATCACGTAATAGGGGAGAGAGTGTGGCAGATATGATACGCGAGTTGGGATGGAAGTCATTAAGGCAAAGACGTTTTTCGTCGCGGCGAGATCTATTTACGTAATTTCAGTCACCATCTTTCTCTTCCGAATGCGAAAATATTTTGTTGAACCCAACCTACATAGGTAGGAATGATCATCAAAATAAAATAAGATAAATCAGAGCTCGAACGGAAAGGTTTAGGTGTTCGTTTTTCCCGCGCGCTGTTCGGGAGTGGAATGGTAGAGAGATAGTATGATTGTGGTTCGATGAACCCTCTGCCAAGCACTTAAATGTGAATTGCAGAGTAGTAATGTAGATGTAGATGTAGACTTCTTTTGATAGCTATTCCATGCTTCAAACAGTTAATAATGATTCAGTCCAACAGTGTTGCGTTTACGTTTCACAGGATTCACATTCATTGTTCTTAAACACACAATTTTCAGCTTGCCTGTAATGTATTATACAGATTTAATAACACAGATCGGAAAGCTATATGTGCTATGAGTAGCCTAGCAAAAGTTCATACATGGTAATTCGTAATTACACATATGACTGATTAAAAATCAAATGCTCAAGGTCAGGACTCGATACAAATACAACTTAATTACTCCGATTCGCTGCAGATGCACAACGACACTGAAATTAAAAAGGATACATTTTAAACTAGGAACAATCTAGAATACGATAATTTTGAATAAGAATAACTTTTGAATCTCACAATTGTCAGAAAAGACAATATAACTGTTAAACGAAGTATGTTGGTTGATCGATTGATTTTGGGGATTTTGGGGGGGGGGGGGGGGAGGGGACCAAACAGCGAGGTCATCGGTCCTTTGGATTAGGGAAGGATAGAGAAGAAAGTAGGCCGTGCCCTTTCATAGGAACCATCCTGACATTTGTCTGAAGCGATTTAGGGACATCACGTAAAACCTAAATGAGGATGGCTGGACATGGGTTTGAACCATTGTTCTCCCGAATGCGTATCCAATTGCGGCAAGGGCGGGGCTTGTAATTCTTTGTGTGCAGGCTGGAAATTAGAATATACTGTTGCTCGAAGTGACACGCTGGTGCGCTCACACGCTGCAGCAGTAGAAGCTGTACATGACTCATTTACAGGACACAACTTGCGGTTTCTTTCACAGCCTCTGGCTCCAATATTGCAGGCGGTATAGCAACGAATGTTATTGCGCATAAACTCGCAACGTTACACGATGTGTTAACCACTCGTTCGATCACAAAGCATGTCAGTCCTAAAATAAACAATTATTAGCTAGATCGAAGTTTGAAGTGTGCACCTGGTTTTGATTTATCGTAAATTTAGAATATTTATTTAAGTAATATGTCTCTACCTGAACTATCTACTATTATAACCAGTCTCTATAATATATCCCGAATAATAAAGTTTCGAAAATTACGGCTCAAGTAAGAATCAGGAGATTTCACATATTCAAGGTACGCTGTAAGTGTGAAACAGAAAATAAAACTCGTTTAAGGAGTGGAACTGCATGTAGGAACTTCAGGATGTACGTTATCCATGTAGTCCCACGCTAAGACCAATGCGCAACAAGACTGGCGCGTTGTTAGAAAAGGTTATATGTTCCGGGTTTTCTTCAGACACAGTGCCGCTGCGGTTCGGGTGACCGTGCACCAAAGTGTGTGGGCGAAATGACACAGGAAGCTGGAAACGCACTCCAAACTTGAAGCAGGGTGGACGGTATGATTCTTGTGCATAAAACGTCTAAATTACGAACGGATTCACGTTGAAATTCCGGCGGTATATGTACCAAAAGTAATGTCGTGCCTAGGCGTAGTGAAATGGTGCCAACTATTTGACCACGACCGCACAGATATACACTGAAGCGCCAAAGCAACTGGTATAGGCACGCGTATTCAAATACAGAGGTATTGTAAGTAGGCTGTTTAGGTTTTTATGTTGGTAACTCCACTTAGCGCTCTGTATGAAAATCACTGACTTTGCTGTGTGCAGTCTGTGGCTGGATTGCATTGTTGGAGTATTTGCTATTGTAGTGTTGGGCAGCTGGATGTGAACAGCGCGTAGCGTTGCGCAGTTGGAGGTGAGCCGCCAGCAGCGATGGATGTGGGTAGAGAGATGGCAGAATTTTGAGAGCGAACGATCTGGACGTGTGTCCATCAGAAAGAGTAAATTTGTAATACTGGATATCATGAACTGATATATATGATGACTTTTGAATATTATTAAGGTAAATGTATTGCTTGTTCTCTATCAAAATCTTTCGTTTGCTAACTATGCCTATCAGTGGTTAGTGCCTTCAGTAGTTGGAATCTTTCATTTAGCTGGCAGAATATGGCGCTCGCTGTATTACAGTAGTCGAGTAACGAAAATTTTTTTGAGTAAGTGATTCATGAAAAGTATAGGTTATTGTTAGTCAGGGCCATTCTTTTGTAGTGATTATTGAAAGTCAGATTGCGTTGCGCTAAAAATATTGTGTGTCAGTTTAGTGATGATCAGAATAAGTAAAGACAGAAATGTCTGCGTACGTTCAGTTTTGCTCAGCCGTTTGAAAATCAAATAACGTAAGTGGTTTACCCGCACAGTAGTTCATAAATTTTTGTAAGGGGAGGTTTCAGTATGTAAACAGGCAGAATACAGAGCTTCGGTCGACAACGCATATGTAACACAACAAGTGTTTGACGCATTATTAGATCGGTTTCTGCTGCTACAATGTCAGGTTATCAAGATTTAAGGGAGTTTGAACGTGATGTTATAGTCCGGTAAAACGTAAAATCTCCGACATCGCTGCGGTCGGGAAAAGAACCAGCGAGAACGGGACCAACGACGACTGAAGAGAAACGTTCAACATGACAGAAGTGCAACCCTTCCACAAACTGCTGCAGATTTCAATACTGGGCCATCAACAAGTGTCAGAGCATGCACCACCAATTGCCGCTACTGCCACCTACTGAACAACGGCCGAAGCAAAGGTGTAGATCTAATACACAGTGGGCTCGATGTCGGAGCAGCCGCATTAAACGCACAGGGCAGTGTGCGGGAGTTGGGCCTCTGCTTCCAGTAATCCGGAGGAGTACCTTTTACGAGCCCACATCAGCCGGGGTTGAACGCCGACATTAAATCGCAATTAGGGCCGGTTGCGCATGCCGCTGTCGGTGTGTAGGGGGCGGGCGCACAACGCCACAGCCCCCCACCCCGGCAGAGCCGCTTTGATTGATGCGTTGTTGCGGAGAAAGAGGGGCGGCCGAGGGCGCTATCACGGCAACGGCGATACACTGAGCGTGGCCCTCATCTGTCAGCAACGACGGCTCCAGGGCCGGCAGACAAGCCCTGATCCGCTGCTCGCAGATGAGTCAGCTGTAAGAGGCGTTCTGGTCGTGATGAACGCCGCTCGCGGCTTCACTGCGCGACATTGTTAGCGGAGCCAGCCCATAATACGCCGAAGGGCCAAAGCAACTGGTACACCTGCCTAATATCGTGTAGGGACCCGGCGAGCACGCAGAAGTGCTGCAACACGACGTGGCATGGACTCGACTAGTGTCTCAAGTAGTGCTGCACGGAACTGACACCTTAAATCCTGCAGGGCTGTCCATAAATACACTACTGGCCATTAAAGTTGCTACACCAAGAAGAAATGCAGATGATAAGCGGGTATTCATTGGACAAATATATTATACTACAACTGACATGTGTTTACATTTTCACGCAATTTGGGTGCATAGATACTGACAAATCAGTACCCACAACAACCACCTCTGGCCGTAATAACGACCTTGATACGCCTGGGTATTGAGTCAAACAGAGCTTGGATGGCGTGTACAGGTACACCTGCCCATGCAGCTTCAACACGATACCACAGTTCATCAAGAGTAGTGACTGGCGTATTGTGACGAGCCAGCTGCTCGGCCACCATTGACCAGACGTTTTCAATTAGTGAGAGATCTGGAGAATGTGCTGGCCAGAGCAGCAGTCGAACATTTTCTCTATCCACAAAGGCCTGTGCAGGCCTTGCAACATGCGGTCGTCCATTACCCTGCTGAAATGTAGGGTTTCACAGGCATCGAATGAAGGGCAGAGCCACGGGTCGTAACACATCTGAAATCTAATGTCCACTGTTCAAAGTGCTGTCAATGCGAACAAGAGGTGACCGAGACGTGTAACCAATGGCACCCCATACCATCACGCCGGGTGATACGCCACTATGGCAATGACGAATACACGCTTCCAATGTGCGTTCACCGCGATGTCGCCAAACACGGATGCGACCATTATGATGCTGTAAACCAGGATTCGTCCGAAAAAATGACGTTTTGCCATTCGTGCACCCAGGTTCGTCCTTGAGTACACCATCGCAGGCGCTCCTGTCTGTGATGCAGCGTCAAGGGTAATCGCTGCCGTGGTCTCCGAGCTGATAGTCCATGCTGCTGCAAACGTCGTCGAACTGTTCGTGCAGATGGTTGTTGTCTTGCAAACGTCCCCATCTGTTGACTCAGGGATCGACACGTGGCTGCACGATCCGTTACAGCCATGCGGATAAGATGCCTGTCATCTCGTTGCTAGTCATACGAGGCCATTGGGATCCAGCACGGCGTTCCGTATTACCCTCTTGAGCCCACCGATTGCATATTCAGCCGGCCGCGGTGGTCTCGCGGTTCTAGGCGCTCAGACCGGAACCGTGCGACTGCTACGGTCACGGGTTCGAATCCTGCCTCGGGCTTGGATGTGTGTGATGTCCTTAGGTTAGTTAGGTTTAAGTAGTTCTAAGTTGTAGGGGACTGATGACCTAAGATGTTAAGTCCCATAGTGCTCAGAACCATTTGAACCATTTTGATTGCATGTTCTGCTAACAGTCATTGGATGTCGACCAACGCGAGCAGCAATGTCGCGATACGATAAACTGCAGTCGCGATAGGCTACAATCCGACCTTTATCAAACTCGGAAACGTGATGGTACGCATTTCACCTCCTTATACGAGGCATCACAACAACGTTTCACCAGACAATGCCGGTCAACTGCTGTTTGTGTATGAGAAATCGGTTGGAAACTTTCCTCATGTCAGTACGTTGTAGATCTCGCCACCGGCGCCAAGCTTGTGTGAATGCTCTGAAAAGCTAATCATTTGCATATCACAACAACTTCTTCCTGTCGGTTAAATTTCGCGTCTGCAGCACGTCGTCTTCGTGGTGTAGCAATGTTAATGGCCAGTAGTTTACGTAAGAGTACGAGGGGGTGGAGATCTCTTCTGACAGCGCGTTCCAAGGCATCCCATATAAGCTCGATAATGTTCATGTGTGGGTAGTTTGGTAGCCAGCAGAAGTGTTTAAACTTAGAAGATTGTTCCTGGAGCTGCTCTGTATCAATTCTGGACGTGTGGGGTGTCGCATTGTCCTGCTGGAATTGTCAAAGTCCTTCGGAATGCCCAATGGACATGAATGGGTGCAGGTCATCAGAAAGGATGCTTATGTACGTGTGACCTGTCACAGTCGTATCTAGACGTATCAGGGGTCCCGTATCACTCCAATTGCACACGCCCCACACCAGAACAGAGCCTCCACCAGCTTGACCAGTCCCCTGCTAACATGCATGGCCCACGTCCCTGTACCCATACAGGTCCATCTACTCGATACAACTTGAAACGAAACTCGTCCGACCAGGCAACATGTTTCCAATCACCAACAGTCTAATGTCAGTGTTGACGGGCCCAGGCGTGGCGTAAAGTTCAGTGTCGTGCAGTCATCAAGGGTACACGAGTAATTCATGGATCCCCACAAAAGACGCCCAGTTCTTCCGCCACGCGATTCGTATGCTATCCGAAAGATTGGAGAGTGTAGTGGCCAGCCGTGGGCAATACTATGAATCATAATTTTTTTGTACGTTTTTCACAATAAAGCCCCGAACTTCGAGAAAAAACGGCGGAAGCAAAGTTGTAGACCTAGTCTATAAGCTCAAGAGGCAGTTGTAAACGCCGTACATCAACAAATGCATGTGGTATATCAGGCGCAATAACTTTCCACTCCCACAGACAGAAACCAAACTACCAGAGCCAGAGTTGAGTCAACGCGTGCTGTGACCGGTAAGGGACGCCTCAGGCTAACACAATGCCAGGTGCCGGAGTCGCCAGTATCATAAGGGAATTTAATGTCCAGATTAGCAACAATGACAAAAATAAAGCTCAAGGGCATAAAAAGGAGTAAGACATGATAGCAAATATTACATATGTGAAAATTAAAGCAAATAAAAATAAACTCAAAATTGTGCAGACACATATTGTGTTACAAATAGTGGCCGCAAAGGGCCACGATTTTTACTTCCAATGGCAACTGAAGACGTTTTTATTAAAAATATGGAAAAAAATTTTCTCTTGTTCCACTGATGTGCTCATTCAGTAATTAATCATGGAAACGCGCTCTATGTACGAAAATTTCTAGGTCTTCCAAGATATCCAAATAAACACCTTTATTCTCATAATGAAGAATCTCTAAATTGCTTTCCATGTCACGAAGCTGATGACAGCACTGGCATAAACGAGCTCCTAGTGCACTACCTCAGGTAGGATAACTGTGTTCCCTATATCGTGTTCTGAACTGCCTCGCAGTCTGTCCGGTGTAAAACTTATGACAAGCTCCACACGCAATCTTATAGACCCCCCCCCCCCCAAAATTGCAAAACTTATGAACAGGCTGCTCTACACTATGTCGGAGGAGCTTCCGCAATTTGTTAATAGCATTGAAACCTACCACCGCCACGTTATACATACGGCCTAGTAGCATATCGAACTACTCCGGGCCCGTCATGAGTGTGTGATAGAATTTTTTCACGCATTTTCCTAATGTCACTTTCTCTAAATCCATTTTCAATCCCTGTCTGTACAATGGTGGCTATTTCCCTGTCGGTGGCCTCCTGATCAAGTGCAAATTTTTTTAACCTATGGAACGCTGAACGATAAAAATGCTTTCTTCTGTGATGCAAGATGATTAGAATTCGCAGCAATAATGACATATGCTGTTGTCCGCTTACGAAAAACTTCGTATTCCAAACACTGGCCATTTCTACTTATCCGTAAATCCATAAAGTTAAGACACCCTTCAGCTTCAAACTCCATAGTGAAATTAAAATTGTGGTGTTAAGAGTTAAAAATTTCTTTTAGCCTTAGCGCCTCGTCCTTACTCCTGTTAAAAATGACGAATACGTTGTCAACATTTGTACAGTGCAGTCTTGTTAACTAGCTCATTCTGCTTCGCGAAGAGTTCACGTTCCAGACTACTTATAAAACTCTCAGACGAAATCCCAGAAAGGCTTGGACCCATTGCCAAGCTGTCATTTTGACGAAAAATACATTCATTTAAGGAAAAATAACCAAACAAAAGAGATTGGCCTACTAAGTCAACAATTTCATTCACCAATGACAAATCTGCTTTATTATGGGAAATAAGAGTGTTCCGAACCACCTCTAGAGTTCCCGTGATCGGAATATTGGTGTACAAGTTAGTGGTATCCAAGAAAAACAAAACAGTCACTCGGTAACCTAAGGTCATTAATGGACTGAATAAATTCATAAATGTCTTTGAACGTGAAATTAAAAAAATCTCCAAAAACAGCTACGAGAATTTTTCAGCAGCCAACAAGCATTTGTAGAGTCATTTTTATTATATTTGCATGTGGTTGCCCACCTCTACGAGGACTTTCAGCCTTAATTAAATCATACTGATAAATGAGGTCATACTGCAAAGTTGTTTGTAAATTTGACTCGATACTGTAAACAGTGAAGGGACATCACATACCCTCTCAGTCCGTGAAGATTCAAACCGTTTCCTATTCCCTTCTAACTGTATCTTCCTCTTTCTTTTCAGCCAATGTACATACTTACAATACGTAAAACAATACTAAGAATACGGTAAATAGCGAACTTTTATTGTACCCTCTGTATCTTGTTTTGTTTCTAGGCGCTAAACATCGAAATTTTTTTCTCGTAAAATACATTGAGTTTTTCGCCGTTGAAACGATTTTCACCTAAAAGGTTCATCCTTTTACGTTCCCATTGCGCATACTGCAGGATTTTTATTTGTTCAGGTATCGTAAAAAGTAAATACCCTTTCGCTTTCAGGTATTTCGTCTCTCTTGTGTGATGACACTCGTAGAAAAAATACCAGACGCTAATGTAATCTCCGCAGTGTGTTACGAAAACAAAGCCAGCAAAAAAATAAACATCAAGAAGACACGAAACCAGAAATTCCATTACTTTAATACAAGGGAACTCGCCAAGAATACCGACCGACCAAAAAGTTCCGAAACTGAATTTATTCGTGGCGTGTAAGCGACATCTACGCAACAAATAGTCTGTCAGCTTGAACCTACAACTGTAAACAACAGACGTGCATTTGACCAAACTGTCGTGAGCAGTCAGTGTCAAACAATGGACGAGCGGCCGTACTGTGTCAACATTGTTGTGTTACAAATCGCAGTGGAATAACATCTTTAAATCAAGTGCTCAAGACGTTCTCCAGAATGTTTTGGAGAAGAGAAAAGCCTGAGCAAAGTTTGTCCTCCATACCGTGACTCCCGAACAAAAGACAACGACGCTTGGAAGCCAGCTGCGTTTAAGAAATGCAAAACGCAGACCATTCCTTACTGGGAAAAGTCATCAAGGGTAACGAGACTTGGTGCTGTCAATACGAGCCTACCATATAACGACAAAGGTCAGGAATTCACACGAGCCGGCCGCTGTGACCGAGCGGTTCTAGGCGCTTCAGTCCGGTACCGCGCTGCTGCTACGGTCGCAGGTTTAAATCCTGCCTCGGGCATGGATGTGTATGATGTCCTTAGGTTAGTTAGGTTTAAGTAGTTCTAAGTCTAGGGACCTGATGATCTCAGATGTTAAGTCCCATACTGCTTAGAGCCATTTGAACCATTTGAATTCACACAATGTATCACAGTTTTGACGCAAACCCCGACAATCAAGGCAAGATGATGCACGAATTTAAAACAAGATTTCAAAGGCGGACTGTTCTGACATTTTCTCATGGCTGTATGAACGGAAAAAAATGTGTGTGAAATCTTATGGGACTTAACTGCTTAAGTCATCAATCCCTAAACTTACACACTACTTAACCTAAATTATCCTGAGGACAAACACACACACCCATGCCCGCGGGAGGACTCGAACCTCCGCCGGGACCAGCCGCACAGTCCATGACTGCAGCGCCTTAGACCGCTCGGCTAATCCCGCGCGGCAGCCACGGGTCGTAACACATCTGAAATATAACGTACACTGTTCAGAGTGCCGTCAATGCGAACAAGAAGTGACCGAGACGTGTAACCCCAATGGCACCCCATACCATCAAATGGTTCAAATGGCTCTGAGCACTATGGGACTTAACATCTGATGTCATCAGTCCCCTAGAACTTAGAACTACTTAAACCTAACTAACCTAAGGACAAACACGCACACACCCATGACCGAGGGAGGACTTGAACCTCCGCCGGGACCAGCCGCACAGTCCATGACTGCAGCGCCTTAAACCGCTCGCCTAATCCGCTGTATGAACGTTCTGTGCGCTGCAATCAAGTAGGCACGGGGGACATACTTTGCATAACACCTGAGGCATTAAAACCACCGTCTCAACTTTTCTCTATTCTTTTATTATTCCAGTCACGAAACTTTTGGACTGATGGGGTTTCTCCGTACACACAGTCCGCAACGCATCCAGAAATTTCGAACTCCACGCTTGGCACAGTCAATTCATCGCTGACGTCACTGTCCGTTGGCGGCTGATTTACACGCAAACACGTGGCGCAACCACTACGAGTATCTGGTTTAGACCAAAAATCGCTCCTACCAAGATCTTTCCTCTGCCGTTCTGCGGTGCAAAATACTTTTGCTATTTTCATAGCGCTTGACATGGTTTAGAATGCAGAAAAGTGATCTTAATGTTTAATACAACACATTTGTCTAGATCGTGTGTGTGTGTGTGTGTATGTGTGTGTGTGTGTGTGTGTGTGTGTTTGTGTGTGTAATATGTAAATGTATGTGTGTGTTTGTATATATGTGCAAGCATATGTTATGTCATTGTTTGTGTGTGTGTGTGTGTGTGTGTGTGTGTGTGTGTGTGTGTAACCCACATTTTTCATTATTTATATTACCTTTCTCTTCTTACACTCCTGGAAATGGAAAAAAGAACACATTGACACCGGTGTGTCAGACCCACCATACTTGCTCCGGACACTGCGAGAGGACTGTACCAGCAATGATCACACGCACGGCACAGCGGACACACCAGGAACCGCGGTGTTGGCCGTCGAATGGCGCTAGCTGCGCAGCATTTGTGCACCGCCGCCGTCAGTGTCAGCCAGTTTGCCGTGGCATACGGAACTCCATCGCAGTCTTTAACACTGGTAGCATGCCGCGACAGCGTGGACGTGAACCGTATGTGCGGTTGACGGACTTTGAGCGAGGGCATATAGTGGGCATGCGGAGGCCGGTTGGACGTACCGCCGAATTGCTCAACACGTGGGGCTTGAGGTCTCCACAGTACATCGATGTTGTCGCCAGTGGTCGGCGGAAGGTGCACGTGCCCGTCGACCTGGGACCGGACCGCAGCGACGCACGGATGCACGCCAAGACCGTAGGATCCTACGCAGTGCCGTAGGGGACCGCACCGCCACTTCCCAGCAAATAAGGGACACTGTTGCTCCTGGGGTATCGGCGAGGACCATTCGCAACCGTCTCCATGAAGCTGGGCTACGGTTCCGCACACCGTTAGACCGTCTTCCGTTCACGCCCCAACATCGTGCAGCCCGCCTCCAGTGGTGTCGCGACAGGCGTGAATGGAGGGACGAATGGAGACGTGTCTTCAGCGATGAGAGTCGCTTCTGCCTTGGTGCCAATGATGGTCGTATACCTGCTTGGCGCCGTGCAGGTGAGCGCCACAATCAGGACTGCATACGACCGAGGCACACAGGGCCAACACCCGGCATCATGGTGTGGGGAGCAATCTCATACACTGGCCGTACACCACTGGTGATCGTCGAGGGGACACTGAATAGTGCACGGTACATCCAAACCGTCATCGAACCCATCGTTCTACCATTCCTAGACCGGCAAGGGAACTTGCTGTTCCAACAGGACAATGCACGGCCGCATGTATCCCGTGCCACCCAACGTGCTCTAGAAGGTGTAAGTCAACTACCCTGGCCAGCAAGATCTCCGGATCTGTCCCCCATTGAGCATGTTTGGGACTGGATGAAGCGTCGTCTCACGCGGTCTGCACGTCCAGCACGAACGCTGGTCCAACTGAGGCGCCAGGTGGAAATGGCATGGCAAGCCGTTCCACAGGACTACATCCAGCATCTCTACGATCATCTCCATGGGAGAATAGCAGCCTGCATTGCTGCGAAAGGTGGATATACACTGTACTAGTGCCGACATTGTGCATGCTCTGTTGCCGTGTCTATGTGCCTGTGGTTCTGTCAGTGTGATCATGTGATGTATCTGACCCCAGGAATGTGTCAATAAAGTTTCCCCTTCCTGGGACAATGAATTCACGGTGTTCTTATTTCAATTTCCAGGAGTGTATTTCTCTTCTTACTTACCTCAGAAACAGCTCTTTACTTCCCACTACCCGTTTCGACTGTGACTTCAGATCACAAAATATCTTTACGCAGTGTAACACATCACAGGCTGTACAGTACGATCAAGTAGGGAATCTTTAAAACTTCTGTTATTGACACTGAGTTGCGTGAGTGATCGAGTGGTGACAAATGAACGTAACGCTTCTTGTACACGAATCAATAACGAAAGGTCAGGAAATCAGTTCCTCTTTAAATTACCCAGAAAGGCTTCCATGGAAGAGAAATAATTACTGTACACGTCCCATAATTCATCAGAGAACTCATCTGGTGGTCTCTGTTCAGCTTGTCGTTCCCGCTAAGTGGATTAAAAATTACGAAAATGGGCTAACACATTCTTTAAATAAGCCATATGTCCACACCGTTAACACGTAAAAGCATGTATATTTAATTAAAACAGATTAGCTTCAATTTCAGTGTGAATTTAGCAGAAACCTCCTGCGGCTGTTTCTCGAGTAATACCGTTATCTCCTGAATGGGAAAGTGATATCAAAGAGATCGGTGACTGCGAACTTGAGTGTGACTAATTTCCCTCAAATGCAGCTTCGGGGAAAGTGATTATCCTCTTTTGTAGAGCGGAACGCTAATTGACCAAAGAGGTATGATTCACACAGGCAGAGGGCGTTAATCAATTTCCGGTGCAACTGTGGCAGCGGCGCTGGCGAATTATCTGCCTCGTCTACAATTAAACCCCTCAGAAATCTGCCGACGTTGCCAGCTGTTGAGGCTGTGTCTGAATGGATAGTATTTGAACTGAGCTGAAAGTGGAAGGCGGAACAAAGAGACACAAAAGCTCTCTTTCGCGACAGCTTACACACTACGACGTCTCATTAATTACGCACGCTTAAGAGTAAACAAAAATGTTCATCGGACAAGACATCACACAGAATGTATGCTCCTGTGAAGAACACCATATTCATGGAATAGAGTAGTTTCTTTTATTATTGTTTTGCGTTTATAATTCCTACAAGATCGACAAGAAGTGCAAAATGGCTAGAGGACAAATGTAAGGATGTAGGGGCTTATCTCGTTAGGGGTAAGATAGATATTGCCTACAGGAAAATTAAAGAGACCTTTGGAGAAAAGAGAACCACTTGTATGAATATCAAGAGCTCAGATGGAAACTCAGTTCTAGGCAAAGAAGGGAAGGCAGAAAGGTGGGAGGAGTATATAGAGGGTCTATACAAGGGCAATGTTTTGAGGACAATATTATGGAAATGGAAAAGGATGTAGATGAAGATGAAATGGGAGATATGATACTGCGTGAAGAGTTTGACAGAGCCTTAAAGACCAGAGTCCAAACAAGGCGCCGGGAGTAGACAACATTCCATTAGAACTACTGACGGCCTTGGGAGAGCCAGTCCTGACAAAACACTACCATCTGGTGAGCTAGATGTATGAGACAGGCGAAATACCCTCAGACTTCAAGAAGAGTATAATAATTCCAATCCCAAAGAAAGCAGGTGTTGACAGATGTGAAAATTACCGAACTATCAGTTTAATAAGGCACGGCTGCAAAATACTACCGCGAACTGGTAGAAGTCGACCTCGGGGAAGATCAGTTTGGATTACGTAGAAATGTTGGTACACGTGAGGCAATACTGACCTTACGACTTATCTTAGAAGAAAGATTAAGGAAAGGAAAACTTACTTTTCTAGCATTTGTAGACTTAGAGAAAGCTTTTGACAATGTTGACTGAAATACTCTCTTTCAAATTCTGAAGGTGGCAGGGGTAAAATACAGGGAGCGAAAGGCTATTTACAACTTGTACAGAAACCAGATGGCAGTTATAAGAGTCGGGGGACATGAAAAGGAACCAGTGGTTGGGAAGGGAGTGAGACAGGGTTGTAGCCTCTCCCCGATATTCAATCTGCATATTGAGCAACCAGTAAAGGAAACAAAAGAAAAATTCGGAGTAGCTACTAAAATCCATACAGGAAAAACAAAAACTTTGAGCTTCGTCGATGACTTTGTAATTCTGCCAGAGACAGCAAAGGACTTGGAAGAGCAGTTGAACAGATTTAGGTCTCAGGAAGTCGTTTCTGAAAGTATTTGTATGGAGTGTAGCCATGTACGGAAGTGAAACGTGCATTATAAATAGTTTGGACAAGAAGAGAATAGAAGCCTTCGAAAAGTGGTGCTACAGAAGAATTCTGAAGATTACATGGGTAGATCACATAACTAATGAGGAGGTATTGAATAGAATTGGGGAGAAGAGGAGTTTGTGGCACAACTTGAGTAGAAGAAGGGATCGGTTGGTAGGACATGTTCTGAGGCATCAAGGGATCACAAATTTAGTATTGGAGGGCAGTGTGGAGGGTAAAAATCGTAGAGGTAGACCAAGAGATGAATACAGAAGGATGTAGGTTGCAGTAGATACTGGGAGATGAAGAAGCTTGCACAGGATAGAGTAGCATGGAGAGCTGCATCAAACCAGTTTCAGGACTGAAGACCACAACAACAACAACAATTGCTACAAAGTTGACGACAAATGTCGCGCTATCTTGAAGAAATCGTAAAATTGACACTCTTAACTAAACAACTTAAGTCACTGGCAATTTCAGTCTACGTCCATATCTTCAAGCGTAAACGTTGTACTTCGTCTCCACACCTCACAAGGAACCCGTTCAGTGGTGGACTCAAATTCAATTTTTTGTAAGGCTCATCTGAAAGTGTTGTGTAAACAATTATGACAGGAAAAATATTAACTGCTAATGGCTCACCATGTGCATCAGGAGGGCGACAGAAAATTAGTGATCGGGAGGTGCAGGGATCAACCTTCTGCGGGATGTATGTATTACACTTCACAAAATGGACATCGTCGGCATTCAAGTAATCTTCAAAACAAACCATTAACTTGCACCATGGACACCGAATGAAAAATGGAGCGCCACAATGATCGCAAAACTTCGCGCCATCAAGATCGAAGGGGAACTCCTTGGGAGTCACAAACAGTGTAGGACCTTCTGCTAGGTATCCACTCTTAAAGAATGTACATAGAATCATATTGGTGAAACGAGGTGATCGCACTGGTGGAATACGATGGCATGAATCCGAATGCGAACAGTCTGTCGTGGGGCTTATCATGAAACTCGCTATCCTTTAAGGCGTAGCAGCAGATAGTGCAATAATATGTCATTACAGGCGAGAAAAAAATAAACATCCAGAGGCTGAATTTGTCCAATGGTTACAGATAGTATGAATTGGAATGTCACAAACTGTTCACAAGGGATAGTTTGCGCTAAAGAAGTATGATTTTTATACGCAGACTAGGATTCAAGCAAAAGCAAGTTATTTTGACCATCTATTGGCTAAAAGAAGTGCTCATACCATAGCTGTAGTTCTCTTCGCCCACTTCCCCACTCTTGCTTGCTGCGATGTAAATTTTCCGTACTGCGCTTGCAAGATTACGCACACGAGAAAGAATAGTAGGATTCAGACACCCCCAGTTTCTCGCAGCTCAATAAATAACTTTCCATGCAGTTCACCTACCAGATTAACAGTGTAACACGTATGTAACGTAGCAGCGATGGTGAGGCATGATAAAATCTTTGACCAGAGAGCCTTTTATCGTGGTTAGTCAGAGCTTGACCGCGCGAGAGTTGCGAGCAGCTCTCTGTCGGTAGCAGTACCGAGCGAGGTGGCGCAGTGGTTAGCACACTGGACTCGCATTCGGGAGGACGACGGTTCAATCCCGTCTCCGGCCATCCTGATTTAGGTTTTCCGTGCTTTCCCTAAATCGTTTCAGGCAAATGCCGGGATGGTACCTTTGAAAGGGCACGGCCGATTTCCTTCCCAATCCTTCCCTAACCCGAGCTTGCGCTCCGTCTCTAATGACCTCGATGTCGACGGGACGTTAAACACTAACCACCACCATCGGTAGCAGTAGCTCAGTTCAGTTGCGTCCAGTACTCTGTCAGTAGTCGTCGTGCAGTATACTCTGTCGGTAGTAGTTGTGTAGTACAGTTGCGAGCAGTCTGTCAGTGGGCAGTCTGTGAGCAGTGCAGTATGTCGGTAGTAGCAGTCGAGTGCAGTTGTGTGTGAGGAGTCGGCGGGCGTCGACATGGCATTCTGGTCAAGATTCAGGACGAGGTATATATATTTTTTTTTTAACAAGGTAATGAATCAGAAATGCTCAGCTAATAATGTAAATCAACTGTAACTAATTTGTGCAATAATCGCCCCAATAATAATTTTGATTTCAAAGTAATTTTTACAAAAGAACCTTTTAATTGAACCAACGATCTCCTTCCATTTCCTTTAAAGAAAAGTTTCAGTTAAATTTCAAAAAAATATATATATATTATTTGCAATATACTTCCTCCAAGCCGTGGCCAACAATAAGAGCAGAAATTTGACATGCAGTTATACTGAGGTAAGAAATTAATTATGATTTTTTGCACAGGGCCAAAGACCGATATTTCGGTTTAATTGAATTTTCATTGTCACTGAAGTTTCATTAGCACTGAATTGTCTTTTATTATTTTTTCGTGAGACTTTACACCTTGAGTCAGATTGCGATTCTCATTTTTATTGCCTTTGTCTGTACATTTAATTGCTAGGGAGATTACTGTGTTTCAAAATTTCTCTGGGGAGCTTCCACATAACTCAATGACCATTAGCAGTCTTAAATAATATTCTTGTAAAATTTTTGTGGGGAGGTTACACTTGGCGACACCCAGTCCAGGATCGAATTTCGTTGGGAATCTTTCGAAAAACAGTCAGATATCTGCTGTTATTGCTTAGATATAACTAGAATTTGGCGCAACGCTTTTACTAATATTGTGACTTTCTTTCTACAGGTCAACGGCAATTCGTTGCTCTGTTGTATTTGTGTGTTGCTTTTATATTTGTGCTTATTTGTTTTGTGAATAATTGTGACTGTTGTAAAAATGCCGCGAAAGACTGTGAATAGTGTATCGCGAAGTATTGTGAATGAAATTTCCGACTTAAACAACGTGACCGGTAGTAATTGTGACAATCCTGCGTTCACTAATAATCAGTGCATTCCAACCGCTAATGATGTAGATCTTAACGATGAACAAACGAACTCGGTTATGTCCTCTGTTGATTTGACGACAATTGATGACGCGGGGCGCACTATTGTAATGAGCGCTGCCCAGCTTAACACAACCGGTTTACTAAATTCACGTGACGAACAGACAAATGTTTCTAATGAGAATGGACAGTGTACCGAAAATACGACGGATTCATTTAATTCCGAAATAGTGACTGACAATGTACACTCGAGTGACAAAACGTTGTTGTAAATTACAGAATGACCAAATGGTCGCACAAAACGTGACAATTGTAAGTACGCAATTAAACAGCACAGATAATAGAGTAGAGGATGTTACATTGGATCAAATTTTGGCAATATTACAACTAATGACTGAAATACAGAAAAACGGTCTTAAACGAAGTGAATTAATTAATGAAAGGTATAAACAATCGAATGAAGAACAAGACAACATTAATGAAAAAATCAAACAACTTAGTGAACGGAATGAACAGCTTGATGAACAGATTAAAGCCATTGCCGCGCAATATTATGATAATAGAGGACAATTACGTGTGAATACTAAGACTTGTGCTAATAACAGTAATGAAAAAGTTGGCACTGTTGCACAAGAATTAAATAGTACACGTGTAAGCACAACAGAATTACATAAAGACGAAGTTAATGCAGTCACTGAACAATGTTCAGCAAACGCAACACAGGTACACGAAATTAATGCAGTCACCGAACAATGCCCTAAAAACGCAGTACAGATACGCGACGAGTTTAATTTAGAGCCACTGGAAGTTTCACACACTCTGAATACGGAAATTGTTAATAAAAGTGCACGACAGATCAACCAAATTGACGAAAGTGTTACAGTAACAGAGTTAAAAACTATTTCAGTCACCAATACGTCACAGAATCCACTACTTTGCGAACATTTGTCAGACTTACGCAGCGTGTATAATGTGAACAATTTACAGAGACTACGCGGATTAAAATCCGAAAAGCCACGCGACTTAAAATCTGAAAAGCTACGTAACTTGAAGTACGAAATGACACAGACAAACAAATTCTCACACAAACCCGAACGTGTTCTCAAATTCAATGACGAGAACGTAGATTACGAGCAATTTTTATCCGCAAGAAAATGTAAAGAATTTAATAATGACAGAGCACAGATACACGATTTGCACTGTATACGACAATTTATTTTTGTATTTACAACAGCATTGCCTATAATGCAAAAATTGGAATTAACATGGATACAACTATTTGCTTTTGAATTTATACCGCTATTGCCTGTAACGCAAAAGCTAAAATTTATTTGCAGTGCGTAAAAGACCTCAGGGGATTCATTACGCTTTAATGAATATGTGCCGTAGCGTGCATAGGGCCCCGAGCTGTAGTAGTGCTGTTTCATCTTTAGTTTTCTGCACTGCTGCCTTCTCTTCTACTATCCTTTATATCTATCAAAACTGTTCTTTAACTATTGCTCTATCTAGAATTAAGAATATGTACCGAAAACCCGATGTGACAAATTTTTACCGAAAATGACAATTCTCTTTAGGCACTCCAGAACTACCGGCGTAATTTTAATATCAGATAAAATTTTAATCATCAGTATGTGTAATATTAGCAGCAACAGCGAATGCATTTTAGTAACAATAGACGTTTTCCACCCCAACAGCATGAAAGTCAACCGGTTAGCATACCTAACCAACAATGGAATGCACAAGGTCAACCAGGCTTTAATGTTCCGCCGCGTGCACGTATAGTCCCAGATCCAACAAATAATAACGCACGGCAGCAAGGAAACAACTACGTACAGAGAAGATAGTATTTCAATTCCTATCGCAATGCACCGTATAGGAATGACTATCACGACAGACGTAAAAATAATGAGCACAATTATCAGCGTACATTTAATAACAGTCTATCTTATCAGCAGCAAGAACATTAGCAACAACACATTATCATGAATGATCCAGACAATAGGTGTCATCTATAGCGTAACACGTCAGTAAGAAATAACAGAGCAGTTTAAATAGTCGAAATGCCACAGCATCCTCCCGTAAATAATAGCACGTACGACAGAATTTGACCAGACACAGTACAGATTGCATATTCCAGTAACGTAAGCAATAATTTAGACACACAGAATCTTGTTCACGAGAATGTTATTTGAAACATGCTTTGTTGAATGCACCACTTTTATCGCACCCAGATCTTACCAGAAATTTTTCCATTGCCACCGACAGTTCTAATACCGCTTTAGGTGTACACATTTTCCAGGAAACAGAAGAAGATGGCTCTACAGTAATTAAAAACATCGCATTTGCAAGTCGCATTCTGTCACCTGCTGAACGAAATTATTCTGTTACAGAACTTGAAACATTATGTGTTGTATGGGCTTTTACGAGATTTCGGCACTTTCTTTATGGCAGACATACCACCGTTTACACAGACCACAGAGCGATACAATTTTTACTCTCGGCTAAGTTCACTCACGACAGATTAAGCAGATGGAAACTTTATTTACAGGAATTTAATTTTACAATAGTTCACATTCCCGGCACACAAAATGTTATAGCAGACGCACTATCGCGTTCTCTGAGCAACAATCAGCAAGACGTAGCAACCAACTTCTGCAAAGCAAATTTCAGTGTCATGTACATTCAGCAAGTTGCATTTGAAAACTTTATTTCATCGTCATTACAGGACATAGCACTAGAACAAAATAAAGACAACGTGTGGAAAGAAATTAAACACCTTTGGCAAGATAGGAATAATGTTACGATTAGGATACACACATATTCTCGTTCCAAGATGTAATTAATTCCATTCCAAATGAATCCACTATGCTATCTCCGTCTGTTATACTGAAAAACGTTGAACCACCAAACAAAATTAAAGAATTAGTAAACTTCCCTAAATGTCGTCGACTAAGACACCACGAAATAATTGACATTGCGCTGAACAACATCAAACGTGCCGCAGAGCGCCGGAGAAGACAGCAAAAACAGGTTTGTACTCGCCGCGACTTTCACGTTGGACAGAAGATATTAGTGCGTACACACTATTTATCCAGCAAATTAAAAGGTAAGTGCAGTAAATTTGAACTTCTATACGCAGGTCCATATCGGATTCGCAGCATCCCTCACCCCAAATGTTGTACACGTCGAAACTTTGAGAACCAGAAAATCGAAAGGCAACCACCATTGGTCAAATATTAAACCCTTTATTGAATGAAGACACTTTATGATTCGACACACTATGATGCCATTTACTAATTTTTTTATGACCACTTATGCAATTATATTCACATGACTAATTACTGATGATTATCGTATTTTTCTTGGCAAGTGCCCGACAAGGTAAGGTTAGCAGGTCGCTTTTCTTGTCGTTACACATCAGACCGTGCACATTTTCCATTTTTTTTGTGTATATGATTGTATTCCAGTTTTGTTTCTATGCACTGTGAAATAGTTAAGATATAACACACACCAGTTGACTTTGACATTTTTGTTGCCCTATGATATCTCAACATCGTGACTGTTTTACATTTTTCTTTTTGCTGCTGCATTGCATTATTCTGTGTACATTTTTGCATCTGAACACTGTCAATGTCTTTGACATATTACGTTTTCTGTCATGTTATGCTGTATGGTTAATTATGTCACCATAAACCAGTCATTATTTAGTGGGTATATGATTTAAATGCAAGACATTAATCTTTGTTCATCAATTTCAGAAAGAAATGATGCGTGTAAGAAATAAATTCAACATAAATGGGAATTTCACCTACGGAATAAACGAAAGAAGATGCAATAACTTTATGAGGAAGAGTAAATGGATCAGGATTAACAAGCATTAACAAGAATATACTATACTCATCATAGAATAGCAGTCTTAACTAATTTTTCTTTCAGAATACAAGGCGATTGATGCAGGCTGTCAGACAGAACTACACATCTTAGTTTTAGTGATGAAATAGGCTAGAGATAAGGAATAGTTGTATAATGAGTAATGAAGTGATTTTTTTGCAGATGATAATGAATGCTGATGAATAATGATGAAGGATATGCTGTTATGAATAATGAAGTTTTTCTTTATAGGTGATGATAATAATGAAGTTATGATAATATGGATAATGAAGTGATTGATAATGAAGTTTTTTCTTTACAGATGAGGATAATGTTGAAGTTATGTATTTATGCTATGTAGTTATTTAAGTATTTGTTGCAGTTTGCTTTGACAGCAGGTGTTATATTGCATAGTAGGATGACGGAAAGTTTTGGAAAGGACAGCTATGAACACATTTTTATACACATTTCACTACCTGTTAATTCGAAGTTCACTACTTTTCAGCATAGTATGTGTTTCTTCTTTCAGCTCAATAATCCATTTTGTATTTTTTTCCAGGAGAAGCTTTTCATGATACTTACTAAACCTGTTACTTATTATACCTGTTCTAGTACTTGCATTTTTATTTTTTTTACCCATTTGTGTCTATCATTTTTAAATGTGATCACATATACTGCCTTGTTACATAACCTTGCTACAGCTGACTCATGACGAATGACGTTACCTATCCTCATTAGCAGCAATAGGTCAAAAGCAAATATTGTTATGCCTCAGCAATTAATTATCGATCCCAACGCAATGCATTGCTAACAAAAAAATGTATTACCAGTCCCACATAATGTCACTAGTTTATGATAATTCTGAATAATACTGATTAGCTCTGAATAGTATGTCACTTGAGTAATGACTTCTTAATGAGACAAAAAAAATATATAAAATAATGCTTTGTAACTGGCTAATAACTGCCACTGTTTATTGTAATGAGACTACTTATAATGCCACTGATTATTAATGCTATGACTGTAATTAACTGATTTTTAATAATGACTTCTTAATGATCTGAATAACACCGAATGAGGAACAATGTTTTATACTATTCGATACTTGATGGCCACTGAGTGCCAATAATTAGTGTCACTTAATGAATTATGTTATTAGTTATGCGATTAATTAGCTCTTGTTTCAATGTTGACTTTTCATGTTTTGGCAAATGACCAATGAGTGCCAATAATTTGTATCACTCAATGTATTATGTTAATGCTAGGCCAATAATTGACTCTCCTTTTCAATGAAGAGTTCTGATGAACATTATTCTGTCATACTAAATATGCTGTGTAACTGGCCAAGGACTGCCACTGTTTATTGTAATACGATTAACCATGATGCCAATAATTTAATTTTATGAACATTATTCTGTAATACTAAATACATGGTACAGAAATGTTCAATAACTAGGCTATGAATGCCGCAAACTACTACTGTAATTCTCAATATTATGTGACTTAATGTCCTTCACCTTATGAGCTAACTACCCTGAATTACTGGAATGTCGATTTGTCCTGTCCATCCTCATGATCATGGAGCACTATATTTGGTTTTTGCACTAATTCTACGTTGGTGTGCCTTGTAAGAGTGTGGTGTTGACACGACATGCTGTCCACCACCGTGAGCGATGAAGACGTTATTATGGTCGCACTGTTTGGTGTACCTAGTGTACTGCCAAAATGAAAACATGGAACATTACTACGACAGTTCAGTGTCTTGGCTACGCTGATAAATTCTGATGGGAAAAGAACTTCAAATTGTGTCACTTGGTGTTGTACTTCTGTGGAAAGATATAGACTTTCAGAACAGCTGTGTGCAATCTAAAGTGCTACAACCATGATGCAATCCTTCCCTTTCCTATCCTAATTCTTGTCACATAGCGAAGATCATTTTTTGCTAACATCATTTATGTTCATGGGTTATACATTTTTTTCGATTTGCTGAACTCCAGTGCGAGTACACTTATGTCACTTGTCGACATGATTTTTTTTGCCATTATGTTTATTTGTTGTGAAAATGCTAAAGACATTTTTTCGATTTGTTCTGAAGTACAGTATATGTGCACTCTTGTCTTTTTTATTGTATATACATTTTTATTTTGATGATATGTTCTGAACTACAGTGCATGTGCACTTATGTTATGTGTTAATATGCTTTCTACTGAACTTGAGTGCCTGTGCACTTTTCTCATTTTTCAGTATGATTTGTATTTATTCTATATGTTCATTACTTCAGTGCATATACACTTATGTCATTTGTTACTCATTGTATATACATTTCGTCATTTGCTGATATGTCCTGAACTGCAGTGCATGTGCACTCATGTCACTTGTCAACATGATTTTTTGCCATTCTGTTTATTTGTTCTGAAAATGCTAAAGATTTTTTTCAGTGCGTATGCACTCTGTTATCTGTCAAATAATTTGTATATACATTTTTCTGATTTGCTACTATGTTTTGTACTCACATTTTGTCTTTGTCTGATATATTTTGTACTTGGTGCGTGTGCACCACATTTAATTTATGTACTACATTTGAATATTCTGTAAATTGTAAAAATTTCTTGCGATGGCAAGTCCAAATGACTCACCATCGCTGCCAAATTTTTGCCCCCCCCAGTGGAGGGTTATGAAACACGTATGTAACGTAGCAGCGATGGTGAGGCATGATAAAATCTTTGACCAGAGAGCCTTTTATCGTGGTTAGTCTGCGCTTGACCGCGCGAGAGTTGCGAGCAGCTCTCTGTCGGTAGCAGTAGTTCAGGTCAGTTGCGTCCAGTAGTCGGTCAGTAGTCGTCGTGCAGTATACTCTGTCGGTAGTAGTCGTGCAGTACAGTTGCGAGCAGTCGGTCAGTGGGCAGTCTGTGAGCAGTGCAGTATGTCGGTAGTAGCAGTCGAGTGCAGTTGTGTGTGAGGAGTCGGCGGGCGTCGACATGGCATTCTGGTCAAGATTCAGGACGAGGTATATTATTTTTTTTTAACAAGGTAATGAATCAGCAATGCTCAGCTAATAATGTAAATCAACTGTAACTAATTTGTGCAATAATCGCCCCAATAATAATTTTGATTTCAAAGTAATTTTTACAAAAGAACCTTTTAATTGAACCAACGATCTCCTTCCATTTCCTTTAAAGAAAAGTTTCAGTTAAATTTCAAAAAAAAAAATATATTATTTGCAATATACTTCCTCCAAGCCGTGGCCAACAATAAGAGCAGAAATTTGACATGCAGTTATACTGAGGTAAGAAATTAATTATGATTTTTTGCACAGGGCCAAAGACCGATATTTCGGTTTAATTGAATTTTCATTGTCACTGAAGTTTCATTAGCACTGAATTGTCTTTTATTATTTTTTCGTGAGAGTTTACACCTTGAGTCAGATTGCGATTCTCATTTTTATTGTCATTAATTTTAATTGCTAGGGAGGTTGCGCTTGGCTCCCATTTCTATTAAATATTGTCTTTTTAAATCTTTGTGGGGAGGTTACAACAGTTGGCATAATCGTATACAGACATGTTAAGGCACTGATGTTAGTTGATCTTGATACAACTTCTTCGTACCTCTAATGTCCAAGGTTCTTTCAGATTCATTTCCCCTTGAAATCCCGATTGGTCGGAGTTGGAAACACATTCTTTACTGAACGATGGGATAAGTTTGATTATCTCATCTATAGATTTTCGGGTCCAATCCGCAGTTTGCTGTGCGTCGTCAAATTCACGCTTTGTTTGAAATTTCGTTATCTTACGTCTTCCAGTTCTGTAACACTGTTTGAAGTTACGCAGCCAGCCACTGCTTCCCTTGAAATCACTGTCGCGCGCAATTTTATACAGTAGGTCACTATCAAGCATATCCTGTAAATTGCATCGAGCATTCTTGAAACGCCAGCCGATGTGGCCGAGCGGTTCTAGGCGCTTCAGTCCGGAACCGCGCTGCTGCTAGGGTCGCAGGTTCGAATCCTGCCTCGGGCATGGATGTGTGTGATGTCCTTAGGTTAGTTAGGTTTAAGTAGTTCTAAGTCTAGGGGACTGGTGACCTCAGATGTTAAGTCCCATAGTGCTCAGAGCCATTTGAATTTTTTGAACCATTCCTGACACGTGCAAACATCATTTTGTGTAGCAAGTGTGCCTTGTCCTCCATTGAATATCCATAGTTTTTCTTATGCATTAGACGGTCATACTGCTGCGAACGTATTCGAAATCTGTCCACAATTGTTTTTTTACTATGCTGCGAACTATCTTCCATGTGCGTAATTACGTTTAGTACCCGCTCCTTGGACAACGATTGTCCTTTACTACATTTTATTGATGACGGGATTTGTAGCTCCCTGTCCAACAAGGATGATGAGCTACATGGCGCGGTACCTGGGTTAATATAACTTTCACTTATTAAGCACGTATCGTCATCATTATACTCCTCATGAACTCTGTCCGCACAGTCAAGCTTATACAACACCACACATTCTGTTATACCGGAGCCAAAGTAGCCCCTGAGGGCCGGCAACCCATATAACACCACAGAGTCCGAAGTTTTCTACGCCCAAGGCGCACCCAAAAGCACGATGGTAAACACCGGCTATTTACATACATGATAATGCAAACAAACATTCCGAGCACTACTCCCTGCAGGGGGAACTCGAACCATGGCCTGCACAAATATCACTACTCCAAAACCTGATTAGCTGGAGACAGCTATTTAGGGGCTAGAACCATGCCCAAAGTTCAGTTCACGCCGCATGCCGACCTCGTGTACTGCGACCATTGCAGATTACGATTTCGTCTCGGAATTGGACTGTTACTAATGTGTGAGTGTGTTACCAAGAACCTTTGAGGAAAATTAGAAGTGAACTTTTGGTTGCCTCAATTGGGAGACTTTTTTCGTTATTGTTACCTTTCGTTTGTATGTTCAGTCATCAACTTTGTGAACTTACATCAATAAAAATTGGGTGATTCTTCAGTTTCTCCCGGTGTATTTGTTGCTCGAAGAGTCCACGGGTATACTGCCGGTTCATAGTGTCCAAGGGGCACAATATTTCGGCGATCAGACATGTCGCCATCGTCAGGTGCGCTGACGAACTGAGCTCCTGAGGGCGGCCGGCCGATTTAAATCCCCTCCCCCCGCGGGCCACTCTCTTCGCCGTCCGCGCCCGCGGGCCGGTGGTCGCGAAGACGTGGCCGTCGGAATCTGTCGTAGCGTCGATGTGCTTGCTACGTCCGCCACCGAACTCTTTAGGCATGTCTTGACCTCAACGTAATTTCTGTTTAATGGGGAATACTATGAGCAAACGGATGGAGTCGCAATGGGCAGTCCACTCTCGCCGGTGGTCGCGAATTTGTACATGGAGTACTTCGAAGAGGAAGCCTTGGCGTCATCCAATTGGAAACCTACTTGTTTCTTCCGTTATGTCGATGACACGTTCGTCAGCTGGCCCCATGGTAGGGACAAGCTCCTAGATTTCCTTACACACCTAAACTCCATATATCCAAACATGAAATTCACTATGGAAACCGAAGCAGAAGGAAGATTACCATTTCTGGACGTCATGGTCAAGAGAAGAGCTGATGGTACCCTGAGCCACGGTGTGTACAAGAAGAGAACGCACACTGACCTGTACCTGCATGCAGACAGCTGCCACCACCCTTCTCAGAGGAATGGAGTACTAAAAACACTAGTACACAGGGCGCGCAGCATCTCAGACGCAGAGAATCTGCCCCGGAATTGGAACACCTCAAAACAGTGTTCCGATAAAACGGGTACTCGGAATGGCAGATTAGACGCGCTCTCCGTCCCACCACCACAGCACAACCTGTGGAGACGGATGAAGTCACGGTAGAAGAGGTAGCCACTGCCTTCATTCCGTATAATGGCGCACTATCGGGAAAAATCGGCCGTATATTAAAGAAACACGAGTTAAAACCGTCTTCTGCCCGCCCAATAAAACACGGGCATTACTGGGAAGTGTGAAAGATGACCTCGGTTTGAGGAAGGGCGGCATATACCAAATTCCCTGTGAGTGTGGGAAGACTTACATCGGACAAACAGTACGCACCATCGAAGATCGTTGCCGAGAATATCAAAGGCACACTCGACTGAAATATCCAAATAAGTCGGCGGTAGCAGAGCACTGTTTGTCCGAGAAACACGAGATGGATTATGGGCGTACCAAGATCCTGGCTCAGACCTCTAAATATTGGGACAGCGTTATAAGGGAGGCTATCGAAATTCGCACCAGGGACGATCTTATCGACCGAGATTGCGGCTACAATCTCAGCAAGGCTTGGGACCCGGCACTGAATGTAATTAAGAAGACTCTCAGCAAGAAGTACGAACTGGCGACCAGGGCGGACGTAGCAAGTACATCGACGCTATGACAGATTCCGACGGACACGTCTTCCCGACCGCCGGCGCGCGGCCGCGGACGGCGAAGAGAGCGGGCCGCGGGGGGAGGGGATTTAAATCGGCCGGCCGCCCACAGGAGCTCAGCTCGTCAGCGCACCTGACGATGGCGACATGTCTGATTGCCGAAATATTGTGCCCGTTGGACACCATGAACCGGCAGTATACCCGTGGACTGTTCGAGCAATAAAAATTGTGTTTGTGAAAAATTGCGAATTGTCAGTCACAACACATTCCACTGATTCGTCTTACAGAAATGCTAATATTTCATCTGCCACTTCTTTCTCACTCGGCGCATTTTCTTGGGTTCCTTTCTGACGAAATGTCGACTTTGACGACTGTTGTTGTAGATATAATGCAATGATTGCTTTGTTTGTCGTTACCATTGTTCTGCTTCGTATCAACACCACTCACACTGTGCATGGGGGCTTAATTATTATTAAATTTGAAAATCATTTTTATTTTTCGTAGCTGTAGGTCAGATTACGCTGTGTCTCGTAAACGGTTGGTCCTGACTAGTTTTTGTCCGCAATCTGACTGCATGGAACAACAACAAAGAATGAAATGAAAATTTTCGTTAATACAATTAATTAATTAAGTCCCCAGCAACTATAAAACCTACGAATCCAACAAAGCACAATACTATAATTGCGCAAGAAACCCAGAATTACACTCTAATACAAGAACACACGCCAGATGCTTTGTTGACTGAACCTGTAATGCTGCATTATTTAAGACATTGAGATAATAAAAAGAAAAGGAAAAATTTTTTTTCTTTTACCTTCATATATTGACGAAAATCACTCTAATCATTACAATATATCTCCACACCGACTCGCTACTACCACATCTCAACAAGAACTTTTCAGTATCACATCTCTGCAAGCACTTTTCACTAGCACATCTCAACAAGCACTGACTCCCACGAGTTCTCAACAAGCACTGACTACTACGAGTTCTCCCCAAGCACTGCCAGTGGAGGCGGCTGAATAATACTCTTTGGCGCAATCTCTGGCGCAGTGGCTCAGTGTAGCCACCTTTCAACTGTAGCACTGTTGTGAGTCACTCTTCGACTAAGCATTCAGCTATGCTCCGTAGCCTGATGCTGTGCTCACCATCGGATACCTCCAGTGCCAGCCCCTGTTGCCGTTAGCGACCAATACTGTAACTGCATGGTAGACAATATATGGGGCGTCGAATGCTGTAAACATCGTTGGCCTTTTGCACCTCGCACTCAAGGGGTTCCTTGTGAATAGTACATCGGTATCACTGGCTGGTTACAATCCATTAGTAGGCTTCCACATATTCAACACTACTATAATGTTATGTTCATCATGTAGATATAACCAACCTCTGTAGCCAGGGTCGCTAAGGCACCCCTACGCAGTGGCTTCGACTCGGAGGTAAGTCGGTTCGAATCCTGGTGGTGGTAATAAATGAAATTTTCACTGCCAGTATTTCGCCAGCAAGAGGAACTGAGGTGATGACGGAGAGGTCATTAATAAAATTACTTAACTTTAAATAGCCCGCCCGGTTAGCCATGCTGTCCCGCTTTCCGGGCGGGAAGACGTACCGGTCCCCGGCACGAAGCCGCCGAGAGGATTCGTGTCGAGGTCCGGTGTGCCGGTCAGTCTGTGGATGGTTTTTGAGGCGGTTTTGCATCTGCCTCAGCGAATGCGGGCTGGTTCCCCTTATTCCATCTCTGTTACACCATGTCGGCGATAGCTGCGCAAACACTTTCTCCACATACACGTACATCATAGTTACTCTACCACGCAGATATTGGGGTTACACACTCATCTGGTGTGAGACGTTCCCGGGAGGGAGGGGGGGGGCTGAACCGCACAATAACCCTGGGTTCAGTGTGGGGCGGCGGTGGGGTGAGTGGACTGCTGTGGCCTGTTGTGAACCACTGAGGGCTACAGCGGGGACGAAGCCTCTCCGTCGTTTCTAGGTCCCCAGTTCCATACAATACAATACAATAACTTAAAAAAACTTTAAATATAACTGCACCAATACAAAAGGTTGTGCGAACGTTGAACACCACCTGATGATAGTGGTTGGTAATTCATGGCGACTCCGTTTCCATGGAAAGGGCAATGTGTTGCCGTTGCTTGTCCAAGACCATGCTGTAGCACGCTGTTGTCTAAGCGACGTTGTACAGTGCCTATTTGCATCCAAAGATGTATGTAGATAGACACTATACAACGTCGCCTAGGCAACAGCATGGTCTGGACACCACGTTCAAACTTAAACCCTGATAACGCGCCATTGTCACAGCAGTAACCGATCTAACAACTGCGCCAGACACTTCTTGTGTCATAGAGGCGTTGCCCACGGCAGTACCGTATTCTGCCTGTTTACGTATTTCTGTATTTGTACAAGCGTGCCTATACCGGTTTCTTTGGCATTCTATTGCAAATTACCGATACACATTATTCAACAACAAATATACTCTCAGAAAGACTATAAATTTTAAACAAATACCACAGCATGATTATAAACAAACAACGTAAAATTTAACAACAAAAAGGCTCCTGCAAAGACTTTAAATGTAAAACAAATATCAGTTGTGCTGTATGTAAACAAGCAAAACTCCTGCTACATCATTCCTACATTATTAGTGTGGGTGACGTCATAGTGTTTATGTTAAAAGGAGCTTGTTCTCCTATTGGTAGAAATAATCATGCTGACACAGTGAGCAAATATTAACAAAATTTACGATGTCATATCAAAATTTTGAGGTTTACATGTTCCCAGGATGCACATAAATACGGTATTTAACGTCCCAAAACCTTACAGCGCCTAATTATAATAGATCACTAAAAACCTCAAAAAACGAACTGTTCTTCCACACAGTTTGTTCGTTAATGAGAGTCGAGTGACGCTCACCTGCGTGAACACATATTTCTAAATCCTCCATGATATCCATAGTCCCTCCTTTATCTACGAAGTGTAGTACTTCCATCAGCCGGCCGGAGTGGCCGTGCGGTTCTGGGCGCTACAGTCTGGAGCCGAGCGACAGCTACGGTCGCAGGTTCGAACCCTGCCTCAGGCACGGATGTGTGTGATGTCCTTAGGTTAGTTAGGTTTAATTAGTTCTAAGTTCTAAGCGACTGATGACCTCAGAAGTTAAGTCGCATAGTGCTCAGAGCCATTTGAACCATTTGAACTTTTATCTCGTCTGGTTTCTTTGTAATATTTTCACGGTTATGACTGGGCTGTGTGGTTGTCACCGGGGAAGATACTGAATCCAGTTAACTTTGGCCCACTGCATACGATTCTGTTCACTGCACATGGAAACGGTTGTGGGTTGGCAGGTTACGTTCGTTGAGCACATATGTCGTTACTGTCTGTTAATCGTTCTTATTATTTCTCCTGTAAATTGTCAGTGTTCCTTTCACAGTTACGTGTTCAGACTGCAGACGGAGTTTGAGGGGCTATAATGTACCTGGACCTCTTTACAGTGAGTCGTTTGTTTAATCGACGTGTGTTTCAAGCCCACCATTCATCTGCAGCTTATATAGGAGAGCCTCGATGCCGGCACAGTTACGTTAGTGTGGGGGTGATCTACATCTTTGTAAAGACAGTTACTTGTTTTTGCTTATTGTTGATCGTGAGCGCTGGTACATACATTATTTGGTACTATGAACAGTGGTCTCTCTGGATTTCATTGTCTTACTTGGGAGGAGGGCATATACACTCCTGGAAATGGAAAAAAGAACCCATTGACACCGGTGTGTCAGACCCACCATACTTGCTCCGGACACTGCGAGAGGGCTGTACAAGCAATGATCACACGCACGGCACAGCGGACACACCAGGAACCGCGGTGTTGGCCGTCGAATGGCGCTAGCTGCGCAGCATTTGTGCACCGCCGCCGTCAGTGTCAGCTAGTTTGCCGTGGCATACGGAGCTCCATCGCAGTCTTTAACACTGGTAGCATGCCGCGACAGCGCGGACGTGAACCGTATGTGCAGTTGACGGACTTTGAGCGAGGGCGTATAGTGGGCATGCGGGAGGCCGGGTGGACGTACCGCCGAATTGCTCAACACGTGGGGCGTGAGGTCTCCACAGTACATCGATGTTGTCGCCAGTGGTCGGCGGAAGGTGCACGTGACCGTCGACCTGCGACCGGACCGCAGCGACGCACGGATGCACGCCAAGACCGTAGGATTCTACGCAGTGCCGTAGGGGACCGCACCGCCACTTCCCAGCAAATTAGGGACACTGTTGCTCCTGGGGTATCGGCGAGGACCATTCGCAACCGTCTCCATGAAGCTGGGCTACGGTCCCGCACACCGTTAGGCCGTCTTCCGCTCACGCCCCAACATCGTGCAGCCCGCCTCCAGTGGTGTCGCGACAGGCGTGAATGGAGGGACGAATGGAGACGTGTCGTCTTCAGCGATGAGAGTCGCTTCTGCCTTGGTGCCAATGATGGTCGTATGCGTGTTTGGCGCCGTGCAGGTGAGCGCCACAATCAGGACTGCATACGACCGAGGCACACAGAGCCGAGTGGAGGGTCTGAATCAGAGGCTGAGACGGTTCTGCGACCGTGTGGGCTGCAGATTCCTCGACTTGCGCCATAGGGTGGTGGGGTTTCGGGTTCCGCTGGATAGGTCAGGAGTCCACTACACGCAACAAGCGGCTACACGGGTAGCAGGGGTTGTGTGGCGTGGGCTGGGCGGTTTTTTAGGTTAGATGGCCTTGGGCAAGTACAGAAAGGGCAACAGCCTCAACGGGTGCGGGGCAAAGTCAGGACATGCGGGGACCAAGCAGCAATCGGTATTGTAATTGTCAACTGTCGAAGCTGCGTTGGTGAAGTACCGGAACTTCAAGCGCTGATAGAAAGCACCGACGCTGAAATCGTTATAGGTACAGAAAGCTGGCTTAAGCCAGAGATAAATTCTGCCGAAATTTTTACAAAGGTACAGACGGTGTTTAGAAAGGATAGATTGCATGCAACCGGTGGTGGAGTGTTCATCGCTGTTAGTAGTAGTTTATCCTGTAGTGAAGTAGAAGTGGATAGTTCCTGTGAATTATTATGGGTGGAGGTTACACTAAACAACCGAACTAGGTTAATAATTGGCTCCTTTTACCGACCTCCCGACTCAGCAGCATTAGTGGCAGAACAACTGAGAGAAAATTTGGAATACATTTCACATAAATTTTCTCAGCATGTTATAGTCTTAGGTGGAGATTTCAATTTACCAGATATAGACTGGGACACTCAGATGTTTAGGACGGGTGGTAGGGACAGAGCATCGAGTGACATTATACTGAGTGCACTATCCGAAAATTACCTCGAGCAATTAAACAGAGAACCGACTCGTGGAGATAACATATTGGACCTACTGATAACAAACAGACCCGAACTTTTCGAATCTGTATGTACAGAACAGGGAATCAGTGATCATAAGGCCGTTGCAGCATCCCTGAATATGGAAGTTAATAGGAATATAAAAAAAGGGAGGAAGGTTTATCTGTTTAGCAAGAGTAATAGAAGGCAGATTTCAGACTACCTAACAGATCAAAAGGAAAATTTCTGTTCCGACACTGACAATGTTGAGTGTTTATGGAAAAAGTTCAAGGCAATCGTAAAATGCGTTTTAGACAGGTACGTGCCGAGTAAAACTGTGAGGGACGGGAAAAACCCACCGTGGTACAACAACAAAGTTAGGAAACTACTGCGAAAGCAAAGAGAGCTCCACTCCAAGTTTAAACGCAGCCAAAACCTCTCAGACAAACAGAAGCTAAACGATGTCAAAGTTAGCGTAGGGGGGGCTATGCGTGAAGCGTTCATTGAATTCGAAAGTAAAATTCTATGTACCGACTTGACAGAAAATCCTAGGAAGTTCTGGTCTTACGTTAAATCAGTAAGTGGCTCGAAACAGCATATCCAGACACTACGGGATGATGATGGCATTGAAACAGAGGATGACACGCGTAAAGCTGAAATACTAAACACCTTTTTCCAAAGCTGTTTCACAGAGGAAGACCGCACTGCAGTTCCTTCTCTAAATCCTCGCACAAACGAAAAAATGGCTGACATCGAAATAAGTGTCCAAGGAATAGAAAAGCAACTGGAATCACTCAACAGAGGAAAGTCCACTGGACCTGACGGAATACCAATTCGATTCTACACAGAGTACGCGAAAGAACTTGCCCCCCTTCTAACAGCCGTGTACCGCAAGTCTCTAGAGGAACGGAGGGTTCCAAATGATTGGAAAAGAGCACAGATAGTCCCAGTCTTCAAGAAGGGTCGTCGAGCATATGCGCAAAACTATAGACCTATATCTCTTACGTCGATCTCTTGTAGAATTTTAGAACATGTTTTTTGCTCGCGTATCATGTCATTTCTGGAAACCCAGAATCTACTATGTAGGAATCAACATGGATTCCGGAAACAGCGATCGTGTGAGACCCAACTCGCCTTATTTGTTCATGAGACCCAGAAAATATTAGATACAGGCTCCCAGGTAGATTCTATTTTTCTTGACTTCCGGAAGGCGTTCGATACAGTTCCGCACTGTCGCCTGATAAACAAAGTAAGAGCCTACGGAATATCAGACCAGCTGTGTGGCTGGATTGAAGAGTTTTTAGCAAACAGAACACAGCATGTTGTTATCAATGGAGAGACGTCTACAGACGTTAAAGTAACCTCTGGCGTGCCACAGGGGAGTGTTATGGGACCATTGCTTTTCACAATATATATAAATGACTTAGTAGATAGTGTCGGAAGTTCCATGCGGCTTTTCGCGGATGATGCTGTAGTATACAGAGAAGTTGCAGCATTAGAAAATTGTAGCGAAATACAGGAAGATCTGCAGCGGATAGGCACTTGGTGCAGGGAGTGGCAACTGACCCTTAACATAGACAAATGTAATGTATTGCGAATACATAGAAAGAAGGATCCTTTATTGTATGATTATATGATAGCGGAACAAACACTGGTAGCAGTTACTTCTGTAAAATATCTGGGAGTATGCGTACGGAACGATTTGAAGTGGAATGATCATATAAAACTAATTGTTGGTAAGGCGGGTACCAGGTTGAGATTCATTGGGAGAGTGCTTAGAAAATGTAGTCCATCAACAAAGGAGGTGGCTTACAAAACACTCGTTCGACCTATACTTGAGTATTGCTCATCAGTGTGGGATCCGTACCAGGTCGGTTTGACGGAGGAGATAGAGAAGATCCAAAGAAGAGCGGCGCGTTTCGTCACTGGGTTATTTGGTAACCGTGATAGCGTTACGGAGATGTTTAATAAACTCAAGTGGCAGACTCTGCAAGAGAGGCGCTCTGCATCGCGGTGTAGCTTGCTCGCCAGGTTTCGAGAGGGTGCGTTTCTGGATGAGGTATCGAATATATTGCTTCCCCCTACTTATACTTCCCGAGGAGATCACGAATGTAAAATTAGAGAGATTAGAGCGCGCACGGAGGCTTTCAGACAGTCGTTCTTCCCGCGAACCATACGCGACTGGAACAGGAAAGGGAGGTAATGACAGTGGCATGTAAAGTGCCCTCCGCCACACACCGTTGGGTGGCTTGCGGAGTATCAATGTAGATGTAGATGTAGATGTAGATCATGGTGTGGGGAGCGATCTCCTACACTGGCCGTACACCACTGGTGATCGTCGAGGGGACACTGAATAGTGCACGGTACATCCAAACCGTCATCGAACCCATCGTTCTACCATTCCTAGACCGGCAACGGAACTTGCTGTTCCAACAGGACAATGCACGTCCGCATGTATCCCGTGCCACCCAACGTGCTCTAGAAGGTGTAAGTCAACTACCCTGGCCAGCAAGATCTCCGGATCTGTCCCCCATTGAGCATGTTTGGGACTGGATGAAGCGTCGTCTCACGCGGTCTGCACGTCCAGCACGAACGCTGGTCCAACTGAGGCGCCAGGTGGAAATGGCATGGCAAGCCGTTCCACAGGACTACATCCAGCATCTCTACGATCGTCTCCATGGGAGAATAGCAGCCTGCATTGCTGCGAAAGGTGGATATACACTGTACTAGTGCCGACATTGTGCATGCTCTGTTGCCTGTGTCTATGTGCCTGTGGTTTTGTCAGTGTGATCATGTGATGTATCTGACCCCAGGAATGTGTCAATAAAGTTTCCCCTTCCTGGGACAATGAATTCAAGGTGTTCTTATTTCAATTTCCAGGAGTGTATATTGCTCCAGTACGAGTGGTACATTTGTAATGATCACGTAGAATTTTGTAAACTTTTATATTATTATTATTTTATACAACTATTTTTTTATATATTTGCATTATTTATATTATATTATTACATTTATATTTATGTTGTTTATATTTTTATATACTTATATTTTGTTGTTATTTTATTAACTGTTTGGCCATGCGTATATGGCTGTCACTTCTACTTTGTTTCACAATTGTCCAAATAGCGGTGACTGCTATGTTTTTGTTTGTGGCAGCCGAGTGTTTCCCGAGTCTTAGATGATGTGCGTGGGGCACATGCGGCCTCCTGTTCTGTTGCATTGAAGTACTCATGGCCCATGTTGCTGGCCTCTCATTTTCGACCGCTTCTGCTTATCACGAAGTATCGTGTTGCTAGCCGTTCCTCGTTAAGGAGATGGGACCTGGATAAACTGAAAGAACCAGAGGTTGTAGAGAGTTTCAGGGAGAGCATAAGGGAACAATTGACAGGAATGGGGGAAAGAAATACAGTAGAACAATAATGGGTAGCTCTGAGGGATGAAGTAGTGAAGGCAGCAGACGATCAGGTAGGTAAAAAGACGAGGGCTGGTGGAAATCCTTGGGTAACAGAAGAAATTTTGAATTTAATTGATGAAAGGAGAAAATATAAAAATGCAATAAATGAAGCAGGCAAAAAGGAATACAAACGTCTCAAAAATGAGATCGACAGGAACTGCAAAATAGCTAAGCAGGGATGGCTAGAGGACAAATGTAAGGATGTAGAGGCTTATCTCACTAGGTGTAAGATAGATACTGCCTACAGGAAAATTACAGAGACTTTTGGAGAAAAGAGAACCACTTGTATGAATATCAAGAGCTCAGATGGAAACCCAGTTCTAAGCAAAGAAGGGAAAGCAGAAAGGTGGAAGGAGTATATAGAGGGTCTATAGAAGGGCGATGTACTTGAGGACAATATTATGGAAATGCAACAGGATGTAGATGAAGATGAAATGGGAGATACGATACTGCGTGAAGAGTTTGACAGAGCACTGAAAGACCTGAGTCGAAACAAGGCCCCGGGAGTAGACAACATTCCATTAGAACTACTGACGGCCTTGGGAAAGCCAGTCATGACAAAACTCTACCATCTGGTGAGCAAGATGTATGAGACAGGCGAAATACCCTCAGACTTCAAGAAGAATATAATAACTCCAATCCCAAAGAAAGCAGGTGTTGACAGATGTGAAAATCACCGAACTATCAGTTTAATAAGTCACAGATGCAAAATACTAACGCGAATTCTTTACAGACGAATGGAAAAACTGGTAGAAGTCGACCTCGGGGAAGATCAGTTTGGATTATGTAGAAATGCTGGAACACGTGAGGCAATACTGACCTTACGCCTTATCTTAGAAGATAGATTAAGGAAAGGTAAACTTACTTTTCTAGCATTTGTAGATTTAGAGAAAGCTTTCAAATTCTAAAGGTGGCAGGGGTAAAATACAGGGAGCGAAAGGCTATTTACAATTTTTACAGGAACCAGATGGCAGTTATAAGAGTCGAGGGGCATGAAAGGGAAGCAATGGTTAGGACGGGAGTGAGACAGGGTTGTAGCCTCTCCCCGATGTTATTCAATCTGTATATTGAGCAAGCAGTAAAGGAAACAAAAGAAAAGTTCGGAGTAGGAATTAAAATCCATGGAGAAGAAATATAAACTTTGAGGTTCGCCGATGACATTGTAATTCTGTCAAAGACAGCAAAGGACTTGGAAGAGCAGCTGAACGGAATGGACAGTATCTTGAAAGGAGGATATAAGATGAACATCAACAAAAGCAAAACGAGGATCGTGGAATGTAGTCGAAGTAAGTCGGGTGATGCTGAGGGAATTAGATTAGGAAATGAGACACTTAAAGTAGTAAAGGAGTTTTGCTATTTGGGGAGCAAAATAACTGATGATGGTCGAAGTAGAGAGGATATAAAATGTAGACTGGCAATGGCAAGGAAAGCGTTTCTGAAGAAGAGAAATTTGTTAACATCGAGTATAGATTTAAGTGTCAGGAAGTCGTTTCTGAAAGTATTGGTATGGAGTGTAGCCATGTATGGAAGTGAAACGTGGACGATAAATAGTTTAGACAAGAAGAGAATAGAAGCTTTCGAAATATGGTGCTACAGAAGAATGCTGAAGACTAGATGGGTAGATCATATAACTAATGATGAGGTATTGAATAGGATTGGGGAGAAGAGAAGTTTGTGGCACAACTTGACTAGAAGAAGAGACCGATTGGTAGGGCATGTTCTGAGGCATCAAGGGATCACAAATTTAGCATTGGACGGCAGCGTGGAGGGTAAAAATCGTATAGGGAGTCCAAGAGATATTAAGCAGATTCAGAAGGATGTAGGTTGCAGTAAGTACTGGGAGATGAAAAAGCTTGCACAGAATAGAGTAGCATGGAGAGCTTGTAATGGTACTTGATTTACGTATCCATTACGGCACTTCAACTCAACCTCTCGATATCAGCAATATTCTACTGTGTTTCTGTAAAGTAGTTAACATATTTCTGAGACAACATTCAGATTTGATTTCATTAATGTAGAGGTACTTTGATACATCGATATGTTTATGTTGCAATGATATTATTCTTATGTGTATTCTTTCTTTTGTCGCAATGATCTTTGACATTCTTGTAACTCTGATTTTTGGGCGCGTAAGCGATTAGTTAGTTGTTAGAGAGTCGGACCTTGAGAAAGTCAAGTCTTGGACGTCACGTTGGAAAGACGCATATTGTAGTCAGCTTACAAAATGTGAACTTCAACAGTGAGAAAGATGTTTTCAAGTATGTTTTGTACTGTGAAGTGATGTTTTGTGTGTTACGTGATATTGCAATAAAAGCAATTAAAATGAAGTGTAAGTTAAATTCGGAGTGCTGATTACTTTCTTTACATCACCATTGTCCTGCAAAAGTGTAATCTTCAAGAATGGTTTGTGAAATACATCTGTAAAACTTTTAAATATAGCAGAATAAAACCTAGGCCTCTTTGCATCCGAGCTTGGAATCATCACCACCTAGATTTTCGACGATTGAGCCATGATTTTACAACGAGACCAGCGTGGCAAACACGAAAAGATGAGTGCCTAGTTTATTCGTTTTTACATGAAATGACTTTATTAACTGTGCTCCAATGACACCTGCCACATAATAACTTTGTTGTTGCCCGAAAATACAGTATTTAGCAGCGTGAGCAACACCACAATCATTATTAAATTTTGACCTTTGTTGTGGTAGGGTTGTTAGAAGCTGCATCAAACCAGTTTCAGGACTGAAGACCACAACAACAACAGTCGTTCCTCGTACTAGGTGGTGTCACTATATCTTCCACATGTACGGTTGTGTTGTTGCTTCGGCTGATTGTATGTGAGCCATTCGCTACTGTGCAGGCATTCATATGTTTCGTCGTTCTATATTTTTAGTACGTATATTTGTTTCCTGTGACTTGCCGTTCCCGGCGTCAATATGTATTTAGTTTTAGAGTTTTTTTAATGTCTTTGTTTTTAGGGTTTCTGTGCTGCCTGTCTATATAGGTTCATTTTGGTGGCCACCTGCGTACTGTGTTTATGGTTGGTCCCGTCCGGCCCCGGTAGCTGAGTGGTTAGCGTGACGGAATGTCAATCCTAAGGTCCCGGGTTCGATTCCCGGCTGGGCCGGAGATTTTCTCCGCTCAGGGACTGGGTGTTGTGTTGTCCTAATCATCATCATTTCATCCCCATCAACGCGCAGGTCGCATAAGTGGCGTCAACTCGAAAGACTTGCACCAGGCGAACGGTCTACCCGACGGGAGGCCCTAGCCACACGACATTTCATTTCATTTCATATGGTTGGTCCCAAGTGGATACTGAGACCAGTTGTGGTATGGTTACTGGGAGTGTTAATTGGAAATTTTCCAGTGTGTGGCATTGGAATGGCTGTGTGGACCTGTCTGGATACTCAACGAACACTTCCAGTTTTCAAGGGGTGTTGTAACGTCGCGAGTCAACACGCGATAACTTTATTGCAGTAAACTACTTTGCAGAATAGCCCGTAGCATTGGAGCCATTGGCTGTGAAGGAGACAACCAGTTGTGTCTTAGCAATGACTCATTCGTACCTGTCGCTATGCTAGCCGTTGGAAGCGGTATCTGTGTCACTTCGAGCGACTGAATATTCAACCCCTTAAGACTCTAAAAAAAACTATATTAAATGATATTCAATCATTTTCAAAATCGGTGCACTAGTTTTTGTTATTCAGGAGAAGATTGTATAAAAATCTCAAGGTTGCAACTTTCATAGTTTTGGAGATAGAGAAATTACTTAAAAAGTAAAAAACCGACACATAGAGAATTACATTCAGTTAGGAACTATAACAGTTTACCTTTTGTTATCATTTTAAAACATAACCAGAACTCTCAATCGGCAGAATTATTTAATTAAGATTTAATTAAAAACTTTAATTACTTTACATTTTCGTAATATAAAAATCAGACAAAGTTATTATTTGTGCCTAATATTATTGTGGGAGTAAATGAGAGTGACTGAGAGTGTGTATGTGGGACATACGTTAGATTTCAAGATTAAATTTATGTAATACATTACGTAGTCATAGCATAGGGAAGATGTTTGTGCCCAACTTCCTGATAACGTATGTCTAGCAGTACTTGCTGTTGTAAGAGAGCAGCCAGAAGAGCCGTTAGCAGAGTAATAGTTTTCTATATAAATTCCCAGATTAATTTTCTTTTCGTTTGGTTTTGTTAAACGTTATATCAATATTTGCATATTGAAATGACGTGAATGCAACTGGGAATAGTGATTGGCGTAGGACAGTTTTGGCGCGAAAATGATCTCGAACGGTTGTTCTGATTGGCTGGTCATTTTGATTAACCAATTAAAGTTTAGCAGTTCCCGCGCACTGCCAGGGAGTTGTAGGCTGTGGAAGGAGCAGCATTGAGCAATCGCTGGGTAGCTATTGAACGTGCAGGTCATGTTAAATGTGTCCGTCTTCATAATGTGAAAATGAAGAAGTTATTGGTATTTCGCGTCCGGATTGTGTTGCCGTAGAAGCAGTTGCATTTACGGACTGTTTTGTGAAGTTTAGAAGTTCTAGAATTATTTTGTTGGAAAGATCTACATCTACATTTATACTCCGCAAGCCACCCAACGGTGTGTGGCGGAGGGCACTTTACATGCCACTGTCATTACCTCCCTTTCCTGTTCCAGTCGCGTATGGTTCGCGGGAAGAACGACTGTCTGAAAGCCTCCGTGCGCGCTCTAATCTCTCTAATTTTACATTTGTGATCTCCTCGGGAGGTATAAGTACGGGGAAGCAATATATTCGATACCTCATCCAGAAACGCACCCTCTCGAAACCTGGCGAGCAAGCTACACCGCGATGCAGAGCGCCTCTCTTGCAGAGTCTGCCACTTGAGTTTATTAAACATCTCCGTAACGCTATCACGGTTACCAAATAACCCAGTGACGAAACGCGCCGCTCTTCTTTGGATCTTCTCTATCTCCTCCGTCAAACCGATCTGGTACGGATCCCACACTGATGAGCAACACTCAAGTATAGGTCGAACGAGTGTTTTGTAAGCCACCTCCTTTGTTGATGGACTACATTTTCTAAGCACTCTCCCAATGAATCTCAACCTGGTACCCGCCTTACCAACAATTAATTTTATATGATCATTCCACTTCAAATCGTTCCGCACGCATACTCCCAGATATTTTACAGAAGTAACTGCTACCAGTGTTTGTTCCGCTATCATATAATCATACAATAAAGGATCCTTCTTTCTATGTATTCGCAATACATTACATTTGTCTATGTTAAGGGTCAGTTGCCACTCCCTGCACCAAGTGCCTATCCGCTGCAGATCTTCCTGCATTTCGCTACAATTTTCTAATGCTGCAACTTCTCTGTATACTACAGTATCATCCGCGAAAAGCCGCATGGAACTTCCGACACTATCTACTAGATCATTTATATATATTGTGAAAAGCAATGGTCCCATAACACTCCCCTGTGGCACGCCAGAGGTTACTTTAACGTCTGTAGACGTCTCTCCATTGATAACAACATGCTGTGTTCTGTTTGCTAAAAACTCTTCAATCCAGCCACACAGCTGGTCTGATATTCCGTAGGCTCTTACTTTGTTTATCAGGCGACAGTGCGGAACTGTATCGAACGCCTTCCGGATGTCAAGAAAAATAGCATCTACCTGGGAGCCTGTATCTAATATTTTGTGGGTCTCATGAACAAGTAAAGCGAGTTGGGTCTCACACGATCGCTGTTTCCGGAATCCATGTTGATTCCTACATAGTAGATTCTGGGTTTCCAAAAACGACATGATACTCGAGCAAAAAACATGTTCTAAAATTCTACAACAGATCGACGTCAGAGATATAGGTCTATAGTTTTGCGCATCTGCTCGAGGACCCTTCTTGAAGACTGGGACTATCTGTGCTCTTTTCCAATCATTTGGAACCCTCCGTTCCTCTAGAGACTTGCGGTACACGGCTGTTAGAAGGGGGGCAAGTTCTTTCGCGTACTCTGTGTAGAATCGAATTGGTATCCCGTCAGGTCCAGTGGACTTTCCTCTATTGAGTGATTCCAGTTGCTTTTCTATTCCTTGGACACTTATTTCGATGTCAGCCATTTTTTCGTTTGTGCGACGATTTAGACCCCCCATGAACCATGGACCTTGCCGTTGGTGGGGAGGCTTGCGTGCCTCAGCGATACAGATAGCCGTACCGTAGGTGCAACCACAACGGAGGGGTATCTGTTGAGAGGCCAGACAAACGTGTGGTTCCTGAAGAGGGGCAGCAGCCTTTTCAGTAGTTGCAAGGTCAACAGTCTGGATGATTGACTGATCTGGCCTTGTAACAATAACCAAAACGGCCTTGCTGTGCTGGTACTGCGAACGGCTGAAAGCAAGGGGAAACTACAGCCGTAATTTTTCCCGAGGGCATGCAGCTTTACTGTATGATTACATGATGATGGCGTCCTCTTGGGTAAAATATTCCGGAGGTAAAATAGTCCCCCATTCGGATCTCCGGGCGGGGACTACTCAAGAGGATGTCGTTATCAGGAGAAAGAAAACTGGCGTTCTACGGATCGGAGCGTGGAATGTCAGATCCCTTAATCGGGCAGGTAGGTTAGAAAATTTAAAAAGGGAAATGGATAGGTTGAAGTTAGATATAGTGGGAATTAGTGAAGTTCGGTGGCAGGAGGAACAAGACTTCTGGTCAGGTGACTACAGGGTTATAAACACAAAATCAAATAGGGGTAATGCAGGAGTAGGTTTAATAATGAATAGGAAAATAGGAATGCGAGTAAGCTACTACAAACAGCATAGTGAACGCATTATTGTGGCCAAGATAGATACGAAGCCCACGCCTACTACAGTAGTACAAGTTTATATGCCAACTAGCTCTGCAGATGACGAAGAAATTGAAGAAATGTATGATGAAATAAAAGAAATTATTCAGATTGTGAAGGGAGACGAAAATTTAATAGTCATGGGTGACTGGAATTCAAGTGTAGGAAAAGGGAGAGAAGGAAACATAGTAGGTGAATATGGATTGGGGGACAGAAATGAAAGAGGAAGCCGCCTGGTCGAATTTTGCACAGAGCACAACATAATCATAACTAACACTTGGTTTAAGAATCATGAAAGAAGGTTGTATACATGGAAGAACCCTGGAGATACTAAAAGGTTTCAGATAGATTATATAATGGTAAGACAGAGATTTAGGAACCAGGTTTTAAATTGTAAGACATTTCCAGGGGCAGATGTGGACTCTGACCACAATCTATTGGTTACGACCTGTAGATTAAAACTGAAGAAACTGCAAAAAAGTGGGAATTTAAGGAGATGGGACCTGGATAAACTAAAAGAACCAGAGGTTGTACAGAGATTCAGGGAGAGCATAAGGGAGCAATTGACAGGAATGGGGGAAATAAATACAGTAGAAGAAGAATGGGTAGCTTTGAGGGATGAAGTAGTGAAGGCAGTAGTGAAGGTAGGTAAAAAGACGAGGGCTAGTAGAAATCCTTGGGTAACAGAAGAAATATTGAATTTAATTGATGAAAGGAGAAAATATAAAAATGCAGTAAGTGAAACAGGCAAAAAGGGATACAAACGTCTCAAAAATGAGATCGATAGGAAGTGCAAAATGGCTAAGCAGGGATGGCTAGAGGACAAATGTAAGGATGTAGAGGCCTATCTCACTAGGGGTAAGATAGATACCGCCTACAGGAAAATTAAAGAGACCTTTGAAGATAAGAGAACAAGTTGTATGAATATCAAGAGCTCAGATGGAAACCCAGTTCTAAGCAAAGAAGGGAAAGCAGAAAGGTGGAAGGAGTATATAGAGGGTCTATACAAGGGCGATGTACTTGAGGACAATATAATGGAAATAGAAGAGGATGTAGATGAAGATGAAATGGGAGATATGATACTGCGTGAAGAGTTTGACAGAGCACTGAAAGACCTGAGTCGAAACGAGGCCCCCGGAGTAGACAATATTCCATTGGAACTACTGACGGCCGTGGGAGAGCCAGTCCTGACAAAACTCTACCATCTGGTGAGCAAGATGTATGAAACAGGCGAAATACCCTCAGACTTCAAGAAGAATATAATAATTCCAATCCCAAAGAAAGCAGGTGTTGACAGATGTGAAAATTACCGAACTATCAGCTTAATAAGTCACAGCTGCAAAATACTAACACGAATTCTTTACAGACGAATGGAAAAACTAGTAGAAGCCAACCTCGGGGAAGATCAGTTTGGATTCCGTAGAAACACTGGAACACGTGAGGCAATACTGACCTTACGACTTATCTTAGAAGAAAGATTAAGGAAAGGCAAACCTACGTTTCTAGCATTTGTAGACTTAGAGAAAGTTTTTGACAATGTTGACTGGAATACTCTCTTTCACATTCTAAAGGTGGCAGGGGTAAAATACAGGGAGCGAAAGGCTATTTACAATTTTTACAGAAACCAGATGGCAGTTATAAGAGTCGAGGGACATGAAAGGGAAGCAGTGGTTGGGAAGGGAGTAAGACAGGGTTGTAGCCTCTCCCCGATGTTGTTCAATCTGTATATTGAGCAAGCAGTAAAGGAAACAAAAGAAAAGTTCGGAGTAGGAATTAAAATCCATGGAGAAGAAATATAAACTTTGAGGTTCGCCGATGACATTGTAATTCTGTCAGAGACAGCAAAGGACTTGCAAGAGCAGTTGAATGGTATGGACAGTGTCTTGAAAGGAGGATATAAGATGAACATCAACAAAAGCAAAACAAGGATAATGGAATGTAGTCTAATTAAGTCGGGTGATGCTGAGGGAATTAGATTAGGAAATGAGGCACTTAAAGTAGTAAAGGAGTTTTGCCATTTTGGGGAGCAAATTAACTGATGATGGTCGAAGTAGAGAGGATATAAAATGTAGGCTGGCAATGGCAAGGAAAGCGTTTCTGAAGAAGAGAAATTTGTTAACATCCAGTATTGATTTAAGTGTGAGGAAGTCATTTCTGAAAGTATTTGTATGGAGCGTAGCCATGTATGGAAGTGAAACATGGACGATAAATAGTTTGGACAAGAAGAGAATAGAAGCTTTCGAAATGTGGTGCTACAGAAGAATGCTGAAGATTAGATGGGTAGATCACATAACTAATGAGGAAGTATTGAATAGGATTGGGGAGAAGAGAAGTTTGTGGCACAACTTGACCAGAAGAAGGGATCGGTTGGTAGGACATGTTCTGAGGCATCAAGGGATCACCAATTTAGTATTGGAGAGCAGCGTGGAGGGTAAAAATCGTAGAGGGAGACCAAGAGATGAATACACTAAGCAGATTCAGAAGGATGTAGGTTGCAGTAGGTACTGGGAGATGAAAAAGCTTGCACAGGATAGAGTAGCATGGAGAGCTGCATCAAACCAGTCTCAGGACTGAAGACCACAACAACAACAACAACGATTTAGAGAAGGAACTGCAATGCGGTCTTCCTCTGTGAAACAGCTTTGGAAAAAGGTGTTTAGTATTTCAGCTTTACGCGTGTCATCCTCTGTTTCAATGCCATCATCATCCCGTAGTGTCTGCATATGCTGTTTCGAGCCACTTACTGATTTAACGTAAGACCAGAACTTCCTAGGATTTTCTGTCAAGTCGGTACATAGAATTTTACTTTCGAATTCACTGAACGCTTCACGCATAGCCCTCCATACGCTAACTTTGACATCGTTTAGCTTCTGTTTGTCTGAGAGGTTTTGGCTGCGTTTAAGCTTGGAGTGGAGCTCTCTTTGCTTTCGCAGTAGTTTCCTAACTTTGTTGTTGTACCACGGTGGGTTTTTCCCGTCCCTCACAGTTTTACTCGGCACGTACCTGTCTAAAACGCATTTTACGATTGCCTTGAACTTTTTCCATAAACACTCAACATTGTCAGTGTCGGAACAGAAATTTTCCTTTTGATCTATTAGGTAGCCTGAAATCTGCCTTCTATTACTCTTGCTAAACAGATAAACCTTCCTCCCTTTTTTTATATTCCTATTAACTTCCATATTCAGGGATGCTGCAACGGCCTTATCATCACTGATTCCCTGTTCTGTACATACAGAGTCGAAAAGTTCGGGTCTGTTTGTTATCAGTAGGTCCAAGACGTTATCTCCACGAGTCGGTTCTCTGTTTAATTGCTCGAGGTAATTTTCGGATAGTGCACTCAGCATAATGTCACTCGATGCTCTGTCCCTACCACCCGTCCTAAACATCTGAGTGTCCCAGTCTATATCTGGTAAATTGAAATCTCCACCTAAGACTATAACATGCTGAGAAAATTTATGTGAAATGTATTCCAAATTTTCTCTCAGTTGTTCTGCCACTATTGCTGCTGAGTCGGGAGGTCGGTAAAAGGAGCCAATTATTAACCTAGTTCGGTTGTTGAGTGTAACCTCCACCCATAATAATTCACAGGAACTATCCACTTCTACTTCACTACAGGATAAACTACTACTAACAGCGACGAACACTCCACCATCGGTTGCATGCAATCTATCCTTTCTAAACACCGTCTGTACCTTTGTAAAAATTTCAGCAGAATTTATCTCTGGCTTAAGCCAGCTTTCTGTACCTATAACGATTTCAGCTTCGGTGCTTTCTATCAGCGCTTGAAGTTCTGGTACTTTACCAACGCAGCTTCGACAGTTGACAATTACAATACCGATTGCTGCTTGGTCCCCGCATGTCCTGACTTTGCCCCGCACCCATTGAGGCTGTTGCCCTTTCTGTACTTGCCCAAGGCCATCTAACCTAAAAAACCGCCCAGCCCATGCCACACAACCCCTGCTACCCGTGTAGCCGCTTGTTGCGTGTAGTGGACTCCTGACCTGTCCAGCGGAACCCGAAACCCCACCATCCTATGGCGTAAGTCGAGGAATCTGCAGCCCACACGGTCGCAGAACCGTCTCAGCCTCTGATTCAGACCCTCCACTCGGCTCTGTACCAAAGGTCCGCAGTCAGTCCTGTCGACGATGCTGCAGATGGTGAGCTCTGCTTTCATCCCGCTAGCGAGACTGGCAGTCTTCACCAAATCAGATAGCCGCCAGAAGCCAGAGAGGATTTCCTCCGATCCATAGCGACACACATCATTGGTGCCGACATGAGCGACCACCTGCAGATGGGTGCACCCTGTACCCTTCATGGCATCCGGAAGGACCCTTTCCACATCTGGAATGACTCCCCCCGGTATGCACACGGAGTGCACTTGGTTTTCTTCCCCTCTCTTGCTGCCATTTCCCTAAGGGGCCCCATTACGCGCCTAACGTTGGAGCTCCCAACTACCAGTAAGCCCACCCTCTGCGACTGCCCGGATCTTGCAGACTGAGGGGCAACCTCTGGAACAGGACAAGCAGCCATGTCAGCCCGAAGATCAGTATCAGCCTGAGACAGAGCCTGAAACCGGTTCGTCAGACAAACTGTAGAGGCTTTCCGTTCAGCCCTCCGGAATGTCTTTCGCCCCCTGCCACACCGTGAGACGACCTCCCACTCTACCACAGGTGAGGGATCAGCCTCAATGCGGGCAGTATCCCGGGCAACCACAGTCGTAGTCCGATCAGGGGATGAGTGGGACGAGCTGGCTGTCCCCGACAAACCCCCATCCGGACCCCCACAGTGATGCCCATTGGCAACAGCCTCAAGCTGTGTGACCGAAGCCAACACTGCCTGAAGCTGGGAGCGAAGGGATGCCAACTCAGCCTGCATCCGAACACAGCAGTTGCAGTCCCTATCCATGCTAAAAACTGTTTTGCAAAGAATGTCTGAACTAATCTAAAGAGAGCGCAAACAAATCGACAAAATTTAAATGGTTATTAAAATACAAGATTGCCTAGTAAATGCAGTAATGCTGCTACTTGCGCACTGCTGACACTGCTCGGCGGCAGAAGGAGACTACGCGAATTTACACTATTCAGGTACTAAAACGCGATGCTACACTCTCAAATACTATAATACGCCCGAAATTTATGAATTAAACAATGCAAGTACCAAAAACACGCAAAGAAATTAAGAATTAAACTATGTAACAAATGAGTGAGCTAGGAGTATACGACTTACTGCTGCAGCTGCTTATCCAACGGCGGCAGGGAGCACACTGACTGTGACCAACCGACACTGGCCGTTCAAAACAAAAACAGAAGACAAACGACTACGCGAATTTACACTATTCAGGTACTAAAACGCGATGCTACAACTCTCGAATACTATAATACGCCCGGAATTTATGAATTAAACAATGCAAGTACCAAAAACACGGAAAGAAATTAAGAATTGAACTATGTAACAAATGAGTGAGCTAGGAGTATACGACTTGCTGCTGCAGCTGCTTATCCAACGGCGGCAGGGAGCACACTCAAAATAAAAAAAAAGATAAATACGTGTGAACTTTCGGCCTTTGTAAAATTCCGCGTGGCATGTTTCATATCCGTATATGGATTATTTGGCAAGCAATTTCTTTAATAGAAATCCATTGAAAAGGACTGAATGTGAAACTCAGATATAGTAACGGAGTTCGGGTTGGACTTACTACATTTCTGGCTGCCTTGTGTGTGTACTGTGTAAGGTGTCAGGCAAATCCAACACCTTCCATGAAAACCCTGACATGATAAGCAAACCCAGTAGTATGTCACATAGCTCCGAATAAATCGTGACATTGAATTAACCAAAGTAATACGAGTAACGAGTGAGCAAATGGAATACCACAGACTAACACAAGAATGCCTAAATGCATGTCATACCTTCCCACCGTGAGACAGACGCAGTTCCGAGGGGAGAAACGAGAACAGAAGCCGAGAGCAGAACTGTGTTAAGCTGAAGGCCCTACAATAAGGGACGGACACCCATGTTGGCAGCTAACCGCTAGGACCACCGCCCAGCCCATGTTAAAAGCTAGAGCCCTCCAGAAGAACAGTATAGATCTTACGGTAACACTAAAAGGACCACACCAGCTGCAAGTTTTAGCGTGAGACTTTTTCGCGTCTCTGTTACGAGATGTGAGGAGCTGCGCCGTCCTGACGCTGCCTAAACACCGACAAGGTAATGAACGCACGCGATGGCGCATAACAGCGCATAAAGCTTCACTCAGAACTGCAGAAGTCTCATCCGTTACACCCCCTTTTTGCGTAATACAAGTGTCGATCGTCAATTAAAGCTCATGGTGTTCACATTTGCCACTTTAAGTAAAAATCTGAAACGCGATGATTTTTCTGTTATATAGTTATTGAGAAGCCACATCAGCCACTGTAATTTACGACAAGTTAGATAAGTAATTAATGATAATTGATGGTCACTGTAGACCATTTTGATAGTTTTCTCTTTTGTGAAACTTAATTTAAACCTAGATTATAGATGCGATATGGCATAGGTCATCCTTCGATCCATTGTAGAACTTGGAAACCCATTCAGAGATTATTCGTTCACATTTTTGTTGAACACAGTTGGTTTTTACCATCCTGTATTAAAACATTTCCTTTTATCAATAGTGCAATTTACTAACAATGTTTTGTTAGTAGAATAAAATTTCCAACGGTAAACTTAACTGCCTTTTCGACGTTACTTTACCAGCTAACTAAAAATAGGAAAGCCTTGAACCCCTTCCACTAAATTTAGTTAGTATTAAGATTCTTTTGCAGGGAGTGCAGTGGAGCTGACGCTGAAATCATTAAGTATTTGGTTATATCATCGCTAGTCTCACTGAACTCTTCTGAATTCTACATGTCATGTGTGGTCTGACGTCTCCTTACCAGCAACAGGTCCCAGGTTCAAACTAGTCAATTCCGTAAAAAACACGCTCAGAGCGTTGTTGCGCGAAAGTGGTAGGGAGACACCATATAGAACCACAGTTGCAGAAACCACGCAGAATGTTAGAAAATGGCGACCCTGCCAGGATGGTAAAATACTATGATTGAAGGTCGACCACATGCCTAACTAGGTCAGAAAAATATCCTGTTAAAAAATTTTCGTAATAAAAAAAAGTATTCAATAAAAAGTGCGACATTCTAGCAGAATTTTAAAAATTGTTAAAATTAAGTTTTCTCCTCAACGCAAGTGCACAGGTGGCGGATACATCGTTGACAAATTAGTTCTGACCCAACAAGTAAATGAATTGATTGTCAAGTCGTGTGTGCAAAAAGTTTATGAAACGCGTGAGATCGGATGAGCGCATGTTGGCTCGAAGTAGGGCGCGTGAATTGCTTTTAAAACAGAAAATAAGGGATTTGGAAAGATTAGCAATGGCAGATCGCGACCTTGACCGAATTGAGGTAGAGACCCAGCATGGAAATCGACAAAGAATAGAGGACAGTACAATAGACGATGCAGTATCGCGAGAAATAGGACAGATAGCGCATCATAACGAGGATAATGTACGTCAAGACATAGAAAACGTAAGTCAGCATATGACAGAAGAGCGGGAAAGTAGAGAGACAGTCGATGAGGATTCTAACTTGCGTCTTGAATACGTAGAACCCATAGTACAAGTAATCAGAGCTCCCTCACCACAGAGTACAAGGAATGCGAGCAGAAACGTGTCACAGCACAGTTCAATGCAATCGGTTGCGAACCAACACTTGGGCGAAAACACAGAGCGTAGGACGTCGGAAGAAAATGCAATAGGACCCACCAATCTGACAGAATTATTACAACAAATTACAGAGACCATGAAAAGACAAAATAAAGAAACTGCGAACCAAATTAAAATTCAGGATGCAGAAACCACGAGACAAATGCGTGAGATTGAAGAATAAAACAAAAAAATTCTGTTACACCTAAGTCATATTGAAGACGAGGCAAAAGAATCTCGAGAAGTGATAGGAAACTTAATAACAGGTCACAATCAATTGAGAACAGACATTGACAAGGTACAAGCGAACGTACAAACATTGCGTAATGACATTCAGGACGAGATCAAAACATTACATAACAACACCCAGGGAGAAGTCAAGAAACTAGAGAAACAGATAAACGAAATTACTAGACAAGCAGCAGGTACAGCGCGTGAAATTGTTGAAAACAGTGTGTTACACAAACGTATCAGAAAAGCAGCACTGAAAAGATATGATAACCGCATAGTCAAAATAGAAGCGCAAACGAAGCGACAATTTCAGAAATTGCGAATAGAGTTGTTGCAAACCATTGAGGAGCGTAGTGAATAGGACCGAACAAGCACAGAGTCTGCAACCACATCCGTATCTGTAACAGCACCGGAAAAACAAGCAATTAACGCAGATATTACGCATTTGCGATACCAGTCACAGGTGGAAAGTAACATACGTGAAATCAGACAGCCTGCACAGCAACAAACACGTTTCGAAATTCTTGATGAACAAACGGCATCACAAACACATGCGGAACCACAAATGTATGTTTCAAGACAGTCTGGATCGTGCAATGAAGCAGCAAGGTTATCCAGACAAGATACCGAACCAATACCTGACAATAGAAAGCTAGGTCGCGAAGAGTACAGTACAATGCATTCAGTTACACGTTCACAACCGATGGATGAAAATTATTGCGTACCACTCCAACGATACTACGCAAGGGTAGGCGAAAGTTACAGTGGACAATATCCAATGGATCTACCACAACTGGAAAGAACGACGGGAGAAATGATCAGAAACAAAAGTGGCGAAGAATCGCGAATTTCATATGGAACTATGACGAAGTACGACAACGATCATTTCCTCACAGTCAGAAAATTTCAACAATTTCGAGAAGGAAACTCATTACATCCACGAACTTTTATTGATCAATTCCGAGTAGGATTACCAGAACACTGGACGCTAGCACACAAATTAGACTTTATACGTGCATACATGTCAGGAACAGTAGCAGAAACCATGCAGAATGTTGCAGCGACATGCCGATCGTACGAAGATTTCAGAGAGAAGTTTCTCTCACGATATTGGTCCAACGAGGCACAGAACAGAGTGAAGTACGAATTATTACAGAACCCATATTTTGAAAATTCAGGAGAGAAGAGTCCCGTCAAATTTTTCGAATTAATGGCAAAGAAAAATCAATGCTTAGATGTACCATACAGTGACGGAGAGTTGATTAAATTATGCGCGATGAAGTTACCATTGAAATACCAGCAATCATTAGTAGGTCGCGGAGGCAATGACGTCGAAGCATTTAAAGGTATTCTAAGGGAACTAGAGTTCATATTTTCGGAAGATGACGGAAGAAAAAGACGAAGTGCACGTGAAAACGAAAGCAAAAAGCAGTGGAATCCACAAGACACAGTACGAAGAAACAATAATTACGAACCATGTGATAACTTCGCACCAAGAAACGACAATAGATTTCAACAAAGAACCGGTTATGGATTTAGAAGAGAATATGGCAATAACTGTAATTCACCCAGTAACGGCAACAACTATTACAGAGGGAATAACGACAACCGGAACGGGTACTGGAGAACCAATAGACCGACAGATTATCAACAAAGAAACCACTATCAACAAGCTGAACAAGAAAAGAGAATACAGATAGAAGAGGTGGAGTTAAGACCACCAAACCCCGATAAACGTTCGAATTGACAGCTAAGCACCCATGCCAAAGAGAATGACGCACCGACCCAGGACAATTGCAGCACTTTGAACAGAGAAGTAAAAATCTTATCACGAGAAGAGAAGAAGGAAGAAACAAATCCGCAGGGACCAGATGAAAACGAAAACAAGAAAATAACAATATCGTGTAGGGACGAAATTAATTGGGAGAATACTGACGAGGAAGATGAATTACCAGAGGCATGCACAACGAATGTAGGAGGAAAGGACGAAGTAATGAGTATTGCAGAGCTATTTGAGATGGAAACCAGGGAAAGCGAATTCATTGAGGATAATGCGCAGTCGACAGAAGTTGAAAATAAGTTACGAGTGGGCACAGAACCCAATGTATATAATGAAGGAAGTTATGAAGCGATAATTAGAGCATTTAGATGCGATTGTGTGGAAGTAGCCACGAAGAAAAGGAGAAGATAGACGAGGATGAGGAAAAAGTAGAGGATGTTGAAGGAAGCGTAAATGATGGAAGAAATACAGAAGAGGAAATAATTAAATAATAATAATTATAGTAGAATAAAAGTATTCTTCCCTTGTCAATGTAAACATATTTTTGATAATAATGTGGAAGAATATAAAAATATAAATTAGTAATACAAACTAGCATAGAACAGAGTAACGTGTCTGAACAGTAGGCAACAAAATTTTGATAACGGTATAATTTTTGACTGGCTTAGACAACAATTCAATCATTGCCTAACTTCAGTACAAAAATTAAGTTCGAATGGTGGTGATATGTAAGGTGTCAGGCAAATCCAACACCTTCCATGAAAACCCTGACATGATAAGCAAATCCAGTAGTATGTCACATAGCTCCGAATAAATCGTGACATTAAATTAACCAAAGTAATACGAGTAACGAGTGAGCAAATGGAATACCACAGACTAACACAAGAATGCCTAAATGCATGTCATACCTTCCCACTGTGAGACAGACGCAGTTCCGAGGGGAGAAACGAGAACAGAAGCCGAGAGCAGAACAGTTTTAAGCTGAAGGCCCTACGATAAGGGACGGACACCCATGTTTCCAGCTAACCGCTAGGGCCACCCCCCAGCCCATGTTAAAAGCTAGAGCCCTCCAGAAGAACAGTATAGATCTTACGATAACACAAAAAGGGCCACCCCCCAGCCGCAAGTTCTAGCGTGAGACTTTTTCGCGTCTCTGGTACGTCAGGACCACCCCCCAGCCCATGTTAAAAACTAGAGCCCTCCAGAAGAATAGTATAGATCTTACGATATCACAAAAAGGGCCACCCCAGCTGCAAGTTTTAGCGTGAGACTTTTTCGCGTCTCTGTTACGTCAGACCACCCCCCAGCCCATGTTAAAAGGTAGAGCCCTTCAGAAGAACACTATAGATCTTGTGTTAGAACTGGGTTACATGAACTGTGAACTGAGGACAGTGATTTTGTTCGCTAATTGCATGTGGGCTGAAGGCAGGTTTTTTTTTTTTTTTTAATTGAAATGGAATAAAAGACTCGTTTCAGGATTTTGACATTATACTGAGAGAGCGAAGCAACCACTTTCCGCCCGAAAAAGTATTATAAGAATTTACAGTATAGCTTGCTACCAGGGTTCACACATTGACGCCGCTTTCTTCAACACTGTTTTTTCGGCGTCAGCGCAGTACATACGTATCCAGAGAAACTGGCTGGTGATCCGCCGCCGTACTGAGGCAGGTGGAACTATTTTCAGTGAATGGTACGACGAACGAGCAAACTTTTTTTTTAAACCCGCCCCGCCGCAGTGTGAGCATATCGTTTGTTTGTCCTTTCATTACTTTGTGTTTGACTGTGCAGTGTTCGGTTGTGGCCTTGTTGCGGTTGACGTAATGCAGTACAATGAATGGCTTCAACTGGCAGTTTTAGTTTGTTTTGAATGTGTGGCTATGTCCGGTTCGTTAGTAACTGCAGGTGGATTCAGTGTTGATTTTCTCTGCGCGAATCGCCTTTTGGGCACACAGTTTGGTTACACTGGTGTACCGCTACCATACTGCAGTTCAGGTGTGCAAAGGTACAAGATATGAATTAAGCATTTTTACCTGGGATGCGTATGGATGCGCTCGACTTTGGTCACGTCTGCGTAAGTTACTACCTTGGTTCCCATTATCATGAAACCTTCGCAGTTCTTTGTCTTGTTGTTGTGTGTGAATACGTGCATGTTCTTTGTTTTATTCTGCTGGGTTTCCATATGGGCGTTTTGAGCTCATAGTCCGGTATGTGTAGTTGCATGTAGATGGCTACTGGTTTTATCGATTGACTTTTACTATGTTGCTCTTTATAGCCCACTGTTACACGTAAATAGCGGATTTACCACACGAGATGTTCCTCGGCAATAGTTTGTCGACAGATATCATTTATACTACTTTTTAACCGAGCGAGGTGGCGCAGTGGTTAGACACTGGAGTCGCATTCGGGAGGACGACGGTTCAATCCCGCGTCCGGCCATCCTGATTTAGGTTTTCCGTGATTTCCCTAAATCACTCCAGGCAAATGTCGGGATGGTTCCCCTGAAAGGGCACGGCCGACTTCCCTCCCCATCCTTCCCTAATCCGATGAGACCGATGACCACGCTGTCTGGTCTCCTTCCCCAAAACAACCAACCAACCAACCAACTACTTTTAACTCCATGGGCACGTATTGACGGCGGCTGTTAGGGGTATATGTGACTGCGATAGCTTTGCTGGTGTAGCTCTTTGTATGTGTGGGATCCGTTCAAGTTCATTACATCCATTATAAAAATAAAAAAATGCTGTATAACTTAGATGCTAATTTTTTTTATATGGATAACAATACCATATTTTAATTATGTAATTTTTGTGCTGTGATTTATCTCTTTTTATTCATAAACTATGATTTATGTTGTTGTGCTCTCACTCTTCTAACACGTTGTGTATGTTACTATATGCACAGGCCTGAAGATGACACCATATGGCGTCGAAACTGTTGGTTTGTAAATGTTCTTTACGGCTGGTCCCGGCGGAGGTTCGAGTCCTCCCTCGGGCATGGGTGTGTGTGTGTGTTTGTCCTTAGGATAATTTAGGTTAAGTAGTGTGTAAGCTTAGGGACTGATGACCTTAGCAGTTAAGTCCCACAGGATTTCACACACAAATGTTCTTTACGCCGCGTTTCCGTAGTATATGGCCGATTCTGTCCGTCACTCTGGGAACGTATGGCGGAAAGGCCTTACCCGACATTTCTTTTTCCGATGTGTCACTTCGCCGAGCGTGTGGCTCTGTTAAACTTCTAATATCACTTGTGGAGTACCCATTGCTCCTCAGAACACTTTCCAAGTGTTGTATTTCGCATTTGAGCTGCTGCGGGTCACATGTTCGTCTTAGTCCCGTTACGAGAGTATTAATCATGCATCTTTTCTGCCTCGGGGGGTGCAGGTATCGGTCCGTGTGTGTCGGTTTTCGGTACACGGTGTTTCCCAGGCTTTCACCATCCCTTGTGACAGGCACATCTAGAAATGGTAGTTTTTTTGTTCTTTCCATGGTAAATTTTATGTTGTCATGGAGGGTGTTCAAGTGTCTTAGCAAGTCACCGAGCTGTTCCTTAACATGCCTCCACACAACGAAGGTGTCATCCATGTATCTGTACCACACCCCAAGTTTAAAAGATGCCAAATCCAGTGCCTGTGCTTCTAAATGTTCCGTGTAAAAGAGCTATGACACCCGCTTGTTCAGAGACGCTCTAGAAATACACAAACACGAGAATAGCTTCAACGAGGAAGAAGAAAGCCCATTGTAAATGGATCCTGGCTTCCCGTGCTGCAGCGAACTACCGTAGGAGTTAGCAAGAAGAGAACCGCACCGGAAATGACCACGTAGAAGCCCTTGGACGGTGGCGTGCCATGTGCATATACATACATCAAAAAAAGTTTTGCATCAACTCGGTTCCGAGAGCTCCGGAACCTGTACAGAAAATTGAAATAGAGATCAACATGAACATCATCTTCTCCCTTTTCATTGCTCATGAAAACCACACATTGGATGTTGTACCACCATACAGCGACACCTTCAGAGGTGGCGGTCCAGATTGCTGTACACACCGGTACCTCTAATACCAAGAAGCACGTCCACTTGCATTGATGCATGCCTTTGTTCGTCATGGCATACTATCCACAAGTTCATCAAGGCACTGTTGGTCCAAATTGTCCCACTCCTCGACGTCGATTCGGCGTAGATCCCTCAGATCGTCCATGAACAGCCCTTTCCAATCTATCTCAGGTATGTTCGATAGGGTTCATGTCTGGAGAGCATGATGGCTACTCTAGGTCGAGCGACGCCGTTAACCTGAGGGAACTCATTCGCAAGAAGTGCACGACGGGGGCGCGAACTGACGTCCATGAAGATGAATGCTTCGCCAATATGCTGCCGATATGGATGCACTATCGCTCGGAGGATGGCATTCACATATCGCACAGCCGTTACGGCGCCTTCCATGACTACCAGCGGCGTACGTCGGCCCCACATGATGCCACCCCAAAACAGTAGGGAAGCTCCACCTTACAGCACTCACTGGACAGTGTGGGGTTGGGTTGTTTGGGGGAAGAGACCAAACAGCGAAGTCATCGGTCTCATCGGATTAGGGAAGGATAGGGAAGGAAGTCGGCCGTGCCCTTTCAAAGGAACCATCCAAGCATTTGCCTGGAGCGATGTACGGAAATCACGGAAAATCTAAAACAGGATGGCCGGACGCGGGATTGAACCGTCGTCCTCCCGAATGCGAGAGGACAGTGTGTTTAAGTCGTTCAGCCTGACCGAGTTGCCTCCAAACACATCTCCGACTAATGTTGGCTGAAGGCATATGCGACGCTCATCGGTGAAGAAAACGTTATGCCAATCCTGAGGGGTCCATTCGACATGTTGTTGAGCCCATCTGCACGGTGTCGTGGTTGCAAAGATGGACCTCGCCATGGACGTTGGGAGTGAAGTTGCGCGTCATGCAGCCTATTGCGCACAGCTTGAGTCGTAACACGACGTCCTATGGCTGCACGAAGAGCATTATTCAACATGGTGGTGTTGCTGTCAGGTATCCTCCGAGCCATAATCCGTAGGTAGCGGTCATCCAATTCAGTAATAGCCCTCGGGTGGCCTGAGTGAGGCATGTCATTGACAGTTCCTGTCTCTCTGTATCTCCTCCATGTCCGAACGAAATCGCTTTGGTTCCTTCTGAGACGCCTGAACACTTCCTTTACTGAGAACCCTTCCTGGCACAAAGTAACAATGCGGACGCGATCGAACCGCGGTATTGACCGTCTAGGCATGGTTGAACTACAGGCAACACGACCCGTGTACCTCCTTCCTGGTGGAATGATTGGAACTGATCGGCTGTCGGACCCCATCCGTCTAATAGGAGCTGCTCATGCGTCGTTGTTTACATCTTTGGGCGGGTTTAGTGACATCTCTGAACAGTCAAAAAGGCTCTGAGCACTATGGGGCTTAACATCTGAGGTCATCAGTCCCCTAGAACTTAGAACTACTTAAACCTAACCAACCTAAGGACATCACACACATCCATGCCCGAGGCAGGATTCGAAGCTGCGACCCTAACCTTCGCGCGGTTCCAGACTGAAGCACCTAGAACCGCTCGGTCACAGCGGCCGGCTGAACAGTCAAATGGACTGTGTCTGTAGTACAATATCCACAGTCAACGTATATTGCAGGAGTTCTGGGAACAGGGATGATGGAAAACTTTTTTTCATGTGTGGAGTATGCGGCCGTGAGTTCGGCTCCAGTCCACCATTAGCGATGGAGGGTGAAACTTTGATAATGTCAGCCACTCGTCCTGGCGAAACGTCAGAAAAATCACCAGGCGAACGTCGGCCGAAGAACGCGAGAGAGAAGCCAGCCGGAAGTTTGTCAATAAGTGGCCACGAAAGCCTTAACAATTTTGTAAAGCTGATAATACTAATTAATGTAACAAAATCGCTACACATACGGTCCGAGGCGCCGCCCCACGTTGTCGGTATTGGCAGCTCAGCAAAAAAAATTTTATAACCACTGTATTAACACATGTTAACACACCTGATAATGAAGGTTAAAACATTCGAAACGCTTTGTGTAAATACGAGGGTCACTCCAAAAAAAATTCACACTATTTTTTTTAAAATCCATCTTTTATTCTGCGTGTTTGAAAGTTTTACAATAGGCAGATACATTCTTTAGGAACAATATTTTCATTTCTCCACATAATTTCCATCCCTGTCAACTGCCTTACGCCATCTTGGAACCAGTTCCTGTATAACCGCACGGTAAACTCCTGGACCAACCAGTTGGAGCCACTGTTTGGCAGCATACACAAGGGAGTGATCGTCTTCCAACCTTGTTGCATGCCGGGCGGAGTGGCCGAGTGGTTCTAGGTGTTACAGACTGGAACCGCATGATCGCTACGGTCGCAGGTTCGAATCCTGCCTCGGGCATGGATGTGTGTGATGTCCTTAGGTTAGTTAGGTTTAAGTAGTTCCAAGTTCTAGGAGACTGATGACCTCAGCAGTTAAGTCCCATAGTGTTCAGAGCCATTTGAACCATTTGAACCTTGTTGCACGGAGAGAGTCTTTCAATTTCCCAAAGAGATGATAGTCACATGGAGCCAGGTCAGGACTGTAAGGCGGGTGTTTCAGTGTTATCCATCTGAGTTTTGTGAACGTTTCCATGGTTTTTTGACTGACATGTGGCCGTGCATTGTCGTGCAACAGCAAAACATCCTGCTTTTGCTGATGTGGTCGAACACGACTCAGTCGAGCTTGAAGTTCCTTCAGTGTCGTCACATATGCATCAGAATTTATGGCGGTTCCACTTGGCATGATGTGCACAAGCAAGAGTCCTTCGGAATCGAAAAACACCGTAGCCATAACTTTTCCAACAGATGGTGTGGTTTTGAATTTTTTTTTTTCTTCAGTGAATTTGCATGATGGCACTCCATTGAATGCCTCTTCGTCTCTGGTGAGAAATGATGGAGCCATGTTTCATCACCTGTCACAATTCTTCCAAGAAATTCATCTCCACCATTCTCGTACTGTTCCAAAAGTTCGCTGCATACTGTTTTTCTTGTTTCTTTGTGAGGCACTGTCAAGATCCTTGGAACCCACCTGGCACGAACCTTTTTGAAGGCCAACACTTTCAGTATTCTGCAAACACTTCCTTCCCCTGTCCCAACGTAGCGTGACAATTCGTTCACTGTGATGCGTCTGTCAGCAGTCACCAATTCGTTAACTCTCTGCACATTATCGGGATTGTGGGCAGTACGAGGCCTGCCGCTGCGAGGACAATCCTCAATATTGCCGTGCCCGCTTTCATCACGTAACCACCGACAAACTGTACTGCGATCGACAGCAGCATCTCCATACACCTTTTTCAACCTCTTCGACCGCAGCTCGTGGTCGTTCGGTAGCGTTCTCGCTTCCCGCGCCCGGGTTCCCGGGTTCGATTCCCGGCGTGGTCAGGGATTTTGTCTGTCTCGTGATGACTGGGTGTTGTGTGATGTCCTTAGGTTAGTTACGTTTAAGTAGTTCTAAGTTCTAGGGGACTGATGACCATAGATGTTAAGTCCCATAGTGCTCAGAGCCATTTTCAGCCTCTTGTGGATGCTTCCCACTGTCTCGTTTTCACAGCACAGGAACTCTATGACAGCACGGTGCATCTGACGAACCTCAAGTGTAGCAGCGATCTTGAAGACATGCTGTGACGGCGCCACTCACGGGAACAGGTTGAACTAAGTTTGAAAACAAGCGGGAAGGATGTATCTACACACTGTAAAACTTTCACACATGCAGAATGAAAACTGTATTTTTACAAAAATAGTGTGCAATTCTTTTTGGAGTGAATCACGCAAATAAGCAATGACTGGTAACAGTGAAGTTGTTTCCCCTCCAAAATACGAGAAAAGAGACGGGGAGAAACAGAGAGAGGCATGGAGGGAGATGCATCGTAGCGTCAGTTCACAGCGGCCGTCAGAGCGTACAGCAGGCCTCGGGACGGGCCAACTCTGGCTGCCGCCAGCGGTGAAGAATTCTGCGGCGCGCCCACGGCCGGTGCGCCTGAGGTGTGGTGAGGTACGGGCTACAGCAGCGCCAGCGCAGCTGCAGCGGCGGCGCCTGCAACCACAGCGACCGCAGCCGCAGCACGCAGGGGTGCGCCATGCTGCCCGCTGCCCAGCGCCCGCTACTCGTCCGTCTTCTGTCCGGACCCCAACGCCAGCCACCACCACCACCACCACCACCACCAGCTCCCAGCACGGTACAACACACCAGCTGCTCCGCAACTCCAGCCGACAGGTACAGCACACACGCGCTCTACCCGCAACTTCCTCTCCTGCACAGCGCTACTATCGATGATTCCCACTAAGGGTCTTACTTCCAGTTACGCGATTTTCAATAATAGATGTCGTCAGCGAGGGCGGCATTTCACTCTGTTCGTTTCATGCCACGTGATTACTTTACCTGCTTATCGTGTAATTTGTTATATCTGAAAAAATAGGAAGACTACCCACTGACTGGAAATGTGTCCTCATACATTCACTCCATAATAAGGGAGACCATACCAACCCTAGCAACTAATGACGAATTCTGTTATTTATTCCGTAAGGTGGCAACGGTTTTGCACCTTACGTTACTCCATTTAACGACTGACAGCGGCGCAATCGCTTTGTAGGTAAGTAGTTGTTCTTTGTTGGAATAATACTCTAAATTACGGTGTAGGAAATCTATGTGGAAACGCATCGGCACGCTGGCTACGTAATACAGCGAGAATTCTGCGATTTTGTAATTAGAAGATTTTGCGGAGAGGCTGTATGCGAGACAGAGCTCGGCTAAATCCCCGGCTAGCCGCCGAAGGCCACAGCCTAATGGCATGAATGGTGAACTGGGGCATTTCTGTAATGCGTTTGGAGAGGCCATAGCGGCCGCCAGCCTCTGAGGGACGCGCGGGTGCAGGTGTTCAAGTGTTTACCAAAACAGAGCAGTGGATAGCTGGACGGGCTTTCCTGTGCATGCTCTCGCCTCTGTCCCACTAATTTTACGCCTTCGAGTAACTCAAGTGGGGCAGGCCAGGAGTTCCGAATAACAAAACTTTCAATGCAAGAGTCTGTATTTGCTACGACGGGGAATCTTGCCGGGAAAATCTCGAGTCGTCCCTTGGGAGAAAACGTCTAGTAAACGTGTTATTGCCCACTGCCGTGGTTCTTCCCAGCCGGCGTGGGCGGAGTTTACTTGTGAAATTTTGTAGAAAGGGAAGAATTGTGAGCCGGTCGGAGTGGCCGTGCGGTTCTAGGCGCTACAGTCTGGAACCGAGCGACCGCTACGGGCGCAGGTTCGAATCCTGCCTCGGGCATGGATGTGTGTGATGGCCTTAGGTTAGTTAGGTTTAATTAGTTCTAAGTTCTAGGCGACTGATGACCTCAGAAGTTAAGCAGCATAGTGCTCACAAGGGAACATCCCCATCGCACCCCCCTCACATTTAGTTATAAGTTGGCACGGTGGATAGGCCTTGAAAAACTGAACACAGATCGATCGAGAAAACAGGAAGAAGTTGTGTGGAACTATGAAAAAATAAGCAAAATATACAAACTGGGTCGTCCATGCGTAACATAGGCAACATTAAGGGCAATATGAGCCAACTTATAACTAAATCTGAGGGGGGTGCGATGGGGATGTTCCCTTGTCAGAGCCATTTTTGAAGAATTGTGGAAAAGAGTTCTATTCCCAGGCCGTATATTGGTCGGCACTGGCAAACTGGGTATTTTGAGAGCTTGTAGTGATGTGATTCGCTCGGTAAAAGTTGAGGTGGGAAAACATCTTGCTCGACTATCGGTAGAGGTCTTCCGTTCTGGGCTCTCGTACTGGAGGACGTTAGCCAAATCGTCTCCCCTCTTGGTCTTTCGTTCTGAGAGGAGGCTAGCCGCGCCAGCTCATTGCTGACGGAAACATTGTCGCAATTAGAGAAGGTTACGGACAGCAATCTGTTGTTCGAATACTGTAGGATTGTACTTTCCGGGACGCCACACGCTGACTGCACGGCCGCGCCGTCGCCGTCGGAGACCGCCGCTACAACAGGAATATTAGGTGAGATCGCTCCCGCTTCGGTCTGTGTTAGGAGTAACGTTAAACAGTTGGATCAATTGCCATTGCTGTTTCCACAGAGGTTTCACGGTACTTTGGAGTGCAGTGGTTCTTCGTATATATGTTATAAGAGATCGCGGTTTGGACCGATTTTAACACAGTTCACTGCCAATGCCAGTTAGGAAGATAATTTGTAAATTGTTGATTGTGTTTTATTCAGCATTGATCTGAAGGTTATAATAAAATTATTGTGATTCAGAAGAGCCTTTACTTTCAATAGTTGATCCTGAATTAACCCTTATGCTTATTTTTTATATTTGTGTATGTGTTTGATATCATTGAACACCCTAAGTGCTCGAGATCGTTCATGTTTGGAAGGAAAAATAGGTGTGATTTATCGTCAACACTACCACCGCAGATTAATTATGGGTGACAGGACCACATTTAAATTTAGGGTTATCCATTTTGCGTACAGTTCCACTCCCAATTTCTTTGTAAGTTGTTTGTCACACGCAAGATCGGACAAGCAATGGGTGGGGCGTTACAATTTATGTTTTTGAAAACTATGGTTTTAAGCATGTAGTATTTACTTCATAATGTTATGCAGCACTTACATTTCACTCTTACAAGAGACACTCCCCATCGGACCCCGTGCATATTTAGTGGTAAGGGGGCCCAGGAGATAGCCTGTCAAAAACTGGACACAGATCGAGCGGGAAAACAGGACGAAGGTGTACTGAACTGTGCAAAGAAGCAAAATAGAAACAGTGAAAGGTCCAAACTTAGCAAGTGCAATATTGAGGGTAGATAAACGGCTGCAGCAATGCAGTTGAGTGGTAAGAGTGTTGGAATGCCAGGCGGGCAACCCGTGTCCAAACCTCCATCGCGCCAATTTTTTTTTATTACCATTATTTTGCTTCTATTCGCTGTATTCAAATTGTAATGTTGCTATAATTTCGCACCTTACAAGAACCCACCCACATACTTTGCCAAGATCTACAAACACAATTAGGTATCATGTGATAGGTTGTACATCTTACATATGAATATATAAAGTAGACTGACATTGTCATGTAAGCCTTGTAAATAATTGTCAATGCTTATTGCATGAGAGGTGATGGAGTGTCTTTATTATCATACTACACTACTGGCCATTAAAATTGCTACACCACGAAGATGACATGCTACAGACGCGAAATTTAACCGACAGAAAGAAGATGCTGTGACATGCAAATGATTAGCTTTTCAGAGCATTCACACAAGGTTGGCGCCGGTGGCGACACCTACATCCTGCTGACATGAGGTAAGTTTTCAACCGATTTCTCATACACAAACAGCAGTTGACCGGCGTTGCCTGGTGGAACGTTGTTGTGATGCCTCGTGTAAGGAGAAGAAATGCGTACCATCACGTTTCCGACTTTGATAAAGGTCGGATTGTAGCCTATCGCGATTGCGGTTTATCGTATCGCGACATTTCTGCTCGCGTTGGTCGAGATCCAATTACTGTTAGCAGAATATGAAATCGGTGGGTTCAGGAGGGTAATACGGAATGCCGTGCTGGACCCCAACGGCCTCGTATCACTAGCAGTTGAGTTGACAGGCATCTTATCCGCATGGCTCTAACGGATCGTGCAGCCACGTCTCGATCCCTGAGTCAACAGATGGGGACGTTTGCAAGACAACAACCATCTGCACGAACATTTCGACGACGTTTGCAGCAGCATGGACTATCAGCTCGGAGACCATGGCTGCGGTTATCCTTGACGCTGCATCACAGACAGGAGCGCCTGCGTTGGTGTACTCAACGACGAACCTGGGTGCACGAATGGCAAAACGTCATTTTTTCGGATGAATCCACGTTCTGTTTACAGCATCATGATGTTCGCATCCGTGTTTGGCGACATCGCGTTGAACGCACGTTGGAAGCGTGTATTTGTCATCGCCATAGTGGCGTATCACCCGGCCTGATGGTATGGGGTGCCATTGGTTACACGTCTCTGTCACCTCTTGTTCACATTGACGGCACTTTGAACAGTGGACGCTACATTTCAGATGTGTTACGACCCGTGGCTCTACCCTTCATTCGATCCCTGCGAAACCCTACATTTCAGCAGGATAATGCACGACCGCATGTTGCAGGTCCTGTACGGGCCTTTCTGGATACAGGTCTGCTGCCCTGGCCGGAACATTCTCCAAATATCTCACCACTGAAAACGTCTAGTCAATGGTGGCCGAGCAGCTGGCTCGTCACAATACGCCAGTCACTACTCTTGATGAAATGTGATATCGTGTTGAAGCTGCATGGGCAGCTGTACCTGTCCACGCCACCCAAGCTCTGTTTGACTCAATGCCCAGGCGTATCAAGGCCGTTATTACGGCCAGAGGTGGTTGTTCTAGTTACTGATTTCTCAGGATCTATGCACCCAAATTGCGTGAAAATGTAATCACTTGTCAGTTCTAGTATAATATATTTGTTCAATGAATACCCGATTATCATCTTCGTTTCTTCTTGGTGTAGCAATTTTAATGGCCAGTAGTGTAGTAGAGGTTGGAACGCCAGTGGAAATGAAACGGCAGGCAGAACTCAAGCTCTGGGTGGAAGGCCCGCATTGGTGTTTTTCCTGCTTTAACACATGAAGTAGCTAGACGGACGTCGTGGCACCTGAGCTCTGGAGTACAACAGGGTGACGGCCGGCCGCTATTGTAGTAGGGGCCCGAAGGATAACCGGATAATACTTCCTAACTTTGCAAATTTTGGACGCAGGTGAGAGGAACGAAGAAGCGGCACCTCGGAAACCACGCAGGCTGGGTTATTTCCAAGGATTTTTACTTAGAAGCGTACCATTGTACGAGTATAGTTTTTTCCTAGCAAACCTTCCGCGCTGGACGACAAAATACTAAACTATGGTTGGTCGGCGTTCGGAAGAATCTGTAGAGAGGGAGAATATTCCGTGGTTTCGGGAATATGATACGTTTTCGTAATTACGACGGTGGGCAGCCGAGCCTTGCTGGGAGGCCGGTGGTGGAGAGAAGAGGTCTTCCGTTTTGAGCACCCATGTGTGACAGTCGCTCGATATCAGCTTTGTTGGTACAGACCGACTTACTGTCATTTCTCTCAGGAGTGTTTATTGCTAGAACAGTTAGGCGCTGTACCGTTGCGAACCTATACGATTCTGGACTTCACCTCCGGGTTGGAAGTCGTCGTTGAGTATGCAGCGTTCAGTAATTGAGAGCACTTCCTCTGCCTAATTTATGTTGAGATGTTATCTGAACTGTCCTTCTGGCTGGGTGTTCGCGTGTCTCGTCTGTAGAAAACAGAGAGGAGAAGACAGTATTAGAGTCTATTAGTCAGAGGACCGCCTTCTGCCGTCCTAGTGTTTGGAAGAGATTATTTGTGGCTGGAGTTCTTCCATCGTCGCAGACGAGTACGAAAACTATCACTTCGACACACCGGACGCAGTACATACGTGATATCGCAAATTGCTTCGGCTTATTAGGGCTATAAAAGTTAAACAGCTGTGATCACGTTAGCTTCTTTCCACTGAGGTTCCACAACACTGTAGATCATCTTTGAAAGCAGTCTCTTCTAGTGTTTGGTACGTAGATGATGTCAGTCATTTCGCTTTATTAGTATTAGACCGCGCAGTCATAATAAGGGCCGGCCGGAGTGGCCTTGCGGTTCTAAGCGTTACAGTCTGGAACCGAGCGACCGCTACGGTCGCAGGTTCGAATCCTGCCTCGGGCATGGATGTGTGTGATGTCCTTAGGTTAGTTAGGTTTAATTAGTTCTAAGTTCTAGGCGACTGATGACCTCAGAAGTTAAGTCGCATAGTGCTCAGAGCCATTTGAACCATAATAAGGTTGAGCAACTGATCAGTAATTTTACTTAGGAAATGTAAACTTTGTAATATAAAGGGTCTTTTAATCTACAATAAATATATAAGCAGGAACAACGTTTATCATTTAGTAGGATTAGTCGCCTTCATCACTCATTTGTGTTTAGATTGTAAAAAAAAATTGTAGAGTAGGATCTTGCAAAATTTGTGCCTATGTCGTGGTGTAATGTCCATTTACAACAGAGAGATGTGCGGGTGGGTCCTATAACGACAGTTGATTCTGCACAACTACTGTATCAGCAGGCGAAAGGAAGTGGCTTTCGAATGGGAACCGCAAATATTTGATGACAAGGCGACAAATCGACCGAATTCTCCACGGGGAAACACGCCTGGTGTGTCGTACACGGCATTAGTGAAAGTACGTGTGTCATATGACAGGGAGCTCTTACCGACACACCTTATTTGTACGCCTCTTAAGTGAGTGAGATACGCTTCGTTGCCCTATTTAGGGGTCCGCATGAATGTGAATGGGATCACTCCTAAGGAAATGCTGAAAACATCATAGTTTGTCACAGAAGCTGCAACAAACGTACGAAACAGATTCACAATCACACAGTTCCTCTGTGCTCTGTCAAAACATACATTCTTAACGTTTTTGAAATTGCCTTTCGGAAGTTTTAACTCTTGAATTCCTTTGTTGTAACATAGTTCACACCTGTTTATTTGTTGCTTTCATTTCTCTGAGACTTCTATGAGGTATATCGCCAGCTCTGACTATTCATCACGTTTACTTGCGACGGTGACGTACTTTTACCATATGACTCACATACTATAACTGTTGTGGCGTAGAAAGACAGCCACGCCACTCGGAAGTAGCCGAAAGGCACGCGTTAACTCACGCAGGCTAGAGATAGGTCTGAAACAGGATACGTAATGAATGCTATAAAGAAAAGTACGTAGCTTCTGGAATACTCAACTTCAATCCATCATTTGTATACATCGTTCTTGATGAGACATGCTTAACACGATAACCATCAATTGCTATGGCGCCTTACTAGGTCGTAGCCATGAACTCAGCTGAAGGCCATTCCAACTATCTGCTCGGCCAAGGAGCGAGGCTTCGTCAGTGTAGTCGCTAGCAAAGTCGTCCGTACAACTGGGCGAGTGCTAGTAAGTCTCTCGAGACCTGCCGTGTGGTGGCGCTCGGTCTGCAATCACTGACAGTGGCGACACGCGGGTCCGACATGTACTAATGGACCGCGGCCGATTTAAAGGCTACCACCTAGCAAGTGTGGTGTCTGGCGGTGACACCACAATAACCAATGTATACTATGACAACTGCCAAGATTTCAGAAAGAGAACAAACATTTCAGTGACCGGACGGACAGTTCGTAACATTGCAAAAAAAAAAAAAAAGAGACACGATAGAGTTTTGATCACAGCTCGTCAGATTCACAGTCCAATAGCGTAACCTCTTCTTTTTTTAATTGTTCCGTCATTGTTCGTTGCATTTGAGCGGGGCCGACGTCCCATGACACCCGTTACAGTTCATCGTTACTCCGTTCACTCAGTTCTTTTTATTACAGAGAGCAGCTTACTCTCTTGACCGAACACGCTGAGCTACCGTGCCGGCTAGCCACTTCACCATGACAACGTGGCTGTTCCTTTGCGCTCAGTATTGCACTTCTTCATCTTGGACCGTTCACTGTTCCATTTTGCTTCTTTTTCACGATTCAGTACACCTTCTTCCCGTTTTCATGGCTGTTCTTTGTTCAGTTTTTGACGGCTATCCACTGGGGCCGTATTACCACTAAATGTGAGTGGGGTGCAATAGGGAGTTTCCTTTGTTAGAAAACATAACCAAAAAAGCTTTATGAATAAAAATTATATTAAGAAACCTTGCACTTAGTGTGTTTGAAAATTAGTTGCCTAAATCACATCCCATCTAAAAATAATGGAAATATCACTAATCAAAACTAGAAAAAGGTATTAAATGACAGTAAATGCGATCTAGTTTCAAAGTAGGTATAACATACAATCTTCCACAGAGTTTAGAATTTGCTATACGATGTTCCTGTATCTATACGTACATCTACACCTGTACTCTGCAGACCACAGTGAAGTGCATGGCAGAGGATACATCCCATTGTAACATTTATTAAGTTCCTTCCAGTCCCATTCACATAAGGAGTGCGGGAAGAACGATTGTTTCAAAGCATCTGTGCGTGCAGTAATTATTCTGATCTTGTCCTCACAGTCCCTATGTGAGTGATACGTAGGAGGTTGTAATACAGGGTGATTCAAAAAGAATACCACAACTTTAGGAATTTAAAACTCTGCAACGACAAAAGGCAGAGCTAAGCACTATCTGTCGGCGAATTAAGGGAGCTATAAAGTTTTATTTAGTTGTACATTTGTTCGCTTGAGGCGCTGTTGACTAGGCGTCAGCGTCAGTTGATGCTAAGATGGCGACCGCTCAACAGAAAGCTTTTTGTGTTATTGAGTACGGCAGAAGTGAATCGACGATAGTTGTTCAGCGTGCATTTCGAACGAAGTATGGTGTTAAACCTCCTGATAGGTGGTGTATTAAACGTTGGTATAAACAGTTTACAGAAAATGGGTGTTTGTGCAAAGGGAAAAGTTCTGGACGGCCGAGAACGAGTGATGAAAATGTAGCACGCATCCAGCAAGCATTTGTTCGCAGCCCAGGAAAATGTTAAGGATATGGTGTTTCGGTCATCTCTCCCAGCCACCATTGATGATTTGAAACGAGAAATAACAGCAGCTATCCAAACTGTTACGCCTGATATGCTACAGAGAGTGTGGAACGAGTTGGAGTATCGGGTTGATATTGCTCGAGTGTCTGGAGGGGGCCATATTGAACATCTCTGAACTTGTTTTTGAGTGAAAAAAAACCTTTTTAAATACTCTTTGTAATGATGTATAACAGAAGGTTATATTATGTTCCTTTCATTAAATACACATTTTTAAAGTTGTGGTATTCTTTTTGAATCACCCTGTATATTCCTAGAGTCATCATTTAAAGCCAGTTCTTGAAACTTTGTTAGTAGACTTTCTCGGGATAGTTTCTGTCTATCTTCAAGAGTCTGCCAGTTGAGTTCTTCGAAAATTTCAGTGACACTCTACCACGTGTCAAAGAAACCTGTGACCATTCGCGTTGCATTCAGTACTGACAGTCCTGATTGTTACGTATCCCACACGCTTGAGAAATATTCTAGAACCGGTCGCACGAGTGATTTGTAAGCAATCTCCTTTATAGACTGATTGCATTCCCCCAATATTCTACCACTAAATTGAAGTCTTCTAGCTGCTTTACCCATAACTGAGCCTATGTGATCATTCCACTTCATGTCCCTACTAAGTGTTATACCCAAGTTTTTGTACGAATTTATAGATTCCGGCTGTGACTCATTAATATTATGCCCGCCCGGTTGGCCGTGCGGTATAACGCACGGCTTTCCGGGCGAGAAGGAGGGCCTGGTTCCTGGCACGAATCCGCCCGGCAGATTTGTGTCGAGGTCCGGTGAACCGGCCAGTCTATGGATGGTTTTTAGGCGGTTTTCCATCTGCCTCGGCGAATGCGGGCTGGTTCCCCTTATTCCGCCCCAGTTACACTATGTCGGCGATTGCTGCGCAAACAAGTTCTCCACGTACGCGTACACCACAATTACTCTACCACGCGAACATAGGGGTTACACTCGTCTGGTGTGAGACGTTCCCTGGGTGGGTCCTCTGGGGGCCGAACCGCACAATAACCCTGGGTTCGGTCTGGGGCGGCGGAAGGGTGAAGTTGACTGCGGTAGTCGTCGTGGGGTTGTGGACCACTGCGGCTGTGGCGGGGACAGAGCCTCTCCGTCGTTTCTAGGTCCCCGGTTAACATACATTACAACACAATACATTAATATTATATTAATAGGATACTACGTTTTTTTCATTTTGTGAAAAGCTCAATTTTACATTTTTGAATATTTAAAGCAAGCTGCCAATCATTGAAGCACTTTGAATTCCTGTCAAAGTCTGACAATATTTGTAAAGCTTCGTTCAGACTGCATCATCTGCAAAAAATCTGAGGTTACTATTAACATTGTCTGTAAAATCTTTAATATACAACATGAATAGCAAGGGACCCAACATATTTCGGTGGGGTAGAACCGAAGTTATAGCTTTCTTTCTGACAATTCTGTTTTAGTGGTGTTTAAGAAAAAGGCTAGCCAACTTTTTCCCAGAAATTTGATCTCTGAAAGGGGATTAAATATTATTTCTCTCCGCCAATTCCACGGCCATTCTTCACAAGTCATTACGAGTAAGCCCAAGGAAAGAAGCTTCCATAGCAAGACAGTACTATCCAGTTCTTCCTCAAGATCTTTACCCAAAATTGTAGGTCAGCCTGTTTTTGATTTTGCTGCTTCCTCAGGTCTACTGTACTTCACGTTGGAGAACCTTATAAGTGTTGTTTTCGGAACATTAACCTGTCTACTGCCCATCCTCTAACCCATCTTCTTTTCCTGAACTGTAGTAGCAACTTTAGTCATTTTAGACAGACTGTAGTATTTCGAGAATTTCCGCGTAAATTCTAGAACCACTCGGCCTTCCATCGTCTCGAACACACTATATTTTAGATGTGAGTGGGGAAAGGAACCCTATCTACTGCGCGCCACTCGTCTGTGTATGCAGGTTTGAAGTTTGTCGTACGAAGACGGTTGACACGGCGGTCGAACGGCACCGACAAGTACTTGTCGGTCGGTCGATGGAAGTCGTAATGAAAGAACAGGACAGCACCAAGGAACTTCTGTGTTATTCTGTGCTGTTTTGTAACTGTGACTATTGTTAGTGACGAAAGAACAATTGAGTGAAAAAGATTTTTAGAACTTTTAACCTGAACTTGCTAGAGGCAAGACAGGTGTATAATTCCCGTATAACAGAGTCGTGGTTATTAAGCCAACTATGTTGTAAATGTAACTTAATTGTTTCTAATGTGAGACAACACGGTTGACTTAAAATAAGTCAATTGTTTATGTGAATTTTGTTCTTTGTGGAAGTTCAAATATACCGATAGTTGTTGAAAAGTATTCTTCGAGTACCTCATTATTTCACAAAGAGAGAGAGAGAGTCTTAAAGGTGCCTGTGACTAGCATCATTCTTCGGAGAAGAAGTTTGTAGAGATTCCAGAAGCCGGCTATTCAGAGAAGAAGACCGGCTGTGCATTCCCAAGTAAGTCAACTGGTGTAAGAGAAGTGGGGAGTTTGCACGTACACTTCACACACTCTTAGTCGTCTAAACGTTAGAAGACTCCCACTTTCTTTGCTCAACCTTCCCCATTATACTTTCCAATCTGCAATATGATTTCAGACAGCAAAAGCGTGTACTTAAACAAGCAGACTTTAAATATAAAAAATAAGCCGTCCAGTTCAATCAACTCAAGGGGGTCCAGTTTACTCAGCTATGATGATGATGATGATGATGATGATGATGATGAAGTCCCATACACCTAAGGCTTACCTGCCAATATCTAGGGAAATAACCAAAAAATTAGCATATGTAAAGTAAGTAAGTAGGTAAGTGAAGTGGGTGTCTTGTGCACTGTGCTGTAGAGTGGTAGAAGCCTGAACAATTATTGACGCTAGATCCCACTAGAGTTCAGAGGAATCCAGAGACAAGAGACAAGGGCTCCACTTTGAGTGGGGGGACGGAGTCCACTCTCCCTAATTTCCAAATTTTACTTTGTTGCTTATAAACAAGGAGTACCGACTCACAAAATTCCATTCAGACTTACTTCATAATTTTACCGTCATTGAAAATGGCACTGGCCGCACATTGTCATTCACGTGTGGGTGGCTTAAAATCAAACGGCAGCCACACTCATCAGTGAATAAAGAAAAATGGCATAAGCATTCACGATTACTATATTGCAATGACCAGTCATTCACACTTTTAATCATGACACAAATAATTAAGAACAGAATAGATTGTATTGTATTGTATTTTAACCGGGTGCCTAGAACCGACGGAGAGGTTCCGGCCCCGCTGCAGCCGCAGTGGTCCACAACCCCATGACGACTACTACAGTCCACTTCACCCTTCTGCTGCTCCACACTGAACCACTCTTTCAGGGTTATTATGTGGTTCAGCCCCCGGTGGAACCAGCCCGCATTCGCCGAGGCAGATGGAAAACCTCCTAAAAACCATCCACAGACTGGCCGGCTCACCGGACCTCGACACAAGTCCGCTGGGCGGATTCGTGCCGGGGACCAGGCGCTCCTTCCCTCTGCGGAAAGCCATGCGTTAGAGCACACGGCTAACCGGGCGGGCTTCACAGAATAGATTACATGTCATACAAAATTTCCCAACATGAAGTTCACATGAACACACAGCACTAATATTTTAAGTATAACAAAATTCGTGGATACCTAGACTGGTCTCACTCTCTGGTATGCTTATGTACAAGCTGGCAAATCTTATTCAGGTGATCTTCTAAATTTACCTACAAAATATAATTAAGTACCTCCACGTGGAGTCCAATGGTTTTAAAGAAAGAATTGTTGTTGTTGTGGTCTTCAGTCCGAAGACTGGTTTGAGGCAGTTCTCCATGCTACTCTATCCTGTGCAAGCCCCTTCATCTCCGAGTAACTACTACAGCCTACATCCCTCTGAATATGTTTACTGATTCCCACAGAGTTTTTACTTCATTGAGCCAAACAGATGGAAAATGATGAGAGATCCGGGCAGTATAGGGTGGGTGAGGAAGAAGAGTCCAATGAAGTTTTGAGAGGTTCTCTCGGGTGCAGACTTTTGTGAGGCCGTCCATTGTCATGGGGAAGGCGAAGTTAATTTTCATTTTTCTGGTTACAAAAACGCTGAAGTCTTTTCTTCACTTTCTTGAGGATAGCACAGTACACTTCACAGTTGATTGTTGCACCATGAGGGAGGACATAAAACGGAACAACCCCTTCACAGTCCCACAAGACCGTCGCCATGACTTTACCGGCCGAGGGTGTGGCTTTGGACCATTTCTTCAGAGGAGAGATGTTGTAGCGCCACTCAGTGGATTGCCGTTTCGTTTCCGATTGGAAGTGATGAACCACCGTTTCATCGCCTCTGACGACGGTCGACAAAAAATTGAAACGGTCAGCCTAGTAACACGCAAGCATTTGCGCACAGATCGTCCGTCGTTCCTCTTTATGGTCTTCTGTTATGCGGTGAACCCAGTGGGCACCCCAACTGGTGGATGAGTGTGACAGCTCTAACAGCAGAGACCTCCAGTTGTGCAGGGAGGCGTTTGATAGTGATCCATCGATCACCTCCAGTGAGAGTGTCCACACGTTCCAACAATGGGGTTGCAGCTGTTCACGGGCGCCCAGCGGGAGATTTGCGCGACTTTTTTGCGATAATGACACCGCGCCCAACGACTCACCGTGCTAGACTTTCGGCAATCATCTATCAATATCCGTGGTGCTCAGGTTTTCTTTCAAAAGAAACTCAGTGACAACTCTCTGCTTGGAACGCACCTCCATAGCAGACGCCATTTAGAAGGCTACATATAGCGCCGCCCCCTATCGCAACTTCATGAAACTAAAGGGGCTGAAGCAGGAATGTTCCATGATGTCCCACAACAAATTCCGCACGCATTTTTTTCAGTCAAAACTGGCTGAGGAAAAATTTTGTTGCATAGCTGATTGAACGCCCCTCGCATAAGTTAATAACCGAACGAGGCTTTGTTCATGGGTATCTAACTCTACAATTAAAGGTCTATTGACCTTTAAACCAAATCTGTTAGCGTCAAGTCTTTATCAGAGAAAACAAAAAAATGATTTGGTGACCATAATGTCACAGCCTACTAAACCACAAGCAAGGTGGTACACAATAGATCGATTACAAGAATTACTTATTATTACCGGTCTCTTCTTCTAGCACTGGAAATGATTGGGTATTTTGTTAGCTCTCATTGTGCTAGTTCTGTTGCATGCAGATATGCTAATACCAGGGTTATCCGCCGATACCTTGCAGACATTTCGCAATTACCTTTTCATGCATTATGCTATCATAATTTCACGTGATATTATCATAACTGTGGCTCCAAGCTATCTGTTCTTCCTCCAATATTTGCGGGGCAATGTACTTCTCTCGTTATTGATAAAACGTACTATTCATTCTGAAAAAGTTCGCTGAATTCTTTTCAATTCCTCAGCTGATATTCGTTGATGAAAATAGTCTCCTGAACATACGAAAGTTGCCCAGAAAGTAATGCACCGCATTTTTTTCTCGGCCGAAAACAATGCTACGTGTGCGAGACGTTATGTACGTATTATTTGACGTCCCCTGAGTGAACGCTCCAAGTTTCCGTCACTTGCGGCAGACAGCGTAGCTGCAGGACTGTTTCAAAATGGCGTCTGTAGGTGATGTGGTAGTAGTAGTAGTAGTAGCGGTAGTAGTAGTAGTAGCTGTACTCATCCGTAGATCTCTTTTTTCAAAGTTATAGGACATGTCAAAGTGTTTCCAAGTTTAGATCAATTTAAAATAAGCTAATTCGTATACACATACGTTTACAGACTTCTAGTTAAAGACAATCATTAGATTTACTCCTGGTATACAATACTTTTTTTACAAATGAGATATTAAATAATGTAATGCCACACTAGTCACTCAAATCTCACTCTCAGTCACTGCACACACTATACACACATTGTTTCATAACACTTCACTCGCTACTCACACAAACACTCACACACTGGTGATTCCTGGACCATTTTCTGTACCGCAACTTCCATTTGCTATCCTAAAAAACTGAGTCAGCATCCCTCTATAATGAGTGAGATGTTGGGGGATATGTTTTTCTAGAAAAGGAAAAAAGAAGGAAAAAAACATAGTGTGAAGGTGTTATGTGGAATGTTAGGTGTTTTATAATCATTATTATTATTTATTAGTAAAACATTTTTTAACAAACTCCTACTCTGTTTTATCTAAGTAATCCTTCAATGTATAAAATGTATTGCGTAACATATACTTTTTAGCTCCCTTTTTAAATAAGTGTATTTTTTCAATTTTTAATCTCTTTTAGTAATTTATTGTACAGTTTTATTCCTTGGTAGAAAATGCTGTTCTGAGTTTTACGTTTATGTTTTCATGGTAAATCTAAGTTGAGTCTATCTCTTGTTCCATGGTCATGGACAGAGCTGTTTGTGCAGTAATTACCAATATTATTTTCGATGTGTACAACTGACTGGTAAATTATTCACAAGGAGCACTTAAAATCCCCAGTTTTTCAACAGATCTTTACAATGAGTTCGACTACTATTTTTGGTTATTATTCTTATGGCTCTCTTCTGGAGTTTGAATTTTGTGTTCATATTTTGTGCATTTGTTCCCCAAAACAGAATGCCATAGCTAGGAATTGAGTGTGCATATGAAAATCATGTAACTAAAAGACACTGTATGTTACACACTGATGATAGGATTTTTGCTGATGACATTCTGTTTGCAAGTACCCTTGTGTGTTCACACCACTTTAACTGAGGATCAATATTTATTCCTAGAAATATTGCATTTGTTATACAGGCTATACAGGTGCCATCTACATTTAATTTAACGTTGTCATTGTCCCCCTTCAAACTGAAATTCATGGCATTAGTTTTCTTTATATTCAATGTCACTTTATTGCTTGTTCACCAATCGTAAACTTCATTGAGAGTTCCATTTGCTTTCTCTGCAAGCAGTTCTCTTGCTTTCTCAGTGATTATGATATTGCTGTCATCAGCTAAGAGAATTTTTTCACCGTGAGTAATACTACTGGGAAAGTCATTGATGTATATCAGGAATAGTATTGGTCCTAATATGCTAGTTTGTGGAACCCCTATATTAATGTGTTTTGGTTGTTATAAGTGTTTTACTAAATGTTTAGATCTATTTGAAGTATGTGTTCATTCTACTCTTTGTACCCTATCTGCTAGGTATGATGAAAAACAGTCACTAGTTACACCTCTTATTCCTAATACTTCTAATTTATTTAATAGAATCTTGTGGTCGACTGTATCAAAGGCCTTAGAAAGATCCAAAAATACGCCTGTGACACACTCATCTTTGCCAAGAGCGTCAAGTACAACTTTTGTGAATTCTACACATTTTTCCCACTTTAGAAACCAAACTGTGATTCGCTTAAAAGAGTGTATTTATTCAAGTAATTCATTAATCTGTCCTTCATAACTACTTCTATTATTTTTGAGAATGGTGACAAGAGGGAAATGGGCCAGTAATATTCTACGTCTTCTGCATTACCTTTCTTAAGCAAAGGTACAACTTTTGCCTGTTTTAACTGCTCTGGAAATGTCCCTGATGTGAAGGACCCATTTATTATATTTGTTAAGGGGCCTTGTATAATCTCTATGCCTTGTTTCAGTACACATCTGGGTACTTCATCTAAGCCTAATGACTTTTTATTTTTTAGTTTTTGAACAGTTTTATAGACTTGATTCTCCGTGATTGGAAGTAACGTCATTGCATTTAGTGCAACATTATTTACGGGTGTTATATTTGCTTTGGGGAGTTTTTGCTGTTAACTTCTCTGCAATACTTGAAAAATGCTCATTTACATAATTTGCTAAGTGCTGTTGATTATTTATTACTTTATCCCCCTCCCTTAGCAGTATGTTATTCTGTGTTTGTTTTCCTCCCCCTGTCTCCTTTTTTATAACATTCCAGACTGCTTTGCTTTTCTTCTCAGCATTATATATTATTTTTTCATTAAATGACTTTTTTGTAGCAATCAGCGCCTTCCTATGGATATTTTTGTACCTATGATAGAAATTTAAGAATTCTGGATCATTGTGACTCTTTTTCATGGAACTGAGGTTTTTAAGTGTTTGGGAGGACTTCTTAATACCTCCTGTTGTCCATCTGTTTTTTGTGTGATGTTGATACAGACATGTATACTTTTGGAAATGCCTTTTCAAACTTCGATTTAAATAATGTGGAGAATTTATAATGTGAATAACAATATTCACATTGGTTTCCTTATACACTTCATCCCAGCTTTGTTTTGCTAGTTCTTTTAAAAAAAACTTTTATTTTCATTTCTCAAAGACCTCGTTTGTGGGCTTGTAGTTTAGGGACTGATTCGATGCCTGATTTTACTGTTGGTATTTGGCAGAGATGGTCTAATAATCAGATGTTTCACACCAATATCACATTTTTCCCTGTCCATGTATGTGACCACATGATCAATTACTGATGACGCTATTGTATTAACCCTTATTGCACTATTGACCAATAGGGATATGCCAAAACTTTGAAGGATATATAAAAGGGTGCTGCTGGATTTATTTATGATATTAGTGTTGCTGTTAATGTGCCCACAGAGAATTATGTTGACCTTCATACTTGAGACATTATCTAGAACTGTTAATTTATTGAAAAAAGTGTCACGCTACCACTGGGGGATCTGTACACACACAAAATGATTAATTTCTTGGTGATATCAAGGCCTGTTAATTCAATAGCTGATACTTCAAAGTGTTTGTCTTCGCTTACTGTACTGAGGTCATGTCTTGATTTGAACTGTGTTCCTTTTCTGATATAAATGCATGATCCTCCACCCCTTGAAGCAGTTCTGCAGTAAGAGTTTGCCCTTACATACGATGATAACATTACTTGTTGGATTTCTGTGTCTCTACACCAGTGCTCAGTAACACGAACTACTGTGCAGTTCAAAGATTGGAGCTCAACTTCTAATAGTTGTGTTTTATTTTTTATTGGTTGCATGTTTTCATGGAGGATTGTTAAGTCTGTGAAATGCCCCATGTGTCTCTTTCTAATGGTTTGTTCTTCGTTGCCATATCTGGTATGTGTGACATTGGCGTGTTAAAATATGTCTTTTGAGTGATTTTTCAGTACTTTTTAAGCTGCTGCAGATACTCTTTAGGCAGGGACTTATCCTAAAAAAGACCTACTTTTCCTACCCATGACCATGTGTGGCCCGATATCCACCCCCTATACTTTCATGAATCAGCTGTACCAATCTTCCCTTCTCAGTCCTGTTTAGGTGTAGGCCATGCCTAGTGAAATCCCATCTGTTGATAGTCCTGACATCCACCAGAGAAACATGAGCTAGCTGGCTGCCTCAGAGCCACCCCTAGCCCCACATTGATTCGCCTCACAGCTCCGTCAAGGTGTGGTCAATCACGACGCCGGAACAGCTCAACAGAGAGTACGCTGGCGCCATGAATCAGGGAAGCTGCTATCTTGTCCAGGTCACCACCAATGTCATATCCCCCATCCCTGTCCAAACTGTTTCCCGCCCCATCCACTATCACTACATGGTCCTCTTTTGTAATGTATTTACATAAAGACCCTAAGCCCTCTACCACATGACTTGGCCCTGCATTTGGCATGAAGATACTGGTGGCCGGGTATGCTGCCCCTAAACTTTTCTATAACTGAGTGCCTACACCTCGCCCATAGCTACTACCTAGCAGCAATACTTTCTTCTTCCTAACACATTGTACATTCCTAGGCTTCTTGGCCTCAGTTGAAGTGTGCTGCACATTTCCTGCCCCTCATTCTACCTGAGTCTCTTCTCCACTTAACTCTGGCAGTGGTAGATACCTGTTTTTGGTGTTGATGATAAAACTGTCAGATCGCGTTCTCTTTCTTCCTATCTTGCTACCACCTGCCAGTTCCCTACTATCCTCCCCCCCCCCCCTATCTCCCTTGATCCTTATCAGTTCCTTCCTTGCTTCCTCTAACTGTGCCTGAAGTGCAGAGATTTTCCTATCCTGTTCCCCAGTCAAAATGTTCCTTCTGCATGCTCTGCAGTACCAGGAGAGAGCCAATTCTGTTCTCCCCACCGCATCGCCCCCTGTGAAAATATTTCCTACAAAATTGGCAACAAATCCCTCTACTCACTACCCTATAACACATTTCTCACTTATGGTCAGTTTCGAAAGAATAATTAAGTTTAAAGAATGTTTTAAATTTGTCAAGAACGCGAGATTGGCTGCATGTAAATAAAAAACGACACAAAGGTCTTATGTGCGGTTGTTGTTGTTTTTGTACCGATTTAGAGATATAACGACAGAAGAATGAATTAGTAACTACTTTTCTTTTATAGAATTTACGTTAATAAGCGTGTTTGGTCAGGTTTTTAAACGTTTATAACTCGGAAAATTTAGGCCTAGATCGCGTCTATCTAACTAGTAAACAATACGATATGTGTTAGTTAAATGCGATTTAGAAACTTTTAATTTCACTTTCATTGAGACAGTAGGCACTGATGAAACTAGTAGCTATTTTTTAATGAATTCTGCACTATCAAGAAAACCTGAATAGCATTTTTAGTGTTTATGTCACGCCAAATTTCGGGTTGTGTCACGGTTGTCGGGACTTCAGATAACACGAAGTTTTTTCAAGAACAAGCTCTACAGGAATGCTATTGTGTGACGAGAACGGACTCTACAGCAAATATACGAAACAAAGAAAATTTAAATTTGATACTATTTCCTCTTAAAATACCTCAGAAAATACCTGTGATCTCAGTCGGCGGCCATCTTGAATGGAAGATGTACGTTACAAGCAACATGCCGTCATTGAATTTCTCACTACGGAGAGAAAAACTGTAGGGAATACACAAACGATTGTGCTAAGGCTATGGAACATCTGCTGTCGACAGAAGTACAGTTAGTCGCTGGGCACGGAGGGTGAGGTCATCAGAAGGCGGTTCGGCGGAGCTCCACGATTTGCAGAGGTCGGGGAGACCATCCACGGCTGTTGCACCTGACATGTTGCTGCGAGCTGATGTTGTCATTCGCGAGGACAGACGCGTTATGACTCGGCAGTTGGTAGACATTTTGAGGACGATGAGGAGGTGATTCACACAGTGAAGCACTAGCCCGGCCACCAGGACAAGATTGGTACCGACAGGGCGTTTACGTCCTTGTTCCGCGCTAGAGGAAGGCCATAGAACGGGATGGCAATTACATGGAAAAATAGGGCGTGTAGATGAAACACCAGTCTTTCGTGTGTGTAATTCTCATTATGTTCAATAAAGAATTGTTGAAGAAAACAATGCAGTGCATTACTTTCTGGGCAGCCCTTGTACAACGTACATACAAACACAATATTTCAACAAAAGCTAAGCACCATGTGAAATTTAACCGTCAATTCATTGTTAAACAATCTCATAACTGGTTAGTCTTACTTACACATTTACCATTACCTCATCGTAATCTATGTTTCTCATCCATTTCTCCCATGTACCAATTCAATTAATATCCACGTCATTTTTTATTAATTACCTCAAGTATGGACATATTGAGGACGTCAGCTGTACTCCCAGTGAACAGTACAGCAAAAACAATACACCCTGCATCTTCAGTCTATCGGACAGGAAGTTAGCTTGTGGTGGTCCTGCTTATGGCTGACAGATTCACACTCATCAATATCAATAGGGAAGAATTTTGATATCCACTTTTCTAAAGAGAGTGCATGTTGATACTGCGGTGCAAGGGTTCCGAACTCTGATTTCCTTTGGTCCTCGTACGTATACTAATGGGATGGCTAATTCCTCATAAACACAGTTGTTAAAGAAATTGTGTGATAACCTCTCCAAAATATGTGAGCTGGGAAAGGAAGTTAACTAATGATCACGACCCATAAGATAATGTACTAAGCTAGAAGAAATAGACTTATTTCCGGCAAGCGCAAAACTGATATTTGGATCTTGATTCAGTACCTTAGAGTGGCAGACTGCACAAAAATCACTAACGTGAACAAGATTTACTGCTGGTTTGCTAACAATACACGTCTGTGTTCCGAGCTTAACTACTATTTATTTATTTCCCAAGTAAAGAACTGCTGCCTGTTATTACATAGCAGGTCGTACACTGTGTAATATCATATTCAGTTTGGTTACTAGTAAATTATTTTGTTGTTGAAAATTTTACAAAGTAATATACAAACGTGTATACATAATTTTGTTTAAACTTGTTGCTCACTTAGATAATAATAACAAATGAGATATATAATAATATGTGATTGTACTTTAAATTTATTAAGAGTGTATTTAACCCTTTCTGCGTCTGCGATTCCAAATGGCATCGTTAAGTATTCCTGGCTTTTTTGAGCTTCCCAATGCTTCAATGATACCGTTTGGCATCGCTTCACGTAGTCCCAAGTTTGGCCAACAGATCACAGTGGTGTTTGCTTTCGTGACTCGCCGTTTGAAGTGCAAACAGAGAAGTGTCGTGAGTTGTGATACTGCATTTGTGAATGAACAATAACTGTTGTGTTTAGTTTTATTCTGTGCATAGTGAAATTCTTGGTTGTGGAGCCAACTTTACGTAGTTCCTCAAGGGCAAGGGAAAGAAATACGGTAAGTTTACAATACAGTTATGTATGCATTTTTTGAGTAATTATTATGTAATTTCTACTGATGTCATTTGGAATCACTATTTTATTTATTAACCAATAGCTTCAAAAGAACTTTTGCAATGGATATGACGTATGTGCAACATATACAGTAAATATTCATCACAAAAAATTTTCCCCAATTTTTTTTCTAAATGTGACGCACAACGGGTTAATAGAAGAAACAAGAGATGGAAATTTGACTTAGATATGATGTGACAGTTTTTCCCTTTATACCTTCTACGTGCATGGTTAGATCTGTTGCATATGTTGTCTTGACAGTGATAATATTTAATTCAATGTATGGATTATTTAGGTTATAATGTGTTTCAGAGCTTAAAGTAATAGTGGAGATTGGGAGTCGATTTAAAATGTCGTAGTCAGTTGCATCAGGTGCGAGCGTTCGGTATAACTTCGAGCCAGTCACACCTGATGGAACGAAAGAAGAAGGAACGTCACATCTTCAGGTAGTATTACATGCTACGAAATGGTATAACAAACAGCTACATAGAGACATATTTTCAGACTGTCTTGTAGAACCTTCGCTTACTATTGCTATGTTTGTATGTTTATCTCGTCTTTGCTTCCTTCGTGCGACATGGCATCTGATCCCGTGTCTGTCGTTGTGTCAGTGTCGTTTACTATGCACTGCTGATCTGTCCGATGTGGAACCTGTCTTATTCTAGCGTATGGTCTGTCTCCTGTTTGTATGCCGCATTGTAGTGCACGCATTACTTCGTCTGCGATGTGTTTTATAGATTTCCAGTCATCTTGTCTGCTTATTAACTGTCCTATGTCCTGGTGTCCTATGTCCTGGTACCATAGGGCATCGCCGATGAGGACTATACGTTCAGGTGTGCCATTCTGACCACAGGTACAAGCGTGAGTCTGTGTCAGGCCAAACCTGTGCAGATGCACAGAATACAGCCCCCTGAGAAATTGCACCATGCCACCTGTTGAATTTATGTACTTCATATTCATCCGCTCTCGTCTGCTGGGGAAAGAAGAGTAGACACGTCTTCCCTTATTAGTTGTACCCATTCTGTTTGCCGTGTATCAATTCTCGACTTGTTTAATTTCCGTTTTTCAGTTATGTCTTGTCCAGTTATTTCTCTTATTTTGTCGCCTCTTTCCCTCTTTAGCGCGGTTACGAATTGTAATCTCTATAGGATAAACTCCCAGTGCCACACACAGTGCCCCCGAGATTCTGAGTGGAACACTCCTCGGCCCCACCTCACAATGGTTTTATCCGTAATACTAACGTGGAATTTACCTAACTCAAAACATTGATTGACCGCACACATATGAAAGGTGCGGGTTCGCAAGCAAACAGACTGACTGCGGCTACTGCGGATGGCAACAAGGCAGCAAGTGGTGTTAATGTAGTTCGGAATTCCCTGTCTGCCGGTGCTTCGACACTTTACCAGAACCGCAGACATACGACGTGAAGTCGACGAGCGTATGCAAAAGTCGTCAGCTGCCCGGCGTCCCGATTAATTCGCGGTCGCGTGAGAAGTTCATTCTCGACCGGGCGTCCGGACGAGCACAGTTCAGCGCGAATCTCTCCGTGGATATGGAAGATGATGACGATGATGTTTGGCTTGTGGGGCGCTCAACAGCTTTATCAGTGCCCCAAACTTAGCTCGGTCCAATCGCGCCACTTTCAGGAATGATGATGAAATGATGAGGACAACACAAACACCCAGTCATCTCGACACAGGTGAAAATCCCTGACCCCGCCGAGAATCGAACCCGGGGCCCCGTGCTCGGAAAGCGAGAACGCGACCGCGAGACCACGAGCTGCGGACGATACGGCAGAGACAAAGCGACTCCACTCTCAGACCGACCAGAAGTGAGTCCCTTAGACCTCTCTCTTTTGTACCACAATACGGACACCCTCCAGCTGCACTAGAAAATTGCCAGTCCTGACATAGCAACGAAACCGGCACCCATCGTGTCCCCGAATCGGACGCTCTCTGCACCCGCCACAACAACAGAAAAACGCCCAGCACGAATCTGAAGGTATCCCGGCAAAACCAAAATGCCACACTAGTGTCAAAAATGTACAAACGTGTTTGAAATCTTATAGGACACAACTGCTAAGGTCATCAGTCCCTAAGCTTACACACTACTTAACCTAAATTATCCTAAGCACAAACACACACACCCATGCCCGAGGAAGGACTCGAACCTCCGCCGGGATCAGCCGCACAGTCCATGACTGCAGCGCCCAAGATTAGATTAGATTAGATTAATACTAGTTCCATGGATCATGAATACGATATTTCGTAATGATGTGGAACGAGTCAAATTTTCCAATACATGACATAATTAGGTTAATTTAACAACATACTTAAGTTAATATAACAACTTTATTTTTTTGTGTTTTTTTATTTTTATTTTTTTATTTTTTTTAAATATTTTTTTTTCTTAATTTATATCCAAAAATTCCTCTATGGAGTAGAAGGAGTTGTCATTCAGAAATTCTTTTAATTTCTTCTTAAATACTTGTTGGTTATCTGTCAGACTTTTGATACTATTTGGTAAGTGACCAAAGACTTTAGTGCCAGTATAATTCACCCCTTTCTGTGCCAAAGTTAGATTTAATCTTGAATAGTGAAGATCATCCTTTCTCCTAGTATTGTAGTTATGCACACTGCTATTACTTTTGAATTTGGTTTGGTTGTTAATAACAAATTTCATAAGAGAGTATATATACTGAGAAGCTACTGTGAATATCCCTAGATCCTTAAATAAATGTCTGCAGGATGATCTTGGGTGGACTCCAGCTATTATTCTGATTACACGCTTTTGTGCAATAAATACTTTATTCCTCAGTGATGAATTCCCCCAAAATATGATGACATATGAAAGCAATGAGTGAAAATAGGCGTAGTAAGCTAACTTACTAAGATGTTTATCACCAAAATTTGCAATGACCCTTATTGCATAAGTAGCTGAACTCAAACGTTTCAGCAGATCATCAATGTGTTTCTTCCAATTTAATTTCTCATCAATGGACACACCTAAAAATTTGGAATATTCTACCTTAGCTATATGCTTCTGATTAAGGTCTATATTTATTAATGGCGTCATACCATTCCCTGTACGGAACTGTATGTACTGTGTCTTATCAAAATTCAGTGAGAGTCCGTTTACAAGGAACCACTTAGTAATTTTCTGAAAGACAGTATTGACAATTTCATCAGTTAATTCTTGTTTGTCAGGGGTGATTACTATACTTGTATCATCAGCAAAGAGAACTAACTTTGCCTCTTCATGAATATAGAATGGCAAGTCATTAATATATAATAAGAACAACAAAGGACCCAAGACTGACCCTTCTTGAACCCCATTCTTGATAGTTCCCCAGTTTGAGGAATGTGCTAATCTTTGCATGTTACGAGAACTACTTATTTCAACTTTCTGCACTCTTCCAGTTAGGTACGAATTAAACCATTTGTGCACTGTCCCACTCATGCCACAATACTTGAGCTTGTCTAGCAGAATTTCATTATTTACACAATCAAAAGCCTTTGAGAGATCACAAAAAATCCCAATGGGTGGTGTTCGGTTATTCAGATCATTCAAAATTTGACTGGTGAAAGCATATATGGCATTTTCTGTTGAAAAACCTTTCTGGAAACCAAACTGACATTTTGTTAGTACTTCATTTTTACAGATATGTGAAGCTACTCTTGAATACATTACTTTCTTAAAAATTTTGGATAAAGTTGTTAGAAGGGAGATTGGACGGTAATTGTTGACATCACATCTATCCCCCTTTTTATGCAAAGGTATAACAATAGCATATTTCAGTCTATCAGGGAAAATGCCCTGTTCCAGAGAGCTATTACACAGGTGGCTGAGAATCTTACTTATCTGTTGAGAACAAGCTTTTAGTATTTTGCTGGAAATGCCATCAATTCCATGTGAGTTTTTGCTTTTAAGCAAGTTTATTATTTTCCTAATTTCAGAGGGAGAAGTGGGTGAGATTTCAATTGTATCAAATTGCATAGGTATGGCCTCTTCCATTAACAGCCTAGCATCTTCTAATGAACACCTGGATCCTACTATATCCACAACATTTAGAAAATGATTATTAAAAATATTTTCAACTTCTGACTTTTTGTTCGTAAAGTTTTCATTCAATTTGATGGTAATACTGTCTTCCTCTGCTCTTGGTTGACCTGTTTCTCTTTTAATAATATTCCAAATTGTTTTAATTTTATTATCAGAATTGCTGATTTCAGACATGATACACATACTCCTGGATTTTTTAATAACTTTTCTTAATATAACACAGTAGTTTTTATAATTTTTGATAGTTTCTGGGTCACTACTCTTTCTTGCTGTCAGATACATTTCCCTTTTCCAGTTACAAGATATTTTTATACCCTTAGTAAGCCATAGTTTGTTACAAGGTTTCTTACGAGTATATTTAACTATTTTCTTGGGGGAGCAGTTTTCAAATGCATTTGCAAAAAGTCATGAAATAAATTATATTTTATATTGGCATCAGGTTCACGGTACACCTCATCCCAGTCTAACTGCTGTAGGCTTTCCCTGAAATTTGCAATTGTTAAATCGTTGACTGAATGTACTACTTTGGAGGACTGTTTAGTATTGCTGAATGGAGCTATGTCATATTTTGTAACTAGCTGTGCACCATGATCAGAAAGGCCATTCTCAACAGGCTGAGCATTTATCTGGTTAAACTTATCTTGGTCTATAAAGAAGTTATCTATCAGTGAGCTGCTATCCTTTATCACCCGAATAGGAAAATCAATAACGGGTGTCAAATTGAAAGAACCGAGTAATACTTCAAGGTCATTTTTCCTATTACCCTCTTTCAGAGAATCTACATTGAAGTCCCCACAAATAATAATTTGCTTCCCCCTGTCTGACAGATAGCACAACAAGGAGTCCAAATTTTTCAGAAATAGATGAAAATTTCCTGGTGGGGACCTATATATAGTTACAATTATAAATGTGCCTTTATTTAATTTAAGCTCACAGGCACATGCTTCTACATGTTTCTCTACACAAAACTTTTTTGTTTCTATACTTTTTGCACAATGATAACTTTTGACATATATGGCAACTCCTCCTTTCTCCATATTTTCTCTCATTACATGTGCAGAGAGCTTATATCCACTTACATTTACCTTATCCATATCAGTAACAATGTGATGCTCAGACAGGCACAGTATATCTATTTCATTCTCAGCTTCTAAATCTTCTAAACAAACCAGAAGCTCATCTACTTTATTCTTTAAACTCCCAATATTTTGATGAAATATACTTACATTATTTTTAATTATACTTTTATGAGAACCTTTCCTTATTCTAACATTTTCAGTACTCTCCTGTCTGAGTTTCTCATTGTGCTTAGGCCTAGTTCCTATACCAGTGGTCACATGGTGTTCAGAGAGGCAGATTATGTCAACTGGGTTGGGTGACTTTAATTCATCAATGCAATTACCTAAGGCTGAGATACAACTTGGTGGAGATAAAATTTCTGGTGATTGGTGAAAATTTATAATTGATAGCTGTGATTGGTGATCAAATGCGCTAGAATTGTGCTGTTTAATTTCTTTCCTAAACTGAAGATTTGTTTCAATCCTGACCTTTCGTAGAACTTGACATCTTTCTGTCTTACCTATCCTAAAAAAGGTGCTGCTCCAACACCTGTAACCACTGGTATTTTATCATTCATGGCAGTGCCTCCCCCCCTTAAATTTCCTGCTATTACCCCAGCCAGTTTCCCCTTCCCTTTCCTGTTGAGATGTAGGCCGTGCCTGGTATAGTCCCACCTACTGAGATAATCAACAGGAACCACACCAATATGAGCCCCCGCACCCGACCCAAGCAGCTGTTCCAACTCCAAATTAACTCTCCCAACAGAAGAGTTCAAATGAGGCCGGTCATGGCGTCTCAGGACAGATACAGATTCAACATTGGTGTGTCTCGATGCCGACGCAATCTTTACCAGGTCACACTCTATACTGTACCCAGGATCTCTGTCGATGCTGTTCCCTGGCCCTCCCACAATAACCACGGTGTCTTCCCTGGTAAATCCTTTACCGCTCGGCTAATCCCGCACGGCACACTGGTGTCCAAAATTAAAGCAACAAACGGAAATTTTGCAAGGTTGCGTTTATTTTGCCACAAATCAGTGTACACAGGTGATTGTAGAGTAGAAACAATGGAAAGAATACAGTACGCAAACAACTGCAAAATTCATGACGGTAGACAAAAATGTTCTACGTACACTACTGGCCATTAAAATTGCTACACCAAGAAGAAATGCAGATGATAAACGGGTACTCATTGGACAAATACATTATACTAGAACTGACATGTGATTACATTTTCACGCAATTTGGGTGCATAGATCCCGAGAAATCAGTACCCACAACAACCACCTCTCGCCGTAATAACGGACTTGATACGCCTGGGCATTGAGTCAAACAGAGCTTGGATGGCGTGTACAGGTACAGCTGCCCATGCAGCTTCAACACGATATCACAGTTCATCAAGAGTAGTGACTGGCGTATTGTTACGAGCCAGTTGCTCGGCCACCATTGACCAGACGTTTTCAATTGGTGAGAGATCTGGAGAATGTGTTGGCCAGGGTAGCAGTCTAACATTTTCTGTATCTATAAAGACCCGTACAGGACCTGCAACATGCAGTTGTGACCGAGCGGGGTGGCGCAGTGGTTAGACACTGGACTCGCATTCGGGAGGACGACGGTTCAATCCCGCGTCCGGCCATCCTGATTTAGGTTTTCCGTGATTTCCCTAAATCGCTCCAGGCAAATGCCGGGATGGTTCCTCTGAAAGGGCACGGCCGACTTCCTTCCCCATCCTTCCCTAATCCGATGAGACCGATGACCACGCTGTCTGGTCTCCTTCCCCAAACCAACCAACCAACCAACCAACCATGCTGTTGCGCATTATCCTGCTGAAATGTAGGGTTTCGCAGGGATCGAATGAAGGGTAGAGCCACGGGTTGCCACACATCTGAAATGTAACGTCCACTGTTCAAAGTGCCGCCAATGCGAACAACAGGTGGCCGAGACGTGTAACCAATAGCACCCCATACCATCATACCGGGTGATACGCCAGTATGGCGATGACGAATACACGCTTCCAATGTGCGTTCACCGCGATGTCGCCAAACACGGATGCGACCATCATGATGCTGTCAATAGAACCTGGATTCATTCTAAAAAATGACATTTTGCCATTCGCTCACCCAGGTTCGTTCTTGAGTACACCATCGCAGGCGCTCCTGTCTGTGATGTGGCGTCAAGGGTAAACGCAGCCGCGGTCTCCGAGCTGATAGTCCATGCTGCTGCAAACCTCGTCGAACTGTCCGTGCAGATGGTTGTTGTCTTGCAAACGTCCCCATCTGTTGACTCAGGGATCGAGACGTGGCTGCACGATCCGTTACAGCCATGCAGATGGAGGTGCCTGTCATCTCGACTGCTAGTGATATGAGGCCGTTGCGATCCAGCACGGCGTTCCATATTACCCTCCTGAACCCACTGATTCCATATTCTGCTAACAGTCATTGGATCTCGACCAACGCTAAACGAGATCTGCAATGTAGCGATACGATAAACCGCAATCGCGAAAGACTACAATCCGACCTTTATCAAAGTCGGAAACGTGATGGTACGCATTTCTGCTCCTTACACGAGGCATCACAACAACGTTTCACCAGGCAACGCCGGTCAACTGCTGTTTGTGTATGAGAAATCGGTTGGAAACTTTCCTCATGTCAGCACGTTGTAGGTGTCGTCACAGGCGCCAACCTTGTGTGAATGCTCTGAAAAGCTAATTATTTGCATATCGCAGCATCTTCTTTCTGTCGGTTAAATTTCGCGTCTGTAGCACGCAATCTTCGTGGTGTAGCAATTTTAATGGCCAGTAGTGTATTTTTCCCAACTCAACGGATTTGCACACACGACCGACAATTGGTTAATGCGCTTAGTGTGACCATCTCTGGCAGCAATGCAGGCCTGACAATGACGGGGCATGCTCTGAATGATGACATCAGTCTCATTTTGAGTCAATAACGCCCATTCTTCCTGCAGAGCTACTCACAAGTCTTGGAGAACGGTTCCTGCATGCTGACATGATGCAAACCGTTTCAGTAGTGCATCCCAAACGTCTTCTATGGGATTCAAATCGGGAGAGCGAGCAGGCCACGCCATGCGTGCAACACTTTCCGTTTCAAATGGTTCAAATGGCTCTGAGCACTATGGGACTCAACTGCTGAGGTCATTAGTCCCCTAGAACTTAGAACTAGTTAAACCTAACTAACCTAAGGACATCACAAACATCCATGCCCGAGGCAGGATTCGAACCTGCGACCGTAGCAGTCTTGCGGTTCCAGACTGCAGCGCCTTTAACCGCACGGCCACTTCGGCCGGCCTTTCCGTTTCCAAGAAAACATCAACCACCCATGCTCTATAAGGTCGAGCGTTATTGTCCATCGCCAGCTGGTGTGGCCGAGCGGTTCTAGGCGCTTCAGGCTGGAACTGCGTGACTGCTACGGTCGCAGGTTCGAATCCTGCCTCGGGCATGGATGTGTGTGATGTCCTTAGGTTAGTTAGGTTTAAGTAGTTCTAAGGTCTAGGGGACTAATGACCTCAGATGTTAAGTCCCATAGTGCTCAGAGCCATTTGAGCCATTTTTTACTGTCCATCAGTACGAAGTCTGGACCACAGCTCCTAGCAACGACCACACATGAGATTTCAATATCTCGTCACGATATCTGAGAGAAGTTAAACCTTGCCGATTCACCTGTCCAATTTCATGAAGAGGGATTCGAGAGGTAAACATAATTCCTGTCCGAAAGTTTAGCGATCCCCTTCGATATAGGTCTCTTTCCACAACGTTTGGATCCCGAAACCGTATTCCTCGCTCCCTCCAGATGCGAATCCATCGAGAATCACTGTGCAAACTAAATCGGGACTCACCTGTGAAAACAACATTGGCGCACTGTTCGTTCGACCGTCCAGGTGGCATGTTGACTACTCCACTCTAGACGTTCCCTTCTGTGAAGACAGTTCAGAGGAACACAGACAGCAGGTCTCCAACACTAAAGGCCACTCTGCTGAAGCCTTCTGTGCACAGTTTGCCTCGATACAACACGTCCAGCGGATGCTGTGAGGTCAGTCTGCCTGTTGCCGTGCAGTAGTAATTCGGTACCTTTGTACCCTTACAGACACATAACGGTCTTCTCTTTCTGATGTCACACGTGGTCGGCCCTGCCCTGGTCTTCGGGATACAGCTTCGGTCTCTATAAACTGTCACCACGTCCGAGAAACAACAGAACGATTCACATTAAGCCATCGGGCCGAATCGGTTTGCGACTGTCCTGCTTCCTTTCTTTCTATGGCTCTCCACTGGAGAGAGTCTGGTAGGCATCTTTCTCTGTGCCATATTGCATCGCCTGTGACTATATACACGTTAATTACGGATGTGGGGCTACCCGGCAGACATTTCCTCGTTTCATAGTGAGGCGTCTGCGTCTCCCTTGAGTTGACACGACTCGGCGGTGATGGCTGTCCCAGTCGGTATGACGTGGAACGGCGTACGTCGCTCACGACAACGCCACCCTGTAACTTGTAGAAAAACACAAACTCCTCGCGTGGTTTGGTCATACTTCAGATGCCGTCTCTCGTGATCAATGTAAATATTTCGATAGAGCAGCGCGTCAGAATCTGTAAGCCGCTCTTGCTTCTTCGCTGATAAACTCGGCAATTGCACCACTCGATGACGTGATGACCTGAAATGATGACCACCAATTTTCTTTTGTTGTGAGTCCGCGACAGACTTTTCAGCTTGCGCGAACTGGCTAACTGTAGTTCTTTTTTATCATGCCCGGCTAGATAACGGTAGTTGAATATTAATATGGTTCAAATGGCTCTGAGCACTATGGGACTCAACTTCTGAGGTCATTAGTCCCCTAGAACTTAGAACTAGTTAAACCTAACTAACCTAAGGACATCACAAACATCCATGCCCGAGGCAGGATTCGAACCTGCGACCGTAGCGGTCTTGCGGTTCCAGACTGCAGCGCCTTTAACCGCACGGCCACTTCGGCCGGCTGAACATTAATAATATAAAGTCTTGAATCTTCAATCCATCGCCGAAGTCGTGACCACATTATGGAATTGCGAGGATGTTAAGTTGATAAATTATTATTACGTCGTCAAGACGTCGCTACGTCGCGTGTTCAATAGCTACACGACGTAATTCCAGAGATAACATATACTTAACCAATGTTGAGAATGCGTCGTAACCTTGGGATAAATCGATGACTGTTTACTGTTAAATAATCGTGAATTCATTTTCACTTCATAATATTCTAATAGTCAGTTCTCACTAATACACCTGATAATGTCTATTCAATTATGTAGGCGACAAGAAGAATTAAACTCTGAATCCAATTTTATTGTTCCTTGTAATTAATTGTCCCTACACTGAGCACGCACATCGATTTCTCACTCAGGGAATTGCTTCCGTTTGCATCAGTTGGTTGTTTTGCGGAAGGAGACCAGACAACGAGGTCATCGGTCTCATCGGATTAGGGAAGGACGGGGAAGGAAGTCGGCCGTGCCCTTTGAAAGGAACCATCCCGGCATTTACCTGGAGCGATTTAGGGAAATCACGGAAAACCTAAATCAGGATGGCCGGACGCGGGATTAAACCGTCGTCCTCCCGAATGCGAGTCCAGTGTCTAACCACTGCGCCACCTCGCTCGGTCTTTGCATCAGTAATTCTGTCGTTGACGACAACTTCTAATAACTCGGCGCAATTGTACGTTCTTGGTGTTTACGTTTGTCTGTTACCTACTCGAGACTAATAATTATTTTTCTGTCAGCGATCTTTATTTTTCAGTGTCCTTGAATGTTAGTTTTTATTCAGTATCACGAAGGCTAAGTCCCATCACAAATCTCACACGATTTAACTTCGTCGCGAATCTCCGTATCCAGTTGTCTTGCTACAGTATGACTTCTGAATAATGCTTCAGTCTATATCGCAAAACTTTCAAACTTCCGATTAGCTTAAAACAATCTAGTAGCGCTTACGTGCATGCTACGATCGCAATAGTACTAGAGAGCGACTAGATAGCAACTGAAGCTAACATTTCCATTTCCGAGCTACATTGTAGTCACATCGAACTTCGTTTTCGATGCGGCTACAACTCTCTTCTATGGTAAATGTTATCTTTGGCCAATTTACCATCTGGACTTTAACCTTCGTTATTAATTATTTTGCAATTCTTTCTTTGATGTTTCTGTTGCGTATATCAGATTCTTTCATTCAGTCTCAAAAATGGTTCAAATGGCTCTGAGCTCTATGGGACTTAACATTTGAGGTCATCAGTCCCCTAGAACTTAGAACTACTTAAACCTAACTAACCTAAGGACATCACACACACATCAATGCCCGAGGTAGAATTCGAACCTGCGACCGTAGCAGTCGCGAGGTTCCGGACTGAAGCGCCTAGAACCGCTCGGCCACCGCGGCCGGCCATTCACTCTCTACTCCATGATAAATATTATTATTCACATGACATTCCTGTTGATAAAATTATCACAAGTGTAAAAGTTGTCGTCAGTAGCTGCCGTCTCTGTCAGGATGACTAATTTTCCTACTTCTTTTACAACAAAGGGTTGTTTCAAAAATTTTCAAATGTGCGTGAAACCTTATGGGACTTAACTGCTAAGATCATCAGTCCCTAAACTTACACGCTACTTAACCTAAATTATCCTAAGGACAAACACACACACCCACGCCAGATGGAGGACTCGAACCTCCGCCGGGATCAGCCGCACAGTCCATGACTGCAGCGCTTCAGACCGCTCGGCTAATCCCGCGCGGCAGGGGCTGTTTATTAGGGTTTCTGTAATTTGGGTGCTACAATAGGTATCTTGACGTCATCGTTGTCACGGTTGTCCAGTGACCGGAATGCCATCTTCCATGCATCATCTGGTTGACAGTTTGTACGATTACATCGTGAACAAGACACACAAAGCGCTAATAGAAATTTGTTGCTTCAGTTTCGGACGCCAGTGTACATTGAGCGTGGGCAGACGTCACAGCCCGCCCACTAATCGCAGGCCACGCCAAATTCGCGCGTTTGACAACCCGGGCGTGGGCTGCGATGACCGGACACGTAAATTTACCGGCGTACGCGCGGTGTGTCACCCGTGGGCGTCCCGCAGAGCCAGAGGGCAATTTCTGCCAATTCCAGCATCCCGCGCAGTGCGGGTACGGCGGCCCAGAACTCTGCCGTGCGGCCACAGCACCAGGCTTCTGGCGACACAGAGAGAGAGCAGTAAAGCGATTTGGCCGGCGCAGAGCCGGAGCAAACTGGCAGCAACTTAACAGGTGGACTGTGACTGTGAAGCCCTTCACCCCTGGCAAGTTGTCCTCACTTCCTTCCGGGAAGGTCCCCGTCGCGCAACATTGACGCGACCCCTGGGCACCCCGCCTCCGCCAAAATGCAGCTGCTGCTTACAGTGCGCGAAACATAGTACACTACCAGCCATTAAAATTGCTACACCAAGAAGAAATGCAGATGATAAACGGGTATTCAATGGACAATTATATTATACTATAACTGACATGTGATTACATTTTCACCCAATTTGGGTGCATAGATCCTGAGAAATCAGTACCCACAACAACCACCTCTCGCCGTAATAACAGGCTTGATACACCTGGGCATTGAGCCAAACAGAGCTTGGATGGCGTGTACAGGTACAGCTGCCCATGCAGATTCAACACGATACCACAGTTCATCAAGAATAGTGACTGGCGTATTGTGACGAGCCAGTTGCTCGGCCACCATTGACCAGACGTTTTCAATTGGTGAGAGATCTAGAGAATGTGCTGGCCAGGGCAGCAGTCGAACATTTTCTGTATGCAGAAAGCCTGTACAGGACCTGCAACGTGCTGTCGTGCATTATCCTGCTGAAATGTAGGGTTTCGCAGGGATCGAATGAAGGGTAGAGCCACGGGTCGCAACACATCTGAAATGTAACGTCCACTGTTCAAAGTGCCGTCAATGCGAACAAGAGATGACCGAGACGTGTAACCAATGGCACCCCATACCATCACGCCGGGTGATACGCCAGTAATGAGATGACGAATACACGCTTCCAATGTGCGTTCACCGTGATGTCGCCAAACACGGATGCGACCATCTTGATGCTGTAAACAGAACCGGGATTCATCTGAAAAAATAACGTTGTGCCATTCGTGCACCCAGGTTCGTCTTTGAGTACACCATCGCAGGCGCTCCTGTCTGTGATGCATCGTCAAGGGTAACCGCAGCCATGGTCACCGAGCTGATAGTCCATGCTCCTCCATACGTCGTCGAACTGTTCGTGCAGATGGTTGCTATCTTACAAACGTCCCCATCTGTTGACTCAGGGATCGAGACGTGGCTGCACGATCCGTTACAGCCATGCGGATAAGATGCCTGTCATCTCGACTGCCAGTGATACGAGGCCGTTGTGATCCAGCACGGCGTTCCGCATTGCCCTCCTGAACGCACCGATTCCATATTCTGCTAACAGTCATCGGATCCCGACCGACGCGAGCTGCAATGTATCGATACGATAAACTGCAATCGCGATAGGCTGCAATGCGACCTTTATCAATGTAGGAAACATGATGGTACGCATTTCTGCTCCTTACACGAGACATCACAACAACGTTTCACCAGGCAACGCCGGTCAACTGCTGTTTGTGTATGAGAAATCGGTTGGAAACTTTCCTCATGTCAGCACGTTGTAGGTGTCGCCACCGGCGCCAACCTTGTGTGAATGCTCTGAAAAGCTAATCATTTGCATATCACAGTATCTTCTTCCTGTCGGTTAAATTTCGCGTCTCTAGGACGTCATCTTCGTAGTGTAGCAATTTTAATGGCCAGTAGTGTATTAAGAACAGAAATCCATCCCCTCACCGATGAAATTCCCCAAACATGCAGTTACTGTCAACTCAGTCACCAGTTCGAGCCCCACCTTCCATAGCAGAAATAAAATGACGACGTATACACTGAAACACCAAAGAAATTGCTACAGGTACGCGTATTCAAATACAGAGCTATTGAAACAGGCAGAATACGGCGGTACGGAACGCCTATATAAGACAAGTATCTGGCACAGTTGTTAGATCGGTTACTGCGGTTGCGACGGCTGGTTATCAAGATTTAAGTAAGTTTTAACGTGGTGTTATAGTCGGCGCTCGAGCGACGGGACACAGCATCTCCGAAGTAGCGACAAAGTGGGGATTTTCCTGTACGACCATTTCACGAGTGTACCGAGAATATCAGGAATCTGGTAAAACGTCAAATGTCCGACATCGCTGCGGCTGAAAAAAGGTCCTGCGAGAACGGGGCCACTGACGACTGAAGGGAATCGTTCAACGTCATCGAAGTACAACCCTTCAGTAAATTGCTGCAGGTTTCAGTGCTGAGCCATCAACAAGGAGCAGCGTGCGAACCGTTCAACGAAACATCGTCGATATGTGCTTTCGGAGCCGAAGGTCCATTCATGTACGCTTGATGACTGCGTGACACAAAGCTTTGCACCTCACCTGGGCCCATCAACACCGACATTGAACTGATGACTGGAAACATGTTAGCTGGTCGGACGAATCTCGTTTCGAAATGTATCGAGCGGATGGACGTGTACGGATAGGAAGACAACTTCACGAATCAATGGACCCTGCATGTCAGCAGGGGACTGTTCATGCTGGGGAACGCTCTGTAATGGTGTGGGGCGTGTGCAGTTGGAGTGATATGGGACCCCTAACACGTCTAGATACGACTCTGACAGGTCCTGTCTGATCACCTGCATTTATTCATGTCCACTGTGCATTCCGACAGACTTGGGCAATTCCAGCAGGACAATGGGACACCCAACACGTCCAGAATTGCTACAGAGTGGCAAATCTCTTCTGGAGATTTTTGATTTTATCCATACTGGATGAGAGGTCGTGGTTGTGAATGTCGATGTTAAAAAATATATCGGCTCAACCACTTGTTTATAGTGTAAAACACTAAGATTGACGCGTTTCGGAAGTCAACCTTCCATCATCAGACTAATAAAAAGTAAAATAACCTGTTAAAACTCGCTAAAATGGAACATGCACCATGCACAATTTTCCATTTTAGCGAGTTTTAGCAGGTTCTTTTACTTTTTATTATTCTGATGATGGAAGCTTGACTTCCGAAACGCGTCAATCTTAGTGTTTTACACTATAAATGAGTGGTTGAGCCGATATATTTTGTAACATCTTCTGGAGATTCATGATGCTAATTCCCTCCGGCACTACTTCAGACATTAGTCGAGTCCATGTCACGTCGTGTTGCGCCAATTCTGCGTGCTCGTGGGGGCCCTACACGGTATTAGGCAGGTGTACGTTTCTTTGGCTCTTCAGTGCAATATAACGGCATATAAATTATATTCTACTTGCATGTTGAATTACTAAAAGAAAAAAAATAAATGAATGGGAAAGGACTTGTCTAATGGGCCTTCCAACTTGAGTGTAGAGATCAGGCCTGTCACGTTTGAGAACTCACATACCTGTACATAAAGTGGCGTATCTATATCCTTACTCTTAGTCTGGCTCTGCGCAGACATTAACAAAAGAGGTCACTAACGGCACATCGCTCATTTGCGACCAGCAAATCAATACAGTACACTAGACTCTCGCTAAACCGGCCATTCCTGGCAAGAATGGGTGCCGAATTAGCGGAAGTGCCGAATTATTGAGTGTCTGAAATTTATTTTATTCATTTATTTTGTTTTTTATTTATTTTGAAAACATAGGGGATATAGTGTACTGTACTTTATTAAACCTAAGGATACAATTTTAAAACATAGAGAATATACTTAATTAAATCCAAAAACACATTAATTTTCAAAGAAAACTCAGTCCTTAAGTGTATACTATACATAATTATACAGTCGTACCACTCACTATGAAACATGACCCTAATTTTGAACTGTCGCAATGCTAATACACGACGATGGCATGCTTCATCACGCAACCGCTTTACAAGCATGTATCTGGTTGTTGCATAATGTACTCCAGGAAGACCTCGGCAGTTTCAGCACCAGCTGTGTGAGAAATCTTCATGCTCTCTCCTCCTGTGTCCCCTTCTTTATCACTTTCATCATTACTTTCTTGCACGATTTTGATTACTTCTTCATCTGTTAAAGTTTGGTCCGTATCACAGTTTTCCTCATTCAGCCACTTTAGTAGAGTAGGTATTAAAATTCATGGAGAAGAAATAAAAACTTTGAGGTTCGCCGATGACATTGTAATTCTGTCAGAGACAGCAAAGGACTTGGAAGAGCAGTTGAATGGAATGGACAGTGTCTTGAAAGGAGGATATAAGATGAACATCAACAAAAGCAAAACAAGGATAATGGAATGCAGTCGAATTAAGTCGGGTGATGCTGAGGGAATTAGATTAGGAAATGAGGCACTTAAAGTAGTAAAGGAGTTTTGCTATTTGGGGAGCAAAATAACTGATGATGGTCGAAGTAGAGAGGATATAAAATGTAGGCTGGCAATGGCAAGGAAAGCGTTTCTGAAGAAGAGAAATTTGTTAACATCGAGTATAGATTTAAGTGTCAGGAAGTCATTTCTGAAAGTATTCGTATGGAGTGTAGCCATGTATGGAAGTGAAACATGGACGATAAATAGTTTGGACAAGAAGAGAATAGAAGCTTTCGAAATGTGGTGCTACAGAAGAATGCTGAAGATTAGATGGGTAGATCACATAACTAATGAGGAAGTATTGAATAGGATTGGGGAGAAGAGAAGTTTGTGGCACAACTTGACCAGAAGAAGGGATCGGTTGGTAGGACATGTTCTGAGGCATCAAGGGATCACCAATTTAGTATTGGAGGGCAGCGTGGAGGGTAAAAATCGTAGAGGGAGACCAAGAGATGAATACACTAAGCAGATTCAGAAGGATGTAGGTTGCAGTAGGTACTGGGAGATGAAGAAGCTTGCACAGGATAGAGTAGCATGGAGAGCTGCATCAAACCAGTCTCAGGACTGAAGACCACAACAACAACAGTAACATCTTCATAATCAATTTCTTCTCTTCCTGGAAGGTCGTGGAACATGTCAGTGTACAAAGTAATTGATAATTCCAAACTGACTGGCTCATCGCTGTCATTCACTACTGGATCCAGCTCGGCATCAGTGGATGGCCACAGTTTTCTCCAGCTCTTCATTATGGTAGAGCTCTCCACTTTATCCAATGCTTCGGCTGCTTGGAAAACAACATCACGTATGTTAATTGCTTTCCACGCCTCCAGAGTAATCTTGATAGAGTCGTTTTCACTTTCGTTCAGCAAGAAGACGAGAAATCAATGTCGATAATGACGTTTAATTGATTTCAAAATTCCCTGGTCCATGGGCTGAATTAGGGCTGTCATATTGGGTGGGAGAAAGAGTGGTTGTATATGTATACCATCGGACTTTAGAGAAACATCTGAAGGATGACTGGGAGCATTTTCAACTATAAGGATAGCTTTCAGTGGAAGATTTTTCTTCTTTAGTTCTTTTCTCACTGCTGGTACAAACGTTTCATGGGATCACCGAGAGAGTATTTGTCTGTCCATCCACGCTTTCTTCTCAGCGCAATACTGCACTGGTAGAGCATTTATGTCAGTGTGTTTAAAACAACGTGGATGTTGGGATTTTCCGACCACCATAAGCGGTAGTTTATGACTCCCATTTGCATTGCAACATGCCATTAATGTGACGCACTGTTTCTGTTTCTCGTAACCACAAGCTTTCTTCTCGTTCTTGGCAGCTAATGTTTTTGAAGGAAGCATCTGGTAAAAGAGTCCTGTTTCATCAGCTTTATACAAGACATCAGCAGTTAAATATTCTTTCCCTATTATCTTCCGTATCTTGCTTACAAACTCATCAGCATCCTTATCGTTAGATGAACGACTTTCCCCGGCGACTGTCAGCTGCCGAATGCCATGTCGTTTTTTCCAATTTGATAGCCAACCTTCGCTCGCTGCAAACAAGTTACTAACGCCAAAGCTGTTTGTTAAATGCAGCTGCTTTTTCCTTTATAATCTAGCCACTGACTGGAATTCTATTACTGCGTTGTTGTATGAACCATCTACAAACAGCTACGTCCAGTTCTTCGTTCTCACTCTTTCGCATAACCTTCCGTTTTCCCAACTCACTATCCATTTGTGCTGAGTACTGTCTAATAACATCTTCTTTCTTTTCGATGTCATAAATAGTTGCTCGTCCAACAATGAACTCAGCTGCAATGGTTTACTGGGAAGAACCTCTATTTAACTTATTTAAAATTTCGAGTTTCTGCTTGATGTCTAGCGTAACGTGTTTCCTTTTAGAAGACATGATTCCGAACTGTAAAGAAAGCTACCATTTCAAATACAGTATACAAATCATTGTTTAACCATGCACTGTTGTGCACGATAATTCACTGCGCACATGTTTTTGGCCGGATTACTGATTGGCCGGACTACGGAGGGCCGGATTAGCGAGTCTAGTGTATT